>NC_135589.1:20392500-21592500 GCF_965152235.1 Eretmochelys imbricata | reverse complement strand
TGATTGGGGAGAATTTTAGCTATTAAGGGAAAATGAAAATTAACCAGAGAAATAGAAACGTCTTTTAATGTTGCTGTGGGAAGGTTCAGTTAAAGATGTGGGTTTTAAATTCTGCTTGACAGGTCCTGAGTAGGAAATCTGTTTGAAATTTTTCATTGGGAAAAAAAATGTTCTATGAAAATTTTCATTAACTTTTTTTTGTTTTTATTGAAAAAACTGTAAACACAAAACTAAAAAGTTTTCATTTTTTTACGAAAATCTATTTTTTCCACACAAAAGGTTCAGTTTTGTCAAAAAGCTATTTTTCATTGAAAAAATATTTTGATGGAAACTTTCCCACCAGCTCTGCTCCTGAGTTTTGTGGCCATCATGACCATTTCCAGGCATGAATTCTCAGCTGATGGGCCAATTACCAAGAAAATTCTGCTGTCTGGACTCAAGGTGAGGCAGAGGGCTCCTTCATCCTGTGGGAACACAGCTGTGGTAGGAAGCCATGAACACACAGGACAAATCAGTCTCTCAGGTAACTTGGGCCAGTAAAAAGTGGGGGGAGGGCTTTGAAGATGCTGACTAAAACCTAAAATATGACCCATTATTCATAAGAACATAAAAATAGCCATACTAGGTCAGACCAATGGGCCATTTAGCCCAGTAGCCTGCCTTCTGTCGGTGGCCGGTGCCAGGTGCTCCAGAGGGAATGCACAGACCAGGGCAATTGAGTGATCCATCCCCTGTTGTCCAGCCCCAGCTTCTGGCAGTCAGAGGTTTAGGAACACCCAGAGCATGGGGTGTCACAAGGAGCCTGTGAAGCAAGAGGAGCATTGGTGTGATGGGGTTTCCCTGGCCAGTGCTGCAGAGCAGGGGCCTGCTATGTTGTTCCAACTGTATTGTTTTAAGGTGCATGGTTTCAGGGCAGAGCCACATCTAGATGTCAAGAATACATGGATAGCCCTGGCTACACCCCCATCGGAAAGGGGCACAGTCTTCTTGCCAGCTGTAGATGGTAAAGGGAGTTTTTCATGGCTGTGGGTATTCAGATTTCCAGAGGCAGTTAGGAATCTAGGCTTTAAAATAACTGGAGTGAAAGTCCTGGTTTGTAGTGGGGGAAGGAGTTTGGAGGAAGTCATGAACACATGGGGAGAAGCTGTTGCTCTCTGCTGGCCCATAGGACTGGCTCACAAGTAGAAGTGCCATGTGGTATCTGAGAAGCTGAAATCATTGCCCCAGAATGAGCCCGCGCTGTGCCCTTTTCTCTCCTCATTATCACCTGTGTCAGAGGAATGAGAGTTTCCATCTCTTATAACGTTCTCTGGGAAGCAGCTGCAGACGAGGCCCTTCTGACCTTTTAGTTTTCTGTAATTTGATTGGCCAGCTAGCCAGCCCTGGTCTCCCCCTTTGACAGCCTCATCAGTTATTGGAAGGTTAATTAATCCAGTTTCCTGAGTGGGAAACCAAAATGGGAAATGAAGTAAAGCTAACCCTTCTCAGACACAGTGTGCTGAGTACAACCATGACAATTCTACTTGCATTGGCATGACAAAGAGAGATGTGCACAGCTGGTCAGGGTAAGGGTGTACTGGAAAGAGCGGAAAGAAGAAAGAATTGTATCCAAATAATAATGGAGGCTGTTCTCTCAGTGTCCTTGCGAAGTAATACTCAAATGAGTTACACTGGGCACACACAGAGGGATAGTTAAATACAACTTGTCCTGGCATCCTCATGAAAATTCCTGCACATTAAGTGATGGAAGTTGGATCTAGCTTGATGAAAAGAGTACAGTTCCCTACAAAATTAACACAGACCTTCTAATGTCCATGCAGAACAGCCAGGACATCATTTTTAGAAGGGTTCAACAAAAAGACCCCACAAGGGTCTTATAAACATTATAAACATCAGTTCACCTAACTGGGAGGAATTAAAACTGAGCTGGCCCCCCAGTATTTGAACCTGCAGTCCCAGGGACTCTGGGAAATGAAGAGCAGTTGATACCCAAGTTCATTTAAGTCAGAGGAGGTGGCTGATTATCTATCATTCCTGAAAGGATAAATTCAAGGAATAGATTGGTTCAGTTCCTTCTTTATCCAATTATTTTCATCCTTCTTTGCTGGAAACAGAGAAGAAAAAAAATATGGGAACTGTTTCTTTAAGGAGGTATAAAATATTCCTTGTTGGAGAAAGTCCCTTTTTGGTTATAAATTTTTATTTCTAATATGGCAAAGATCTTTCAGCATCTGAATTTGGAGGATTTTATTATTTCCCCCCCCCCACCTCTGCATATCTTCCTGAAAATGTACTAGCAACTCGATAAAAATCTGTTTTAATGGGAACAATACCTGGAGGTATAACTACCCTAACTTAATGGATGCTTTTAAGATAAAGACTGTCAAATATCCGATTAAAAAACCTTTATACAACAAGAGCAACTATATTAAGTGTACTCAATCAAAACCAGACTGAAAGCTCTATAAATGAAACAATGGGCGTTAGGAAAGGTATTCTACTAGTTACCGAAAAGAAAGATGAGATTTGGTAAAAAGAACAAGAAAAACTCAGAACCAGACATTGTTGTGTTCCAAGAAACCCAAGATGGCTCATGGGTGAGAAGCATCTGTAGAACATGGCCGCACCATCGGTTCAGAATAGGGTGATGGGTTCCATTCAGTTATTCTCCACGGCCTTTAAGAGCTAATGTGAAAAATCGCAATGTTGGCCACAGCACTGAAATCGGTAGGTTTGCTGTGCTGGGCAGTGACCGCCATGAACTTGGACTGAAGCTGAAAAACAAGCTGTGCCCAAGTCAGGGTGGGCATGAATCCAGAGATGTGGGGCTTTCGTGGTGCGTCACAAAGTTTGGTCAAAGCTCTTTTGTTACCCACATGCCACTGTAAGACTCTGCGGCCAATGCATTCTGTTGTGCTGGCTGGATGGGAAAACTCCTAGACCTTTCCTCAACCCTCTGCTCCGAGACAGGATCTTATGTGCTGCTCAAATGAGGCAAAAGCCAGAACGCCATGGATGGGCATGAGGAAACAACCATCCCTCTTCTTCTCACTGAGGACAGCCCCAGGGAAACAGCCAGGCCTCTCCTTTGTCTTACTCACTGGGGATCGGCTGCAGGAGTGTGACATGACTCAGCATGTGATGCAAATGTCCCCCAGCTGAGCTCACAATGGCTGAGTTGCTGTGCGACTCAAGTGGCTTGTCCAGGCCTGTGACTGAGGTGACACTGATGTTGGGGTTACTGCTTGCATAAGTGAGAATGAGACAACTCCATGTGATGTGCCTCACTTGGTTACTGCAGCAGAATGCATCCACTGGAGGCTTCAGGTGTCTCATTACCTCCTTTGGCATCAGGTATTTGCACCTGGCAAGGGGTGAAATGATTTATAGCCCGATATCCAGAGGATGCTTAATATAGTTGACACTTCAGATGGAAAGATTTGAAGGCTTGCCTGGGAGCAAGACTCCTGTGATGCTTTGCAGTTCAATGAAGCTAACTTTAGAGAGTGGAATTTCCCCAAGTAGTAATCCTTAGCAGATTTTTAAAACTGTTAAGAAATTTCCTACAACAATGCACTAACAGCGAGATATGAAGTAAATTGCAATGGAACAGGGAACCTCGGCAATAGCCTGACATCAGGAAATACACAAGGACCAGAATGATACACAATAAGGGCGTAATTGTTCCTAAATCACAGGGGAAGCAGGACCATCTACAGGCGGGATGCCGGCTGTAAGAGAATTACATGGTAGGTCTTCCACAGCTATTGGCATCTGTTTGCCTCTCTGTGCATGTGCTGTCTTTACTAACTCTTAATAACAAACCTCGGGTAAGTCATCTTTGATTGGATTTATTGATTATTAAACTGATCTGGACTGGAGAGAACCTCTCTCACAAAACATATAATCACAATTAATTGATAACCAATAACTGATAAATACAAATTTAATTGTTAATTGATTATGGACAAATATTGATTGTTATTAACACTATATACAGGCAATATCGTCAAAGGGCTAAACCTGGCACAGTTTCGTTTATAGCAGATGACTCAAGTTCACACAGTTGTCCCTGTCCCTTAGCTCTCTCTCATTGATTGCTGTTTCTACCCCGATCTGACATGTAGCTGAACTAATTCACACCTTCCTTGCATGCAGCATAGAATCCCACAGAAGATTGGAGTGATGATATTATAAATATGATACGGGTAATTAATCTGTCTTCTGCTTCAGTGCCCTGGCAAGGATTTAGGCCTACAATGGGCTGTGGTTTCTTTGCTCATGAAAACATACCAAAATGACTACTCTTATGTGCTAGGCTATCACAAGATAACACACAAAGCATCCTGTTTCTGTTGCATTCATTCATTCATTCATTCACTTGGCTCTAGTGCTGGTGGAAGCTCTGGGCTTGCAGAGCTGGAGGCTGGCGTCTGCTGTTAAGAGCAGAATGGCACAGTACCGGCAATTCAAAACCCCTCCCTCTGTCAGTGCAACTGAGACCTGACCAAAGGCATAAAGAGGAATTCATTTTCCATCAGTCCATGAGTCTGCCAGCAGTGTGACCAAATAAATAACAAGTGTAAGAAGAAAGGGGCTAAGATTCAGAATACTTCTTTTACCCAGGCCACCAAACAGCCATGAGAGGGGAACTATTTTCAGTCTCTAGTTACTTAAAGCCACACTGAAACCAGTGAGCTGTATATCCCATTACCAGTCTTTTGAGCCATCCTTTAGGATTATCCCAGTGTTATTTGTTTGTGTTCAAATAATAACATGGCTATTATCATACTCTACTAAATACCTGGAAATCCAGATAAAATACTAAACTGACTGGTTTGCCTGCAGCATGTGTGGGAGTAATAATTGCTCATTTCCTTCTGCCATTCGTCTTTCCCTCTTTGTCAATGTTGCAAATTCTCCTAGATAAAGTGAAAGTGGGGAGCTATTGTTAGCACAGAGGTAGATGAACAGACAGTAAATATGTGTCAAAATGTGCCATGCCAAATCTCGGTTATTTCCGTGCAAACATAATTTCTCATCCTTGGATTTAAAGTCAAACACAGCTTCAAAGCATAAACTGTTCAAAGAATTTTTATGGTCTTTGATTTGATTCCGCAAATCCATCAGATTAAAGATTTGTACCTTTGTACCACAAATAAGGGTTTGCGTGCAAATAGAATCCAGCAGACAACAGTCTTTCCATCCTTCTTACTCTTGCTTTGGCAGATTAAAGCCACCCCTCTGAACAGAAGGATCCATGCTCGTGACTCCAGGGGCTTCTACTTTCCCTTTGTTTTCAGCCCTTGAGAGCTGGTTGGCCTGCAGCATATAGGTGATGGAACATTTTGTCCCTTCTCTCACTTAGCTGACGAAGTGGGAGAAAGCCTCCATCTCATTTCATCTAATCTAACCCAGGTCATCCGTGACATCTGAAACGTGCCCTGCCCCTCATCCCCTGGGGAAAAGGGGAGAGTGGCTTTCCAGCCTAGCCATCATCAAGTACATCTCCTGCAAGGTCACCAAATGCCCTCCCTTTCAGCCTTCACTGCTGAGCACTGGGTAGCTCTTTTCAGTGCTACTTCTCTGTAGGAGTGAAAGCCTCAGCCATGCCCATCAGGGAATGATGAGCAAGTGAACCAGCTATGCAGATAAAGGCTTGATTTTTGCCAGGCTGAAATTCTGGGAGACACATTTCCAGGGAAGGTGCACAGTATTGGGGAGGGAGTGTCTGGGATTAGGGCTCCAATATTCTAGCCTTCTCCCCCTGTTTCACAATCTTATAGATGAAACCCACAGGGATCTGTAGACATGTCATGGGCGTCTATAGAAATTAGCCTAAAATCCTGTAGAGATGAATAGAGAATGGATAAAGAACACTTCTTTATTGTCTAACTGATTCCACAGGACTTCTCAGCACACTGCCTTTCAGGTGTCCCCGTCCTGGGTAATATGATACTAACCCATGTGGCATTACGAGACAGAGGCTCCCCTCTTAAATCAGCACCTAGGACATGGTACCCGGTGTACCTGTTTGCACAGACTATCCATTTCCTTGTGACAGGAAAAATCTGTAGAGGCTTGACCCTGCCCTGTTTCTTATAAAATATTCACGGCTAGAGGACCAGAGGTGCTGTCTTAATAAAAATGCCCAGCTGTGTAATGAAACTCATCCATCTAAACTGCTGCAGGTGGAAAATATTTCCCTCACGTGCCCCCTTTGAGAAAGCTGGGGCTGCAGAATGTTAATGAAGTGTGAGTGCAGAGGAGAGTCTAGAATGGAATAGCCTGAATCACGGAGAGAGAGCCCCATTGTGAGACAGCCACGGATTTGCTGAATAAGGGTGATCAACAAGGTTATTTTTACTCATCAGAAAAAAAATGAAAAATGCGTTACAATACCTCAAAACAACCTTCCCTTTTCTTTGCAGAGCTAGTCAAGGCTGAGCTTCTGCAGCTCATCTGGAATAAAACTCTAAATATCTTACCAGAGCTCAGCTCTTCATAAACTGGAAAGAGGGAAATGCCAAGGGCTTCTTGAATAAGAACTAGTCCAACAGGTTTTGGTTGTCAGATAAGACAGTGTCTTGGTTACTGAATTAGCCTGTCCACAGCAGAGATACAGGGACCCTATTCTTCATCCTGAAGGAAAAGCCATGGTAGTCTCCTGATTTTGGCTGTCAAGTGGTTAGATCCAAATTGCTTCTTATGCCTCATTGCCTAGGAACCTATAGGTGTTGCAATTTTCAACCTTCCCCCCGCGACTCAAGTTTATTGCTTGCAGCCCAAAATCTTCAAACCTGAAGACAGGATCAAGTCCTGCTTGGAATCTGAACAAAAATATAATCTCACTGTTAGCCTGATGGTGTTCTAGAGGCATTAGTGAATCTGTGAAAAACTGGCATGTGCTACTTTAATGTGTTATCCACTGAGGTGGACTAGCTCACTGGTTCCTTTATAACTTGCTTTACATGAGCATGGGTACAGAGATGACTGGATAATGTTAACATATTGCACCTTTGTAGAATTGAATTAAAGCAGTTAATTAGGGGTGACTGATCAGGCAAGGAATCTTTGTAACAATAAATGGAGTCTTAATCTGCTGGATGACCATTCTTTCAGTCCCAACATACTCCAGATCATATCTAGACATCTGCCCATGGTTGAGACTCAATATACCGTGGTTTCATTTTTAGTTTTATGTTACAGTGGTGTTGCATCATTTTGTATATTTTAAGATGGGTATCTATGGGAGTGTGTAGGTGTAATGGTTTGTAATCATTTATTGCAAGAATGTTTGGAGAGATGGAAAGATTCTTGGGTTTGTTTCTATATCAGATTTTGGTATTTAATCATTTGATATTAGTACCTACCTTTCTTTTCAAATGGGATGTTAGCTCCCATCATGTCAGATACTTTTCTTTGGGGATTGAACAACTTGCAAATACAAACTCATTTTTACAAATAGTTATTCAGAGCTCTACAAAGAGAAGGTCACTATCATCTAAAACATCCCAAAGTACATTAAATAATGTGTATAAAATAAAGACATTAAATAGCGCACATACATTACTTGACACTTAGTGCATAAGAGATGCTTTGTGCAAATTCACCAATTAATTTATTGTACAGAAGTGGTAGCACAATTTGTGCACGTGAACATTAGGTGACGTGTTCACATGTTATTTCAAAATATCATTAAGCTTTTTAAATAAAATGAACCACAGGAACATATTCAATTAAATGCACCTTTGCAAATTTACGTGCATTCTTGAAGCAGCTCTTCACTGGATGGTGACAAAATATTTAATAATGAACAAAAACAAGTAATTGTGCCTGGCAGTGGAGACTTGCAGAGGAAAAGCTGAATATTTATCATTCATGTCTTATTTTCCTCATCAAGGACCAGCCTGCCAGGAAGAAGGGCAGAGGAGATCCTGAAAGCTGGATTAATCCTATTGAACAATTTATACATCTGATGCCAAACACACATGTTTCTTTGAAATCTAAGAGAACATGCTGCAGGTCAAATGCAAAATGTAAGGTAGGTTCCAGCTGACCATTGTCAGGGTGAAGAGCCTAGCACAGAGTATACACAGGATTGAAATCTATTTTTCATGTGGCGTCAAAGGCCTATTTGGTCAGATGTGTCAGGTAAATTTTCATTTCAGTTTATTCCCAGTGTTGCTGCAAAAAAGGCGCCAGAGATCATGTAGATAAAAGGAGTCCATTTGTACTAGCAAACTAGACACATTTCTTTTCAATAAACTTCTCAATGGGGTGGTACCAGAATCTGCTGAACATGCCTTGGCTTGGCTAAAATGGACGTATAAACATATTTTACATATATATATATAAACATATAGCAACATGTGTTAATATATACTGTAAAAAACATTCCAAAAGAAAGCTCTCCACTGCATACACCTCTCTCCCTGGGGAGAGGAGGAGAGAACAAACCACATGTGACAGAGATGTAGTCTCATTGCTTAATCCACTAGTGGAAGATGCTCAGATACTATAGTGATGAATGCGATATAAGAAATTATACAGAATAGAATATGCATTGTTGTTGCTTATGGCTTTGTAGAATATGATTAGTCCACCTTAAAAGTTACCTTAAATATCATGGCACGTTAACAGTGATCTTAAGTCTTTGGAATAATAAAAAAGCTGGAGTTTGTTGCTGACCTGTATCTGGTGCGTTCCTTTATTTATCAGAGCATCCAATGGGTCAATGAATTTAGCTGGCAGTCTTTCAGAGCCGGAGGTTTTCAGCCTGATTCCACATGGCATTGTTAAATTCACGTTAAGAAAATAAAGGCATAGCTTGCTTTAAAATGTCGGCACTATGTCCAGAAGAGGTTTCTAAGAACGGCAATCAGCAAGCACAGTGAGTGGGTCACAGGAGCATTTGATAAGCTCTCCCTTGACTTAGATTCTCACTGCAGTGGGTGAGAGAGAAAGAGAAGAAACATTCTGGTGGAAGGGAAAAAGGAACAATGACCAGAAGCAAAACTGAGTGGGCGTGCACACAGACAAAAAATGGATGTCCTTCTCAAAGGTCTGCATCAAGCCCATAACGCCTGCTTGGGCTATGGCATAACCTCCTGGGCGAGGGTATGACCTGTGGTATGCAGGTCAGATCAGAAGATCGAAATGATTCCTTCTGGCCTTAAAGTCTCTGACTTGCAGAGACACACATATAGCATTTTCTCATACACCATGGAATTGTGGTGCGTGGCCGCTTGCTTTTCTTCTGCAAAGTGGTGGGAATAGAGGAAGCCCAGCTACTAAAGTAGTTACGTGGGCCCTGCCACAGGGGAATCTGAGCCCCTTACAACAATCTTTAATGTATTTATTTATCAGCATAACGCTCTGTCAGGTAGGTTAGTGCGATGGTCTCCATTTTACAGTGGGAGAACTGCGGCACAGAGAGATTACGGCTCTTTCTACACTTGGAGTCTCGGTAGGTTTGTACGCGGGGTGGCTAGCCCATGCTACAGCTCACCACTTCCTGTGCTCCCCCAGCTGTTCTTAGCACAAGTCTGAGAGTGTGTGTACATATGCTGGGAATCACACCCCTAGCTCCATTGGGTGCATATTCAGGACAGTTAACCGCTGCCACTCCAGCTACTCTGCTATTTTTAGTGCCTCCATGCCTGGACAGAGTGCTCTCCCCATCCCAGATCACAAAGCCCCCACACCCTTCTGCTAACAAAACCCGCACACCCCTGTCCTTTTGCAAGGTCCACACAAATGTGCCCACAGTGGGGTGCTGGTCCCTGACTGGGACTCCCGGGCACTGCCACAACACAGATGATAAATAATCATAATTATCATCAGTTACTACAGTAAGGATGAAGAAAAACCCAAAGTCACTGGATTTCCCAGGCCTCCTGTCTTCTGTGCATTTAATGCTTTAGAGCAGGGGTCGGCAACCTTTCAGAAGTGGTGTGCCAATTCTTCATTTATTCACTTTAATTTAAGGTTTCGTGTGCTGGGAATACACTTTAACGTTTTTTAGAAGGTCTCTCGCTATAAGTCTCTATATTATATAACTAAACTATTGTCGTATGTAAACAAGGTTTTTAAAATGTTTAAGAAGCTTCATTTAAAATTAAATTAAAATGCTGATCTTACACTGCTGGCCCGCTCAGCCCGCTGCCGGCCTGGGGTTCGGTTCACGTAGGCTGGCAGCGGGCTGAGCAGGGCCTGCGGCCGGGACCCCAGCTGCCAAGGGGCCGGCAGTCAGAACCCCAGACCGGCAGTGGGCTGAGCGGGGCCGGCAGCCGGGACCCCAGACCGACTGTGGGCTGAGCAGCTCAGCCCGCTGCCGGTCTGGGGTTCCGTCCGCCGGCTCCTGCCAGCCAGGGTCCCGGCTGCCGGCCCCGCTCAGCCCGCTGCCGGTCTGGGGTCCCAGCCCTGTCCACATAGAGTAGGTAGCTACCTTCTCCCTGGTTCTAGCCCATTCTCTTCCTCTCTCTGCTCTGAGCTGAGGGTGGGAGTGCGCTGAGCACAGGGCTGGGGGTGAAGGAGCAGGCTGTGGGTTGGGGTGCAGGGTCTGGCCAGGAGCTAGAATGAGGGAGGGGGCTCAGGGTTGGGGCAGGAGGTTTGGGTGTGGAGCGCTTACCTGGGCAGCTCCTATTTGGTGTGAGGGTTCAGGTGGGGTGTGTGTGTGGGGGGTGTGTGCAGGAGCTCCTGTTTGGTGCTCAGGGTGGGGGTGCGGATGTGGGGGTGCAAGAGTCAGGGCAAGGGGTGTGGGGGGTTGGGTATGTGTGGAGGGTGCAGGGGGCTGGGGGGGCTGGGTATGTGTGGGGGGTGCCAGAGTCAGGGCTGGGGGCTGGGGGGGGGTTCAGGGGTCAGGGCAGGGGGCTGGGGTCATAGGGGTGCTCCCAGTCCCCTGCCCTGAGCGGCTCACGGCAGGGGGCTGGAGGGGATATGCCCCGATTCCACCCCCTTCCCCAAGGTCCCCAGAGCAGCGAGCACGCTGCGGCTCCGCTTTTCCCTCTCCCTCTCCGTGGCAAGGGCCGTCAGCTGATGGGCGGCAGGGGGGGAGAGGAGGAGGGGCAGGAACCCCGCACGCTGGGGGAAGAGGCGGGGGTGGGGGGAGCTCACCTGTCCTGCAAGGAGGGGGCGGGGGGCAGAGAAGAGCGGGCTGGGCTGGGCTGGGCCAGGCTGGGCAGGATTTTTAATGGCACACTGCTGTCCCCGGCAGGCAGCAGCATGCCATTAAAACTCGGCTTGCATGCCGTCTTTGGCCGGCGTGCCATAGGTTGCTGACCCCTGCCTTAAACTGTAGCTCTTTGGAGCCGGGACAGTGTTTATTTCACAGGGCACACAGTGCAAGCACCTTGTCTGCACAAACCATGTAAACAGACAGATAATAATAATACTAAGGGAACTATTATTATTAGGCCTGATAAAGGGGCCAAGAGTCTCCTGCTTGTGCTGGTGGGGATGAAGTGGCCAGATTCTCAGCTAGAGTCAATCTACATTGACTTCAATGGAACAACCCCAATTTACACAAGCTCAGAGGCGAAAGTAAGCCAGTACGGGATGTGGCTGCTGGTATGGGCTGGTACACAGCCGACGTTAAAGCACGGTGGTGGCTGGGAGCCCCAGGGCTCCAGCAGTTATTTGAAGGCCAGGCAGCGCTGAAAGGCTGGCTGGGGGGATGAGGTTACAGCCCAGCCCCTTCTAGGGGCCCAGAGCTGCCCTCCCACCTTGCCCAGGACCCTGGCCGCCCTGCATACCGGTAAGTCCTTTAAGTTACTTTACCCCTGCACAAGCTGAGGTTATGGCCCAGTAATAGCATGTCCACAGGAGGTGAAAATCGCCGGTATTTTCCAGAGCCTTTCCTCAAGAGGGAGCACTTGGTTACTGGGCCTGTCTAGAACCTGATGAAGCCAGATGGCTGAAACCACAAAATGCACTCAAAAGATTTTTTGCACTGCTTCGAGACGGTAAAGATTTCGTAAGCCTTGTTGATCTTTTTTAGAAAGTGCCAAGGAAAAGCCTTTTCCTTCATGAAGATTGCTCAGAATTTCTATCCCTCGCGTTATACCATGAATAAGTACCAATTTCAAGGAGAGGAAGGATGGTTTTGTGGTTTGGCACAGGGAGTGGGACTTGCTTCTGGGCTCATTTCCCAGCTCTGCACCAGGCTCCTGCACGTCCTTGCACAAACTGCTTCATCTCTGTGCCTGTACAATGAGGATAATACTACTTCCTTTGTCTGCCTTTCTACTTTGTAAGCACTTCAATGCAGGGATTTTGCATCTCTTGCTATGTTCCTCTAGAGCACGAAGCATAATGGAATTCTGTCTTAGTTGGGGCTTGTAGATACTTCTGGAATATAAATATTCCACAAGATCTCTGAAGTCCACACTTGTTTTAAAGAGTTACACATGAGCACAAGGGCTGGGGGGAGAATGAGGAAAGTGATGGATTACTCAATCGGGACTGGAGAGTGGGGAAAGGCTACAAGATGTGGGCAGCATGGTTGATTTGTGGTGTCTTATGTTCTCTCTTCATTGGGTTGTATGATGAGGGGTGGTATCTGGCAGCTGGCCAACATTCATGCAGAGGATAATCGAGCTAATGGGCATGCTGCAAATCTTTGAAGAAAATGGAAGGCCAGTTGGTGGTTTATTTTGACTGGCTCTCACACAATCTCCTCTAGCCCTCTTTGTGAGAGCTGAGTCCCAGATACACTTCTTCGCCCTTCCAAATGCACAGAAAACACTCTCCAATTCACTGATGCCTAACTTAGAGAGAGAGATAAAGAGCTCAAGCCCATTTCAGGTTAACATCACCACTTGACATTTATATAGAACAATTATCTCTTCAAAAGTGTTACTTCTAAAGTAAAGTCTCCCTACTAAACCAAAGCATAGCCGCCTTCTGCTGACACTGAGCAGTGGATGCACGGAACAAAGCTTCCTCACCCTACCCTAGAACTCTGAGGCCATTCTGAATAGTAGCTGCGATAGTCTTTTCTGGGACAGCCACAAAGGCCCAGTACTTATCAAAGGTACGGCAGAGCCAGAATCACAACTGATGTTACTGCTCTGGTTTAGTTCTGAACGCTCAGAATGAAACGCAGCGTTTGCCTCTCTGATCTTGCTGCACTGAGCAAGCTAGAATTCATCCCACTGAAAAACAGGTTTTAAATATAAAAGTATAAGGTTAAGTATAAGCTGCACACAAACATATTAAGTGCCAGTTATTCATCTTGAATGAGTTGTCAAAGAATTATTACTGATTGTATTGTGGTAGCAGCTAGGAGCACATTGTGCTAGATATCGTACAAACAAAGAACAGATCCTGCCCCAAAGAGGATAATAAATGAAGAATGACTCAGGGCAAAGGATATAAATTATATGAAAGTGTCTTAAATGATTAGACTCCCTCCCCCTTCAAAAGCTCATATAGACTCCAGCTGGCACCCACTAAACAATTTGTTTCAGATCCTCAGATGGCATAAATCAGCATTGGCTTCAGTGGAGCTATGAGGACTTTATACCAGTGAGAATCTGGTCCTATGTCAGGCTGTAACATCCCCCATCTCCGAAGAGGGTTGTTGTAATATCATTTAAACAATCCCTGCACTTCCTGTAATGGATTTATGGGGAGATGGGGGGGGGGTCAGAAAACAAAAGGAAACAAGGCAGCGATGATGATGATGATGAGCGAGATGCACCTGAAAAAAACCCAAAGAGAGAAAAAAGGCAGGCACTCCATAAGTAAGAGCAGACAACCCCAAGGGGAATTTAAATCCATGAGTGAGACTTCAGATGCAGGAACTTTAATTCCTTGAAAGAATTTTCTGAGGCCTCACCCGGGGAATGTAAGATTTCTCAAATGTCATCCCAAGCAGTGACAGAAGATCAGGTCCAAGGTTTGCTGGTGAGATAGTACCTGTTAGAACTTTGTTGAAAAGGCTATGCGGATGAGAAGAAGAAGATAATGAACTAGTCCATATGAAAAAGTAGAAGCCCCCAAGAGAAAATAACCGTCTCTTTTCTAGCTCACTCTCCTTGTGCCCATTCAGAAAAAATTGTCTGGATATCAGATTTCTTTTGCTGATTATTGATGAATGCTTCTTCCTTGGTCAGAATTTTGATGGGGATTAATATTTGATTTTCACTCTGCTTTCCTCATTCTGTTTCTGATCTCTCTCCAGCATTCATTTTTTTTAATAGAGGCTGTGAATTTGTCTTTTAATATTTATCTGGAAGATATTATTGCAGTGTGACCCACTTATTTGCTTTTGGAAAATATATTTGGCTGAAATTTGATGCATGAATGGGGTGGTTGATGCCTGGAGGTTTGGTTTGTTAAATGTCACATATATGTAACATTTAAAAATTTACATTAACAATTCAATTAAGTGAAAGATCCTGGACTGATAAACAGAGGGCTTCAGCCTCCAAGGCTATCTCTTGAACAGATACAGAATGGGAAACAGCAATACCAGCTTTCCTGAATGCCAAAATGCATCATCCCTTTCCTGAATGAATGATAGTTCATTATTACTATTTCTGGTTACATGACAGTAGCTTCTACAGACCCCATCTGAGATCAGGGCCCCATTGTGGTAGGTGTGGCATATCCATAGGGGAAGAAACAGTCCCTGCCCCAAAGAGTTCACAATCTAAATAGCCCAAACAGATCAAGGGTGGGAGGGGCCAGAGGAAATAAAACAGTCAAAGTTTAGGAAAGTGAGCAGAATGCCTTTATGCCCTCCCTCCACTCAGCACCAGGGATTGTCTTGTTGGTTTTTCCTTTCTTGTTCTAAAACTATGAGCACACATTCAATTTTCACTGTCATTGTTAGTTTCTTTACCCTGTCATTGCTGACTCAGGGAGAAGATATCCAGACTCACAATGGTTCATTTAATTTTCTTGTCAGTCTATTTTTTTTCCCTCAGTTATCTCCCCGTTGCAGCAGGCCATTTATCTTTTCAAAACCCAGAGAGCATCGTCACTCCTTGTACTTAAGAGTCCCACTTACAAGACCAGCCTGGTGCGCTAATGGCTAAGGAGTGGAAATCCGAGTGTAGGCACTGGACTGCCGGACCAGAGACACAGGACATGTCATGGAGCAGCTTTAGTCTCTGAGGGACACAAGGCCTCCTCCATTGTCGAGGTTTATGCTGTCTGACATAGAAAGGTTTGTTCTGAGCTAGTTTACATCAGTAGGTAAAGACCAGCCTGCGGAGAGAGTGTTCTCACTCTACATTGCAAGGATGCCCCCCTGCCCAGGTCATCTTCAGGGATGGTACCCAGGATCTTGGGCTCTCAAAGCATAAACCTCTACTGCTTGAGACAGTCCCAGACTGATACATCTCTTTACATGATCCAGCCACGACAGACAGTTCTTCAGCTTGCACTGAGCTCAGGCAAATGAGTACTTTGACTTTAAGGAAATCAGTAGGATACACTGATAAAAGCCACATCCAGCTGCTTGGTGTCAGGACGAAATTGCTGCTAAGCTTACAGCACTTCCTCCGAGCAGTGCTTACAATATGGATTTTAATTTTCGAGACGGGGCAAACTCCTTGGAAGAACAGTTGTTGTATAAGTCCCTTTTTTGTCTCCTTCTGCCTTGTGTTTGGGCTGCACAGTTTCAGGGAGAACATCTAAGAGGAGATAAATACTTAGCGAGCAAAGCGTTCAGAGGCCGTAAAATCACAGATTGTTCTTTACAATGACTTTTTAGGGCCTGGACTCCACAGAGAACAAACTCCCACTTTTTCCTCATAGAAGATGCATCTAAATATTTAATGAAATGCTAACTAAGCCTTAATTCTAGGGTTATTTATCGTTCTCTATAAATACTTGGTGTATGTGCCACATGCAGAGCCTGGATATTAAATTATACAAGAGTGTGAAAGAGACATGGGTACATTTCTGGTACCGCTAAGGATGGCTCCAAACCATAGCCCTGGATCTGGACATCACCAGAACGGGGAGAAAATTAAACCCCATATCTGCTCAGACCCATTTTTATTTATCCTTTTATTTTTTAAACAAAAATAAGGGGAGAACAGAAAAAGAGTCAACAGAACAAAAAAAGTAAAGGCATGGGTGGGGAGGGAAAGGACAGGGAGGATGGTGGGCAGGGAGGGGAAAGGAGAGTGATAGCTCAGTGTCCATTTGCTAAGAATTCATCCAAGGTGTTGAGAAAGTTACAGCAAATCTTTTCAAATGTGTCTGAGGCCCTTCTTCAAATGTTATCCACCCTGTGGGTACCAGATCAGCCCAGTTACAGTGCTAGGCTTCTACAGAGACAGTCAGTGCTTCTGTCTAAACACTATGAGCTGTTTGCCCACAAGTCCAGGTCTAGGGAACCCCCAGCAGGCCAGGGGCCACGCTGGGGACAGAAACCCAGGCCCCCCAAGCTCCAGTCCAGTGCTCTATCCACTAGGTCATGCAGCGGTGTGTGTGTTTTTGTGTGCTGTACTGTATACGGTAGCTTTTATACTTGTAAGGCGAGGTGCTTCCTTTTCAGCTCATAAATAAAGCCTAAAACTGGAATGGCTGTTATTGTTATTCAGCTGCAAAGTTACCACTACGGCAGCGTGATGGAAAAGCCGCCCCATGAGTGAGGCTCTCTGGCATACGTCCCTTCCCCTACCTCCCCCCACTCTGCCGGGCTTGCTTCTCTTTGTCTCCATGGCATTTCATATTCCCACATGTCTCTTTTCTTAGATGAGTCCAGAGCCAGAGTTGATTCTGATCCTTCCACTGCTGCTCGCTTGTTCTGAGAGCAGGTGCCAGTTGAACATTGCAGCAGAGACCTTTAAGGACTGATTTATTTATTTGGTGAATTCATTCCAGCGCTATTTGTCTTCCCTTGTTCATTCTGGGATGCATTATTTAGTGCTGTAGGAGCTGAGTTCGTGACAGTTTTCTCTCAGAAAAGTGAGTTTCATTCCCTGACAGCTCCAGCCAAATACTGCTTGTCCTTCTTTATTGGATTTATGTTTTATACTCTCCATATGCCGATCCTTCTTCCTGCACCATTGTTTGAGCTCAGCTCTCACTGAATATGCAGCTGGCTCAAGCACCTCTCATGCTTCAGAAGGGTGACTTGGTACTGGATAGAAAAGAGCTGGCTTGCCCAGCAATTCTTTGAAATTTCCATAAGCCCAACCTATGAACATGCTGAAATGTTGGTTTAGCTCAAGGGTTTGCCTCAGATCCACTTGCTGCCATCCTTTCCCTTTCTTGGTGAGTGGTTTGCTCCAGTACTAATTAAAAGCATGTCATTTACCCTGGAAGAGGAGCTTTGGAAACATATAAACTCCACAATAAACTGCAAGGAAAGGGAGCAAGAGGCCAAATGGGATTTGGGAGGCATTGCTATATAATACCAAGAGATGCATATTTCTCCTTCCAGTAAAAATAATAATCTAAGGGCCAAAATCTGCTGGTGTGAAATCCAGGGGGTTACCTCAGCAGAAGATTTGTCCTGTATCATCTTTGATTTCAGAGGATTCCAACATGCTTTAGAAAATTCCCATCCTTGTGGAGTCACGGAGAGTGTCGCCAATCAGATACCGAGCCCTCTCCAACCCATGGCAATGTTGCACCGAGACCGCAGGTACAGGCATTGCGGGGTCACTGCAGTGGGATGCTCACACCACTTGACTCACTGTGCCTAGCTCCTTACCCAGCTCCCCCTGCCCTGTGCGCTGCCGCCTGCTTGCCCTTGGGCCTGCAGCCCTCCCATTATTATATCTATTGTCATAGCACCTAGGAGCCCCTGCCATAGGCCATTGTGCTCAGCACCACACAGACACAGAGCGAAAAGAGACTCCCTGCTCCAAAGAGCTGGCTATCTTTGTAGAAGAAAAGGCACAACAGTGGACTACAAGGAAACCGTATTGGCCAGCATGATAGGCAGTGGCCTCAGTACACCAGCAGCCTAATCTTTTGTCAAGCTTTTTGTAGGCATCATGCTAAAGGAGGGATTTAAGAAGGGATTTCAAGACAGATAATGAGGTAGCTTTGTGGATGGGAGAAAGTATGAAGATGCTTATTTGAAAATTGAACAAGTAGGTGATGGGAGCTGGCATCATGGACTGATCAGAGGTGTGGGGCACATGTCAGACTGAATGATATGAGAGATGATACTTATGGTGGAGGCAGGCCATGGAGGGCCTTGAGAGTGAAGAGAAGTCGTTTATGTTTGACAATAGAGAAAGAAAAGCTGGCAGAGGGCTGCAAAGAGAGGGGCAATGTGGTGAAAACAATGGGCTAGGAAAAAGAGTTTTGTAGCAGCATTCCCAATGGTGATGAGTGGGCAAGACTGCATTTGTCAAGGCCAGATGTTTCAGTAATTGCAACACAAGATGACAAGAACCTGGGAGAGAGTTTTAGCTGTGTAGACAGGTAGGAACGGCCATACTTTAGAGATATTATGCAGAAAAAATCTGCATGACTTCAACATAGACTGGCTGTGAGGACCTAGAAAGAGATGACACCCAAAGAGGACACCAGGTTATGGGCCTGAGTGACAGGAAGGATGGTGGGGTTGTCCACACTGATTGAGAAAGAAGGTAGCGGGAAAGACGTGGGGAGAGAAGGTAGAAAGGAAGAACTCTGTTTTAGCCATGTTGAGCTGGAGCTCAGAGCTACCCTCCACCCCCCAAAAAAGAGATATCAGAGAGTCAGGCTGAGATTTTTAGTTTTCTACACTTTGCAAGTACCCACAGCTGGTCCAGTGACATCTGAGGATCTGACCCTCTGTTTATAAACTGTTCAGATACAATCTGTGATGAGGAGGGGTGGCTGCTTGTCACTAGGGACATTTCTCAAGGGAGATCTCCCACCACGGCTCCTGCTGAGAAAATGCTGGTTTGTTAGCATAGGGCAGACCTGGAAAGCACAGGCAATGCAGGCTAGGTGGGTGACAGCTTTTTGTGTGAGACATCATCCATTTATTTCTCTTGGTTTATCCACCTACTTTCCCATCTTTTTATACTGTGCCCATCAAGGTGATATATGAGCATTTCAGAAACATGTCAAAGGCCAGGGAATGCAGCTACTTTGATTTACAGCAGCTTTGGATCTATTCTTAAATCTCTAGCATGTGACCAAACTATAACTACTTCCAACGTTGGGGTAGTCACACTCCTTCGTTACAGGGGCCTATTGTCAATAATTGATCATTATTACAGTTACTTTGGACAAGTGCTTATTTATGTCGCTCACAGCAAGCAAATCTCATACAAAAATGCTTATTTTCCATAATTGCTGATAAGCACCTTTATAACATCGCTGCAGTAGTGTGCGTGGTGGCTCAATCTGGGTTTTATGGGCTTTTCGTTTGTGGTTTGAAACATCTTAACATTACTGGTGAATCGCCTTTCTCACATTTAAGACAAGGTCATTACAGAAACCCCTAGATGACAATGTCCTGTTGCTAAACTTCCTTTGCCTAAGAAAGACTATAGAATAAAATTGAACATAAAAGTGGTCCTCTCTCTTTATTACTGTGTTAGACTCCCCTTGGGATGGAGTCTAAAATTTATATCTCTTGCTGTGGGATAAACAATTTCTAGGATTATTTGCTATAAGAGAGCTCTCTCCAGATTGCATGTCTGGGCTTAAGGCAACTGCACAAAACTGGATTCCACACACATTTTTTCCTGAGTCTCCCCTTCTTGTTGTCAGAGTTACACACACGCCCTTTAAGCCAGTGAAGCCCAGTGAAGTCTTCTGGAAGTGTCCCATTGACTTTAACGGGCTGTGGGTCTTACTTTACAGACACTGTATAATACAGATGACTGCTCTCTGCTCTGTTATTCTCCTTACCTCTATTTATTTCCTATTTAGAAGAATGGGTATTTTCTGGATATCTAATTCTGCTGTCTGCTTTCAAATTTTATTGCCAAGTCACACCGGCGTTTATGTTTCTAACTGTACAATAAATTCTCTTCTTTTTCATACATTGTGAGAAATGCTGGAAAACACAGGATCACTCTTTCTATTGAAATACACTCTTGCTCTGCAAACATCTATTTACCAGTTGCCTAGAACAGGCTGTGTGTGGGATTCCTCCGGATTTAACCTTGTCTGTTCTGTGCATCTCTGTCGACACTAGTGCTGCTGAAACCTCTGAATAATTGGACAGTCCTATCAGCTTGGTTTGCTAAACTCTGGATGCTCATCCAAACTATCTTGACCTCTGAATCAATGACATTTGACTGAAAATCTCATGAAAACAGGTATTCTTGAAAGATTTTCAGTGATCAGAAATATTCCACTACTGCTTCTGGATGGCCCCAAGTGACTCAGATGGGGGTGAAAATGAAAGCAAGATTTTTTTAACCCACCTTAAAGATTTGGTTCATGTTCAATTTGATATCTGGTCAATATTTATTTTATATAAACCAGAAACCCTCCTGGGAAAATTTAGATCCAGATCTGGATCCAAACAATGTAGGCTTGGTTATCTTTAGAATAAACCATAATAGAGCAACAAGTATATTTTTTAAGATTCATACCAGAGCATGTTAGATCCCAAACAGAGCAGAGACTGTAAGTACAAACCACTATCTAGCATAATACATTTGGACAGAAAGAAAAGGAGGACTTGTGGCACCTTAGAGACTAACAAATTTATTAGAGCATAAGCTTTTGTGAGCTACAGCTCACTTCATCGGATGCATGCAGTGGAAAATACAGTGGGGAGATTTATATACATAGAGAACATGAAACAATGGGTGTTACCATACACACTGTAACGAGAGTGATCAGTTAAGGTGAGCTATTACCAGCAGGAGAGTGGAGTTGAGGGGGGACACGGGTGGGGGGACCTTTTGTAGTGATAATCAAGGTGGGCCATTTCCAGCAGTTGACAAGAAGGTGTAAGGAACAGTGGGGGGAGGGTGGGGGTCACGGTGGAATAAACATGGGGAAATAGTTTTACTTTGTGTAATGACCCATCCACTCCCAGTCTCTATTCAAGCCTAAGTTAATTGTATCCAGTTTGCAAATTAATTCCAATTCAGCAGTCTCTCGTTGGAGTCTGTTTCTGAAGTTTTTTTGTTGAAAAATTGCCACTTTTCGGTCTGTAATCGAGTGACCAGAGAGATCGACGTGTTCTCCGACTGGTTTTGGAACGTTATAATTCTTGATGTCTGATTTGTGTCCATTTATTCTTTTATGTAGAGACTGTCCAGTTTGGTCAATGTACATGGCAGAGGGGCATTGCTGGCACATGATGGCATATATCACATTGGTAGATGTGCAGGTGAACGAGCCTCTGATAGTGTGGCTGATGTGATTAGGCCCTGTGATGGTGTCCCCTGAATAGATATGAGGACACAGTTGGCAATGGGCTTTGTTGCAAGGATAGGTTCCTGGGTTAGTGTTTTTGTTGTGTGGTATGTAGTTGCTAGGGAGTATTTGCTTCAGGTTGGGGGGTTGTCTGTAAGCAAGGACTGGCCTGTCTCCCAAGATCTGTGAGAGTGATGGGTCGTCCTTCAGGATAGGTTGTAGATCCTTGATGATGCGTTGGAGAGGTTTTAGTTGGGGGCTGAAGGTGATGGCTAGTGGCGTGCTATTATTTTCAGAACACTAACAATTTGCTTTATTAACTAGTCACCTATCTAAATATGCATGCACTGACTGGGATTCCAGGATCCCTGTTATGTTTCATCTACACAACTGACTCAAAGCATTTACCTGGTGCTCATAGCTAATAGGGGGAAAGTGACATCTCAAGGGATTCCTGTACCACTAATTAAAATTATTGCAAAAATTAGCAGCACTTCAAATGAAGCAGTCTTTTACTGAGCTAAAGGAGATAGATGTCAGTTCACAGAAACAGATTTCCTCAAGGCATTGGAATTCAGTATTTGGAATCTTTATTTTATGATGATTTGGATCCCTGACATACAACAAGCGCTATCATAACCCCATAGAAACAGCTGCTCTACAGTGCAGGATGCATGTCTGAAACACCTCTGCTGCACTTCAGACAGCTCACTGCTATAATGCCTGTCTCTTTGGCTGTGGAGAGTTTTCCTGGCACAGCACATCCTAACCTTAGGACCCACTTAATGAAAATTAAGTAATTGTATCTATAATAAATCTGAATTAATAACCCTTATTTGGGAAACTCAGCCTCATTAGCATCATCTCCACAGCAACCAAGTGTTGGAGGATCATGGCTGCAAATGGGAACAAACAAATAGAGCAGGAACAATACTAGAAACAAAGATACTGTGCTAGACCCCCAGGTGCTGCATGTGGGTGTAGATCCTTCAACTTCCATAGCCCAGGAGCTCAAAGACATCTACAGCCATTTGCACCAGCGGAGGTGTCCGCCCCTGGTGTAATTATGCAAATGTTCCTAAGCACAATGATGTGCTGAACAAGGAAGAGGAGAGAAAATATGGAAAATACATTGTGAAATTGGTAAGCGTCTCCCAGCGGAAGTGAGGGCCGCTGTATTGCGGAAGTTATTTAACAAAAGAGTTTACAAAGTACTAGAGAAAATAGTGTAGGGGCCAGTTTTGCATGTAACAGGGCTGGAAATGGAAGGGATTATTTAATTTAAGAGGAATTGTCTGAGCCAGCTCTGCAGAAACCATCAATGTGATGCTGACTAAACGAGCTGGTCCTAGTTCAGCTCCAGCTTCGGCAATTCTGCAGAACTAGCAGAAGGAGAATTGCTGCTAAATAGAATAGTGCTCAGCTTTTCCCCCATGAGAGGTCAGTGGCTACATTCATAACTGGGATAATTTCTGAGTTACTTTCCTGCTGAAGTGATGCTTCAGGCCTGGATGATTATTTCCAGTTTGTAATGAAATGATCACTCCTGCTCCTCCACCATTTACCAGCTCATAAAGTTCCATTAGAAAGAGATGAGGACCCTAATTAATTAACTCTGGAAAAGAAGAATATTGACAAACAGTAAGGGACCATCAGCTGGGCTGCCAGGATTTTGTCCTCTTGGGATATGGTGATACAATCCCTGCACAGCTGTGAACACTTTAGTGTCTGGTTTGACCATTCATGGTACAGACAGGTGAGGGTTGGTCCAAATGAGCATCTAAAGACAAAAATGTAGAAATTAGAGAAGGAAATTACCTACTAGCTCATTTAATCCCTCCCATGTCTCTCCTGTCATTGCAGGATTTGTCCCTGCTCTATGAAATATATCTGTTCTCTAAGGCTTTGTCCAGCCTTATTTAAAGTGAGCCAGTGATGGGGAGCACTTCCATTGATAGAGTCAAACAGACCTCACCACATTAGGAAATCCATCCTGACATTCAGCCTAAATATTTATGTGATCAGTTTCATGACATAACTTCTAATTGTACCCCTTACACTACCCTAAACAATTCTATACACCCCATGCTCTACTTTGAAGTTTATCTGACTTTACCCAAAGGTTTGCAGCTTGGACATTTCTGGAGAACAGGGGCCCTATTCCCAGATTTCTACAGTTCCTGGTTTAGCCTGGGTTGGCTATGCCAGGGCTGTAATAGACAACCTACCCTAAATTCTCAATTACTGAGGGACAATCGTCACTCATTGATATATTTGCTTTCCACAACTAACTGTCTGTATAACTTTTCATGAGTGATGTACCCAAATACTTGGATGTTAATATCTAAACTGTATTCTTAAATTTATTCACCTGAATTTGGCTTATAGCTGATTATCCACAAATACGACGTTTGTTTTAAAAGTCATAAGATACGTATAGTGCATAATCTAGGCACCTTACCCACAGGTACAGACACTTTTTTCTCAACCGATGTATTATACAATTTTTTAACATTAGCTTTAATAACTTTTTAAAATATTTTCTCCTGTGATATTTTGGCCCGTTGGCTCCTGGTCGTGGCCGGACCCAGGAGGTGCAGAAGCAGTCACAAACCTGGCAACAACTAAACAAACTCACCAAAATGCTAAAAGGCCCAAATGTGAGTGCTGGGCAGAGCTTTGTGTGGGTTTCCGATTTAAACTTGCCCGGCTCACCCATGGCCACCCCACAGCAGGACAGGAGTATGTGTGTGAGCATGCAGCGGGATGCCGTCCCCTCTTCCTTTCCGTCACTAGGTGACCAAATGTCCTGATTTTACAGGGACAGTCCCGATATTCAGGGGATTGAGGCTCCTATTACCCCCCAACCCCGTCCCCATTTTTCACACTTGCTGTCTGCTCACCCTACTTGTCACTGCCTCCCTGCTTCTTTTTACCTGTTTCTAAAGGTGCATGTGTCTCTGCTCCACTTCCCCACCTGTCAGCTCAAGCCTTCATTCTTTCTTCCTTCCTCCCAGTTCCACGGAGCGTTGACATGGCTTAGGCTGGTCCGTGTCTCACCTCCCCATCATCACACTGATTCCCCTGTCTGAGGCGCTGTTTCCCTTTGAAATCACAGCCATCAGCACCAGAGCCCTTTCATCCTGTGCTGTTCTCTGAGCCTTCGGGGGGTAGTTACGTTTTTCTTAAATCTAACAGTGTTTGTCCCAGCGGCTTTTCCCTCTCCCAACATCCCTGAACTGGTAAGCCTGTCTGATACACTCAGAGCAGCCCAGCGTCACTCGGGGAACCGCTGGCTTGCCTGGGTTTTAGGGAGGCGTTTTGTTTTAACCGTTGCAAAATGGTTACAGCTGACCCAGAAAAGCAGCCCGAGGGGCTTTGGGCCTGCGTCAAAGCAGCGTGGGGCTTCCTGGGCCTGGCCTGCGGAGTGCAGGGGGACAGGGCGATGGCAGGGGGCCACAGAACTGCCTGGGTGCCCTGAGGGCAGTAGGCACATGCTGCTAAGAATGGTGCAGACAGCCTGCTTCCCCTGCGCACGGCTCCTGGAGGGTTTGCCCCACTGCCCCACGCCCAGTGCGGCACAGTCTGGCCTTTAGCAAGGATAGCGCAAAGGAGAGGAAGATTCAGTAGTGACAGGGGGCAGGGAAAGCCCAAATTCAGCCTCCCTTGGCTCTGAGCATTCACTGTCACTGCAGTCTATTTCCATGATAAGAGGGAAGGCTGCTCCCTCGGCCTGACAGGTCTGCTCCTGGCACAGCCTAAGAAAAGCCGGTGAGCCGAAGCACCTGCGCTGGCTGTGTGATCTGTAAAAGGGACATTCTGAAGATTAGCCAGTCCTGTCAGCGTTGCTCAGAGGAGTCTCTGCAGCTCCTGGACTAGGCTCCGCAGCTGCTCCACAGCCTGAGAACTTACTGCGCCAAAGAATGAAACATTCAATTTCTTTTTGAAAAAGAGTCCTTAAATCTTTGATCCACTGACGGCTCCTTCTGCTGAGTCCAGGTCGCTAGGCACGTCTCCACTTCAGTACAAACATCCCCCTAGGCGGCTGTTTTTTCTCTTTTCCATGTAGGAGGCTTGAGGGCTGGAGTGGCCTGTGCCAGCTGCCGTTCCTTGCCGGCTGAGTGCCATGCAGGTGCTGCTGCGTGCTGAGCGCTTTGTATTTTTGCTTATCAGTTTAACGCCCGTAAGTTTTCACATTTCTTTCATCTGCCCGGTAAAAGGGAAGTCCTTTATTTGTGGAGCAAGTGGCTTGCATATGCTGTGAGAGGTGGGAAATACAACGAGGCACCTAGTCTCTTGCATTAAAGCCGGTTGCATTAAAAGTGTTATCTAATTTGTTCAAAGGACAAATCTGCTGGGAAAAGTATCGCGCTTTGGTAAGTTGGCCACATGCATGTTTCCATTTATTCGGTAGCCATTTGTTATTTCTCGCTGCCCATTTCATTCCCTTGCTGACACACAGTTAGGAAAAGGAGGCAGCAGGCAGGTTTGTTTTCCTCATCATTCTTTGGGATTTGGTCAGAGTTCTACAGGGCATCCAGGATCCTGCCTGTCCCCCTTCTCCTCCACCTCATGGCTGGAGTCTCCTCTCTCACCCCTGCAGCCAATATCCTTCAGCTCAGCTGGCCTGGCATTCAGAAACATTCTCTCTCCCAGGAAACCTGCCCCTTTGTTCTTCTTCCCTGAACATTTCAGCACAATGGTTTTAAAGGGGGGGGGGTCCCAACACCCTGTTCCTTTTTTGCCCTCCTGGGGTTTTCTGTTACTTCTCTAGAGACATAGGCCATGTGTACACAACAAAATTATATCGACCTAACTTACACCCGCGTACAGCCACCACCGTGATTAAATCGCTTGTGTGTTGCACACTTGGCTCTTTGTGTCAGCAGTGCGTGTGTCCGTCCTCACCAGGAGCGTTTGTATCAATAGTATTGTCAGTGGGGGGGCACTGCGGGGTGCCGCCTGAAAGCCAGCAACAGTCGATGTGAGCAACACCGTGTCTACACTGACACCACATCGAACTAATTACATCGACTGTGACTGTATGCCACTCGGGGGGGTGTTACTACATTGGCCTAGAGAGGCACTTATGCCAGTGGGAATCAAATTTAAGTGAAGATACCTCCGCAGCTAGTTTGACACAAGGCAGCTGATGTCAACCTAACCTGGTAGTGTAGATCAGGCCCTAGAGAGAGAAGGTTTCATTCAGGCTGTGGCCTAGTTCTGCCAGGGCTCGGCCTAGTCTCTTCTTGTTGATAGTCTCTAATAACTGTCTCGTTCAAAGGTAGACACTCAGACATCACTCCCTATTTCCTTAGAGCAAGGGCTATTTCTGGAAAGAACTTCATTCCTTCAGACCAGGTAGGTAGCAATACAACAGTGGGTGGGTAAACTGAGTCACACATTTTCATAAAACTATAGAAACCCCATGTTCTCTGCAAGTGTAAGTGGGACTCAAGTGATGCTTTGGCCTGTTGTGATGCTGGCCCCTGAGCGGGGTAAATCTTACCCGAGGTGAGTGATCAGGCACTGAAATGTGTTGGCATAAACCATCTGTCTAGGCATTTCAAATCTCCTCATGGCTAATTCATATGCGGAAAAAGGGGCTAAACTGCTTAAGTAAAACTGTTTACTGTGAGTACTCACTGAGCTCCACTCGGTGCTTTTCCGTAGCAGATTTTTAAGCCTAATCGTATCAAATACTCTTCTGGCACCCATTTTATGAAACACATTGCAACCCCTGCTGGTTTTAATGTATCTAATCTCCCGCTGATTATTCCTGGGGTTCCGGCCAAATAAGCACTTCGAATTAAAGCTTTCACTGCAGCGCAAAGTTGGGTTACCATGGAGATCAAAGTAGTATTTCTTTTTTCCTGTATTTTGTTTAAACCAGTTTAATAATTGCACTAATGAGACAGCACCATTTCTGTAGCTGCTGAGGTTAGGAATGCTGAAGATGGTGGGAATCTCAGGACACTGACACAGCAGCCATTCCCATTATGTTATTCTGGCAAAGAGCTCCGTTTTGGTAATGGCTGATGCTCACCTTTGAGGAGGCTGGTTGTAACAAGGCAGAGGCGATCGCTCAGTCTCAGCCTTGGTTACACCGTAGTGCTCTTTGACTAGCTTTCCCAAATAAAGCAGCCGTGGGAAGAGATCGGGCTCTGGTGGAGGGGACACGCATGTCTGGAAAGGAATTTTGCTGACATCAGGGAGGACTAGCACGACCCAAAATGGAGGCTGCAGATGGGTGCTTCGCTTTGATGAATGTACAGAACACCCTCTCTGCATATGAACACGTGAGTCTGTGCTACTAATGCACAGATTGCACAATGCCCCTGTTGAAATTTAGTACACAGGCAGGTTTTAGAATGTCATTGGAGACCAGAAAAATTGGCCATCAAACTCCTTGTATGAAATATGCATCTGATTCCATCACAGGTCACTTGCTCAAACAATTATTCAGATTCTAGGTCTACTCTGAAAGGCAACAGGAAATTCTGCTGCACCAGGCCCTAAGCATTAGTTAAGTCCTTTACCTGATGGGGGTGCACAGGGACTCATGCAGACCACCTGACCTGGGGTGAATTGCACATCACGCAGTGATCAGTCTCCCAGTGAAAACATTTCAGATCCTGAGTGGTGGTTTCACTAGAACCAGAACTCTAGGGAGAAGAGATGGGTTTGAACATTGGAGTTACAGTCAGATCCAGAGGAAGATTCTTACTTTCCTAAGTTCGAAGGGGTTTATATCTGAGACTTGGATTTGGGCTCATCTCCTCTGATGAAGCAATTAAAGAACCAAACATCATGATTGATTTTTCTGGCATTATGGTTTATATTCATTTTTTCCTCTTGTTGTGTAACAGGAATTCTGGTAGCAATGGACTTGCTGTCCTGCATCAGCATTTCATTATCCTTGAAAGCCATTTATTGTCTAGTGTCCTCTTCTGCCAGGGAGTTTATCCCCAGATATTTCATCATTTTAAAGATCGTCTATTTCTAAGGTGAGGAATGATGCCAGGAAGACAGAGCTAAGACGTAAGTTTTTAATCACTGGAGCAATTTTCCAAGGGTTGTGGCGGATTCTCCTTCATTGGTCATTTTTAAGTCGAGATTGGATGTTTTCCTAAAAGATCTGCTCTAGGAATTATTGTGGGAAAGTTCTCTGGACCCTCTACAGGAGGTCAGACTAGATGATCACAGTGGTTTCTTCTGGAATCTAGGCTCCTGGAGCAGTTTGCAGGTGCAGCAGCCCCAGCAAGCTCCCCCGCACACTGACCCCATTCCATTAACAGAGGGTTCATCTAAAAGCAATTGGATGGACTCACCTGCATTAGAAAACTGCACTAAGTTCCCCCAATTCATTTTACTTAGGCAAGTGAAAACTTTATTGCCTAAAATACCCTTTCCTTCAACCTCTTGCAGAAACTCTTATTGCTAATCCATGAGTATTTGGATTACAGGTATAATATCCAATGCAGGGCTAAAGAAATAAAGCACTAATTAAAATTCTGCTGAAGTGAGCAAATTGCTTTGAAATGAGAACATCAGGGAAGGAACTACATGTAGATTCAAAACATTTCCCTGTCCTCCCCTCCATGCCCAAGACACTAAACTTTTAAGTATTTCTTCTTTAGTGTGTCTTGAAATCCCATAAACCCCTTGACTCCTTGGTCTGAAATCTTGCAAATTGTTTTGAGAGGATTATATCATCTCGCTCTTTCTGCAATAAAGGCAGAGCCAGAGAGTAGCCTGTTAAGCCCAGACCAGGATCTACAATCAAGTGGACCAGGAGGTAGATGCAGCAATGGACTCCTGAGTTTATTTAGTGTGTTAGGGTGGACGCATAGGTGGGAAAAAAGTCTCAGAGCTCAGTCATGTGCCATGTGTCACCCAGCTTGACAGGGGCTGCTTTCATTTCTGGAGCTGGGCTTTTCAAAGGAGCCTCTGGCAAGGGAGCACCCCAATGCCATTGAAATGCAATGTGATTTGGGCACTTGATGTTTTCAGGCTAGTTTGACTAGTGACCCTGATGCAGCATGTTCATTCTGCATTAGCTGTTGCAGTGGGAAACAGGCACTGAAAACACACATTACAAGCCAGTTCAGTGAAAATGGGCTGCTCATTGGCTCCTTAACCGTTTACTCCCGGGGGGATTCTGCACCACTGCGCATGCGCAGAATTTATGTCTCTGGAGAAAAATGACTCTCTGAAGGGGAAGCAAAGGGAAGCCACAAGAGCGGTCATATGACGCTCCCGAGCAGTATGATTTGGATGTCCAGGGCAGCCGGCAGAGAGGTAAATCACTGTAGGGCAGGGGACGGGACTGGGAAAGACCCGGCTGGTGGCTCCTACCCTGCGCTGCGCTCAGCTGCTAGTCTGGGCTGGGCTGGGCTGGGCTGGGCTGGGCTGGGGAGGATGGGACTTCCTCTTCCCCTGCATGGCATCCAGGCCTCCATCCATGGCTCCTCAGCTGCAGGGGGAGGGATCACTGTACAGGGAGCTGCTCCCCTATCTGCCCAACTCCCGTGCATCCAAACCCCCTCATGCCCAGACCCTCCCACCGAGCCTTGCCACCCACACTCAGAACCCCCCTGCCGAGCCCCACTTCCCCTGCACCTGGACCACCCTGATGAGCCACTCGCACCTAGATCCCCACCCCACTGAGCCCCACTCCACCAGCATCTGGACCCCCACACTGAGTCCCTCCGACCCAAACCCCCATGCTGAGCCCTAAGCACCTTCACCTCCCTGCAGAGTCCCATTACCGTTCCACCCAGAATCCCCCAACAAGGCCCTGTGCATCCAGATCCCCCCCACACCTGGATCCCCCACTGAGCTGCCTGCACCCAGATTGCCCCACACAGAACCCTCCCAACCCACACCTGGATCCCCCCCACATGAAGCCCCTCCACACTTGGATCCTGCCTTGCTGAGTCTGCCCGCCCACACCTGGTGCACCTGGCATGGAGGGGCAGGACCCTGAGGTGTTTTTGGGGTAGGCCCGGTCCTTGTGCTGTGTCAGGGTTGGGTGCAGCCTCACCACTGAGTCTGTGTCCTGGCGGGGAGCTTCACAGTGATCTGGTGCCTCCACATTTATTTAACAAATAAAATTTGCAGAATTTTGCAGAATTTTAAAAAATGGTGCCAGAATTCTTATTTTTGGGGGGCAGAATTTTTAATTATTTGGCGCAGAATGCCCTCAGGAGTATTAACTTTACCAATATCTCTGTGTTCAGAGAGTGTGGTTTGAGCAGGTTAGTCTGGAAGGTAAATGTGAGGAGCACTCTTCACAAAGGGTCGGGCTAGTCACGTAGGGGAGGCAGTACTTTCTTGAAGGTACTACAATGGATAGGGAGGGAGGGAAAGGACTCAGCACAGGCTAGGTAAGCAGGGTGAGGCTGAAAATTAGAGCTGCAGGGAGCAAATCAATGATATAAAGAGTAATTTGCCCTTGTATGGAGAAGCAGCTCAAGGCCTATAGACTGCTAAAGCCCAGTTTGCAAACTCAGGGCTTCAGTGCTACTCCTGAAATGGGGCTGGCACTCTGCATGGGGTAAAAGTCAATCTGCTGGGCAGCCACATGCAGCGGGCTGTGAAAAACAGGGAACAACTGAGGGGTGGTCTTTGCACTCCAAACCCTGCTCAGATCAAGCGGTAACTGTCCTGGGGAATGGAGGATGCGCCAGGATTCTGTTCTGTTTATTGACTTTGTCAAAAATCCCAAATCCCACTTTACATTGTGTTCAAATGTGTGTGTGTCCCTTACTTCTCCAGCGAAGCTGATTTCAACTGGTGATTAACAAGTGATCCACAAACACTTTCACTAGGGGAGTCTTTGATCAGACCTAAACCGCAGTCAGCAACAAGGCTGTCAATCTGGTGCTCACCCCAGCAATCATCATCCCGCTCAACTCGCTGTGAATGAAGAATTAAAACACAGTCAGCTCTTTGCTCTCGAGGGCATCGGCTCATAACATCTTTCACTAATCAGCAAGAGGCTGGGGCCATTTGCTTTCTTCGCCAAAGTGGAAGAACTTGGACAGATCATAGAATATCAGGGTGGGAGGGAACCTCAGGAGGTCACCTAGTCTAACCCCCTGCTCAAAGTAGGACCAATCCCCAATTTTTTTTGCTCCGGATCCCTAAATGCCCCCCTCAAGGATTGAACTCACAACCCTGGGTTTAGCAGGCCAGAGCTCAAACCACTGAGCTATCCCTCCCCCTAACATCACCATCATAGCAGTTGGGAAGGGAAGTGGCCCGAATGGCTGGGAAGTCTCAGGTGACCTCAGCCTAGCAAGCAGAACAATATATACACCTAGGGGATGACTCCTCTCCCTGGGTCATCTTGTCACAGCTGTGGGATCAAGAACACGCAGGCTGGCTCCCCCTCACCAGACATCATCTAGGAGGACTCCGGGACTCGAGAACGTGCGCCCCTCTTGGTCTAAAATAGCCTGAATGTGGTGGCCTACTAGCCATGCTGTTTGATAGGGCGTTTGGAGAGAGCAGAGGGTATGCATCTCAGAGCGATGATGCGGGTAAGGGAGTTTATGTAGGTGTTGGATTGGTTGAGTCCCTGCTGAAATGATAATTGTAATGCTGCCGAGATTTAATTGTGTTGTGAATGGTGTTAGGGTGGCTAGAGTCTTGGCTAGGCATCTTCATAGTTATTTAAATAGAAATAAATAAAAATATAAATATCTGCAATATACACAAATTGTCAGATTAACCAGTAACACCAACCTCTGCCCAATATAGCTCAGCCAGCAGAAGGAGAACTCTCCTACGAAGATTCTGCCCTTGCTGGCTTTATAGGCGTGACATGGGTGAATGAGGCGAGCACGTATTGGTTCTTGGCATATTAGTGGACTTGTATCTTCAGAATCATATTTGCAATATTGCCCAAATCCTGATTCAGTGGTTCTCATATGCAATTTCTAGCAATTCTTTCTTTTGTAATGGCAGCCCAGGTACACTGGTGTGAATTGGTCTGATTGCTGTAGCAGTGAAGAAAAACATCTTGGTTGATGCAACATTTACAATGGTCTGTCCTGAAGATTTTCCTGAGAACTACCCAGGTTCCTGATGGCTGCACTCTTTGTATTTCTTTTACTTCCATTGTTATCTTTGTCTTTGCTGATGCCCAATTCTTTTTGCAGTCTGTCTGATAAATTCTCCAGACTGTTTAGACCCGTTTTAGCGGGGGGGGTGTGTGTGTGTGTGTGTGTGTGTGTGTGTGTGTGTGTGTGAGAGAGAGAGAGAGAGAGAGAGTGTTCATTACCCTTTTAGTTATTTATGGTATTCTCAGAAATAAGAGCTAATCTCCATTGACTGTTCCAAAGATTAATTTCACAGAGAAGTTTTGTCCTGATGTTGGAACTATCTCGAACCTTTCATTTAACATCAGACTTATTCACATGTAATAATTTTTTTCATCTTCATAATTTGAAAATAGCTTTGCTGAATGACTTTGAAGTGAATAAAGTGGTTTGGTCAGCTCTGTGTTTCTGGAGTGTCACACGCATTGTCAGATTTTGACAGTGGAATTATCTCTGTGAATGTGTGTGTGGCTAAATTAGCAAATAGCTTTAAGATCTAAGAAATGATGGTTACTATAAGAACACAATAGTTATTAATGTACTAATATACTTGGGAGCCAGACTTTATGTAATTACAGTCTAGGATCAAGATAAGGTTAATGCATTTACCTTCCTGGGGTATTTATAGAAATTTTAAATTGTTCTCCACCAAATTCTAATAAATAATTGTGGGTGTTCTGTAGCGACAGAGCAGTGGGATTGCTGGGCAGAATGTGACTCAATGGAAATAACATGGAGAGTTATTTGGAGAGAATTATTATTATTAATATTCATACGATGGTACTTCACAGACATAGTCCTTCTCCTGAAGCACTTACAGTACAAGGGCCTGACCCTGTAATCTTTTGGGACCTCTCATGTCAGGAAAGCTACCTGTGCCACTGGAATCAATGGACATTTTGCTATTGATTTCATTGGTGAGGCATCTGACCCACTAGGCCTGCTCACCTGAACACCTGCTCACTTGACATATGTATCAGTGCTTGCTGCATCATCCCCTAAATCAAGCCAGTGTACACATAATGTGGGAGGGGGGAAGCAAAATTGAAGATAAGACTTTTTTTCAGAGTGATTTGATCCCCTGCCAAATTCTTTGATTGCATCCTTCACTAAACACTTCCTGACTACATGGTGTTGAAAAGTCTTTACATCATATAACTTCTGAGCATTATTAACAGTAATAGGTCTGCAGTGATCTACAGTGTTATGAACATGAAGACTCATTTATGATTAACCCGAAGAGGTATAAAGTAATTCCTCAAGCATGAGACAGGTGGTGTTTTATTTCTCACCATTTTAATGGCTCCAGAATTGCAGGACTCTCTGTCTGTGGCCAAAAAATACTGAAAGATTCCACACTGTAGTTGGGGTCTGATTGACTCTTTATTGAAAGAGTTGTTATAGCTTTGTCGGTCTCAGGATATTAGAGGGTCACGTAGGTTAGAAGTTGGTCCAATAAAAGATATTACCTCACTCACCTTGTCTCTTTAGTGAAAAACAGGATTAGTAAGGGACCACCAGGGAGCAGCAGAGAGAATCAAGAAAACTGTCAGTAAAATGAAAGAAGGATGCTTTCTGATCTGAGAAACCACTGTCCTGACAAATCTGATCAAGATCTGTGCCAGGCACTGAATCAGTTTGCAAGGCAAAAGAAGGTAGGATTGAAAAATAAATGTGATGTGATGTTTTGTGGTTGGCTTCTCAACTCCCCCAAGTAGCACAGGGAGCAGATATTACCCACTCACAATATCCTGAGCTTGCACTTTGTCCACTGAAAGTTTGCAAAAGTTCTCCGAGGGGCATTAAAACATTCAGCATTTTTTTTGTTAGCAAGCTCCTGAATCAGAAGCTAAGCCTGGTGCTGGGCCATTGTACTGTTCATTCCTTCAGTGCTTTTGTAAGTGCTTTGCCCAATTTCCTGCCCAGGTCTTTAAAAGCTCATTGTTTACATAAGTATCTCAAAGCACATTTCAATCAACTTTCAATATTAAATACATTTTAAAATCAGATCTCCGGAGAAAGAGATGGTTGGGGATTTGGCTCTCTAGAAACACCCTTGGGGAGGGAGTGCTGCTAAGTGCTTCCAAATCCCTGGGGCTGAGATTAAATGACAGCCCGAAGAAGGGGCTTTATTGTTGCTGTGAAAATTCTTCCCGTTTTATGTATCAATAAATTATTAAAGCAAATGACTTTGACGGCTGGAAACTGCCAGTTAGTGCAAGAATATTTCAGCTGTCACGTTAAAAGAAACACAGGAGGCATGGCTCCAGCACATTAAAGCGCTAATAGGAAGAAGTCATGAATTTGGATCAAACTCCTGTCCAAGGAGGAATGCTGGGGCTGAACTGCAAAGAACACTCACACCCTCCAATTCCAGCCATGCTTTTGGAGTCCCACTGTTCAGCCGTGGGGGTCAAATTTGACACCGCCCTCGTCACAGCAGAAAGTAGAGCGGGGCCAGGTTTTGCAGTTCCGCACCAGTTGGGTTTTGGTTTTGCAACTAGTAGTTCAGAACTAAACTCTTGGTGGGGGTGGGGAAATGGGTTTAGGTCTGGTCCATCTTTAGAAATAAAGGGATGGGGTGGGGTGTGGTTGTGATAAATCCAGATGCCATTTGATTAGAAATCCCTGAGTTTGGAATAGGCTTGGTCCTAGAGTGTCTAACGTCATGTTGATCTGTTTGAGGTGCCCAGATGGCTCACATTTCCATAGCGTCTGAGCACCTCACAGTACCCCTGTGACAAAGGGAGGTTCTACCCCATTTCACAAATGGGGAACTGATGCACTAAGTGATTGACCCAAAGTCAGTCTGTGGCAAAGCAGTGAATTGAATCTGGGCCTGCCAGCTCACAGGCTAGTGCCCTAACCACTGTCCCAGCCTTCCTGTCCAGGAGGTGATGTCTTCTGCTCTTTGCACAATAAAAACAATGTGAAGAAACCACACAGGCACAACTGAATCCCACATAATTTCCACTGAATGCATCCGATGAAGTAAGTTGTGGCTCACGAAAGCTTATGCTCAAATAAATCTGTTAGTCTCTAAGATGCCACAAGCCCTCCTTTTCTTTTTCCACATAACCATGTTTTCCATAACTGTTCACAAACACGCAAGGCCCAGCTGCTTGCACACTGCCACTCTGTTTCAAGCAGTTTCTTAAACAGAACATGGTGAGCACCACTGGAAGGCTCACAAACTATTTAAAGGGATACCACCTCGTTCTTGTATATTACACAGAGGAAATATTCTTCCAGTCGAGACCCTTAGAGTGAAATCTCATGACTCTTAAATCTGAACACCTGACATTCTTTTGTTCTTAAGTTCTATAATGCATTTAGGACTAGGTTGTTTTTGTGTGGGCAAACTAAATGTCTCTTCACCTAGGGACCAAACAGCCACCAGGTGGTAACACTTCCTCCGCCAACTTCCAGCTCATGTTTGCTCCAATTTGTAATGCACTCAGGCACGAGTAGCTTTACGTAACTATATGCATGTGAGTAGGCTCCTGGTGGCGATAGGAATAGGCTTAATGTTAAGCACCTGTTTAAGTACTTTGCTGGATCAGGGTGTCTGGGTTTAGTGATCTAACAGCAAAATTCTCTAACAGAATTTAATCTCATCATCTAATAGATCACAGGCTCTCAACCTCTTTCTTTCTGAGGCCCTCCCTGCAACATGCTATAAAAACTCCACGGCCCACCTGTGCGACAACAACTGGTTTTCTGCTTATGTAAGTCAGGGCTGGCCTTAGGGGGTAGCAATCAGGGCAATTGCTGGGGGCCCCACACCACAGAGGGCCTGGCAAAGCTTAGTTGCTCAGGCTTCGGCGTCAGCCCCAAGCGGCAGGGTGCGGGGCCCCGGGTTTCAGCCCCATACAGTGGGGCTTCATCTTTCTGACCTGGGCCCCAGCAAGTCTAATGCCGGACCTGCTTGGCAGACCCCCTGGAACCAGCTCGCGGCCCCCCAGTGAGCCCCGGTTGAAGACCACTGTAATAGATGATGCTTTCTAAGCATCGTTTCACAGCATGTGGGATGCATCCCAAGTCTAATCTCCACCCCTTCAAACAACAGCTTTACGCCAAACCAGCATGTGTGTTCAAAGTGTTTCTTGCACATGAAGAGGATTGTAAGAGGTAACCCTGTCTAATGCCAGAGGTTGCATCTCTGAAGCCTGAGCAGTCCAGTAAAACTTCAAACATGTCTAAAATACCAATTCACTGCAACATCAGCTCAGACTCAAAATATCAAAGGAGCCAGCCAGTCAAATTCTGGCAAAAGACGGTTTAATGGTAGAAATTAAGCTGGCATGTCTCAAGTGTTTGAAATCTTCAACATTCACATCTAATTTTCAATAAGCCTTGGGAAACTGGGGAAGTCCCAGAAGACTGAAAGAAAGCTAATGTAGTGCCAGTTTCTGAAAAGGGTAAATGGGATGACCCGGATAATTACAGACCCTGTCAGCCTGACATTGAGCCCAGGCAAGATAATGGAGCAGTTGACATGAGACTCAATTAATAAAGAATTAAAGGGGAGTAAAGTAATTAATGCAAATCAACATGATTTTTATGGAAAATAGATCCCATCAAACTAACTTCATATCTTTTTTGATGAGACTACAAATTTGGTTGATAAGGGTAATAGTGTTGATACACTAAACTTAATAAGGCATAATTCTGTACAGTACAGTAATTCTGTAATGCGTCTTAGTACTCCATGACATTTTTATAAAAAAAACTAGAAGGATATAAAATTAACATGGCACACATTAAATGGATTAAAAACTGGCTAACTGATAGTTCTCAAAATGTGATAGTAAATGGGGAATGTTCATCAAGCAGGTATGTTTATAACGGGGTCCTGCAGGAATTGGTTCTTGGCCCTATGCTATTTAATATTTTTATCAATGACCTGGAAGAAAATAAAAATCATCACTGATAAAGTTTGCAGATGGCACAAAAGTTGGGGAAGTGGTAAATAATGAAGGGGACAGGTCATTGTTTCAGAGAGATCTGGATCACTTGGTAAACTTTGACAAATTTGAAAATTTTCCACATTTTTTAAAATGGAAAATTCTTTGAAACCAACCACTTCCCATGAAAAGTTGTAGTTTTCTGATGAAAGAACATAAGAACGGCCATACTGAGTCAGACCAAGGGTCCATCCAGCCCAGTATCCTGTCTACTGACAGTGGCCAATGCCAGGTGCCCCAGAGGGAATGAACAGAACAGGAATCACCAAGTGATCCATCCCCTGTCGCCCATTTCCAGCTTCTGGCAAACAGAGGCTAGGGACACCATCCCTGTCCCCAAAAAATATTGAGTCAAAAAGTTCCTGACCAGCTCTAGGTATTATGGTCCAGATATTTAGTATTACTCTGCTGCTGCATGGAGCACAATGGATAATGGACAACTGGCTATTCCACTATTAAAGCAAAAAGTGACATATGACAAAACTGTCAAGAAAGAACATGCCACTATATTCCTGCAGAAAAGACTTGCTTAATGAGAATTTGTTTTTAAAATGCGAATTTACGTTCCCTGGAGCTCAGTCCTGTTAGTCATGAATTTTTATGCTTTTTGCTGTTGGAGTCTAGTTGGGATGAAAATTTAATCCTCGGAATTTCATTTTCCCCAAGGCAATTGGTGTTCCACTTTAATTTGGTGTTCTTGTTAATGATTAAATTGCCTCTGCACCAAACAGAATGGGCAGGAGAGTTTATTTCAGACTGGAGCTCAGTTGCATATTCGAGACTGTATCTATGTATGAAGTTCCAAGGTAATCAGAATGTCAAATTTGCCATAAGACAGTAGGACAATGGGACACCCGTAGGCAGTAGAAAAAAATATATGCCATGTTCATTTGTTAGATTATTTAGTCATTTTTGGTTTTCTTTCATGAATTTTAAGTTTCGGATCCCTTTAACCATAAAAAACTGCCACATCTCAGCAAATATTTGCATGATTATCTTCACTGAACTAAACTAAAGGCCTCATCCATACTGAAATGTAGAATCTTTTCCTTGTAGTATCTGTTTTTCCTGCTCCCTTTCTTATCTCAGTCCCTTCCTTCCTGTCACATGCTTTCCAGTACTCTGCCTAAGGCAGAATCCATATTGGTTGGCATGTAATCATTAATAGTCTGTTTTAATGTATTTGCAAGGGCCAGTCTGTCACTGTTCTGTTAGGTTAACGATAGCAATTGCTCATGCCCTCTTTCCAGAGTGTTTCCTTGTCCTTGTAGAAATACAGTCGTAAAGAAGGGGCCCTGTGCATGGAGAGCAGTTAAACTACTTCCTTTCCATGTGATGGCAGGATGGGTTTGCAAAGTGCAGAATCCTTTGGAAATCTCAGTTCAAGCTACTATGAGAACGAGTGCCCTAGAAATGCCAGCACATAATAAGTAAATACAATCAGCCTTGCCGAAAGCTGTCAGTTACTGTAAGCAAGATTTAACTGTCAGCATAAGCCACTAGACAGAGAGAGAGAGAGAGAGAGAGACTGGCCTGAGATAACGACAAGGTCAAAGAGCATTAATGAGAGATTCAGCCCTCAGTGAAGTTGGCTTGTTTTTTAATTTCCACCATTTGAGTGAAAACAAGAAAATGAAACAAACAACGGTTCCCAAAGACTTCCCCTTTTCAGTGGCATGAGAAACATCATCAAGGTTTCTTTTTTCTTTTCTTTGTGTGCGTCTCCTAAGGACATTTCCCTTTCAGAACCTTTAAAAGATTCCTTCATCCCTAATCACACAGCATAAGGCATCCCACAAAACTGGCTTTATTAATGCCACGCTGAAAAATGTCAGCTATGTTTGTTAACCCACTCGAAGTATTAAACTCTGTTCACTGCATATTCAGCTTCAAAAATATTGTTTATTTGCAGGCCACTTACAGGCATTGAAGAGTGTCAACGAGCATCTTTCCTGCAGTGTTAAAAGAAGAAAAATGGCAAATCACAGAAGGTCAAAACTCCCCCACCCCACCAAAATGTGTCTTTTGGTTCTTCATTTAATTATTCAGCACACACATGCCAGAGAGTGAGAAGGACGAGAGCGCAGAAATTGAATACAGGTAACCTTTAATACCAACAGAAATGTTTAATAAGGTTACATTAGGCCTTAAGGACTCCTCGACAGGATGTTAGCTTGGCCTTTTAATAATTTACATTGAAATTGCTTTGTAAGTAATTGTCCGGAGTTCGACAGTTTACCCTGCAGTATACAAAAGTCCCTAGCCCCATATTAATAGTGTGGGTGAGAAAAGGCAGAGTGTGAGCCTAAAATACCTGACAAGGAGAAATCCTTGAGAAATGAGCTTCAGTTTAGTATCTTCAAAATGACAAATAGATGCTACCACAGCAAACGCAGATTTCTCTGCAGATGCCCCTGTGCCCAAGGTCTCGGAGCAGCTTGGCACTGGAGATGAGCCTACTACAAAACACTGGACCTCAGCATGGATTTGGATCTAGAATGCAAATGTTGCGGTTGGCCCCACGAAGCCCTGGAAAGGTGTGTGATGTGAAAAAGGATGTAAGCATGAAGTCAGGAACTGGGAAGAAAGCAGACAAAAAGGTGATTGCCACCTAGAGTACAACCCCGGTAGGGACTGTGGAGCTCAATCAATTGAACATCGCAAAATTACAGGAGGTCTGGTCCACAAGTAGCAATACGGTGCTATGTGCAGCTTTCTCCTTGACAGTCGAACCTTGGCAAAGCAATTCCCAGCACACTGAAGGCACTGGAATGTGAGGGGGGGTCAACTTGGTCTCTCCTGATGTTACTTTTATTATGTGATTTTTTTTCCTTTTCAGAAAAATGTCTCATATAATTGGTCATTCATAAGATTGGTGATTGTAAAACTGAGGTTCTACTGTGTTTCGATTAGAAAGGTAGAGCACTTATGTGTGATTTTTAAGCCTCCGTACAGCTTCTCCAACTGATGGGGGACTAGGGCAGATACTCTGGCCCATGCTACACTGAACATATCATACTTAGACCTTGAGATGTGGTCTTCCAAAGTAATAAAATAAAGAGGAGGGAAGCTGATATTTTCCACACAAAAAATTCATCTAGTTGAAAACTCAAATTTTTTGGGTCAAAAATGGTTTCAATTGAATATTTTTATCCAGCTCTAGCTGCAGTGTATAAATGAAAGGCATTATTTTTATTGTATTTATTTACCAATGAAAGCACTAGATGTGACTGTGAAATGGCATTTTTGAACTGCTTTGACAACCAGAGGAGAGGTACAATTTAAAGCAAAACAAAACAACCACCACCCCCTTTTGGTTTGGAGTATTTTTTGTTTAAAAAATCCCCATTCTAAACTCCTAAATTGTTAATGAAACTGCTTAGCTCTCCGTTTGCTTTTGATTAATGGTAAAGGATACCTACTCGATACAGTTTGCAAAACAAAATGAGCGTTAACTAAAATCCTTGGGGATCAGCTAGCTAGAATCCATTAGACAACTAGGCAGCATTATGATGCCATCAGAAATCTACACAGATTGATAGGGCAGAATCAATTTTGCTTCACAAACAGGGTGAGACTCCTTTGCTACTATAATTGTGCTTCATTTTCAAGTCATTCGTTGCTACTTCACCTCATCATATGTGGTCTGTGGCATTAATGGCAATCCCAGCATTCACTAGCTGCCATGTTTTGTTATAGTCTGTTGAACATATCAAGGGTGGCAGTGACATTGGAATAGTGGGGAGACTGAAAGCAGTTTTTACTTATTATCTCATGCCCCCCCATCTCTGTCCATGCCCCCACCACATTCCCAAGAGCTGGGGCTGGGAGCAGGGCTGTGTCTCCGGGAGGGGAGACCCTGACAGCGGTAAGGGGCTATGGCTGGGGCGACAGCTTGGGGCAGGCATGGGGATGTGGCTGGGGCCACAGCTGGGGTGCAGGCATATGGCCAGGAGTGGAACCCTGGAAGCAGGGATGGCAGCCGGGACCCTGGGAGCAGAGCCCTGGCCCTGGGGCCCTGAAAGCGGAGCCCTAGGAGCGGGGCACGGGGCCGTCGGCCAGGGCCCTGCGTAAACCCCCCTGAACCCCTAGTTCCCACGCCTATGAAGTGTGGTAAAGTGGTAATGCTTGTTTGGATTAAATGCTGCTGTTCCCAGGAACTGATGACAAAATGGTGTGTGTGTGTGTGTGTGTTTGTTTACAGCTACACTTTATTACAAGTGCTAAGCTAAAGCAAACATTGGACTCCTCTGAGGTCAATTCAAAAATATCTCAACCACAATGTGCAACTCAGTGTTTGGTACAGCATATTTAATAAAAGAAATCCCCACCTGGCCACGTGCGTATGTCAACAACACGGGTTGTTTCTTTCCTTTCTAAATGTATAAAGAAGTTAAATCACTGTATTGACTAGTAAATGACCTTTCTACCAGATAAAGGCCTTGCTCCCTCTTTAAAAACTATTAAAGAACTGCTCAAAAATTTTCTTTAAGTGTGATTCTACTTTCTGCCATGTACATAGGCCAAACTGGACAGTCTCTATGTAAAAGAATAAATGGGCACAAATCACATGTCAAGAATTATAACATTCAAAAACCAGTTGGAGAACACTTCAATCTCTCTGGTCACTCGATTACAGACCTAAAAGTGGCAATTCTTCAACAAAAAAAACTTCAAAAACAGACTCCAACGAGAGACTGCTGAATTGGAATTAATTTGCAAACTAGATACTATTAACTTAGGCTTGAATAAAGACTGGGAGTGGATGGGTTATTACACAAAGTAAAACTATTTCCCCATGTTTATTCCCCTCCCCCCCACTGTTCCTCAGACATTCTTGTCAACTGCTCGAAATGGTCTACCTTGATTATCACTACAAATGGTCGCCCCCCACCCGTGTCCCCCCTCCACTCCACTCTCCTGCTGGTAATAGCTCACCTTAACTGATCACTCTAGTTACAGTGTGTATGGTAACACCCATTGTATCATGTTCTCTGTGTATATAAATCTCCCCAGTGTATTTTCCACGGAATGCATCCGGTGAAGTGAGCTGTAGCTCATGAAAGCTTATGCTCAAATTAATTTGTTAGTCTCTAAGGTGCCACAAGTCCTCCTTTTCTTTTTGCGGATACAGACTAACATGGCTGCTACTCTGGAACCTGTAAAAATGACCTATTCTTACTCAACAGATCTGCTTCTCATGTGTTCAATGGCAAAAATAACTCCTGCTAGCACTGCTGAGCCAACAGAGATATAGGAGAGTGATCTGGAGTCTATGCTGGGTCAAAATCCTCAGCAACACAGATAAGTAATTTCCAATTCCAGAGCTAAATTATATTCCCAGTTAGCCCTGGCCATTGAAGATTTTGGCCTTGCAGAATCTGTGATACAGATGCATGAGCCGTTTGACAGCTAGATCCCAGAGTGAGTTTGCAGGGCTGGCAAACTCAGCAGCATGGCTGATCATTTTTACTCATTATGGGTGAAATTCACATGTGTGCAGCCCTCAAACAGAGCTTAGGTAGTGCACAGGCTTTTGTGCCGACTCCCTGTGCACAGGTGAATTTCACCTAAACAGAGCAAGCCTGGTATGGGATCATTGTAGAGACCAGCACTGAGCCCCACAATGGCACTTTCTAGAGAAGAACCATCACACTTTAAATTCTATTTGTATAGCACAATGTATAAATGAAGTGCCGCTCTTCAAGTTCAGCAGGAAATGAAAGTACACATGAAATATAGTGATGTATGCAGTCCACCTACAAAACATAACTCTAGCAACCCAGCTGGAAAACACGGCAATCCTCTCCTTGGTGCTCATTTCTAAATCACAGTCACACATTTCATAACCTATAGCATTAGTTTCTGCTATTTAAAATTCTTCTCTTTTCGCTCCCCTAATAAAGTATGTAAAGTGGTAGCCACTTTTCCTGGAATACCTTCCTCTTGTCCCTCTGTCCATCTGTTGCTGGCTGTGATAGCATTCTTTTCTTTAGGTCAGTCTTTCAGCTGTAAAATTGTGGTCTGAAAAGATTTATACAGTGCCTCCAATAGATGGCAGGTCAGTGAGCCTGACATAAATAATAAAAATATTGCAATATTGTTTATCCAATGATCCAGAATGACTCACACTGAGAACCAACACAAGTATGATACATTTTCCCTTGGAGACCTTTAACCAGATAAATAAAAGCTTCAAAAACACAGTGGGACAAATTCTACTCTCACTTATCTCAATGTAAATCCAGACTAACTCCACTGAAGTCATGGTTTTGCAGCGGCAAGCTGAGGCTGATGGTGTTTGAACAGGGCTGAGGCCATAACGTTTCTCTGTTACTGCCTGCTCTCCAAATTTTAAAAAGACGCTATTTAGGCAACCAACTGAGCACAGAGCTGGTTCTCTGTCCTGGGCAGTACATTCAGAACAGTCAGTGACAATTAATTTTTGTCTAGATTTGTGCACGAAGTTTGTTGCTATAGAATTGAGAGGCTACTACCTCAGCAGTAACTGGACCCAGGGGGAGTTCTGAGATTATGCAAAGTTTCATTGCAAGCTCGCGCAGTTTAACAGGAGTGTCATTTTGCTAGTCTAGTACTACCTCTATCCAAACAACATAGATGATTCCCCTCAGTCCTGTCCTGCAGACCCTCTGCTATCTCCTGCTAGAGAGGCGGCATGGTCCAGGGACTAAGCTACTAGACTGGAAACCAAGAAACATGCATTCTGATGCCAGTGACCTGCTGTGTGAACTTGGGCATGTCTGTTTCCCTTGCCGTTGTTTGTCTGTCTATTTAAATTATAATAAATACAGGATAGGGACCATCTCTAACTATATGTGCATGTGGAAAGTTTAGCACAACGGGACCCTGATCTTAGATAGTATTGCTGTCCCATATTGATATTCTGGTTGTGGATTCCCACCCAGCTCTGCAATTTTCTTCAGCCTTACACTGCAGCAGTCCCTGTGCTGAGCAGTGGCTGACCATTTACATTTCCAGCAGCATTGTGATGTGGACAGCATCCACGCAATGCTGGGCTGAGCATGTGCTAAACTCATTTGACTTGTGACACAGTCCAGAGCTACAAAGCTAGCACGTTGAAGACCCACATCACCTTGCTCATCTCCACAGCGCTTACCGATTAAATGAACTAGGAATTGGTTTCAATAAACATATTTGAGTGCAGCTACCTTAAATGGAATTTAAAATGAAATCATAAATTGTCATTTAATTGAAGTTTAATTGGGGTCAATTCCAGTGACACTCCAGGTATTATTTGTTTAAAGAAAACTGGCTGAAATATCAATGCTCGCTTGAAAGACTTCACCATTTACATAAAATCCCTCCCAAGGCTCTGCAGAATAGTTTACCAAGAGAGAAAACTTGTTAGGGCTAATAGATCAAACCAATATTTTTCCTTTGGGGTGTCATGGGGATGTTTTTTGTCCTAGGCCCTCTATTTCCCCGATGGGCTTTCCGAGTTCAAAATTTTGATTCTGTTAATTGAAATGAGTCATTTGATTAATTGTTGAGCTTCGTTTGCAATAAAAGTGTTTTGTAATATTGCACACATGTCTGTGTAGTGCAGGGGCAAAGTGTGTCATGTTACTCCCCGCCAGGGGATGAACCTAAAGGGGAAAACACTACAACCACCCTCGCTAACTCCTTTAACTCAGTTAGGATTCAGAGCACCAAAGTACAAACTTCAGCTATGTGCAATCCCCATTGATGACCCTACAACTCATTATAAAGTGGTGGCTCAGACAGTGAATATAGTTAGAATTATTGCTAAAGAATCAAAAATTTTTGTAACTCCTTCCATCCTGAGAGACAGCAAAACCGCTGTACAGACGGTAGATCACGTCACTCACAAATGAAATGCAGCCAGCTCTGGACTGTATCACGGCTCTGGTTTAATAGCACACGGTGAAGAGTATACAGCAGTTTAGGAAAAGAAATGTAGAAGAATTCTGTGTACAACTGAAACTTCAATGGGCAGAGGGTAACTACCTGATTTGCAATTTGACAGGAACAAAGCAGAAGCTTTTCCCTTCTTGGTGATTTCAGTGAGGCACCAGGTGCTCTGAGGTGCTACCGAGAGAGCCGAGCTTGTACCATGACCCAGTCCAAGTGTCAGCACGTCTACCTGCACTGTCATTTCTGGTTTTAAAATAAACATCACATTTATAAAACTTACTATTACATGGTGCATGCAGCCTGCCGCCCAAAACAGCAGTTTGGAATGAAGATTTTCTTCAGTGAAAATAGACAGCATTGTACATATTCCGTTAATTCCCCAAATGCTAACAGGACACATTCATTGGTCCTAGCCTCTGCAGAAAAACACATATGTAAAGTCTAGCAGATTTCCCCTACTACACAAGTGACATTACTTGCAATTCTCAGTTCTCACTTTGGGGAACTTTACTGTTTTGTTTGAGCTGCTTCTTGTTGATCTCAGGAAGAGAATAAAGAGCAAGGTCTTGCTTCTTGAGACTGCAGTCTGCACACAAGTAGTTATAACTGGCTGTTTGCAAACTCCTGACCAGCATGCATAGGCTGGGCACACAAACATTTATTAGTGGTAGGCAGTGGTGAGCTGGAGCCGGTTCGCACCGGTTCGCACGAACCAGTTGTTAAATTTTGAAGCCGGTTTAGAACCAGTTGTTAAAGGGGTGGAGAAGCTCAGGTGGGATGGACAGGTTGTGACCCGTGGGACCATCCTGTCCGTCCCACCTGAGCTCTTGGCTGGGGAGGCTCCCATGTGAATTTTTACTGACCCCCGGCGGCACTCCGAGCCTTCGGCGGCACTTTGGCAGAGGGTCCTTCACTCGCTCCAGGTCTTCGGCGGCATTTCGGCGGCAGGTCCTTTAGTGCCACCGAAGACCCGGAGCGAGTGAAGGAACCGGTTCTTGAGCTTCTGGCAGCTCATCACTGGTGGTAGGCCCATGAAGCTTTACATTCCTATTAGGGACAACAGGAAAACATGGAGGGGAATCGAAAAGCAACAAGAGTCAATTTTAAAACACTTGTTTGCAATCGTGTCTGGTCATTTCATCAGATTGTTTGGTTTTGCAGCATGCGCTTAGTTACATTTCCCAGAGCGTTGGCTCCCAGCAGATTTGAACCATTTTTTCCAATTAGGAATGTCAGTTATAGTTCATTACTCCATAAAGTAACTTGGCTATAATGTACTGTATGGTTTTGTATAATTAACTTCTTATACAATCTTCTTAGCAAAGACTTGACTATGCAAACAAAGACTAATCTCAGCTCGGAAATCTTTCTATTACATTGGCACTAATGTCATTGGCAGGACCCAGGGTGAGAATCCCAGGCTGCCAGCACCACGTCTGTTTTGTGATCAGTTTTCCTTCTGTGATGGGTGTTCGCTGACACTCCGCTGGCTGATGTGCCGTAGTCTCCTAGGGATCTCGATGAGCACAGTATAAGGACTCTGGCAGAGCAGTCGCTTTGTTCCTGTAAACACAAATAAAACATCCAGTATGCCTCTGCACCAGCCCCGTTTTGAGGATTTAAACAGAGCCTAGGTTTTGTGTTGTCAGGAATGTAATCACACATGAAGGGACTAGAGCACTAGTACTCCAGACAGCACCCTCAGATTTATTTAAGGCACTAATATGCTTAATAAAGTAATAATACTGCATTGCATTCATATAATGCCATCTACACGAGTGTCACAAATCGCTTTGCAGAGTGCTTCCTCAGAACCACAGGATTCTGGGCACACGCCACCCTGTCTGCTCTCTCCGCTGGCTCCCCACAGAATTTTGAATCAACGTCAAGTTCTCAGTCCTTATGTTCAAAGTGCTCCTGGGCCTGGGCCCAGGATATCTAAAAGAGCCTGAAGCTTTGGGGTGAAGACCAAAGTTGACTTCTTTTTTCTTCCAGCACAATGGCATTTGCTACAATAGAGTAAAGCTTGTCTGTGTGGGAGAAAGAACTTCCCTGGGGGCTGGTCTGAGACTGTGGAATGAACTGCCCCAGGAACTAAGGGACCAGCCCAAACCTCTCCACCTTCCACCCAAGTGCAAGGCGGGTTTCTTGGCCCTTGAGCTCTCTAATATAAACACAGAGGAACATGTGTATATGAAAAAAGAAACCTGACAAGACACTCCACTGCATGCACTTCTCCCCTTGGGGAGAGGATGAGAGGACAAAAGGCATATGACAGAGCTGTAGTCACTTTGTTTAATGTAGTCACTGCTGGACGGTGCTCAGAGACTATGGAGATGAGTGTGGTACAAGAACCTAGACAGAGAAGAATAGAATTAATTTCACCTGACAATACTCCTGCAGTACAGTAGGTAGGCATTACTGTCCCTCTATTACACACCAGGAAGCTGAAGCACAGACATGTGAAGAGTTGCCAAGGGTGACACAAAATTTGGGGTCCTGCTGCGTATAGAAAACAGGTCTCCCAACTCCTAGTGCCTTAGTAACAAAGCCCCCCGATTCACTCAGTAATCAGTGCAAGACGTAAGAAGAGGGAAAGCTGCCCTCCAGAATCTTTTACAGCAACACTGTTCATCTGTCTGATGTATGTTATAGCACTGAGAACATTAAAAGAGAAATTAACTCTGTAGAAGATGCATCAGCTTGGTGACAGCAGAGGACAGCTCTGCTGCACAAGAACTGAAACCTATTACTGTACCAGGGGCTGAGCTTTGCATCCAAACCGTACAAAAATCTCCATTTGTCCTAGCTGTAGCATGAGCCTGAGAACAGAAGGTGGTGATGACCAAGGGCTTAATTATATGTAAACTAAACCCATTGTAATTCACAGTCAGTTATTGACTTCAGTTATGCAAATTATATATGTCAAGGTTCCTCCCCCACTCTGAACTCTAGGGTACAGATGTGGGGACCTGCATGAAAAACCTCCTAAGCTTATCTTTACCAGCTTAGGTCAAAAACTTCCCCAAGGTACAAAATATTCCCCCCCCGTTGTCCTTGGACTGGCCGCTACCACCACCAAACTAATACTGGTTACTGGGGAAGAGCTGTTTGGACGCGTCCTTCCCCCCAAAATACTTCCCAAAACCCTGCACCCCACTTCCTGGACAAGGTTTGGTAAAAAGCCTCACCAATTTGCCTAGGTGACTACAGACCCAGACCCTTGGATCTTAAGAACAATGAATAATCCTCCCAACACTTGCACCCCACTTTCCTGGGAAATGTTGGATAAAAAGCCTCACCAATTTGCATAGGTGACCACAGACCCAAACCCTTGGATCTGAGAACAATGAAAAAGCATTCAGTTTTTTACAAGAAGACTTTTAATAAAAATAGAAGTAAATAGAAATAAAGAAATCCCCCCCTGTAAAATCAGGATGGTAGATATCTTACAGGGTAATTAGATTCAAAAACATAGAGAACCCCTCTAGGCAAAACCTTAAGTTACAAAAAAGATACACAGACAGAAATAGTTATTCTATTCAGCACAATTCTTTTCTCAGCCATTTAAAGAAATCATAATCTAACACATACCTAGCTAGATTACTTACTAAAAGTTCTAAGACTCCATTCCTGGTCTATCCCTGGCAAAGACCAGCACACAGACAGACACAGACCCTTTGTTTCTCTCCCTCCTCCCAGCTTTTGAAAGTATCTTGTCTCCTCATTGGTCATTTTGGTCAGGTGCCAGCGAGGTTACCTTTAGCTTCTTAACCCTTTACAGGTGAGAGGAGCTTTCCCCTGGCCAGGAGGGATTTCAAAGGGGTTTACCCTTCCCTTTATATTTATGACAATATATAACAAAAGTTATACTTTTCTTCCACAATAAGAGAGACGAGACACAGACCTGCACTGAAATGATTAAAGGCGTGACTGAAAACGGGGTTAGTTGTTTCAGTCCCAGGTTCTGTGAGGACAAGCCTCGACATGAGTTGGGACCTGATTTGAGATTTTTTTAGTTGATTTAAAGCCAAAACTCAAAGCAAAGCTTTGCAGGGGGGCGTGCACATGTATGTGTGCGTGTGCCCATGCCCATGGACTCGCTTGTCTTGAAACCACAGAATAAAACAAAAATCACAGCACAAAGGGCTGTGATATGCAATGCTGAGATCTATGCAATGCAAATTTCAGTCCATCACCATGAGATTCAAATCTGCTAATTGTGATAATTATTCATTTGAAGCAGGAGCCTCTGAGATAGTATTTTTTCAGTCTCTCCTGGATTTTAAATATGAATCTGTGTTCTTCCTCAGATGCCTTTAGCCATTATAAATGCCATAACTGACTTTGTGTGGAAGGTTGTATAAATGTTCACAAACTGACTTTCCTTCCTAAAGAAGCAGCAGCAGCAGGGTACCTGGTTCTATAGAAGTGCTTTTTCATCCCTGACTGGAACCGCTGTTTTGATGTCCAAGCAAAGACCAGGAATCATTTTCATTTTAAACAATACCTACAGCTTTTCAGGCCCATCTGCAGGTACTGAACAGTGACAGCAAAAAAACAATCTGGCTGTTCGATTTGCTTTATTATAACTCTTCTGCCCCTTAAATTGCACCTTTTGGTGATGCTCTGGGTAAAGGTACAAAGAGAAGAGGATGAGACTCATTAACTCAAAGTTAACGGTCCCCTCCAGTATTAGCAGCTTCTGCTGCTCATCATGCCATTAGGAGTTGCCTGTTTTATCCTTGTCTTATAAACGTATAATGCTACTGGGACTCGATTCATTGTGCAGTAGTCAGTGTGCGCTATAAACAGGAAAGGTATGACATTGGTTAATTCTGTAATCCTTACTCCTCTGGAGCAGAATTTACACATGTGAGGCAATCCCTTCCATGGGAACAGAAAGTCTATGCATACATAAAAAGGAATGTATGTTCACGCTTGCACACACATGCACACACACACTTATTTGTATTATGGTAACATCTAGAAACTGAAAGAATGGGTCCCATTGTGCTTGGTCTTATACAACACACAGCCCGAGAGTCCCTTCCTCGGAGAGCGTGCCATCTAAACAGACACGAGAGACAAAGTGTGGAAGGAAGGGTTGTACTAACTTGAGGCCAATTGTTTATGGGGATGTAGATGGAGGAAGACTCTCCCCTTCCTCTTTGCCCACTAAAAATCATGGCATCTCTGCACAAACTAGCAGAGAGAGTGAGAGTTTGGACCCTGCTGGAATCAGCGCATCTGTGGGTATCTGCCTATTTCCATGGGAACTGGCTCTATTCATTTCTCTTTGGATGCACTGTGTGAAATGGTCCAATTCTAAATATCAGTTAAATTCCCCGACACCCTGAGGAGTCATGCTGAAGTGAGACCCTCGTTGGAGCCCGTTCCAGGGGCAGGTATGCTGCTGCTCCCTCTTATAATTTTCTTTCCTTTTGGTGTGTATCACACTTCCTGGTGTCTGAGTCAGCTTGGGGCACATCTTACCAACTGGTTCCTCATTCATGTTCTGGTGTTCTCTGCTTTCTGTTCATACTGCAAGTAGCTATTCCCAGGGGCTGAATGGTTCTCTGAAGAGTACCCTATTTCTGTAAGAAACACCTTAATTGCTGATATCTATAAAAGTCTCATTTCTGTAATTTAAAATTGGATCTCAGCTGTTTCTGAGACACTAATTTCTTTTCAGCAAATAATTGTTCTATCGATATTAATCCTGTCTAAATCCAGATCTATCTTTATTGCCTTGACAGGCTAGGCTGGGATGCAGGCTATCAATCTGCTTAGGCTAGAAAGGGAAGATCCAAACTCAGGTATTTTCTTTCCCTCAAATATTTGAGTCTAAACCATAAAAATATTTTAAATATTGAGTAAGCCAGGATAATTCAGGAGTCACTTCGCTAAAGTCAATAGATATCCCTCAGCACAAACCAAGAGTGAGAGTAGAGAACCCCCAATTCCCACGGGGCACCACTGTGATGCTGGTTTTCATTGGCCTCCTGTCTGTCAGGCAGATACACAGCTCACAGGGCGTGTTCTACCAAATGGAGACCATCAAATGAGAATTGTACTGATCTTTGGGGTAGCACCTGGGGAAGTCAATATCCGTCCTGGATGCTGAGTACCGGGCCCAGAATTCTCAGCGTGCACCTCATCGGCCAGTAAAATAGCCACCATCCACGGAATCTTGGCTCAGAGTCTGATTTTGATACTTGGGCATGAAAGACACTGCCTTGTTTCTGAGAGATCATTTTTTGATTATTGCAGAAGAATGCTACAGACAAGACAACAAACAAGCAGCGAATAGCTACAGCAGGGAAAACAGCTCCATTTGCCTTTCAGACCTAACCGCAATCAATGAAGATAAAGTAAAAGAAATGAAAACACTGTACAGGTAAATATAACGTGAACATGCCCGAGGTATTGTGGAGAATAGGAAATATTGGAGGGCTTGATCCCATATGTCTCCGGGTCAAATTCTCTGCTGGTGACACGAGTGGAGCTGCACCAATTTATACTGGCAGGGGATGTGCAATAGTGCTGTAAGTATTGAGTATATATTATAGTAAAGCAATTAGAGATGTGCCCAATCCAAACATTTCAGGACTTTAGGAGGGTCACATCTGGATCAGGACATACATTTTGCAGCTGGCTGTATTGATACTTGGAATGAGTTAAACCAACTCCCCACACATTTGGGCAGGAGTTTAGAAACTGGATCAGATTCTGAATTTTGCAGCTGGATGATGGTTTAAAGAGAGCCAACCAACCAACAAGGTACTAACCAAAGTGTGCAGTATTTAAAAGCATTCTGCACCCCCCCCCCCATTTTGACTTGTTTCTCCATCTAGATGATTAGGAAAAAAGGGAGTACGTACAGAAAGGGGCAGAATGATTTAAGTGAATCTTGTGAAAGCACATTCCTATGCTAAAGTGGGATTTAAAGAGGGCTTAAATTCTTATAGAATATTTCCCAGCGCCCCCCATGACTCCACACCTCAGTTGCTGTAAAAGCTCCAGGGGGTTTGAAAATATTTACCGGTGCTCTGCTTAGGACAGCTGTGGCTGAATTTAAGCCTTAGATTTAAGTGAGGTGCACACCTTTTGCCGACCTTGTGTACGTGGCTGAATATCGCCCTAGGAGAGTCAATAATTCACTCTAATGTCTCAGGCTCACCAGTAAGCAAAGCACAGAAATGATTATTAGGAATATATGGCAAAGCACACGCTAGGACTCAAAGAGTCCTCTCTCTTTCTCTGAATCCACTCACCATAAAATATGACAGAGATTTCTGACAGAGATTTCTCTTATTATAAAACTTTTCTTTTCCTCTTGAGCTAGCAAGCAATTAAAACAAAATTTGGATCCTTCCTTATTTTATTTGATTTCATTCAACATTTTTTCTTTCCCTAAAATCTGAGAGCCGCTCCTTGGTTTGTAATGCTAATCCCTTTCCCCTGGGAAACAACCACATATTCGCAGCTGTCACTCACTCACTCAGTACCCAGAGCTCTCAGCCATCTCTTCTCTGCTTTACCCCACTGGAGTGACAGGACTATCTATAATTCAAGGGCTGATGGGATGAATTGCATTTTTGAGAGCTGGCAGATATCCCATGTTAAGGGACATCCTTTCTCAGTATCTGTTGCTGGGTGAGCTTTTTCTTCCACTTGCCCAGCTAATAAGATGGGTGATGTGCTAAAAAGTTTGGACAATGGGTCTGCAGCAGTTGGCCTCTCCTGACAACAGTATAGATATTGCTCAGGCTCAGCAGATACTGGTCTCTTCTTGTTATTCACTGACAGGAGATGATCAGGCTAGTGCTGCTGTTCTCTGCCTTCCTCGGTGCAGGTTGGTCAGGCAAAGCCTTAAAATTATCAGTGAATGATAGGGATTATTCTTCCTCTGAGGGGATGAAACTGAGCCAACACAGAAGGCTCACACAAGACTAGCCCCGCTCTTGTGTGGGGCATGGTGGTGAATAAGTGCTTTGTATGAGCTCTCTGTACGGGGCTGGATTTCAGTTGTGACGTAGAGATGTTTGAGACTTGAGTAATGGCTTTAATTCAGACATCCATGGACAGATGGCACGTTATGGGGGACAGCTCATCGAGCATTATAAAAGGCAAGACACAGAAGAGTTGAACTGGAGTGGCAGATCGGTTCATGGTTAGAAAGGGGACTGGGACTGCTGGATTCTAGGTCCAAGTCACCACTGACTTACTGTGGGACTGTGACCAAGTCACTTTAACCTTGCTGAGCCTCACACCAGCCATTGGAAAAATGTGGGTAATAATAGAGGGTTGAGGGCAGGCGGAGTTAATTGATGCTTATAAAATGGTTTGAGATGCTCAGCTGAAAGGTGGTACAAAGCACCTTATTGGTCTTTTCAAATCATGCCTGCATTTTTCAGCCCATCAATGGGTGTTTTGCATAAAAGATTGCATTATGTATTGTTTTTCCTTGTTTAAATCATACAATAATCCAGGGGACACCAATTCAGCTCTAACAGAAGCAAGCATAGCTCTTCTGAAGTCAATAGAGTGCTGAATTTGTCCTGCGGCATTTAAACAGCAGCCAAAGAGACTCAGAGAGCAGAGAAAAGTGCAAAGAAGAATAAATCTGAAAGGAAATAAGGAAGGTATGAGAAGACCTTTAAACATTTCCATTTCCTAGAATTTATGTCCTTCTGTTCAAACTGGCAATCATCTCGTAAGCAGCAGAAGTCGTTACAACATCTGCCTTGCCTTGTCTAACTGGTGCTTTTTACATGGTGATGCCCAGCTTTGTGCTGCTTTACGAGTCTCTTGAGAGTTTAACAAGCAGGTGGAAGGCGCCTGGGTCCGCTCATGCTTTGGCACACTGCACATGATGACCTGCTGTAGCAATGGCCCACCTTGATTATCACTACAAAAGTGATAATCCCTCCCTCCTTCCCCCCGGCTCTCCTGCTGGTAATAGCTCATCTTAAGTGATCACTCTCCTTACAATGTGTATGATATAGCTCATTTGTCTCCTGGATGGATCGCCCTGTGGAAAGCAGGTATTCTAGAAGCCACTCCTAGTCCTGGGTAGAAGGTTCTCATCGTGGCCAATGAGATCTTCCTTCTCCGTCCCGACCTTTGACCAGTTGTTCTTCTTTTTGCATTCTGGGATCCTAAAACCACTGCATTGGTTTCGGAGCTTGGCTGTTGTCATTAGGTTAGCTGCAGGTTCCCTGCGTTTTGAGAATGGGGAACAGGGAACTGCTGTGTGGAACAGAAAAATAGTAATTTATAAAGTTCTGTTTATACTCAGCAAGGATAAATATAAGAAGTGGCTGGAATGAAAAATGGAAGCAATATTTAAGGACTGAAATGTTTTAATCTGGGGCTTGGCATCTGCAAGGTTGAGGATTTTCATGGTTACAAGTGATAGACTGAAGGCATCCCGTGAATGTCGGTTTTGGTCTGGTTTCCCCACCATGGCCAGAGCTCTATGGCTATGAACCATCCCAAGCTGGGTGGTCCGTATGTTAGGGATATATGAGAAGTCCTTACAGCCCAAGTATTACAGACTTGGCTGAATGCTTCTTATTATCAATGATTCTCCTCCTTTAACACTTGCCACTTTTTTTTAGTTAGCGTCTCTTTTTCTGGAAAACTGACGGGTGGTTTTAAAGACAATGATTTCTGCTCAGTTGTGGCCAGTTCCTTCCACGATTGACTGGGGAAAAAGTCAGTTCTGTTTATATAAATGAATGCAGGGCTCAATTTTCGAATGTAGACATGTAAATTAGGAGATTCATGTCTGCCCCTGTGTGCTCAAGTCAGTATTTAGGCAGCTAAAGGGGCCACAAGGATGCTGAGGTGCAGGGCAGAGTCCTCAGCGGCAGAATCTATACCTAACCTATACATAAAATGGAGATAATAATGCTTCCTTCGTCTTTTTTTTCCATTTCAACTGGAAGCTGTTTAGTGCAGGAACAGTCTTTTTGTATGTGTATGTACAGCACCCGGCACAATGTCACAGTCTCAGTTACAGTGTCTGCTTGCTACGGTAACATAGCCAAAAACCATCCCACCGGCATTGCAAAGAATTACGCCAAGCCTTACTCTTTTGCATTCACATAAACCACCAGCTCCCTGTTAGTCATTAGAGAGAGAACTGAGTCAAAGCTCAATTGTTGATATTAGTACAGCTGTCTTTGCTACATTTGTTTTGGATAGAAGCCAAGACAAGTGCTGGAAGTGGTCAAGGTGAAACAGATAAGGGGATTTCCCAACATTTCATCCATTCCTTACAATTGAAGATGCAGGTGGGAGTTTTTGATACTAGAAAGGTTTCTCTCCCTCTCTCTTCGCCGCCAGTTTATTCCTACCTATGGCAGATAACCTCCCGCAAGAATTTGCTGTTTTGAGACGTGAGGAAGGCACTCCCCCTGCAGGGCCGCCACTCTCCCTCCCTGGCCCCAAAGATTCAACACAAGGATGCAGCTTCCAGTGCCAGCCAGGCCTCTACAGAATCCCATGTGGTGGAGGCATCCAAAAAGGTGCACCTCAGCAGTGTATCTGCCACCTGCCTTTCCCTGGCCACCCCGAGGGGGCAGCTTCAGCCAGCTCCACACCCTCTGGCAGAGGAAGGATTCTGGGCAGTTTTATACCTGCTTAGAGGATGCTCTGCTGCAAGAGGTACAGAGCCCAGCCTTCGATGGGCATGGTGTGAACCCAGCCCATCCCATCTCATGGGATTCTGACACTGGGGTCTGGGCCTGTACCACTGCATTCCTTCACGCTGGACTCCATTAATCAGCCTAAGGTATCTAATAAGTTATTGGGCCCAGATGTTTTCCATTGTATGTTACAAATGTTAATTATCTTCTAATTACTTATTAGCAGGGGCTGGTCTGGCACAGATCATGGTTGAAATGCAGCCAAGTACGTTCAGCACCTTGGATAGCAGTACATGAACTAACAGCTTCTATTGGCAGGGAGTTTATTGGAAATTCTTATTATTCCCCCATGCCTCCAAATATTTACCCAAGAATTATGTGTGGCATAAAATGCCTTCACTGGTGTAGCAACACTAGGTAATGCACGTAGATCCTCACTGAGCAGCACAGCTCATGAATAGCTTCATTTCAGGAATGTGACCTTTCACAGAAAGCAGAAGATTAACACATAATGGCTGCAGGGATAATGAATAAGGGGACATTTTAAAATTAAAGCTCAGGCATAGTAAAAAAAGTGGTGGTGAAATGGTATCATCTCACACTCTCTCTTCTCCTGGTTTTTCTTTATGCCATACAATAGCTTATTTCCCTAGCTATAACAGACTAGTCATTCTCCTTATAGTACAGATTCAATAGAACCATGGGAGAGGAAGCTGGAGTCATATTTATCTCCTGTCTCATCAACAAAATCATACATGAAGTCCCAGTTGCAGACTCTTTGTTGCTGGCTATGGTGAGAGTTGAAGGAACAGATAGTTGTTTGATTTTCAGATCTCTGATAGGGTACGCCGGGGTGGAAGCTACAAAAGGCACAATCTCGTGGCTTGCAAGCCAGTTTGCCGTGGACTTCTGGGGGTAAAGTGGAGGTTCAGAATTGGTCTGATCCAAGCTCGCCAAGACCCAGGAGTCTTTCTGTTGACTTTGGATCAGCCCCCATGTCATTTTCAGAAAGGCACTTTCTGGACTGTACCCACACCGGTTTGTAGTAGTTGTTTCTTTGTTCAAGGACAGTTAGTTGTAATGCCTCTCCAGCACACGCTGTCAGGCAGCCCTTACAAAGGAGCACGCTCAAAGAGGAATCTGTCATTTGAACAACCCCTCATTCTGACCGACAACGTTGTAGGGTTTCCTCGTGTTAGAGTGATTTTTTTGCCAGGACACGCATTGTCCCATTGACAAATGGTTTCAGGTTTCTTGCCTCAGCAACAAGACCAGGGGAAAGCATGGCTTCCGGTGTATTCATCCTCTGCTATCAGGCTTACATGTCTCTTGTAAAATACCAGACAAGCTCAGTGGGCCTGGGCTGAAGGATGGGGTCTGGACAGTGAGTGAGGGAGCTGCATTCTTTTTTGAAGGGTCCGAGCACTAGACCTGGTGAAACATTTTTCCTGATAGTGTGGGTTAGCGGCTGTTGCTAGAATAGAGGCAGGAGTGCTGTACGGCCTGCAGAAGGACAATCTCTAGCCTAGAGTCACATTCGCACAGTTCTCACTCACTCATCAAGGCAAGACAAACCTGGAGGTTCCCATTGCTGATTCTTGGCATATGTCCGTACTGCCCGATACTGCAGCCAAGTCCAAATGCTGGGTTCCCATCTCTGCTAATTGGTTACATTCACTCTGATTGACCAATCTGGCAGTCATAACAACTGCTAGTTTATGGAGCCTTGAAAAAAGATAGCATTCTTTTTGCCTGGTGAGTGATGGAGAGGGAGCTGCTCTCCCTCTTGAGAGGAGCCCCTCTTATTTCTCATAATGATGCTTTCATAAGGCCGATGCAGTTTGGCTTCTCACGGTGGCTGACAGATACTTTATTGGGGCATCTGTCATTATTTGCAAAGATTAAAAACAGATAACCTCAAATGTTATTAAAACTCAGGGGCTTAGAGTTTAAGCAGTTGGAGTCCAGTCTCTGTCTGGCAAATGGTAACATATTTCTTCTTGGCACTGAGATTTTATTGATTTCCATATAATACACAGGGCTTTGTGCATTTAATTCCATCAAGTGAAGAAGATGGATTGGCACATGGTCACCTTCAGGCTAGTGATACAGCGTGTTTTATCCTAATAAGCATCAGTCTGCATCATGCCTCGCCTAAGGATTCACTAAAAGTTCATGTTGTCAAACAGGCTATTGGACATGAGGTCCTCCTGAAAGCAATGCAGAGAAAAATATAAATATTTGTTTCAGGACGGCTATAATTTTCCCTGCTGTGGTTAGATATAAAAAGTGAAAGTCATCTTTGTTCTCATTTGCACTACATGATTAATGAAAGCACCCTTCAGGCAAGCATGCACTGCAGATTCTCAGGCTGAATGGATTCTTCACAGAGAAGAAGTATGAACAGACAGTGCAGCCGACAGGCCAGGCAATACAAAGTATGCTAGGAGCTGGTGTAAAGGGAATGTTCTACAGTGACTGACAGCTGCCTCTTTAAGGGTTTCAGGAAGAGGAAATGATGTAACAGAGTCATTGTATGGTATTGTCATTGTACTCAGCTCAGTCAGCCCCTGCCCAAGATAGCATATAGTCGAAAGGAACAAACACAGGAAATAACGCAGGCCATACAGAGCGTACGTTAGTAATGATGCTTAGCACTGATTCTTCAAACCACTTTACAGACATCCTCACCCGGGAAGTCATAAAGGAAATGTTGGCTGTCATAATAGGCAGGACACACACACTCAGTAACTCTGACCACTGGATAGAGGAATTCCGCAATCGTGAAGTCATCTGTCACCCCACAAGCACATGGAAAAGTTCTGGTTCAGATAATTCATGTACCTGTCTCTGTGAACTCCAAGTGTCTTGTTTCAGCGAAGAAGGAAATCAAAGCATTCAGAGAGTTTGACTGTATAAATTTCCTGCACCCTGCACCTCCAAAACACACATCCACACATTTGAATAGTTCCTTTGCCAATCAGAATGAAGGGGATGGCAACTTAAAAGGACGTCTTTTGTGTGAATCCCAGGAACTAATACTTTCTGTGCTAATGGGATATGCCATCCATTTCTTTGTAAAATGAATGAGGTTCTGCTAACGAAGAAGAAGAGGAGAGCAGTTAAGTTGCATTTGTCATGATTGCTTGAACAGCTGACAGCTCATGGTGACATATTTATTCTAATATCTGCACAATTTAGTCTCATTTTACCAATCTAAATTATAGAATCCAGAACAGTCCAAAGCCTTTAATTTCATTATTGATGGTCTCACTGTCTCCCTTCCTTTGGGGTGCTGACCTCCCTAATGTTGCATGCAAATGACCACAATCTCCTATTTCCAATGTCCTCTTGGAACTGCGTTGGGGCTATCAACTCTGATCCTCTGCTGTAACCTAATTAATTTCTCAGACACGCTCCTAGAGATACATATATGTTACATATAAGTCACTCATTTAAAATACATGATGCACCCTTAGCCTCCATCTCTCAGGTAACTGCATTCCATCAAGGCTGCATCTACTTTCTTTCTAAACTGTTGTCTTGCCTGAGCCTCCACTTTGGCTGTCCATTCACTCTAACTGTGGACTGGAAGCCCTGCAGGGCAGGGACTTGCCTTATATCGTTTTGCCTGGAAAGCTCTGTGCTGACCCATGGTACTGTATACATATCAGCTACAGTGCAGGGCAGGAAGAGGAGCCAGCAAGCGGGGAAAAAGATTGCATGCCAGCAACTAATATAATGAGTAAAGAATAAAAGTGTTACCCGAGTGCTTCAGCAGTGACTTCTGGGTGTTTGTAGTAAATTAGTACCTAACATGGAAAGGCCAAGACCGTAACCATGTTCAGAACCCCACCAATGAAACAGGACATAGGTCCAAACTCTACCTGATTCTGGTTTTGCAGAAACAAAACCCACCCTGGTTTTTCTCACCTGCAGAAAAATGCCATCCACATCTTCCCTGAGTCCTGAGGCCAGCCACAAGTCTGCAAATCGCTGACATATTCCTGTGGATTTTCTAGAAAGCAGTGCATTCTGGGAAGTTATGGAACAGTTGTATCTTCAGTGTCTGCCAAGGTATTTAACCATAGTATCAATCAGATTCTGATCTTGCTTACTCTAGTGCAAAGCAAAAGTAATTCCATGAAGGGCAACAGAGTTCCAAACTCTGTACGCTCTGTGTGAGAGGAGAATCAGACCCCTATATCTCTAAGTAATCAGGTGACTATGACAGAGTACAGAATATCGTTTTGCTGATATCCTGGGCACTGATTCGCAAAACAATGGTGCACATCAATGACACTAAAATAAAGCATGTGCCTGATATTTGCAGGTTTGGGGCCACAAAGAATTTATATTCATGTTAACCTGCTATATGCGATTGGTTTGGTTTGTTTCGTGCTGATTTGCTTGGTAACTTTGCAAAGACCCTGTTTTCCATGAAATATTTTATTCTCCTCTCATGCAGAATGGCTGTTTTATCTCAATCTAAAGGATAAAAAAAAGTCAATGCAATCTATGTTATTTGATGTTCTAAAATGTTTATAGCATAGCTTCTGTGTGCTCATATTTTTTCTAGCTACAGATAACTTGTGGGCTTCAGTCTTTTGTAGTTCCCTTAATCTTCTAAAGTGCTACATAATTTAGATAGAACGAGGTTTTGTACATTTCTGCCTTTTAAAAAATTGCTTTTAAGTCTTGGCTTCAACTCAAGCAGCTGCTGAATCTTCTACGACAGTTGGAAGGTTTTCCAGCATTAAGAGATGCCAGTGGAATATACATGAAAAGGTTTGGCAACCCAAGATATTCAGATTAAGAATATTATTTCATCCCATGTTCTCATTCCCTCTGTTCCTTCAATAATTCTCTTTACTTTGAATGTTGTTCTGCTTATTTTGTGCTTTTGTTTGTATGAATGTTTAGGAAATACAAACTGAGGCTTCCTTATAGAACCAAAAGCTAGAGGATATTCCCCTCTGATCTTTTCTAGCTCACTCCCAGAGACCTGTTAATTTGCCTCAGTACTGACCTGCAAGCATGTCCTTTGACTCTAGACCTGGGCCACACACTGCTCTGTGAACGTATATCATTCTTGACTTGCAAGGCCTCCTGTCCTGCCAGCCCTGGACTTCTCCCAGGCTGACTACCAGTCCCTCCAAATTGTGAGTGAAGCTCTGCCATGCACTTGACTGAGCCCTTATGAAGTTGTTTTCAGCTCTGACTTTTGCCATGCATGAAACCAGGAATTCTTCCAGAGAGGAAAATGGCATGTGTAAATCCACTTTTCTAGCAGTTTCCAGATTTCCTGCTTTCCCGAAGTACTGTGTGCAGTGAAGTAAAACTCAAAAATTCCACTAAATTCAGATTCTGCCCGGTCATTTCTTGCTCTATTTTCATTTCCTAGAAGCACAGAGTCAGAGGCTTGTCCTCCCCGGATCAATTAACTTCTTTGCCTGGACAGGGTGGTTAACAACTGTGGGGAGATTTGTGTTATCGCTTATGATCATTTAGGGGAAAAATAAGAATTCTGTTTATTCAAAATCACTGCTGTTATGACTGTCTCGGTATTACCACCCCGTTTCAAATCGAAGATGCAAAAACTGTTTTTCTCGTGTGCTTAAATGAAATAAACTGCCCTGAAATAACATCACCTTGAGAACAATTAACTGTCCCCTCCACCCCCACAAACCCCATAACAAGGCCCAGCGAGGGATTATCTTCCTTTCAGTCTTGCATATCAAAATAAAAGAGGAAAGAAAGGGCTTAGGAAAAGAGTTCAGAGACTTAATTGGAGGGGGAGGGGGAGGGGGAAGCATTATTGCCTAGCTGCTGATTTTAATGTAGTATTGCACAGATGGGAGTAGAAGAATCAAGCTGCCATGAAACTTCATTTGAAGCTCACTGAACATTTTGCATATTAAAAAAAAATCCCGCTGGCAGTTAATCGAATAGTTGTTAAAAACAATATTCCTCTTTCCTGTGGTGTAGAATGTCATCCTCTTCCTTCCCCCCAGCCCTCTACAGTCTTCTCTCATTTTCTAACCCTCTGGAGGTCCTTGTTTTTTAATTGTTGTGATTAAATCTGTCGTGCATTGTCTGTACAGTCGCAGGAGAACACAGCCTGTGTTCCCTTCTCCTAAGAGGGGCTGCGCTCGTCACTGCAGCTCTGTAAAGGTAGAACAGCTTGGGCTGTATACTTGGCAGGGAATCACCTGGGTTCAACGGTCCTTCCAGCAACCTCGCCTCCTGCTCTGCCTTCTTTGTCCGGATTCTCTTCTGCTCCTCCTTAGGAAGGCAGGAGAAGAGTTTTTATTGACAGCCTCACTAATACTAGAAAGTCTTTGGGGGACAGGATGGTTCATAGGGTTGCCAATGTGACATAGAGGCTTTCCTCTCTGCTTCCAATTTTCCTACCATCCTAATTGCCACCCGTTAGCTCTTTGGCCCCCTAGGCTGTCTCATCAAACAGGCGATAGTTCAAGTGGGGATGGAGACTGACCTACCATCTCACCCTCCTGGATGTTCCCCCGAAGCTTGGGTGGAGAGGTGCTTGCCCTGCTTATGCCTCTGTGCTCCCTGTCTTGAGCACAAACCAAAGGCTCCATTTTCCAGTATTGTCAGGTTGGCATGTGGGACACTTTGGGGGCTCAGCCAGAGCAGGAAGGGGTTCGGTCACCGCCTGCCCTATCACGCTAGGTGCTCCTGTACTGTGCAGCTTTGGCTCAGAGCCCTGCCACCAGCAGCCTGCTTTCCGCACAATGGCCTCCTGGCTTGTTACAGCCTGGATCTCCTCCAGCCCGCATCCTCTGCAGTGCTCAGCTCCACACTGGAGCCCTCACAGCACCTCAGCAAGTCCCCTGCTCCCAGAGAGAGACAGTCCACAGCACCAGCCCACTCACGCAGCTGAGGATTGTACCCTTCAGGCTGAAACACTGCGCTGAGCTGGTTGGTTATAAAACAAGATCAAGTTTATTACCAAAGAGCAGACGTTCCAGCGATACCAAATAGCAGGAATTGAGGCAGAAGTGGTTACAGACAAACAAGTAAAAATCCTCTGCTAAGACTAACACCTAACAACAGACCGGAGTCTTTTGTTCCAAGTAAGTTTTCTCACCTCAGTCTTTCTCCCAGCATGGCCAGTCACTTCCTAGCCAGGATCCAACACAGAGCTCCGAGGGCTTGGTTTCCTTGTCTCTTCAGGTGAAGGATAACTAAAATGTCTCTTTGCCCCCTTAGATTACCCAGAGTCGATTGTTTCAAGAGGCAGGATGAATGCCTGCTGTTCCTCCCTTCCGTGTGGACTGCCCATCCCCCAGCTGATTTGTATGTAAATGAGCTTCCATTGTTTTGATTCCATAATGCTTAATTTACATTGGAGGCAGGTAGAAAGTAGCCTTCCCGCCTGGCTGGGAGAAAACCTGTTTCTCCTTTTGTTTGGTCACAGACTTTAAAGCATAATATCAGTGAGTATCCATAATTCCTCAGGTTTCAGAGTAGCAGCCGTGTTAGTCTGTATCCGCAAAAAGAACAGGAGGACTTGTGGCACCTTACAGACTAACACATTTATTTGAGCATAAGCTTTCGTGAGCTCACTTCATCGGATGCATTCAGTGGGAAAAAAAATGCATCCGATGAAGTGAGCTGTAGCTCACGAAAGCTTATGCTCAAATAAATTTTTTAGTCTCTAAGGTGCCACAAGTCCTCCTGTTCTTTCTGCATAATTCCTCAGATAGGGTTAGTACAGACATTTCACAATGATAGTGAGCACCAGTGTTACCATAAAAGACCTTACTCAATACACTTGTAGAGGACAATAATATTGTGTACAATTGATTCACCTGCTTATTCTTTGGGGTTCAGACCCCCTGGATTGTCATAGTGTACAGAGAACTCAGTTCATGCTGCTAATTTTGGAAATGAGATTTAAAAGCTCATTGACACCTGTGCAAGCTCATTGAATTTAGGAAGCTAAGCATGGCGATGCCTCGTCAGTAATTAGACAGGAACCGTCTGAGAAGAATTTCTCTGCACTGTTAGCACAGGCTAGCTGCCTACAGAAGTACCCAGGATCCTGGGAGGGCTTGTATAGCTTAAAGGCCATGTTGCTGTGGCTTCATTCTTCTTGGTATGCGAGCTGAGTAGATTAAACTAGGGCATGGATATGTCTCCATGTGCTGTAATCACACTCCCCAGCTGCAGGGGACACATGCCCTGGGAGTCCCAGCTGCCTTTATTTTATTTTTTTTAAAGCAGGTTTCTAATGTTCACGGTTGCAGAGACAAGCTTGAAAACATGACCCAAGTGTAGCCTAAAGGCTCAGAAACCAAGAGACACAAAGAACCCCCCCCCGCTTTTTATTATTTAAGATCTCAAGCTTTTAAACCGGTCTCTAGTTTTGAGCACTTGGGCATGGCAACGCTGTGTTAAACCGGTGCTGTTTATCACTGCCTAGCGCACACTGAACACACTTTGTAAACTTCGCTTTCCGTTATACCATGATCACCATATCGATTTGCATTGGTGTCGCACAGCACAGAGGGTGGCCCCACTTTGTTTGTTGTTATGGCAAACGACAACTCTTTAACAGTGCACAGCAACATGAGGCAAAAGGTTTAGTTTAGGAAATTATGCATCTACAGCAAGCACGGAGAGGGGGAATTTTAAGCAGAATATAATTTCTGAAATAGGAATTTGCCTTTTTATAGCACAGGGTGAATGAGAGATGTTCAGGCCAAACAACCTCTAATGATCTCAAGTGCAGTGCTGCAAAATCTCACCATTTTATTGCAAGTTTCATGGTATTTTGTGCCTTTCTTAAAGCCTCAGCTCCTGGAGTCATGTTATTAATAACAATATTTCATCTTTAATTAAAGAAAGTTCTAACCCTCATAATTGAACAGAAGAAGTTTGAAACCATGAATCATAGGACAGCAGAAAAAAATCCAACTGTTCTTCTATTTTTGGCTTAAAAATCTAGACACTTTTTTTTTAATCTCCTGTTTTTTTGTGGCCTGAGTCATGAATTTTGAAAGCGTAGGGTTGGCAATACTGCAGGTGGTTAGCACCTCAGATTTAATGTTTCATCCAAAAGATGTGCCCTTAGCACCATAACATCCCTTAGCACCATGCTGGGGCACTGCCTCTGCAGGACTGATGCCCAGAGAACCGCCAAACACACACTCCTCCTTTGCTTGAAGGTCTCCTCACACCCAAATCTTGCTTTCTGGAGCCATGCTGAGAAATTAGCAGTTCATACAAAGGCTGGTACATGACTGGTACCTGCGCTACATATCCCAAAAAGTAAGCGTGGAAAACTGAGAATCCTTCCCTTGAGTCTGCAGAATTAGGTCTTACTGGTTACTTACTTCAGATGCAAGGGAAAAAAAACCCAAACTGAATGATGAGCTCCCATTTCTCTGCAATTCTGACCCCTAAATGTGCCAGTAAGAATTTATTTGCAAAATAAGCACCATCCAGGGAGCACAGCAGGCAGGTCTTTAAATTTACTATCCTTGTTTTTCCACAGGTTCCCCAAGAGTAACATTTGAAAGACTTAAATTATGGAAATGGCTTGTTTGGTGAAGTTACAGCCCTGAATGGAGACCATCTGCGATGTAGCACAGTTTCCGCCATCCAACAGATTGCTAAGCAGTCCATGGTGATAAATCATTTCCCATGCAGACTTGCGCTTATAATCATCGTCCAAATCCATTCCTGATGTTCAACTGAGCCATGGGAGCATGTCGACGAGGGCGGCGTGTGAGGCTGCTTGGGACACTCCTGCTCCACTGCTGACTCCTGGCTACTTCAGCTGAAACAGTACAGAAGTCTGGAAACAGAAGCGGAAGAGCATGCACCTGTATGCAGTGTCTTTAGCAACTTGTATAGTAATGCCGGGGTGAAAGAAATTCCACCGTCTTTAGAATTTTCATGAAAAATTCTCTGGAGTGAACATAGCAGGTTCCAAATCCCTTTGGGCAGAGTTTTCACCAGCAGAACTTGCTCTCCTAAACTTTAGGTACCAAAGATATTCCTCTCTATGTAGCCATCTTCTCACCTTCCCTTCCCCTCTCCAATGCACAATATAATCCAAACTATTGCCTGTATAAGGCAATAAAATATCAGCGCAACAATCTGAAGAGTAGGGGTTAGTTTGTGTGTGAGACTATTCAAAGATGTTAAGAGCCAAATGTTTGCCTAGAAGATTAACTGAACACTAATTTTTAAAATATCGATTAGCTCATTCCCCCCTCAGATTTCCATGTGCCGCTGCACTTCCCAAAGTGACCCAAGAGAAGGAGAAATACCGAAAGACAGGCTTTTCTTTTGGTATTCTACCTAGCTGTCAATAAGAAGAACTGGAAATCTTGTAAGAAATCCCACTGGAGTGAGATTTCCAGACTGGAGAGGATGGAATAAGTTAGTAAATAACTTTTATAGAGGCTTCCAGAGTTAATCAAAATATTCCTCCCAATGGCAGGCGTCTGTTCTCTCACATGGGAGACCTGTACAGTCACTGTAGATGTGAATTAGTAGAGCTGGTTGGAAAATGGTTCTTTTCCCCCCTGGAAAACTGTTGTGAGAACAACTGAAAAACGTAAAAACATTTTTGTTGACATTTTCTGTGATTTTTTAAAAAAAATGTCCTTGAAGGAACAAACGTTTTTGGTTGAAAACTGATGTTCCAGGTTGTTTGTTTTTTAAAGAAAACATCAACAATTTTCAGGAAAAGTGGATAGTTTTTGCAAAAAAATTCATTTTGATGAAAACCCTGTTTTCATTGAAAACCAGGTCTGTCGCTGACCGATATTCAGGTGATCCAGTTCAAATGAACACTAGTAGAGCTGAGATGGCTTCCTTCCCCCTTTCCAAATCAGAGCTCTTTATGTAGGATGGGGACAAGTTTGGTGTCTTAAAACATTTGGATGGAAACTGGAAGGGCCCTCACCCTGATGCTGCAGTGGCCGTACAGAGGTGCCCAGACCATGGCAGTGGCTCTCTCAGTGGTGGAAGGGTTGGTCACATCTGCAGAAACCGGCATTATTTGTAGTGGGACCTTTCCGGTCCTTGTTTCCTGAGATGCTGCAATGAAAAGGACACCTTTGAAAGTACCATTAGTGAAGTGCTGACTACACGTTGTACCTGGCTCGCTCATAAATCCACTCAAGCAAGGAAATTCAGAGTTACAGCTGAAACACTGTCCTTAATTGTGCCCAGGTGTTGCAGCAGTCTCCAGGGTCTGGGGTATCCATCTTGCATATTCTAGTAGTGGATGGATCCGCTGGCATTTCTTCTTTAACCATGTCATGCCTTTGGGAGGTAAAGTTCCTTTCTGGACATATTGCAGGTTTGGGTTGGTCAATACACACTATGGAGGTGCAGTTTGTCTCTCCCTGGCTCTCTAGGCATTTCTATTGCACACGCCACTGTGTTATATGAAGGCTTTATTGTATTAACTGGGTCCGTATAATCTAACCAACATGCTGTTAGGGTCCTTCCCCAGATGGGAGAGGAGGATGGATGGTTACTTTAGTCTGGATACAGATTCCCAACTGCTGTTATGATACAAAAGCAAAAGAGCAATCAGAGGTGAAAGAAAACGAGCCAGACTCACTATGTACCCAGATTCTGGCTCCCTCTGCGTGAAGAGCACACAAGGGGGCCCTTGTCCCTGCTTGCACATCTGCACAGTGAGCAGAAAAAACCCTGCTCTTTTCACATCTCGCTGGGGATGCGGGGGGGTGAGAGTTCCACCAGAAATGGCAGACCCCTCCAATCCCAAATGCGGTTGGGCTGGAGAGGGCAGAGTCCATCCCTCGTGCACAGGAATCAGGAGCATGGGGCGATGCATGGTGCACCTATGTAAAGGCTTTAGCAATTGCCAATCGCGTGTGAGTGATGCCAGCGGCATTTAGCAGGTAGGACACCTGTGGGGATTGTGGTAGGTGCAATGCCACCTATTATTTCTTCCAGCCTACAGTGGCTTTGAAAGACCCAACGTGGCCCTGTCACTTAAGGCAGAGGCTGCTCCATTGACACCAATGGTCAAGGTATGTCTACAGGGGGATCTGGCCCAGAGGTTTGTAGAAAAGGGAAGGTAATTGCCTCTGGCTTTATGAACAGGGAGAGCTGTTAACCCAACAGAAGCGGCAGGGAAATCCTGTCTTGCTGACAGACATCTGAGCAAAGAGGTTGAGGAGAACCTGGGTGTGCTGCTCTGTGGATAGTAACCTGCTCAGCAGGTGAGGGAAGTCTCAGGCTGCTTTTATCTCCTGTGCCCTGCTCCTGTCCAGATACGTGCATACACAGCTAGCCTTGTGAAAAACCCTCCTGGAAGACTTCCAAGTAGATTCATCAACTGTTAGTTTATCGCTTATGAAGTAATTACTGAATTTTGCAGTGTCACTTCAGCCAAGGGAATATAACTCTTGCCCCTGGAGTAAATCAGCTGCCCTTCAGCTAACTTTAATATTTATTTGCAGGAATTGGTGACAACTAATCTTCTCGGAAATACAAGTAAAGGCTCCTTCTTTTATCATGTAAAATCTGTAGCCTGATTTTTCCCAGTGCAAAGAAGGCTTCAGCATTCACAGCAGCACTGAGTCACACTCAGTGGCAGAGGAACTGCGAAGAGCTGTGTGTAGCAGACAGGGACCAGTTTCCCCCATAGCTCCTTCCGAATGGCTTTTCACTGGGGTTAGGGCCCAAGATGCAAAGGTTGGATTCAGATTATTATTATTATTACTGCAGTGCCTCACCATGAATCAGGACCCGCTCTGTGCTAGGTGCTGTACAAACACAGAACAAAAAGACAGTTCTCTGTCCCAGGGAGCTAGCCTTCCCCAAAGTGCACAGTGTTGGGCTATGGACATTTAGTTTGGGCTCATCCCAGTAGCTAATATCCTACCCTCTCCTTTCATTGGTAGTCCTGGATATGGACTTTTACAGGATTGGCTTCCCTCTCTTTGTAGGTCTGCATGTCAATCTTTACCTATTCCCCCTCTAACCATCCAGCAAAACCGTTCAAATCCAGGCTGTATATTCAATGAGCTCAAAGTTCAGAGAATTCTCTTACATTAGAAAGTAGGGCTATACATTATCTTGGTATTTTTTACTGATATGTTCTTTTTCCTTTTATGCTCCAGAGAAGGTAAATATGTTATCTGTTGGCAGCTCGGGGCACATCACCATTTGAATAGTTTTAGAAGATATCATTCACATGTCTTTTGCTTTAAAATCCCGCAGATTTTAGGAGTGTTGTGTGAACAACTGTCCCTTCACAAAGGGGGTAATTAAAATAAAATATATTCAGTGGAAAGAACAGGCTTGATTCGAGGGCTGCTGTAAAATAGTGGTGAGATGAGGGTAAAGCCATTAAAATCTGACGGAAAATACTCTGAAAGCAAACTGCATTGTTTTGTTAGTCCCATTAGGGAGGGAGTTAGATTTCGAGTGCCAAGCCAGAGCTCTGAACCTTCTAACAGGGATGCTCCTCCAGTGCCATACATAAGTGGCTGATTTGCAAAGCCAGGTCACCGGGTCATGCATTAGCACTCCTCTTTATTATTATTTTACAAAGAGAAATCAGGCCTGAGAAAAAATTTATACTTTGGCATTAAACAGTAATGATCTGGATTTCTGAAGCTAAGTAGCACAGAAATAAGTAAATCTATATTGTAATGGCCCAGTGACAAGCTGCTTACGAATGCAGCCTCTGAGAAAGAAGAGCCTGACAAGAACAATAATCTGTCATTATGTCAGTCCTGGGAACCAATGTTTCTGCTCAAAAGGCAACACAACCATAAGACGCCGAAGCTGTACATTTCCCAAAAGATCGGAGAACTGTCCCGAGCTCCAGACCATGCTGTCAAACACCATAGAAAATAACAAATGTGTTTCTATTAACTTCCCAGTCAGTCATTCAAAATTGCCTTCAACCACTCTGTTGGAAGGGAGCTCAGGTGAAGGGATGACTAGTCTATGAAGCTATCGTTATTGCTAGTCAAACCCCTTAACGCTGTTTGAGGAGGCGGCAATTCACTTGCGAAGGTAGGTTGGTACCACAGTGATGGCTGCTCTACGTCATTAGTAGTTCGCTGCCTGGCCTGATTCTGGGCAGATGACGTGAATCATTTATGTGCTGCCAGAGAAGCACACGACTTGATTAATCCTCTGCCGTGCCACAAATATGTGCAAGACATGATTTCTGCAAAACCAGGACCTGCTTGGGCCCAAATACTCTGGGGCTATGTTAAATTCTTAATGTGGTCATTAAAATGGCAGCGTATTTGCTCCTGCCTGCCTTGAAGGCAGGAGACGAACTGGGAATGTATTTTGGTGGCTTTTGCCGTGATGGATGGCATGAATGATACAATGGGAGAGGGTGATGTGGGGAAAATAGTGCATATGGTGAGCCATCGTAAACCCCACACCTACCGCTTTGGGTTGAAGACGCCAGGAAGAAAGGTAAGCAGCAGGATACGGACCCTGGACTTCAGGAAAGCAGACTTCGACTCCCTCAGGGAATGGATGGCCAGGATCCCCTGGGGGACTAACATGAAGGGGAAAGGAGTCCAGGAGAGCTGGCTGTATTTCAAGGAATCCCTGTTGAGGTTACAGGGACAAACCATCCCGATGAGTCGAAAGAATAGTAAATATGGCAGGCGACCAGCTTGGCTTAATGGTGAAATCCTAGCGGATCTTAAACATAAAAAAGAAGCTTACAAGAAGTGGAAGGTTGGACATATGACCAGGGAAGAGTATAAAAATATTGCTCGGGCATGTAGGAATGATATCAGGAGGGCCAAATCGCACCTGGAGCTGCAGCTAGCAAGAGATGTCAAGAGTAACAAGAAGGGTTTCTTCAGGTATGTTGGCAACAAGAAAAAAGCCAAGGAAAGTGTGGGCCCCTTACTGAATGAGGGAGGCAACCTAGTGACAGAGGATGTGGAAAAAGCTAATGTACTCAATGCTTTTTTTGCCTCTGTCTTCACTAACAAGGTCAGCTCCCAGACTGCTGCGCTGGGCATCACAAAATGGGGAAGAGATGGCCAGCCCTCTGTGGAGATAGAGGTGGTTAGGGACTATTTAGAAAAGCTGGACGTGCACAAGTCCATGGGGCCGGACGAGTTGCATCCGAGAGTGCTGAAGGAATTAGCGGCTGTGATTGCAGAGCCATTGGCCATTATCTTTGAAAACTCATGGCGAACGGGGGAAGTCCCGGATGACTGGAAAAAGGCTAATGTAGTGCCAATCTTTAAAAAAGGGAAGAAGGAGGATCCTGGGAACTACAGGCCAGTCAGCCTCACCTCAGTCCCTGGAAAAATCATGGAGCAGGTCCTCAAAGAATCAATCCTGAAGCACTTGCATGAGAGGAAAGTGATCAGGAACAGCCAGCATGGATTCAATAAGGGAAGGTCATGCCTGACTAATCTAATCGCCTTTTATGATGAGATTACTGGTTCTGTGGATGAAGGGAAAGCAGTGGATGTATTATTTCTTGACTTTAGCAAAGCTTTTGACACGGTCTCCCACAGTATTCTTGTCAGCAAGTTAAGGAAGTATGGGCTGGATGAATGCACTATAAGGTGGGTAGAAGGCTGGCTAGATTGTCGGGCTCAACGGGTAGTGATCAATGGCTCCATGTCTAGTTGGCAGCCGGTGTCAAGTGGAGTGTCCCAGGGGTCGGTCCTGGGGCCGGTTTTGTTCAATATCTTCATAAATGATCTGGAGGATGGGGTAGATTGCACTCTCAGCAAATTTGCGGATGATACTAAACTGGGAGGAGTGGTAGATACGCTGGAGGGGAGGGATAGGATACAGAAGGACCTAGATAAATTGGAGGATTGGGCCAAAAGAAATCTGATGAGGTTCAATAAGGATAAGTGCAGGGTCCTGCACTTAGGACGGAAGAATCCAATGCACCGCTACAGACTAGGGACCGAATGGCTAGGCAGCAGTTCTGCGGAAAAGGACCTAGGGGTGACAGTGGACGAGAAGCTGGATATGAGTCAGCAGTGTGCCCTTGTTGCCAAGAAGGCCAATGGCATTTTGGGATGTATAAGTAGGGGCATAGCGAGCAGATCGAGGGACGTGATCGTTCCCCTCTATTCGACATTGGTGAGGCCTCATCTGGAGTACTGTGTCCAGTTTTGGGCCCCACACTACAAGAAGGATGTGGATAAATTGGAGAGAGTCCAGCGAAGGGCAACAAAAATGATTAGGGGTCTAGAACACATGACTTATGAGGAGAGGCTGAGGGAGCTGGGATTGTTTAGTCTGCAGAAGAGAAGAATGAGGGGGGATTTGATAGCTGCTTTCAACTACCTGAAAGGGGGTTCCAAAGAGGATGGCTCTAGACTGTTCTCAACGGTAGCAGATGACAGAACGAGGAGTAATGGTCTCAAGTTGCAGTGGGGGAGGTTTAGATTGGATATTAGGAAAAACTTTTTCACTATGAGGGTGGTGAAACACTGGAATGCGTTACCTAGGGAGGTGGTAGAATCTCCTTCCTTAGAGGTTTTTAAGGTCAGGCTTGACAAAGCCCTGGCTGGGATGATTTAACTGGGAATTGGTCCTGCTTCGAGCAGGGGGTTGGACTAGATGACCTTCTGGGGTCCCTTCCAACCCTGATATTCTATGATTCTATGATTCTAAGGTAGCATGTGGCCCCAAGAGCTGAATAATACCTGACTATCACAGCCCTTTACTATCTCAATAAATGGCCTTTGCAGCTTCAGCCAGCTTTGTTTCAACCTTATGACTAAATGTCAGAATTTAAGACTTGGTGGGGAGATGCAGGGCTATTCCACAGATTCATCTTGGAAATCAGACCAGGGTTCTTTCTTTAACCCCAGTTCAGGGCTATTGAAGGGGAAGTGGCTTTCTGAAGGGGAGGCAGCTAGAAGGAGGAATAGGAAGCCTGGCTGGGATGGGTCCTTTTGTGTTTGTAAGCACAGCCCTGAATTTGGGATGGTGAGATTTCACTAAAAACTAGAGGCAAACTGAGGAGAAGGCAAGTGCTTGTCTGCGGAAAAGTGTGTGTGGGAGGGGGGAAGGTGTCGGGGGGGGGGAGGGAGTGATGGGGGAGGGTGGAAATCATGCTTCGGCGTTGTTGTGTAGTGAACAATTCTACCTTAATTGTAGTTCAGTAGTGGCATCCACACGAGAGCGTCTCCTTCAGGCTGGATCCTTGTCGAACTCTTTTCTAGTCTTGGGAATCAAGTGTCCAGTGCTCCCTATAGGGAAGCATTGCTGTGGCATGTCTGCTAACTGCCTGACCTGGATTTTGAGAGTCTGGGCTATGCATACCATGTGTCCAAGGACGGTTTGATAATAGCAATGCAAAGAACCCACAAAACTGGCACCCTCCCCTGATATTTATCCTGTCTCCTTTTAGGATGTTTTACTCATTGTGTTCTGAAGGCACGGAGGAGCGGGGCGGGGAAGACACTACTTTCTGCTTGGTGTCTCAGGGAAAAGTTGGAAATGTTTTTTTAAAAAAATATGTCTATTGCCCTGTTACCATAGCAACTAGTTCCAGAACGATGAACCCAAAAGGACAAGCTTTCAAACAATCCCACAGATGAGGACTTGCTTTTTGAACTCCAGTGTTCGTGGGTACGTTCGCCTATTTTAAACCATTTCAGGATTTGTACCAGGATTTCTGCGTTTTCCTGCTACTTCTGTGGCAAACCCCTCTCCTCCCACCCACACATATACTCCCTCCAAACAAACGAAAAATAAGCAGAGAGAGCAGAAAGCAAAATGTCACAGCAGGTTTGATCCCATCATGATGAAATTCTAATTGCATCACTTGAGAAGTGTTGGGTTTGCATATTTATGTCCCCTCATTTCCTCTTTGGGGGCTAATAAGCAATAATTAATTAATAAGATCTTCCTGTAGGGTCTGAAGAAGCTCTGCCTGAGTAATAGAAACATTTCCTTTCTCCCCAGAAAGAAAAAAAAAAGGGTTTCTCTATTTAGAAGACCAAACAAAAACAGTTTCTACTAGAACCGGAGACAATTGTAGCCATGGGAGAAAGGACCAGTGCAGGATTCCTGGTCCCTGAGAATGAGGGACAGTTGAGCGACCTCATGGAAAACTGACATCTCAACAAGAATGGATTTTAAAAACTAGCCCATGTGATCCAGATGTGATTTAGTCACATCTCCTCGTAGGGGGAGAAGTGAATGGCATGCAGCTGGCTGTATGGTGTTCAGCTTTTCCCCAGCGCTCTGAGAACAGGTCCCCACAATGCTCAGTGCAGAAGCAATGTAATTAGGTGAGATGAGTGACACCAGATCTGCAAGACTGCAGAACAGCCGTGTGGGGAAATTCAATCTTACTCATTTGCATTGTGCAGAAAGTTGGTGGAATCAGAATTAAGTTATCAGAGCCTAGAGTGAATATCTTGTTGTCACAGGCAGCTTTATGCTGCAATGTGTGCCATGTAAAGTTACTTGGCAGTGCTCAGCACTGGCTGAGGATCAAAGAATTAAGACAGCTTTTACTCTCTAGCGAGGCTGCAATCCCATCGGTTTTACGTGCACAAGAAAAGGTTATTGCTGTCGTCTACTTTTCCTGTCATGACATACAACTTTCATTTGTGTTAGTAAACACATTATTTACCTGGTATCTAGAGTGTGTGTGTGTGTGTGTGTGTGTGTGTGCGACACACACAGTTTGGGTCTCCGTCTCCTCTTACCTAGGTCAGTATGAATCAGGAATAGCTCCACCGGAGGCACTGGTGGGCGAGAAATTGGGCCCTTTGTATATTACACTTTCAGGGCTTGACTCTGCTAAAGTTAATCAGGATTAACTCCATTGATGTCAATGGGATTTTGCTGGCTTAAAACCGGCACCAGGTCAGAATCAGGGCCTGAGACTCTTCTAGGAATGTAACAAACTGCCCATGACTGAGGTTACTGGAGAATAACCGTGGGGCTGATGCTCTGCATTTCTCAGAAGGCACAGGCCACCTTGGGACCTCCTGGATTGCAGGCTGCTCTGGGCACACGGTAGCATCAGCGTAAGCTAGAGCAGCCCTGGGGGCTGTTCTAATTTACAATAGCCTTATCCAGGATACCTATAGGCTGCTTTTCAACCCAGAACAGCCAAATGGCAGGGTAATCTGGCCATTACCTGTCACACTCCCAACATACCCTCTCCCATTCCCAGCCCACCCCAATGCTGGGGGCTCCAAGGGGAATGGAATAGGACTGCATAAACTGGCCACACACCAGGTGATTTCCTCTGGGGATCACTGTGGCCACTGTGTGGCATAAAGCGGTTGTGTTGTGGGCCAGAATCTGGGAATCATGGTACAAAACTTTTATGAACAATTTCCAAACCATCTTGGAGTGTAGCATTGTGAGCCTGGTCCTGGGCCAAAAATATAAATGCAACAAGAACGCAGTTTTACTATCCAGATCTTCAATAAGGGAGCAAATCCTACCAATGAAAGGTTGTAAGTTTAGCCATTTTAACAACAAAGCAATAAACCCCTGATCTGCCTCCTTAATTACATTTCTTTTAGAGTCACAACAGGTCGGTTTTGTGTAGGTCATTTATCAGCAATTGCAGTGACTGGCAAAGTTGTTGGCATCTCTATTGAGTAGAAGATCATATCTGGGCTCACACTGCAGCTATGATATGGTGTGGCTGTGTACAACAGGTGCCCATCAATTTAACACTCACCCTCTGCAACATGCACCCCCCAAACAGGCCCCTGAGAGGTTTGATTTGCCTTTTCCAGATCAGCTTGTAACATTTTAGTTTAGAGTCACTGACGGCCAGGTTTTATCACCTGGTGGTACCACAGTATCTAGGTTCATCTTTTAGTTGCTAGATTGCTGTGGGAGTGAAAGCCTCTCTCTCTCTTCCTGTTGAGAGAATTAAAGGTTAATGTTTGGAAGGGAAGGAGCACAAACAGCCATTGGAGCAGTATTATTCCCCTGGCTGGGGGGCAGATACAGAAATAGTGGCGTGACGTTAGTGAGAGCCATGGTGGTCTAGAGACTAGGGCCACTGGAGTGGGAAATGTTGGTTCTGTTCCCTGCCTGCCCTGCTAGCCCCAACACCTGCCCTTCTGTGGGACCTTGTGGAAGTCATTCACCTCTGGGAGCCCCTTTCCTCTCCCACCCATTGCCTATTCGCATCGTAAGCTCTCTGAGGCAGGGACTGCCTTTTAATACTGACTGTTAAATGCCTGGCACAATGGCGCCCTGATCTCGAGGCCCTACCCTAAAATAAATGACACTTACTGCATTTGCTTCATTCTGCCACAGCTGCTATTGATGCAGGTGACAGCTGGAGATTAGCCCGGCCCACAAGAGCCTACTGGGGCTCGTTAGGCAACCTTTGCACCTGCTGCCTTGCCCTGACCGGTGCTGTGTGGGTGTGCGCAATGCTGCGGAACTCCAGGATCGGGTCCGTTGCTTTATTTTTTTTCAATAAAAGTGGAAGCAAACTTTCTGGGTGCAATTCTGATCATCCGTACCCCAGTGTGTATCAGGGATAATTACGCTGACGGCACAGGTGTTGCACCAGTGCAGAGCTAGCCTGACAGAGCCCAAGTCAGACCCTTGGCCTCCTTTTTAGCGAGGCTTCGTAGCTTTACTTTAGGTAGGATTATATTCCAGGAGCCTGACTGCTGCTGGCAGGCTGCCAAGTCTTCCTCCCTAATTTTGTGGCTGTTATATCAATTTGACTGCTTTCCACAGCTTAAAGAGAACCAAATAGCAGCTCCCCTGGCTGACGCACTAGCTGAATCTCATTATGCAGTGCTGTATGAATAGGTAGCAAATGGCTCAGGGGGTAGCATGCGAATTAGCTGACGTTAGAAATATTTAACCTAGGCAGACACAGAACTGACACTCCCGCAGTCCAAGGCAGGGAACGTTTCTCAGGGAGCTGACATCCGACTCCTTTCATTTGCATATAAATAAAAAAAAGAGCAAGAGTGAGAGAGAGAGAGCCCCAAAATTGTAGACTTCAGAAATAGCATCATGTGTCACCCAGGCATTAATGCTGGGTCTGATGTACATGGATTTTTTCAAGTCTTTTAACCTGCAAAACCACCTATCTAAGCTTACCTACCTTTTCTTGTCCCTTGGGCAAGCTTGTGCTGGAAACCTGTCCAGCTGCAAATGTGAATATCCTTATTGCTTGAGCTGTGGGGGGCTGGCAGACAAAAAAACAATCGGATATTAGAAATGCTCTTAAAGGATTGAGGCCGGGCCCTGGCGCTGGGAAATCCTGGCTTTGTTGAGAGTGGATATTTCTGACAGCACTTTATTGTGTGCTGCACCGATAAGAGGCCAGTGATGCCAGCGCTGGATTCAGGCAGCAGCCCAGGGCAGCAGGCAGCCTCTTGTTGAATAATACACTGAGGGGAGACCGACTAATGGAGAGGAAGGGAAAAGGTTCCCTGTCAGGGACCCACATGCTTCAAGTGGGATGCTCCTGACTATTTCTGCTGTGGTGTCCAAATAACTGCCCAACAGAAAGAAACAATAACACCATCAGAACAATTCTATTGTAGATACATTTCCCAGCTACCCAACCTTGCCAAAATCCCAGCGGGCTCGGAGCTTTTCTACTAATCATAGAATCGCTCCTGTCATGTTTACATACCACAGAAGTCTGACTGCAGGAGCAATTTCAGTTGTGTTACACAGTGCAGAATCAGGCCCACCTTTGAAATACTGCAATTATTAAGCCCTTTCTCTGCCCTTTTACTTCAATCTACTCAAAATGCCACTGATCGTCTGATGCGCCTACTGAAATCAGTGGGTACCAGGGGAGCTCAAGGTTTCTGAAAATCAGGTCATTTGTTTAGGTGCCAACACCTGGATTTTATGGTTGATAACTAACATCAGGCACCTAAGGGTGAAAATGTTGGTCTGTAACTTTAAACAAATATGTGGCTATTTTAAGCAGCACTGAAGATGGACTCGATTGTCTCAAAGCTTTGTTTCCCCTTTGCTCTGTTTGTCTGGAGTGTTCCAGATATGTTTCAATATGTCAAGAGCTGTAATTATGCATATTGCTGTCTGTGGCAAATAAAGATTAAGTTGTCAAAAAGATAAAGAGTCCTAGTGTAAGACTGCCGCCTGATGGTGAAAAGTCATGTAAGAATGAGACCCCTCTCCCGTGCTGCAAATAGTGAGCCAATGCTACCCCTGTGTGAAACCAGAGAGCAATCGTGGCTGTTATTTATAGCCACTGAAGCCTTAACAGTGATTGGTTTCAGAGTAACAGCCATGTTAGTCTGTATTCGCAAAAAGAAAAGGAGTCCTTGTGGCACCTTAGAGACTAACCAATTTATTTGAGCATGAGCTTTCGTGAGCTACAGCTCACTTCATCAGATGCATACCGTGGAAACTGCAGCAGACTTTATATATACACAGAGAATATGAAACAATACCTCCTCCCACCCCACTGTCCTGCTGGTAATAGCTTATCTAAAGTGAGCATCAGGTTAGGCCATTTCCAGCACAAATCCAGGTTTTCTCACCCTCCACCCCCCCACACAAATTCACTCTCCTGCTGGTGATAGCCCATCCAAAGTGACAACTCTTTACACAATGTGCATGATAATGAAGTTAGGCCATTTCCTGCACAAATCCAGGTTCTCTCACTCCCTCACCCCCCTCCAAAAACCCACCCCCATACACACACAGACTCACTCTCCTACTGGTAATAGCTCATCCAAACTGACCACTCTCCAAGTTTAAAACCAAGTTAAACCAGAACATCCGGGGGGGGGGGGTAGGAAAAAACAAGAGGAAATAGGCTACCTTGCATAATGACTTAGCCACTCCCAGTCTCTATTTAAGCCTAAATTAATAGTATCCAATTTGCAAATGAATTCCAATTCAGCAGTTTCTCGCTGGAGTCTGGATTTGAAGTTTCTTTGTTTTAAGATAGCGACCTTCATGTCTGTGATTGCGTGACCAGAGAGATTGAAGTGTTCTCCGACTGGTTTATGAATGTTATAATTCTTGACATCTGATTTGTGTCCATTTATTCTTTTACATAGAGACTGTCCAGTTTGACCAATGTACATGGCAGAGGGGCATTGCTGGCACATGATGGCATAAATCACATTGGTGGATGTGCAGGTGAACGAGCCTCTGATAGTGTGGCTGATGTTATTAGGCCCTGTGATGGTGTCCCCTGAATAGATATGTGGGCACAATTGGCAACGGGCTTTGTTGCAAGAATAAGTTCCTGGGTTAGTGGTTCTGTTGTGTGGTATGTGGTTGTTGGTGAACAGTGATTGTGTCTCTCCTTCCACCCCTCACCCTCCGGACAGCTCCAAGAAGGAAGAACACAAAGCGAGAGAGAGAACCAAATTCCACCTCTGCTCCTGACCCACCCCCAGTGCAAGTGATGTGGCCCTGGGGGTTCCAATGAGAACGTTTCCTGACTGACCTCCAGTGGGGATGGGTAAAAGCAGCGGCTATAGGCCGTCTCCGGAGTATGCATGACAATACTTTGCTCTTCCAGAGCACCTGCCATCGAGAGATCTCAAATTGCTGTACAAACATTAAACGAATGGTTAGTACTTGGTTAGCTCACCGCTAGCACCGAGCCGTAATATGTCAGAGATGAGGGAAGCCTTCGCTGACTTTCTTTTAAGTCTCATTGATCTCAAGACTTATCTCGTAGGACTGGAAAGTGGCCAACATGCAGCCATTATTTTCCCAATGGCCTAAGGGGCGCACCGATAAATTACAGACGATTAGTTTAACTTGAATGGCAGGGAAACGTATTAGAGAGCAGCTTTGAGCAGGTGAGTGTAAGGAATCATGAGAAAGGCAAGAGAAAGAGGCCTGTCTGAGGAAGACATTAATGAAAGGCACTGAAAATATCCAGTGACAACGCAGAGCATCCAGAGCCCCCCGAGCCCCACTGGAGTAAGGGCAGTACCACCTCCTCAGTGTTTGTTTGCGGGGCTGGAAGAAACCTGAATTTGAGAGGGAGGGCGGTGGGAGTCCAGACAGAGGGCTCCAGGTTTGTAGGTGTCTGAGCATCAGTTGGGTCATTACCTGGAAGCAAACGGACAGAGACAGTCTAGTGGTGGTTGTAAGGGGAGGTGTCCCCATTAATCCAGCCCATCGTATTATTAAAGGAACAGAGCTAGCGCCTGGCAGAGCTTAAAAATGGCCCAAGTTTTGGAAATGATCTGTGTTTCCCACCTATCTCTGTGCAGCCCTCATCTCTCTGATTATTAATCATCCCCACATCTTGCCCAACATACAGTGGTCAAATGGTTAGAAGGGGCAGCGAGCAGCCTATGCTTTGCCTCTGACACTGATGTGATTGTGACTTTGGTCAAATCAGCTCCCCTGTCTCTGTCTGCCTCCATTACCATATTTGTAAAACGATGATAATCCTTTCCCACCTCACAGCAAGGCTGCCAGACTTAAACAATTCTTGAACAGAATAATAATCATGATTATTATGATTTCTACTAGAGCTGTGCTTAGAGGCCCTAAGAGAGATCAGGGCCCCGTTGGGCCAGGTGCTGTACGTATGCAGCTCCTCCCCGAGAAGCTTACAATCTAAATAGATAAGACAAAGGAATGAGAAAGAAAGCATTATTATCGCTGTTTTACAGGTGGGGACCTGAGGCCCAGACAGGTTACATGACTGGACCAAGGTCACAGAGGGAATCTGTGGCAGAGGAGGGAATTGAAGCCAGATTTTTCAAAGCACAATTTGAGACACAAGACCATATTTCCTCTCTAATAAATATTAATATTATTAGTAATACTTGGTACTTAACAGACATCAGATAGAATTTTTCAAAAGCATTTAAGGGACTTAGGAGTTAGGCACTTAGGAACGTAAGTGTCATTGAAATTCAACTGGACTTAGGAGCCTAAATCCCTTTGGTGCTTTTGAAAATCTTACCCATGAACTAGTTCATCTGCACAACACCCAAATGTGGGAAGCTGAAGAATCCCCCAGGGAAGATGCCCTGAAAACACAAAGCATCATTGTTCAAATGACACCCCAGTCTAATGTGTGAGACATCGTAGTGTGTCTGGTGACAGAAGACGACAAATGCTTTTAAGTGGATAAATCAAAGGGTTTTGCATCAGGTTTGGCAGGTAACAGCACAAGCATCAGGTGAACACGACTGCCTTTCTGCCAAGACTAAAGAGCAAGTGATATAATTAAGTGATACAGGATGTGATGCCTTTAAAACATTTTTATACAAGCATCCATTATTGAAATTGATCATAAAGTATTAAACTATTAAAGAACACAGGGAGCTGCCGCCATGGCAGGGCTCCAATAACCTTGCAGCATATCTGAATGCTTTCGTTACAGATATCCCTGTAAAGCGTGTGTACAAATGTGTTATCTCAGCAGTGGTTACAGCTTTACACCAAAATGCGTTGGTAAATTACAGCAGGGAACAGGATCCAGGCAGTGGTGCATTTTGCTCTGTTTTCTTTGTCCTTGGAAGCGGTGCACAAAATTATCTGTTTTTAATAGATGCTCCAGAAGAGTTCACAATACACCTCTTTGTAGTTACGCTGGCATCCTCACATAGTAATGTGGGAATCGTCAGACTGGGCCAGAGCCGTGGCCCATTTAGACCAGCATCCTGTCTCTGACAGTGGCCTGCACCCGATGCCTCAGCAGAAGGTGTAAGAACCCCACACTAGGCAGATGTTAAGTACAACAGAGATATTATGGAAGCTTTTGGGGTTGTAGGGGATGGAGCCCTTGGGGAGTGGATGAATCAGAGGGATAGGTGTGGGGTACAAAGATTTGCACCTACAATGTCAACATAACTTTGCTCAATAGTGACTGAAAACATGAAACCTTTCTCTGCCACATCCAGTAGGAAGTACTGGCCTTCACGGCCTATCCCTCCCCCTCATCTTTCACAGAGTATCAAGCCCTCAATGTGACTTGCATTCCACAAGCCATCCCTGCCCCTATTGCTCCTTTGTCAAATTTTCTAGCAAGCATCTTTGTGCTTTCTCTCATGCCGCCCCTTGTGCATGGCAGGGATTCACTGCAAGGGCTGCAGAACCATGACATTGTTCTCCTTCAAGTCTATCCTTAGAGGCCATCTCTTCTGGGTTGCCTGCCAGACACTTGGCATTGATTAGGGAGCTGGTGTGCTGTGACTTGTTTTTAATAGTAGCCACACTGGTCTCCCTTTTAGCCTTGAGCTTTGCCCTGTCTATTGGGTGCATTCGCCTACTGTCATTGGATAGCTGGACTGTAGAGTCTCTGGGGCAAGGACTGTTTTCTGTGGGTTTGTGCACAGTGCCTCTCCCAATGGAGCCCTCGGCTCTTTACACTACTGCCCTACAAGCCACTGCTATCTGATGGTTTTTTGAGGTTGGTGTGAAACAATCGGCAGCCTCAGCCAGTACCTAGGTTTGAAGTGTGCCCCTGTGCAACACTCCAGTACAAAGCCATGCAACCGATTGGAGGTTGTAAGCAGGACGGAAGGAAGCACATAACTCTTGTGTTGTCCCCTTCGTAGGGTGCAATTCACCCCCTATGACTGTCACACAACCCCTCCACCCCCATAGTCACAATGGGCCCCCCAGAGCAATGGATGCTTAAAAGGGCTGCTGAGGGCAAGCTGCCCCATCACTCCCAGGTGTGGCTCTTTCAAACCAGGGAAGAAGCAAACTGGGACTCCATCGTGGGCAGCTTGCAAAGCTGCTGCCTGTGAGCGACCTGTTCTGGGAGCAAGCACGACTCTCCAGTGCAGTCCCTTCCCGCCCGGAAACATGCATTAGAAGAGAAGAAAATATAAATAAATTGATTCCAGGGGAAAAAACAACAACCAGCCAACCCAAGATTTTATTGTTACAAATGGGAGCCAGGGAGATTTGGTCTGGAACTGCCCTGCTCAGAGTGAAATGATATCTCTCTATCTGTCCCTCAGTGGCAGACTTGCATTCAGCTACTTCTCATCCTGAGCCAGCGCAGACCATCGCCTTTCAGCCTATTGCATCGATTTTTAGTCATGTGACAAAGCCAGGTTTGTGCTTATTGTTATAGAATGCACCCTGAGCTCCTAGTAATCCAGCACAGCACAATTACAGCTTCAGCCCAAGCAAGCCATATATATCCAGCGTACTACTGACACTTAAAGGATTGTAAGGCACAGCTGCTCGTTTTCTCCAAGGATGAGACAGCCTGACAGAGGCTCCTGGGCTGTTTCTATCCCTGGAATCTCCTACTGTACATATTGAAACATACAGATGTTGCTCATCAATGCTTAGAAATTAAAATGGTTTTTATATGATAATGAACTATGTAATCTTGCAGTTTTTTTTCAAATAATAAAACAGCACAGTAGGCAGCCCCTTTACCAGCCCCGAGAAATAAAATGTAAAACCATGCAATCTATTTTAAAAATGAAAAGAAAGAAGATTATAAGCAAGTTTACTGCTGATGAAAACCACTAGAGAAATCAGTTAGACAAATGAAAAAACAAACCATAAAGCCATAAACATCAGAAGAATGAAAGACTCGATTTCTCCTAATAATTGTAGTTCTGGAAAAGCAAATAAATGCAGAAATCTGCCACTATTGCACACTTATCTATATATTGCTTTGAGATCCTAGGACCTCAAAGCCTTGTTCATGGTTTAAAAATAGAGCTAGTAAAAAGATGGATGAAACATTTCCTTATCAAAATTAGTTTCACTGACACCCAAACGTTTCTTGGAAATGTACTTGGCATTAGCTGTTCTGGGGTGGTGCTCTCTCATGTTTTTTCACTAAAATTATGGAAAGGTCTTAGTTTCATTGAGCGTGGAACAAAACAGATTTTGAAACCTTAACCATTAAAAATTTTCACCTTATTTCCAGTCAGAATTTGATTAGCTTCACCTTCCAGCCATTGGATCATGTTAGACCTTTCTCTGCTAGACTGAAGAACAAATGATCAACTATTTGTTAACCAGATAGATAGTCATAGACTGCAATCAAGTCACGCATTAACTCTCTCTTTGTTAAGCTAAATGGATTGAGATCCTTGAGTCTACCACTATAAGGCAGGTTTTCTAATCATTTAGTCCTTCCTGTGGCTTTCCTCTGAACCCTCTTCAGTTTATCAACATCACTGTGGATGTTAGAACTGGACACAGTGTTCCCGTAACAGTCGCATCAATGCCAAATACAGAGGTAAAATAACTTCTGTATTTCTGCTAGAGATTCCCCTGTTTATGCACCCAAGGATTCCATTGTCCCTTTTGGTGAAGTGTCATACTGGGATCTCAAGTTCAGTTGATTATCTACCAGGACCCCTCAATCTTTTTCAGAGTCACTGCTTCCCAGGATAGAGTCCCCAATCCTGTAAGAATGGTCTGCATTCTCTGTTCCTAGATGTGCGCATTTACCTTTAGCCATGTTTTATGATGTCTTGCATCCAGCTCACCAAGCAATTCAGACCACGCTGTATCAGTGACTTCTCCTCTTCATTGTTTATCACTTCCCCAATTTTTGTTTCATCTGAAAACTTTATCAGTGATTATTTTATGTTTTCTTTCAGGTCATTGATACAAATGTTAAACAAAAAAGAGCCAAGAACTGATCTATGCAGGACCCCACTAGAAAGTATCCTGCTCAACGACGATTCCCCATTTACAGTTATGTTTTGAGATTTATCAGTTAGCCAGCTTTTAATCCATATAATGTGTGCCATGTTCATTTTATATCACTCTGATTTTTTTAATGTTCCCCCTGGGTGGCATGATGTGAAAGGTTGGGCATCAGGAATTAAACTGAAATCCCCTCATTTTACATAAACCACCAAACCTCATCAGAGACTGTACTTTCCAGCGACAAGCCGGAAATGATCCCCCCATCTCCAGTGTAGACGTACCATGAGAGGTGATAGGCCACATATGCTGTCCCAGGAAACACAAGGTTCTCCCACTTGCCACACACTCACCCCCAAACTTCCAGGAACAAGAGCTGTGTTTATTTTATTTTATTTTATTTTATTTTCAAGCCCATTTTGCCTCTGCCAGTGGTTATCAGCCATGTCATAAAATGCTGATCTTAATCCTTATTTAAAACCAATGTGTGTTTTATTTTAGAGTTTAATTTAATCAGCTTCTGTTTAGGAAATTAGATAAGCCAGTGATTTAGCTCCCCTGGAGGGACCTCGAGAACGAGGGAGGACAGATCAGCCTCTTCTGCTGCAAAGTGGGTCTTAAACTAAAGTTTTGGTCCTGCAAGGGGCTGTGTATGGATGGACCCTGCACCTGCACGGGGTCCTGCTGGCTTTAAGGGGTGTCACCTGCACAGAGGCACTTGCAGGGTCAGAGCCTATGGGATTTTATCCCTCCAGCCTACCTTGGCTCACTGCCATCCCTAGACCAGCTTCCCCATAGTCTGTCTTGATAAATATCGTTCTCTCTCTCTCTGTGCTCCTTCAGTTCAGTTCTGGCCTCAGGATGCTGCACTGGGGCTCTGAGGGCACATGCTGCATCTCTGAGATGCGTTCACAGACCACAAGGCAAACAACTACAGGTTCTGCAGTCTCCAAGGTAGCATTTCTGTTTGATCTCACACTGGTCTTCTGCCTCCATAGTTAGGTCAGGCCAAACTAGTTCTTAGGTTCAAAAGAGACCAAGGTTTTTTACATTGTTAGCTTAACCTATTAATTAGCTTTGCTTAACATTAGGCTACTAATCTCTGATTGAGAAACCTCCGGGCTGCTGGCTCACACTGAATCCAAACTCACCTGAGCTCACTTTGTCAGTGCCCCTCTCTCGCTCCAGGGACTCAGTGAAAAAGGCAGAGCTTGTTACCCAAACAGGAAGCACAGCTCAATGACTTCAGTGAGCTGCTCCAGGATGGTCTGGCCCGAAGACTTCACCCCTCTCACCCACGGTGACACAGTGACTCCGGAATTCCCAGACTCCAAAGAGGCTGGTCGGCTGGTTGAGTTGTTTTCTTGGGGTCAAAGATATTCATAGCTCAAGAGCTGAGGGTTATTCACTGCTTTTACAGCCCCAGTCTTTGCTCAATAGCTTTCAAACAGATATTTAGCACGAGTTTTGTGTGGAGCCCAAAATTAAACTTCCCAAATTAGGTCCAAAAGGTTCAGATTAAAGAAAATGATTTCCTGGCTGGGACTCTCATGCAGTCCCAACTCCACTGCGCTCCTCTCTATGAGTGCCTCTCAGTTTGTCTGGGACCTTTCTCTGGGCTCGTTTGACACAAATGTCAGTGTTTGTGGTTTAACAGATCTGTAAATTCCCATCAAACTCTCACGTCCTAATCCAGTGTTATAGATGGTCAAATGTGGATATATCTTCATCAATATTCCACAGAGAGACATCCTTCCTGAAGGTATTTTATTGCGCGTTATGTTTTCATACCAATGGCTACCAGCCATGCCACAAAACTTATACTGTCAGTTTATTCAATGCTCCATTGAGAGTTTGATCCATGTGTAAAGGCTGGTGTTTGTTTTATTGTAGAGCTTCATTTAGACAAATGCTAATCAGCTTCGGAATTTAAACTGAGGCTAGTCCAGGGATGCAGCTTCTGGAACCTTTTTCACTCAACATACGAAAAGGGTGACTGACCATGTGCAAACCTCTGTGCACCTGTGGAGTAGCTAAGAAACACCAACATTTAAACTCATCCATTTAGTTCTAGGGTCCAGTCAAAAGTTTGCAATTCATGTGGCATTTTGGAAGTGGGTCCCAACCTGGGTGCCCAGCACTGAAAGCAGGACTGCCCCACTCACTTGCAATAGAGAGTGGAGGGCGAATGTGTCTGCAAACAAGGTATCTCTTAAAAATATCTGTGAGTCCAACCTCAGTGCTCCTTGGATGGCTGAAACCCTGGCCAGTAGCTAAAAGGCTAGAGCATTTGCCCTGACCAAGATTTTCAAGAACAGATGCATCAAGTTAGGTTCTTCCATTTATATCAAGGCATCTAAATACGAGGACTGATTTTCACAAGTGCTCAGAACTCAGAAGCTTCCTCAGAAGCCAACAGGCGCTGCGGGGTGCTCAGCATTTTGAAAAATCAGACTTCTTATTTAGATGCCTAAATATAAAGCTTAAGAACCTGACTTTAGGCTCCCATTTTTGAAAATATTGGCGAGTGAATCTGTGGGGGGAAAAATGTTCTTCAGAAAAGCTGTAAGCAGGCAAAATCTGCTCAGGGTGGGGATTCATCATCTCAAGTACACTTAGGGGGGAGGGATAGCATAGTGGTTTGAGCATTGGCCTGCTAAACCCAGGGTTGTGAGTTCAATCCTTGAGGAGGCCATTTAGGGATCTGGGGCCAAAATTGGGGATTGGTCCTGCTTTGAGCAGGGGGTTGGACTAGATGACCTCCTGAGGTCCCTTCCAACCCTGAGATTCTATGAATGTCTGGGTTGCTTTTCTCACTAGTTTTTAACCCATCCCCACACTTTGAAGCTGGATCTCTGATTATAATAAAATATCAAACGGAGGTCTCAGACAGACTTTACAAACTGTCACTTTCAGATTCAGTGTTATAAGGGTTTATTAATATTATTTGTTGAAAAGGTTTTTTATTTTTACCTTGAGTTTTCAAGTCTTATGACTGATTACAGCAGAAAGTCATGCAGCAGTATTAATTTAGTTAGCACATCTCCTATCAGCTGGTTTTCAGACAGGCCCCGCCATGTGCAAGGCATGTTTAAAAACCTGTGGTATTTGTGGTTAAAAGAGTTAATTTTGAAAACCACTGCCATAAACTCTGAAACCTCCAGTGAAGATCGGCAGACAGTTTTAGGTCGCTATTTGCCCAATTCAGTTAAACGCAATTTCTCACCCTGATTTTTATTAGAATTGAGAGAACAGGGATTTGCTGTTCCCATAAACATTTTGTTTTCTTCGTGTCTAAATGAATCTCTGATTAGAAGGTGAAAAGTGGAGGGGTGGATTCTGGACTGCTTCCTATGTTTCATGCAACTTATTAATTACCATAGCTCTTGGGATGTTGAAGCTGATTTGTAAATAAACACTAGGGTGAGTCTTGTAAATCCCACGTTGGGTGGAAGCCTGGTCATCCTAAAAACTTCTTCAAGTCAGACAGCTGAGTTCACGAGAAAGGGAGCTCAGTTCATGCCTATGACAAAAGCAATGAAGCCTTTCCAAAGGCTACGCAGGGGTTCTCAAACTTCACTGCACCGCAACCCCCTTCGGACAACAAAAATGACATGATCTCAGGAGGGGGGACCGAAGCCTGAGCCTGCCAAAGCCCCACTGCCCCAGGCAGGGAGGCCAAAGCCAAAACCTGAGCCTTGTCACCCAGGGCTGAAGCCCTTGGGCTCCGGCCCCAGGCAGTGGGACATGAGCTTTGGGCCGTGGGGCTTGGGCTTCGGCCCTGGGCCCCAGCAAATCTAACAACAGCCCTGGCGACCCCATAACAATAGGGTCACGACCCACTTTGGGGTCCCAACCTACAGCCTGAGAACCGCTGGGCTACTGTATACTGAGACTCCTAAAACTTAAATGCCTGGCGCTCTGTTCATGCTCTTCTACACACAAATCCCAGTGACTTGATTAGAAAGGTTTGCTGCTGAATTCCCAGGGTTCACTAACCCTTTCCTGCTATGCATTCCCCCCTTTCTCCACATAAAAAAGAGCATGAAAGAATCAAAATACATTTAATTGAAATCATTTTCAGTGACTGCTGAGAAGTGTAGGAAACTTTGTCCTTGAACCCCACCTGGCCAGACAGATCAAACGTGGAACTGGACAGAATCTCAAGAGGGGCATCTGGCAGGAGTTTCCCCCTGCATGGCAGGGTAGTTTAGCCATTTTAAGTTTGGCTCTTCTTTAAAAATCAATCAATCAGTCAATCAGCCTCTGGTAAAAGGGATTTTCAAACCATGCTGAGCTGCAGGACGAGACGTGGTCCGGTGACCCAATTCACCTCTTTGCAATGGTAGTTTCTCTTGAGCCATGGATGCACTGCCGTGGGTCTGATTTCTAAACCCGCAGCTGGAGATAATGTGGGCCAGCCAATCCAGACTGTCGAGAGAGAGAAAAGAGAGACAGGGACTATCTATCCTGTCCCTATTGAAGAGCATATTGCGTGAAGAAGAAAGAAGAACTGGCTCACATACTAACAGCACAATTAAGTTCTTTATGTCTTTGGTTAGCACCCAGTATAAGCCCAGATGGAGAGAGAATCACCACTGTAGTCCAAAAAATAAGAAAGTAATACAAAAGCCAGACGTGCATTTACTAAAAAGCACAGTATAATGAAAGTGACATCAGCTCACACAATACTCTTTCGGATTCAGAATAGTTTGGGGATCATAATAGCTTTAGCTGAATTCCTGCTTGGCAGGTTGGCTGTTTTCATGCATATCTATTAGATGTCAACAGAACTGTTCTCTGAATGCTAAGATGTCCTTCTCATTCTTCCATCTGGGGCTGCACCATTTGTCTTAGGGCTGATTTTATTTTCTGGAGCCCTGCTGTAACTGCATAGTCATTCATTGTGACAGGGCTGGCATTGAGGAGATGGCTTTGAACCCAAAGTAACTTTCTAGGAAAACAATCATTATAGATGTGGTTCCTGGTGAAAGGAGTGTGACTCAACTGGAGCAGTGGCGTTTGGAGCAAGGGAGGGGGAGGCGGGGGGGGGGTGTTGGACCTTGGTACACCAAAAAGCCAGAGCACAGACCCAGTAAGTTCTGTCTCAGAAGAAAAAGGTTAAAAAGATGGAAGGATCCAACAAAGTGACATACCCATATTGACTGGTTAGTGCTGGGTTATCTCTCATGCTTTAAACGCCAGTCTGGTAAATTAGAAATGAGGGCGCACATGTGGGTCTATCCATTATTAATTGCCCACTTTTCAGATATGGAAATGTTTAGGAAGCAATTCCTTATGCCACCGAGACTTTAAATATTGATGCTGTAATGACAAAAACAACCCTAAAACAAATAGTCAGTGTCTTTTGGGCACAGATACAACATGTGTTTGGCCGGAACTGAGTATGAGAGGATGATCCAGCCCAAGGACAACAGATAGCTTCTAAATATTTCAGTCGCTCTCACACAGTGCTGTTTGCAACTATGGACTGGTGGCACATTAGAAGTCTCCAGTTTCACAAGCAGGTGTTTATCAACAGGGAGTCAGTACTAGACATTGTGTTCAGAGACTTTAAAGATGTAGAACATGATATATGCCCTGATTCAGCAGAGCATTTAAGCATGAGAATAATTCTTTTGATGCTTAAAGTCAAACAAATGCTTAAGTTTAATTAACACCCTTTAAAAATAATAATAAATGTCTATAGCGTAATGCCCCTGGGGCACCTAAGAGAAACAGAACTCAGGCAAAACAGAACACTTACTTTGTTTACTATCATTTTTCAGTTGATCAAAAATGCATCTGTTGTGAGATTGTACAAGAAAGTCACTATTAATCCAACATCTCAGATAAAAATACCCCGTGCCCCAGGCCTCCCTGCATTTTTAAACCAAAACCTGGGATGGATATATAAAAATGACCTGAATTCAACTTGGACTTTGTTTGATTTGAAAAAGGATGGTCTTGTGGTTAAGGTACTAGATGGGGACCCAGTTCCTGATACCTATGTGACCCTGGGCAAATCACTTCATCTCCCTGATCCTCTGGTCCCCATCTGTGAAATGGAATTAAAAAGCTTCCTTTCACCAGCCTTGTGCCTATTTGGTCTATTTAGATTGCAAACTCTCTGGGGCAGGGACTGTATCTAACCATGTGTGTGTGCAGCGCCCAGCACAGTAGGATCCTAATCTCAGTGGGGTGTTATCGTTAAACGGGTAATAAAGAATAACACCAATTCTGGAACTCACTTCCCTAAATATTATTAAAGATACTCCTCAAAGATAACTCTGTCCCTAGCTGAAAAATATCCAGGGACTCTCAGCCAGAGCATCCCAGATGTTTTCCATTGCCAGATCCATCACAAAGAGAGAGGCGGAAATCTAATGTGCACTGGACCCAAACCAAAAGGGCTTCTAAAGGACCAAACGGATGCCTTGGATTGCACCCAGCCAACGCAGTACACAGAACGCTGGGATAAAACACTGTATACTGCATGTGTGAGATACTAGACAGACGCCTACATACAGGAGCCAAATAGGCTCCCCAGACTGAATGATAGAAAATTCATTGTGGCTGGAAGGACGAGATGCCCACACATGTGTCTTGGCACAGGTCACGGGAGAGGTGCAGGACCTGCTCCATGGGGCAATGAGGGTTCCCAACTCTGCCAGGTTGAGACAAAGGGAAATACATTCCAGCTGATTTTAAATCAGACATTCATGTTGAAACATACTTCGTCCAATGCTCCTTTTTAAAGAAACCTGTGGAGCAAAAGCGATGAGTGAAACCATCTCTCCAAATGCAGGAGCCCCTCTGAATCACTGAGAGTCAGGATCATTGCTTCCCTGACGTGTTTACACCTCCCACATCAGGGTCTGCACCAGGGAGACGGACTTCTGCATTTATGCCCCTAGTTGTTCTGGGGGAACCTCTTGGGTTGAAGTTCTTGGGAGAGTATTTCTGGGTCTTCGGTCCCAGGTAATCGCTTAGGCAAGTCATGATTTACAAAAAAGAAAAAAAAATCTATTCTGCTCAGAGCAAAAGTCACACAGAGCTTTGAACCTTGACCTTGGGTGAGGTAAGAAACCAGGCACTTCAGAAACAGAGTTGACGTTCTTAAAGGGACAGGCGAATGCTGAGTTATGTCCTCATTACTATTTAACTGGCATTAAACTGCCCTTCTTCTAAAGAATGTAAAATGGCAAGTGAGCAATTAAAATTCTACACCTAGAGCTTATCCACAAGTTTAAACAGTTTTGCTCAAGTCTGAAGAGAACAACTTGGTTGTAGCAATTGTTCCCAGTCAAAAGACCATTGACAAGGAACTCTGAGGTCCCCTCAGGGTTCTCTCACTACGCAGGATAATAAGGCTCCAGGAGGTACTTGTAGTTGAATTATTAGGCGTTCCGGGAAAGTTTGGGCCAGCAGAAAGGGGAATACAAAGTGCAGCATACCAGCTGAACATGCCAGAACCTCTTCTTTGAGCCCAAGGTGCATTACCCAATGGACCATTATTATTATTATGGGCTACAATGGATGCGGTGATGAGGGAAAAGGATGTTGAATAAGATAGTACAGAATACTTTTATTATGAAAGGAATACAGTGTAGCAACTTCTACAATTGATTCAGTGGGTAAGTACGACATTTTCACGCCATCCTACTAGCCAAAAGCATTCATATGGTCAACAGGCGCGAAATAGACACTACTGCGAGATGTGCTGATAAAGACTGGTTGAAACCTCACTGGTTCCCTCTCTTTTGTGGGCCCAGTTTGTGCCAGAGCCCAGGCAAAAATATTTCCCCTAATTCTCAGAGATTCTACTACCTATTGAGCTTGCTTCTGCCCTCACTTATCCCTGTGTAAATCAGAGTAAAGTCCCTCTTTAGCCAATGGAACTGTGCTAATTTGCACCTTACATTTGTACTGATCAAGGCTAAATACTTCTTGCCTTCCTCACACACATCTTCTTAGTCCTCACTTCTACACAGGTACAAGGCACTGCTGGAGGAGAGGGAAATTAATATTACAGAATATAGTCTGCAAGTTTATGATACAACTACACAGACCTCAGGGGTTCCTCAAGGGAATTATACAGGTGAGTCATCGTTGTCTCTGTTATTTTTAGAATGGGGTCATAAGTCATCTGCGCAAGGTTTAGAGAACCTCTCACTGTCCTCTTGTAAATATTTTTGTTGAAAAGCACCCTGAATGCTGCTTGCTTTATCACAGTGTATCACGCTTCATGTTCTTGATAAATACTGTATTGCATTTAAATAAGTAAATGTTATCTGGGGCTGGAATGCATTGGATGGTACTTTAGAGTAATTATGGTAATAACAATAATCATGAAAAGCTCATTTGGCTTTAATATGTGTGTGTATATGCCTTTCCATATGAATCCACTCTGATTGAGAAGCGATTAATAAAACCCTACCATCATAATGTCCTGGAAATACTTATTACTGGGGACAGATATTCTCCATATAGGCAGTGTGACTTCCAAAGAGTGAGAGGGAAGCTTGTATTTTCTTTCAGACACCATATTTCAGACACCATTCTTTCACACAGCAGGAAATGGAAGGTAGGCACTGAACCTGATGTAACCAAGTTACATCACTAACATCACATGGCATGCCTTGGGCTTGCCTTATTGGATGCAGAGGAAAACTGGCTTACCCCAGTGCAAACTATGGTACAGCTGATAACTTTGATGTTAGGCTAAAATACCACTTCCTTTATCACAGATAGCTTTGTCTTCTCAGCGTGTCATGTACATTTGCCTTTACAACTTCCTCAAGCACTTCATTAGAGAATTATTTTTTTAACAACTGAGTCTGGAAAGCAGGGACGTCAAAGTTGGGATTCTGTTTAGCTATGTAATATTCATTTCATGCTCTACAAGCAGTTACCATATTTAAATTGCAAATATTAGTTATGCTGTCAGACTTCAATGGTGAACGTGACTTACTTATCCCAGCATGATGTGAGTTAAAATGAATAACTGGATTTCAGGCAGCCAAGTTATGTTTTATAAGAAATGGCGATTGTGTATATTAATAAAATTGCTCTCGATTTTCATTTTAAGTGGTTTATCATGGAAACAATTTTAATTCCTTTATAGACAGAGACATAGGAGGTGCCGTTAACACTTTGTCTCACAAGGCAAACTTGAGAGGTATGTTGCTAATATGAGAGCACTGTAATAAGATCTCATCTTTGTAGATTGCTACAGGTCACAGCCACATTATAGAGTCAGAACCACAACATGTCTCTCTGTCGGTTGTGATCCAATAGGATTATGGTATTTGCAGATACGTCCCTCTCTATTCTCCAGTTTGTCTCACAACCTACTGGCTCTATTTACAGCAACATTCAGAATTCCCTATCCCTGTTCCCAGACAAAGGCTTTGTTAGGGTTGAGAGTACGCATCAGCAACTCAAGGGTTAAACTCCAACCTTACATGAAAGTCATAGTTATCAAACACCAACAATTAGAAGCCCAGGAAATTCAGAGTAAAGGTTGAACTTAGTAGAGACATAAATACACCGTTGGGGACCAAATATCTCATCCTTAATGTGAGAGTTGGTTGGCAAAAGAGGGAAGCAATTTTTTCAAAAGATTTGTGAATAGTTTTCCCTAATTTCTTTTTTCAAAAGTGAAAACTTATCACTCTGCTCTTATAGCAATGCCCTGAGAGAGCCCCAAAAGACTCTGGGGGGGGGGTGAGATCCTGGGCCTGCTGAATTCAGGGGGGATTTCATCATTGGCTTAGATGATGCCAGGATTTCTCCCTACATGCAGATAGGGACCCATGTCTGTATATGTGCACCCTGCTACCTCCATCCCTTGTGAGAGGCTGTGACAAAGATGCTGCCACTGGCCCCCACATGCAGAAAATAGTGCTCATGGTGAAGATGCCTGGCCAACGGCCTCTCTTGTGCCAGGGGCTGAAGGTCCTAGCCGCACGTACCCCCTTCAGGACAGACATCTGAGTCGGAAAATTAGTTCTGGGCACTAGAGCTCGTCAAATCTTCAAAGAGACCTCACCCGAAGCTTAGAACAGGGGTAGTGCTTGGTTTTGGTTTTGGTTTTGTTTCGAGATATGACGTGGTCAAAAGGCAGTGGAGGGATTTTCAAAAGACGACTAATGCCCATTTCCTTCTGGGTCCCTATTTTAGAAGAAATGGCCTGTTCAGATCACTTATTTGGACCACAGATTTCTGATGCCCACAGCCCACACCTACAGTGTTTGAGGGGATATTATCCTTTCCATGTGAGTGTGTGCACACCCGTGTGAGAGTTCATGTCCCAAATTCCAGGGTCATAATGGAAAGCAAGCCTCACTCTTAACTTTGGAGAGGCTACTGCTTCTCCATACTCTCAGGGCAATTACTCTTCCCAGCAATGCTGATTAAATTTTAATTGCAAAGTTATTTATTAATGTGTTAATCAATGTTATCACTACCATGTAATTACCATCCTGCAGATAGATTTTTCATGGAAATCCCATGGGGTCTGGTTACACAAAGGGCTGTGTTATAGTCTTATTTTCATGTGGTTGCATTTAATTCACCTGAGCAGGTGCACGGAAGACACAGATATACCATTCTTTTACGGTTCATGCCAAAATTCATTTGCTGGTAAGAGGGCACAGTTGTGCTCTATTAAAATACAGTCTATGACTTCTGAATTATTTATGGCTTGGAAGTAAAATGCTAAACAATACCTGATGGGATTGGTGTGCCAGTCATATCCAGCTGCAAAGCCCAGCCTTGCTGACTGGGGATAAGATAGCACACTGCTCCTGCCACGGTGCACAGGGGGTCCTGCTAGGACAGCACATGTATCTGATTGCCTGGGTAATTTCACTTGTTCCCCATTGCTACAGGAAGTGCTCTTTGAAGAAAAAGGGGGAGGAGTTAAAAATAAATGTTCCACCAACAACTCAGGGTCACTCACTGGTTCGCAATTATTCAGTGATTTACGGGGAAGGAAAAGCTATTTCTATAGATGTCAGTACACTAGAGAGCAACTTCCTTTCTATTTGGATTAGTAAAGGCTTTTCCATTTGGCTTCCATATTGTGCAGAAGACCGTGCAAGAGCACTCTCACCGCTTTCCCTTTCTCACTCACGAACTGGGCGGAGGGTGGAAGGGGAGGGGGGGGGAATAAAGGGAGAGAAGAGACTTTGAACAGACACTGTTTTCTGCTGCCCGCCTCTATAACAGCAACCTTTTCCTCCTTCATCTGAGCGTTCGCATTTCATTACCTTCTTCTTCCCCCCCATTGGCCTTACTTAAAACATGCTGTAACAGCAATAAGAGTACCCAAAAGGACAGGGAAGTAATTGGAAACTTGCTTTAGCTTTCCACTAAGTCTCAGCGCAAGGCACCTAGAAAGGGAAAGCATACGTCTGAATGTCCTAGAGGAACATTACTCACGTGCATTACTAGCTAAAGGTTAGATTTTTCTCTGTAAGAGATCCCACTAGGGATTTACCTGACGCAGAACAGAAATGAGTGCGTATTAGCTCAGCCTAAGAAGAACATCACCTCAGAGAGATTACACGTGCTGGTTAGCACTACAGCGCTCTTGACATTTTTTCCCAACGAAAAAAGGGCGTTTTTAAGCCACGGCCAAATGTATCCTGGACCCACAGAATAACAGAAACTCAACAGTCGTTGGCACAGGCATCTGCTGCGCTCTAAAGCCAGGGAGAGCCCAGCTTTTGAAAGGTGGGTGAGACCTGAAATGGGGCCAGTTCCTGACAGGGAGGAAAAGAATTGTTCCCCTGAAGCAAGTTTATGGAAGGAGAATGTGACTCTTTTCAGGTGTGGGAGGTCCCTTGCTACCACCTGCCCTTAGCATGAGGAAACCTCGTCTGTGCCTGCTGTGGGTCAGCTCCCCACCTCCACCACGCATGGGCAGCACAGGCCATCTCCTTTAGGCCTCGCAGGCTCTGCTGTTTCTGTACAGCTTGGTGACTAGCATATCCCAGCCCTCAAGCCCTCTGAGCCTCTCCCTGGAGTGTCCAGCCCCTGCTCCACTAGATACTTACTGGGTTCACAGATCCGCTGCCCTGAAAGAAACAGGACAGCCCAGCTTCCCAGTTCCTTCTCAAAGCAGAGCCCCGCTTTACACACAACATGTAGAGATGCTCGAAGTAAAATGAAGTGCCAGTTTATTTGACAGAGCAGAGAGATTCAGTTAGTAGTAAGTAGAAGAATTGGAAATAAAAGGTTACATGTAAAATAAAATCATAGCATGCTTTCTAGAGCCTAGACTTAATTTACTAGATCCTCTCATGTCTTGTATAGTATTGCTCACCCAAAATCCTCACAGTGCTCCACAGCCAGGCTGGCTGTGACCCTCCTGTCACGAGACAAGCACACTGTCAGTTTCCTCCTAGGAGAAAGATTCCATGTGTTTCATTGCACCCTAAGATATAACATAGTAACCATTGGTCTTTCATTCATAAACAGGACACCCCATGCTGTTTATTTCATCATGTAAATTTTCTCTCTAGTAAATTTTGCAACCTTTCATTCTGCTCCTGGTTACATATACAAATAGGCCTATAGCATGAGGCATACAATACATAGTACAAACGGGGCCAGACAGGAAGATGGGGGTCTGTTACTTCCTGCCTGAAAGGAACATGTCTGAGGTACATCATTTCCTGGTGACCTGCCTTAACTGCCAGACCTTAAGAACATCATTTCCAGTATAGATATATAACTCCTTAAATATTACCTGTACATATGATTCACAATGAGCATGGTGACCAATGGGCTGCTGACTTTCAGTAGAGACCTCACATGCCACACTTGGCGAACTACTATGCACATATCCAACCCAGGGGAATCCCTGTACAACCTTACTCATGTCTTGGACCCCCTGCCAGTTGGCACCATGGGGTGCGTGGGTCACGAGGAGGTAGTACAGCCCTGGGTTCTAGTCCCAGCTCTGTCACTGACCTACTATGTGATCTTGGGAAGGTCACTTCTCATCTCTGTTTCCTATCCCACCCATTATCTGTCTTCATTGAGACTGAGCTCTTTCTAATTGTACGTACAGCTCCTAGTACAGTGGGGCAGTGATCTCTGTTGGAGCCTCTAGATGCTACTGCAAAACAAATAAATAAAAATAATAATGGAAGACTTCCAAGAAATTAAAAAAAAATTCTCTTGTCTTTTTCATTCAATGATTATTCAGAGAGGTAGAAAAATCTGCACTTCACAGACATTTCATCCTGAGACACCTTGTTGTATGTCATATCATGGGGATTTCCTTTGGGACCTCCCAATAGCTTGGGACATTTAGGACCAAGTTCAGACATGGCCTCTGGATATCCGTGCTTTTGACTGTGCAAGATGAGTAGATGAAGGTGATGTAGTTTCCTGAAGCACACAGGTATAAACACCCCTTTGTGCATGTCTAATTTCGAATGACAGGTTTCAGAGTAACAGCCGTGTTAGTCTGTATTCGCAAAAAGAAAAGGAGTACTTGTGGCACCTTAGAGACTAACCAATTTATTTGAGCATGAGCTTTCATGAAAGCTCATGCTCAAATAAATTGGTTAGTCTCTAAGGTGCCACAAGTACTCCTTTTCTAATTTCGAATGGTGGCTTGAAAACTAAATCCTGAAAACTGAACTGGACAAAGCAAAAGAAAAAGCTGGGAACCATCAAATTTTAGCTTAGCTGAGTAACTAGGATCATAAGTATAAACCCCTATGCTAATATAATACTAAAGGATCCAAGTCTGTATCCAGACATTGTTCAATGGAATGTTAAAAGGTGACATGTCTCCATGAGCAGATTTTGTTGGTTTTACCAAAACATCACAAGAAGTAGATCTTCCAAGAACATTTCTATGTTTTTAATCCTGGCTGAAACGGGGACTTCGGAGTTCTGAAAAAAATGGGGAAAAAACCTCACACAGCAGAAAATTTAAGCCAGTGTTTTTGAACCTCAGTGAAGGTTTGCACTTTTAGTTCAAGTTTTTGGGGATTGGCTTGAGTTGGTGAATCAGTTTAAACTTACTAGAGTAAATTCATCCATCACTAAAATAAAAAAAAAAATTCTAGCTTTTTTCCCCATTTCTTTCAGCTAACAGCATTTTTTAAAATCACAAAAATTAGTTAAAATATAACAGTTTAATCAGCTTCCCAATTGTGTTAAAGTTCAAATGGAACATTTTTCAGTCTCAAGTTTAGACTGCAATTTATACGTGCAGCCGAAAGGTTTTTAATTCACTCCACAGGAAACGATGAGCTCAGCTGATTAAATCTGAGCTGGTAATTTATTCAAAAATGTCAGCACTTCAAGTAGTTTCACCAAGTTTAGGGCCATGGAAGATGAAGTAGTGTTTTTCAGTATTTGTGGCTGTTTTGGTGAAATGTGTTGGAAACTTAAAAACGTGTTTAAAAGCAGTATCCTATTGAGAGCTTTCCTCAAAGGACAAGTTAACATGAGGGACAGCTCCAAAGTAGACTAGAAGGAGGAACTGTTCACTGTGGCTTCCGTCCAATGTCACTTGGGAAGTATGCGAGGGAATGAAATTCAGGGACTTTTGGAGGTGAGTTGTGGCGGGGGGTGGGGGTGGAGGGAGGGGGCTTCCACAGGACTGGCGGAGTTTTCCCATTACTGCGTGAACAGTTGGGCAATTGGAAAGACCAATCCAAAGGGGGTTCAGGGCAAATCAAGGTTGATGAGAGCTGTGTGTGGACAGGATAGTCCTGCCTCTGAACATTTTGGAAGCACCAGAAGAAGTTTCTTTAAGTGACTATTTTAGTTCATTGCAGTGAAGTTCTGTTTAGCTTCCTACGTGACCTTTTCTGAGTCTCTATATTCCCATCAACCCTCTCTTCAGTTCAGAGTGAAACACAGGGAGAAGATTTGTGGGAGAGGAAGGCTCTTTAATCAAGCAGACAAGGACATAAGAAGAGCCAATGGCTGGCAGCAGAAGCTAGACAAATTCAGAGTCACAATAATTTATTTTTAAGCATTTTTTGGATTTTTATTGATTTAAATGTTCAGAGTTGTGGGAAATTAAGGGAGGGGAATCAGACAATTATTTAATGGCAGGAGACATTAAGATTCAAACATTTAAAGCTTTATAACCATTAAAACACACAAAATTGTCAAAAATACAAAGTAAGTACCCTTCAATCAAACCCTAATAAGTTCCCAAAGCAGCATTTTTCTTACTTTGCCTATCAGTAAATTCTGATAATTATCGATGGAAATATTTTTCCTTGGTGTGTGTGCTGAAATCGACATTTACTGACATTTACCAAAAAACCTCTAGTCCTTCTAAGCCTAGCAACAAGACACACAGTTTTAACAATGAGGGTAACGTCTGTCACTGGAAGGAGTTACCTAAAGATGTGGTGGATTCTCCATTACTTGGAGTCTTTCAATCAAGATTGAATGTCTTTCTAAATCATAGAATCATAGAATATCAGGGTTGGAAGGGACCTCAGAAAGTCATCTAATCCAACCCCCTGCTCAAAGCAGGACCAATCCCCAAATTTTTGCCCCAATCCCTAAATGGCTCCCTCAAGGATTTTGATGCACTCTAGCTTGGCCAGACGTTGTGGGGGCTTGCAGCAGGACTGTGCGGGGTGGGGGTGGGGTGGAGGGGTGGGGGGGTGGTATGCCCAAGGAATCAGTAGGAGCAATTCTCTGGCCTGGATTATGTAGCAGGTCAGACTGTTTGGTCACTTCTGGCCTTAAAATCTAGGAACACTTGCCTGATCAAACAATAGGTGCACTTTGGAGCAGTTGAATTAAATAGGCTTCCATGCCTGTAAAACCTCCAGGAGCAAACAGAGCAGAGGCCTGGGTGTGCCATGGAGGTAATACAGTTTAGCTGCTCGTGGGCCAAAATAATTTAAGATACAAAGTAATGGAGGCTCTACAACAAAAACTAAACTCAGCTGAAAACCCAGCCACCTTCTCCTGGCTTCTCCGGACTACATGGATGATACTGGACATACAGTGAGATAGAGTGATTGCTTTTTCCATTTAACCTTGGTACCTTTCAGTTCCACACTGCTCTCCTGTCTTGTGTTCCCAAAGTCAGTGGGAAAGGTGGATCTTTGCTTTGTCTTTCGTTCTTCTCTGTGTATTTCAGATAGTCCCTAAGCAAGTTTAGGGAGACTCGCCTAAACTGGTATAAGCTGCCTTCTTCTTGGGAGAAATGTAAGTGTGGTGTCTTTGGATGGGGGAGATTTTAGAATGCACACTGGCATTATTGAACTAGTCTAATCCTTTCACAGCCAGAGTGTAGGAATCATTTTCCTGCATCTCCAACAAATTATCCTAATATGGCAAATACGCATGATCTACCAGCAGCACCTAGGACAAAATAACACCAAGGAAAAGCCTACATGCTTGCATGTGTATTTTAATTCAAAAAAGCAAATCTGGAAAGGTAGATATAATAGTCAATTCCAGTAGTCTGATTTGAAATATTTAAATTAGGCTTGAGAAATTGTACTACATATTGGAAACCTTTGAGCTATTTGCTTCATTAATCTTGTTACAACAGCTACATTGAAAGCCTATTCAGACAAACAGTTGGAAATCTGCCGTGCATATCCTTCATTACTAAATGAGAAATGCACGCAAAATTCTCTTACATTTTAAATTTTAGGAGAACTAATTTAGCTGGATACATAAAATAATAATGAATGAAGGCTTTATTCCATAATAAACCTTCTCCCCAGGTTTTCTTTGACACTTCTCATCCAGGTAAGGATAGACAACTGTTTGCTAAAATAGGATAAATTAACAGCCATTACTACAGATGATTAATACAGAATTTTCCCAGTACATTGAGGGTGCTCGCACAAGCCCTATTTAGACACTTCCTCTGTGTGCACACGTGTCAATGCTTGAGGACTGAATGCACAAGCGATGTGTTCACAAAATCAACCCATGTATAAATCTGTCTGTCACCGACCTTGATTCTTAACTCTCAGTCAAACAGGTTTAACATAAACAGGCCATTTCGAAGATCAGCCTTTGATCAGTACTTGTTGTTCTGTAAATGTAAACCTGTCTGCCTGAAATGTTCACTAATTAGTTACTGCAAACAGCCAGGAGGCCTACAGAGAGGAGAGAACTCTGTGATTAGGAGATTCTTCATATTATTTAATATCAGCCTGGACTTAATTTAAGGGTATCCCTGTCCCCTTCAGGGTTCTTAATAGAATTCATTTTAAATCATCTATTTTAAAATTCAAGGAAGCCTATCAACCTCTGTATTGCATGCATTTCCATCACGGAGATCCTTGTCTAAATAGATAATGCTTACAGCGGTTCGCAAACTGTGGGCCGGGACCAGAAAGTGGGTAGCAATCCCATTTTAATGGGATCACCAGAGTCAGCATTAGACTTGCTGGGGCCCAGGCTGAAGCCAAAGCCCGAGCCCCACCGCTCAGGGCTGAAGCTGAAGCCTGAGGGCTTGAGTCCGGGGCGGTGGGTAGGGCTCAGGCTTCTGCCGCTCCTCTCCCTGCATTCATGTAGTAATTTTTGTTGTCAGAATGGGGTCGTGGTGCAATGAAGTTTGAGAACCACTGCACTAAACTGTCCTTTCAAGCATATGGTGAGGGCCTACTCCAAGGACTATTCTGTCACAAGTAGACAGTGACCTTTCTTGTCCCCTTTGTTGATTTCTCTTTAAAAAGTAACAAATCTCTTCAGTAAATGTTTTCAGAGTTCCCCATGCCAGACAGCCTGCCCTGCCTTGGCTCTGTTGTTTTCAAAAAAGATCTGCTCCCAAAGGGAAAATGCTCCTTCTTCTGACTGGAGCATTTCGCCATAGTTAGGGAAGCTGTTGATATGTGAGGCCTGAATTTACCATAGGCCATTTGGAGCCCATCCATCGACATGGCATACCTTCTAACACTGATTTATTCTCAACACTGGAATGATGTGGGGTTAACATGCAGGCAAAGATCCATATGAGCTTGTGTGAGAATAAGACAAGGCTGTTGTCCTATTTCTCTGAAAGTTTCCTCCATTGCTTAGGACTTCTAACCAGAGCACAAATTATTTTTCACATTCATACATAATATATTGCACAAGAATGCTAGATGCTCCACACAGAACTCACTTTTCTGAAAATGAGCGGGTCACATAATTTGCAAATATATTAATCAAATTTGGTGAATTTCAGGAGCTTTTTGAATGAAACACTTTGCCCATTATTTCCCCAGCTCTGCTTTTAGTGGTCCTTTTCCCTATGCTAACATGCATTTGTTGGTTAAATGCATTACTTTGTCACAATTTTATTGCACAATAAAAATGAGTGTGCAGATGAAGAAATATTGTTTGGGGGAATATAAAGAAAAGGCCAAACCCCAGTAAAATGAAGATTCTAGGATTGTAAAGAACCTCTCTTTCACCACCAACGCCTAGGGGTCTGTACAAGAAGGGAGGAATAAATGTTTTTAATAACCCTTTACTTAAAAATAAATGAAAAAGCAGCTAAACTACTTTTAAAAGGTGCAAAACCTTTTATGTTCCTACCAATGCTTTACCAGCATATAACTGTCAAATGAATTTATAAAAGAATTATATTGAACCTGCACTTTAGCAGCTTTCAGACTCAGTACATAAGTAACAATCATTTTAACTCAAATGGGTTACGGATTTTGTGGTTTTAAGACTTTGCGGTGTAATGGAAAAGGGAAACTTTTGCAGAGAACAAACAGTGGTACCCTCATCAAATGCAGATGCAAAGTCACATTGTCTGTATGTAAATAGATACAAGCACACCTGAAAATCATTGTGTTTTCATTCTACTCTCTAACATTTTTATAGAGAAGCGCTTGGCTGACAAACATACAAACTCATGTCTCGCAGTGGGCAGTCCCCATCCTGCCAATGTATCTTAGCTGTGGCCCAAAGGCATCGCTCCTGCTCCGGAGTGACTAGTTCATTGTCCACAGCCCAGTCACTCTCTCCTGAGACTGCCAACAAGAAGTATGTCCCAACTGTAATGATAATGTCTTGAGTCTTGGTAGACACCTCTCCATTAAGAAACTGGATCCAGACTACCAAGTGTTTCACAGAGGCCACCAAGCAGCCATCAGATGGCAAAGATTTTCCCTCATTACTACAGTCTGAGGCCATTTCAAGCAGCCTTGAGAACTGCAGCCCCCTGAAACATGTAGCCTTTCTGGTTTTGGAATGTTTATTGTTTTAGGGTAATCAGGGAATTCTGATCAAATAGACTCCAGCAGAGATTTTGAAAGAAGAATGAAAGTGAAAGATTTTGAACTACAGCCGTTCCTGTAATACGAATTGAAAAATTCAGTACAATATGGAGGTGAAACTCAGTGCAGAAGCCTGTACAGATGGGATATTGGCTTTATTGCAATTCAGCATGGAAAGGGTGCAAAATGATACCCAGAAAAGAACATTCTCTCTGAGTCCTTCCTGAACACAGGTAAGTTACATCTGATGGTCACAATGAACATGGAAAAACACAGTGTTTTCAATCTTGCATATTCCAGTGACCAGACAGGGGTTCAGAAGAAACCCCTAGGTGTTCACCATTGTCCTGCAGAACTTAGTTACATTTCTTTTGAAATAAGAGCAAACTGTGTAAATAGTGAGCTGAGAATCCAACACTCAAATCAAATCCATGAACCCAATGTCATTCTCAGCTTACTGAAAAATAAATAGGAACCGGACTTCCTGCAGGTTAGCACCTTGCATGATCAGTTATGTCTATGCACAATGTGTGTAAAATGTGGCCATTTTTATCTGGAAGTGTTTCGTGTGCATGTGTTGAAGGTGCCAATAACTACAAGGCTGTGGAGAACTGAGCCGTATTTCTCAAGAAGATTGGTGAACACAGTCTGCACTCATCAGAAGAGCTGTCTGGACTGGGGTCATCCAGTGTAATTTAGTATGCACACCCGACAATCTGATTCCCACCTGCAAAATACTTTATTCAAGGATCAATATTGGTGGTAGTGTGACAATAGTACATAGCATGTGAGAATGTCCTACAATGGCTGCTTTCTGGGATGCTTTCTTTAGCATTGTGGAGTTTGCTCCAGAGACCAATTTAGACACTAAACCTCACAGGAGGAGTACTAACCCTCTGCAAAATCTAAACAGACGTGACAAGAGATGGCTCTTGAGACTTAAACTGCCAACCACAGCACAGCTATTATGACAAACTGGATTAGTACGAGTCCTAGTTTTAGAAATGGCAAAATGCTTTAAAAGAAACTGCATAATCCCCTGACCACTATCCCTCCCCCTCACTCTCCTTTGCCTGTAACAACACTTATGATCTGATTTAGAAGCTATTCCTGGACTATTTGTTGCTGAACCCTGGGATCACGTCCCTCTTTTGTTGTCAGCTGTGTTTATTCAGTTTGTATGATTGGACTCAGGGAATAAATTACATCTTTTCTCTCTCTTTTCTGTTGCATCACTTATTTAAAAAAATATACCTTAGGCCAGTGGTTCTCAACCAGGGATACGTGTACCCCTGAGGTACACAGAGGTCTTCCAGGGGGTACCTCAACCCATCTAGATATTTGCCTAGTTTTACAATGGGCTACATAAAAAGCACAAGAGAAGTCAGTACAAACTAAAATTTCATACAATGACTTGTTTATACGGCTCTATATACTATACACTGAAATGTAAGTACAATTTTATATTCCAATTGATTTATTTTATAATTATATTGTAAAAATAAGACAGTATGCAATTTTTCAGTAACAGTGTGCTATGGCACTTTTGTATTTTTATGTCTGATTAAGTGAGGTGAAACTTGGTGTATGCAAGACAAATCAGATTCCTGAAAGGGGTACAGTAGTCTGGAAAGCCTACTTGAGAGCCACTGCCTTAGGCTGTCTATGAAATGGCATACATTTGCTCAGGGTAAAATATTTGGGGTTTGCAGTCAAAGGTATGCAGCTGAAGTTGCAGCTCTTCCAGACTAAGTAGTTAGTACCGTTCACACAGCTGATGCACAGACTAGGCTACAAGGTGATGGGCAGTTTCTGGGGGAGGGTGAAAGATTATGCTAGTATCATTTTTGCAAATGCTTTTTGCAGCCAGTCCAGCTTTAAGTGGGTTGAAGACGAATTTACGATTTGGACAGGTCCCTGAGGTAAACCACCGGGGCGTGACTCGTTCGAATGGCAGGGAAGGAGAGTATTTTAAAAGGTACTGGCAGGAGAATGCACCACAGACTTCAGATGGAAAAGGAGCCTACAGAACGAAGGAGAGCGGGGAAGCTGTTGGAACACATGCAGAAGCAAAGTATGGCGTATATTCATGAAGAGGTGAATGTTGTATAAGATCAGTGAAATATGAAGTATATGTATGCTCCTATGTATGCTCCTACAGTATCATCTCGTGTGTGCTTACTTCTAGCATCAGAAGACTTTTTTTTTTTTTTTAAATACCACTGGTTTCTGGGTAACAGGGTGTGGGATTGATTAATGACAAAGATTAGCTTCTCAACATCCTCTTCTAGGTACCCTTAAGTATCTTTAACTATTAGTATGGTTATTTCAGTGCTTACAGTTCAGGCACTATCATGGTGTCAGACATTTACTGTAAACATGCTACATGTCAAATGGCCAAGTCTGAAAAGAACGTGGGCACGTGGTATGTGGATACAGAGGAACAAAGGATTTGCTGATGTCAATTATGCATGTCAGGGCAGAGAGTCCAATTTTGGATAAGGGAGTTTTGGTTAAAAACAAATTGCTACCACATCTGTTTCTTCTCCAAAGGGAGGTTAATTATTAATGAAATATAGCACCATTGTTTCTTTAATAGGAAAATGCATTGGTCAGTAGACTAGGAGCACAATTCTGCTCATTCTGGAAAGTGCACGGCTCCCACTTGAGACACTTGGAAGCCAAAATCAGAATTTGGGCCTAAATTTCCAGACCAGAGCTTGATCTGGTTCATCCATATTAACAAGTCCTCTGGGAGGCTGGGCTAGGTATGGGCTATGACAAGGGAAATCTGCAGATCTGCATGTGCTGCCAGCGTTTTCTCTTGCAGCTCAAATAATTGGATGACTAGTTCACATTTAGATTCAGCAAACCCCAAAATTAAGCTGCATGAATTGGGATCAGTGTTCAAGGGAAAAAATGATTCTACTAAGGCATTTAGAGAAAACCCTTTCCATATCCTGCTGATGGAGTTGAAGTGGTCTGCATGGTTTTAAATAACCCTCTGGAGATAGTCTGGCTTTGGTAGGAGAACAATTGGTGTCACACACAACATCTGAGCCTTGATTCACATCTTATCTAAGCCAGAGCCCAATGCACTGACATTTTACATCTCTCCAAATTACTGCTTTCTGCTGAGGCACGAGTCTTTATTATTCATGGGGCATTTAGCATCAGCACAAAGTAGCATGTTGAACCAGAGAGTTCAAGAATAATTAAACAGGTGTGATCTCCTAATATATCTAGCACATCAGCCAGAACATAACCATGGGGCTATCTGAGTGCAGTTACTGAAAGAATTAAAGCTGTTGCTGAGCAGAAAATATCTGCTGTTTTTCTGTACTGCTGCCGTTTTACATGTCACTTCCTAAAATCCTTTGAGCACTACTGGAGTTTTTCCACAGCTGATCACTCTTTTTAGTGCAGTGTTTGAGCAGGAGCTGGAAACTCTGTATTACTCCCCATGTTGGTTTCATGAGCTGTGTGCTTTACTGAGGATTTCACTTATAGCCCACACATTATCCTACTGCGATTGTAGTCAGGGAGTCATGTCTCTTTGGGTGGTAAAACAGGACCATTACCTAACAATGCCCCACCTGGCTCCCACAAGTCACTTAGGGGAGGTGCTATGCTGAGACAAAGATTAGGAGCATTTGAGAAAGTTGGGGGTAAGTGAAGAAGCACCCTTGCTTCCTCTCCTTGAGGCAAAGTGTGAAACTGTAGAGTGACTTAGCCAGACCTACATCAGTTCTACCCAGACTGTCAGGGGCACTTGTACAGTACGGGACAGAGGGTTCCTGAAATCTTCAGAAAAGACAGATACTGCTGCTCTCCAGTATTTTGGGAATGAGGTTCTATTGCCTTTTTGGAAGATACATCTTGATGGAGCTGAGCAGGTGCTCTGGGAGACACATGGGCTGGGAATGAGGCCCTGCTCTGTTATGGGGCTCAATGTAACTCTAATTAACTGGAGTCACAGAGGCAATGATGCTAGCCCTAATACTTAAATGGGGTTCCCAACTAGCCAACCAACAAAGCAATTCATATACTGACTCCTGAGTGAGACTTTAGCACGCTCAACTCAGTCAGCACTGGCGAAGTTGGAAGAACACTTGGGAAAACTGCACAAAGTTAAGTCAGAATTGTTACAATGCTAACAATGGGTTGAGTTTTTGCCCCATGTTTCACGGTTTACCATTTTATGGTAAATTTGGGCTGGTAAGAGCAAACTAACATGAAGCAGATGGCTAATTCCATATATTTCTCTGTCCTTGAAAGCGAAGTTTACCTTAGTCAGATTACAATCAATTTAAAAATATGGACATAAAAAACCATCTGATTTTAATTGTTATACAAATAATTCATGAGTCTCATTCTTCCAGCTTTACTCTCCCCACTAGACTTTTGCCTAGAATGTACCTAACATTTACTTTGGGCTATGCTTAATGACAGAGTCATTAAGATCCTCAAGTCATCAAAATCTGAGCCTCCTACAAGTAGTTGCTGATGAGGGATAAAAATGTGCGAAGCATAAGGACTCACACAGTTTATTGTATATAAATAAAAAAAAAAACATGAAAAATCCCTTCCCTGCACAACTCTACCCAACTAAACACTATGTCAAGTAAGATGGGCTTTTATACCCTGCACCTGCTTTCTCATGACCCCTTATTCTTAAAGGGATTTCTTTCCTTTAAAGGGATCTATTCCAATTAAGTATCCTCCAGATCCATGACCAGCCAGCAAGGGAAAATCCCACACAGCTGAAGGTCGTCCTGACTCCTTCAACATATACAGTGGTTACACTGGGCAGCATAAGATGGCAGCCTCTCAAAGCTGCTCCCAGAAAGAACAAGGAAGGGGAGTAACTCTTGGGGATGTTTTAGCAATACCCCTTATCTCGAGACAAATCCCCCCCCCCCTTTTCTTTTTTTTGGATTCTTGCAGAAAGAGACTTAAGCTGCAACACCTGGAGCTGAACCTTTTCAAAGTCTGAGGGTATTAGGCTGATTTTCCAGCATTTGCATGGAAATTACAGCTAGTTGTGTTCCAAGAGGGATAGTTTGGCAGCCAATGTTTGACATGTAGCGGGTTACATATTGACTCCTATATGACCTAATATAGAAAGAGCCCTTTTCGTGTATTGCAGCATATCCCCCACCTGCCCAGCAGGATGAAACATTGCCTATATATAAGAAACACTTGTCCCTTCCAGATACGGCAAGTTGGCTGGGCCTCGTCTCTACGAAGCATGAACTTGATACAAACTTCATCTCTCCTGTGGGCGAGGGGCAACATTCTGCCTTGTATGACTAACGTGGCCTGTGTATTATGCTTTTTTGGGCTCCCACAACTGTTCCTGTGGAGCCTAGAAAGCTCTGCTTCTCTCTAGGGCTACTGAGAGAAGGGAGGAAGAGAAGCAGGATGTTTATTTACCAGCAGAAAGTTAAATGCCAGGTGAGAAATGAGGCAAAGAGGCTAGCATCCCCGGAGCCCTTACCCTGCACCAAAAAGCCCCAGGAAAGGAAACATCATTGTGCACTGAGATCATTCTTTCTCTCTGTCCTTTGGCTTCTCTTTACCTCCCTCCTGACCCCTTGCTATCATGCAGTGGTGGGGCTGGCTCTTCCCACTGTATTGTCAAGGTTTACTGAGCCCAGCACACTTGGGGGATTCACATGACACAAATTGCTCAGTAAAAGAAATCCACTATTGGCTGCTATTCTAGACACAGGCAATGACGTGATTATTGGGTTTCTCACCAGACTCCCACCTCTCTCTTGCACATTAATCATCTAACTTGCTCCAAACCTAATTTGAATATTGCAGGCCCCATAAAGCAGGCTAGATTACCCTATCACTTTAAGTTTGCTGACATGGAAAGGCAGCCAATGCCAGGATTAATCAGCCACAGAGTTAGACTCTTTGCATTCAACGGCTGTCCTGAGCAACATTTGACAGCAAATATGCACTGGGTGTTATCCAGACAAAAGCCATTGCAGCTCCTGAGAGGGCTTTCCAAACCGCACTTAAGAATTTTTATGGGTTTGTGGTGACATTTCCATTTTATTTTACTAATTATTATTGAGGAGATGGAGAGGCAATTCCAGATGTATTAGTATTCCACAGTCTGGTTAATCTGTTTATAACTGTGAATCCTGAAAAACAAGGGGGGCATCCTGCAGTACCCCCGGCCCTCCCCGCCACATGCAGATTAACTCTTTCAGGGGAACATTAGCTTTGGGTCCAGGGCCAAGCTGCTGGACTTACACCTTTTAATGGCCCCCAAAGGAGGCAATTATCCAAGTACAGGCAACCTTACCTCCATTGTGCCTTAGACCTGGTCTACACTAGGAACATATATCAGTCTAGCTACATCTCTCAGCGGGGTGAAAAATCCACCCCTTCCCCCCCCCGAGAGACATAGCTAAGCCAGCCTAAACCCTGGTGCAGACCAGCGCTAGGTCAATCCAAGAGTTCTCTCGTGGACCTAGCTACCTCCTCTCAGGGAGGTATTACTGATGCCAACGGGAGAAGCCCTCCCGTCAGTGTAGGTAGTGTCTACACTGCAGAGTTACAGCAGTGCAGCGGCACTCCTGCCATGTTTTAAATGTAGACAAGCCCTTAGACTGTGCCCCACTTGCTCCCACCTCCCTGTGAATGTTAACCTGCGTCACCAGTTTTAGCCCTAATTCTCCTTACAGAGGCAACACTCTTACTGACGGCAGTGGGGGAGTGCTAGGAAGTACAGCCTTGACTGACTGCAGAGCGTTCGTCGCTGCCTGGTGATGGGTCCCAGAGCTTGGGCTGTTTTGTCTCTTTGTGCTCCCGGGGGGGTGCAACTCCTTCACGGCTGGTTATTCAGCTCCTGCATTCACACGTGTGATGGGGGTTTAGGAAGAGTCGGGAACTAGATGCCAAGAGCTTGGAATCCCATCACAACAATACACCATTGTCCATTCAGCAATAAAGGCCAATGAGATGGGTTTTTCCAGTCAGCAACTATGCCCCAGCCCAACAAGGTCTCATCCTCAAGAACAGGCTGGGGAGGGCTCTGCTTCAGCCACTAAGGCCCAGATGGTAAAGGTATTTAGGCATTGCTCTGACCAGTGTCTCAAAACCTAAGATGGCTACGGCCTAGTTTACACTAGAAAATTAAGTCAGTCTAACTACATCAGTTAGGGGTGTGAAAACTCCATTCCCCTGAGAGGCACATTCAAGCTGACCTGAGTCCCTGTGTCGGCAGGGTTAGGTTGATGGAAGAATTCATCCATCGACCAAGCTACTGCCTGTCGGGGCGGTGGGCTACCTACACCCACCGGAGAATCCCTTCCGCCAGCGGAGTTGGCGTCTACACTAAAGGGCTGTGGCAGCTGTGTGCTCTCGTGTTTGAAGAGCAGATGAGCCCTCAGTCACATTTTCAAAGCTGACAGGTATTTAGGAGCCTGAGTCTCACTGAAAGCCCACGGGATTTAGGCTCCTAAGTTGTTTTTGAAAACGAGACTTAGGCTTTTCAATGCTGAGAGGAGCAACGCCAAAACAGCATTAAAAATCTGGGCCGACGAGACTGAAACCCACAACTCTGTGACAAAATGATGGAAAGCGAAGGATGGTGGTGTGCCATAAATGTATGATGGATGCTAGCACTTAATCAGCCTAGAATACAAGCCAACTGCAAAATCCTATAGCTGGCCACAGAACAGATGACATTGCAAAGCACAATATAGAATATCAATCAGACCTGGCTGAAATTTTTCATTGGGATTTATTTTTAATGAAAAATGGTCTTTTCTAACAACTGTATTCCTCCCTCCCCCAACGCAAGTGGACATTTTGGTATTTTCAAATTTTGATGTCTCCTCCTCCCCCACCCCCCTTTGTGGCTTTTTGCCACCAAATATAACAGAATGAATAGCTGCCGGGACTTTCATTTTTCTTTCTTTCTCCTCCTAATATTTCCTTTTGACACCCTGTAACTTTCATAAACTTCCTCAATTTTTGAAATGTCAGAAAGTAGAAGAAGGTGGGAGGGAGAGGGGGAGAAAGAAACATAAAAAACCAAACCCATGCTTCATTCATTCTTCAGCAATCAATAGAGGGCACAGTGGGTGGGAGTGGGGGGTTAAGGAGGAAAACTAAAAACAAATGAAATATTAAAATTTAGAAATATAAAAGTTTTCAACTTTTTCCAATTTCCAATTTTATGTTTTTGTAAAATTTTCAAACAAACAGTTTCTCAGACAATTTTATTCTAGAACAGAAATGTTTTTCCTTATTGAAAATATTTGTTTTATTTGACCAGCTCTAATATTGAAGCCATGGAACAAGAAAGGGACATGTCACACCCAGGATTAAGGAAAGGCTTTTGGGAACAAACATTCTGATGTCGGACTAAACGCAGCCTAGTTCCTCAGCATCGCCTACATACAACCGTACAGTGAAAGTCACTTGTGTTTGAAAACTTTTTACAAGGGTGGGAAACTATTATTATCCCATTCACGGTTAAGAACCCTAAGGCACCATAGGCTAGATTAGTGTATTTATGCCATTGACTTACTCCAATGATTAGTCTGTGCTAGTAGCTGCTCACCATTGCAAATTAAGAGTTCACATTTTGGTCCAAAGTGTTTAAGAGACTCACCCAAGGTCACACAGTGAGTCAGTGACAGAACTGGGGCTAGATCCCGGGAGCCCTGCCTGCCAGTCCCCTACTTTAACCACTACGCTATACATTGTGGAGCTGGGTACAAGGAATTATGTAACACTACCCCATAGCGATACAGAAGGAAATGATTACAAAAGTAGTTCCCTGTTGGGCCAGTTTTGTCAGACAGTTTTCTTACCACAAAAGGAAATTGAGTTAATATTATAAATAGCACATATCCTATAAATAGCACAATAGGCTACAGTGCGGTACTAGCTATGTTCTGTAAATCACATCCTAGTCTAACAGCCTCCTGACACCACTGACTCCCAATCAGGGCAGAATTTGGGCCTATATTGTAAAAAGAAAAGGAGTACTTGTGGCACCTTAGAGACTAACCAATTTATTTGAGCATGAGCTTTCGTGAGCTACAGCTCACTTCATCGGATGCATACCGTGGAAACTGCAGAAGACATTATATACACAGAGACCATGAAACAATAGCTCCTCCCACCCCACTCTCCTGCTGGTAATAGCTTATCTAAAGTGATCACTCTCCTTACAATGTGTATGATAATCAAGGTGGGCCATTTCCAGCACAAATCCAGGTTTTCTCACCCCCCCCCCCTTTTTTTTTTCCAAAAACCACACACACAAACTCACTCTCCTGCTGGTAATAGTTCATCCAAAGTGACCACTCTCCCTACAATGTGCATGATAATCAAGGTGGGCCATTTCCAGCACAAATCCAGGTTTTCTCACACCCCCCCGCAACACACACACAAACTCACTCTCCTGCTGGCAATAGCTCATCCAAACTGACCACTCTCCTTACAATGTGTATGATAATCAAGGTGGGCCATTTCCAGTATAAATCCAAGTTTAACCAGAACGTCTGGGGGAGGGGGGGTAGGAAAAAACAAGGGGAAATAGACTTAAACCTGGATTTGTGCTGGAAATGGCCCACCTTGATTATCATGCACATTGTAAAGAGAGTGGTCACTTTGGATGGGCTATTACCAGCAGGAGAGTGAGTTTGTGTGTGTGGGGGGGGGAAGGGTGAGAAAACCTGGATTTGTGCTGGAAATGGCCCAACTTGATTACCATACACATTGTAAGGAGAGGTTTCAGAGTAACAGCCGTGTTAGTCTGTATTCGCAAAAAGAAAAGGAGGACTTGTGGCACCTTAGAGACTAACCAATTTATTTGAGCATGAGCTTTCGTGAGCTACAGCTCACTTCATCAGATGCATACCGTGGAAACTGCAGCAGATTCCACAGTATGCATCTGATGAAGTGAGCTGTAGCTCACGAAAGCTCATGCTCAAATAAATTGGTTAGTCTCTAAGGTGCCACAAGTACTCCTTTTCTTATTGTAAGGAGAGTGATCACTTTAGATAAGCTATTACCAGCAGGAGAGTGGGGTGGGAGGAGGTATTGTTTCATGGTCTCTGTGTATATACTGTCTTCTGCAGTTTCCACAGTATGCATCCGATGAAGTGAGCTGTAGCTCACGAAAGCTTATGCTCAAATAAATTGGTTAGTCTCTAAGGTGCCACAAGTACTCCTTTTCTTTTTGCGAATACAGACTAACACGGCTGTTACTCTGAAACCGGCCTATATTGTGTTTCTTTACTTTTGTTAACACAGTGTGAAGGATGCTAATATTACCTACTTGCAACCTTATTCTTTCTTCTTAAATGGCTGGGAAGTAGCTGCCATGTCAGAGAAAGGGCTAATCATTTCAGTGGCTGTCCTTTTGCATAAGATCTTTTATTTGACCAATTTCTGTTGGTGAGAGAGACAACCTTTCGAGCCACAGATTTTCCAGTCTGGGAAATGTACTCAGAGCGTCATACACAGCTACATACAAGCTGGGACAGATTGTTTAGCATAAGTAGTTAACACACATTTAAAGGGACATTCGAGGTAAAGTGGCCAGCTAACACCTCTGCAATCACAGGAGGGGAAAGAAGGGGGGAAAAAGCAGTGGGCGGGGGTGGGGGGGGGGTGGGAGGGGACAGTATTTAGTGGGTTATAGATTGTTGTAATAAGCCATAAAACCAGTGTCTCTATTCGGTCCGTGATTTTTAGTGTCTACCAAAGTTATGAATTTAGGCCTCCACTCTCGTCTTTTGAAGGAGTTGTGCAGGTTTCCTTTGAGGATGGGGATGGAGAGGTCAGTTACAGAATGACTGTTTTGTGAAAAGAGTTCAACCATAGGTGATAGAAAAATTATAAAAGACAAAAACGCCCTGTGTCAGTTCATTCAAGATTGATTGTCTAGTTTCACCCACATAGTTATTGGACATTTAGTGCACTGGATGAGTTACTCCACATGCTGAGACAGGGGTGTGTCAGACTCATGGATTTTGAAAGGTGTATTGTGGGGGGTGTTGGTCACTGTTGCAGTGGAGATATAGCTACAGGTTTGCATCTGTTATTCAGGAAGGGTATGGAGCTGCTTTGATTTGGTGTATCCTGGTCTGGGGGGAACTCTTTTCTGATGATAAGCTTGGAGAAGTCCGGGGGGTTGTTTGAAGGGCAGAAGAGAGGGTTCATGAAAGATTTCTTTCAGGATGGGGTCCCCATCGAGTTTTGGTTGTAACTGTTTAATGATATCCTGTCAGGGTTCCAGTATGGGATGATTGGTAACGTCTATGGTTGTAAAAAGAAAAGGAGTACTTGTGGCACCTTAGAGACTAACCGATTTATTTGAGCATAAGGTTTCGTGAGCTACAGCTCACTTCATCGGATGCATTCAGTGGAAAACTTTTTGCGGATACAGACTAACATGGCTGCTGCTCTGAAATCTATGGTTGTGCAGGCAGAGTGGGTTTTATTTCCATATTGAAGTAGGTTCTCTCGGGCATTTGGGTAGCCCATTCCATGATGTGATCTACTTCTCTGGTGGAGTGTCCTTGTTTGGTGAAGGAGGTTTTAAGTGTGTTAAGGCGTACATCCCAGACTTTCTCCAATTTTTTGATCCAAAAACAAGCATATGGGTGAAATGAGACAATCACTACACTCTCTTGAATTAACTCACACAGAAAAAATTATAGAAGACAAAAACACCATATCTCTGGTGGGTGAACACTTTTCACAGAGTGATCATTTCTTTATCTGACCTCTCAGCTCTCATCCTCAAAGGAACACCTTTGCACAACACCTTCTAAAGATGAGTCTGGGAGCTTAAATTCATAACTTTGCTAAACACTAAAAATCATGGACCAAATAGACACACTGGATTTATGGCTTATTATAACCATCTATAACCCACTAAATCCCCACTCCCCAGCTTTTCTTTCTCCCCCTCCCCCCAACACCCCCCCCCTGGACTGGAGAGGTGTTAATGGGCCACTTTACCTTGAATGATCACTTGAAATATGTGTTAACTACTTATGCTAAACAATCTGAGTACATGACAGGTTTCAGAGTAACAGCCGTGTTAGTCTGTATTCGCAAAAAGAAAAGGAGTCCTTGTGGCACCTTAGAGACTAACCAATTTATTTGAGCATGAGCTTTCGTGAGCTACAGCTCACTTCATCAGATGCATACCGTGGAAACTGCAGCAGACTTTATATATACACAGAGAATATGAAACAATACCTCCTCCCACCCCACTGTCCTGCTGGTAATAGCTTATCTAAAGTGAGCAACAGGTTAGGCCATTTCCAGCACAAATCCAGGTTTTCTCACCCTCCACCCCCCCCACACAAATTCACTCTCCTGCTGGTGATAGCCCATCCAAAGTGACAACTCTTTACACAATGTGCATGATAATGAAGTTAGGCCATTTCCTGCACAAATCCAGGTTCTCTCACTCCCTCACCCCCCTCCAAAAACCCACCCCCATACACACACAGACTCACTCTCCTGCTGGTAATAGCTCATCCAAACTGACCACTCTCCAAGTTTAAATCCAAGTTAAACCAGAACATCTGGGGGGGGGTAGGAAAAAACAAGAGGAAATAGGCTACCTTGCATAATGACTTAGCCACTCCCAGTCTCTATTTAAGCCTAAATTAATAGTATCCAATTTGCAAATGAATTCCAATTCAGCAGTTTCTCGCTGGAGTCTGGATTTGAAATTTCTTTGTTTTAAGATAGCGACCTTCATGTCTGTGATTGCGTGACCAGAGAGATTGAAATGTTCTCCGACTGGTTTATGAATGTTATAATTCTTGACATCTGATTTGTGTCCATTTATTCTTTTACGTAGAGACTGTCCAGTTTGACCAATGTACATGGCAGAGCGGCATTGCTGGCACATGATGGCATAAATCACATTGGTGGATGTGCAGGTGAACGAGCCTCTGATAGTGTGGCTGATGTTATTAGGCCCTGTGATGGTGTCCCCTGAATAGATATGTGGGCACAATTGGCAACGGGCTTTGTTGCAAGGATAAGTTCCTGGGTTAGTGGTTCTGTTGTGTGGTATGTGGTTGTTGGTGAGTATTTGCTTCAGGTTGCGGGGCTGTCTGTAGGCAAGGACTGGCCTGTCTCCCAAGATTTCTGAGAGTGTTGGGTCATCCTTTAGGATAGGTTGTAGATCCTTAATAATGCGTTGGAGGGGTTTTAGTTGGGGGCTGAAGGTGACGGCTAGTGGCGTTGTTCTAAATCAGCCATAAAAATGTTGGCATACTGTGGGGCCATGCGGGTACAACGCTTCCTCAGCTCTCGTCCCCTAAAGCCCCTACTCTACTTGCGCTACATTGATGACATCTTCATCATCTGGACCCATGGAAAAGAAGCCCTTGAAGAATTCCACCATGATTTCAACAATTTCCATCCCACCACCAACCTCAGCCTGGTCCAGTCCACACAAGAGATCCACTTCCTGGACACTACAGTGCTAATAAACAATGGTCACATAAACACCACCCTATACCGGAAACCTACTGACCGCTATTCCTACCTGCATGCCTCCAGCTTTCACCCTGACCACACCACACGATCCATCGTCTACAGCCAAGCTCTGCGATACAACCGCATTTGCTCCAACCCCTCAGACAGAGACAAACACCTACAAGATCTCTGTCAAGCTTTCTTACAACTACAATACCCACCTGCGGAAGTAAAGAAACAGATTGATAGAGCCAGAAGAGTTCCCAGAAGTTACCTACTACAGGACAGGCCTAACAAAGAAAATAACAGAACGCCACTAGCCGTCACCTTCAGCCCCCAACTAAAACCCCTCCAACGCATTATTAAGGATCTACAACCTATCCTAAAGGATGACCCAACACTCTCAGAAATCTTGGGAGACAGGCCAGTCCTTGCCTACAGACAGCCCTGCAACCTGAAGCAAATACTCACCAACAACCACATACCACACAACAGAACCACTAACCCAGGAACTTATCCTTGCAACAAAGCCCGTTGCCAATTGTGCCCACATATCTATTCAGGGGACACCATCACAGGGCCTAATAACATCAGCCACACTATCAGAGGCTCGTTCACCTGCACATCCACCAATGTGATTTATGCCATCATGTGCCAGCAATGCCCCTCTGCCATGTACATTGGTCAAACTGGACAGTCTCTACGTAAAAGAATAAATGGACACAAATCAGATGTCAAGAATTATAACATTCATAAACCAGTCGGAGAACACTTCAATCTCTCTGGTCACGCAATCACAGACATGAAGGTCGCTATGTTAAAACAAAGAAATTTCAAATCCAGACTCCAGCGAGAAACTGCTGAATTGGAATTCATTTGCAAATTGGATACTATTAATTTAGGCTTAAATAGAGACTGGGAGTGGCTAAGTCATTATGCAAGGTAGCCTATTTCCTCTTGTTTTTTCCTACCCCCTCCCCCCCAGATGTTCTGGTTTAACTTGGTTTTAAACTTGGAGAGTGGTCAGTTTGGATGAGCTATTACCAGCAGGAGAGTGAGTCTGTGTGTGTATGGGGGTGGGTTTTTGGAGGGGGGTGAGGGAGTGAGAGAACCTGGATTTGTGCAGGAAATGGCCTAACTTCATTATCATGCACATTGTGTAAAGAGTTGTCACTTTGGATGGGCTATCACCAGCAGGAGAGTGAATTTGTGTGGGGGGGTGGAGGGTGAGAAAACCTGGATTTGTGCTGGAAATGGCCTAACCTGTTGCTCACTTTAGATAAGCTATTACCAGCAGGACAGTGGGGTGGGAGGAGGTATTGTTTCATATTCTCTGTGTATATATAAAGTCTGCTGCAGTTTCCACGGTATGCATCTGATGAAGTGAGCTGTAGCTCACAAAAGCTCATGCTCAAATAAATTGGTTAGTCTCTAAGGTGCCACAAGGACTCCTTTTCTTTTTGCGAATCTGAGTACCTTTCCCAGCCTGAAGAAGAACCTATGTAAGTTCAAAAGCATGTGTCTCTCACCAATAGAAGTTGGTTTAATAAAATACATTACCTCACCCACCTTATCTCTCTAATATCTGGGATCACCATGGCAACAACAACACTGCAAACAACTTTTACATAAACACATTTAACATTGGCTAATACTATATAACACTTTCATATGATATTAGTGCTAACACAAATATACAATATTAGTCCAACAACATTAGTCATGGTTAATTCAGCTACTCTTTCCAGATAACAGCCTGTTCATGTAGACAATATGCAGAGTACAATTAGGTGAAATTGATCAGCTACAACTGATCAGTTCAATCTTCACTTACCATTGAATGGCAGCACAGAAGAATAAAAGCAGCTGTATGTGTTGTGAGTATAATTTGGACAATCAGACTTTCTACAGGGAAACCAATTAACAGTTTCCAATTAAAGGACCATTAACATTAGCTAATAGGTTGCTTTGTATTAATATGTACATTAGAACTACTCTTTTGAAAACAAAGTGATCTTATTTGAAAGTGTTCTATGAAAGGGTCAAAACCTGACAGGTACCAAGTATCTGCAGTTCCCAGTTACTTAGCAGGTGCTCGCTATGGTCCACATTTTCCAAAGAGAGCTGAGCTCTTATAATAAAAAATAAATAAATAATAATAATTAATTTCACCCAGCTCTTATATAGCACTTTTTGCCAGTAGAGCTGAAAATGCTTTATACCTATGCACTTTGCAGGGTCAAATCCTGAGACACATGGCCAAGTTTCCCAAAGGGCTCAGTGAGAGTTATTGGGAGCTGAGGCCTTTTGAAAATCTGGATACATGATTTAGGTGCAAACACACACAAGGTCAGTGTTCAGTGTGTGAGTAACCCCACTGAGTCATGTGCTTAGCACTAAGCACTCATGTACATGTTTGTAGGGTCAGTCTAAATTTGTATTGGGCTGGAGAAAAGCTACTATTGTTCTACCAGGTTTATCAAAGGTTCGTTAAGATGCACAAACCTTCCTGGGCTAATCTGCATTCAAACCATGAGGAATACTTTGAGGAACTCAAGGCAAGTGGGACCACACCAGGATTGGAGGAGTCTACTTAAGATAATGCAGGAAAAGTCTGTCAGCCATGAGTCACCTTGAAGATATAAATTAACTTCTCCTTGCCTTGATTTCCCAATATAAACAATAAAATAGCCACATTTATTGGCATCCACCTTACAGGTCTCTTTAGGAGCCTAATTCTGCAGGGTTTTTAAAGTATTCCAAGATACTCAAGTGAATGATGCGATGAAGAAGCAAATAATTCTTATTACACTTTGCTCACAAAAAAAAAAAAAAGATTTCATTTGCTGTCTTCTATAGTTAACTATGAAATAGGCAGTTGGTGAAATCTAGGCTTCTCTATGGAGAAGATCTGCATTCATTTCAATACTTTTGAAAAGATACTAATGTCACAGTCTAATACTTGATTCACATTCATTCATTCTCCATGCAACTCTTTTGTTTTGCTTTGTTTTAATCCATGGGCCCAGGCAGTCACGACAGGTGTTAGGCACAGCCTCATACTGGGCCTGTGGGCCTGTGCTAGGAGAATGTCATTAACATTCTCCAGAGAACAGATTTGGAGACCAGTGTTTCCCAGCTGCCTGTGGTGATACTTCCTGCCAGGAGACAAGTGCTATGGTTAGGGCCCTACCAAATTCACGGCCCATTTTGGTCAATTTTCATGGCCGTAGGATTTAAAAAATTGTAAATATAATGATTTCCGCTCTTTAAATCTGAAATTCCACAGTGTTGTAACTGTGGGGATTCTGACCCGAAAGAGAGCTGGGAGGGGGGTCGCGAGGTTAGTGGAGGGGGGTCGCAGTACGGCTGCCCTTACCTCTGTACTGCTGCTGGCAGCGGTGCTGCCTTCCGAGCTGGGCAACTGGAGCGCCGTGGCTGAGGGCCGGGAGCCCGGCTCTGACGGCAGCAGCGCGGGTGGCATGGTGTGGTTTTGCCACCCTTCAGAGCTGGGCGCCCGGCCACCAGCCACCGCTCTCAAGCCGGTTCTGAAGGCAGCGCAGAAGTAAGGGTGGCAACACTATGACCCCCTCAAAATAACATTGTTCCCCCCCTACAACTCTCTTTTGGATCACGACCCCCAATCTGAGAAACACTGGTCTCCCCTGTGGAATCTGCATAGTATAGGGTAAAACACAAAAAAGACCCAATTTCATGGAGGGAGACCAGATTTTATGTCTGTGATGCATTTTTCATGGTTGTGAATTTGGTAGGGCCCTAGCTATGCTCCATTCTGTCTGTCTTTCAGGTCACTATTTTTTCTTTTTCAATATTTTCTTATGTTTGGAGAAATAACAAAAGAACACAAAGGAGAAAAATCCTGGCTAATGAGTGGCTGAAAACACTTGTGTGATATGTGTATATGCACCAGATTCTGCTCCTAAGTGTAAGTCCAGAATAACCTCACTGAAGCCAATGGAGTTACATGAAGCTTACAGCTGAATAAATGAGAGCAGAATTTAGCCATGAGATTCTATAGTTTCCTTCCTTACAGCCTGGAGGAATATCAACTGCTCCCATTGCACATGCAAATTATGTCTTCTAACTGGTTCCTGCTAAATTAAAAGGACAACCATTATTAATGTCAGATGGGCCAATTATACTGCATTTTCAGATAAGATCATTATGAATTGCAGCACTGAGTTGCTATCTTTGCCCTCGAAGGTGAATAATAGATGTTATGGATCTCCAAGTACATGTACCTTTTAGTTGTTAATTGCAAAGAGAGAACAGGTACATTTTTTGAATTCATGGCCGTAAGGGAGACATCTGCAGATATTTCAGATGAAAATACTGGGATTGTATATAGCAATACAATACATATTGTGATTCAGGGACTTGTTTGTGCCCACTGACAGCGGGCACAGATGTGCATATGGGTTCCAGGGATCCCGTTGGTCTGGTATCTACATATCAGGTTACCAAAGAATGTCATATAAGATCTCTAATGAAATCTTGTTTCACACTGTCATCATGATCACTGTGAGATGTATGTACTGAAAATATGTGGGGGTTATGCATATATGTTGAAAAATATGTTCACTAGGGCTGTGAGTTAAGGCAGGTCACATAAAGGTGGTACACATACTCCTGCCAGACATTTATCACTCTCTTGCTGGTCATGTTCCCGTTGAGTATTGCAGAGTTCACAATGGACATCCATTTACAGTCTGAGCTAAATGCTAATCAATAGCATTGTGGGGTTGAAGGAAAAACACAAAAACAGCAGCGGTTTCCAGCTAACAAGCAAAGCCCCTGAACTTTTGGGACTGTATCTAGGGTGCACAGGGACCACCAGTTATCCTTCACCTAGGAAGTAAACTGGCAGTAGGTTTGCTTTATGGCAAAGGGATCTCAGCCAGGCTGAAAAAAACTTTGAGTGAAACAAACTTTCTTTAGCCAGGAGGATAACTTGCTAGTTAAATTTAGACCCTAGCAAGCATGTTACGACTGTATTTTACATGTAATCATTTGTCTCCATCAATGCTACTTGCTTCTTCTCAAATCTTTGTTAAATAAACTTCTTCTTGGTTTTCACTATAAACATATCTAAGGGCTGTGTGTGAAGTGGAAGCGGCGTTACAAGGTGTAACGAGTAAGTTGGGGTATATTGTTCCTTGGGGAACGGCGAGTCTGGAAATTCTGTGAGTGTCCAGTGGAGCAGGGGCGGGACACAGAGGCTCAGGGGTTGTAGTGTGCATGTGGCTAACTTGTAAAGAGACAGAAAGGCTTGAGGGCAGCGCTTGTGTTGCCAGTAGCCACTGGCATCATGGAGCTGACCCTGGGAAGACACGGATGATGCTCACTCACACCAAGGGCAAATGGTAGTGAGGTGCCTCCAAACCCTGGGAACTTCAGGGGAGCGTCACACATACTCTGACCATTTATTTTGGTGAGAAACAAGACGTATTCTTTCTTAAGGTAATTATTGAATTCAACTTCTGCTGGGCAACAACTGTCTCTCGGGCTAGTAACTCCTAATGTTCAGTTTAACAGAAGCCAGTGTCTCTTTAGTGGCTAAAAGCAGAGCTGTGCAAAATGCTCAGAATGAAATTAAAAACAATTACAGTTTAAGTGGTTTTGGATTCCATCACAAGACTAAAGTCTTTTCATAATAAATTCTAAAATACACTATAAATTTTTCTCTCAAAATGCACCATTTCAATGAAGAAAACTTTTTGGTAAAAAAAATTTTTTTAGTGGGATTTATAGCGTAACTCGGCCCATTTCTGAGCAGTTGTGGCTTTGTAAAGAGGAACGATAGATATTAATGCTTTCGATATCAAAATCCTATTTCTTGAAATTGTGCATGAAAATTAAATTTCCTGGACGTGAAAACTCCAGGTATTATGACATTTCCATTAAAAAAAAAATCACACTACTGTAGTATGCTTAGCCATACATAATATTTAACCATTGGAGCATCACCATTTTCTGCCGCAGCATTTATTCAGTTCTAAAGACTGCAGCTCTAGATGAACTCATATCATTTGCATCCTTTTGGGCATAAACATTCTTTCTTCTATCTTTTAGTTCTTTGGGTCTAAGTACATGCCCCCAAACAGTGTAGTTCATGCAGTGCTTTAACCTGAATCATATTGACTTCAATAGGCGTTTTATAACTGACTTTACTGGGCACAGAATATCTGCAGAATCATGGTGCCTGGAAGTCAGAAAAGATGTCAGGGATATACACTTTCATTCACTTCTGCTACCCTGTATAAATGAAACATCTCACCAGCTCTGAAAGAAGCAACCACCATAAAAATGATTGACGACAGGGCCTATTTATATATAAAGAGCAATGTATGTTTTATTCTCTCTCTGGAGGGTAATATTATTCCTGTTATTGTTTTAAATTGTCTTACCCTTGGTGGCTTTGGGGACAGAAAAAGAGCGTACTTTAAATGAAATGATAATTTGGAAACATTTATTCAGATACAGCCCCTACCATTAAAATTTACAATTAAAAATGTTATGACCCTCCTTTTATTAAACTTTAAATACTATCTCATCACCCCAGATGGCCAATAATGACAAAAAATACTATCTAAAAGCTCCTAGCATATGTGAAATGCATTGGTGCTTCTTTTTCTGGTCCCAGGCTGATCACACAGCTGTTACCACTCTTGGAACTCATTGATACTTTTCTTGGCAGTCTTCCCATGGTGATTTAACTCCCCTCTTCATCTTACATGAGGCATCTCCATGTCACGTGCCCAACCTGGGACCTCAGCGACTTCTTATGCCATGGCAAAGAGGGGTCAGAGAACCATGACTGCCACCTGCCCAATCACCTCTGCTGCAGGTAAACAATATGCAGTCGGTGTCTGGTGAGAGTAATAACATTATTTTAAAGAAATTCTGAAACCTTTATGTTTTTCTTTAAATGGAATTCTTGTTTTCTGGTCAGCCCTATTTAGGAGTCACTGCATCAATGCTTATGAAAAAAAAAGCTAATTGTAGGGATAATTCTTCTTTTGGTTATGTGTGCAAAATTTTCAGAGAAATCAAGAGGCACTGCATATGTATAATCAGGAGTAGAATTTGGTCAGTGCTGTCCTACCAGGCCCTTAGCATTGGGCTCCTGGCTATATGATATTCTCCTTTGTGGAATCTGAAACTCTTTCAGGTCTCAGTTGCCACAGATGACACAGGTCCACCTCCTCTACTCATCAACCTGGAGGAGATAATGGGATTTCAAATCTGTTCGTGATACCCCCAGCCTTGGGGCAGTGCAGTTCAGAAGCCCTTCTCTCCTCATGGAACCTGGCAGTTGACATTATGTGAACTGAATGCCCTGAGATTGAGGAGCTGGTACAGCTGAGAAAGGGAAAATAAACAAACAGTCAGACCACGACAGAAGTATTATCATCAACCCATCAGTCCAGACACAAGGCCTGGTCCATGCAGTGTACGTGTATTACAAAAAATCATCAGGAATCAGATAATGGAAACACTGTTACATTTAATCCATGACAATGAGACACTAACGTTTTATCCAATATGCCCCCTTTCTTCCATCTCTTTCTAATAAGTTTTCCTATCACCTGTTGGCTCAGTTTGGTTCCCATTCCCACACATTTAAGTAATGAGGGAATTAGTAACATGTAATGACCCTGGGTATCATTTTTCTAAAACATAAAAGAATAAATACAGCAAAACTGAATAAATGAGCCATAACTCTCGTAATAGAAAACTCTGCCTTCCTTCCCTTCATGGTCAATAAACCCCCCCCCAGTCCTATAATCTTCACTCATTAATTTTGTATGGGCCCAAACCGTGGTGCTGCTGGTTTCCAGAGTGCTTTCTGCAAAATAATGAGTCCGTTTATTAGTACCAACGAGGCTGCAGAGGGAGAACAGTTGAGATAGTTTCTATAGTAACTCTCTTCTAAAACATTTGATACTCACCCTGGTAAATCTGTTCTCCTGCCTTAATTGCAAGGCTCAGCAGTGGGAACCCATGACTAAAGATGTGTTCTTAGGACTCTCCATGCTAATTTTGCCAGCATGTATTATGGCAACCATTTTAAACTGCCACCACAGGATTTTAAAGGTAGATGATTAACAAAAGTACTGTTTCTATCTTCTCTTATACTTTATTGCTGTTTGCAGTGCCCCACTAAGAAGCTTAAAAATAATATGTGTTTCCACACCAAGTTTATTCTTCATTTTTGATTATGTCCATTAGACCAGGTGGTTGCTGAAGCACCTAAACAAATTAAGACTGCTGCCCACTGGGCCACAGGGTATTAATACCCTGCTCCAATTCCAAAGCTGCTTGCCACGGCAATGCTAGACTTTGGAATTCTGAAACACAGTGGAATGCTGGGTGTGCTCATTTGCATACCACCACGGTGTTGCTCAAGGAACAGGTGTAATCCACTTTAGAAGCATCTGGCTCATGCTTGCAGTGCTGATATTCTGAGTTTCAAGCCCCATTGATAGGGACGGTAGCAGAGGTCAGTGTATGCGTGTTCTACTCTTCGCTATATATGTTGGGGGAGCAGCAGATATCCTGATCTCCATGGCTTGTGCACTCTTGCTATGTATACTTGATATCTCCTGAGTTCGCAGCTGTTTCATGCCAGTGCTGGGATCTGAGCTTTGGGAATTAACTGAATCATCATTGATTCCCACCCAAAACAATAGAGAACAGAAAAAACAGGTTTTATCTATGCTCATGTTCAAATTTGGCTCCTCTCAAGCCTATGGCCAGGACATTCCATGTTCTCTTCACAAGAGGGAGAGGCCCAAAAATTGCAGAAGAGTCCCTTCGGTTGCAGAGCACAGGCACAGGAAAACAGCTCTTTCTTCTTAGATTATATACGTGCATCACAGCAGTTGTTTTTACCATCCTTGTGGTGCACGCATCTGAGGGGCAATGTGTTGCAGTGCAAGGAGTTTGCTGTATAGTGCCATAATATTTACAATGCTTTTGCCCTATTTCTCACTTTTGAAGAAGATTCTCAAATGGTGTAAATTTGTGTTCTTAACATTCTCAGGAGGGTGATACAAGCATTCAGAAGGAGCAGAGAAACACAGACGTCTGACTTTGTAGTTTGGAGGACTGCACTTCTCTTTTCAAAATCCCATTTGTGTTGAACTAACATCAAAAGGGACATTCTATGTCTGTTTTGTATTCTCTTTAGACATCGAGCCAAATTTAATAGAAGCTCCATTTGGATTCCATGCAAGGTTGCTCATACTCATTTAAAAAAATCAAAACATTTGGGGCTTATGCTGGTCTCTGCATAATAGCAGAATTTCAAAACATAATTGAATTTGGCCCAGGCAGTTACTTCTACAAATAAAAGAAAACACAATTACTTATATTCACCAATCAGAGGTCGGGGGAACTAAAGACAAATTACATATATATATATATATATATTTTATCGGTGCTCTAGAAATAAGCTGAATTCAGTTGGAAGACAATAAAAATCCCTTGACCTTTAGTCCATTTATATACTTAAACAAGCCAGACTTTTTAAGGTTCTGAAATGTTCTGTAATTCATTTCACTTCTAGTTTACAGATGCGTCTGCAGTCAGCCACACTTGCCTATGCATATGTGTATACTCTGTGTGTGTATAAAACGCGACAGTATTCTAAAATAGTGATCCAAGACACTACAGTTTACCAACAGTGATATAACAACATTGGGGCTATTAGTGTTTAGGTAGTTTTTTTGTTTTGCCTGAAGTATTTAAATCAAGACTGGATGTCTTTCTAAAAGAGATGCTCTAGCTCAGGTAGAAGGTATGGGCTAGGGTGAGGTTTTCTGACACAGGTCAGAGTAAATTATCATAAGGGCCCCTCCTCCTCTTAAAATCTATGAATCTAATGGTGAGTTTGGCCCTGTGTATCACAAATAATATCTTTTATTCAATGGGAGGCTTGGAAATGGCCAATGAAATAAATTCTTCACGTCACAAATGCCTCTCACTTTTTTTCCTAGTAAGAAGGACATGTTGCCTTCTGAAACCTTTCGGTTGCTGAACTTAGCCAAAAGGGACGAGTTTACCGTTTACAAAGAGGCAACCGTTTTCAGTTCTAGCTGCAGGTGGGAAAAAGGACAACAAATTGACTAGGATTTAAGTGGCACAAAAGGGGCCCAGAACTTTTCAATGATGGAGTGTTGCTGCGAAGAAGCAGGGGAACCTTTGACATCACAAGGGGATACTACGATGATAATGTACTGGCACGTCAAAAGACCTTACCATCAATTTGGGTTCCGTTGTGTTTGTGAGTCTTGCTGAGCCTGCTGGATCAGTTCTTGCCTAGGTGCAATTTCACATGTGTTTGGGTTTTACCAAGATGGAGGAGTTATATAAAACTGAGTGTTTGATCTGATAGTGACTAACCCCGTAGCCCGAATAACGATCCTTCTCTTTTTCAAAACTATTTCACTGGTGAAAAGTGAAGCTTTATCAAGTGCACTAGCCTTTAGCATCTGAATGCAATTTCAAATCCCTCTTATGTCACAAATGAGAATATATTAGAGGTCTTCTTTATCTCTCTGAGTGCTCATCAAAATGGATTAGTGGGCAGAGTGCAGGAGCAGTGGGTTAAAGCTGCATTTCAAATGATCACATGGTGCTGCAGTTTAGCATAGGGCTGTCACTGTCACATATGCGGTATGTGTCTCCTATTGGATATGAAGTGAATTGAATAGGGCATTGTATAGGATTAGTATTACCCTGATCCTCTAGTCATTTCATTCCCTTCATAAGCTGCGAGCTGAGATAGCTCTATAAATCTGAAACTGGGTGAACAATCTTCCATGCACTGCAAGCAATATTTTATGAATTCTAAAACTTCACCGATTTGGGTTTGTTATTGTTAGTAAACATAGTAACTTTCTGAATTTACATCGATCTTTCCTCCTTTCTGTTGCCTCGTCGTCGCATTTGAATTCGTTGTGACCTTTTCAGTCTTTCACAAATTCAAAGTTTACCAGTCAGTTATCCATCTGCCTCCTCACATGGCCAGATCCTATCACTGGTTGTCACATTGAGGCCTCCTACCCCTGACATTCTGTTGTTTCTTTCAGACTGGCTGATGCTCCTAGCATCCTTTCCAATGAAAATTCATCAGATAAGAGATTCTTGAGGCATTGTGATTCGAGAGGCAGAGATTTTGGTCTCCCACTGAAAATGCTTGCCACAAAATTGTGCAATTCCACAGAGCCCTGGCTATGGGAACAAAAGGCAAAATCTGAGTCCGGGGCATCCTGAAGGCAGCACACAGGAGACTGTTTCAAAGAACAAACATGAGAAGTGACTTCTCTGCCAATGCAATATTCAGGGTAGCTACCATTCACCCCTGGCCCAATTCTCATCCGATTGAAGTCCATGGTGAAATTCTTATTGATTTCAATGGCACCACGTCTTAATACAGAATACCTCCAACATTACACGGTGCTTACTGTTTAAGAAAAGTGCCTGCCTCAGTGATGCATGAGGTTAGAGCTGACTCTATCCTGGAAACCACTTATGCTCGACTGGCTCAGAGATAGTGCATAAGCTACTGCGGAACTACAGACTCAGGGTGATACCCATGGGAAATAGCTTGCATCACTTTGGTCTGACATACGTAAATGATAGTGACATACATGGTCACAATGCTGGACTGTACCATACCAGAGGAAACTAGGAGTTTATGCTGTCTGGTATCTCCCTTCCCGCCGTTCTACAGCTGACAAACAGTGCATCTATCCCTGGCCATGGGACAAAACCTGCTTCTCCACAGGATGGTAGAACATACCATGCAACGTAAATGTTAATTTCTGGTTCAATCCCTGTAGATTTCTATGAACATCAGTTCAAAAAGGATGTTAATAAACTGGGGGGAGTTCAGAGAAGAGGCATAAGAGTGATCAAAGGTTTAGAAAACAGGCCTTACAGTGACAGACTCAAGAAGCTCAACCTATTCAGGTTAACAAAGAGGAAGTTAAGGGGTGACTTGATTACAGTCTATGAGTATTTACATGGGGAACCAATATTGGATAATAGGCTCTTCAGTCTAGCTGAGAAAGGTCTAACATGATTAGGGTGATCATATTTCCCTATGCTTAATACGGGACACCTGGTAAAATTATTTGTATTCAAGTGAGTTCACCACTTGTACTGTACGCAGTACAAACGTTCAAATTAACAGCAAGTTGATTCAGCCCCATTAAAAAGAAATACTGCAGAGTGGGATTGTTTTTATTTATCGTCCAGGGTTTAGGGTTCACACGGGGAGAGGTGACACACACACACACTCCCGTACACCTCTCTCACATGCGTGAGACTGTCCGACCCTCCCCTCCCCTCCCAGCCTGGTGCTCTCCACCCTCCATGCCTGGCTGGACCCCTGGGACGGACCCACCTCTCCTGGTACCTGGTGCCGAGTCTTCCAGAGACAGCGCTTGTGTGTGTGTGCGTGGGGAGACATGCAGGGTCACATGCGCTCCCCCACCCCCAATTTCTGCCAGAGTTCACACCAGAATGTGGCCAGCAGGAGCCTTTCAGCACTGTGCAGGAGGGAAGGGATGGGAGCTGCTTTCAGCCGCAGGGAGGGCGGCGGGGAAGGGATGACCTGGCCAGTGGCTTTGCAGAGCTCATCTCATCTTCTCCCCCCACACCCCAATGGCAGGACACAGCTTGTCCCTTCCTGCCTGCACACTGTCAAAAGGCAGCTAACTCCTCCAGGCTGCTGCTGGCCACCAACACAACCCAGCTGCCTCCTGTCCCCTGGCTACAGCGCGGGCAGGAAGGGGTTAAGCCCTAAGGATTCATTGTGCACCAGGGCCCAGGGAACCCCAAACAAGATGTCTGGTCACCCTAAACATGATCCAATGGCTGCAAGCTGAAGTTAGACAAAGATTGGATGTTTTGCTAAAAGATCTGCACTAGGAATTATTTTGGGAAGTTCTCTGGCCTGTGTTATACAGGAGGTCAGACTAGATGATCACAATGGTCCTTTCTGGCCTGGGAATTTATAGATCTGAAGTGTAGAGATGACTGCCTGGACCTGGCCATTATCTTTGAAAACTCATGGCTATTGGGGGAGGTTCCGGATGACTGAAAAAAGGCTAATGTAGTGCCCATCTTTAAAAAAGGGAAGAAGGAGGATCCTGGGAACTGCAGGTCAGTCAGCCTCACCTCAGTCCCTGGAAAAATCATGGAGCATGGAAAAATCAAGGAATCAATTCTGAAGCACTTAGAGGAGAAGAAAGTGATCAGGAACAGTCAGCATGGATTCACCGAGGGCAAGTCATGCCTGACTAATCTAATTGCCTTCTATGACGAGATAACTGGTTCTGTGGATGAGGGGAAAGCAGTGGACGTGTTGTTCCTTGACTTTAGCAAAGCTTTTGACATGGTCTCCCACAGTATTCTTGCCAGCAAGTTAAAGAAGTATGGGCTGGATGAATGGACTATAAGGTGGACAGAAAGCTGGCTAGACCATCAGGTTCAACGGGTAGTGATCAATGGCTCCATGTCTAGTTGGCAGCCGGTATCAAGTGAAGTGACCCAAGGGTCGGTCCTGGGGCCGGTTTTGTTCGATATCTTCATTAGTGATCTGGAGGATGGTGTGGATTGCACCCTCAGCAAGTTTGCAGATGACACTAAACTGGGAGGAGAGGTAGATACGCTGGAGGGTAGGGATAGGATACAGAGGGCCCTTGACAAATTAGAGGATTGGGCCAAAAGAAATCTGATGAGGTTCAACAAGGACAAGTGCAGAGTCCTGCACTTAGGACGGAAGAATCCCATGCACCGCTACAGACTAGGGGCCGAATGGCTAGGCAGCAGTTCTGCAGAAAAGGACCTAGGGGTTACAGTGGACGAGAAGCTGGATATAAGTCAACAGTGTGCTGTTGTTGCCAAGAAGGCCAATGGCATTTTGGGATGTATAAGTAGGGGCATTGCCAGCAGATGGAGGGACGTGATCGTTCCCCTCTATTCGACATTGGTGAGGCCTCATCTGGAGTACTGTGTCCAGTTTTGGGCCCCACACTACAAGAAGGATGTGGAAAAATTGGAAAACGTCCAGGGGAGGGCAACAAAAATGATTAGGGGAGTGGAACTCATGACTTAGGAGGAGAGGCTGAGGGAACTGGGATTGTTTAGCCTGCAGAAGAGAAGAATGAAGGGGGATTTGATAGCTGCTTTCAACTACCTGAAAGGGGGTTCCAAAGAGGATGGATCTAGACTGTTCTCAGTGGTAGCAGATGACAGAACGAGGAGTAATGGTCTCAAGTTGCAGTGGGGGAGGTTTAGGTTGGATAGTAGGAAAAACTTTTTCACTAGGAGGGTGGTGAAACACTGGAATGCGTTACCTAGGGAGGTGGTGGAATCTCGTTCTTTTGAGGTTTTTAAGGTCAGGCTTGACAAAGGCCTGGCTGGGATGATTTAGTTGGGGATTGGTCCTGCTTTGAGCAGGGGTTGGACTAGATGACCTCCTGAGGTCCCTTCCAACCCTGATAGTCTATGATTCTATGAAGAGAGAACATGAATATCTGGCCACCTAATGTCAGAGTATTAACATAAAAGTATCACCTGTGTATTATAGGTAAGGAAATAAACACTTCCCAATGAAGCATCTACCTTGGAGAGTCACGCTCAACAAAACTGTGCTGGACAGACTGGATGGCGAAGTCTTGTCCATACAGAACTATTACTGTAAAATGAAAAAAAACCCCACCAATATTAAATTATCTTTTGACTGATTTTTATTCAAATGTTTGAGGTCAGCATGAGAGATTTATTCTTCAGGAATGGAAAAGGTTCGTGCTACTTCTCAGAAGTCCTCCTGGATGGACTTGAAGCAGGAAATGAGCAAGACAGGTTTATGGGTAAATTAATAAGGTTTATAGCTTCAGCAGGAAGATTTAAAAATAGTAAGAGTTTCTGATGCACGGTCTTCCAGACAGGCAGATAATGAGAGGAACAGAGAAAAGGATACTTTAAGAGGAGACAAATGCATACAGTTGGAGTTAGGGTTACAGAGTTGTGGGAAACAGGTTTTAGTTAAGCCATCAACCAAGGGCCTTGAAAAGGACCTTTTCTCTATCGGGGTCCCAATTTGCTTTACAGTCACTATATCAATGGAAATCGGCTCCTCTGTGATGGATTTCAGCAGCTGTACAGGGTGTGTTTGGGGTTTTTTTGGAGGAAGAGTGAGGAATAGATCAGCCAATACCATTTCTGAACCCGAATGCTTTGTACTAATGCTAGCCTGGTATTACTATGAACTGTATTCCCAGTATGCTAAACTTTACTGTCGAAATCTGTTGATCGTTAAACTGTTCCAGCCTTTGTTCTTTGTATGTGGAGAATCTGTCAGAAGTAAGCAAGGCTGTTCTCTAGAGGTGGTAATGTATGAACCTCTCTGTTTGTACTGATCTATTTTTAACCAATAAACTGATTGAGCTGAGTTATCTGATGTCTTGTCAATTGATAATCAAACCCAAACCACTAATAAATAACTTCTCCATTCAAACCACGTTGGAGGAGAAAGGGTCGTCTTGGGCTTGAAGCACTGGAGATTAGGAGTTCAATTCCCAACTAGGCAGTAGGGTAAATCACTTAATAGCTCCGAATCTCATTCCCCATCTGTAAAATGGGGATACAGCCATCCTTCATCTGTCTTGGCTATTTAAATTGTAAGATCTTTGGGTCAACTGTCTCTTACTCTGTTATTTGTACAGTGCCTGATCTTGGTTTGGCAGCTCTAGGTGCTCAGGTAAGTACAAACAATGACTTATTATGTTGGAATGGAGTCAGGGGACCAGTAAGGTTAGAACTAGGCAATTAGATTTTTCATGACCAGCACTGCTCAGGGCTGGGTTTTACATGTCATCGTAAAAATGGCACAACACAGCTCAGCAACACAGCTCACCTATCTTCCTGGTGTTGCATTATTATTATTTATTGTCATTGAAACAGAAAGCAGGACACAACCTACTGTATCAATTACACCAAATCATTACATTTTCTTGGAGGCCTCTCATCCCCAGTCTGAACCCACCTGATCCTACTTAGTTTAAAACCCTGGAAAGAGATCTGGATCAATATTTAATTTTAGATCACCCGTGGAAAGTAAAGGGTGCCTCTCTCCTCCTTCTTCACCCCGGACTATAGATATGTAATTAAAGGATAAATGAAATTAAATCAAAAGGTAACTAAGCGAGATCTGAATTCTCTACATTAAGATTTCAAATATTTTTAAATAACTGGCAGATCACTGTGGTCATAATGAGATCTGAAAACAAATTGTGACTCTGACAATCTACTCTCACCATTATTGTATGTATTAGAAGTCCACGACACTACATCTTTCTCACAAATGTCAGAATCAAACAAGTGAAAGAATGAAACGCTTTTGCTAATTATAAGTAATTAAAGTCTAATTGGTAAATATAATTAATGGGGTTAGCATTCATCTTCAGAAGGGCCTTAGCATGCTTGCGTATCTGCATCAGTTCCTGTCCACTGAGCTTCCCTGTCTAATTCAGGGCAAAATGTTAATTAGAATGTGAATTTGGACAGACTGTGACACTAAGAGCTGCAAGAGTGGAATGTTAGAAATGAGATTTACAAGGGAAGTCTCCTCTGAACCTCTGAGTTGAGCCAATGTCACCAATAAGCGGGGAATTGAGGATTATTCTGGTCAATTATATTTTATTACCCGTCATTATTTTTAATCATTTTATCAGGCATGTTCTTTTATTTACTTTGACTTTGCTCACTTGGTTGCTAAGACGTAAGAATGATTGGAATTTAATGTACCTTCTATAATTACATTTCTATTTGGTATTAGCACCCTGGTGCCCTCCCAGCAACAATAGGGAACAATAATGTAATTATAGTAGATAATCTGCTAATATCATTCTGGTTTCCCAGTGGAGATGGCTCAGCTGTCCCCTGGAATAAAGGAAACCCCTTGATTGTCAGAACAGGGCAGAGGGATAGCTCAGTGGTTTGCGCATTGGCCTGCTAAACCCAGGGTTGTGAGTTCAATCCTTGAGGGGCCATTTAGGGATCTGGGGCAAAAATTGGGGATTAGTCCTGCTTTGAAGCAGGGTGTTGGACTAGATGACCTCCTGAAGGTCTCTTCCAACCCTGATATTCTATGAACAGTGTTGGCAGTTTCCTGAAGTTTAGAAGAAAAATGTAGGGCTCAAGAGGGTGAGCCCAGCCAACAAACATCAGGTGGAGCATGACTATTGGCAGGGCACAGAAGCAAAATGGGAGGCCTATCACAGTCATTTCTGAATGGGGCTCACTAGCCCAAAGACATTCTCTGTCCTTTTGGGCCCACTCAAGTGCCACCCACAATCCAACAAAGTGCCCCTCTTATCTGTGAGTCACTGAAATCTCTGATGGTGAGATTTGTCTCATTTATAGTCCAGGCATCTTTGGAGACTCTGAACTAAGGGATGGAGAGAACCACAGTTCTTTACGCCAATGACACTGCAGGTATGACAGCTGGTGGACATGAATGGTGGATGCCATGCTGATGAGCACAGTATAAAAACCTAGGTGGTTAGACAGTGAGATAGAATCCATCTCTGCTGCAAACTTGGCTGACACAGATGGAGAAAAGGGAAAACTCTGAGCATGCATCCTAAAATCTGCTAGACACTATGTAACCCCATGCCACCTCCTTCTCAGACAAGCAATAGACTGCAGCTAAGAGCTTAGTAACCAGCTGCTGTTATAACTGGGACACTTCTTGCTGCTGTTCTCTCCCTGACTCCCATTTATATTCTTTTTAAGAAGCCAAAACCAAATATTGTACTGTGATGAGCTGGATCTTCTCCAGCTGTGATCAGTCGGAACCAGGCTGACTGTCTTTGCACTTTCAAATTCTCTTAGGAAATGGTATCTGAAATATTTAGGTTACTCCCTGATGAAGCAGGAAATAAATAGTTCTGTTTTCTGTCCTGGTGCAAGCTAATTTTTATCTGTGTAGTCCTCCATCCCCTTCCAGAAGCTGCTAGGGAGCAGGGAGGAATGTCTGTCTGCCTGGGGAGAAGATTGCTGAGTTCAAAATGGGTCAGGGATCCCAGAACAAAGGAAATGGCTAAAATTTGTAGGAGATGAAGTAGGCAACATTGAGGCCAGTTCTCATTTTACAAGGATCTCCATCCCTCCATCGGTCAAATGAAAGGAGACCACTGAGATAGGAGATCACAAGAGAGAATACACTGCAGGAGATGTGAGAGCACAAACCACATAGAACGAGGAGTCAGGAATTAGTGGGACTCCTCTAACTCCTTTCTGTAGGAGAGTTCTCCTTTGCCAGTTAGACTGTGTGGTCGAAAACCTTGTCAGGGGAGCCCTGAACTTGCTAGGCTGAAATGTCTGCTAAAAATTCCCACTCTTTCACAGTCACATGTTCAAACAATTGTGGAAACTTAATTGAAAATATTTGCACTTCTTCATTCATCCAGTCAGGGAAAAGAAACTATACCATGTGTCTTATCTGGCCAATAACAACTAAACTGCAGTGATTGAATTTCAGATATCAAATGCTTGCAGTAAGTGGGTTTTGGATCAATCCATAGACTTTAAAAAGAATTTGTGTTTTTTTTTTTAAACTGATTTAATTTATTTGCTGCTCAAATTTATTTAAGAAAATCAGGGATATTCTAGGAATAGGAAAAAGTGGCTACTTTATTGGCAAAATTATTCATTGACAATTATTTGTTTGGTTCTACAGGATAGCTGCAAAAACAGGACTTTCAGACGGAAACAGAAAATAAATCAATCCATACCAGTTCCTATTTTCACACAGACACAGACAGAACAGCATCTTCTTACTTCTAATGCTCAGAACACTGGCTCGCTGGCTTGTCCAATCCTCCAGTGAAACTTTTATTAAAGTTGGCAACCCATCATGAGAAATAAAGATTTATTGTGGTGTCCTTTCTCTAGAGGGAGAGAGATTATTAGTGCTGAGAAAACAGGAACTTGGATCTTGGGGTTTTGTTTTTTTTAAATCCTTAAAGGATCCTACGTCCTCTGAGCGGCACTGATATCACAGGGAGCTGCCATCCCTCCAAAAAAGGATCAGTGCTACGATAATCAAACACCAACCTAGCCAATGGGGATGGAAGTCATCTCTTAAGTGCCTCCCTCTGTCTGACCCAGGTGCATCATTAATAGATTCTAGACAGGCCTGGGACTGACTTCCTCCTATCTTTAGGACAGGGTGATCCATAGCAGGGACTCCGAAAGGCAGGGGGATTTTTACAGTGTTGCCAACTCTCGCGATTTTGTCATGAGTCTCATGACAGTTATTGTTTTCCGTAAAGCCCTAGCTCCTGGAGTCAAGAGAAACAAAAAGTAAGTCTGTAGCCTGCGTGGCTGTGGAGAAAGCTTCAAACCGTGACCCCAGTGCAGAAGGCAAATAAAAGAACACACCCCATCTATTATTTTTATATAATCTCATGATTTTTGCATATTTGGTGTTAGTAACACTAAACCCCAGCATGGTACATAAGACCATAGAATTCTCTTTTGCTTGGTCTCTCATGTGCCCAGAGCTCCCCATCTTCCCTACCTTTGGGAACCCCAAGCATCACTGTCCCAGAACGTAAATCTGAGTAAATTCACCTTCATCTCAGTTCTGTTCATCATTCACAGCTGTTTGTTTAGCAGCATAGTGCTTCTGACTCCTGTACCAAGCAATGCATCCCTATGCAGCTGCCGCTGGGTGGTGAACAGTCATTCCTTTAGGGGGTACCAGAAGCAACAGTAGCAGAAGCAATAGGAATTTAGGGAGGCATCTGCTCTTCTTTAATGAGAGAACACAGAGGGTGCGGATTCACTGCTGAAGCTGCAAAAATCCCACCCTACCTCCTTCCAGCAGGGCTACATTTGGTTCATTACACTCAGGTCCTTCTGTGGTCACATAAGGAGGGAAAGGGGGCAAAGAGTTGATCTTAATTAATGAGGACATAAGCAGCTGGCACAAGTGAGACACAGAAACCGTTTGGCAAAGGGTCCCCTGTTCTTTGCAAGTAACTCACCTGAGACCTGAAAAACTCACTACACCAAACACATCTTACAAGATATTTATCCATAAAGGTATCTACAGAAAGTTCGTAATTTGTCAAGATTCATCATTGTGAGATTATTTGAGGAATAATGTATTTATATTAAAAGTATGCTTTATGGAGTTGGAGTAGAAATTAGTCATCCAGAGATCATGTGGCTCTGTAATGGCCCATTTGGGCAAGGGGGAGTTGTCCCGCTCTGTTTGGCCGGTGATGCAATAACAGGCTCAATTTCTTAGTCCTGCACAATCCTATGACTTGCAATTGAAGTCAATTGCATCAGAGGCAACAACTAACAATCAAAACCACTTAATGGTAAAAAAGAAACTTTACAACTAGCCAAGGGTTTGCCTGTCCGTGAAAAGTCTCTTTTCAGTATGACACAGAGGAGGGAGCAGTTCTCTGTAACCATGCACTGAGGAAAGTCCCTTGAAGAGTGGGGTGCTATCAGAAACATTTGAATCCTGGTTCTTGAGAAACCAGCCAGCTCTGTAACAGAGTGAACTTCGAGGGGGGCAGAAAATCTACTTTATTAGACAGGAAAGGTAACTATTGATAAGTCTGGGAACAGGTTCACCCTTTATGATTTTGCTTTGTATTGTAACCATTTTGTTCCCACAACTCTCCCTTGTTTCTAGTTAAGTCTTTATTCTTTCCTAAATAAACCTAGTTTTGTTTTAACCTAGGTGCTCACAAGTGCTGTGCGTTATACACGAGTGGTGGCTTCAGGTAAAATTGGTAAACTGGGGTGTGCTGTTCCTTTGGGTGCAGAGGACCTGGGATATGCGTGAGGGCCCAGTGTCAGCGGCTGGATATCACAGGAGTATCCCTTGTTAACCTGCAAGACAAAGTCAGGGATGTTGTAGGCCACAGAAGAGCACCTGAGTGGCTGCCAGTGTTAGGGAGCTGGCCTCCGGTTACCACAAGAGAGACTCCTGCTTGCTGAGGCAAGGGGGTAAAAAGGTGCCCCACAGCCCTGGGTGCCCTGAGAACCGGCACAACTAGTAACAGTGCCCCACCAAAACTCCTGGCATCATGCTGTCACTCTCCTCCTCGCCAGAAGGTAGCAGACCCTCTCCTTGCCATCTTGGGGCGTGAAATAATTATTGTCACTGCAGCAGCTCCTGCTATAGCAAAAACTAAATTAAGGTACCAATGAAACTTTATCTGCGGCTGCCAGCATTTGTATGTATCTGGTTTATGTCTTTTTATCGTACCAAAATTCAACACGAATGGCACCTTTTACAGTTTCCCAGCTTTATGAAATGCCATAAATCAGGCAGCTACTACAACAGCTCAGACTTGCACAGGAAAGGTTGAAGTTAATCAGATGGTTGGAGTCACGCACATGCCTCATCCCTATAAATCTCGGATGGGGTTCAAGGCCCCTTGCTGATGAGTTTTTCCACTTTGAAAAGCCTTTGGCCCATCTCACCTCTGCCTCCTCGCAAAAGCCCTCCCCTTCCCCCAGACCTCATTCCGATCTCAGGCTTCAGAAACAGTTAAGCCGTGGTTGAGCCGTAGTTTCCTTGCTGCCGAATCAGCACAGATTGCAGTGGGTCTGAGTACTGACTTGGGGATAGCGCATTCCCACTGACTGGTCACCCCTTCCCCCCGGCATAGTTACCTGCAAAGGCATTACAGTGGAGATATCATTCTGGCTTTCCCTATATGACTAGTATTGCTGGAATTCAGTTGCCAGAACTGGCTGGGTGCAGGAGGCACAGTGAAGTTAAGGTGCAGTGATGCTGCTGGAAGCAAAAAGCAGTGGCTGAAAGCTTTAAGCAGCGGAAAGTTACCTGTGATGGGGCACAGTGGGCAGGAGGAGAAGAGCAACATTTGCTAAGAGCTGAGCTACTTTGTACTCATAGAAAGCATACCCATAGCAGCATGACCGGTTTGGAATCTAGAGCTCAACCAAGGCAGGTTTTGTGTCTACTGCGGTGGGTCAGACTTTCAGAGGGCTTCCAAAAATGTGCCCACTGTGGCCAAAATTTTCCATAGTCACCACTGATTTGGGGTGTCCAACTAGAAACATCTAAGCCCTGATTTCTACAAGTGTTCAGCACCCAGAATATCAAGAGAAGTCAATGTGGGGAGGGGAAGGGAACGGATGGAGGCACTTGGCACCTCTGAAAATCAGGGTCTTGCACTTTGGGATGGACCTCCAGGAACTGAGGCACCCAAAGTGTGTAGCCACTTTGAAAAAAGTGTCTGCATGGCTGAAGGCACAGTAGTCTGCAGGAACAAAACCCTGGGCAATTCTGCATCCCCCAGGCCTGTTTGCCATAAACACAGGGGCTTCCCCCACACAAATTTTTACGCTGAATTTTTTGTGGCAGAAAAAAAAATCTGAGAATGTTGAAACAGATCGGTTCAATATTTTCAAAATGAAAATTTTTGTTCCGAAACATTTTTTGTTCGGAAATTTCCTTCCATTTTATGAAGAAACAGTTACAAGAAATTTACAATGTTCAAGATCAAAATGAAATGTTTTGCCTGGGTCAAACAAAATGTCAGGTTTGACTCGAAACATTTTTTTTTCACCTTTTCAATTTGTTGAAATTTGTTTTTAAATGTGTTCATTTTGACCCAGAATGAGTCCCTCCCCCCAAGTTTTCAGGATTGCCAGTGAACCAAAACAATCCCAGCTTTGCTCCCAGCACCCATGAATGAGAACACCCCAGCGTGAAATATTTCCTTAACCATGTTATTGCTAGGGAATGATTTATGGTTTACCTGAGTCACTCCAGGAGAAGATGCCGTGGTAGCATCCACCTTTTCTTTGAAAGCTTCCCATTGAGAAATGCTCTGTGCTTTCATGTGATTATCTCACGGAGCAGAGTCAAATCCCACAATAAAAATCTACAGGCAGAGTGATGTGCTAAACTACATCCCAACTACAACCCAACTAGGAAGTCTAGTGGAAACCATCTATTACTGTGACCATGACCCTTTATCACAGCTTTCTCTGTATTCCCATATTAATAAAGTAGCAGCTACACTGGGCCGAGTGCTGGACACGTTCCTGCTCTCCTACTTAGTTCTTAAAAGACATTTGTTTCCATAAAGGCCTCCCATTGAACGCTACTTTGCTCTTTCCCAGCCTTTGTAGGACAATAACAAATGTCTGGCATCCGTTAAGAAGAATTATGCATGTTCTAAACTGCCCATAATTCTTGGAATAGCAACAGGTTGCAGGGGATGTGCAATGAATAGAACATTTCAGAGACAGGGATGTTTGATTTTTTAAAACATTTTTTGCCCATTATTCAGTGAAAAATCCCTGATGACAGGATGGCAACTAATTGTAGAAAATGTACAAACAGCGAGATCTACCTGTGGCAGCCTTCTTGGGATATACTGGGGAGAGCTGGACAATATGGAAGGAATTATCTCTGCCAGGCACTGGGGCTGTGGGAGCAGAGTAAATTGCACATGGAAGTCAAGGAATACATCCCCCCACCTTTGAGTTGAAACAACATTGTGGTGTGCATCCATCCACTTTCCCGATGCTGAAAAAGAAGACATAGCTCTGTCTAAAGTCAATTCAAAATGCGGTCCTGGCATAACCCCTTCTCCCAGAACTGCAGTTGAAGTGAAGATTGGCAAATGTTGGGGATGCTTTTTGCAAACCAGGTGTCATTTTGTGAATGGTATATGGAAAGATTGTTTCTCACAAATAAATGGTCCAGTTTTATCCCGTCTCTAGTTCAGACTTTCTGCTAAATATCTCTGGGCAGTGCTATGAGCCAGGACCTTTCAGAAGGGGACAAACATATCCCTCGTTGGAGATGAGGGATGGAAAATGTTTCCAGTTCCTGTGGCATCAGTCTTTCCACGTATGGGCACCCAGAACACAAGCAACTAAGAATCCGGTCATAATTCTTTTTTACCAACAGCATCTCCTCAGGAGAGTGGGGTCACTAGAGCTGGTCAAAAGCTTTTCACTGACATTTTTTTTATGACAAATGTTTTTCCAAATAATAAGAAGAGTTCCATATTGTTCTACCTTTTTCATTGGGCTTTTTTTTTTGTCTTTCTCCCCACCCCTTTTGCCTTTCCCTCACTCCTCATTTTCACTGGGGGAAAATTCTAGGAACCCCACAAAAAACAGAAAACTTTGTATTATTGGGGAGCGGGGAATCTTTTCGTTTGAAACACTTCACTGGGAAATATTTTGCCTGGCACAAAGATGTACTGTCTCTGGGAAGTGGCAGAATACTTAGAAGAATGGTTTTGCTGTCATAGAAGCTCTATTCCTACCAGAAACACAACATCTTGGAGGTAGAGCCTTCAACTTTAGCCTCTCAGAAGAGAGGTCTCCGTATGCTGCAGTCTTCAAATATCTTAAGGGCAGTTGTAAAGATGAACGTGATCAACTGTTCTCCAAGTCCACTGAAGGTAGGACTAGAAACAATGGGCTTAATTGGCAACAAGGGAGATTTACGTTAGATATTAGGAAAGACTTTCTAACTATAAGGGTCATTAAACTCTGGAACAGGCTTGGATAGGAGATTGTGGAATTCTCATCACTGGAGGTTTTTAAGAGTAGGTGGGACAAAACTACCTGTCAGGGATGGTCTAGGTTTACTTGGTCCTGCCTCAACACAGGGGGCTGGGTTTGATGTCTTCTTCAGGTCTGTTCCAGCCCTACATGTCTATGATTCTATTCATGCTCACCTTACCTCTGCTTTCACTAATAACTGCCACCTCCATTCTTAACACTTATTTTTTTTTCTATGATGATAAATTTTGGTCTTTCAAGAAAACGTATGGCTCTGTAGCCTACTGAGAGGGATGTTCCATGCATCACAGGAATGGCAGCATTTTGCATTATACATAATCAAGAACTGTTATGCTGATGATATACTGTACCACACCGACTCCAAGCACTGTCGCTCTCATGATCTATTTTAGCGTGGGAACAGACCTCAAATAATTCAGCATGAGTTAGTGCGGTATGTTTCCAGCATGGCAGAGCTAGGATGATGCAGAGAGTGAGCCCACACTTTATGGAATCTGAGCCGCTACAAGTATTCCAAGGGAAAAATTAAACATGACCCTCAGATTTTAAATCTCTACACAACGGCAGTGAAGGTCCTGTGGAAACTTCCAGAAAGAAAAGCTCTCTGAGGGATGTAGGGAGAATATGAGAGGCAGAGGACTCATTTGGATCTCACAAAGACAGCCTACCTTGTGAGGAAGAGTTACTGAACCTCACGCTGCTGAGTCTAGCTCACCGTGACTAGTCTGGTAGTTGAGGCTGCTGCTCAGAACACTGCCTAAGCCATTAGCACCGGTATGTTCCCTATTATTTTATGAGGTTCAAGGTTTTCAAGTGATGTTGAAATCACATTCAAGGACATGTTGGGACAGAAGCCATGTAGCCACCTGAAAATAAAGAATTAGGAGCTTGCAAGTCTCCGGAAACGAGCTCTAGGAAATGAAGTGGACCACACAGTTTCTCTGGGGTCAAGATGTACTTTGGTAATGTTGCCAGAAACAAGTCCTGGATGACACAGGGGAGGTGGAAGGGTGGCAATGAAGTCACTAGCATTGCTGTGTGGAATCATGATTGTCTGGCTTTTATTAAAGTTTAAGTCATGGAATTTAAGAGTGTAGCACTACCCATAAAAGCTGCTCTCGAATATTTTATTAACAAATGAGCTAATTAAAAAAAGTTTTTGTTCTGTATAATCTGCTTTGTATCTTTCAAAGGAAGGGAGAGAAGGTGTAGTGCTTACAGTAAGGGACTGGGAATCAGGACTCCTGGGTTCTGTCCCTGGCCCTGTACTGCAGACTCTCTGTGCCATCCTGGGCAAATCACTATGTCTTTCTATCTCCACTCATAAAATGAGATGTCTGGTTATACTCACAGCAAACCACCCTGGAGTCTCTTATTGATGAAAGTCATTTATTCACAATGAAAGTCATTTATTCACACTATTGATGAAAGCTGGCTGAAAGGATACGACTCTTCATTGACAATGTTCAGATCTTTGATCAGCTCTACTCTTAGCAAGGTCTTCTGCGTCCTACCTACAGTCACCAGCTTCCTCGCTGCGTGTCCCCTGCTCCCACTGGGCTGCTAGGGTTGGGGTTTTCTGAAGCCTCTAAGCAACTCGGGAGCATGGCTTTTTCTGTAAATCCCACTCTGAATGCCTCCCCTTCCTTTCCTTTCCTTCCCCATCTCTCCCTTCCTCTCCCATCCTATGCACCTCTCCACTTTCGTCCTTCAGCCCTGCTCAAGTAAAACTCCCCCTGCTTCACTGGGAATGTTACACCTTGAATCTCTGCAAAAGAAATAGGCCACAGCCATTGGTCTCTAGATTGCCCATTGTTACATCAACGTGTCTAGGGCCTGGGCTATACTAAAAAGCTAGGTTGATCCAACTATGTCAGTTGGGAGTGTGAAAAATCCACCACCCCCAGAGCGACATAATTAAGCTGACCTAACCCCCGGTGTCGACAGCACTAGGTCAGTGGAAGAATTCTTCTGTCAACCTAGTTACCCCCTCTCAGGGAAGAGGATTAGCTACGCTGATGGCAGAACCCCTCCTGTGGTCATAGGTAGTGTCTACACTGAAGTGCTACGGTGGTCCAGCTGCAGTTACTACTGTAGCATTTCAAGTGTAGATGAGCCCTAAGCCCTGCATCCCGCAAACCCTTGCTTTTGTGATGCGTCCTTGTTCATGGCAAGGGTCTCAAGAAGAAAAATGTTCTCAGGGCCAGGCCCCGCATTTGTGGTATGAAAGACTTTCTTTGCAAACCACTTCTGGGTTGTCACAGAGAATATATTCCTTCGTGATAGTGAAATATTATAAGCAATCCTTTTTGCAGAAACAATACTAATGTCTAAGAGATGCGGGGGCGAGGAAAACAAAATATGTAAGAAAAGGAAGTCGGATATTAAACTTGTTTGTTATTTATTTTTAGGGAGAAAAAGATAATCTGTGGCCTCAGAAAACAAGGAACAAGTATATTGTAAGCAAAGGGCTTTCAGCAAAAGCCCACTATTATATTATTATTCATGTACATGTTTCCTAAGAGGAGGGAGTATTTGTAATGCATATTTCAACTTAGGCTAGAAAACTTCCATCATTATCATTTCAATTAAAATTGCTCTTTGAAGCAGTTTGTCTTCAGGCTCAGCCACATGAATCTTTGCTTTCATGAACATGTGAAAATTGAAAAATAAAGATGACCCTATTTTATCCAGTGCTGTTTTTCCTCTTTGAGCTGTGTGTGGTTTTTATTGCACAGCTCTTGTCAGTGAATGTTCGAAGTGTTCTCCTTGGAAATGGAACACAGGATGAAAGGTAAAGTCCTGACACGGATTAAAAACTAGCTAAGAGATGAGGAGCAATCTACCACAGAAATGGACCATTTCCAGAGTGCAAAACAGCTAATATCTGGGATGCAGGACGGGTCAGCTGCATTTCATAGCAACTTGGAAGAGGGGTGAACAGTGAGTTCTCATGAAATAAGAACAGATCAAAACCTCCCTTCAAACAGAAGGTTTATAGAAGCTCATTAGAGTAGGGAAACGAAGCTATGAGTATCTACTTTTCACTCCTCTCCATACTTCTTGGTTCTGGCCAGAATGGAAGCGGAAAATCCTGAGCCTGTTCTTTCCAGCCTAGTTCTCCAGACTAGCAGGATCTGGTTGTTTTGGTAAAAGATGTGACTTGGGTGACTATGCGGACCAAATGTCTAAACTCTCTGACTTCATCAGGGCTTTTGATAAATGTCACTTTCCACACGACCCTCTCACTTGGAGATTGCCAGCGACTGGCAGGCATGCTTGTTTCCAAATTCTCAAAAACAGCCACCAATTTTTAGTGGTTGCTTTGCGTCCCAGCTTGAGGCACCTACAGCAGGACACCCAGAAACTGAGATTCCCCAAAACCATGCTAATTTTTGCAAATTACAACTAGCTGTCCCTTTGTGGTAAGGAAGTAAAGTGTATCTGCCAGTCTTCTGCAGTACTGGGAACATATACTTCCAAGATGGATTCCTCATTCAATTAATGTGAATTAGGTCTCTAAGGCCCTTACAAATCTCAGCCCCGTCTTACAGCAGCAAATTGCATTATCATAACGGAATGAGTGGGGCTGTTTATATCCTCTAGGTGGGGAAGCTCTCGACATGTGCTGGATGAGTCTGAGCCACAAACTTTGAATCTGGATCCAGATTGCAACTACTAGGAGTATGGTTCAGTTTAGTTTGTGACCAGTTCATTTAGGGCTGGGTCCCGCTTCCATTGCGGTCAATGGCACAGCTCCCATGGATTTCAGAGAGAACAGGATTAGGCCCTTATTCATGACACAGAGGGTAGCAGTTGATTTGCATCTAAGTGAATACATTGGGTAAGTATGTGTTCCTCTGAGCCCTTCAAAGAGATTGGAATAAAAATGCATCATTCAGTATGCATGCATTTGTAAGGGTTCTGGTATAAATATATATGTTAGGTGATGCAGGGAAACCATGGAAATCTGTTTTATTAAAATGGCACGTGACACTGCACAGGTGAGAAAAATCACATCTACTGCCATGAATAAAACAAACCTAACATCCTGCCTAAGCTATGATTCCTCATGCCGTGTCTGAACGAGCCCCAGAAGCCCGGCTGTACATCCACAGGCTGCTGGCAGCATGTCATGCTGCGAATAACCCACCTTTCCAGGCTCGATGGACAGACTCAGAAGAACATGGCATAACGATTTTGCACCTAGAGAATTCTGAGAGCAGGCATTCCCACTGGCTTGGAAGAACTTTGATCATGCCATTCACTGTGAGTTTCCTCCTTGTCCATCCCTCTGATTTTACACCAAAACTAAAAAAAAAACCCAAACAAACTAAAAAGACCCCAAACGACTGTTTTCGCTTGCTAGTAACTGCAGAAAGCATCCAGGGTATAGCTAGCAAAGGTGATCATGAATCTGTCTCTAAGCCGTCTGAGAAACCCAGGAGCATGGCAACTGTAAGGCACAGCACTCCCCCTCTCCACTTATCGTGCAGGTGAGTCCCTTCACCTCCTCCAGTTTCACTCTCAGATGCTCAGACTACTCAGAATTTATTAAAAAGCAAAAAATTTGCATCTGTAAATTGTTATTTATGGACACCTTAACCTCCCATAAACAGCCCAGAGAAAGAGCACAAGTTAATCAGCATGCTTTGCTCATGCAGGAGAAAATCTGATAGTAAACACGAGCAGGTAAGAAAAATCTCATTAGTCTAGGGTGACAGCTCAGACGGGATATGGTTCCAAGCACAATCACAAAGTACAATAGATAACACAGAGCAAACTGCTGAAAATCAGCTGGCAGGAGACTCCTTGGCACCTATTAGATTTGTTAAGTCAGTTTTCCTGCCAACTACCTCGAGACAATTTACATAATGTTGCGCATGCTTAAAAAACCAACATTCTGGCTTAAAGAACAACACTGTAAAAAGTTTGACGAGAACATTCTGCAGCAGCAGATGCAAAATGCTTCCACAAACCCGTGGAAGGAGGCAGTTTTACAGCACCTCTCTGTCCTGTGGTGCAGTAACCGGGAGACAACAGGAACGGCTTTAGGTTTTGAAGCTGGAGTGGCTGTTTAAGCTTCTAAAGGGAAGTTACCTGCCTGGTTTTTAATGTAGACTTGACAAACTCTGTAATTTCATAGGCCACCCTCCCAGTCCCAGGTGAAAAATGTAACCAGAATAGCGTGTTCTGCAATATAGAATACAGAGTACTGGCTATCCAATACAGTGTTTGTGTCTGACATGACCCAATCTAATTTTAGCTCGACTTTGCTCATGGGAGGGCAAGGACAAGGCTGATGCATCACTTATGGCCCACTTAAGCCTTCAGGACTGGAGGTGAACAGTCACCTGGCAGAGGTCAGCAGAGACAAAAGGAAAGGGACAGCCACGGTGAATGAGAATTCCTGTAACAGTTCAGAGAAACCTCTGCGGACTGTGTCTTGCTGTATTTGCCTAGCTCTGGCATTGATATAGGTTTTGGGGCAAAAAGTCCTGCTTACTATTTGTTTTGCAGTGTATCATAGAATCATAGAATCATAGAATATCAGGGTTGGAAGGGACCCCAGAAGGTCATCCAGTCCAACCCCCTGCTCGAAGCAGGACCAATTCCCAGTTAAATAATCCCAGCCAGGGCTTTGTCAAGCCTGACCTTAAAAACCTCTAAGGAAGGAGATTCTACCACCTCCCTAGGTAACGCATTCCAGTGTTTCACCACCCTCATAGTGAAAAAGTTTTTCCTAATATCCAATCTAAACCTCCCCCACTGCAACTTGAGGCCATTACTCCTCGTTCTGTCATCTGCTACCATTGAGAACAGTCTAGAGCCATCCTCTTTGGAACCCCCTTTCAGGTAGTTGAAAGCAGCTATCAAATCCCCCCTCATTCTTCTCTTCTGCAGACTAAACAATCCCAGCTCCCTCAGCCTCTCCTCATAAGTCATGTGTTCTAGACCCCTAATCATTTTTGTTGCCCTTCGCTGGACTCTCCAATTTATCCACATCCTTCTTGTAGTGTGGGGCCCAAAACTGGACACAGTACTCCAGATGAGGCCTCACCAATGTCGAATAGAGGGGAACGATCACGTCCCTCCATGTGCTGGCAATGCCCTACATATACATCCCAAAATGCCATTGGCCTTCTTGGCAACAAGGGCACACTGTTGACTCATATCCAGCTTCTCATCCACTGTCACCCCTAGGTCCTTTTCCGCAGAACTGCTGCCGAGCCATTCGGTCCCTAGTCTGTAGCGGTGCATTGGATTCTTCCGTCTTAAGTGCAGGACCCTGCACTTATCCTTTTTGAACCTCATCAGGTTTCTTTTGGCCCAATCCTCCAATTTTTCTAGGTCCTTCTGTATCCTATCCCTCCCCTCCAGCGTATCTACCACTCCTCCTAGTTTAGTATCATCCGCAAATTTGCTGAGAGTGCAATCTACACTATCCTCCAGATCATTTATGAAGATATTGAACAAAACTGGCCCCAGGACCGACCCCTGGGGCACTCCACTTGACACCGGCTGCCAACTAGACATGGAGCCATTGATCACTACCCGTTGAGCCCGACAATCTAGCCAGCTTTCTACCCACCTTATAGTGCATTCATCCAGCCCATACTTCCTTAACTTGCTGACAAGAATACTGTGGGAGACCGTGTCAAAAGCTTTGCTAAAGTCAAGAAACAATACATCCACTGCTTTCCCTTCATCCACAGAACCAGTAATCTCATCATAAAAGGCGATTAGATTAGTCAGGCATGACCTTCCCTTGGTGAATCCATGCTGACTGTTCCTGATCACTTTCCTCTCATGCAAGTGCTTCAGGATTGATTCTTTGAGGACCTGTTCCATGATTTTTCCAGGGACTGAGGTGAGGCTGACTGGCCTGTAGTTCCCAGGATCCTCCTTCTTCCCTTTTTAAAAGATTGGCACTACATTAGCCTTTTTTCAGTCATCCGGGACTTCCCCCGTTCGCCACGAGTTTTCAAAGTTAATGGCCAATGGCTCTGCAATCACAGCCGCCAATTCCTTCAGCACTCTCGGATGCAACTCGTCCGGCCCCATGGACTTGTGCACGTCCAGCTTTTCTAAATAGTCCCTAACCACCTCTATCTCCACAGAGGGCTGGCCATCTCTTCCCCATTTTGTGATGCCTAGCGCAGCAGTCTGGGAGCTGACCTTGTTCGTGAAGACAGAGGCAAAAAAAGCATTGAGTACATTAGCTTTTTCCACATCCTCTGTCACTAGGTTGCCTCCCTCATTCAGTAAGGGGCCCACACTTTCCTTGGCTTTCTTCTTGTTGCCAACATACCTGAAGAAACCCTTCTTGTTACTCTTGACATCTCTTGCTAGCTGCAGCTCCAGGTGCGATTTGGCCCTCCTGATTTCATTCCTACATGCCCGAGCAATATTTTTATACTCTTCCCTGGTCATATGTCCAACCTTCCACTTCTTGTAAGCTTCTTTTTTATGTTTAAGATCCGCTAGGATTTCACCATTAAGCCAAGCTGGTCGCCTGCCAGATTTACTATTCTTTCGACTCATCGGGATGGTTTGTCCCTGTAACCTCAACAGGGATTCCTTGAAATAAAGCCAGCTCTCCTGGACTCCTTTCCTCTTCATGTTAGTCCCCCAGGGGACTAATGGCACTTATGCCTAAGTGGAGTTAGAGGTAGCTGCCACTTTTGTTAGGGTTGCTTATATTATTTATGCATTGGATTTTGACTGAGTGGAGAAGGCCCAGGGAATTCACACATGAGCGAATATGGATAAATCTACTGGTATCGGGGTTAGGTTTGTTCAAAGACTTTGAGCTGGTGCAGAGCACAGGGGAGAAGGGTGGATATACTTGATTTAATATTGATTTGTCTCTGCCTAGATTCAATTATTGTGTTGTCTCCAAGGGACTGAGGCTTAAAAAGGTGAAGGAGCGGGAGTTTCTCTTCAAATCATTGTTCATTGTTTAGTCAAGAATGTATTAAGAATATGGGAATTAAAACAGCATGCAAGGGGCTTATAGAAAGTAACAAGAGGAAGCTGTAAAAGGGCCAAGAGATGATTGAAGTTTGTGCTTGGGAGATAGCTGATAATGGGACATGCAGAGTGAATTGTTGAAATGAGTTTTGTGATAAGGTAAGGGTGCTGCAGCCTATACAGGGTCAACAGGTCCCAGCTGGTCATCTGGTGCTGGGGCAGAGAATAAAAGAAAGGGGAAGTGGGGTCCAGAAGGGAATGGATGTTTTTCTTTCCTCTTGGCTGACAAGGGGAAGCCTGTAGTGGTTATTGTCAATGATTTTCAGTTGGTTTGTTTTTGTTTTGTGACTGTTTTGTGGACAATGAAACAAGCCCTGAGAAAAGGAGCTTAAAAAGACTAATGCGTGGATTGCTCACTCCCTTCCCTGGATGGTGGAACTGCCCACAGTTCCCAGCTTGACCATTCAAAAGAGTTTCTGAATAGGAGGGTGATGAGTAGCTAAAGCTAATCTCAGAAAAGCAGGAGTAGAACTCACTCCACAGAGCTTCAAACATCCAGTTCTCCTGCGGCATTGCATAGAAGCAGCAGGGGCAGAGTAAAATAATGCAAATTTTGTTCATCCATCTTCTGGTTAAGCAAAGGTCAGTCATGTCCCATGACAACTACAAATACTGTACGTATCCAAAACATATGGATTCTTCTTCTTCTCCAGTGTGCTATTCCTCATTTGGGAATAGAGCCCATTGTAGTGTTGCAGACTCTCATGATTCTATTGCAAATCTTGCAATATTTGGTGTTTTACTGAAAACCCCAGATCCTGAAGTCAAGTGAATATGTGAGAAGCTCAGCTTCCATTAATAAGAAGCACGTTTCTAGTTCTTGTGGTTGTGGAGCTTGCAAATGTTACCCAAGGATCAAAATCAAAAGGCAAATAAAAATAACCCCATTTAAAAAAGACCCTCATTTTTAAGCCAATGTCATGATTTTGGGGGACTGACTCACTAGTTTTGAACATCCGAGGTTGGCAGTTGTGTATTGGACTAGACACTATACAAACACAAAAGGCAGTCCTTGTCCCAAACAGCTTACAATCTAAATTGGGACAAAACACAGCAGACAGGTGTAGAACATCGCAAAGTAGCGGGAGGAGTCAAGAACACAGTCTTGCATCCACTAGCTAAGGATCAGGTGCTCAGCTAATGCAAATAGGTATCGCTTCACTGAAGTTAATGGAGATATGCTGATTTACACCAGCTGAGGATCTGGCTTCCTCATGTGGTTTTTTAAAAGTTAACAAGAGACAGTGATGAGATGCCAACATTTCACCAGAAGTTTCAGACGGGCCGGGGTCTTTAGTCTGACGGGGATTAGAAGCCGCATGGCGTAATTGGGTATGTCTGAGGTTACAGGGTGTGCATCTCTTCTTCCCACATTAGGGAATCTCTTATTTTTTGTCAGTAACTTATAACAGCAGAGACGCTCTCTGTTTCTCCCCACCCTCCTCCCTGGGAGGTTGGTATGGCCACCCACACCTGTCGCAAAGCCAGCAGTGGGTCCATGGGGGGTCTGCAGACTTCGAACAGTAAAATGGCATTCGTTCAATTCCATGCTGCACACGGCTGTTCCCAGGGTTCCGATCTCTAGGCAGGTGCCAGAACTGAACAATGACCTTTAACAGCAATATCCTGTCATGCAGCAAGCTCAGGCTGTGTAATCGTCTGGCCACGCAGCATGGCCGTCCTCACTATGGCAGTCCCCCTTGCAGGGGTTCCACGGGTCTTGAGGGCTTACTTAGCACAGGCTGGACATATCAAACAAGAAGGCTGTGTGTGAGAAATGGTGAGCTTTTAGAACGCACGGCGAGGCATTCTAGAATGGCAGGTATATTAAAGCCATTTATGATCACAGGTCTGACTTTCCAAAGTGCTGATCCCCTGCAGCAACCATCAATGGCAGCAGGAATTTTGGGCACTCAGCGCCCCTGAAAAGCTCTGACACTGGGCCTGACAACGCTGGACACCAAGAGAGTTGTTGCCACCTAGTTAGTAGGAAATAAGGTTTGAGGATGGAAAGAATCAACACATATGCCTACGGTTCAACAACGACCAGTAACAGGAAAGCTGCATAGCAAAAAGAATCAAACTCTGGGGATAAATCATTGTTGCCAAACTTGTTTCCAATGAAAGCAACTTCTGTGAGCTGTAGCTCACGAAAGCTTATGATCAAATAAATTGGTTAGTCTCTAAGGTGCCACAAGTACTCCTTTTCTTTTTACATTCTTCCTTGTATCTCATCCACATTTTCAAATCTATTGCCCTTAAAGGAAGATGCCCTTCTGTTTGAATTAATCTCTTCTCATTGTGGAATGCTAATACAAATATTTCAGCAATCAGTGAGACTAGAATCTCCCCAAAATAAAAACAGTTCTCACGAAAACTTCTCCATTGGGCTTTCTCCGAGCCAGTGGTGCAGTAGTTCTGTTAAAATTCTTAGTATGTGGGCTTGGAGTCAGTGGAACACAAACAAGGTGTAACCCTTGTGGGGAGGGATAGCTCAGTGGTTTGAGCATTAGCCTGCTTAAACCCAGGGTTGTGAGTTCAATCCTTGAGGGGGCCATTTGGGATCTGTGGCAAAAATTGGGGATTGGTCCTGCTTTGAGCAGGGGGTTGGACTAGATGACCTCCTGAGGTCCCTTCCAACCCTGGTATTCTATGATTTTGGCCCCTTTCCAGGTATGGAAGCCAGAAGTTTGGATGGACATTTGAGAATTGTTGCACAAAAAAATCCATCCTGAACCACTTCAGCCAGAGCAAAGGCTGCGGCCATTCGCTTGGCCATTAGGATGGTCAAAACCCCAACCCCGCGGAATGGAACATGTCAGTAAAAGGGACAGGCAAATTCCCCGAGCATCGGGGCAGCGATACAGGCTCACTGGGTAATCTATAGACCAAAAACCAATGCAGTCATCTCCAACGCGGAGCTGTTAAACCCAATGGCATGTGGATACCTCTGCTCCTAAATTCCTTCAACACGAAGAAAAAAAAATTCAGAGTCCAGGTCAGCCTTGTAACGTAATAACTGGAAAGTCATACCTGTCTCTCCCACTCCAGGGACAAAGCACAGTGCATTACATCCACCAGGCACCAGTGTGAGTGACCTCCATAAGGTGCAAGGTACTGGAGAACCAAGGCCTTTCTATGAACATGAGTGCAAACGACATGCACCTTTGCTTGGCAAATCCGGAATGCATTGGAAAAGACATGATGGAGAAGTTATTTAGCACTTGTATATAACATGTAGGACAAGCTATTGCTCACCAGTAATTTATGGATATACTGAGGGGAAAAAATGAACAAGACGCCTGATAATTTATGCTTCTGTGGGCTCCCTTCTGTCCTCAGGGACATGAATACAACTAACTGCCATCCGTCCTTGATAATTGCTGCAATGCCATCTTTTTAATGAAAATTAAGTGCTTTGGTCGCACTAAATACAGGCTGTGTGGACACATTTAATTGCAGTACTGGGAGACAGTAACCTCATTTGGAAGGAAGTCCTTGGAAAATTCAGCGTGGACACTTCAGAAACAACAGGCACCATTAACTTTAAAGCACTAAAATGTTATTCTTGCATCCATGTTGGCCATTTCATTTCTCTCTTCTCATGTTCTCTTCTTTTTCTTTGATACAATTTAAAGTGACGTAATGTGTTCTAATTATGATCACATCTGCCTGCTCCTTCCGAGTTCCAGATGACATTTGCATTGCCTCTTGGGTAGGGGGAAGGGAGAAAGGCAATCAAGTTCATTGAGCAAAACTATTTTCCAAGCAGATAGTTTGAGCGGCTAGAACTCTCTGGGCCAGATCCTGAGCCTAAAACAAGGAGTTAGGTGCCTAGCACTTAGCACTCAGCCCTCTGGGTCTAAAACGAGGAGCCTGTGGCCATATTTATACGTCCAAGTAGCTGAGTATTCAAAGGTGCTGAGCTTCCACTGAGCTAGCTGGGAGCTGCTGCATGCTCTGCATTTTTTTTGAAAACAGCCACTTATCCAGGTGCTTAAATATGGACGCGAGGGTATAACTTCAGGCAGTCACCTAACAAAATACTGGCCAGGGTGGCTCAATCCTCTAGTGATGCCTTGTAGCATGTACTCAGATACCAAGGCGGTGGGCGACATAAGCATTCTGTTCATCCAGGGAAATCCACGCACGAGATAAAGTTATTTCTTATAAATAATTAGAACAGACAATGGCATCAAGTTGTCATGCAGGGGCCCCCACTGAAGGCCAACATTTGGTAATAGCTAGCACACAGCCTGAGTATCTCAGACAGCACAGTGAGCCCCAATTTTAGAGAATAGCTGCTGGTTCCCTGGTGCTGCTGGGTGGGAAATGTTGGCACATGGTGGATTTTTAAAGGCAGCCGCTGCATCAGAAATATTTTTGAAAAACTGAGAACAAGGTTCAGATTTTAAGAGTCAATCATGCTACTCTCCAATACATGGTATCACCTCGTGTGAACCTTTTAATCAAAGACTCTCCACATCCACCCAATGGCAAAGCCTCTCAAGGTGTGTCTACACTCGCAGGAAGAGATTTACCTTGCAGGCCCTCCACAATTACAAGGTTTGTTTTCTCATAGATGGAAAAGCAGAACCCCCAAGCCAAGCATCTGGGGGAAGGAGCAGCATTAGCTCCAAGGAAAAATAAAAGGCATATTTGCAGTGTCCTTTTCTTAATAAAGTCAATAGGCATTTTGCACACGACCGTCTCTTTGGGGGTACGTAAGCGCAATGCCTCTGGGCCAGGGTGTCCTTTCTTGCACATTTTACCGGTGAGACCTGATTGTGTGCTCTCCTCCAAGTAGGCTGGTGTGTGGAAACATGAGAGGTAAAGAACCAGCTGCCAGATGTTGCTGCCATTGCAGCACTTTCCCCTCTGTGAGGTGACACAGGTGAGCTGAATGTTTTCAAGCCTCATCTGTAGAAGAGAGATTTTTTTCTTTCTGTTTTCCAGTGTTCCCTCCACAAGGACTAGTCACCCTGGGACTATACTGAAAAGCAATAAGAGCTTCCAGGCAGGAACCAGGGCAATTACACACAGGAGACTGCCCTGGTTTTGTGGAGTGTTTTGCTACTTACTCTTAGTTAGCAGCAATGCTCCACTTGAAAACAGAGGGGCAGATCTGCAGCTGGTGTAAATGAATATAGCACCCCTGACTTCAGTGGGTCTACACCAGCCCAGAGTGGGGAGGAGAATGGAAACACTTACTGATGAGCCCGTTCACTGAGTTGGCCCCTTTCCCAATTCAGTCAGACTGCACCTCTGTCCGCTACTCAGAGCTCTGAAGGAGATCAGGTTTTGCTTCCCTAAACGTGAGGTGAGGAGTTTTCACTGGTGCAACGAGGGGTAGGTGTGTGTGTGAATAGTGTGCTGGTGTTCAGATGGAGTGCTCACGCACCCATACCCCTGAGCACCAGTCTGCTGTGTCCGGGCACATGGGGATGGAGTCCCGGGGAGAGAAGAAGTCAGAGATTTTCGAATAAACAAACAATGGAGGGATCAGGTAGCCTGAGCAGAAATGAGACAGAAAGAATAAGAGCTTGATTGAATGCCAATGCCAAAGCCAGCTCATTGGGAGTCTTTCCATTGAATGGAATAGGCATTGGGTTGGGTCTGTGGTACTACAGTGATTAATACCATAAAGAGATGGAATAGTAGGGCATGTCCGAGATCGTTCTGGTTTAGCATCTACATACTGTGGCATCACAGCTTTCTGCATGAATGAGTCAAGACTACATTGTCTTAGAATCCAGCCAGAGCCCTCGTACACAGTAGTGCCGGCATCCCCTAGAGAGACCCCCCAAAAGACACTTTCTTTCCCGGTGTTTGCCTGATTAGGGATTGACTCAAGCCTGAGCAAGAACAGCTGCATGTGGCCTCTTTACTAAATGATTTCTACAAATGTGTGACTCATCTCTTATTCACTAGCTTCTTCTCTAGCTCCCACGCTAAAGCAATGGCACATTTACACTTTAAAACTTCTCCTTCTCTTGTTCCCTGATCTATTGCAACATGCTGCTCTGATCCTCAAGTTATACACTTCAGAAAGTGGCAATGCCTCATCTCCAGATCTGAGGTTCAGATGAGAGAGTGCTAATTTAATTTCTAAGTATTGTTATTAATTGGATCCACTTCTTTTTACTGTTACCAAGTCCATTAGACCCAAGTTTCTAATACACATTATTCAGTGGTCCCAGTTAAATACACAGTATAGCATACAGCCTAAAGGCAGAAAAGCTAGACCCAGAAGACACCCAGGTGACAATTGCTCAGATTGCTTCCTTACTCTATGTGGTTCCAGTAATTTTGCAAACTCAAGTAGAGTTCATAGCAGAGCTGATCTTCTTCTCTCTTAATCTAATCACTTCATAACATTTCCCAAGGCCCAGGGAGTTCTTAATCTTTGCCCTTGGTGCTCTTTGTCCCTTAAATATGTTGCACTTCTCACATAAAATCTGACATTTCATTTCCTCAGTTCTGGAGTCAAGTGTAATGAATGCATCATAGAATCACAGGGTTTTATAGACAGAAAAGACATGTTTGATTATGGATTCCATAATCTTCCCCTGAATTGTCCCCACAGACTATTGCTGACTTCTCCGTCTATGCTAAGTCTGAACAACTCCAGAGAAGGGTTATAAAAATCAATACGACGAAGCGGTAGGAAGTGTATGATTTGGACCCGGGATTTCATGTCTGGCTGCGGAAGCCACATCTTGATTTGGATGAGTTTGTTTTGCTTCTTTTCAGTGATCCCTTCCCTGCATTGGAACCTGTGAACGCCTTGGTGCACTGCGATCGTCTCGCACGCCTATGTTGGTTTGGATCCAAAGAACAGGAAGAAGACAAGGCTGATTGCCACAGCAGGTGTTCCCTGCCTCAGCAGAATGAGCACGTATTCGGAATACAAAAGGACACCGAGGGATATTGTAAAGGACAAAAACTCTGCGAAGCATCTTCAGTGTATCTAGAGCAAAGTGTTCGACAATACACAGCTACATCAGGAAACCGCCAGGCAGATATGGGCCACTGCTAGCAGAGAATAGCAGGTCTGCACTAACCATCAGGTGGCTGGCGTCAGCAAAGTCTCTAAAGACTCCTCCACTGCTGAAGGATGCGTGAGGGGAAAGCGCCTCCTCTAGAAATGAGTGTACGTGGGACTGAAGAGGTGCGTGGTCTGCCCCCTGGCAGAGGGTGGTGTTTCCTCCATTCAGCACAGTGACCCGCTAAGGAGCAGGCATGTGTAGAGGGGTGCACATTGTTAATCTCTTGCTCCTCCATCAGCAACAATGGCACTGTCCTCTCTTGCTTCTCCTCCTACCGCTCAGAGGCCTTTCCAGAACCCCCTTTGGACTAGTCAATATGTAATCTGTCTATGCTCTGACTCACACACATGAATAACAGAAGTTCTCTGAAGTGACACCTTCCATTTGGTCTTTTGGTGTTTCCCTGCTAGATTGTAAAACTCTCCAGGACACTGATTCACTGGCTTAGATTGGGAGCTCCTTGGAGCAGGGACTGTCTTTTTGTTCTGAGTTTATGTAGCACTTAGCACAAGGGGCTCCTGGGCCCATGGCTAGGGCTCCTCCGTGCTGTCACAATACCAAGATATAATAATGGGTGTGTTCTGTACAATGCCAAATGCACTGCTGATGCCTAACAAATAACTGAATAATAAACAAACAATAATCATCCAAATCGGAATGCCAGAAAATATCAGCTAATGGACTGTGGAGGAAGGAAAAACATGCTGAAGAAGCTCGATAGCACTGGGGACAAGGAAAGACAAACACATGCATGCACATATGTGTGGCTTTCATATCCATAGAGTAGGACAGGACAGACAGTCACTCTTAGTTGGATGAGCTGATCAAGGGATTCTTGATTCTCCTCCCACCTTGCCTGCTGTCTCTAGTCAGCTCTGTGAAACCTCGTCTAGGGCAGGCCACCACCTACCCAGTATCTCTCATGAGCTCCATGTAGGAGAGCAGCCATTTCTCACAAAGCGATCGCTCTATATCTCACTTGTCAGTCCTCATCCTGAAAGGAAACCTGCACAACACCTTCAAACGACAAGCCTGGGAGTTTAGCTTCATAATTTGGCTGGACACTACAAATAATGGACTGAATAGAGCCACTGGATTTATGGCTTATTACAACAATCGTTAACCCACTAAACACTGCCAAGCTTTTTTCCCTCCCCTCTCCCATGACTGGAGGGGTGTTAATGGGCTACTTCACCTTGAATGGTCCCTTGAAATGTATTAACTACTTATGACAGGTTTCAGAGTAACAGCCGTGTTAGTCTGTATTCGCAAAAAGAAAAGGAGTACTTGTGGCACCTTAGAGACTAACCAATTTATTTGAGCATGAGCTTTCGTGAGCTTATGCTTAAATAAATTGGTTAGTCTCTAAGGTGCCACAAGTACTCCTTTTCTTTTAACTACTTATGCTAAACAATCTGTCCCACTTTGTATTTAGCTGTGACATTTCCCAGACCTCCAGAAGAGCTCTGTTTGAGCCTGAGAGCTCGTCTCTCTCACCAGTGGAAGCGGGTCCAATAAAAGATATTACCTCCCCCACCTTGTCTCTCTAATAGCCTGGGACCAACATGGCTACAACACCACTGCATGTGGGCATTTGTCAGCATGTTCCCTGTTATTTTCTTTACCTTTCCTCTCCGCAGCTTTGCACATTTATTGTAGGTTTACCAACTGCCTGCACCAGGGGAGCATATATTTGGCATTAGCTTGCTCTAATAGTTTTAGACAAATAACATGTATTGCCATTTTGATTGCCATCTAGTGGCAATCTTTCAGAGGTGCATTTTATCATTCACTACATTTTGTAAACTCAACACCATATAATAAGTCAGAGGGTGCGAATGTTTTGAGGTAATCAACATATTTCAATAATCTGACACTCAATAAACATGACTAACATAATCTTTTCCTCCGATCTCCACGTCAGTCTCCTTGATGGTCCAGGCTCCACAGTGCAGTGTTTTGGAATATAAATCAAAAGCAGCGTTTACCTCATAGTCTGTACAAATCAGTTAAACGTTTCTGAAGATAAACTTGCTTCAGGCCACAGCTGTGTTCATTACAATTTCTTATTGTATTGACTGCTTTTATTTTACAAAACCCTGTCTATTCCATGCCCAGTGCGTATTCTCTGAGCTCTGGGTTTGGTCCCACTGACATTTAAGACAGTGGTAAAATTCCCATAAACTCGAATGGGACTAAAACTGAGCTCACAGTGACCATGAGTATTAGCAGCCGTAGAGATATGGAGTTATTTTGTTTTCTGGCATATATGCATGCTCTCAGATACTTGGGTAATACTAGAGATTGGTCTGAGCTGCAAAGTTTGAATTTGGATCCTGGCTTTCCACACGTGCAGCCCCCTCCCCATTCCAGAAAGCAACCCAAACAGCAGCACAGAACAATGGAGTCAGCTGCTGGGGTAACCCCCTTCCAACGGGCACGGGGCGGCAGGAAGAGCAGGAATGGATGAACAGGCTCAACGTGCCACCTTTCTTTGGGGTCTGAATCCCAGCTCCTTGCTTGGTTTTATTATAATCCCTGTTTATTTCCTTCTCCAGAGACAAATGTGGGTTTCGTTCTGCTAGGCCTGCATGGTTTTTATGATTTTGTTAATTTTGATGAAATTTCAGATTTTGGAATGAAAGAGGGAAAATGTCTCCCCATTTAAAAAAAAAATCGCTGCAATAACCAATCCCTGTGAGTTATTTCACAGTGCACATTTGGTCATCCTGCGCATGAAGTAGTCCTTCCCTATTTCCTTCTCTTTTCCTTACCTTCTGATCACCTGCTCAGGTTTTTAGCTCCTTCTTGGCAGGCAACACGTAATTATTATAATTAATAATTTATTAATAACACTTTTTCACATAGAATCATAGAATATCAGGGTTGGAAGGTACCTCAGGAAGTCATCTAGTCCAACCCCCTGCTCAAAGCAGCACCGATCCCCGACTAAATCATCCCAGCCAGGGCTTTGTCAAGTCTGACCTTAAAAACTTCTAGGGAAGGAGATTCCACCACCTCCCTAGGTAACGCATTCTAGTGTTTCACCACCCTCATAGTGAAAAAGTTTTTCCTACTATCCAAGGTTTAGGTTGGATAGTAGGAAAAACTTTTTCACTATGAGGGTGGTGAAACATTGGAATGTTTGAGACCATTGAGACAACTTGAGACCATTTGAGACAACACTGGAATGTCTGAGACAACTTGAGACCATTACTCCTCGTTCTGTCATCTGCGACCACTGAGAACAGTCTAGAGCCATCCTCTTTGGAATCCCCTTTCAGGTAGTTGAAAGCAGCTATCAAATCCCCTCTCATTCTTCTCTTCTGAAGACTAAACATCCCCAATTCCCTCAGCCTCTCCTCATAAGTCATGTGCTCCACTCCCCTAATCATTTTTGTTGCCCTCCGCTGGATGTTTTCCAATTTTTCCACATCCTTCTTATAGTGTGGGGCCCAAAACTGGACACAGTACTCCAGATGAGGCCTCACCAATGTCGAATAGAGGGGAACGATCACGTCCCTCCATGTGCTGGCAATGCCCTACATATACATCCCAAAATGCCATTGGCCTTCTTGGCAACAAGGGCACACTGTTGACTCATATCCAGCTTCTCGTCCACTGTAACCCCTAGGTCCTTTTCTGCAGAACTGCTGCCTAGCCATTCGGTCCCTAGTCTGTAGCGGTGCATTGGATTCTTCCGTCCTAAGTGCAGGACTCTGCACTTGTCCTTGTTGAACCTCATCAGATTTCTTTTGGCCCAATCCTCCAATTTGTCTCGGTCCCTCTGTATCCTATCCCTACCCTCCAGCGTATCTACCACTCCTCCCAGTTTAGTGTCAGTTTAGTGTTTAGTGTCACATCTGAGGCACTCACACTCCAAATCTCCAAGGGCTAACAGGACACATATACTGAGCGAAGGAGTGCATACACAAACCCACAGCCCAGGAGGGAAAGCCACAAATGTTGTCAGTAAAGATGTATGCACAGAATCATTCATTTTACCTCAGAGAACTTTAATTCCCCATCAGCAGGAGAGCCCAGCCTCAGAGGCAGCTGTCACTCTGTAAAATACTCATCACAGCATCTTCAAATGAAAACGTAGACAAGTCTACCTTACATTACGTTGGCAATGAGAACAAAATGCATCAGTGTATATTGTAGGTGAAAATTATCCTGTGGAAAGTCAGCTTGCAGTCAAAATGGAGTTATCCATTATTTAGTGGGAAACTTTCCCATTAGTTAAAAAGATTTAGACATTGCGTGAAAAAAAAAGAGTAGGATATTTTCATGCCCCAAATATTCTTTCTTCAATAAATGTAATATTATAAATAAAGCACCTCGTGCGATTCATACATCAGACACACTACATTGCCTTTTGGGAGATGGAGAGCTTCTTCAGAACACCAGTATCTACTATTCCTTCTCTCCCCATCTACCGACCTGTCTCTGGGCATTCAGAGGAAATGTAGCTTTCTGAGTTGTTCAGGTTTCAGAGTAGCAGCCGTGTTAGTCTGTATTCGCAAAAAGAACAGGAGGACTTGTCGCACCTTAGAGACTAACCAATTTATTTGAGCATAAGCTTTCGTGAGCTTCAGCTCACTTCATCGGATGCATTCAGTGGAAAAATTCCACTAAGGTGCCACAAGTCCTCCTTTTCTTTTTGAGTTGTTCAGAGCTCCCTGTAAATTATATTCATCTACCTAACAAGATGAGTTTGCCCTCAGGGTTTTACCAAGAGAATGGGATTGTTAATGTGCGCAGAGCCAGGCTGATAAAAGTCACCAGGTCTCTGGATCCCCCTTAATTTTGAAGCCAGAGTCACATGGAAGAAAAGAAAAATCTATTTGAATTTTTATTGTCATTTTACTGCTGCTAGAACATAGGAAACTTCCCATCAAAGCACAGGGTAAGTTCCCAGCCAGGTACACTGTCTCCTGATTTTTTATCACCTGGGACACTTTGCTGCTTAGGTCTCACCCTGCTCCCCCAGCTCAGTGGCTACCTGCAGCTCCCATCGCATGTGGTGGCCAGCAGCCAGCTGCAGTGTTCAAAGGACTCTTCAGGTATGGAGCAGGAGGCAATAGAACCCTAATCAACACATATTTTATTCTCCTGCAATAGGACAAGAGGGAGAAAGAGAAATCCTACCTCTGGCACCTGCTTTCTCCCCAGTGGGTGCACTTACTTTATTAGTTTTAATCCAAAAGAAACCTCTCAAACTGCTGGTGAAAGTTAACCTGATAACAACAATGCAGGAGCATAAATGACCAAAATGCTGCAGCTCTTTGGAGAGAATTTGAATTAGGCTTCTGATGGCCTGTGTTTGCAATCTCTGTGAGATAAGGGGACAAGTAGGCAAAAAAACAAACCAAACAGATGAGAGCTTATTATTGCATTCAATTGCTGACGAGATACAGCAGCCCATGCAGGCCTGGTGTTTTTAATCCATTTGCAATAAACCTCAAAGTTGTAAATATTTTAGAAACGAACCATTTACACATGGCTGCTGCACGTGGCACTCACCAAGATGCACCCGATGAAGCGAGCTGTAGCTCACGAAAGCTTATGTTCAAATAAATTTGTAAGTCTCTAAGGTGCCACAAATACTCCTTTTCTTTTTAAAGAAAGGGAGGTCAGAAGGGGAAGTCAGGAAGAGGAGCAGGCAAATGCAGGGTGACTGGGCCAGGAGGTGTGGATGCTGGAGAAGGATCATGGCAGTGAGAAACAGAACTGTCCTCCCCAAATGTATCATTAATCACTAGGTGCTAATTTGCGTTAGTTTGCTGGCTCAGTTTCTTCTGAGCAGACAGACTTGAGAACTACAGAGACTTTCACACTGCAAGCCTGGGCTTACATATGGAAGAAGGAAAGTGTGTAGGATTATGCATTCTCCATACTCCAGCAGTTGGGTGTCTCTCATTTGCACTCATAATTAGTTGGAGCTGCAATTAAAACTGCACTCTCAAAGCTAGAGAAAGTTTTTAAAAACATGACCCAGCATCCCATCTGCAGCCCTGTAACCTTGCTGCAATGGAGATGCCAGCTAATCCTAGCGCAGAAAGCAAAGCATGAAGAAGGATGTTTGTCTCCTGAGGCCTAGTGAGTGTGCAGACTCAAGCCAACATTATTGGACCCAAGAGGAAGGAAGGAAGAAGAGCCAGCCAGCTCCAGAAAGATGTGCGCTGCGATACTGAAGAAACAAAGTGAAGCAATTGAAGAGAGCCAAACTAGCAAAAGCAGTTCAGTCTCTTCAGGGAGAAGCCTCCCCAGCTGGTTCTGGAAACTCAACAGGAGACATGTCATTGTGTTGCTCAGAACAGTCATGTTCCTCGTAAAAAACAGCACCTTCCTCTTCTAACCAGAGAAGATAAAGGGCTTGGATTCTCATCTTCCTTTCATCAGTTTTTCCCCAGTGTTACTGCGTTGGTTCCAAGCGGGCTAGTCCTGATTTACACCAGAGTCAGTCAGATCAGAGTCAAGCCCGAAGGCTGCTGCCTGGGCAAGGGCCTGCATTTCATCAAAGCAGCATCTCAGGAAACAGCGGGAATTAGGGCAATTTAACGGAGACCTGTACTCTTAAGGCTGAGCAGAGCAGCGGCACGGCTCATGTGGGTGAGAACAAAGCACTTCGCACTGGGATTAAACTGTGGGAAAACTCTCTCTACATCGGGAAAGGAGCATTTCCAATTACAAAAGACATTCACGCGCCTCCTGCTGGGAGCGTCCACATTGCTGAGAGAAGCAACATCGTTTCTTACTCTGGGAGCGAGGGACAGATTCAGCAGAAGAGCCTGTCACCTAATCCCCCCTCCTGCTTTATTCCTGGGCTAGGTTTTAAAATTAAAACTCGTTTAAAGAGGTCAGTGGCGCTGCACGCAGCTTGTGGGAGCAGTCAAACTAGGACGCAGCAAAGAACAGGCCGGCCCTGGGATGCCCTCACGCTTCCATGCAGGGGCTAGTGGACTTGGAGAGCACGCACCAGTCTGTGCCACCATGGTCAGTATTAGCCGTCTAAAGAGGGTGGATGGAGGGAGATTCCCCGCCTCCTTTCTCCAAAGCATCCAGCAGTGAGTGGGGGGTGCACGCTGCATTTGTTTCAGTGGTGGTGGTGTTTTGGCTGGAGCCCAGGGAGGGCTAGGGCTGCGGCATGGCTCCGTGGCACAACCAGTCCACAGTGTCCCAGCACAGGGCTGCCTGCAGAATCCTGATAGTTTATACCTGTGTTTTAGTACTATCTGGAATCTCTCGGTGTTTATAATGATCCTAAAATCACTTTTACTCCTACGTTTTCTTCTTCTTTGGAAACTGATCAAGCTGCTCAGATTTGATTCATGACAGTTGTGGATTGCTGCACCTTAGCTAAGGAGGAGACTGGAAACTATGGGAGAAGGAGGCTTTTAGGAATAAAACCAAAGAAAGCAAAGGGATGGGTGAGCGAGGAGGGAAAGGCTGCACTTAATTGCGTCTTCTACCTAATTTGTAACTGAAAGCCAGGCCTGATTTGTGGCATGTTAGTGCAGATCATGGTCTGTTATATTAAACTGTGCCTCTGTGTACCTCATAATTTCCACAGGACTTCTGCAATTTCTACCATAAACAAGCAAAGTCTAAAAAGATGTTAACATAAGTTCATATCTGGTATTCACATTCATATTTCAAATATGGCTGAATTCAGGCAGCTGGGCTTGGATCAAACTATAGCTGAATAGGTTCAGGCTATCTGCGTTCTCCCAAATGAATGCTGCACCCTCACTTTGTCTTCCATACCCTTCTACAATTCATAATAATGCAGGGCCTGACTCCGCTAGCCTCACTCAGATTGAGCATGGTCACTTACCCACCAAGCAATCCTGCTGATTTCAGGGGCAGTACAGTTGGAATGACGTATGGTAGTACTCCATATGGGCTCAGAATTAATAATATTCTATAATAAATAATCCATATTTCCTTACAGAATGAAGAGTCGCCCGGAGGGTGAAGACCTCAATGTACTTACAAGCTGTATGTACAGGAAGCATTTCATCCACCAAACCCCTTTTAAGTGGAAGTTGACCCAAGTTTACAAGCACAGAGCAGCATTACACAAGAGTTTGTGATGGGGCGTATGGAGGAAGTATAGTGGGACTTACTAAGGCAGCGTGTAGTTACCCACACTCAAATTCAGCCAGGACACAGAGACTAACACGGCCAGTCCACCAGCTGATGAATGATGACATGCAATTAAAACTTCAGTTCTGTATCTCATCGAGACAGATCCCTGTCTGGTGCAAATGGGCACTGCTCCATCAATCTGGCCCATCGTCAGTACCCTCTTACCAATACCACGCCTTGTGTTGCATTTCTCCATGTACTGATTTGGCCCAGGTCTGCTTAGGTTATGCAACATGGCAAGGTCACAGCCCAGATTGGTCCAAACTGCTGCATAGATGATAGATAAGGGGATTTATGAAGAGAAGCTGGGGAATGCAGCAGACATGCTTAGGTAGGACTATCTAATGTGGCTGGCTGGAATGTGTGTGTCAGAGCTCACAGAATGGGGGTAGCTGTAAAGTACCAGTTATGCTGCAAAGAGTGATTTATTTTATAAGATTAGTTGTTAAAAAAGAGAGGCAGAAGAATGAGGAGTGAAAACAAGAGCAATATTAAAAAATAAGCCCAGGTAATAAAGGTGAAGGAGGAAGCTGGGGCTGAAGCTATGGAAGCCCCAATGAGGAGTGAAATGTGGTTGGAACTAGGAGATCCTAGCCCTTAAATGTCAAATATGAAGTCAGCTTGACAGAGGGAGAATGGCTGGGTGAGCCATCCAAGCCTTCTCCCTGGAAACATGCCCAAGCTTCAGAGGCAGCTCTTTAATCGCGCAAGGAAGGCACCCACGATGTGCACCCACCCCTCCAAAATCAGTAATGTCCTGTACATGCCCAGGCTTGTATTCTGGAAGACTGCAAATCTCTTTGTTGTGAGGCTGACATCAAAGGAGATAAAAGAGCCACGTTGTCTGTGGGTGTAATTATAGTGACCCAAATGGAGTTACACCAGGCCAGAAATAGGCAGGGTCCATTGAGGTGTGCTGGGCAGAAATGAAACATTTTTTGTAATTAGAAATTGTTGTATAGACGATATCTGACGCATGAATACAGCTCTAATATGCACACATAAGAACTGCTTTCTCCACTGCTGCCATATGCATTACCAAAAATACATTTGACCCTGGAAAGCAGCGCGATAAGCAATTGTTTATGAGAGAGTTCTATTTTGCACAGCATCCTACAGTAGAATTAGCACATATTAGTTGAAGCCAACAATATGAGAAATAGAAATCAGAAACGCAGCCAATGAAGTGGGAAATTAGAAAGACCCAGCCAATGCAAGTGCTTTCTAGATAAAGCCATTGCTGCAAAATTATGTCACAAAATAACTCGTACTCTAAAAATAGTACCTAAAACCTTAGTGGAAGCACTGGACTTAGAAATATGGCAAATGACAAGGAATGAAATAGCAAGCAATATATCATTTGTATTAATACGGCCAAAGCTCTTAAAGCAGTTTATGCATCCACGGATCTCATCAGCTCTTTTGGTTTCTAAACAGGGGAATAGGAGTTGAGGGGTTATTTTACCTCTGTTTTTGGTGCTGGAATACTGTATCCAGTTCTTATAAATTGCACAGGGTTCAGAGAAGAGCCATGAGAATGATTAAAGGATTAGAAAACCTGCCTTACAGTGACAGACTCAAGAAGCTCAATCTACTCAGCTTAAAAGAAACCAAAGGGTTAAGGGGTGACTTGATTACGGTCTACAAGAAACAAATATTTAAATATTTACGGTCTACACAGGAAACAAATATTTAAAAATGGGCTCTTCAATCTAGCAGAGAAAGGTCTATCATCATCCAATGGCTGGACATTGCAAATAGACAAATTCAGACTGGAAATAATGTATAAATGTTTAACAGGGACAGTAATTAACCATTGGAACTGCTTACCTAGGGTCGCCATTCCCCCGGGGCAGTTCTATGGCCTATGTTATACAGGATGATCAAAATGCTCCCTTCTGGCCTTGGAATCTATGAACTTATGAAGCAACGACTGCGTGTCCCAACAGCCACGTGAAGGAGGGCAAGCAGTACTATTGCTATGCTACACACACAAAACGACTGTCAAAGAGCCGGGAAGAGAACTCTGGAAGGTGGACTTTAAGTCCCCTTTCTAGCCACCAGCCAAATCCCCCAGAGAGAACTGAATGATGCTGACACTTGTGGATTTACTTGGGGAAAATTAAACAAGACACAATGAAAACTGAAAAAGTTGAGTTATCATATTTCTTATGTTTGCTTCAATTTCCCTTCAGCCCCTACACTTCCGAGATCCACTGTTGGAAGATGCCCTGTCTTGGGGGGCAGAAATGCTGGACCTGACCCAGGCGTAGCCGTTAATAACAGTCTCTCTCACAAGAAAGCTCCAGTTCAGGAGTTTTCCCAACCCGTTTCCGGACACAAGAGACTCGGTATTTGTTCTGAATCACCAGCCCTTTTGTGAGTAACATGTTGGAAGAAATTTCCCCGTTTTAATAATTGTTTCCTCCAAGCATCGCGTTTGCCTTTTTTCCCTGTTTAATTTCTTTTAGACTGGGATGAATGAGGGGAAATTCAGTCTGTGCAGAGTATCATGTGATGCATAGGCCAGATGCTAAGTCCTGACTAAGCAGATCTTCAAGCTACACATATATATGCAGCCATGAGGCCATGCAGAAATGGGCATCTCCAGATGAGAGAAAGCAACTTTGCCTGGTCTTTTTTTTAATTTTATTTTATTCACTGATAATATGTCAAGGTGGTAATTTTTACACAAATTCATTTGTTTGCTTTGGAACTATTTTGGGGGCCTACTTTAAATTTAATTTGTTGAGATTTGACTCAATTAAAAGGTATTGACTGGGGGAGGAAGGGTTGAGAGGCTAAAATTGCAGCCATTTGTCAATAGCAGGCGGCTTGTAAAATCCTCATTGTTAATAAATCAAGTCAGCACTGTTCAATATGTAGTTATTACAGTTAGGAAACAGAGACAAACTGTTTCCCCTCTGGCACCTGGTGACAGATTAATGCCATTAAAAGCTGCAAACACTCTTCGCAAAGAGCTATCCATGGGGGGCTAGAGAGAAAAGTGTAGGAACAGAGAATGAGAAATAGGTTTGTGTTTGCTGATATGCTGCCATGATCCTCTTGTCATCCTAATCCTACCCAGGGAGGCAGTATCACAGGGGTGAGGTGAGGGAGGAACTTCCAGGACAGAACTTCCCTACAGAAGTGTGACCTCCCCATGAAAGCCCATTTCCTAAAGCTGTCCTGATTGAACTAATGTGCAGTGGTGGATTGGGCAGCTGGAGACACAGGCCTTTCCCCTTCCTTATTATGTGGGTAGAGGGAATTCCTAGACTTGTGCATTCTGCCATCTTTGAAAGATTTTAGGACAGAGTCCCTGGGCTGCGATTCGACCCTGTGCAGGGATCCAGCACATAGCCAATGCCAATTTAAGAGCCACCAAATGGAGCCGAACTCGGATTAGAGAGTGGTGAGCTGATCTTTTGCTGGGGTGCATTTCCTCTTCCCAAGAAGAGTGACTGTTTGGCTCCGGCTCCAGTTAGCATCCTTACCATGGGTCAAAGCCCCTGCTTGCACATTCCTCATTAATGTGACCAAAAACGTGTTGTAGAATTACTGTTCTGGACTTCTATCACTTTGCAAGCAACGGTCTGGACAGAAGCAGTGTTCACAGCTGAGTGTAGGGCCTCTTAGTCTAGGTCTCCTAGAAATGATTCAAAATCCTGCTAGGAATGCCTGGTCTCCATGCTCTCAGGTTCATGGTGGTTGAATGCTACTTCAGCTATAGGCATGACTGTCATTTAGATTTAAATGCACTGTCCACAGGCAGCTAGTTTAACAGCTGCCATGTCTAGAAAAATGACTTCGAAACACTTGTTAGCTGTTAGCAGAATGTTTAGACAACTAAAGAAAAAAAAAAAAAAGAAAAATGAAAAAAGGACAGGAATGAATAGCCTTTACACCCGCGAATGCACTTTTGTCAATTCTTAACATATTTTCCTGCCTTAGCTCCCGGAATGTGTGTGTAAAAATGGCTCTTTCTAGGTGTCATGCAGTTGCTATTAAAAAATAAACAAGCTGACTTTTCTGCTGCCTACTGACATGTAATGGTTGATACATGTGTAAAAGTGCCACTTCGTGCTCTGATATGTGGTTACAGTAAATCAATCCTATTTTCCTACCTATAAACTGCAGCTTTCATTGCAAATATTCTGTTGGGGCTATTTGAGCATTTAAGGATTGTAGCAAGAGGATACCAGAAATCCATTAGGCGCTGTTTGCAATGCATATGAATCTGGCTGGGATAGTTCTCCAGTACAGTTCCCCTGTTCATTTATTCATCAGACTGTATTTGAAAGCCTAGTAAATGACATTACCAATTTTGCATTAAGCAGGGACAGTTAGGCTGCTTACTCCATACTACATTCGGAAGGTGAGAGCGTACAGCTTACAAGCCGATTGCTTTATTAGCACTTTGGAGAAAATGTCACAAACTCAGTATTTTAATCTAAAAAAAAAAAAAAAACAGTGAAGGAAACTTTACAGTGGCAGAAATTAACAGGTCTGAAAAATAAATCTGCCTGATGCCCGCTTGGGAGTTATGGGTATGAGTGAAGGGACTTGCATGCTATCCTTCCTGCAGTCTTCAGGGCACACCAAAGCAAGGATGTGGGCCTGGCTGTGGGACGCAGGGGGGCTTCTGTTGTTTGCTCATCAGTAAATTAAGTTCTGCTGCAGATGGAGAGCCCTGGAGACTGGAGTGCAGCTGGTACAGCATGGGCAGTGGCAGGACAAAACTCCCACGCACGCCTTCAGTGTTCCTTAACAAGAGCTTCTCCTAGAGGTGTCCACAGCCAGTTCAGTCTCCATAGCTCAATCACTCTTTAATCTCCTCTGAAACTATCCAGGGAGTGAGTCATGTATTGCTGCTTTTGATGTTTTGCTTAGTGACTGGATGCAGACATGTGCCCAGGCTGGCAACTGGGCTGAGATCACCACATCACTTCATGTGGTCCGCCACAGAACCTTGGAGAGGAATGATTTGTAACCACTGCCAAACAGGGTTGGATTTAAACATACGATGTTAAGGTGAAAGTCCCAGAGCCCATCCCTCATCCCTGCTCTCATCAGTCTCTTTTATCATTTAAAAAACAAAATCTTCTATAATCCAAGATTTGGAGCCCCGGAGGTACAGAAATGTGTACAGAGCTCTCCTCAGACACGGTCATGGCTATAGCAGAAGCCAAAACACAGTGCTGAATCCTATGAAGCTCAATTATAACCACGCTGGTGAGGGGTCGTCATTACTATAGGAAAAGAGGAATTGCCAGAGTGGATGAGATCTGAGGTCATAGAATCATAGAAGATCAGGGTTGGAAGAGACCTCACGAGATCATCTAGTCCCACCTCCTGCTCAAAGCAGGACCAACCCCAACTAAATCATCCCAGCCAGGGCTTTATCAAGCTGGGCCTTAAAAACTTCTAAGGATGGAGATTCCACCACCTCCCTAAGTAACCCATTCCAGTGCTTCACCATCCTCCTAGTGAAATAGTGTTTCCTAATATCCACCTAAACCACCCACTGCAACTTGAGACCATTGCTCCTTGTTCTGTCATCTGCCACCACTGAGAACAGCCGAGCTCCATCCTCTTTGAAACCCCCCTTCAGGTAGTTGAAGGCTGCTATCAAATCCCCCCTCACTCTTCTCTTCTGCAGACTAAATAACCCCAGTTCCCTCAGCCTCTCCTCATAAGTCATATGCTCCAGCCCCCGAATCATTTTCGTTGCCCTCCACCGGACTCTCTCCAATCTGTCCACATCATTTCCGTAGTGGGAGGCCCAAAACTGGACGCAATACTCCAGATGTGGCCTCACCAGTGCCGAATAGAGGGGAATAATCACTTCCCTTGATCTGCTGTCAATGCTCCTACTAATGCAGCCCAATATACCGTTAACCTTCTTGGCAACCAGGGCACATACCTGTAGAAACCCTTCTTGTTACCCTTCACATCCCTCACTAGCTGCAACTCCAGGTGTGCTTTGGCCTTCCTGATTACACCCCTGCATGCTCGAGCAATATTTTTATACTCCTCCCTAGTCATCTGTCCAAGTTTCCACTTCTTGTAAGCTTCCTTTTTGTGTTTAAGCTCACCAAAGATTTCTCTGTTAATCCAAGCTGGTCACCTGCTATATTTGCTATTCTTTCTGCTCATCGGGATGGTTTGTTCCTGCGCCCTCAATAAGGCTTCTTTAAAATACAGCCAGCTCTCCTGGACTCCTTTCCCCCTCATATTAGCCTCCCAGGGGATCCTGCCCATCAGTTTCCTGAGGGAGTCAAAGTCTGCTTTTCTGAAGTCCAGGGTCCATATTCTACTGCTCTCCTTTCTTCCTTTTGTCAGGATCCTGAACTCGACCATCTCATGGTCATTGCTGCCCAGGTTGCCACCCACTTCTATTTCCCCTACCAATTCTTCCCTGTTTGTGAGCAGCAGGTCAAGAGGAGCACAGCCCCTAGTTGGTTCCTCCAGGACTTTCACCAAGAAGTTGTCCCCAACACTGCCCAAAAACTTCCTGAATTGTCTGCGCACTGCTGTATTGCTCTCCCATAGAATCATAGAATCATAGAATCATAGAATATCAGGGTTGGAAGGGACCCCTGAAGGTCATCTAGTCCAACCCCCTGCTCGAAGCAGGACCAATTCCCAGTTAAATCATCCCAGCCAGGGCTTTGTCAAGCCTGACCTTAAAAACCTCTAAGGAAGGAGATTCCACCACCTCCCTAGGTAATGCATTCCAGTGTTTCACCACTCTCTTAGTGAAAAAGTTTTTCCTAATATCCAATCTAAACTTCCCCCACTGCAACTTGAAACCATTACTCCTCGTTCTGTCATCTGCTACCGTTGAGAACAGTCTAGAGCCATCCTCTTTGGAACCCCCTTTCAGGTAGTTGAAAGCAGCTATCAAATCCCCCCTCATTCTTCTCTTCTGCAGGCTAAACAATCCCAGCTCCCTCAGCCTCTCCTCATAAGTCATGTGTTCTAGACCCCTAATCATTTTTGTTGCCCTTCGCTGGACTCTCTCCAATTTATCCACATCCTTCTTGTAGTGTGGGGCCCAAAACTGGACACAGTACTCCAGATGAGGCCTCACCAATGTCGAATAGAGGGGAACGATCACGTCCCTCCATCTGCTCGCTATGCCCCTACTTATACATCCCAAAATGCCATTTGCCTTCTTGGCAACAAGGGCACACTGCTGACTCATATCCAGCTTCTCGTCCACTGTCACCCCTAGGTCCTTTTCCGCAGAACTGCTGCCTAGCCATTCGGTCCCTAGTCTGTAGTGGTGCATGGGATTCTTCCATCCTAAGTGCAGGACCCTGCACTTATCCTTATTGAACCTCATCAGATTTCTTTTGGCCCAATCCTCCAATTTGTCTAGGTCCTTCTGTATCCTATCCCTCCCCTCCAGCGTATCTACCACTCCTCCCAGTTTAGTATCATCCGCAAATTTGCTGAGAGTGCAATCCACACCATCCTCCAGATCATTTATGAAGATATTGAACAAAACTGGCCCCAGGACCGACCCTTGGGGCACTCCACTTGACACCGGCTGCCAACTAGACATGGAGCCATTGATCACTACCCGTTGAGCCCGACAATCTAGCCAGCTTTCTACCCACCTTATAGTGCATTCATCCAGCCCATACTTCCTTAACTTGCTGACAAGAATACTGTGGGAGACCGTGTCAAAAGCTTTGCTAAAGTCAAGAAACAATACATCCACTGCTTTCCCTTCATCCACAGAACCAGTAATCTCATCATAAAAGGCAATTAGATTAGTCAGGCATGACCTTCCCTTGGTGAATCCATGCTGGCTGTTCCTGATCACTTTCCTCTCATGCAAGTGCTTCAGGATTGATTCTTTGAGGACCTGCTCCATGATTTTTCCAGGGACTGAGGTGAGGCTGACTGGCCTGTAGTTCCCAGGATCCTCCTTCTTCCCTTTTTTAAAGATTCCCAGCAGATGTCAGGTTCATCTAACCTGGTATCCTATCTCAAACTGAGGTCAGCACCAGACACTTTAAAGGAAGGTATAAGAACTTTGCAGTAGCAGATGTGGGAACATGTACCCCCCTCCCTTAAGTCTCCTCCTGGTCCCAAATAGTTTTAGTTAGCTTTAACCCTGGTTATGAGATTTAATATCCTTTCCTAAATATTAATCATGATAAAACTGCACATTCTTCTTATTCATATAAATGTCCTATCCACATTTTCATTAAGTTCTTGCCTTCAACATCCTCCTTTGGTGGTGAGTTCCACAGTCCAACCATCTATTGTGCAAAAAAAAGCATTTGATAAGTTTTGAATTTGCCAACTTTTCATTTAATTGGATGTCCCCTTGTTCTCTAGCTGCAAAATAGGGAGAACAGAAGGACGTGATCTCCCCTCTCTATACCATTCATTTTTTATATACTTTGATTACCCCCAGCCCACCCCTTACTCATCTTCTTTCTAAGATACCTGTCCCAATATTTTCAATCTGTCTTCTCATGAGATTTTCAGTTCATTCTTTAAACCCCTTGAATTCTGCCCAGTCAAGGGTCGGAGGGCATTAGCCATGTGGGCAAAGGTGTGTAACCATAATTATGGGTCAGATTCTCAGCCGGGATAAATCAATGTAGCACCATTGAAGTCAATGGAATTATGCCAATTTACACCAGCTGAGGATCTAGTCTTACATTTCTCAACCCTAGCATTAACACAGATGGTGTGATCCACAACTGATAGTAACAGAGTGCTTAGCCATCTCATGTGAATCACCTCTCCCCAGCTGTGCAACAAACAGCTCAAAGGTCTCTTGCAACACCCCCAGTGCAAAAAGAAAAGGAGTCCTTGTGGCACCTTAGAGACTAACCAATTTATTTGAGCATGAGCTTTCGTGAGCTACAGCTCACTTCATCAGATGCATACCGTGGAAACTGCAGCAGACTTGAAACCCCCAGTGCAGTTATCTGCTACATTGTGTGGGCTTCTGCGGTGCCCAAGGAAGGCTGTCTTTGTGTATTTTTTCTAAGCCTTTTGGAACAGCTTAGATGCAGCCAGGAAATCTTCACAGTTTGACTGGGTATTAAAATGATTTATTAAAAATAAAATAAAAGGGAAGGGGAAAAAAGAGAGATTTCATCTTCTTACAAAAGAGACATCTAAAGGAATCAGATGGGGAGTGATAAAAGAGCCCTGTGGAGAGGGCCAGGCAGACACGCAAAAGAGAAAAGTTTCCAAATTTGGGCTTTTAAAATTTTTTTTATGTAGTTGATACAATCAGCAAGTTTAAAGCTTCCAAAGGGATACTATTTATATTTGAATGTCGAAAAGGATGCGGGGGTGGGGGTGGGGAGATGATCTGTGTGTGTACCCACTGAGTGTCTAACATCCAGCTTTCTTTTATAACATAATACTCGCTGAGAAAAAATGATGCAAGCAATCAAATATCTAAATAAAATGATCTAAAAGTGACACCAGAGCCCAGCTCTGTTTACCACGCCACTGTGGAGAAGCCTCTAAAGCAGAAAAAACATCTGGTCCTCTTGAACCAGGTCTATCTTGCTCAGCAAGTGTTAGCTCTGCCTGGTTTTAGAAATGGAAATTTTAGCCTTACAGCACGAAAGCTCTGATGCTGGATGGTACCTTCTTATTTATGTTACCTTGTGATACACACTCATCCGCCCCCTCCTCCTCCCCACCGAGGCTATTGATACAGAAAGGTCTGCTCTGGAGTGACATTTCAGCTGATAGGCTTCAGGCTAAAGAAGCTGTGGGGTGCTTGTCTTTGTCTTTTCATTATAATGACAGGGTTTGTTCTGTTGGAATCATTTCAGTTTGTTTATTTGGGGGCAGGGAGGGGGTCTTTTTTACACTTTCTGTTAAACCCAGCTCCTGCTGTTATTCTATTCAAAACTATAAGTCAAACAAAACTTTTAATTTTATGGTGAGCTTGTTAAAAGCTGTGACACAAAAAGCAACACTGGTTCATGTTCAGCTTTTTACCAGTTCCATTTGTGTTGCAAAATTCCCATTTATCCGGGTTTGCGATTTCACTGCCTGTCCCCAGTGCAATCACAGCGTACTTCAATCAAGACCATCGGAACCAAATGACCTAGATTGAAAATAACCCAGTTCCAGCTAATTGTTATATTGCTTTTTCGTTAGCAACAGAACAGCGTGGGGATGTGGCTACACTCAGCAGTGTCTCAGCTGTGGGGGAAGTGATCCCTGGTGTATTGCTGGCACCTCGATTTGTGCTGGGGATGAAATACATCACTGAAATGCAAGTTGTCTTTCCCCCCAGCTCTCCTGGGAGCTAGTGAGCCCCCAAGCAATGAGATGAGCTGGGGCCATAGATCCCTCTGCCCCATTTCTGTACAAGGCTGTTCCCAACATGTGTAACAGTTACAAAGTCCTGCATTTGCTTCATCACTCACTTGCCCCCAGCCAGAACAGATTCAGAGTGAAGGCAGAGGTTCACAAACAGGGAACAGGAGGTTCTATTTATTTTTTTCCCTTTTAATTTATGCTTACAAAAAATACCAGCTATGCTCATTTTTATACAGTGCATCACCTTTCTTTAGGGCCTGCCCCAAAGCTCACTGCAGTCAGTGGGAGCCTGTCCATTAAACTTCATCAGGCTGTGATCCAAGACTTTATCAACCTGCATAAAGAGAAGCTAACGGTGCTGAAACCAAGAATCTCAGCAAAGCAGGGAATTCAACTATCTCATAATAAAATACAAATCTAGCCAAATATTGTGACCCCTCCAAGGTGCTGAGAGCTAAGCTGCAGTTTGGAGCAAAGGCTCTAGGAGGATTGGTTCACACCCAGGACATTTCTGAAGAGCCTCCGGTAACTCCACTCCCATTAACTCATGTGGAAATAGGGTAAAAGTAGGTCAATGCTCTAAGAGTTCAGACCCAGTGGTGGTGCCTGTGTGGGGCTCCCTGTTATGTGGCCAGAGGGGACTGGGAGTGCTCCAGAGGCCGAAAACTGCCTGAAATGAAGACACCCTCCCCTAGAGGGTACAGGGGGATATAGAATCATAGAATCATAGAATATCAGGGTTGGAAGGGACCTCAGGAGGTCATCTAGTCCAACCCCCTGCTCAAAGCAGGACCAATCCCCAATTAAATCATCCCAGCCAGAGCTTTGTCAAGCCTGACCTTAAAAACTTCTAAGGAAGGAGATTCTACCACCTCCCTAGGTAACACATTCCAGTGTTTCACCATCCTCCTAGTGAAAAAGTTTTTCCTAATATCCAACGTAAACTTCCCCCACTGCAACTTGAGACCATTACTCCTTGTCCTGTCATCTTCTACCACTGAGAATAGTCTAGATCCATCCTCTTTGGAACCACCTTTCAGGTAGTTGAAAGCAGCTATCAAATCCCCCCTCATTCTTCTCTTCCGCAGACTAAACAATCCCAGTTCCCTCAGCCTCTCCTCACAAGTCATGTGGTCCAGACCCCTAATCATTTTTGTTGCCCTTCGCTGGACTCTCTCCAATTTATCCACATCCTTCTTGTAGTGTGGGGCCCAAAAGTGGACACAGTACTCCAGATGAGGCCTCACCAATGTCGAATAGAGGGGAACGATCACGTCCCTCCATCTGCTGGCTATGCCCCTACTTATACATCCCAAAATGCCATTGGCCTTCTTGGCAACAAGGGCACACTGTTGACTCATATCCAGCTTCTCGTCCACTGTCACCCCTAGGTCCTTTTCCGCAGAACTGCTGCCTAGCCATTCGGTCCCTAGTCTGTAGCGGTGCATTGGATTCTTCCGTCCTAAGTGCAGGACCCTGCACTCATCCTTGTTGAACTTCATCAGATTTCTTTGGTCCAATCCTCCAATTTCTCTAGGTCCCTCTGTATCCTATCCCTACCTGCCACCGTATCTACCACTCCTCCCAGTTTAGTATCATCCGCAAATTTGCCGAGAGTGCAATCCACACCATCCTCCAGATCATTTATGAAGATATTAAACAAAACCGGCCCCAGTACCAACCCTTGGGTCACTCCACTTGATACCGGCTGCCAACTAGACATGGAGCCATTGATCACTACCCGTTGAGCCCGACAATCTAGCCAACTTTCTACCCACCTTATAGTGCATTCATCCAGCCCATACTTCTTTAACTTGCTGGCAAGAATACTGTGGGAGACTGTGTCAAAAGCTTTGCTAAAGTCAAGAAACAATACATCCACTGCTTTCCCTTCATCCACAGAACCAGTAATCTCATCATAGAAGGCAATTAGATTAGTCAGGCATGACCTTCCCTTGGTGAATCCATGCTGACTGTTCCTGATCACTTTCCTCTCATGTAAGTGCTTCAGGATAGATTCCTGGAGGACCTGCTCCATGATTTTTCTGGGGACTGAGGTGAGGCTGACTGGCCTGTAGTTCCCAGGATCCTCCTTCTTCCCTTTTTTAAAGATTGGCACTACATTAGCCTTTTTCCAGTCATCCGGGACTTCCCCCGTTCGCCACGAGTTTTCAAAGATAATGGCCAATGGCTCTGCAATCACAGCCAACAATTCCTTTAGCACTCTCGGATGCAACGCATCCGGCCCCATGGACTTGTGCATGTCCAGCTTTTCTAAATAGTCCCTAACCACCTCTTTCTCCACAGAGGGCTGGCCACCTATTCCCCATGCTGTGCTGCCCAGCGCAGCAGTCTGGGAGCTGACCTTGTTCGTGAAGACAGAGGCAAAGAAAGCATTGAGTACATTAGCTTTTTCCACGTCCTCTGTCATTAGGTTGCCTCCCTCATTCAGTAAGGGGCCCACACTTTCCTTGGCTTTCTTCTTGTTGCCAACATACCTGAAGAAACCCTTCTTATTACTCTTAACATCTCTTGCTAGCTGCAGCTCCAGGTGTGATGTAGGGTTGGAAACAGCCTGCCGAGGCGGGGTGGAGCACCCTCCAGATCCAGGGCTTTGGGGACAGGCATGAGAGGAATTCAGGGATCCTGGAGGACCTTCTATCCTGCAACTCTCCCCAGAATGCCTGTGTTAAATTTGACCCATAGCAACACGCTGAAATATGGTGTTTTGTGTGGGCCCTACATAATCTTGTTAGTCAGGTCCTGGCCCACTACAGGTACAAAAGAATATGTTGTCCAAGCTATGAGTGGCATGTGGACACCTAAGCTCTTTTTCCTAGAAACCCGGTGCTGGATTCTGACATGGGCTTGCTTAATAGATTGAAAATGTGCCTAATGTAAGCTTAATCAAAGTTGACCATAAACTGTACCATGATAATGGATACCCTGGCATTTTATTACTTGCTAACCTTCAATTTCACTTGGTGACCTTTCACTGTAAAATATTTCAGTTTAAATAAGGTATTTTTGCAAACATATTGCCCCGATTATTTTCCACAGCTCTGATTCTCCATGTGTGAAAGTCTCTGAAGTAAGTAGTAATTTGTTCCCTTTTCTGGTAATTGCAGTTTTAGAAATAGCTTCTTTAGATGTCTGTCACAAATTGGTGTCTTTCTTAGTAACTTTTTTTCCCCCTGCTAAAGGTTGCTGCCTGCATCTTATAAAAAAAATCACAGCGGTAAAAACCCAGCAAATCACAGAGTTCAGGGAAAGGATCATTCCTAGAAAGGCAATGCTCTTCACTACAATAGGTGCTTGGGTGAGACGGGTTTCTCATGTCCTGAATTTGTAGAAGCTATTTGGAGCTCAAGTGTGATCATTTCCCCATGGACGGGAGCTCTGGAAGTTTCCCTGCACTCTTTACAGGAGTTTCCCTACTTTGTCAGTTCTTTTCAGCCTCAGTTTCCCAAGCCTCTACCTTGGCTTCGGCATAACATGAATTCTCCTTACTTTCTCCTATTTCCTTTCTATTCCAGTCCTCTGCCTGAAACCCCCAGTACAGCACCGGGGAGTTCTCCCATATCAAATGCAGCTGGTGACTCAGCCCTCACACACTCTGGTACTTTGATCAAACACTAGTTCAGTGCATTGTTGATGGAGTTGTAGCAGCTCCTTCTTAAGACTCTCCTGTGAGAGACATGGAGTCGGGAAGGCAGGCAGGCAGCTGTTAGGGACTGTGTTACAGGGTGGCTGGCTGGTGACCTGTGAAATATGGAGGTTCAATTGCCCAGAGAAGGTGCCATATTCTCAGGACCTATTCACAGCAGAGGGCAAAGTTCATATCATACCCGACTCAAAGGATTGCCTCTGCCTTCCCTGAGAAACATCCTCTGGCTTGTCAATACCAATGCATAGACTAGCTCCAGGCACGTCTGTGCCAGCCCCTGGAAAGATGGTCAGCACAATTTGGCTCATAGTTTCTTGCTACAGACTGATGATGGTTTGGGTGGGGACGCTCTGGGTACTGGACATCTCGGTGCTTGCTGGCATTGTTTTTACTTAGGGATGAGTTCCTCAGCATCCCCATCCCTTTTCCGCCCACTCCAAATATCCTGTGTAGCTTTAAGCCTTTAAGGTACTCAGTCAGTATTGTGATGGAAGCCATGCAGTACTGCTGTACTGTAGCTAGGTAGAGAGATTATAACCCAGATTGTTATGGGAGAAATCTCTATCCATAGATAGGTAAAATAAAGAGCACCATCTACTGTCACACAGGAATATGTAACACTGTTCATAAGCTAGAAGATTCATTGCTGCTGTGTTCTGCCAGTGGCTACCAGAGTCCAGATATTACCGGAGTTCAGAATAGTTTTCCAGAGCTGCTTGGCTTCACTGTCTGGAATTATGCCCTACCTCAAAGGACGCTCCTTTGCAAAGGGGACTTGGTTTCTGTTTGCCTCAGACACGATGGAGTGAGTGCGAGAAAGAAGCCCCATGGGGTCAGAACGCACTGCCACACCAAGCAATCCTTGGATTCACCTGCAGCCAATAAAAAAAAATAAAATAAAACCCCCAACAACTCTGTGTTCAGAGCAATTAGGGGATTTGTGAGCACAGATGTTACACGTTCGGCTCATTTCTCACAGGCAAAGATCAAGGGAGGGCTGTGTTTAAGTCTCTGCTCCATGGGATGGAGTTTTCACAGCACTTCATCTTACTTTCTGCCCCCTTCTTCAATTTGGTTTTGAGGTAAAGGTTTCATTTAGCCAATGCATTAGTCACTGAGCGTTGACCTTTTATAGCTGGCTCTGAGAAATGTTTGGTGATTAATTTCAGCTCAAGGTTAAGCTCCAGCATAAGCTGGAAAGCCAATGACTAATCTATTAGGCACCCCAGTAACTTAATTTACATGTTTTTAACGATTACTTCCTACCTGGGCTCTCTGAAAACAAATTGGACTTGAATCGTTAAGTGCATTCAGAGGTGGACTCAAATTAATAAGTACCACTCATGCCTGCTTTTAACTGGAAAAGAAAATCAACTTTGGTTATTGAGGCCAGTGGAATGCCTCATTGCTATGCAAATACAACAGCCTCCTCTCCATTCACGGGATATTTGCTCTCAAATAACAAGGCCTGGCTTTAAGAGCAAAGCTCTGCTATACCTACCACCATTTAGGGATTAAAATCCCAATTAAGGTCCTGATGCACTTCTCTAGATTGGCATTCCTTCCTATATTGTAACAACCACGAACCAAGATTTCCTCCTCGCCCCCTTACCTGGGGCTGTGTCTCGGATGTAATAGCTGTAGCTAAGTGATGCCTTATATAGCTTTGCTTCTCTATCTGACGGCCCGAGTGGAAGTCTAATATTATATGGGACGTTTAGAGCACCTAGTCACTGCACTGGGGGCACGTGTGATTTTGGCTCTCAGCTGATGGATAATGGTGGAAGTCAATACGAAAATCTGACATTCTTCTATTTCAAAGGCAAGATTCTTTGCTCTGTCTTCGTGGAGATGAAACTTATTTAGAGAAGAGGAATGGAGAATTCACCAGCTATGGCAGATGCCAGTCTCATGCCTAATGTTTTGATAGAAGGGGCTCTGATACCATGGCTCTGGGCACAGTATAAGAACCTGAATAGAAAAAGGACTTAAGCTCTCTTCCTTTGCTTTTCATATAAAGAACCCAAGTGATTTAATGGGTGGTACAGTGTCGTACACTGAGCTTCATAGAGAACTTCTGCTTAAATTAAAGATGAAGAAGAACCCCCGACTTCAGATCTGGATTTCAGCTTGCACAAAGCCCGGTTTTGTTTCAGCCAAGGATTTTGGCTTAGAGAAAAGGCATATTCATGGAATTTGTATCTGAATTTCCCTAAGGTTTTGGGATGTTCAGAACAGAGTTTTGGGTCAATCCTTACAGCAAAGCCAGAATATAATGCAGGGACCTAAATGAAGCAAATTCAATAGAGTACACACCACCTGGGAGAAACAAGAGTTGCTGATGGAGAAAGAGAGCAAGACAAAGAAAGCATGGGGACAGCTGTGAGAGCACATAAATGTGAGCATATGTGTGTGATTGTGAGCAGGAGTGACATCTTCTAGGCAATGTTACAGATGCTCTAACTGAATTGTATATCTTGTAGAATCCAAGTAAGAATAGCTCTCCTGGATATTAACTGGGTCTTTCTGTAAAGTTTTATTCTGAGCCCAGTCAGAGAATCCCAACAATACTTTTTCCAACCTGACCCAAAGATAAACCAGAAATTTGTCGTTTTTCTTTTTTTGGGAAAAGGGAAAATTTCAAACTGGTACCAAGCTGCGAAAATTCACAATTTTGCCTGGCTGGCTTTTTGTCCTGATTCAGGAGGAGAACATTTCTGGAAACCCTTTGAGTTCAATTTTCTGGCTGGCTCTAGTGGTAATACACAAATCTTATTTGTGACTCAGAACTAGCCCAAGTCCACTCACCTTCTGCTCCTTGTTTGAACCAGTGCCTCCCTTGCACAGTCAGAGGGGCTCGGAGCATATTCCAATGGCATTTCTTGGCAATTCCTTAAATTCAATTGAGCAGAAATAGATTTATCTGAGTATCTTGGAAGAGCTGTGAATGATCACAAGTTACCGAGTGACACCCAGACAACAGCTAATTTATTAACAGTCCCATCACTCTGAATGGCTCTTAATAAAATTTGTTGGTGCATTTGCAAGCACATAATAAAAGAACAAATTCATGTGACATTTCAAACAGAGTTAAAATTTCAGTTTCTTTTATAGTGTTTCTCTGTGCGTCCATGGTGATTCCAGTGAATAGTACCAAAGGGGACTAGGGGACTGTGGGCTTAATATGAATGTCATGTCACACCTACATCTGCCGTCTGCAATTCTCTCCTTGGGAGCAAGCATTTTCTACACCGTTTCAGCGTTGTATGAGGATTATGCTGAACTCTGACACATGAAACAGAAAATGATGTGAGAGAAAATAAAAAGAAGGCACATTACAGAGCATCAAAACACTGGGAAGGGCCCTTCTGGAAGACGGGGAAGCCCATGGGAGTTCAGAGTGAGGCCTCAACTCTGTTGTTAATACAGCTTGTGAGGTTCAGAGTGGAGTTATTTACTGCACAAAGAAAAGGAGTACTTGTGGCACCTTAGAGACTAACCAATTTATTTGAGCATGAGCTTTCGTGAGCTACAGCTCACTTCATCGGATGCATACCGTGGAAACTGCAGCAGACTTTATATATACACAGAGAATATGAAACAATACCTCCTCCCACCCCACTGTCCTGCTGGTAATAGCTTATCTAAAGTAATCATCAGGTTAGGCCATTTCCAGCACAAATCCAGGTTTTCTCACCCTCCACCCCCCCACACAAATTCACTCTCCTGCTGGTGATAGCCCATTCAAAGTGACAACTCTTTACACAATGTGCATGATAATCAAGTTAGGCCATTTCCTGCACAAATCCAGGTTCTCTCACTCCCTCACCCCCCTCCAAAAACCCACCCCCATACACACACAAACTCACTCTCCTGCTGGTAATAGCTCATCCAAACTGATCACTCTCCAAGTTTAAATCCAAGTTAAACCAGAACATCTGGGGGAGGGGGGGTAGGAAAAAACAAGAGGAAATAGGCTACCTTGCATAATGACTTAGCCACTCCCAGTCTCTATTTAAGCCTAAATTAATAGTATCCAATTTGCAAATGAATTCCAATTCAGCAGTTTCTCGCTGGAGTCTGGATTTGAAGTTTTTTTGTTTTAAGATAGCGACCTTCATGTCTGTGATTGCGTGACCAGAGAGGTTGAAGTGTTCTCCGACTGGTTTATGAATGTTATAATTCTTGACATCTGATTTGTGTCCATTTATTCTTTTACGTAGAGACTGTCCAGTTTGACCAATGTACATGGCAGAGGGGCATTGCTGGCACATGATGGCATAAATCACATTGGTGGATGTGCAGGTGAACGAGCATCTGATAGTGTGGCTGATGTTATTAGGCCCTGTGATGGTGTCCCCTGAATAGATATGTGGGCACAATTGGCAACGGGCTTTTTGTTGCCAATTGTGCCCACATATCTATTCAGGGGACACCATCACAGGGCCTAATAACATCAGCCACATTATCAGAGGCTCGTTCACCTGCACATCCACCAATGTGATATATGCCATCATGTGCCAGCAATGCCCCTCTGCCATGTACATTGGTCAAACTGGACAGTCTCTACGTAAAAGAATAAATGGACACAAATCAGATGTCAAGAATTATAACATTCATAAACCAGTCGGAGAACACTTCAATCTCTCTGGTCACGCAATCACAGACATGAAGGTCGCTATCTTAAAACAAAAAAACTTCAAATCCAGACTCCAGCGAGAAACTGCTGAATTGGAATTCATTTGCAAATTGGATACTATTAATTTAGGCTTAAATAGAGACTGGGAGTGGCTAAGTCATTATGCAAGGTAGCCTATTTCCTCTTGTTTTTTCCTACCCCCCCTCCCCCAGATGTTCTGGTTTAACTTGGATTTAAACTTGGAGAGTGATCAGTTTGGATGAGCTATTACCAGCAGGAGAGTGAGTTTGTGTGTGTATGGGGGTGGGTTTTTGGAGGGGGGTGAGGGAGTGAGAGAACCTGGATTTGTGCAGGAAATGGCCTAACTTCATTATCATGCACATTGTGTAAAGAGTTGTCACTTTGGATGGGCTATCACCAGCAGGAGAGTGAATTTGTGTGGGGGGGTGGAGGGTGAGAAAACCTGGATTTGTGCTGGAAATGGCCTAACCTGATGATTACTTTAGATAAGCTATTACCAGCAGGACAGTGGGGTGGGAGGAGGTATTGTTTCATATTCTCTGTGTATATATAAAGTCTGCTGCAGTTTCCACGGTATGCATCTGATGAAGTGAGCTGTAGCTCACGAAAGCTCATGCTCAAATAAATTGGTTAGTCTCTAAGGTGCCACAAGTACTCCTTTTCTTTTTGCGAATACAGACTAACACGGCTGTTACTCTGAAACCGATTTACTGCACAGACTCCTGTACCCTGCCACAAGGGTGCAGTTTCAGCCTCATCTCTGAATTTCTCTCTCTCTGAATCCGCTGGGGTTTCCCCCGAAGATCCTCTCTGGGCACAGTCCCCCTGTTCCAAAACTGCCTCTGCGGCAATGCCAGAGGGGTTACTCGAGACCACCCTAGCACACAGCAAGCCTAAAAACCCGATTCAAGCCCTACAAATTCAGAGCAGATGTGTGTGTGCACAGATGTGGGGGTGAAAGTGTGTGAAGGTCAGTTAATACTACAGGCATACTTTGACTTTTATATTGGGGGGGCAGCTCCAGTCAGGCCAATGGGGCGGGGGGAGGGGAAATTCCACGCCTGCCCAATGCTTGCAATTTTGGGGGTGGGGGGGTGGCAATGACCCCCTACTCCCCATACTACGCCTATGGTTAACACATGCAGTGTTATGTGCAAGTCATCATGCAGCATGAGCATGTGTTTGTGTTGTCTGCTGTATCGACAACGTGCCTGCCCTCCAATGGAAGCATCACAATGCACCAAACTCTGACAGGGGAGCCGGCTGCTCCTCTCCGTCCTGCTCCATAGACCCTTCCTTGCAGATGCAATGTTTTCTTTACACACACAACTTCTCATTAAGCAGTGCAGCAAACTGGCCAACAGCCCATTCTATTTCCTGGGATTTGGCCACATTGCCAGATGAATTTAATTAGCACATTTTAATCATTTATTCCTAAACTGATGAATATTTGCTGCTGAAATCCAAACACTCTCACACTCCATAAATTATTCCTATTCAGTTTCTCTGACAGACAGGTTCTGATATCAATCGCTTAATGAACAAATGACTCAAATGACTGATGTTCAGCACAGTTAGCAGCCAGTGTCCTTGATGTTTAGGGCGCTGGGCTCAGTGCAGCATGAAGAAAGGATCCTAGGCTGCGGGAGGAGTCCTCCCATGAGTGCTAGCATCCACACCCCTCAGCCAGGGACACAGGGTCTGATGTCCAAGGCTGTGCATGCTATTGCTTTCTATTCAACATTTATAGCACAGTCTCTACACCACCAGGGTCTGACTCTCCGCTCGCTTGCTCCAGGACAGTCCTGCTGGCTCCAGCTGAGTGAAGGGACAGAAGGAAAGGCCCACATGTGACAGATGCTAGTCATATCACTTAATGGACCCTGCCAGGTATTCAGACACCACCGAGATGGGTGTGGTGAAGACCATGAGAACAACAGAATTCTTGCCCTGGGAGCTCAATACAGCTTTTCTGATTCACCTCACCTCATTCCTGACCTGCACCCCCCCATTTTTATGCCAGCTGTGGGCATCACTCAAGGAGAACTTGCCAGTTCCATGAACTTGTACGGTAGCTCTGTGATGTGCCAGACTGGAGCCACCATACTCATTTTCTTCTGTGGCCAATGACCAGAGGTAAAGCCCCAGGTTCTGAGAGGAGAAAAGATTTCTGCACTGTTGCAACATGTTACATTTACACTAAACCCCACTGGAGGATGCAAGTGATGCCCAACTCCTCTTATTCCCCTCCCTGCCAGAGAGAGGGCAAGTGTCAGGAAGGCGCCAGAGGGGGAGATGCTGACAAAGAGGGAGAGCACCCTATCATTTCTAAGGGGTTTGCATGGATGTGGAGGAGATTGGGGTTGGGAGGTAGGGGGCCACATAATTATCACAGTACATTCCAGTCTGAGCACTGCCATCCGTTTGGAATCACACCATCACACTGTCCTTCATTTGCCGCACTGCCCAATCCGAGCGAAGGCCGAGCGAAGGCCATTTCTCTCTGCTCTCAGCTCCTCCAGTGGGCTCCTCCTTGGCTGTCCCAGCTGCATCGCTTTTCTCAGGGAGCCTCAGAGTGGTAGTTGACCTCCGCTCACATTCGAAATGATCTGGCAGGCTGAAGCACAGCGGAGGGGACTCCAGGGTAGAGAGAAAGCCTTAACCCAGAGAATTCCCTTGCTTTACTAAATTTAAATCAGTGCTACCAGGCTAATCAGCCAGCTGATTCTGTGAAACTCCATCCTTTCACTGCTCAGAAAGCTCATATCATAAACACACCGCAAGAAGTTCTAGAAGCAACAGACAGTATATTTCCCTGGAGCATCTTCCTGTGCAGGATCATGGATCAGCTATTATGTATTGCTTACTACGCAAAGTCCCATTGCAATCCATTTTTGCAAGCATGCTGTTTGTGTCAGTGGTTCTCTGCAAGAAAATTCTGCATGTGACTTCAATGCAGGATCAAGCAAGAGGGGAGAATGGGCTGAGAGGGGAAAGAGGCATAAATAACAAGGGGGGGGGTCACATTCTTGGAAGTGATGGTGAAGCTGTTCTGTGAAGAGACCTGCTCTGAACAGAATATGAGGGATGCAGCTAATTACCACAGATGTATGCTGGGAAAAAGAAAGTGCTTAGTGCACTGGGATGGGATTCTGGAGAACTGGGTTCAATTCCCAGCTCTGCCACAGACTCTATGTGTGACCTTGGGCAAGTCATTTAGGCTGAAATTTCCAGAGCTGACCAGGGCTGTAGCCACATGGCTTCCACGGAAACCACCTCATTGCTGGACTTCTCATCTGACTCTCCCTGCAGTTGTTTCCCCATCTGCAAAATCCCTACTTCACAATGGTTTAGTGAAGCAAAAATCAATGGTGTCTGTGAGGTGCCCCAACACCACAATAATGGGTAAGGAAGGATGCGGGGAAGGAACCCTGGACAAGCCTAAAAATAAATCAGCAAATGAAATGCAACTTTCTGTTCTGTGGGGACAAGGGCAGGGACACAAAGCCAACGGAAACCCTGGGAAAGGCAGTCAGTGCCGGTTTGATTACATATGAGCAGAACAGACACAATTCGAACACGGCAGCTGTGCAGCACGGCACTCAGCTGCTCCCCAGGGACAATGTGCAAGTGTCTGACTCCTCTGCTGGTGTCGCCAATGCAGGACTGGATAAGAGCAGGACCATGGAGCAGAAAGGAGAGGCAGCCCGTGATGTAGAAGGTTAGGTGAAGAGACGCAATCATCCAGAGCGTCTTTCCAAGGCTGTTTGAGCTGGGAATTCACATGCAGATCTGATTACATCGGATGTGCTCTTACAGGAGAGGAGACTGGATTTCAGAAAGCAGAAACTCTGAAAGGGACTTATGGATAGTAGTGGAAACCAACAGAACACGAGCTCTCAGTACAACACAGTGACTAAGAAGAGCTAACATGATCCTTAATTTAAATCAAAATTCTTTCATGCGTCCAGTCAAAACAAACGGTTGGCATTTCCGTGAGGTGAGTGAGTGAGTGACTGCTGACCTTGTGGAAGAAGCTAGTCCTTAGGGGGATTTGTCTGAATGAAGAGTAGGTGGGGGCATAGCACAATGGGACCCAGGGGTCCTTCTACAGTATTTGATTTAACTCTGCATTGAAGTCAGAGCCTACACTGCTTTACCTACACGAGCTTTAGCTCCATTCGAGTGAGAGCAGCCACACTCTGACAACGCTGGAGATGCACAGCCTGGTCGTGTTAGCAGCTGACAAGTTGTTCTAACTCCAGCTACCGCCTGCACCCCTGGATAGGCCAGACCACTCACATTCAAAGCACCATCGCACTCAAGTTAAGTGATTGTGTGTGTGGATGGGAGTTGAGTTATGGGCAACACAAGGTGTGATGCAAGTTAATTCTGCAGTAAGACAAGCACTCAGAGCCACACACTGCCTTCTTATACATGTGCATAGTTCTCCTGAAAGCAAGACACAGTCATACAGAACTTAGTTTCATCAGGAGATATGAGAGTAAAGGCTAACAGCATTCAATTTCTGGCTGTACAAAAAGAAAAATGAATTCATCCAGCATTCTTTTTCTTTTTTAGCAATTTCCTTTTGGTGCACTGGAAATTCATCCTTAAAATGTTCTCAGGTATCATTTAAATGACTCCCTATTGCTAAAGCTGTCTTGGTTTGATGTGTGGATCATATTCTTTCAGCAAGCTTGTTCCTTTAAGTGGAAATCTTGTAGGCAGCTTTTCCATACCTGTGCTTAATAATGTGTCTTTTCTTCCAATTTCAAAAGCTAGAGAAAAATCTGTAGAGTTCTCAATATACTTTACTTGCTTATTTATTTACTAGACTGCATGGCTGAGCTATCAGATTGTGCTGGGGCCTGATAGAGGAAGATTTTGCTTATTTCCTTATTGCACAACTGTGACTGGGCTAATGCATGCTAAAAAGGAATGTGTGTGTGGGTAAATGGGCAAAGAAATTACTTCAAAAGCAGAACAAGCAAATGATACGGACAGTGTAACTGGTCCGAGATTCTCTTTTGCTGCCTGAATTCCTTACTTCGCTCACAGTATCATTATTTTACTTCGCAAACTGTGTCTGATCGGAAAGGAAGAGGATATTTGAGACTTCAATTCTGATTTCATGCATCCCAAGTTTGCTGACAGAATTTTCTGCCAAATTAAAAGGAATATCTGCTGCTTATGGATCCTAAAGGCATCCCCGTGAAAAAAAGAACAGGATCTGCAAGTCATTGGCCCATGCCAGGTTCTTCTTTCTCACATTCCCCAGGGGAAGGGAGAGCAGAAGGGTAGGTACCCACTGTTATCCATTGGCAAGTGTGAGTATAGAGTGTTTCCCTGGTTGTTAAGGGAAAGGCAACTGCAGTGCCCGGTATTAGCAAACACAGCAACTGGGTGATGGGATGACGAAACTCTGCCAGTTTTCTCTGCAGCTGGAAGGGTGCATTACCTGCAGAAGATCTGCACAAGACCATGAAGAATGGTGAAAATATGTATGCACACGTGCAGCGTTTGGCTGGATGTGCTTAACAGAACACATGCCTGAGCGCTCTGAGAAGCGCTGTGATAGTCAGGAGTGATGCCGGAAGGAATGGAGGAAATGTTTCCACTTTTAGCTCTCTACACATGACAAAATCTCAGGAAAACAAGTAATTAATTAGCGTCTGGTCCAAGGGGCTGCTGAGTCCAGAGGGCTGACTCAGAGGAATCCCCCACAATGCTGTGACATGAGCGAGTGTGTGTCAATAAACCTAGAATACGATTCACACTGGGCCCCTCATGTGCCCAGGGCAATGCCCAGCTGGGTGACTAGTAAGCACAGAGCTGAGCTTCCCTCTGCTGCCAGTCGCTCTCTCTTTCATCAGACCTTCCTCCTGCTTTAAGAGTTACCAGAGGGAGCCAATTCATGCTGTATTGTCCCTCTGTACAGCCACAGTCACACACAAAGCAATTGTTAGACTTGATACTTCCCTGCTTGAACAGCTGATTTTGTCTGACATCACATCAATAGACAGCCAGGCCCCCTGAAACCTTAGTCTTTTTGGGTACGGCATCACACCCCTGATGTTTGGGGATGGACAGACAGTCTCACTGTATTAGCTTTTTCTACCACAAAAAATCTTCTTCCTCCTTATCTGAACCCTGAGCCCGCCTGATCTGAACTTCAAGCTCAGTGCAGATTCTTCTCAGTTTGAAATAAATCCACCCAATTCAGTTCTAAACTTCTACCTCTGTGGTTGAAATGCCATTTCCTGTTCTGGTCCCCACCTGCATCTATGGCTGTCTCCTACCTTCCCCCTTTTTAAAATGCAGTCCCCTGCAGGCCTAGACTCTGGTAGGATGCTCACTGTGTTCACACTTTGGGCCGTCCCTCTAATGTACACTGCAGAGTGTTCAGCATAAGGTTAGTGGGGGGAGGGAAGGGTGAAGTGGGGAGGGACCTCAAGAGATTCAGATGAGGGCACAACATTTTGGGTACTTTTCCCCACAAAACCTGCACAATCTGTTGAAGCCTGCCTACCCCCATGAGCAATGCTGGTGTCCCAGGCCCATAGTCAGTATACAGAAGGATGGTCTTGAGTTAAGGCAACAGCCTAGGACTCAGGAGATTGAGGTTCTGTTTCTGAGTCTGCCACAGACTCACTTCATATTTCTGGCTCCCAGTCTGTAAAATGGAGATAACACTCCTTTCTCCCATCTTCTAGTCTATTTAGACCACAGGCTTTTTAGGGCATGGCTGTGCAGATGTAGAGCACCCTGCCCAACAGGGTTCCAAGTGCACTGGGGGCTCTGGGCCCTATCACAATTCAACTGCACTGGGGGCTCTGGGCCCTATCACAATTCAACTGCACTGGGGGCTCTGGGCCCTATCACAATCAATCGAATGGTAAGAGACAGCTTAACAGCAGAACCTCAGCACTTTGGTCAGAAATCACAGCAAAGTCCTATAAGGAAACTCCATCACCTGGGGATGGTATTTTAGAAGCATAACATGACACTAAGCACACTTCTCTTAAAAGACCTTTACCTTCAGAGAAATTGGTAAACTGCCAGTGAAACAGGGCGTTTTCTAAAGAGGTAATTGCTGATGACTTATAAGACTAAGTGTGCAGTTCACATGCCTGTCTCTGTAACTAGACTAATGGTGCTGAAAAGTGTAATGGAAAATGTACATCTCCTCAGAGTAATTAAAAACTTTGCAGCACCATTCCAGACAAGTTGGCTTTTGCCCATCACTGAAACTCTTTTTATTTGCAGAAAGTGGAGGAATTCAAAAGCAAAACAGCTTTTGTTATAGTCATCCATTAATGGCAAGTGACATTTTTATTCACAAGATTTTTGGTTATTTTTGTGTCATTCAGATTAGTCTATAAATAACATCCTGTCAAGTTTAAAGGTGTTTAAGATCAGTACAATGGAAATAACTGAACTGCTTTCCATCACCAGGCACATAAGGAAGGACTTTGCTTCTCAGAGAGTAGGATCTGGTGATAAAGGTGATAAAGGACATAAAGGAGATATGTGGGCACAGTTGCCAACTGTGTCCCCATATCTATTCAGGGGACACCATCACAGGGCCTAATCACATCAGCCACAATATCAGAGGCTCGTTCACCTGCACATCCACCAATGTGATATATGCCATCATGTGCCAGCAATGCCCCTCTGCCATGTACATTGGCCAAACTGGACAGTCTCTACGTAAAAGAATAAATGGACACAAATCAGATGTCAAGAATTATAACATTCATAACCAGTCAGAGAACATTTCAATCTCTCTGGTCACACGATTACAGACATGAAAGTTGCAATTCTTCAACAAAAAAACTTCAAATCCAGACTCCAGCGAGAAACTGTTGAATTGGAATTCATTTGCAAATTGGATACAATTAACTTAGGCTTGAATAGAGACTGGGAGTGGCTAAGTCATTATGCAAGGTAACCTATTTCCCCTTGTTTTTTCCTAACCCCCCCCCCCCCAGACGTTCTTGTTAAACCCTGGATTTGTGCTGGAAATGGCCCAGCTTGACTATCATACACATTGTAAGGAGAGTGGTCACTTTAGATAAGCTATTGCCAGCAGGAGAGTGGGGTGGGGGGAGGTATTTTTTCATGCTTTGTGTGTATAAAAGATCTTCTACACTTTCCACAGTATGCATCCGATGAAGTGAGCTGTAGCTCACGAAAGCTTATGCTCAAATAAATTGTTAGTCTCTAAGGTGCCACAAGTACTCCTTTTCTTTTTGCGAATACAGACTAACACGGCTGTTACTCTGAAAGGAGGAAGTGTGGCTGGAATAAAAAGCACCCACTTAAGAGATAAGATGAAAGCCCTTTTGACATAATTTAATGGCAAATGGCAAAATGAGGTTTTAGAAATGCAGTGCTGGTTCTATTTAAGGAGAGTATGAAAAATTGTATTGGATCAATCCACATGAGGATAAAAATAGTATCTGCTTGATATTTATTTCTCTCAAAAATCTGGCAGCGTTGCTGGAGATGTCTGAAGCTAAATTTATGCTTTCTACATCAAATGCACGCTGCTGTCCTCTTAACAGCGAGTGCTCATGACACTGAAGCCAGGAAACCCACTTAAGAAATCAGGAACTTAAACTGTGCTAGATTCAATTCCATTGTATTCTAATAATCAGCATGGACTGAAAACCAGCTCCTTCCCTAAACATTTCTGTCCTGTTTATCAGAGTGGAGGCAGTTGCTGCTTTCTTGTTGGTAAAGGAATACTATGAAACTCGCACAGTTCCCCCTTATAATGATGTGCAGACCAGAGAAGTGCCTGGGTCTAAAAGTAGCCAAAGCCCTGCAGAACATCTGTAAACAGACGGCTATGTTCCATAAAAACACTGAATAAAAAGCTAAATAAGCTTCCTGGCCAGCCCCAGTAGGTGATGCAGTGAGCTCTAGTCATCCCTATCCATTATAGGGCACCAACATCTTAGAACAATGACAGCCCCAGAATGGCCAGCTGTTGGGAAAATACAAATGGGACTTGACAAGAGATGTTTGCGTGAAGGAAGCATACATTGACCCATACATTTTCAGAGTTGCATAGCATACTCTAAAACTCCAACTAAAATGAGGGGTTGTACAAATTCAGCAAGTGTAGGGGTAAGTCAAAGTAATAAAGGTATCATTCATTAAACCGTGGAAAAATCTGTGGGGGATTTATAAGCATGTCTAATCATTTCTCTGCCTTTAGCCATTATATGCAATTGCAAACCACTGAATACAACTTCTTAGGGAGTTAGAGATGTCATTTCTTCAGTAGCATTATGAGCACATGCCTCAGAACCCATTGTGTCTATATGGCTGTTTATAAGGCCCTTATCAATGAAGTATCTTGGCACCTCCCACATATTTAAAAGCAGAAATGACAGTAACTGTCTCTGTCTTTTCCTTTGCAGGAAGAGAGGTGGCTCAATTAATTTATAGGCAGCATGGGTCACATCTCTTTGGGAGTGAGATCCCATAGTAGGGATTCTTCTCTTACAAAAGCACATTCTCTGTCTTGCACTCATCATGAGAGAGCTACCTTCCTATTGATTAGCATCCTGATTGCAGAGCATAAGGCATTCTCTCAGGAAGCTTGGGCCAAATCCACGGAGGACTTGGAGTCTTCTCGGAGGATCCAGTGCGCAGGTTGGAACACCAGGTTGATATGTTCATGATGACGTGTTACTCCACAGGTATGCTGCTGCATGTTGCACCAGCTGGAGCGTTTCAGGGTGTACAAAATACATAACTGGGATTTTGCACCATCCAGGGCACCAGTTCCCAACTGACACACGGTGCTGCTGAAATCACAACTCCCCATTGGGCAATTACTCCAGGTGATTCCTTCTCTTTTTTAACATTTAAATTAGGAAAGGAACAACCACAACAACAAGCAATGTATAGACTTCACAAGTTAATCATCCTGAAATTGTGAATTTTACAGTTTGCCACCACTTAATAGCAGAGCAAAACAGCACACTGGTTATACTGGGGGACGACGTTTCATCAGATGTTTCCCCCCGAGAAAAGAGTTCTTTTAATGAGACTCATAATCAAGACTCATTAGTAGGTATATATCTGAATTTTCAGATCTGTAAATGAGAAACAAAATTGCTTTGTATTGTGGTTTGAGTCGCATAAACAACAGAAGCTTTCATCTTCTAAGACTCTAAGACTTAACTTGCTGATAAAAACCAAAACCAGCCACCACCCAGCTGGGGTGTGACACAAATGCAAAATTGGTACAAAAAAAGTAACTTTAGTGACATTTATTGGAGCTTGTCCTCATTTACATCAGAGCAAGAGAGAGGGGAATCAGGCCTATGGTCTAGAAACTAAGTAACAGGTAAAAACAAAACAAAACACCTCCTCCTCCCGCTGCTGCCTCTGTTTGTTGTGTCACCCTGTTGGCTCCTCTTACTCTGAGTCTGAAAGCTTTTTGCCACAGGGAACATTTTCGATTGTAAGTGTGTGTACTGTGCCCAGCAGAATGCGACCCTGACTGGGATCCCTAAGGGCTGCTGCAATAGTAATTCTGCTGGAGGAAAACCAGAATTGTTTCTCTCACTTCTGGTGGGGTGGATGGATTCATACAGGTTTTGATGGCTAGAACCATCGTTTGTTTCATAAGCAAATCCTATATTGTAATCTCTTATGAAGTCTGTTGTCCTCTCCATACTAATGCACACAACTTAAGAAGAAAGCAAGCTCTTTCACAATGGGCAAAAGTGATCCCAAACACACAAGGATCTGCAACAGAATTGTAAGAGTTTTTCTGAAACATGTAGCACACCCCTTTCTCCACTTGCTGGGCAGCTGCCTCAACCTCCCGGCAGGAAAGGGGCCCTAAATCACATTTTGGTGGCTGCTGGGCTCCTGGGACAATGCAGCTATGTATTGCCCCGTGTTCAGGGAAGATTGTGAGGTATGAATCTAGACCACAGAGATCCTCCAGCAGTGGATCTTGGGGAAGCTGAAGGGACTGGTTCCTCTTTCCTTCTTTGTGCATGCATGCGTGCATTTTCTGTCACATGTATTCAAAGTATTAGGTATAAATTATTGCAGATTGGTTGCTTACTGGGTTTTAAATGGATAAAGAACGATATGAGCATCACATAAATCACAAGTTTGATATTTCAACACATTTGAATTTTTTAAATGTATTTTTGTTACATAGTTGAAAAGACTTAAAAATGGATTATAGAAGTGCAGAATAATGGATTAAATTAAACTTCCTATCAAATATATATAGAATACTAATATGAAGTTTATTTTTATATATATATATGAATAAATCAACAAGTATCCAGAAGAAATGGAAATATGAGTTGCATCTTTTTTCAGTGCTTGTCTAGGGGATTTAGGGGGGAAAAATGTGTTTTGGAACGCCTTAGTGGATTTTGTTTTATTTCTTTCAATCTACCTTCTGGGAGGACAGAAATAATCTTTCATTTTCTTTCCTATGTTCAAAGTCCTAAAGCAATTAAATCCTGAAAGGAGGGTCTCTGTTTTCTGCGTGTTCCTACGTCATGTTATTTTCTCTGCAGATAGACAATGCAATCGTGGCTATGACGTTCCCTTTGGAAATGGAGGCTTCCTTAGCCCATTCATTTAATGGAGACTTAATGTTAATATAGACTTGCAATGCATAGTTGCAGTCGATTGTATGATTTAGGGTACAACTGATTTTACTCAGATAGAAGCTGTGCATGTAATGAAATATGGAGATGTTCTTAAAAATGGATTTGATACAGCTTGCAGCAGGATTATGGGCAAAGACATTTACCCTCTTTTTCACAGCTTTCAGTAACCTGAAGAAAGGGGAAAAACCACACAACAGTTGGGCTAACAAGGGGAAGGGTACTACAAAGTGCATGGCATGTAATTTCACAGGCTGCAGCACCTTCGGGGAAGGGTAGTAACAGAAGATGTTACCTTGGAGCCAGTGTGGGGAGATGCTAAAGATGTTGACATTCGAAAAGTAGGTGGGTAATGCCACTCTGCTGTCTGGACAAAAGAAAGTGTCTAAAACTAATCAGAAAGCCGTAGAGTTCAGGATAGATTAATTGGGTTTATGGCATTCCTCCCTTCCTCAGGCATACCCCAATGGGAAAACAGGGATAAGCACCTGGTTTGCCAGAAACTGGATCACTTGATGGTTACCTGTCCTGTTCATTCCCTCTGGGGCACCTGGCATTGGTCACTGTCAGAAAATAGGATGTTGGGCTAGATGGACCTTTGGTCTGATCCAGTCTGGCCATTCTTATAAAGAGCTGTGGAGTGTCCCATCCCACATATCTTTCCATCTAGCAGCCTGGCCTGCCCATCTCCCAGCACCGACTTCAGCTGCCTTTTAGTTTGAAGGAACTCGTGTAGAATGGTGTTCCAAGAACAATCCATCCTGATCAAATCCAGACCAAGACAGGGTGGGATGCGAAATTGCATTGATTCCAGGTGATGGTCTTTCACCAAAGTCCTTCAGAGGAGCTACCGACAGCCTGTTTTTTCCACACTTAACATCCTGTTCATTGGGCCTCATCCTCCCTTGCATTCCACTTGACACAGATGAAAACTGAAGGTGCTCAGAACCCTTTCAGGAGAAATCCAATATCTTGAAATCACATCTACTTCCTACACACAACTCCATTAGGAAGGTGTGTTAAAAGGCAGAATTCCATCAGCAGTGAATAACCAAAATGCTCAACTATTACTCAGGATGTAAGCAGATGGCTTATTTTCTAACACAAAAACTTGAATCCCAGGAGCATTATTTCCTATTTCAGAGGCCCCTCAACCACTGGGCAGTTTTAGGTTTTCCTTTGGTTTTTAAACTTGATGCAATAGGAGATCGTTGACAAAGGGAAACAACATTAATGTTACCAAGACATATCCCCTTCTCCTCCACATTTGAAATTCATTAACAGAACAGCTAAATTTCCCATTACATTTAAATTACTCTTAAGAATATTAGGGCTTTAAATACAATGCCTCAAAGTTATCAGAATTACGTGAATAAATAAAGCTGGTTAATTTAAAAAAGAAAACCCAGGAAATACATGCACATCCAGCAATTTCCTCCTCCTGGAAATGTCTGAGTGCTGGAATTTCATACAGAGTTGCTTCCCTCCTCTCCTTTCCTTTCAAGTCCATGGCTCCCCCAGCGCAGAAACAGTCCCTGAATGTGGCTTGTTGGAGCAGGACTCTACAGAATTGTGGGAGTCATGCTAGGAGATTGGAGCTTTGGGGCCAGTTTGCTGGTCTGCTTTGGTTCTCCTATCCATCCTTGTGTCCCTCTCCTCACCCCATGTACTAAAGCTCACCCTACAGCTAGGTTCATGGAACCTGGCTAGCAAGTGAAGAGCCAGCAGACCAGGTCCTGCAGTTCAGCTCAGTTAAGGAGCTTCTCCAGACTCCTATAGATGCTTGGGATCATCAGACCCCAGGTTGTTCTGGTCTGTTCTCCGGCCCTGAACATCAGTTCCTACCTGTTGGTATAGCAGGTCTCCTACAGTCAGTACAGGAAAGATGATCTCTGTGGTTAGGGCACAAGTATGGGACTTATGAGATTTCTGCTCTGCCACAGAATCCTGTTGTGACCTCTGGTGAGTCACTGCACTCAGTTCCCTGTCTCTCTGATGGGGACAATCACCCTCCCCTTCATGGGGGTAAATACATTCGAGATTGTCAAGTGCTCAGACAGTACAATAATGGGGAGTAATAGACAAACCATCCTAACCTAAGGATCTCCCCAGGGCTTTGTGTGCTTTGCCTTAGCTTCTTTAACTCTTGCTATTGATGATTAACAGCATCAAGGGAGCCAAAGAAAGCAGTGGAGGTTTGCAGCAGGGCAGGCTTTCAAGAACAGCAATCAGTTTTTCTGTGCTGTGCCTTTTCCTGCTGTTGGCCTTTCTATGCATTATTCTTCTAACCAGTAATGGACCCCTGCTTGTGTGCTGAAAAGAGAGGCTACCCTGCTACAAAGCCAGACTGACAGAGAGCCTGCTACAGGCCAACTAGAACAGAAAAGGGGTCCATATGGCTAGGGCTATTTAAATCCCTATGGTGCAGGCCTATCACTTCTACAAAGCAAGGAATCCTTCACTCCAAAAACAGAGGCCAAGTACTCCAACCCCCTTTCCCAGCAGAGATCCTTCCTCACTAGCTAGCCCTAACCCCTCCAGCACATCTCATTTATAGCCTGCCAGCTAGGGATTGATTAATTCCCCACACCTGCCCCTGCCTCACCCTGGGTCTCTGCACTCAGAGCAGGCAGCTGTGGGCCCCATCTGGTCAGAGGGAAAGGATTAACCCTTTTCCTGCCAGCCAATCTCTAAACACTATCACAGAACCGCAGCTGCTCCAGGGGAAGAGGAAGAGGAACTGACTGCAGGGTCTCCTCAGATCTAGCATTATAGGTAACGTGCTACAATCTGGATACCCCCTGTCCTCTATTACTGCACAGGGATTTCTTTATGCTTCTCAACAGCAATCAATTTTCAGTCCTTTATTAATTTCCATTTACTTTTTATATGAAAAATTATTATAATCTAAAATATCAGTTTTGATTTCCAAATCCATCTGGCCCGCTTAATAAAAGCGCAAGGCACGCATCTTCCCCTGTGTTTGTACAGTGCCTAGTACAATGGATCCCTGGTCCTGAGGGTGACCAAACACATAGAAAGATAAACTGTAGCTCTTTAAGGCATGGACTCTGGCCCATTGATTTCAATAGGACTTAGGTGCCTAAATAACTTTGAGGATCGGGGCCTCTGTGTTTGAGACCAGATGCAGCAAATGGGTGGAACAAACCAATGGTAGCAGTTGTTCAGTACAACCGATCATGCTAGGGCTGAGAGAGGGGAATGATTTCAGGATCTTCAGTGGTAAAAACATGAGCTTCTACTACGTCAGCGAACTGGCTAAGGGCCAGATTTTACATAGCTTCTATAAGATGCCTTTGAAAACCTGGCCTCTCGCAGTCCTACGCCTGGCATCTGGAGAAGGCTCAGAGGTGCACACAGACTGATGTGCACCACGTTAATTAAACTAGTGTTAGCCTCTGGGTGGACACTTATTTCATCTGAATAGTGGTTTATTTTGGTAAATTAAATCTCTTCCTAACCAATTTAATCCAAATCAAAATAAACCCGATTTCAAATGAAATAAGAGCCTCCACATAGACTTTTGCATTAGTTTAACTAAACTGGCTTAAAACCATGCTTGGTACAAATCAAACTAGTGCAGCTGTGTGTGTAGACAAGCCCTCATAATACTTGTATGTGAACCAACCACCAGAGAACTACAAAGAGGCACCAATTGCCGAGGGTGGAGTACACACGGGGAACAACCTCCCAGAAGCTTTACTGAAGAATTAACTCGGGTGATCAGCACCTGGGTGGAGCAGCCACACTGCAAAATTACACCTGAATTACTCTGTCCTCACTGGTGCTGCACTCGCCTGTGTGCATCGCCAGGCCTGCTCGGCACAGCCCATGGTCTCTAGCACGGCTCCAACCTGAGCGCTGTGATTCTGTCCTGGTGAATTGTCAGAAGTTTATCGATACGGCCTCTTCGCCGTAGGACCCAGTGAATTGTGGGAGATCTTGTCTGCCCTCCTGGGCATAAAGGGGAAATTATGGGAGAGCACTGGTGTACTAGCAACACTCCTGTGGCTTAGCCTGTGTGGTCACTGCAAAGTGGGTGGGTTATCAGCCCAAGTGTGAATCGCATTCAGGCTTTAGCCTATAGCCCAGAACAGGCAAGATGGGTGACCTGCAACACCCAAGTAAAAGCCCAAGTGAACTCTGCAGTGAAGACATCCCCTTTGTGTGAAAGGAGCGGACTGCACACAATGCAATGCTGTCTTACGGCACTGAAGAAATAACACCACGAGCGAACACATCTGGCAATTTTCACTTAAACTTGGTCAATCTCCACTCCAGGCAACAAGAGTCTAACAGGCAGAGATAGGCTCATATAAATAATATGCCGTAATGAATAGGGCCATGCAGGAAAAACAACGAGGGGATAGGTTCCTTATTTGTCACATATTCCTGGCTTAACACTTGCTAGGATTTAATTAATTGAGATTTTGATTTATCTTTGTGTAACCAATTTCCAAAGTCTCACTTTTCTCCCCATGTGCAGGAATATTTTCAAAATGGTTATAAAGACACCCATTTACAGTGACATATGCTGTGTATGTTCGCTTTGTGTATTCTAAGTGATGTCTGAGTTTGTATACTGAAGGTCCTTAAAAAGTGAAGCACAAGGCTACAACGGAATTCTGAACACTGCTGAGTGCTTTCAAGTAGATTACACACACTGGAGCAATAATTAATGTTTGTTTTATTATGTTCCGGGGAATGATTGTCCAACAAGATAATTCAAATAAAGTAGAACATGTTCAGGCTGAATATTGTTTAAATACAGATTTGTTGCAAAGTGCCCCACACAAAGGACTAATAATTAAGAGAAAACGAACAGCTCGGTGCATGCTTGCTGTTTATCAGCAACTCTATTTATTGAAATGATTGCTATTGCAGGCATAGTTACTAGGAATGGGGTGTGATGTGGAGAATTTTACCTTGTGTCCTGTTTTCTTACCCACTGGACACTCTTAGCACACACTTCACAATGTTCACTGGGGTTTGGGAACGTTTCTCATCCCAGTGTCAAATGAACCTGGGCTAGTTTTGAGGTTGCACATGGTAGTTCTGGGTGGGTTTGATGTGAAACTTGGATGTTTCAGGTGACTTTTTGGTTTTGAAACTTTTGGCTTTGATTGGCCCCTGAAGCTCAGTATCCAGCCCACATGGAATGGAACCAAGAGGAAATGTTCTTATGAATCCCTGACACAGAAACTGCCACGTTTTCCCCAATGCCCACAATGGGTGACCCTCAGGAAAAAATATCTTCAAGTTCAGTTCAGGGAAGCAGTCAAGAGTTGAGCTGCATCATAAATGATCCAGCCTTCTGAGCTCTGGAGTCTGGATAGACTTCAGGCTTTTGCAGGGGTTTTCAATAGGGGACTTCCTCAGTTTGCGCAGGATGAAAATGCCCAGGGACAGCCTATTACACAGAGCTGGATTCTCCTCTCACTTACACCACTCTTACACTGGCATCACTGCTGTGCTTCTCATGGAGCTACTCTTGATTTACACCTGAGTAAGTGAGAGCAGATTCAAACTCAGAGTGTTTCTGACTCTAGACCTTCCCGGGCCTCCTGAAAATACAGTGTTAGGAAGAAAGTGAACCAAGCTTTTTTAAACCTCAGGATATGTCCTGAATCAGGAACCTCAGAAGATTTCCCAGATCAGTTCAGTTCAGGGTCAATTCTTATCAGAACTGGATCACCTGACTCCAGAAACACCAGGTTTAAATCGGTGTGTGAGCTTCTAGCTACACTCAAGAGAAGTAGCCAAGCACAAGTGCAGTGCATTTTCCATTGATTAATTCTTTACTAATGTCTCATTAAATTATATACAGAAAAATTATTGTGTTTCATTATTTGGTAAATAAAGCTCAGCAGGGCACAAATGCTTAATATCCAATAGACTCAAACCCAGCCAAATTTATCTTGTAACATTGGTACTTGGCAAACTCCCTGTTCCTGCCTGCTTCCCAAACTTAATTTAACTGCCATCACACTGATACTGGAAAGAAAAAGACGGTTTATTTGCAAATGGCTAAACTCTCATTAATCACTATCATTGGATCAGATCACTCTAGAGGCCAACTTCTCTTCCTGCCAAGGGGTGAGCTGCTCAAACCAACAAAAACATCCTCTTGTTCCAAAAGGCAGTGACCTTCTCATCCAACAGAGAGGACAAAGTGCTCCTGTTCAGGGGTGACACCTGTGCTGAGACCCTCCTTCTCTGAGTAAAACATCCTGTTGCTACAGAGCGGATACCAAACAACCTCCCCTGGGATGGGAGAGAAGGACAGTGACTTTCTAGCTGAGTATCTGGTTCTCCCTCCGTCGGCATGGTGCCAAACTTGTCTGGAAACATTTTCAGTGTTGGGAAATGTTCCAACAATGGGAAATCACAGGCTCCTGAGAGCTATGAAGCACCTGAAACGTGGTGCGTTTACATGGGGGAATTGTTTTGTTTTATGTTCTGTCCATGATGCTGAAAAGTGGCACCTGCCTTTTCATTTTAGCAAATGCTTCACTGTCATTTTCTCACCAGTGCAAAAAGCCATTTTTATTGGCAAATAGAGGACCTGATATCATGTCCATCAAAGCCAATGCCAGGACTTCAGTGAGCTTTGGATTGGGCCCATAGTTCTGGTGAATTAGGCTGACTGGTAGATAAAGGGCATAACATTTCTCAAAATCAGAGGTGACACACTTCAGTGATGGGTGAAGAGGTCCTGCTGTGAGGGTTAGGCCCTGATTCAGAAGAAAGCATGCGCTTAATTTGAAGATAATGGCTCTACTCATATGCTTAAAGTTAACTAGGCGCTTTAACGCTTTGCTGAAATGGGGCTTTAATGAGTTAATAGTTGTGGCGTGCTTGAATTCCAAGTTACTCAATAGTAATAATACTGCATAATATTATCTACTGTTGGTTATTACACCAAATCCTGACTAGTAGGCCCACTTACTTTTGATGAGCATGTATAGCAAACCAGACATGGATGCTGAGTGATGCAGCCTCAGTGGAGTATCTGAGGAGCTGACTCCCTCTAACCGCAGCCAGGGGTCTGCACCTTTATTCCGGAACAGCAAGGAGTTTGCTAAGCTTAACGTCCCCTAAAGAGAAAAAGATAAATCCTTCCTGAAGCAACAGGTGCAGGCATGCACTCCTGCTCTCCATATAAGTCTTTGCTGTGCAGGGACATTGGCAAACCGAGGGGCACGATATGTCCGTTAAGTGGCTAAGAGAGAACGGCTCTCCATCTGTTGAAATAAATTCCACCACATTTATTTTTCATGTAACCGTAAAGGGTTTTCTGTGTTACTATTAACATGTATTCTAACCATCAGGGTGCTCTAGGGGGCAGCCCTGTGTGCACACACACACACATATGCACAAACACACACCCAACAGCCAACCTTCACAAGCAGATCCAACCACTCCGAAAGAGCCCTCAGCATTGGCCAGCATCATAGTCAGACTTCTGTCTCTGGCAACAGAAGGCAGCTCCTTCAATACGTCCACCTTGCTTCAGGTGTTGACTGTGGCCACGAGGTGGAGCATGTGGGCAGACAATGTGCACTTGCACTAGTGGAGAGAGCAGAGCAGGCAAGGTGATGCGACCCCGACACCAGGGGCCTGTCGGGAAGACCAGAGCTCTGTAACAGATACAAGAGAGCAGCTAAATGGTTGTTTCTAGCCAACCTGCTGTCATTCACAGAGGTAGAAGGGGAGCAAGCATGTGTTAAAAGGAGCCAGGAGAGGCTTTGACTTGTTCTTAAACAACAGAAAGCCTCGGGGCTGTGCTTTGACAGAGTTCCAGAGCTCTCTCCACCTTTACCAGCCTGCGACCTGATAGTGCTGAGAAATAGGGATGGGAACAGAGCCTCCTCTAAACAGCCTAGAGAGCCCTGTGGCCTCTTTCACGTCAGGCTCCATTCTCCAGCTGTGGATGGATCAACACACCTTTTCTGAGAACAAAACACAAGGATGGGACTGAAAATTACCTACATTGAGTCCCTGGACTGGGACAGGGAATTTGCTTGGAGCTCCATCTCTAACACTGTCTAGGCCATGACCCTTTAACTCCTGAAGATTCATATGGTATGTTCCAGGTTAGAAGGAGCCTTTATACTTAGACTGCATATTACAGTGAAGAGCAAGTGAGGTATTAGATATGTCTATCTACACCCAAACCCTCCTGTCCCCGCATTTGCGGTGTCTCGTGTAGGGCAGAGAGAGTTGGAAAGAAAGCCCTACTGCAGTACCAGACACATTGGGTGAATCAAACATTTAAAAAGGGGTTCTGCTCTGTCTAGATGAAAATACTATGATTGCATCAAACCTGCACAGTTTCCTTGGAGGAAAATCCCAACTCTCTAATTGAGTAGAACTCCATGAAGAGTTCAGCAAAGCAGGGGATAAGAGAGAACCAGCAAATGTAATTTATTTGGATTTTCAAAAAGCCTTTGACAAAGTCCCTCACGTGAGGCTATTAAGCAAACTAATTAAAGGGTCAGAAACCCGCCTGTTTCAGGGCATAAGCCAATAACTAAGACATGGAGATGAGGAGGAAACATCCCTCACGTAGGTTATTCCAGAAGGGGATTCTAACACCTGACTCTGGAGTGCCCACCACCGGAGGCAGCCTACTGCAGTAGATGGAGCGCTAGGTTGGCAGTTCCTGAGGCTTTGGTGCATGTGATCCCATGTGAGAAAAGCCCTCTCCTCTGCTTACGGAGGTGCTGTTGCATTTGGTTGTTCATAGATTTACGCATATTGGAATGGCTGTTTCTGGCATGCTATTTACTTAACAATATAACAGTAATGGTAAGATAATTGTGCTGCAATGAAATAACAGTTGGGGTCTGTGCAGTGAGTGGATAATAAAAATAATCCAACAACAGGGTTTATAGCTTCCGCTACTGGGAAGATTTATAGTCTTAATACTACCTTATGTAACCCATAATTTACTGTTCAAAATGGCCTTCAAATTTCACTCAAGGCTAAACAATAATTCATTTAATAATAATCAGAGAGGAGACTAGCTGCAATGCGAGGCCCAGGCCAGTGGAAGGAGCAGAGCTGGGCAGTCATTTCACCTGGCGCTCTCCATCCAGGGCTACCCTTCACCAGGGCGAAGGAAGGAGAGTAGGTGCAAGGCTTTAGCTTTTCACTTCAGCTGGGCTTGTCTCACTTTGTGTTACAAGTTCATAAAAGAGCTGCAGAGTGTGTGTACGTGTCCTTGAGCAGCGAGCACTGGAAATGAATTGCTCCCAGCTGGACTTGGGAGCGTAAATTATAATGAGTCAAGGGATGCTGTTTCAAGGTAAACCAATAACAGACACTTCATTTAACCACAGGCAATTTGTAAGGATACCCCAGAGGTATCAAGAGAGGGTGCACAACTGTGTTCTCTCTTCTGCGTCCAGTACACCCTACACCTGTGTGCTATTCAGCAGCTTCAGTCCCTCGGGCTTTCTGCATGTTCTAACTAACCATTTTCTCCTGGTTTCACACTCTAAGTGTTCGCAAAAAGAAAAGGAGGACTTGTGGCACCTTAGAGACTAACCAATTTATTTGAGCATGAGCTTTCGTGAGCTACAGCTCACTTCATCGGATGCATACCGTGGAAACTGTAGCAGACTTTATATATACACAGAGAATATGAAACAATACCTCCTCCCACCCCACTGTCCTGCTGGTAATAGCTTATCTAAAGTGATCATCAGGTTAGGCCATTTCCAGCACAAATCCAGGTTTTCTCACCCTCCACCCCCCCACACAAATTCACTCTCCTGCTGGTGATAGCCCATCCAAAGTGACAACTCTTTACACAATGTGCATAATAATCAAGTTGGGCCATTTCCTGCACAAATCCAGGTTCTCTCACTCCCTCACCCCCCTCCAAAAACCCACCCCCATACACACACAAACTCACTCTCCTGCGGGTAATAGCTCATCCAAACTGTAGCTCACGAAAGCTCATGCTCAAATAAATTGGTTAGTCTCTAAGGTGCCACAAGTACTCCTTTTCTTTTTGCGAATACAGACTAACACGGCTGTTACTCTGAAACTCTAAGTGTTGTTTGAATCAGCCCCAGTCTCAGAGTGAGACTCACTTGAAATCACCATGCTTGGGGCTAAAGCAACGCAAAACAAATTAAACAAACTAGTGTTACATGGGGACACAAAATTACTCAAGAGGATTAAGTCGAAAGCAGACTGTGAAGAGTTACAAAGGGATCTCACAAAACTGGGTGACGGGGCAAGAAAATGGCAGATGAAATTCAGTGTTGATAAATGCAGAGTAAGACACATTGGAAAACATAATTCCAACTCTACAGTAAATAAATTAAACTAAATTATCTGTTGCCACTAAAGAGAGAGATCCTGGAGTCATTGTGGATAGTTCTCTGAAAACATCTACTCAATTTTCAGCTGCAGTCACAAAAGCAAACAGAATGTTAGGAACCATTAGGAAAGGGAGAGTTAATAGGAAAGAAAATATCAAAATGCCATTATATAAACCCATGGTATGTCCACAACTTGAATACTGTGTGCAGTTCTGGTCACCACATCTCAAACAAGGTATATTAGAATTGGAAAAAGTACCGAGAAAGGCAACAAAAATGATGGAACAGCTTCAATATGAGGAGAGATTAAAAAGACTGGAACTATTCAGCTTGGAAAAGAGACAACTAAGGGGGGATATGATAAAGGGCTATAAAATTCTGAATGGTGTGGAGAAAGTGAATAGGTAAGTGTTATTTACTCCTTCATATAACACATAAATCTGGGGTCACCTAATAAAATTAACAGGCAGCAGGTTTAAAACAAACATAAGGAAGTACTTTGTCACACAGTGCATAGTCAATCTGTAGAACTATTTGCCAGGGAAAGTTGTGAAGGCCAAAAGTATATCTAGGTTAAAAAAAGAACTAGGTAAGTTCATGGAGAATAGGTCCATCAAGAGCTATTAGCCAAGGTGGTGAGGAATGCAACTCATGCTCTGGTGTCCCTAGCCTGTGACTGGCAGAAGCTGGGACTGGATGACCAGTGGTGGAGCACTCGATAAATTATCCTGCTCTGTTCATTCCCTCTGAAGCATCTGGCATTGGTCACTATCAGGTGACAGGACACTGGGCTAGATGGACTATTGGTCTGATCCAGTATGGCCGTTCTTATGTTATTACACTTAGGATGGGTGTAGCACTTCTGAACTAACTCTTGACAGAAACTTTTCAGTACTCACTGACCTCCGCTGTCACTTCTGGGATTGAAAAGCAAGGCTGCTCACTTCTGGATGATACTGTCTGTCATACTAGGGCTTCTTAGTTGTTTTAAATGTATTCCCTCTGCTGTGGTCACTTCATGACAGCTAATCATACCTCCTTGGCAGCTGCATGCTGTCAGCTCATCAGGGCTTTCACAACAGATGCCTTTAATGCCATGGAGTTTAATCAAGATTCATATTATTTCAAGGCTTTTTAAAAAAGAGACAGTTGGTTATTATAATATCATCCCCTCCAACAACAGCGCAGCTAATTGTTTTTCTGAATCTGTGTTTCATTAGGAGATGGAGTTTAGCATTTGTGAAAGGGGGTGGGTTGACAACCCTGGGAGAGGAAGCCTCATTATCGTGAGAACAAGCACAGCCTGGCCGCTGGATTGCCCTCACCCCGACCTGGAAGGAATGTGGCGAGGCCAGGGGAAGCCTGAGATACTGTGATGATAGAGGCATCAAAAGCGGGAGGGCAAAAATATATAGCTAGCCTGATCCAAACACTCGCATTAACATTGGTCAGGAAAGGAAGGGTGGCTTAGTGGTTAAGATAGTAGGCGAGCACGCAGGATACCTGGGTTCAGTTCTTTGCTCTGCTACAGCCTTCCTGAGTGACCATGGGCAAATCATTCAATCTCCCGGTGCCCCAATTCCCCAGGTGTAGAACAGGAATAAAGCATTGTGGTAATGGGAAGGTTCTGCCTGTACCACTTTTGAACGGTGGATGATTTTATGAAATGGCACAAAACTACCATGTCATGGAAAGCCTACCTGTATGTGGCTCCACCATGAGTTAGTGGGGTTGTCACGTCTTCGCCAGGCCAGAGACAAGGGTGAGTGATCTGCAGACTGTTACAAGTAAAACACCTTGAGACAATGGATTTGCTCTGAGACAATGAATTTGTTGGGAGAAGACGCTTCCTCCTCTTGTCTGAAGTGCAGGGGGAGGGGGTTTGAGAGGAATGGAAAGTTACCAGGAGGAGAATAAAAGAAACAAGTGACCCTAGAAGGATTCTATAAAGGGATTCAGATGGGGGGAATTGGGGAGAGCCATTTTGTTCCAGATTGAGATGAGGGAGGCGGTTGCAGGGGCAGGGTAGGCAAGGAGGCGGAGGAACCTGCCTGCCTGCCTGCCTGCTGGAACACCGATGCTCCCCCAAGCATCCCACGTGAAGAGTGAACTAGTGAGGGACTTTGCCCAGTCTAGCATCTTGATGCTCTTGACTTAACAGATAAGGCCCAGGAGAGTACAGCTCATAAAGAACAACGAAACATCCCAAAGCAATGTCTGTGTGTGCTGACTGCTTCCCAAATGCTGTGTACCCCTGAGAGTGCTCACCTGTCAAAGAGAAGCGTCACACCATGGGGGCAGAGTGCTGGGAGAGGGTGTTTTTAAGCACTGGGGAGTCTGAAGGGTCAGCGCTGCACCTACAGGGGCAGTCGGAGTAGGGTGCCCAATAGGAAGGCTCTGGCCTGAGCATGCCTAAGGACCCTGAGACTGGAGCATTGGCTGGACTTGGGTTAGGCTTCAGGGGCTTGAAACACCCTGAGGATCCAGAGCACAGACGTTTGGATTCCCCTCCTGGCAGCCTAGTGGGAGGCCAGTAAGACCACTCACTAGGATCAATGACATGCATTTCCCTGCCTCGCAGGGGTTTTGGGAGGGCAAATCTACTGCAGATGGTGTGGGACTCAGATACTATGGTGATGGGGCCATATAAGTACCACAGACAGACACTCAATGCCCTTCAAGCCCTCAGAGAAGAAGGTCAGGCTTCCTTTCAGTCTTGGAATCTCTGCTGAGATTCCCACCAAGACTTATATCGTGCTTGTCATTTTATGGACCATCAGCACCTTGGATGAAATCCATCCTATTCATAGCGCTAGCTCCAAGCCTGCTGTCAGGGGTCACTTTAGATTATTGATACGGCATCAGATAACCCAGGCTCAACCTGCTTTACCAATTAAAGACCAAACAGCACAACACAGAAAAACCAATGCATTACCAACCAGCTTGGAAAACAGTATGTAGCATCAGCCTGTCTCAGGATGATGGACTCACTCTTGGTCACATTTATTGCGCCTTAGTTTACAACCAAAAGAAGGCCATGATATTACCTAAGATTTATGCATCAGTTCTTACCAGGTTCTTAACTTGTTTCCAGACATCAACACAAACATCCTACTCAGTGATACTTGTAATTACCACAATAAGGCAAGTTACAAACATTGGTCAATACATCTGTTTTTCAAGGCCCAGTTTCTCATACCTCAGTACAATTCCCATGTCTTATGTGGTAAAACTACCAGCATTGTAGCTATTCAGCCAGTAATTCTCCACTTTGCCTTCGGCCTAGTCACCAAGCACTATGGGACTCTGGTTCAGTTTGGTTACCACTCTGCACCCCTTATGTCCTCAATCCATGGTGCACATTCCTTGTGCAGGGGTGAAGTTTACCCCTACTGGACAGTCTTTGGGTCTGAATCACTTCTGGACACGGTAAACCCTGGGGCAGATTCAAATTGCTGACCTGGGGTGAAAGTGTCACAGCTGGAGTCCCATGAGCCATTTCATCTCTTCTCCCCCTTTTTTTGTCTTTCTCACTCCATCCTACTTTTCTTCTTCTGTAATCTTTGAAATTTCCGGGAGTTCCTTTTTTATCTCGATGTAGCTTGATTTCTCCACTGTGGTTTTTTATATTATTTATTATTAACATCTGTCGGGAACTGGGTAGGGATACTTAATGCTGCCTCCACACAGGGGCTAGATGATCTCTGGCAGTCTCTTCTGGCCCTACATTTCTATGAGTCTACAATCTTATTATTATCATTACTTTTAAATGAATTAGAAACTGCTGGAGCCATCTAGTCCCTCCTGTATACCCAATAATGATATTTAATCCAGTCTCTGTTTATAGCAGTCTACACCTCTATTAGATATACTGCTAGATATTGTATGCAGGTTCAACACATAATGGCAGAAGTAATTAATAAAAAACAAAGGTAAGAAATAAGCAACAAATCTGGAATTTAACACAGGGCTAATTTTGATTTAAAATTATGAACTCAACAATATCACTACTAAATAGGTTTATAAGATTTTCACAAAAGCTGTCTAGACTGTCAAAACTTTCTACAAATGGACTGGTCTGATCAGAACACATGGGGCAATTTCACACCACTGTTCCTCCCTTGTCTTCAGTTGTGTTAACTCCTGAATTCCCTCAACGTCAGTGACATCAGATTCAGACCCTGCAGCTACAACAGAGCAATAAAGCAATGGCCATGTCTCCTGTAAACAGGAGGAATACATGATGGGGAGTTAATGTTTGCATTGTTCAAATCACACATCAGGCCAAATTCTGCTATCACTTGTATTCCCCCAGTTCCGGTGAAGTCAGGGGAGTTGCATACATACACTGCAACTGAAAGCAGAAACTTCTGCATTGTGCAGGTTAATCTTTATGAGCTGGTGTCTCATGTCTTTGTTTGTTAATCATGAAAGGTGAGTGTAAAGCTAAAATGAATTAAAATAAATAACAGAGCCCGTCGAGAAATGTCACCAACTCCACCAGAACTTCAGGGAGCCTGTGACAGCTGTTCCCAAAGAACACTTGGAGAATAGGTCCTAATTTTATTGGTTGCACCTTGAAAGGCAGGTGACACGATGAAATGTGACTGTGTGTCAGTCACACTTTCTGTAACAGCTGAAGTATAATATCTTCTGAGATGAGCTACACTGCAGGACTTGCAATTACTCTAGTCCGTGTCATGTACATAGGGGAGGGGAAGTCACCTCTCCTTAGTGCTGAGATCTCTCAAAGTGCAGAGAGGAGGGACACTTTGTGGTGCTTTAGGAATATCTGTTAATATTAAATACAGAGGAGGAAGCAGTTTTGGTGACATCCGTATATTAGCACTGGGACGTGTGCTAACAGCAGGGAGAAAAAGTTTTGATTACCAGCTAATTTCACACAGGCCCTGGAGAGAAATGTTTTCCAGTCACTACTGAGCCAAGTGATATTCAAAGTGGCAACATACATGAGAAAGTCTCATTATCCCTTTACTGATATCCTCAGCCATCCAGTCTCCTGGCTGCTGCTTTTATTTTAACTTTTCTTCTCCTCTTGTTAGAACCAGCTGCTGAATATGGACGCGCAGGGGACGGGGCAGGGTATTGCTTCCACTGTTTCCACTGTATCCACCATATAAAAAAAGATAGCATTGTGCTTTGTATTACTTCCACATTATGCTAATGCACATCTCTTGAATGTCTCCTTACTATTCTGAATTCCAGCAGGCTCTTTGCAGTTAGTAGGAATCACTTCTCTTTTTTATTTATTTTATTTACTAAGTGTTTAGTAAAATAGATCACTTAGATCATTTGGTTCCTGATTCTCTAAGGTTTGAAATGTTTCGCATAAGTGGACTCTCGTGTCCGTGGACTCCCTGCAGACTTTGAGCAGAATGACCCCTCTAAAGAGGAACAGAGTGCTGAGCCAATCTGATTGGGAGAGAAGCACATTTCCTCTGAGTTCTCCAGTGCAGCTGGCCAGCTCAAGGCCTGTGTACCACTCAAAACCTGAAGGACTAAGTGGGACTTAAGTGGCACATACACCTTTCACTGGCCCTCTGCATAGGGCTGAATTTCACCCAGATGAAGAGGAGCTCAAAGGAGATGAGTTGCAAACCCGATTTACAGCAAGATCCAAGCCCCAAGACTTCCCCTGCTTTAGGAACCAAACAGTAGCTTGAAGAACGTCACACCAGAGCAACCCCTGAAAGATGGCAGGAGAAATTAAGGGAAATCAGGAACGAAATAATGAACTAGACCAGTTTATTCAAATCTGATCACTAAGGATATGTCTACACTGGCATAAAAGACCCACAGCATGGCTGCAGCTGGCCCAGGTCAGCTGACTTGGGCTCACGGGGCTCGGGCTGCAGGGCTAAAAATTGCTGTGTAGACATTCAGGCTTGGGCTGGAGCTCAGGATCTGGGACTCCCCCCGTCATGGGCTACTCATGCTAAACAGTCTGTTCCACCTTGCATGTGGCCATGAAGCTGGGAGTTCCTTTCCTAGACCCAAAGAAGAGCTCTGTGTGGCTCAAAAGCCTGTCTCGTTCACCAACAGAAGCTGACCAATAAAAGATATTATCTCTCCTGGACAATGAAAGATGCGGGAGGTAAACACATCCCCGTGATAGCAGCAGTAGGGTATGGAATGGGAATGCACAGTCCGGATGAGAAACATGGAATATTATCAAGAGCATTAGTGCTGGAGTAAACCCTAGATGGCATCTGTGCAAAGATGTCTCTCTGAAATGTTCCAGCGGTAGGATGTGTAAATTCCGAGGCCAACGTTTCTGAATGGGAGATGACTTTCCAGGTGATAACAAAATAAGGTTAATAGGAAATCACTGTAGACCGATACTTTTCTTATAGTCAGTCTCAAATTTCTAATCACTGCTGTCTTCATAAGGGATTAAGTGTGTCTCCAGGTGAACAAGCTATTCCAACTCATATGCGAGCAGAAAGAACTGTAATACCAAGAGTAATAGTCTTGTAAAGATTGTGTACGATCAAAGCTTTGCTTTATGGTATCTATAAAATTTTACGTGTGTTGATTTCTAATGGGGCTTTGGGGGGAGGGATAGCTCAGTGGTTTGAGCATTGGCCTGCTAAACCCAGGGTTGTGAGTTCAATCCTTGAGGGGGCCATTTAGGGATCTGGGGCAAAAATTGGGATTGGCCCTGCTTTGAGCAGGGGGTTGGACTAGATGACCTCCTGAAATTCCAACCCTGATATTCTATGATTCTATGATTCAGGAGAAGGAAAGCGATGGAAAACAAGCAAGAATCAAACAGAAAGTGGGTACGTTGGCAAGATATCCCCAGGTGACTAACCTGATGTGCCAATCACCCCGCCAACTGATGGCCTTGTGTTAAGTGCTAGGCTAGTTAAAGGCTCTCTACTGGCTTGAACAAGATCCACCAGCAAAGTGGCTACTGAAAGAAACAAAGTGAAGAAAGAAATGAAGATATGAGCCTAATCTCGTCTTTCTCAACCTTTTCAGGTCCTCCTTCCTGAGCGTCTATTTTGGGGGTTTAAGCAGTACTGAACTGATGCATAGTTCTTATGCTGGCCCTGAATCTCAACCGGTCTGACCATTTCTAATCATTAGCATTGTTCTCATCTGCCTTCCAAGGCTGATCCATGTTTCTTAAGGTAGCTCAAAGCTGCCATTTAAGTGGCTTATCTAATTCACAGATACATGTTCAATTTTCTTAATTCAAATGCTGCATTTGATTATGGCCAGTGTTTGATGGGACCATTCCAAAACGTAAAGAAGATTGAATGTCTAGAGCCTCACAAACAAAAGCCTTCTAGTGATTCGGCATGTTGGCAATTCCTTCCCCTCCTTCCCCACTATAATTTTTTCCATGTACTCTGCCATGCAGGACAAAGTTGCTCCCTCCATTCCACTTAATCTGCTTTGTTCCTTGGATCTGTTAGGGACAATGGTGCATGGTGCCATGCCAGGGCTTAACATTTATAAGATCAGAGAACACCCTCATTCCTGAGTTATTCATCTTCACGTTGTCTGGAATGGTTCATGACCGTGAGTGCCAACCTCAGTGCAGACTGTCCAAAACCAGGGCAGACACCCCAAACTGGCGGTATGTTCTATAATTAGATTTTACCAACCCAGAAACAAATGAGAACTCCTGACGCACTACAACTGTCTTACCATGGAGTCACAGAGAAGCTCCTTGAGCACGCCACTCTATCTTGCCACCCCAGGCAAGCCGGACTTGGTGATAGTCGGTTGCCATACTCCACAGATCACAAAAGATTCTGGTTGCTTTCAGTCCCAAGAGACCAGTCACTTCCCCTGATCAATTTGTACCTCAGATCTCACACCAAAGACAATGCTTGAAGCCCATCCTAGAGTAAACTAACTAAGGATTTATTAACTAGGAAAAAAGAAATGAGAGCATTTTTTACATGTTAAAGCAAGCAACATATATGCACCAATGAGTTACAGTCTGTGGTTCCAAAAGGTGACAGCCTTGTAGTCACTGTCCACACTGAATGTCTTTAGAGCTAACTCAGGTTGACCCTGTCCTATCTCCAGCCCTGTGAGAGTGCAAACAGCAGAGAGAAATAGAAAACTTTCTTGTGTCCCTATTTTATCCCCTTCTTCCAGCATTCAAGCTGATGGGATAGTCTTTCTTGCACATAAGTACCTTCATGGGTGTGAGGGGGCCAGTAACACAGTCTTTGTATCATGATGTTCCACATGATGGTCCATTTCTTTTTGATAGGCCTTCTTGATGGGCAGTGGACCATTCGTCCAGCCTGAGTTCACAGGTTCAGAGCAGGCATTTTTACAATCATAAAGCAAAACATAACACTTTATAGCATGGGAACAGACATTACAAATGAGAATAAAGCATGCAGCAACTTACAAGCATTGCATAGAGCCTAAGCACTAAACACATGCTTATCTGTCTAATACTTATCTTGAACAATATTAACATACAGGTGAGCTGGTCTGGTTTCCAGCTATGAATTTGTCAGTGCTCAGCTGACACCTACAGCCAAGGTGAGAGCTGGTGCCTGGTCTGCCAGGGTCAGATCCATTACTGCTTTGAATATTTAGTGCTGGAAACACTCGAGGTTTATATGGAGCTAGTGAAACTTGAAACTTAGCTTCCCCATCCGCTTGTATGACAATCGGTGCTGATGCCCTTTGAAACTGGAAGATTCTGCAATGAGTGTCAGGTAGTTCTTTAATAGACTCTTCTAGTCACATAAATGGAACCCTGGGAAATCGTGAGTTTGAGGATACCCCCAGGCGGTTCTAGGAAAGCGCCACTGTGGAGCTCCAGGTGCTGTAGACTCAGGCAGGGCTTTGGGATTTGTACTTTTAGAGCCAGTAGCCCAGGTGAGGGGCGATAAAGACCATTAGTGATGAAAGGGGGAGGAGCTGAACTGGAGAGCAGCCGGGGGAGGAGCTCGTGGGTCAAATTGCCCAACAGTGCTGCCCTCTAGAGTGGTGATTGTTATGGCCTGATTGGTGAGGATGTTCTCTCTCACACTCAGTGTAGAGGAAACCATAATTCTATGGAGATTTGGAAGCCTCTTCAGCCAATCATCTTGCAGCTTTCATCCAAGCCTTCAATAGTCATTCTGTACAGTGACTCAAGACCGAGTTTGCGTATGTGTGTGTGTCGGGGAGGGGGAAGGGGACAGAATGTGAAGCTACCGGAATGATTCAAAATTAGCTAATATAGTCTCCATTAATTAAAACCAAGGGACAGATAATCCAAGTGATTAGGAAGGACTGATTTGAGGCGGCATTGTTCAACGGCAGTGAGTGACAGCTGGTGCACTGTGCCTCTGATGTAATGGGGCATTGCAGGGCAGCAGTAGTTCATTACAGCCAATATAAATGGAAAAAGGATTTGGACGCACAGGGGAGACGGATAAGCAATGACAGGGAATGAGGAAGCATGGCCTACTTTTGTCAGCCTGCGCAAACCAGAACAATATCATTATCCCAGAGGGGAAAAAAAACCACTTTCACACAGGGCATGTTTCAGAGGGGTAGCCGTGTTAGTCTGTATCAGCAAAAACAAAGAGGAGTCCTTGTGGCACCTTAGAGACTAACACATTTATTTGGGCATAAGCTTTCGTGAGGTAAAACCCACTTCATCAGGTGCATGGAGTGGAAAATGAGAGAGGCAGAGAAACGTGGAGTGTTTGCATCTTGGAAGCATCTGGACCTTGGACATTAAACATGAGGCTTTCATGACAAAGTTGGAGTGACTGAGGTGTGCAGCCCCACAGTGATCTGAGTTTTCTCTATGAGTTTCCTCTGTATCTAGCCCCTGTGTAGGGAGGGGGCTTGGAGCACTTGATCCAAGTGAAGGGTAAAGAGAAATCCTTGCATTGCTTCCTACCACCTCCCCTCCACTGGAGTTCAGGGTGCCAGGGACAGATCCCGAGAGGAAACTGCATTCCCAGCCCCCATTGCTAGGATGGCTTAAGGGTCAGCAAGGCCAGTGAACAAAGTTTGCAAAGAGAGGGGTGTTGAGTCTTTTCCTCTTCGCACAACACATGCAACAGGAAGGGATCACACAGGCCCAGCAGGTCCAAGTAACTGCACTTACAAACTATACATGCAAGACCTAGCTGCATGTATACACCACGGCTCTGCTGGGGTTCTGCTGGCTTCTGGGACAGAGAAGACAGGGAGAACCACTAAAGGGCTCACAAACTATTTAAAGGCATACTACCCAATTCCTTCTCCCTACCTATGTCCTGAGCCAAAGCCCATCCCAACCAATGGGAGTCTTTCCATCGATTTCAGTGACTTACAGGCAACCTCAAACCTGAAAGAAGCAGGTGTTGTAGCAGCTCATTTTATAGTTTATCTCCATTACCTTTTCGATCCCACAGCCAGGACTTACAGCTGGGAACAGCATGTTTTCCCCATGAGTACCTGAGCATTTCAGCAGCCTGCCCTCCAACTCCTAATTCATTACCGGGATTAGATATATAGTTGCCAGGTGCTATTTTTTATTGTCAGCAAGCCCTGTATTCATAACTTCTCCCGTATCTTATAGATTAGATCAGGTTATTCTTTCAAAGGGGAGATGGTTGGATGTGATTCCGCCGGTGCTGTATATGAAATCCCATCCTGTAGGCCACTCACAGGGAGAAAGTCTGCCTGCATAAGATATATTTTTCTCCTTGGGCAGTATTCCTCATTGCTTCCCTTGTGTCAAAATCAGTTTATCTTCCCCTCCTTTGTCCTGCTGCTGATGCACACAGGGCTCCATTTAGCAAATGTTTTCAGTGCGATAATCACCTATTTTGGGACAGATGCTGTTTGCAGTGCGGTAATTTATAAGTGAGATCAGGACCTTTGCCTTGGGTGTCACCACTGAAATCTGCTTGATCACACACACTGAGAGGCAGCAAAGTTTGGAGGTTATGTCTTGTTAGTTCTCTTTGCTCTCCCTCAACCTTAAAGGGGTGGGGGGCAAATCCCTGTGATCCCACAAACCTGAATCCTGCCAGCTCACTCTCTGCGATCAGCCTGTTGCCATAGGAAAGGCTATGATGTTACAAATTCAGCAATATGGCCAAAAAAATCCTGTTTTCCCAGCTACACAGTGTCTCTCGGTCCTGATATTCTGTCATTACTATGTGGGCATCTCTCCTGTCCACATCAACGGCACAGCAGCACGCACAAGGAGAGAAGAGCATCAGCCACACTCTGAAAAATGGCTTTGATAATGGAAAAGTTCCCTGTAACCAAACTTAATGCTTCAGTGTGGGAGGAGAGGAACTTCATTCAGATACAGCTCTCTCCCTGAGCGTTAACATGCAATAGTAACAAACACTGAGGCTAGAAGCAAACTGAGCCAATTGGATCTGGGAAGTAGAGATAGACAAAAAGTCTGGGACCCTCTGATGCTGTTTTTACACTCTCCAAGTGGATCGGCACTCCAAGAGATATCCCATTTGAATGTTGGAGTTAATATGACTTAACCTTGCTCCAGCACAAAATGCTACCTCTAATCTTATTAGTTATTTTTAGCCTTAAGAAAGAAAGAAAAAGAGAAGAAAAAGCCTCTGTCTAATTAGATTGGTTATAGGCATTCAGGATCTTAGGCATATTATGATGGATCCTTTATATGTCACTGATTAATTAATATTTATAGCTATCCTGAACACTTTGCTCTCCTGCGACAAGAGGATGTTCTGGGAAGTGACACCTAACATAAAGGCAAAATGGTATGTAAGTATTTTTCTTCACTCAGAGTGAAAAGCTGAGTTCTTCAGTTTCTGTTACAAAGGCCAAAATGTTCCAATTTGGGCTTAAAACCCAAGGACACTCAAATCAAGAGCTAGTCCCCTGGAGAACAGTCCCTTGTTTTTAGAGTTGGTCAACACGTGCCTCCATATGCAATGGAGAGCCTAACTTCAGGCATCCAAATTTGAAAATGTTGTCCTGGATAATGCTTTTGGTATGAGTGGAAGCTCACATAATCCGGTACATTATAAATATGACAGTTCAATAAAACAATGAGAGGCACTGTAGAAATGCCTATGAAATAAGAATACAAATAAATCCATGGAGAAGGTGGCAACTTACGCCACGTTAATTGTACAGCACAGTGGTGCTACGCAACATGGGTAAGGGTATCATATTAATTAGCGCAATGTCACCTGAAAACTACAAAAGCACAAATGAAGGCCATATTCCCAATCCCACAAGAGTAAAGAAGTGTTTTATGGTAATAGTCACAAACCTCTCATTGTGCAAAATGTTATTCAGTTCTTTGGAAGGTTACTGAAGATCACTGCAGTATTTTCATAAGGCTGAACAGCATCTGTTCATTGAGCTTGAACCCAGACTGAGCTGCTGACTGACTTTTTATTTATTTTTTTAAATCCCTGGTGACAGGTTCCGCTGAGTCTATCTTGTCCTTAGCACCCTTCCCACCTTTTCTCCCTATTACTCCCCTCCTCAAAGGCTTCCCACCATGCCCCACTGTCCTCCTAGCTAAGAAGGACTTGAAAGCATTCTTTCCGGGGCCCATCAGCTAGGGTCAGCCGAAGGGGCCGCTACAGAACAGGCTGTTCACCCCCTCCAGAGAGAACAGAATGTGCTGCCCCCACACGATTCCACCAGTCCAGTTACTAGTATTTGTCACTAAGTCTGCGGTGACAACAGTAGCTCCCAAGGGCTCCCATGAGGAGTCAGGGCCCTACTGGTATCAGACATGAATTTGGGCGGAGTGTCATGACTCTGAAAACCCCATGAACCTACGACTTTTAGATCGGTCTGTCAAGATGGTCCAGGAGAGAATATAGGAAGCAGCAACTCAGTAAGACACTTTTCTCCCTTGCTAAGCTTCTGTAGAGCTGTGTCAGGTGGCTGTTGCTAACCATGTTGGAGGGGAAGAATAATTCTTCTTCTCTTTCATAGGTAATTATTTTACTGATTAATTAACTGCAAGGTTTTGGAATAACTGACAACTGTATCTTCACGGGTGACAAGACTGTCATGGTTTCAAGAAAACCATGTTCACTTTTGATCAGTATGGCACATGAAGCAGCGTGATGCAGTGTCATGGAATAGTTAGAGACAAAGCCTTTGCCGTCTGCAATTTAAAACTCAAAGTCAGGCCTATGCAGTCTGTGTCCACAGTGCAGTGTTCGGATGCTGCTGGTATTCTGCTCGTCTGCATTAGTGAATGAAGTAGGATATATACAGCTGAGTTTAGTTACCCAGGGTTATTCTGAACAAAGACAGCAGCAGACTACAGTTATCTCCTAGTCTTAAACCAAACCCCTAGACTTGCTCCAACCCACTTCCCTCTGTTCTTCTCTTGAAACCATACAGGTTTCTTCCTGTATCATTCCCTGCCCCCGGCACTGTTAACTCATCCACTGTTGCGATGGGTAAATAATGAGGGAATTAACATCTTTTATGTGACACACCGAATGCTTGACTCTCAAAGTGGATATTGTAGCTGGGGTGAGACTGGACTTTTTGGAGTGTGATTCAGACAATTTTTGAAACTGGCCTTTGAAAGTAGCCCACCTGCCATAGCTGGCTTGAATGAAGACCTGCCCCCCACAGAGTGCATATGGAATTGTGCTGTATGGTGGATCCAACAGCATCCAGTTATCCATTACTTTTATAAAGCTTTCTTTTGCACTGAAGTCTCACCTGCCAACCATTTCATTTGGTGCCTTGCCCTCCAGTGAGATTACAGTCTGAGCAGGAGATAATGGCAGCCTAATTCAGCTGCCACTGTTGACACCATTGACCTGCCTTCCTGCTGCTACTGAAATCCAGAAATCACTCTAATGATCCCTCTTCTGAGCTAACCACTACTCAGAGCAGCATTAGCAGTCATGCTCCTAGCCCTTTGTCAGAAAGAAACACGGAACTAATTTTCTAGCCAGATGAAAGGCCCAGGGCACAACAGGCATAATATGTGTGTGTGAAAATAGTCTGACCAAAGAATGTGCTCAGGATTTGACATGAACTACTGCATATCCCTAATCACGCACACCGGCAGCAGGGGTGACAAACAGGTCATTGTGGATAGAACTCGATGCCTGAATAAAAACAGTATAGCACTAGGAATATACAACTGACCACCTGACCGGGATGGTGATTGTGAAATGCTACAAAAACTTCGAAAGGCTACAAAAGCAGAAAGAGCAATAATAATGGATGCTTTCAACTATCCTCCTATTGACAGGGTAAATGTCACCTCAGCGAATGATGCAGAGATAACATTTCTAGACACTGGGTCACCAGAGAGAGATATTTCAGAGTAGCAGCCATGTTAGTCTGTATCCGCAAAAAGAAAAGGAGGAATTGTGGCACCTTAGAGACTAACAGATTTATTTGAGCATAAGCTTTCGTGAGCTACAGCTCACTTCATCAATGCATTCAGTGGAAAATACAGTGGGGAGATTTTATAGACGCAGAGAACATGACACAATGGGTGTTACATATGCACTGTAACGAGTGATCAGGTAAGGTGAGCTAGAGACAGCATCAACCAAGTAGGAAGTGGTTTACTGGAATAACTCTCCTTTTTATCCCAGTTAGCATTAGCAGGTTGCAGTTGAGGATGTTCTTCACAGCCACAAGAGCGTGTGTGGAGCACCTGGTGACATGCGGACATTGAAGGCCAAATTAAATTGTCTTTGGGGACAAACAACAGTGCTTGTGCAAATTGCACTTGCAAAAGGGAAGACTGCTGTATTAAACATTTGGCCCAACACGGTAGAAATGCAAGAGGTATGGTTTTGCCCTATTGTCTAAGGGCTATGAGGTCAGGTAGCTATTTCCTTTTGGGGGAGAATTTCCCCAATTTTCTCCATTCAAATAAATCCCTCTCTTACTTTTCAGATATGGCAAAATAAGCCTCTAGTGTTCTGTTGGGTTCTGTTGTGCCATTTGCTATGAGGTACTGTGTGCTGACAGAACCCGGGATAAACTGTGTACATGCCACATACTATAGCATGGGCTATTGCTCAAAGGTATGACAGTCTATCGGTTTAGATGCCTGCAACAGTATCATTTTAGGTAGCAGTCTAAACTGAAATCACTGGACTGTCACAGAACTGCAGCAAACAGGGGTGGAGATGTCCATACTGCACAGATGGATGGATGGATGCAGCAGATGATTGAAATAAGCAAATCAGATAAACTATGCTGAATTCTGAGCATTGCCCATCTCTCATTCTGGCAGTTTGCATGCTCTGGCAGCTTCCCTTATCTCAGTACATATGTTTCACAGCTGCAGACTGCATATATGGCAGCAGGCTTTCTGCAATAGACTGTTAATTTGTAGCTGATTTAATCAAACTCCGAAAGAATGGTTTGTTTGAAAGCAAAAATCATGAAATCCTCACTGGTGAGTCTGCATTTGTAAGTGAGTTTGCACACTGCTTCAGAAATTATGAATTTAAGATTTTTGTGCTGTGGAATTCTGGGCTGCAGGATGCCTTGCTTGCTGTATGTACATAATCCCAGCAAAAACAATATCAGACCCTTGGTAATCTCATTCAATGTTCTCCAGCAGAGAACAGGGAGTATATTAAGGAGAACATGGAGAGTATAATTAGACTGAGCCTTTATTTGACATACTGCCACATTAGTGTCACATTTTCTGCTAGGGCAAAGTTCTTTATGACTGAGCATCAGGGATTGTGTTCCTGACACAGAGACTGTGTTCCTTAGAACTTTAAAAAAAATCCCCTTGGAGTTTAGTTTTGAATGGTGAGAGGAAGAACAAACTATGGCTCTGAAATTCTTACAACATTATAAAGCTAATGCAAATGATAATCTATCATTGCTCAGACTGATGCAACTGAAATACAGATTATTATTTGTAAAAGATGGAAAATGTATCATTGTTAAACACGATGCATGAACGTAGTGCTGATGAAAGTGTTGCAATCAGCCTGGAGTCTGAAGTCCTCTGGTTATTCACTGCACAGTCACAGTTCTGGCAGTGGTAGGGCACGACTCCACACTCTGCCCTGCCAGGATGCCACCCCTTCCCGGAGCTGAAAGGAACACCTTGAGGATGGTTGGAAAACTCCGTCTTGGTCCATTCTCTCCTTGACCTCTAGTAAGACTGCTATCAAGATTGCCAATTGCTACCACTTGCAAGAGTGCCTTCTGTGTTGTGGGCACCGAACCCTGGAAACTAGCATGAAGTCACCAAGCCCATTAGACCTAGTTTTACAAAGTGATGGCTGCTTGGTGGTCTGTCAGTCATTACTGAAACCAAATCTAGTCAAGCTGAAGACCTAGCGAAGTTTTGAATGTTTGTGTGTAGGGCTACTCTTCCCCTTTCTGTACCTGTTCTGTGGCTCTGCTGATAGGCTTTTCATCTCTAGAGCTGTCCATCAGGAACCTTTTGCTGACAAAAAGGAAAAGGGTAAAAATGTGAATATTCTTATTTTTTAACAAAATGTGGATCTCTGTACACATGCAAAATATTTCAAAACGACCTATGAGCTGTTCTCAGTATATATGTGAAACCCCTCTATAAAACACTGAAAAACTTGGTTACTATAAAGCAATTTTCTCCTACGCACTGGTTCAAGATTTAAATGGTAATTATCTTGCAAATTACTGTAACTGTCTTTCATAAATATGGCAATGTTTGAGATGTGACTAGCTGCCGTCTACAGGATAATGAGTTTAATAAAATGTATCTTCAGAGTATTGTGAAGAAGCAGAACATATTAGTTTTTAAGGTGACAATACTGTAATTTCTGCATGATATAGCTCATTCTTTCTCCCTACAACTATCTCTTAAGAATGTACTAATCATTTTTTTTCCTATTAGGAAATTTCTCTGTAGATAATTTAGAAATTGCTCTTTCATGTGTGTAATAATTGTTTTCCCCTATAAGTTTTAGACAGGGATTTTAAAGGCACCTAATGGAGTTAAACACCCATGATCCTTTGAAGGTCAATGGGAAATCCCTTAGAGTTCCCAGAAAATTCCCAGGCTTGTTTTCCAACTGAAATGCAGCTGTATGCTGTGCCTTCGCTTTCCAACAGTAGAACTATTAGGCGTCAGGATACCACAGCGATGAGTGTGATTGATATAAATGCAGCTCGATAAAAACAGTATCTAAAAATATTCCAATAGAAAGACCATACGGAAATATTTCTTCCTCCGTAGGAATCATTGGGTCCAGTATCAGGCCGGTGTGATCCAGGAGGTCAGACTAGATTATCGTAGTGGTCCCGTCTGGCCTTAAAATCCATGAAGCTTTTTTTCCCTTTTAAAATTAGTAATGATTAGGGAACCTCAAACAAGTTGCAGGTGTTTTGGTTTGGTTCCCTACACAACAAACCTTATTACCGTACCTTGTGCATGAGCTACAATAATTCATGAGAGGGTTTTGTTGCAACATTATTTACTTACAATATCTAGCATCTCCTCTGCAGGCATACACCAACCAACACATTCACAATGCAGGGTTGCTACTGTAGACTCCAGCACTGGGATGCTACAGGGCACTTGGCCCTTCTATGCATCAGCAATCTGACTCACCTTGCATGTGACTTTAGAACACAAAGTAATTGTGAAACAATATCAAGCATATATGTGAACCCTACGAATTTCAGATAAAATGGAACCGGGAACACACTAAACTCAAACCAAAACCACAACCCAAGTCTGTCTCATCTATTATGTTTATATATATTGTTTGTATATTTATCTGTCTGTATATAGATAGACAGACAGATGTATATAATACACACATATACGCACATCTATAAAACGTATTATATGCATACACACTACACATACACATCTAAAGCTATATCAAGAGCTAGATAGGTATCAATACTGTCTCTCTCATCCATTATTCAGATTGTGTTCCTAAAATTATTACCACAAACCATTTAGCTTCCTACTACTTGACGGCTCATTATGATTTTTGCAGTTTCGTGACAGTTGATGGGTATAATTACTCCAGTTTAGTATTTCAATATGCAGCATTGTGTCTGTGCAGGGTGCTAGAATAAAATGCATCCTATAAGTAAAGAAATGTTAATGCGTACCAATAGGTTTTGGTAGAGTGACCACAAGTAGCTTTAAAAGAGGCAGCCTAATGGAATGCAGACTCATATCTCTAGTTAAGCACTTACTGCAAAATATCTTCAAATGCTGCCCTTTGAGTATTATTGTAAAAGTGATGGTCGTAAAGAAACTATCCAATGGCAGTATCTTTACAGTGTATCACGCTCCTTCCGTAAATAATGTGGGAAAGTGAAACTTGTCTGGTGTTCAGTTTAGACAGTAAACTCTTTGGGGCAGGGTCTGTCTCTTGTATGTTTACACAGCACTCAACACAACTGAGCCCTCATCTGAGTCCTGTCTCTGGGTGTTGCTAGTGTAATACAAATAAATACATAAACAATAATAACAAATACTATGGTTTGTGTAATATGGGGGACTGGCCCTTTAAGGCTACATCAAGGACGACAAAGCAATCAGCCACTGAGGGGGAGGAAGTGGTCTTGGGGAGGCAGTATGTGCTCAGCCTGCTACTTCTATTCAAGGCCAAATGCTGGAGTCCCTAAGTGCAGAGTGGGCAGGGGCATGGAATTCTGGGAGTTGTAGTCTTGAGACTATTGGACCATTCTGGTAAGACATGCTGGGAACAGGGCTGGGTGTTTAAGTAGCTTTCTTCCTCATGTGGCAGATTTGGTGGGATCCAGATAAGTGAAGAGGTCTCAACGGGAAGGGACATACCCAGATCTACAGAGGGCCTTGAACAGAAGGAAGAGGGGCTGTCGAAACAGCCTTCTGGGGAATCTTCTGTGCTAACAAACATTCATTTGTGTTGAGGACTCTGTTGTCTGCAAGAATTCTATGGTGATAGCTCTTAATTTGGCTTCTAGACCCCCCCCACCCCCAGAAAACCTGATGGGGAGAAAGCAACTCTAAAGAGGAGAGTTCTTTAAAATGTGTTTTTACCAAGATTCACTAGGGTCACAGACTCTCTCTGGAAAAGAGAACCCTTTATTTATTGGATTTTGCTGCACGGCTTCTAATGGAAAAGAAGGAACACATTATATGCTAAGAGACTGAGGAATAAGACCTTGGAGATGGGAATGTTTGGTCTGGTTATCTGAAAGGACTTCCCCGCAATGACTTCTGGCCTGCTACAGTGTGTTCTCTCTACTTTGAGAGGAATCGGACAAGCAATTTCAACCTAGAACAATTCACTCAAGCTCAGGTTTTGGGGCATGAGTTATATTTGTTCTTGAACCTGGGGGTTGAGGCAGGGGGAGGGGAATAACAGAGGGACAGACTGAGTCTCAATGAAAATGGAGGGAGTAACATGTGACTGCCTGCAATTCCTTCTGGACAGTGGCGTGGCAACTGGCATTTCAGACAGCCCTGTTATGGGGAGGACAGAGAACTGTGGTAAATGCAGTCTGGGGTGGGTGGTGAAGTCATCAAAGCTAATGGCTTCGGTAAAGCTTTCCTTTCACTTGGGCAGAGCTTCTAGATACTGCCTACTAGGAAGGTCAACTTGACACCCAGAGAGGAGACTTTAAAGCTTTGGTTATTTCAGACATGACCTTTTTTTTTTTTTTTGCAGAGAGCGGTGAGAAAACAGCGTGGCTTTCCTCTCCCAGCGTGGAATCCCCTCTCTCTCTGCCGGGTAGCCATACCTGCACTAGCTCTGAGGAGTCATGTGGCAGCAGGGGCTTGCCACGCCGAATACGAACCTTGGGTTTCAGAGGGGAACCTGCTCAGGCACGTAGCCCCTCCCAGCACTCGCACGGCCCCAGCTACGCCGCTTTTTTTAGCATGCTGGTTCTACCGGCTCATGCACGGTACATCTTCCTGAGCTGGGCATTTCAGCTCCAGCTCCGCTGTCAATCTGCTCTCAGCAATAAACAACCAACCTCATGTTGAAATCAAGGAAGTAGGTATTGATAGTAGTTACGGAAAGGGAAAAGGCAGCCAGGTGGACTATTGGAATGGCTGTAGGGAAAAAAACAGATAATGAAAATGAAAGACCATACCTTCCTCTTCTATCACACAAAGAATTGCAGTGTGTCTCAACAGACACCTGGGGGGTATCTGGCTTCATGTGAAAGATACTTCACGTTCCTTATACATGCGATTCTTACAGAACAAGATATTAAACAGGTACTACTGGATTCCACAACATTTGTTTAAGGCTAGATTGGCAACCAACCTTTCACACATCCTTTATACCTATCAAAAATGCTTGTGTTCTGGAACACTATATTCAGTGCTCTCTCAAAAACTTAATGACAGGTTTCAGAGTAGCAGCCGTGTTAGTCTGTATCTGCAAAAAGAAAAGGAGGACTTGTGGCACCTTAGTGACTAACAGATTTATTTGAGCATAAGCTTTCGTGAGCTACAGCATCCGATGAAGTGAGCTGTAGCCCATGAAGGCTTATGCCCAAATAAATTTGTTAGTCTCTAAGGTGCCACAAGTCCTCCTTTTCTTTTTTCAAAAACTTAAGTGTTACTATCATTCCTGCTCGAAACTTGTGTATTTTAGAGGTGCTGAATGAGTTGGTATTACAAGTTAACATTAAGAAATGGATTGTAGTAACTATTTTAGTGGCCAAAAGAGTTAGTCTGAGAAAAAGAAAATCTGCAATGCCTCCCTCAAACACAGACTGGCTTAGTGAGATATCCGCTCCTGCATTAATGGGGAAAATAACTGTGCCCAATAGAAACACTGGGAAAACTATGAAGAAGACTGGTCACACATGAAACAATTGCATACTTTTGAAGTTTGGTATGTATTAGTCCCAGACACTCATCGCTTATGTTCTCATTTATTTATCTATTTAGTCACTTTCATAATTGACCTCTACGGGTTCAGGTTTTTTGTTTGTTTATTTTTGTTTTGTTTCACTCCTGGTTTTGCAAATAACAAATGCTGAATTTTGTTATTTATATGCTATTTCTATCTTGTGCATGTATTATATCTGTTTTGTTTCATTATGTGTCTATATTTTACATAAACTAATAAAAATAAAGTTAAAAGAAAAAGGATTACACTGGAATCTCAGATCAGCAAAGCCCAGCTATGCAGAAATATGCCAAAACTGTCAGACACAATACCTACTGGTCCCTACACAGAGTGGAAAATGACTGTTCTTGGCAACTGACCAGATCTCCTAACGTTCAGAAAGCTCTGGGGACAACAGAGTCAGGATTGAGGGCTTGCAACAGAGACAGTCTCCGGGCAACCTAATGAGTGCAGATGGCCCGCAGTAGGCTGCCTGACTAGCTACACTGCCTGATGGATGGGAAGAGTCAGCAGACAAATGCGTATGTCTGGTGGCTGCTCAAAGCCTTTGCCCACGGCTGTGACAGCTCTTGCTTCACACCCAGCCTTGCCTCACTCCAGGTAACCTGGCTCTGACCTTCCTGAGTTCTGATGCCAGTTCTGACCCTTGGCTCTGGCATTTGGCCTCTGACTCTGGTTCTCACCCTGAGCTCCTATTCTTGGCTACCGACTCCTGCGCTATCCACTGGGCCTGACTCCTGCTCTAACCACTAGACACAGTCACCCACGTCCTGGTCTGTGACAGCTAGGTCCTTAAAGCAAATGTAGAAGCCACTGAATGGATGGAAGCCCCATTCCATGAGCCACTTCACAGTGAGCAGATTACTGGATGATTCACTTTGGGGAATATCCCGGCATTGCTCAGGGGAGGGCTGACGAGGGGACATTATAGGTCTGTTCTAGTCTGATTTCTATATTGCTTTTGTGCAGGCCTCTCAAGCTCTGAATCTACCATGAGAACCATTCATCGCTCACAAGCAAGTAGGCAGAGCTGTATGGCAGAGTATGTGATGCCATAACCAGGCTTTATCAAAGATGCTGCCATCGCCAATGGGGATTGAGCAATAGTGAGAAAATTCAGGCAGTTGGCAGGACCAAAGATACTTTTTCATTATCAGCCATTCTGCAATGTCAGCAGTTTTGTCTAAAAAGGAAACAGAGTCCCCCAGCCCATGTCTCCATAAGGCAGGAGGAGAGAGGCTTCCAGCTGAGAGATGAGTTTAGCAAAGCTCCTACTGATCAGTGACCAAAAGCTGAAAGATTCCAGATCTCCCCCTATTACTGCTCCCAAGAGCCAGCCAGCCCTTTGAATCAATTCCATTTTAAAACAAAAATCCTCTTTGGATATCGTTCTCCTGTCCGCTCCTGGGATTGGACATTCCTCTTCATTGGCTCTCTGGCACATTGGCTTCTGTTTTCCATAGTGACTGATTTTTGTACTGGATGGAAAATAACACCCTGCTACATTTCTTCCTGTGTATTTTATCTTCTTCCATACTGAACCTCCCCATCTGCTACCTTGGGGTTACAGAAGCAGCTCCAATCTTTCCTGAAATCTCTTTCTCTGAATTTGTCTTTGTGCAGCAGAAGGGAGCCATTAAATGCTCAAACAATGATCCCTGGCAGTGTCAGTTTGTTCTGGTAACTGTGTGACACTGTGTCCCAAGAGGATTTCTGATTAGAGGCAATAAAGTCTGGAAAATATGAGCTCTTCCTGTCTCACAGCTTTGTCTTCCTATAAAAATATAAAGGCTGGTGTCTCAACCAGCTGTGTATCTTTAAGACTTTGTGAGCAACACTGGGGTAGGGGCAAAGGGCTGTTTATTGCTTCTAGTTTTCTAATCACTTAGCTCGGCTGTAACTTGGAGATGGCAGCTGATTGTTCACCATGTGGCACTTAAAAAGCAACAAGAAATCAGAGTCTGCTAAGAGCAGGGTCATAATAAGTAAGTAATATGGGCATTAGACAAGAACAGGAAGGAGCCAGTGACTCAGTTCATGTAGCAAAGACACCAGCTAGCAGCAGTGTGGAGAAGGAGACAGGAGAATATCAGATTTGCAGGATGGGAAAGGAGCCTCACTCACCCTCCTGGCAAACTTCCTAGCTGGAGACAATACTCCTGAATCACATAAGCATGATGACACACATTGGGTGTAAGAGAGACTGGAGAGTCAGGCCCGGAGTCGCCAACCTCAGAAGTTCAAAAATCAAGATTTAGAACTCCCCCAGAATAATGGTTTGATGAAGATGCAGCACCAAAGCCTTAAAATAATCCTCATGTAATAATACATTATTACACTTTGAGGGGGGTTCAGGCAAATATTTGACAGCCTGTGGGACAAACTATGCTCTAGTCACAGAGGGGACGGGATGACCAAGTGGGGCGGCTAGTTTGCTGTCTCAGGGGACTGGGAACAAGCTGTGGAAACCTTCCCCTCTTGCCTGTGTGACAGGATGTCATTCTTCCTCCAGTGCTGCCAGTCCAGCCCCCTTTTCCACCACTAAATTCACCCAGAAACTTCCTTTGAACAAATTCAGGTTGTAACCCTCCAGTCTTTAAAACAGTGTGATGAAGGCCATTGGTAGGCAGGTTCATTCTCCAAACATGCAAACAATGGCCTCATTATCTTAGCAAGGCCGAAGTAGATCTTGCCTGGTGGTATCTGGAAGACACGCAATTACAAGAGACAATCCTATTCCTTTCCAGATTGGCTGTTTAACAAGGGTTTTTGATCTTCTGTGGCACTTCGACTTCCCATTCCTTGAGGCCGCCGCTTACCTCTCATACTTGAACAGCGAGAGAAGGTAGAGTGCACTCACTTGACCAGTGTCAGAATTAGGTTGCTCAGCAAGAGCATCTGAGCGAAGCACAAGGCTAAAGGGTGGGAAATGGAGCAAAACAAAACATGTCACAATTGACAGAGCACTATGGAGTTGGTGATATCATTACTGCCTGCACAAAATTACTAGAGCTCCGGAAAAAAGACAAAGCCACGTTTTATTATTTTATCTGATACAGGGCAACCTAGAGGGGAGGAGACGTGGCCAAAAAAAATTTGTCCAACATGTTTTTTATTTATTTGACAAATAACATTCAAAGAGCTAGTTCAATGACGCGAAAAATGAACTGTTGGATGTTGTGAGCAATGAAAAATGCCAAAAATGATGGGGAAAGAAAACAAAGTATCTAATTTTTTTTATCAACCATCAAATAAATTATTCATGGATTTTTTTTACATGATTTAACCAGTTGTAAAGGACAAGGTGGTTCAGTGATGAATTAATACACCAAACAGAGGGGGTGTGTGTGAGTGTGTGTGTGTGTGTGTAAACATAATGCACATGGATAATAGTCCCCAGGAGCTCAGAAGATATAGAGCAAAATTGTGACTCCTAAGGCAAATATCAGCATTTTGGTTGTGTGTGAAAGAGACTGCTATAGATATTAATATAAATCATGTCCTATGTGTATAAAAGTCACAAAGATATCAGCTTAGCAATATCCTGATGTACACGAAATAAATAATAGTAATTTGTGCATAGTGACGCCTACTGGTGATAAGATTCAGTGTCCAAGATGCAGGTGCAGGTTCTACAGCTAAGATAAATGACAAGCATATAAAATGTGTGTGTTTTTGTGTTATTGTTCTCTGCTGAGCGCAACTGATTGGTGTGTAAGTATTTGAGAGACAAGAAGGGTGGGGTATATTTTACTGGACCCAACTTTGTTGGTGAAAGAGACTGTCTTTTGAGCTACACAGAGCTCTTCCTCAGGTCTGGGAAAGGTATACAGTGTTCAAGTATTTGTAAGTTTGCAACCACCTTGCCCTCTAAAGATTGGAGGCCAGGAAAGTATTTAAGCTTTAATATCACTGACAATTAATGTAGCAGAAGGTTGTGCTTTCTGTTCCACAGCCAGCATGTGCGCATTTAGCGGGCAATTGTGGGGGTGTCTTGGCACAGATCATTACGAGGTGTTAGAAGATAACATGGGCCCAGCAGGAACTTCAACAAGCACCTAAAGAAAATAATCAGCACTAGAAACTGGTACTGAAGAGTAAGGAGGAAGGAATGAAAGCGAGCTTCACAGAAGATTGATGTTAACCAGAGAATTTACCTCCTTAACAGAGCAGTGGGAGGTAGAATGCATGATTCTTGATTACTCTTTCTGTATTCCCTACCTCAAAACTCACTGGGAATAAACCCAGAACAGTAAGAGAAAACTCATCACAGCGGCAACACCCTCAGAGTGGCAGAAGTGGCATGGGAGAGACTGGCCTAGGAGTCAGCAAAGCCAAGGACAGCACAGCTGAGTTTCTCTGAGAGTAGCGAGGACAGGCGTAGGCAGGAGCATCACAGCTCAGCCAGCCTCCAGAAGCAGTGAACCTCCATGCACAAGTGTGGGTGTGGGTGTGCACCCAGACATGTGTATCCAGCACCGAATGCAGAGCATTTGTCTCCTAAATACCGAGGTCACTGTTAATTTGAAAACAATTGTTTTAGCTTTAGCTAGGAGTAAAACTTGTAACTAATATATTCATAAGAAAAAAAAGTTTGTTAATAAAGAGCTGAGGTTGAAAGCATGTTCCAAGAGACTACAGGGAACAAACACTCAATGTCAATATAACATTTTAATTACGAAAATTCTACTCCTTTTCAAAGACACACAAGTTAGAAAGCATGTAAATGCACAATTAAGGGATCAGGGCAGTTCTCCAATCTGGATAGTCTTTCATCAATTACGCTTGCCCTATCCCAATTTCATCACTCACCTAGCTTTAATGTGGTCACCCAACATTTGCAAAAATGGGAGAAAGGATCAAAATGCCAAATTACAAAGAGACTATGGGAAACGGTCCTTTGAACTGGAGATGAGGTTTCAGAATGCCCTAGTAACTTGGTGGCTTGATCTTTGAAAATAATTCTTATTCTGCCAATTGTTCGCAAAGTGCAAATATTTCCAAATTGTGCTGTCACTGAAATCCCAATGGTTTAGATCACATGGTATTGTTTCTGCTCCCTGTTTGGATGATTTATGGAACTAGCAAACTCAATGCAAATTATGAATTGAAAATTTTACAATAAATATATATATATATATGGTGAATTTTTCTTTTGAAGATATTTTAGCTTAAATTTTCCCTTTCACAAGTATTTGTGATGGTTAAATTTGAGCACTCAAACATTGGTGGAAAACAAACACAAACAAAAACCCATGGTCGAATTGAAATTTGCTTTAAAATGAGTATTTGCAAATAATGTTTTCCACTCATTCTATTACCAGCAGCATATTAAAGAAATATAATTTATCTTGGGGCTGAACCAATCAATCTGATGGCTCCACTCTCAGGAGAAAAGGGTACGAGGCAGAACAATAGTGAAAGGAGCCAGCAGTGGAAGAAGTGTCACAAAGACATCACGTGAAATGAACAATCACAGCAAAACTGGCAGGAGAGCAGCAGCGATTTCACACTTTAGAAATACTGTGACAAATAGCACAAAAAACATTACCTGCTGAGCAACACAAACTGGTCCCTAAAGCAAACAAATGCCATCCAGCACGGCAGTATGGAAGGGAAGGTGAAATAAGGTGAGCGTCAGCTGCTAAAGATTTTCGTGCTCATCTCTGGTGGGGCTGGACTTCTTTCACTGAGCCCAGGCCTACTGGAGGTATGTGATGAAGTGGGAATTTTTCTGTAATATTTTATGACACCTATGTGTGTCTCAGTTTCCCTCTGTACTTGGTATTGCTACCCAGCGTAAGAAAAGGGTTAAGTCTGCTCTTGGAGCGGCGCAGGCCACGAGGTGTGGGTGTCGCTTTGCTGTCTGGGCCACCATGAACAGGGCTGTTAAGGAACTGGCCCATATCAATGCAGACAATGGGAAGCCCCAGTGACCAGAACATTCTCACCTAGCAAACAATGGCCCAGAGAAAGGAGGTTTCCCGCACCTGTCAGCATGGAAGCTGAGCAGAGACCCCCCAGCTCAAGAACAAAAGACTGAGACATGACAGGTAGGGGATAGACAGTTGGCTTCTGGAAGATGCTGGCTGCTCTCACCTGAAACTGACTCAGGAGTCAGAGTGAGACAGAGGCTAAGGTGGAATCCACAGCAGCTTGGCGGGTAGTTTGCTCTGGCTTAGACCAGAACGGACTATGCTTTAACCTTTATTTCTCTGTGCTAACCTAAGACTTCCAATGCTCTGTTTCAGTTACCCAATAAACCCTACTCTGTTTAGAACATGCTGCCTGGTTTCACTGTAGACACTTGCCGGCGTGCCTTGGTCCCTGAAGAGTAGACGAGTATCTAACCAGGAGTCTATCCCAGTGGGACTCACGGAGCAGGAGGGCTGGAGCCCAGAGACTCAGTCCACCAGGTGGTGAGGCTGCATGACCTACCCTGAAGGAAGAGTGAGATCCCTGCGGACCTGGCACACTAAAGGGGTTCCTGAACGAGACTGTTTAAAGCTGGGGAGGGGGGTCGCACAGATGCTGTGGATCCATGACAGGGCACAAAATGGATGTGCCCCAGTTTGCAAGGTACGCTGACAATATGCAGACTGGTGCTAGGGACAGGCGTGTGCTGAACCAAGGGGATTGGGATCCGGATTTTGAGCTCTCCCAGTCTCTGATGTTCAGACTTGGGTTTTGGTTCATCCCATTGTTATGGGTTTAAACTGCATTTGTGATATATTTAAATGTCTATATTAAAATGGTAACGAATGGTTTAGAGAAGGTAGATTGAGAGGTTCTGTTCTCCCCGTCTCATAACGTGAGGACCAGGGGACACTCAGTGACATTATGGCAGCAAATTCAAAACTGATCCTCGGAAATGCTTTTTCACCCAACGTATAATTACGCTGTGGAAGTCACTGCCATGTGATGTAGCTGAGGCAAAGAATTCAAAGAGGGCCTGGACGTTTATACAGATAACAAGAATATCCAGAGTTAGAATGATTAATACTAACGATAGAGTTTCAAAATGTTCTGCTTTGGGGCTACAGCCAATCTCTCACAATCAGGATCAGAAGGAGACCTTCCTGGAGACGGATTATCTCACATATGCTACTGCAGGGTTTCTTGCATCTTCTTCAGATCATCTGGTGCTGGCTACTGTCAGAGACAGGAGAGGGGATTAGATGGATCAGCAGTCCAATCCAGTTTGGAAACGAAGGATTCAGGGGAGGGGGCTGAATGATAATGGCAGAACGCAGCCTTTCCACCCCTAGTAACTGCTCAGCAGGAGCTTCCTGCAGACACGTATCAGTCTTTACATACAGACTGTATCACTCATGCAGCTGAACCTCCGCTCCAGCTATGATCCTTTTGTAATGAAGTGGCTGCTGACCAGGAAACACAATATCACAACTGCCATCCCTGATCCGAGATAGATCCCCTTGGAAATACACTCCGGCCTCCATGGATTGCTTTCAGCCACAGCTCCAAAGTCTGGTTGGAGTGAGGGCCTCTGCTCCAATCCATCCTCACGTCTTGGGCACTCAGATTAAAAAAGGACATGTGCAGTGCTATAGTGGTTTGCAAGGTAGCGGGAGCTGCTGTTCCAGTTTAATGCTATCAGTAGCCTCCTTGGCCTTGCTGCAGGGCAGGGGAAGCCAACAAACCTGTTACAAAGCCATGCTCATGTCTGGCCTCGGGGCTTGAATTCGCAGGGTCTGACATACCCTGTTATTAAAAGTGCCTCTTCTAACTTGTCAAGCTAATGTTTAATACCCAAGGCCAACATTACCAGGAGTGCCTTCTGGTTCTGGGTGCCCAGGTGAGAAACACCTTGGGCTGTCAAGTTGAGCACTCAAAGTCAGGTATCCAACATGAGGGCTTCCTTTTGCAAAAGGTGGCTGAGCTACTTTTGCCTTATTATCCATACAGTAAAGTTACACGCTCTCTGTTTATTAAGCCTGTGTAAATTTCCCATAGAGAACAAAAATCCACATTTGCCCCCAAACTATTAAGGTAGCCTTTGCTCCAGAAACAGCTGTTTGTCCAGAGGTTAGAAGTCCCAGATTTCCTTGCTAGCTTCTCTTTACTCCTCTGGCCTTAGCTTCTGCCTGTTCCCCTGTTTCCCACCCCACAGTGAAAAATCTTTCATGGGATCATATTTTCAGAAACAAACGAAAGACTAATTGAATGGTGGATGTCTGTTTGCATCTCCTCATACTTTAATATAAGTTTTGATACGAGAGCAGGAATGAGTAGTGGCAGTTTTACAGTGAAATACACTTTAAATAATGTAGGAACTCAGAAGAGCCATTTTACTGGGTAATTGAAATACAGAATATTGCACCTATAATTCCTAACTGTGTGTTTTTGTGAATGGCTTTAAGCGGATAATCACTTCCTTTTCAAGGGAAAGTGCATGCTGGGTCAGGTTTGATATATTGTAAATCAGCATGTTGGAGGGAATAGCACCTTGTTTTAACTTAGCTTGCTGTTGCCAAATTGAAATTGAGGTGTTATTCTACGGCGTGAAGCCTCAGATGTGGCTCTTCTGGGGATAAAATATTCTCTTTGTCATACGACCTTTGACATTCAAGGCAGCGTCAAGCACAGGCTGGTTATGCAACAGTGCTGAGCTGGAAATTGAAAGACAAGGTTGAATGGAATTACTTTCCTTCTCTTTTGAATATGCAGTTGGCAGCTAGCTAACATTGGCTCCATTGATATCGCCCATATTAAAAGCATCCTCCTAAGTCACATGGAGTTGGTTCAGGTACCTGTCATGAGACGCTGACTTTCAGTCTATGCACATGTTCAGTATGGCCTCATTTGTGTCTGATTTGAAAATAAATTTGAATTATTCTGGGCTGCTTTGTTTCTTCCTTCTCAGAGCATCTTCCCTTTGCATTGGCAAAAACTCTTTTTCATGCCAGCGTTGATACTAGTGAATGAGGAAGAACTCTTCAATCAATTAAAAAGCCTTTTGAACTTCATTCTTTCATATTTTGCATATATTGGATGTTGTTTTTACTGCATCTAATGGACTGAACTGTAGACCTTTTGAAGCACAGATTTGATTGTGCTCCATTTCCAGAAAAGGGTGATGGGGATAAAAGTGAAGTTACTGGCAGTGGATGTCTGGAAGAAGTGACAGTTTGTAAAAATAATATGGTGCTTTACATTTCTATGGGATCTCAAAGCAATTGACAAAGTTGTGTCAATCTTCTCCCATTTGAGAGATGCAGAAACTATAGGAATAGAGAGGTTAAGTGATGTGCCCACATTCACACAGGAAGTCTGTAGCAGAGTCAGGTATAACATTACCTCTACATGGGAGATTTGTGAGTCTCAGTAAAACTATGTTTATGCCATGCTTTCAGCTGAGAGGCATGCAAGTAGGGCCAAGAACAATGACAGTGGGTCTGATTCTGCTACCATTGGGCTAGCTTCTGCTGCTCTTACTGATGTCGAATGTTCCCTGACTCAGGGCCTTATTCTGCAAGAAGTCCTGTTGATTTCCATGGGGCTACTTGCTGAGTAAGGTGCTACTCATTGCAGGTAAAGATGGTGGAATCTGGCCCAGTATTATTGTCTCGGAAGACAGCAGGTAGAATGGAGAAGACGTCTGAATGCGAAAGCTGGAGTCACATCTTCTTCACAGGTTTCAGAGTAGCAGCCATGTTAGTTTGTATCCGCAAAAAGAACAGGAGGACTTGTGGTACCTTAGAGACTAACAAATTTATTTGAGCATAAGCTTTTGTGAGCTACAGCTCACTTCATTGGATGCATGCAGTGGAAAATAGAGTAGGGGGATTTTATATACACAGAGAACATGAAACAATGGGTATTACCATACACACTGTAAGGAGAGTGATTAGGTAAGGTGAGACATTACCAGCAGGAGAGGGGAAAAAAAACCTTTTGTTGTGGTAATCAAGGTGGGCCATTTCCAGCAGTTGACAAGAACCTGTGAGGAACAGTACGGGGGGAAAATAAACATGGGGAAATAGTTTTACTTTGTGTAATGACACATCCACTCCCAGTCTTTATTCAAGCCTAAGTTAATGGTGTCCAGTTTGCAAATTAATTCCCATTCATCAGTCTCTCATTGGAGTCTGTTTTTCAAGTTTTTTTGTTGTAATATTGTGACTTTTAGGTCTGTAATTGAGTGACCAGAGAGATTGAAGTGTTCTCCGACTGGTTTTTGAATGTTATAATTCTTGACATCTGATTTGTGTCCATTTATTCTTTTACGTAGGGACTGTCCGGTTTGGCCAATGTACATGGCAGAGAGCCATTGCTGGCACATGATGGCATAGATCACATTGGCAGACGTGCAGGCGAACAAGCCTCTGATAGTGTGGCTGATGTGATTAGGCCCTATGATGGTGTAGGGGATACCATCATAGGGCCTAATCACATCAGCCAATTTTCATTCCTCATTTCATCTGTCTGCTATTTTCTTAATTGTGGCAGACTCATTCCTTGCTACTCTTTCCTCAATCACAGTGTTAAAGTTCTCTGCAACTCCTTTGCTTAATGGATGTGTGACGTTGCACTCTATGTGATTTTATAAAAAATATGCTAATGAGTGTGAATATAATGTAACTGGAATATGCTTCATGCAAAAGGTCTCTTGTAAGGTATCATTACAAAGCTTATAATCTACTGAGTGTGGTCATCCTATTTGCATAAATGTATCACTCTTGTATCTGAAACTAGAAATATGAAATATAACTCTGAGGTCCTATTGTAGTTATGCAAAGTGTGGGCCATTAATGGTGGTTTGGAATCTTAATGGCTCCCATTAACCAGGACAGTTACTTGTAGACGGCTCTATTTTACTTGTAAGTCTTCCTGTATACCTGTGGGCTGGCAAGTGGGTAATGAAGTTTTACAATGACATGTGATCATGTCACCTGAACTGGAATCCATCTTTAACCTGGTGCTTTTCCATTGAGAAGGAGGGGTGGGAACCCAGAGGGACAAAGGATCCCGCCTTATGCAAAAGATATATAAGTGGGTGGAACAGAACAAAGGGGGCGGCCATCATGAGCAATCCTCTAGCTACCACCTGAGCAGGAACAAGGGCTGTAAGAGGGGAAAGGATTGTGCCCAGACCAGGAAGGCGTCCAGTCTGTGAAAGAAACTTATTGAAACATCTCTGAGGGTGAGATTTTATCTGTATTCAGTTTTATTATTGTACTAGGCTTAGACTTGCGTGTTTTATTTTATTTTGCTTGGTAATTCACTTTGTTCTGTCTGTCACTACCTGGAACCACTTAAATCCTACTTTCTGTATTTAATAAAATCACTTTTTACTTATTAATTAACCCAGAGTATATATTAATACCTGGTGGGGCAAACAGGTGTGCATAGCTCTCTATCAGTGTTATAGAGGGCAAACAATTTATGAGTTTACCCTGTATAACATTTATACAGGGTAAAACAGATTTATTTGGGGTTTGGATCCCATTGGAAGTTGGGCATCTGAGTGTTAAAGACAGGAACACTTCCTAAGTTCTTTCAGTTAAGCCTGCAGCTTTGGGGTACATGATTCAGACCCTAGGTCTACGTTGGAGCAGACTGGCGTGACTGGCTCAACAAGACTGGGTGCTGGAGTCCCAAGCTGGCAGGGAAAGCAGGGGCAGAAGTAATCTTGGCACATCAGTTGGCAGTTCCCAAGCGGGTTTCTGTGATTCAGCCCATCACAGGATGAACAGATAGGATTTATCAGGCTTAAGAATTTAGTATCATTTCACCCAGTGTATGGCAGTTTCAGGGGCACATTCATTTTAAGACCAGAAGGGACTATTATGATCATCTAGCCTGACCTCCTGTGTAGCACAGGCCAGAGAATCTCAGCCCAGAATTCCCACATTGAGTCCAATAACTTGTGGCTGAACTAATTTTCTCTATTATTGTTCTGCTCTGGCTTTTCCTTCAAAGCACTGAAATCAACAAAAGAGAAATACCAAACATTAAACCCGCTCCTTTTCCTCTAACCCATCAAAAGTAGTTCTCATACCAGAAGATCTTTACAAGTGGCCATAAGGCCACTTTCCGATTGAGTACACACATTCTGGTTGGGGATTGTGCACATGCATCTGTAATTAATGAGGACACTTTAATAATCAGAATCTGCACAAAAATGGGTTTTTTTCCTGGCTATCTCAGTAGTTTTGTCATGGTTCCATTGTCTAAGGTCCACCATCTGCAAGCCTTTCTTTTTATTTTCTGGGCACTGACCATCACTTTAGTTTTACAAAGTTTTCTAAAGAAACTGGCTTTGGATGTTCGTAACTAGTAATTATTATTATAATGATACACATCTATTCCTGAATACGTAATAGTGGAGTTGTTTGCCAGCTCATTCTTTCAGAATGAAAGATTGCCCCCATGGACTACCTCTTCACCTAATTTCCCAATCCTTCAACACGTGATGCTCAAAATGTTTCACTCTGTGTCCACCAGGAGAGGCTCAGTGAACTATGGTTGGGGAATGAAAAAGTTAACAGGCAAAACTGCTGTTTGCAGTGGATAAGAACATACGATGGCCATACTGGGTCAGACCAATGGTCCATCTAGCCCAGTATCCTATCTTCCAACACTGGCCAATGCCATATGCTTCAGAGGGAATGAACAGAACAGGCAATCAAGTGATCCATCCCTTGTCGTCTACTCCCAGCTTCTGGCAAACAGAGGCTAGGGACACTCAGAGCATGGTTTTGCATCCCTGGCCATCCTGCTAATAGCCATTGATGGACCTATGAAGAGAAAACAGTGATATAGACATAATGCTTAACCACAGGCAGATGACTCTTTGTTTATCAGGTTGGTTACTTTGTGGAGAACAGTGGAGATGAAAAAACCAGAATAATTTCAGTCGGTATCCTGACTATTTGGGGGAATATATTCTCTATTTTAAACTTTTGAAATAATGTTTCTGCAAATTTGCAGGAGCTATTTTCGTCACAAGAGCAGGAAATGAGAAGAGCTGTAAACAGATTTTATAAGAGGTGAAGCAAAGCCAACAATCCAAGGACATTCTTGTAAACTTCAAAAGGTGAGATACAGTTACCTTCTTTCTTTTCTCTCCTCCCCTGCCTGGTCCTCCATATGACACTTGACTGAAAACAGTTAAGTATCTCCATGGGATACAGAAGTTGAATGCTGCACAGTGGATTCTTTTTACTAAAGGTCAGTCTAGATTTTTCTCTTCCAGATTTGGGTTATAAACTTTCAAATAAATGTATATCCATCATTTTTCACCTCTAAGGAGGTGACTCATAAAGCTCTCATCTTGGCTAATCCAATTGTTTATATTGACCGGTAACAGACTCAACGGTCCAAAGGAACATCATTGTAGAGTTTGTTGTATAGTTATTAGCCAGGCAGCAAGCAGCTAACTTATTTCACAGACTCATGGAATTGTTAGAGCTTGAAAAAAAGCAGGAATACATCATCCAGCACTCCGCCTGCTTGTTTGAGCATGAGTCTGACCATTGCAGATCATCCCCACTAGGTTCACGTGAAGCCAAGACTTAGAGATTCCAAGAGAATTTGGTGGCAAACCTTATTCCTCTTTCTTTAGGGGTTTTGAGAGGAAACATCCTGACTCCTTTCCCTTGTGGTAAAGCCACATGAATCTTTATAGCCTAAATATTCTCTGTACCGCTTAATCTCTTTGCCCTGCATCAGCTCTGGGTGTATTACTGTGGCAGTATATTTATTACTAATTATTATTATTATTGAAATAGCACATAGAGGCCCAATCATGGATCAATGGCCCATTCCACCAGACATTTTTCATAAACATAACAAAAATGATGGCTCTTTCCCCGAAGAGCATACAATCTAACAGGAGATGACAAGTGAGGACAGGCAGCCAGAGAGACAGGGAAGCACAAGGTAACAATCAGACAGTACTGGTCTGCACGATAGGCAATGATCACAGCACACCAGCCACCTAACCACTGTGCAGGCATCACATCAAGGAAAGGTTTTAAGGAGGAATTTGGAGGCGCACAGTGAGGTGCCTTGCAGATATCTGTGGGGCAGGGCTGCTCCCCTGGATAAAGGTGACACAGAATAAAGTGTGAAAGTTCTTGTTTGAAACCAGGGTTTTCCCAGGCAACATGAACTTGGTTTACTCAATCCATTCAGTCAGTTTGTAATTTTTGCCCTCCAAGTCTCCAGCACCTGCACTGACAGTGTGTTTGTTCTGTACAGGCCCCTGTGGCATTGTTCCATTTCCTGTCCTGGATGCTCTTATTTCCTCTCAGCTCCAGTACTAATGTAGGAGGCTGTTTTACCACTGGCCAGTTTTTAGTCTCCACTTAGACACTTACTAGGGCTCAGTTTGCAAAGAGTTGTCTCTTTTCTGCTTGTGTTGATTTTTGTATTTCAGCTATGCCTTCTGGTTTTGTCCCTAGAATTTCCAGAAGGCCACCTCATAGTCAAAGGACCTTTCCAGCCCATTTGAAACAAGGAATTACTGGAAGTCTCCCAAGTGTTCTTCGGAGATTCTTACGCCACAGAAATTTGAAAAAATGAAAGCAACTACTGGATGCTTATCTGAACCAACCCAGACCATCTGAAGTTCCCCTGGCATGAGCTGGAAGTAGCCTGGAAATATAAGAAAGCAATATCCCTCCAACTATATATATATATATATATATATATATATATGTTTTGATCCCTTTAGCATCCTTTTCTGTCAAGCTTCTCACGCTTCTTTATTTCCATGCTAGTTAATTTCAACCAATTTGCAAAGGCTGCTGTATAGTTCTAAGAATACTGTTGCTATTATCTTTGCCTGGATTTGTTCCTTTCCAATTGTGCTTTGGCTTCACATGTTGTGATTTGCCACGATTTACTCCCACACTTAGGGGGTGAGTTTGTACAGTCCACAGGCAGTCTGACATGCCTGCACAGATCCCAAAGCGACATGTGGGTGGATTTGAACAGCCATCGCCCCTAGTAAATATTTTTTTGCATTGTGCAATATCTTTAACTCTTCAAGTCAACACACAGGAATTAATAACAAAAAGGTGAAGATCCACAAGGCCTGTCTTAATTTACCTTTACCAGGCTGGTTAATATTGTTCCTACAGACTTTGCATTGACAATGGCTTTAGTGTTTCACAGCCAAATGCATATGAGAATTGGAATGCAAAACAAAAATTGGAAAGGGAATGAATATGTTTCCCTCACAAATAAGTTGGTACTTATTGGATGGGACTTTTAAAAGCTCTCAGCATTGGCCTAACTGCTCCTGTTGAAATCAACGGTAAGTCTCCTGTTATTGACTTCAGTGGAGACTTAGGCCAATACAGACAGCTTGAAAATTCTGCTGCTAGAACATCAGAATTGGTGTTGGAAAATTCCAAAGATTGTCTGTAATCTCACAAGCAGGGCCGGCTCTAGGGTTTTTGCTGCCCCGAGATCCGAGAGCGCAACTGCCCAAGCCAAAAAAAAAAAAAAAAAAAGGGGGTGGCCAGAATGCCACCCCTGGAATTGTGCTGCCCCAACCACCTGCTTGCTTTGCTGGTGCCTAGAGCCGGTCCTGCTCACAACCTTCTCTAGGTTTCTCACCCCATTCTAGCCACAAGGATGAACTTCCCCACCTTGCAAAACCTGGGATAGCAATTGAATAGAAATGCCAATCTTCATTAAACACAGCCACAGAGTTCAGACTCAAAGCATCCGTATCAGACTACCACCTGCTAACCCAGACCATTGTGTTAAGAAGTGACAGAACTTTCCTTATCCTTTGTTCCAAGCATATTGCAATGAATGTTCTGTTCTTGTGCTACATTGTATGACTGTAGGTCAGCAGGAGCTGCATTTCAAGTCATTGTCTTTTTTCTTTTTCTTTTTAAGTACTACATAGCATCTTTCATTGACTGCAGCCAGGAACATGCCCAGCGTCAGATTTTTAATGTCAGTGATTGAATTATTTAGGGGCTAGCAGTGACATGGCATGATGAAATAGGCTTTCTTCCTATTTTTAGGTTTCCATCTACAGTTCTGGAAATTACAGCCATTAAAATGTTCTTTTAGTAATGATATATAAAGGAAAAAATCCTGATCAGGCTTTACACAGCACACAGAACATGAAGGATATCATTAATTTTAATGATAAAGTCTAAAATTACAAGGCTATTAAAATTATATTTCAAGTTTTTTAAAAAAAGAAAAGCATTCTAAATTTTTGCTAATGAGTGAAAAATATTTAAATCATATGAAACTGACTAAAATTTCACATCATATTGTCCTCAGATAAGGATTATTCTGACTGCACTTTGTTTCCTTACCCTGACAATCATCCTCATCACTGATTTGTTATTACAAACATTCCAGCAGTCCAAGCCCCAGAATGCTGTTTGCAGTGAATATGCTGCAGTCATTTGAAGTGGGCCCCTGCAAGATGCAGAATATCTCTAACTTCCATGGATTTAAGAAAAACAGGACACAACTGAGGGGTTCTGCTTCTGATTTGGGAAAAGCTTCTGATAACCTTTGAAGTCACCTTAGATTTTTAACACTAATTTTAATTAGATAAAGTGTTACTCACCTTTCACATCTTTTGGAACGTGCTGTTTGCCAAAGCTCTGCAAAGGACAAGATCCTCACCCATGAAGTTCAAAAACTTGTACCTGCCACCAACAGAAGTTGGTCCAATAAAAGATATCACCCTGCCTACCTTATCTCTCTCATATCCTGGGACCAACATGGCTACAACGCTGCATACAATGTTGTATATAGAGGCATAGAACATCTGTTCTTGCAGGGGGTGTCCCTGGCTTGAAGGGCAGATACCTCTGGATAACACTTAGCAATATTAACTGGGGCAGTATTAACTCAAGCTCTATAAATCCAGCACAGTCAGAACATCTGCATAAAAAGGGTGGGATTAGCTGTCCACCTTGTTTTGTCAAGAAGAGTATAATTGTAAGCTGCTTGTTTGTAGGCCTTTTGTCATGAACCAGAGGAACCTCAGTCTCTCTCTCTAGTAGCCATGAAGTTGTCAGTGGAAAGCTAAGAAGCTCAACTCATTTGCCTCTCACCTCCTGAGTGTTAAAGACTTGTTAGAGTCCACCTCCTTTCTACTGGATTTGCAGCATTATTGAAACAAGTTAATGGAGGACCAGCATGCCTGGCTCATTGTCTGAAATCAGTGCTGCTTACCAGGAGAAGTGGCTTTCCCAGAAGCATAGCCATTTCCTAAAATAGCTCTTTGTACTCAACTGGCAGGGACTTCAGAAGCTGCTATAAAGATCTGCAGCTCTGGGGGGAGAAAAGGCCTTTTTGTGAAAATACCAGTGTTTCTAAAAAGTGTCACTGTTTCCACTATGGGACATGGTCAGCCTGCTGACATGGCATCTGTGCAGTGTTACGCTTTGAGTTTACGTTCTCACACGACAGCCTCTCTGGGGTTAGAGAAGCTGCTGGTCCAATGAACAGTGCTTAGGTTTTGGGGTCCAACAGAGCCCTTTGTGCTGTGCTTATTGTTGGCATCCTTTCATCTATGAGAGACGGTGGGAATTGTAGCCTATGGTGTAAATGGTTTGCAATGTCTCGTGTGACTGAACAGTGCAATCTGAGATTTGCATGATCTTTGGCAGTTATTTCATTTGAAAATGAATGACCTATCTGAAAACTGATTGAAAACAGGCTAATGCTGGAACGGCCCTGGTATCTGATTGCCATTTTGGCCACAAAATACTCTTAAGAGATACAATAAAAAGTCTTTTCTTACTCATTTTCAAATGAAAGGAAAATTACGTGGCTGCGGCATGAGCAGAGTGGAAAATGACAGAACAGGCAACAGAAATGAAGAAACGCACCGAGAAGAGTTATACAATAGACAATGGAGAAATTTATATATTGTCACATTTTTGAGTCATGTAGAACTTATCCAGAGTCTGGCAATAACCGATCAGCTTCTATTAGCTTACACAAAAAATGTATTTCCGTTCATTTCCCCAAAATATGGAACACCCCCCACTAACTCCACACTGAGTAGCACAGGTTTAAGTGGCAGCCGATTTTGGCTAGGTATCTTCCATTTATAATGGAGATTTAAAAAAAAATTATTATCTTAATAACTGGCTACAGTATCTATTAGAACTCCATCAACCCACACATTGTGAGTTATGCTCTGGAACATCTAACACTCTCAGTGACAGGGAAATCAATGCTAGATGTTCCTGCTGATGGTGCAAATGACCAAAAGTGAGACAGGGATAAGTTCACTTCATTTTCCTTGAGTGGTATCCTTGAAGAACCTGTAGCTTCTTAATCAAGTAATATATTCTCTACAGATGGGATAAAAGGTATCTGGGAAAAGAAAGGAACATTAAATGGAAATCTCTCTCTAAGGAAAAGTCCTATTAACTGAATCTCCTAGTTCTTTGGTTTGATGGCTGCTTTCCCAAAACTCAATTAAATGTTTCAAAGCAGAATATCTAAAATAAATAGGTTGACTTCTAACAGCCTATACAGATTTAACAATAGTTTTTCAGGTGCATGATATTAGAGATGTCATAATAATTGGTGCAGGAACTTTTCAAATTCATTAGAAAATTCCATCAAAACATCTGCTCCATTAAGTGTCTTTGGGGTTGGTGTATGCAAGTGCCATAAAGAAGAGGAAGGGGGTGGATATCAGAAGCATACATGGAATGTGAATAAACTGCTTCTCTCCACAAGGGCATTGGCTGCTGGAATGGAGGACAATGCTGTCCAGTTTCCAAACTGATTGTGAGTTCAACACAAAATGCAGGAACAACATTGTAATACGTCCCTTTTTCTTTCTTTTGAAAACATTTCAGGTCTGAATATGATCCTTGGGACAGTGAGATGCTGCAGTGCATGCTGGTGCCATGCAAACCTTTCTAGTGGACCTACAACATCTGCTGCTTTAGCCTTGCAGAAAGACCTTTTCTCCTGTGCAGAGTTTGCCATTTCTGCATAACCATGCAGTGCTTTCGTTGATGTATTCACTAAGGAGAGCTTAGAGTAGCTATAGGCTGGGCTCCTGATTAGCCTCTAGTGACTCAAAGTTAGGCAACAAAGTTCAAAAGAATGCAATGGAGGGAAGCCTGTTATTTAAATATTTGTTCTCCATGTATTTACACACAAGTCTTATGTCTGTGCAGCTGCCTTCCTTGTTTCACCACCTGCAATCTGAACTAGAGCAGCTTAAAATTTTTCTGTCAAAACTTGTTTTTGAAGGGTTTCGACGCACTCCATTTTTAAAGAAAAGTATCTGTTTTCATTGGAAAATTTTGATTGTTTTGTCAAAACATTGAATGCCCCAAATGGAAATATTTCAATCCTAAAATGCTTCTGCACTGCCTCATGGAAATTGTAGTTTGACTGCCTCATGCTCTCATTCTACCTTTAACACTGAGCTCTCCAGCCAGATTTCATCTCTCATGAGGCACCACAGCCATGCCAGAGGGGAGACACTGATGCATCATGAGAGACGTATCCAAGAAAGGAGCATGCTCTATAAAGGAGAATATGAGCACGAGGCACGTAGGCACCATGGCGGCACTTCAGTTTTGAACTGACCCATTTTGAATTTACATTTTTGGCTGAAAGCTCAGTTTTTCCACAAAAATAAACCCATTTTCTGATCACCTCTAGTCCTAACACACGTGTTTGTTTTCAAGCCTTTATTTTGCTTAGTTCATCCCTTGAAGTGAGGCATATTCAGGAATGGCAGAAAAATATGGTGACCCCACTTCTCCCCACTCCAGGTACTGGACCAGACCTAGGTGCCAAGCTGCGTGCAACTCCTGCCCAATGCTGCCATCATGGCTAGAGCATCCAGCTCCCAGGCTAGTGGCGGGTGTGGAACAGATTCTGCTGATGGATTTTGTACTTGAACTGTCTCCTCTCATGTAAAGTGGTGAGGAGAATCCATTAACCTGCAGTAATTAAAGAAACACTCATTTTTTCTCTGATGTGATTAAAGTATTAACAGTTTCTAAAATTGGATGCCCTGCTTTGCCACCTGTGACTTTGATGATTGTAACCTTAATGAAGGGCGGGTAGCCAACAGCTGGATAAAGCTCACATCACCAGCTGGGGACACAGAAGTCAGCTGTATCTCCCTATATATGTGTTTTAACTACACCCATCAGTTTATCTTACCTATTCAACAGGTAAAGAAGAGCCAAAGTCTTGAGGGTCTCTGTCCCCGAAGGCTCTCCGTTTAATCAGCTTTATCAGCTGTAAGTATGAGATGCACTGCACCTAACAGAGCAGACTCACCAATGCCTTTTTGATTAATAAGAAAGGCAATTAAGACAGACAGTTTTCTTTGACCAGGGTAATAGAGTCAGCCATTTCACTTCACTAAGCACATGGCTTTTATGATGTCCCTGTGCAGTGTTGAATAAAACAGCGGAGTGGCGGAAGATGTAGAACATGATCTGTGGAAGAATATATTTTGTAAATGGAGCCTTGTTGTTATTTAAAAAGAGAGTGCTTGAACACTTTGGAAGATAAGATGGTCCCCAACGCTAACTATTAAAGTGCTTGTCTTGCAGCTGACAAAACAACCCAGTTCAATATTGAACAGTAATTATACTGTGTATGGTGCCAGTCCAAGAAAGCACTTAAGTATGTGCATACGTTTAAGCATATGAGTAATCCCAACGAAGTCAAAAGCAATACTCACATTCTAAATGCTAAGCAAGTGCTTGCTTGGATAAAGACCTATGTCAGATTCATTTCTGGAAAACTCCAAGAGTTCTCACACCCTGATGCATGGAGTCCATTTCAACTGTTAGTTCCACTGCTAAAGATCAGAACTCTGTCCCTCTTTCTCCTCTATTTTATGACACTATTTTGAGCAGGATCCAGTATAATACTGTGCCAATATGAGATGCAGCAGAGACCGATTCATGGCTGAGTACAGAAGGACAGTACAGCACAAGACAGTAAGTAGCAGGAATAAGTTGGGTAACGTTTTCAGACAACATTTCTCATTTGCTTTTCAGATTTCAGCGTGTATTCGTCATTTCATGCCCCAGAGGCACTAGGTGCTTTGCAGATAAGGCAAATAGACAAACTGTAAAATTGTCAAAAGCATCAAAATGACTTAGGAGCATAAGTTCCATTTTCATGAAAGGTACTTAAGAGATTAGGTCCCTTTGACTTTCAGTGACACTGGACACCAAAGTCACATATTTTGCAAAGGGGACTTTGGTTTCCAAGTCACTTAGACCGTTTGACAATTGTACTCAGGGTCCCGCCTCCCAAAAGCTTACAGATTCTCTGCTACATACAGCAAAGAAGAAGGGTCATCAGAGCACTGGTTACAATTCCTGGATTATCTGTCCAGCTCCAGTTAGAGTAGCCAAACCAGCTCCCGTCCCTTTCTGCTGTTGTTTTTTTGCTCTTCCCCACCCTCAACACGCCCCCTGCACCAGGAAGGGATGTCTGTACAAAGAGGATGGTGTAGGCACCAGCTCCGCTGACTTTATGCCTACTGGGGATTCCTGCAAGCTATAGGAAATTCCCACTTAGGGGGATGCAGCTGGTGTGAGGCGTGCAAAGGCAACGGCACAGGGCAGAAAATCTGTTTCAGTTTGTGTAGATTATTGCACAATTGGCATTTTTGTTCTTCACATTGATCTCTCCATCATGAGGATCTCTGTGAGTCTTTCTGGGGCTTCTCAGTGTTTCCTGGGATATGTTTCTGTTTCTTTTTTCTATGTCTTTTGTAACTTCACTACATACATTTTGCAGATCATGACAATGTAGCTGGGCTTTAGTGCACACCGCTGACTCAAACAGCCCCACTGAGTATTGTTTTTATTTTCACAGCCATTGGCATAGAAGATGCAACTTGGCTTATATTCACTTTGTCTTCTGAGCTGCTATTGTTTTATTAACTGATTACATTTTTATATATAAGATCATTCATATATATATATAGTATATTTTGCATCCATCTTAGCTGATATCCCCATAATATGAGTTCACTCATTGTCTGTGATCTGCTAATCTAAGACAAATGTAGCTTGAATAACTCAATATTTTAAAGAAGACAATTTTACACCATTTATATTGTGCCTGGATCAATCACAGAAATACATAGGACAAGAGTAGGTGCTACATACGGTAAAGGTAAAACTCAGATTAATAGAAGTAACATTGATACAATAACTAGACCTTTAACCCTTTGAATGCTAAAAACATACAAGGCCAAAATTCCAAAGGACCACTGAGGGAGGTCATGAAATCCACGCCACTGGAGGTTTTTTAAGAACAGGTTGGGCATCCCTGCCAGGGATGGTCTACGTTTACTTGGTCCTGCCTCAGCACAAGGGGTTGGACTTGATGACTTCTTGAGGTCCCTTCCAGCCCTGCATTTCTATGATTCTATGAACTGCGCATGGAAAATGGGCACTAATGTGTATTGTACAAACAGGCATGTGGTTTTGGCACATAAGTGAGTGTTCATGGAAATAATACAGCTAGTTAGGAGGGTCCCTTTAAACATTTGACCCAGAGGGTTGCTTCTGGAGTTCATCAGGCATAACTCCACTGAAGTAACTGAGTTGCACTAGAATAAAACCAGTGTACATGAGAGAAAAGGCAGGCCCGAGAGTATTACATAATACACAGTAGACCCCCACACCCTCACCGACCCTCCTGTGGTGCTTGTTCAGGTCAGGGTTCTTCAGGGTTAATGTGCTTTTCAAAAAGCACTTTGCTTGCTGGGAAACTGAAGTTCTCCACTGCAGTGAAAGGCATTAATGCTGTGTCCAGACGTGAGAGATGATTAGAAAAGGATGTGCTGCTTGGCAGAACTGAAACCTGCAGTGAAAACGAGACTAAGCATCTGTCAGGCAGAGCAGAATCAACCCAGTGGAAGTAACCATTTCACTCCATTAATTGGCCTGGCTCTCGTCGGTAATGCAAAGTAACACTGCACGCTAACAGGAAGGTGTGACCACACTGGATCACATTGGTTTCGCGGGTGATGCGCTCTCCGAACATTAACAGTCAGTGTTTTGATCTGACATTTGTCACTAGACTGCTGTACAGCAATCGTGGCAAGTGAGCAGTAGGCCCAATCGTGTCTGCAGCCGCTCATCAGACTCTGTACTAACTCATGCCACCACCGTCCTTCCCAGTGCCCCCGCCTGGGGGAGTTTATAACCCGCTGGCTGAGATACCAGCTAATGTAGCTTCAAATGATCTGCCCACAGCTGCCAAGGACCCTATCAGCAAATCGCCCAGGCCCCTGTGCTCTGTGTGCCAGGGCATGGATAGTGACCCATATCCCACGAAAGCAATGACATATGGGGAAGGGCTCTTGGGGTGGATTGAGAGAGCACCACAGACGCTGCCTCTGGAAGGGAAACTCACAGTCTTCCTCATGACAAGACATAATCCAAGATGTGGATTATGGTCACCGCAGTTCATTCTGTGGATAATGCTACAATTGTGACTGTGATGTTTGCAGACAGGAGCCAGCTCGTTCCAGGGTCGCCAGGAACACTGACAGATATAGAGCTGGACCCAGTCTGGCTCACCTGTGTGGTAGTTTTGTCAAAGGAGGGATCGCTTAGACTTTACTGAGTGCTTGCAAGTTGCTGGGGGCATGCATTAATCTCATTTATAAGAGCCGTAACCCGTGATGTAAGGTAATATTTGAGGATTTGCATTGGAAGCCTCTGTAACTGTAAATCACCAGGCAGGAGAGAGACATGAGCTAGTGTGAAATGCTGTCTCCAGCAGAAAGTGTTATGTCCTGCCCGAGTGCCATCGATGCCAGGCGGACTAGAGCAGCACATTAAAGAGGACAACAGAGTTAATTGTTTACGTCCCCTCTCCCCCATGAAGATGAGCCTTGCAAGTGAATTCCTCCCATCAGCTGAGTTAGCAGCTCAGAGCAGAAGGGGGGGAGGGAATAAAAACCCCTAAACAAGAAGCAACTGTATCTTTATGCTGCTTGGGCTCTGGGGGCAAGGATTACAAGGCATAAGCAAAAGCTCCTTAGCGCTTAGCCCGGGTTAGCCCTAAGGACATACAGAGCTTACTTATTAGAGAAGCTTCTATTTCGTTTTGAAACTTAAGTTTGTGCATATGTATGTTTACCTGCTTTAACCTTTTAAATAACTCTCTTAATTCCTTTTCCTATATAATAAATCTTTAGACAGTTTATTATTCGATTGGCTATAAGCGTTGTCTTTGGTGTAAGATCTAAAGTGCAGTTGCCCTGGGGTATGGGACTGACCCTTTGAGGCTAGCAGTAACCCTAACCTGAATATTGCTGTGATCCTTGGTGTAAGGGGCCATCTCTCACAAAGGTAAGCCCACCTGGGTGGCAAGCCAGACTGGAGTACCCAAGGGGCTCTCTGGGACTCCATGGTTAGGCTGTTGTAGTTCCTAGGCATTATAGTAACACAAATAATCAACAACAACCCGCCCCCCCATCATTTGCAGGTGAAATCAAGGGGATGGCAAGAGAAATCAAAATGTGTCTGGGGAGTTTACATGTGAGCGTTGGTTTCTGAAATCTACAGAACTCACAACCAATCTGGGGTTCATACACTGCCCTGAGGTTGGTACTAATGCTCTTGAAACACTGCAGGGTAGCTTGGCAGTGACTAACAGCAAAGAGCTGGGCTGGCCTGTACAGCACGGCCTGCACTGCAGTCAGGACAGGATGACACTCCCCCAGTAGGAACACTGGGGGGACGCACAATGTTCACATTCAGCACCAAAATGCCGAAGGGCGGGGGCAGTTGGGAGATTGTCATAATGCTGCAGGAGAGAGAGGAAAGACTGGGAAAATTATAGTAAATAGGAAAACACAGGAACATTGTGCAGTGGTAGAGCTGGTCAAAACATTCCACAATTCTGAAACACCAACACTGAGGGATCTATCCTCCATGGACTCATCTAATTCTTTTTTGAGCCTACCTGTAATTTTGGCCTTCACAACATCCACCAATGAGTTCCACAGGTGGACTGTGTGTTGGGTGAAGAAGTACTTCCTTGTGTTTGTTTCAAACCTACTATGTATTAATTTCATTGGGTGGCACCTAGTTCTTACATTATGTGAAGGGGTAAATACGCTTCCTTATTCACGTTCTCCACCCCAGTCATGATTTTATAGACCTCCCTCATATCCTCCCGAAGTCATCTCTTTTCTAAACTGAACAGTCCCAATCTTTTAAATCTCTCCTCATGTAGAAGCTGTTCCATCCCCCTCATCATTTTTGTTGCCCTTCTCTGCACCCTTTCCAATTCTAATACTCTGTATATCTTTTTTGAGAGGGGCAACCAGCGCTGCACACGGTATTCAATGTGTGGGCGTACCATGGATTTATATGGTGGCATTATAATATTTTCTGTCTTATTATCTCTCCCTTTGCTAATAGTTCCTAACAATCTGTTCGCCTTTTTGACTACCACTGCTCATTGAGCAGATGTTTACAGAGGACTATTCACAACGGCTCCAAATTCTCTTTCTTGAGTGGTAACAGCTAATTTAGACCCCATCATTTTGTATGAAGAGTTGGGATTATGTTTTCCAATGTAGTTTACTTTGCATTTATCATCTTTGAATTTCATCTCCCATTTTCTTGCCCAGTCACTCAGTTTTGTGATCTCCCTTTGTAACTCCACGCAGTCAGCTTTTGACTTAACTATCTTGTCTCCATGCATCTGAAGAAGTGGGGTTTTTTACCCACGACAGCGTATGCCCAAATAAATCTGTTAGTCTTTAAGGTGCCACCGCATTCTTTGTTGTTTTTGTGGATACAGACTAACACGGCTACCTCCTGATACTTAACTATCTTGAGTAATTTTGTGTCATCTGCAAACTTTGCCACCTGACTGTTTACCCCTTTTTAAATTCATTTTGGTTTTAGGTGGGTTTTTGTTGTTGTTGGTTTTTTTGATGGGTTTTTTTGTTTTTGTTTTTTACTTTTCAGCTCCTCACATTCTGCATTTAATGTCTTAACCTTAATTACCTGTGATCCAGACTTTCAGATCTGTGTCTTTCAGATTATGCTAATAGCCTAGTAAGAAATAATCATTTCCATGCAACTTTCCAGGCAGCTTTGTGACAATGAAACACCCATAGTTTAATATGTATCATAATGAAACAAAGAGCTCCTGTCTGCTTAAATCCTCGGGATGAGGTTTGTTTTGCCTGTAAAATGTTTGCCCGCCTCTATCTGGCAATACAACTCCCTTCTCCTTTATCTGCCCAGCCTGTGTATTAATGTGGCTGCAAGGAGGTGGGTTTTGAAATAAAAGCATGAGTGGGAGTTAAACCATGGTTTCAATAGCATATGCTGGTGACATGGAAGGTGAAGTATGGTATACTTTCTGTAGCCATTTCGAAAGAGAAGGATCTCGGTGACAGAAATAAAGCTGTTGTATCCTCATTGCTTTGTTGTGGTGAAGCTGGAGCTGCCGATGGATTCAGCTTCACGTTCTTGTGAATGGTGTTCACGAAGCATGTGCAGCTCCAGGATATCCAGTTGTTCCTGGTCTCCTGTTTGAAGAAGAGACATACCTGCAAATGCCTGCTCACTAGTTGTTGTTTTATCCTTTCTGGGTCTATCTGATACAAAGAAAGGGAAAACAAATGTCTTGGCTAAAGAACAACCAGCATCACAGAGACTGCACAGTGAAGCACTGCAGGGACCAACAGGAAGAAATAAAAGGGACAGGATCCAGTATGCATGTGGATTTTCTGTAGAAATTATTCAGCAGAGAATAGCCTATAGAAATAATTCCTCAAGTTTTTGTTCTGGAAGTGCCTTTGCTCACAGGTAGAACTGTCCCAATCCCCTTTGGGGTGATTAGCCAAACAAGCTAGAACCTCAGGCATCTGGAGGGCCCCCATCACTCGCAGTGTTTTCAAACAGGCAAGCATACATGAGTTTGATTGAGCAGATCACTCTGACTGCATTATTATTAGTTTGCAAATGTGCACACAGTTTTCTTTTAAATCAATTACATATTTATGTTGCTAGTATATGAAGAGCTACAAGGACTGAGCAGGTCTGTTAGTTACTTACAACCCAAGTTAAAGAAAGTCTTAACTTTGAAAAGTACTGCCAGAAAGATGACTTTCCCTACGGAAAAAGCCCCAGATACCTAGTGTTCTGTATTGCCCAGGATGGAGGTCTCAGGACTTCACCCACACAGTGAATAAAATTATACTTTCTTATTACCCATTAAAAGACAGAAATTAAAAAAAAAATCAGGTCATGTTGCAACACCCTTCGGTCTGTAGATCATCCACTGAACTTCAAACCCAGCGGACAAGCACGTTGTTTTGCATTCACATTTCATTTAGTTAGCAGCAGCCCTTGCCAGCTGCAGAGAGGAAAGGCTCAGTTTAGGCAAATGCTTCTTATTACGGGTTCCAGAGTAGCAGTCGTGTGAGTCTGTATTCGCAAAAAGAACAGGAGTACTTGTGGAATCTTAGAGACTAACAAATTTATTTGAGCATAAGCTTTCATGAGCTACAGCTCACTTCACTGGATGCATTCAGACTCTCTTTGACTCTGCAAGAACTGAATGCATCCGATGAAGTGAGCTGTAGCTCATGAAAGCTTATGCTCAAATAAATTTGTTAGTCTCTAAGGTGCCACAAGTCCTCCTTTTCTTTTTGCTTCTTATTACATTACTCAAGTGAGGTGTCAAAATGTAAAAGTTACTTAACAGTTATTCTAGCAGTCCTCTTATCTTGTTGCCCAGAGGCTGCAAGGCTTTACAGATTATAATTTTGGAATTCATGTTTTTTGCAAGGACTCTTAGTTGAACTTTATGGTGGAAAGTCTAAGATATTTCTTCAGCTGCTCGGCTTTTAATAGTTTACAAGTGTGTCTGCCCAGACCAGGTATCAGTCTGATGCCAGGGACAAAGTGAGGTGGCTGGGGATGTTGAATGAAAATCTCCTCTTACATTTTATTGTTACTATTTATATTGTGATAGCACCTAGGAGCCCCAACCACAGACCAAGATCCTATGATACTAGGCACTGTACAAACACAGCAAAAACATGGTTCCTGCCCCAAAGATCTTGATTCAATTCTTCTCTCACAGGCTGGTCTCAGGTGCTAGGCACATGGCTTCCTGTTCTTTGACTCTGCAAGAACTGGTGGACACTTTCCGATGTCCTAAATAGCTTTTAAGGTGGGTTTGGCTTTTTCTGATCTATGGATAATTCTGCTTTTCACCACAGTACTGACTGGTCATTGCTCAGCTTCTGCTCACCAAGGTCTGGAGGGACTTTTAACTCCTAGCTTAGATTTTACACCTCAAAAAGGAAGATACATTCTGCCTAGCCCTGTTACTGTACTTGCACTTATTACTGGCAACCTGACATACTCTCTCACATTCTGTTTTCTATCTGTTTCTCCCTCTGTGTGTGTCTCCTGTTCCTAGGACCTCTTCCTGTCTCTTTCCAAAAGCCTTCTGCCCTCTCATTTCCAAACTAGCTCTTTTCTCCTTTCCACTTTCCACAAAATATTCTGTTATTCAAAACTGATAAGAGTTTAGAACAAGCCCCATGAGGTTTTTGTGGGAAAAGTGCAAATTGCCTTGTTTGATGTAAGAACATTCCCCTCAGAACATGCCTTATTTTTTTGCAGGACAAGCTCATCTTCCTTGTCTTGTAGAAACAGGTTCAAACTAAACTCAGGGTCAAACCAATTTCAGCTAGTGCAGCTAATTCATTTCCCAGACTTAACACTTTGTCGTCAGTTTTAACCATACATGCCTGCCTACAAACTGGCCAAATTGATCTGGGTGGGTATTTCCCAAACCACAACTGACTTTGATCTGCAGTTGAGTTTTTAACTTAAATGTCTTTCTTTACTCCCTTTCCTTCTTGCTTTCTATCCATTCACACAGCCTCACCTGTATTATCTGCAAGCCTTCTCTGCCATGTGGTCACCATCTGGAATAGCCTTTATTTTACACTCAAACTCACTGATTCTCCAGCTCTTTTCAAATCTCATCGGGAAGCTAGTGTTTTCTCTCCTACCTACACTCCTTCATTTCTCTGCCCTGTGATATTTGGCCTTAATCTGATCCTTTTGATTTATCAACCATGCAATCTCTTTACACCACTGCTTTTTGCAGTTTATACCACTTACTGTCTATCTGGCCATTTTTTAATTCTATGAAGCACTAGGTTATCGTGCTTGAATGAAAGATGCTATAAATTGATATTGTCTTATATTAGGTTAGATGCAACTTCTTTTGGGAGAAAATTCTGAAGTGTGTAGGGTGGAGAAGAGGAGGATTTGCAGACTCATAAACTGTAAGGCTAAAATGGACAATATTATGATCACACAGTCTTACTTCCTGTATAACACAGGACAGAGAATTGCACCCTGTAATTTCTGGATCAAGCCCATGTGTTGTGGGTGAGCTAGGACACATTTTTTAGAAAGCCATTGAATCTTGATTTAAAGACTCATAAGTGATGAAGAATCCACCACATCCACTGGTAAATTGTTCCAATGTTTCTCAGTGTATTAGATAGACAGATCAGAGCATGTAGCTGATGACAAGAATAGTATTTAAAATCAAAACAACCACACCTCAAATTGTCAGCTTCAAGGAAAAACAGAAGGCTAAAGTTTGGGATGAATGTCCTGTGATCTGAATGCCATGTGTTACTGGGACAGAAACGTCTAAAAGTAAACTTCATTTGGGACCAGTTCTTCATTCTGATACATGCTATAAACGTACTAGCATCTTAAACTGCCAGGTAGGCAGGAAACCCAGTGATCCTCAAACATGGCAGATTCACGGTGGCAATCTACTTTGAGAGTCATCATACAGAAAATAACTTGTTCTAAAAGTCTTAGAGTAAATTTGCATCATGAATTTCCCTGACCAAAACAATAAACCCATCACCACAGAAGAAACAAATTCTGAAAATCTGTACAATTTAGGAATTACCTTTCATGAGATAATGATCTCATAATGCAACTTGCAGATTCACTCCTGAAAGCTTCTCAACTCTAGTATAAAATTGCCCGTTGAACGTGTCCTAATTTCTTGGCAAGGGCTCAGACGTACATAATGGGAGAACATTTTAGAAACTTCTCATGCTGGAAATTTGGTGAAAGCAGATATTAAGTCCAAAGATACAGAAGAGGGTTTTTCATTGAGGTTTTCAGCATCTGTGTTGAGCAAATTCTGCTAGAGCTGACGTTGAAAATGAGGTTAACTCCAACAAGAACTTGTCATCCAGAATACAGTGTTCCAGCATTTTTTGTCTATAAAGAATTGACTATATTTTTGGATTCTGAACAAATGACAATAAGAAATAAGGGCTTGTCTATACTATGAGCTCCACAGAACTGTCGCTAGGCTGCTGTAGCACCATAGTTTAGGTGCTTCCTACAGCAACAGAAGGGATTTTCCATCACTGGAGGTAATCCACCGTCCAGAGCAGCAATAGTCAAAGGAGGAATGCTTCCATTGACCTAGCCACCTCTACACCAGGGCTTCGGTTGGCAGAGCTATGGCACCCAGTGGCATGGATTTTTCTCACCCCAGTGACGTAGGTATGCTGATCTAAATTTTAAGTGTTGTCCACGTCTAAATTGCAGTAAATTTCCTGTAGTGTGAAGAAAAGTGAAATAATTGTATGGAATTTGTCACTAGAATTCTGGTTGAGCAACAAGCTTGTATATTCTCAATTTTCTGCCCAGTTAGGGTAGTAAGTGGGAGTGAAAGGTCAGAATATCATTTAAACTGTTATCTTATTTCATACTTGTACTGCATCCTGTGACATGCTAGACACAGAATGGATTCTTAGGCATAGTCTCTGCCCCAGAGAGCTTACAGTGCAAATAGCTAAAACAAATAGTGAAGGTGAAAACAGAAAAGAAAGGGAATGAGATGTATTGGGTTGGAAAGAATTATACAAATAAGCTGTATCTAGCTCTCTAGGTACTTGTATGGCTGCCGTCAGTGTAGTATCTGAGCACGGTGATTCATTTAATTCAGGAACTATTTCTTTGTGAAAAAGGATCTCTCTCTCTCTCTCTCTTTCCCTCCCCCTCCCCAAGTTTACTTTCTTGTCAGCATCACTGCAGTAGTGAGAATTTGGGAAGGAGGTGAGAGTGGTGGCCTGACCAATTGCTTTTTGGAATGTGGTCCAGGATACGGGACATGTAGAGAAGAATTCTCCCGGGTGAGACATGTCACCTAGGTCCTGTTGTTCAGAGGCTCTGGGCAATACCTCAGGCTAATAAACATTCTTCCTTTCTTTCTTAAATAATAAATTGCTTTTTAATATAAAGGTGTCATGCTAAGGAGATATTCCAGCTACATGTTCCCAGGTGAGTGGGGATGTCTTTCTAAAAGCTATGCTCTAGCTCAAGCAGAAGTTGTGGGCTTGATGGAGGAATCCCTGGATGAAACTCTGGCCTATGCTATGTAGGAGGTCAGACTAGATATAATAACAGGCCCTTCTGGACTTCAAATCCATGAGATCTATGACTCTGTGGGATTGCCCTGTTCAGTAGTGTGCTTAGAGCTGAGAAACAGGCCGAATCCAACACAGGGGACACCAGATGCCATACCACGAACAAACTCCAGGCAGCCCTAGTTGAGCCTGAGCTGACTTTTCACAACTGCTGCAGCTGAGCTGATATTGAAACACACTGAAAGCCACCTGGCCCCCTTCTCTGTGATTGCTGAAGTCTCTCTGGCTATGAAACTGGTGGTGGTAACTCAGGGGCAGTAAAAGGCTCAGCTATGACAATACTGCAGGCCACGTAAGCTAGCCAGCTTGAGACTAGTGGGCCAGTACTGGGGTATAGGAGCCATTGAGGAAAGATGCATCCGATGAAGTGAGCTGTAGCTCACGAAAGCTTATGCTCAAATAAATTTGATAGTCTCTAAGGTGCCACAAGTCCTCCTTTTCTTTTTGAGGAAAGATGGTTGCTCCACTGACTCTCTCCTGTGGGAGGACAGATAAAGCCTTGCAGATGCTACTCCAGTCTATGGAGGCTCCCTAGTCTTTTGAAGAAAGATCACTCCCTTCCTCACGGAACAGATGTACAGGCCACCTGGCCTGATCTGGTTGTTTAGACAACGTGCTGGGCTCTGCATTTGGCCCTAAATCTGTTCCATGGTACCTGTCTCATACTATTTATAAGTGAGGCCATTGACTAGCATACAACTCTGTCCATGTGCCCTTGAGTGAGAATTTCTTGTAGCAGGTGATGTGGGAATCACTCCATATTTAAAAGTAAAAGACAATGGCAGCTTCCTGGTCTAGAAGAGGCATGTTTTCCCTTCCCGTCACCTGGAGTCTTTTGTAGATTTGAAGAGGCTGAAAAGAGAATTTCACAAATGAAGAGTTGTGTCTACAAATCTGTGCCTAAGTAGCGTGTCCCATACTTCATCAGGCTAAACCTCAACTACAAACCCCCACGTTTTATTATTTATGGTGACAGTTAAGAGAGAATAATTTATGAATGTGCCTCGTTTGAGGCCTCCAGAGGGGCAAGCATACGTGCGTGACAAACACCACTGTGTGGTTTCCAGTAAAACAACTGCACAGCTGTACTAAACACCCTGAGAGCTATCAGCCAGCAGTGCACACTGGGTAGGTGTTCAGCATCTGAAATCCTCCCTTGACCTCGGAGAGCACTTTGCAGTCACAGCGTCGCCATTAGATCCCACCCTCTCATGATTACAGCCATGCCTCCCCTACACACACACCCTGTACACTTTGTTCTTATATGTGGTGTCACAAGCAAGTTAGCAAGCCACACCCACTTCACTCCCGCCCAGTCTCCACCATTCCAGTCGGACAGCTCCTGAGCACTCACTCGCACACAGCTCAATGTACAGTAACGCTCTAACGGTTCTGACGGGTTTGGCTCAAACGGCACAGCTGCGTATGATTGTCCTCCTGGAAAGACATGACCTCATGACTGGGAATGATGCTGGCAAGAGGCCTCTTCTATATGCTGAACAACATGCAGAATGGGAACTATCCTTGAAGGGTGCCACAATTATCTGTTACCACTGATTAACACCTCTCTTGCAGATGAGCCAGAGACACTAGCATCCATCCGAGTCCACGGGAGCTGGATTAGGTTCCTCCTTGCCAAAGAAACAACCTATGCTCAAACAGTGTCACCAGTTCCCATGAGTTTGCTGCAACTCTCATGATATTCTGTGTTTTTATTGAAGACCTCAGCTCCTGGACAGAGATTTTTGTGAAAACCTCAGGGTTTGTTTGTTTTTAAAAGTATGTTTCTAGCCCTCACGGTTACACAAAAAAACCCTACAGAGATGAACCACAAATACCCATCAAGTTCAGGAAACAGAAGACAAATAAAAATAACCCAATCTTTATTATTTTTTTAAAATCTCACAATATGTAGGCCTGACTTGTGTTTTTTTTTACTGTTTGAGGTTGGCAATACTGCATCAATCATACTAAAGTGTACTGAAGCATCTACTGCTTTGGCCTCCCTGATGTCCAGATGATGCCTTCTCCCCAGTCTATCCACAACACAGCTGCTAAAATGATTGCTCTCTTCTTCAGATTCCTCAGCGGGCTCCCCTTTGCCCAATATATCAACTCCTTGCCCTCACTTGCAGGATTTATGCTGTACGTGTTCTATGGCCAGAGAAAAGATCTGAAGCAATAAGTCTTTCAATCCAGCACCTTTCACCATTGCTAAATTCAATTTAGCAAGGAAGCCCTCACATCAGTAAAAGTCACGGCACAATACTTTAAAAACTTGGTTTTCAAGTTTTTACCTTGTACTTAACTTATAAAATGATTTCCTAAGAAATGTGCTAGCTCAACAGTAAATGCCATTTGATCCTTATAATCAAAAATCAGAATGGCTCTTGGGCAAATGCACATAATGAGGGGGTGTTTATTTAAGCTTTCAAAATTGCAAAGAGCATGGGAGGAGTGGAGTGAGTCTTATCTCAACACGGGAGCGTAAACAGGGCGCTCAGGTGGAGGTTTTGTGTAATATACAGTGCTTTAAATAGGAACCTTTGTTGAGTGTCGTAATAAATAGAGCTTGAGATAGAGTTGGATGGGGTCAAGTCTCCCATATTTAAAAACCCACAGATCTATTTCCGGATCCCAAATCTCTTTTGATGTATTGCAATAGACTTTTCACACCTATTTGACCAGACTGACTGTGAATGGGGAAGGCAGAATGAAGTGTGTGATTGAAGAGTTTAGTCCAGATTCAGTTCAGCCCTGTGGGCTGGGGGCCAGTTTAGTCCACAAAATCCATAAATTTGGACTGATCTTCCCAAAATATTTTCATTTCATCAGATCAGATTTATGTAGCAATTCTAGAACTAGAATAATGGAAAGAAATGATTCATGAATATTTAATTATTTATAAATAATGAAATTTGTATATATTTACAAATATTAGTTCGGCCCTGTAAACTAAATACATGCGGCAATTTAAAAAAATGAAATGCATTGATTACGTTAATCAACAAATTTTATACATAAATTCTCTGCTTAGGATAGAAAATAGAGGAACAACTGGTGTTTTCTGTATGAAATACAGAGAAGTAAATGTACATTTGGACAGGGCTGTTTTTCAAACAACTAAATCCCATTTACTCGCCTGCCTTATTGAGCATAATTGCTGTTACTCCAAAGCTTTTCTGCTAGACGGGGTGTCCAATAGTTTGAACCAGCGACTGTGAGTCAGGTCTCCAGGGTTCTCTTCCCAGTTCAGCCGCTGCCTCACTGTATAATTGTGAGTAAATCAGTGCCCTACTCTGCCTCAGTTTCCCCATTTGTAAAATGGGGACAATAATTTCTAACTCGTAGAGAAATTATCAGGCTTTGTCTGGAATGTTTGACAGCTGCTTTGACATCTTAGGATGAAAATGCTATTCATGTGCAAAGTGCTATTATTTGGCAGAAAGTAAAGTGAACAAACAAATTATCTTTTTTTTGAAGTGTATACAGTTCTACTTTGCTTAAAGCAAACAAACCAATTAAAAAGAAGGTTCAGAACGATGGCACAAAGCTGGAGAATGTTCCAAGTATCTGCCAAGATAATCAGACTACTCTTCCCTTGCCATAGCGCCAATTCTCTTAGAAAATAGGAAGCAGCAAAAAGGGTTTTTTTGAGAGTATGGAAATTGATTCAGCTAAAGCCTATTAAAAAGGGATGTCATGTAGCTCCTCTAAAATTGCCCAGTATCCTAAGTTCTGTATTGAAATTGTGTTCAGAAAATATTTTTCTTATGTTGTTTTCAGTCTCCCTTCTACCCACAGGCAGGGATGGAGAATAAGTTAATGACATTGTTCTGGAGCATGAATGTTTCCCAGTCAATTAAGGCCTAGCTGTTCCTGCTAACTATCTATGCAAGAAGTTCTGTTGGCCTCACGGGCCTACTCCAGCAAGAACTTCTTGTGAGAATACGGGTGTAAAGGAGCAGACAGTTCAGGCTTAGGGGTTAGACTAGAGGTCACCTTCTAACCCTATGATTCTATGATTCTCCATTACTGTGTCTTCTGTGGTCATTCACCCCCATACACACTGGATGTAAAATGCTACCTTTGTCGTTTTGCATGGGCGTAAATGATACCTGGGAGCCAGTGTGAGTGACAGATGCTGCTCTCCTGGAGCAAATGGACTTGCAAGCAGCTACCCTCGTGCAACAGCAAGGTCTGAACCCCTGACCAACAGAGCTGAAAGCACGATCCTCTGCTGATTGAATCCCAGAGGAGGCAGCTCCAGCAGATTCATTAACCTCTTTTGTGGACAGCCACTAGAGGGGGACAAAGACGCACAATAGCCTGTTTGTGGGTTACATGTAAAACTCAGTCTCTAGGCACTCCTCCCCATGTACATGTCTCACATATATCCTGATAGCCTCCAGTTTGCTTGCATTCACTTCTTTCCTCATGCCCACCTCCATCGGGCCTTCTCTATGATGGCATTACAACTACAGACAATACGTTCTGTTTTATGACAAGACCCTACTGGCCTTTGTGGCATCCTCCCCTGAGGGCAAGGAGAGGGGGAGGAGGGCTTGAATTTGGAGCTGAGAACATTGTGGTAGTAGTCCACAAGTAAGAGGAGTCCAAGAAGAGGAAACTGAGGCAGCGTTGCGGTGTGTGGCGTTAACCTTCACTCAGTGCCCTCCCATGACGTGACCTTGTCTGAGTACAGACAGGAGAACCTCACAGGGCCTGAGACCATTTTTATTTTTTCCAAACCAACCTTCCCATATAAAATAAAAATAAAAATCAGACCCAGCTCCCAGCAAGCTGCAGGAACCCGCATCACTGCTTCCGCTGGCCTGGCCTGTGGTAGCAGATCTCACTCCTCTGCCTCATACACGGCTACATTTCAATATTAACTGCAGAATGTCCATCACTTCGTTGCAGCAGCTTCTTCTTTGGGTAGCGGACACTGGGCTTACAGCTCTCTGAGAGCACAGAGCATTTCCCTGTCATCACTCAGTGTCCTGTTTCGCTGCAACCACTGTTTATCCAGCAGTAATAAGAGTCAGCAGTGACTCCTCTACATACAGAATAATCTGTAAATAGACAGCATTGTTTTATCTTTACAGGGACACACAGAAAAAAATGAAGGTTCGAGTGATTGGAATATAAAAGATGGAACAAGCCATCCGGGCTCATTTTTTCCAATAGTCTTAAATAAACACAATCTAATGACTTCTAAGGATACATGAATCTGCATGTCAAACTCCTCTCAGACATGTACACTGGGCCAAAGTCAGCGCAGGAATCTAATATGGTCAGAAAGCTCTTCAGCCCAATGGATATTGACTTGTGAAATTCCCATGCTAGAGATCTAGAATTTTTAACTGAAGTTAATCAAAAATATCTATTTTTCTTCCTGCCTTCCTAGCTGAGTCAATAAATTCTTAACAGAGTCAATAATTGGTTGATGAACAACCATTTGAAATATAAATATTCCCGAAATGCAGCCTTTTCAATTTCCCAAACTGAAAGGCCTGATAGTAGAAAACTGACACAAGAGTTATTTCAGGGATATAGTCCCTAATTTCGTATGATGTTAAGAAAATGTCCCGATTTGCTGACATTGAATAAAAATAGAGCCCTGTTCAGAATTTTTGTGACTGCCGCCAGTAAATATATTTCCACATTATGGGTGTAAAAAACAAATTCCATCTAAATACGCTTAGCTGCCAAAATAAAATTAAAACAAATGAAGTAAAGTATTTTCAGCATTGTATTAACAACTGAACTGACCTGTGGGAGGAAGGATGGTCCGAATGGGATGAAATGATAAAAAATGTAGTGATAGAATTCTCACCCTAGCCATATTTATGCTGACAGCAACTCCTGATGACTTACACTGGCTCTGCCCTGCTGGAGCCTCTTCCCTGTTGTATTTTGTTTAGACATCAATCTTCAAATAAAGCAATAGAAACACTCATCATATAGACTTCTCTGGTGAATACCTATCTATGGGAATATCACATCATGCTTTCTACTTTCTGGTAGAGAGGCAGTTGCTTTCACACAGCAGGATGGTGGAATGTGTATTCCCATATACCCACCCCTATGAACCTAATGGTGGCCCGTTTTAAGACTCCTTGTCCACAAGCGGCCTAATTTAAACCCACAGAAGCCAATGGGAATCTTTATATTGATGCCAATGCACTTTGAATCAGGTGCCAGTGAAAGAAAGAGAGGCATGAATTAGAGATAGAAAGAGAGAGGATGTGAGGGGAAGTGCTACAGAACAAATATTCATGCCTTTTAGTTTGCAAGTGTCTAATATTATACCCACACAGTAATCCCAACTGTGCAATCTCAGGTATTTGTCGCTGTCTTAGGCCATCGCTTTATTAATAAACAGTAAATAAAGCAGCAAGTTTTCCAATGTTGAAGGATTATCTTGATTTTTTTAAAATAACTGCTTAAACAGAGTATTAAATTGCCTCTTTAATCCATCTGAATTTGGGTGATAAAGTGCATAATCCTTTGTATTTAAATAATTTGGTGCTTCAGTTGTTAATTTAGAATTTATTGCCCTGGCTAGACTGGATCTTGCCAATTAACTTCCTCTTGAAAAAACAGTTCTGCTGTGTGCCTAGTGTTCCTGATGGGAACATGCTACTTGTCTCTGGATTCCTGCTGCAATGGGTGACGGGAGCTGTATCAGAACCTCAGGTAGCAGCATATTTCACCTGCATTCTGGGATCTACACGGATTGGCTAAAAAGTTTCTAGGTAGAATTTACATTTCATAAAACAGCCCCAGTTTAATGAGAGTAACTTTTTTACTTACAGGGGAAACATCAACTTTTCTCTTCCTTTCCCCAGCTGAGTCCAAAAGGAACTGCAAACCCTCCCACACTCTCAAATGCAAGTTACGCAACTCATCGGACTGATCAAAACCAGGGATTGCCTCTTTGGGCCCACCGGGCCACGTTTCAGCCCCAGTTATGCACACACAGCTCCCTTTGACCTCAGAATTTGGTACTTTTGACTTCTTTTCACTCCAAGTCAGGCTAAAGCCAGTTAAACAAAGGGATGCGCTGTTCTATTGAGATAGATTTTTATATCAAATCTCTATTGCTCTTTATTTGTAGATAATGTTCAGATAAATTTGTATCTTAAATCCAGCACAAGAGATAAATCTTAATATTCTGAAATTAACTACTTGATTGGATAGCAACCCCTTTGTCTTCCCAAAAATCTCTTCTGAGAACAAAAGCATATTAGGCATGCTGCCTTAGAAACACTACACATTAACACATTGTATTCATACTGGTGTTGCTGGCAAACAAGACAGCATCTGTCAGACATTAGATGGGGAATCTAGGTTTAAAGGGACATTGTCAGCTCACATTTTTGCAACCCAAACATTTAAACACAGAGCTAGTGCAGGGAAACCTGCAAGTGAAATTGACAACAAATAGACCAGTCAGCTTCACTTTGGGGGACAGTCAGTTTTCATTGCTCCAGCTAAGGAAGATGCAAAAAGGGAACGAGAAGCAGTACCAGTGACAAGCAAATTAGAATTTTAAAACTCTTTCACTTTGAGGGTGATTTGTCACATAGGTAGAAAGTTTAAACGACACCGTCTGAGGCCTTATTCACTGCTCTGATTTTAGGTGCATTGGTGTAACTCCAGCGCGGGGGTAAAACTGGAGTAATGCAGTAGTGAGTTAGGGCCATGAGTGTTTTCATTGTCTGATGATGACTAAACCAGGTCAGTTAAATTAGAAATTGCCTCGCTCTCCATGGCTTTGTACATCCCTCAAGGGAAACAAAATGGAACCTTTTCTGTCGCTTCAGAAACATTCACTCCAGGGCACAGGGCTTAATTTGTAATGACAGAGGTGCCAGGGTGCAAACAATTTTTTTACTTTCATAACTGATGCAGCAAGCCCAGAGGTGCCAGGGCTCTGAACTGCCAGGTCTAGAAGTGCAGGGGCTCTGAACTGCCAGGCCCAGAGGTGCCAGGGCCCAGAGGTGCCGGGGCTCAGTCCTGGCAAGCCCTGGCATAAATTAAGGACTGCTAGGGAAGAAGCCCCACATGCTATGCATCTCTTCTCCACACATGTAGTGCCAGGGCCCAGTAACCAAGTCCTGCTCCCTTCAGCTCTGGGCCTTCCTTTCAGGGGGCCAGTGCCGGACACAGTGACTCGAGTGGTGGAAAGAGTTCATGACTATTGTTAGCAAGCTGGGCGTTGCCCATGGGTTGTGCCCCAGAAAGGCTCTCTCATCGCTCATGCAAAGCCTGAGCATGTGGGCTCTGTTCGTGAGACCACTGCAGAGCAGGGAATATGGAGCCACTCAGGCATGGAAGAGCTTCACCTATCTACAGGTTGTAGGGTGACTGATCTGCATGTAATAGTACAGCCCTTCAGTGCAACCCTCCTCTGGCCAATAGATCCATGTACCTCATGAAAGCACTGGCCATGCCTCCCCTTTTCCCACTCCCCTCACCACACCCCATGCTTGGCTGCAGGGCAAAATGGGGATTATGAGCTTCCCTTCATGGCCTACCCATAGCCTTGACTTTCTGCTTCATTTGCAACCCTCCACAATGAGGGTACTCCTCTTCCCATGGACTTATTAGCTCAGCAGAGCCAAGACACATGACTGGCCCCGCTTCCGTGTCACTAAGAAAACTCACCGGATGCGCAGGCCTGGAAAGCAGGTTTTGTGTCTTGTACTCATAACTCATGTTCTGCTGTAAATCCACAACAGGCCCAGGCTCTGCTCTGCCCTAGAGGGTACCACTGTAAATGGCCTGGCTTCCAAGCCAATCGCTCTTCCCCATGAGGGCTGACTCCCTCCTGGTTTTGAGCGCTGTCCCCCATCTCTCTGTGACAGGCAGGGGTGCCGGAACAATGCGTGTAGTGGGGGAGCTGAGAGCCATTGAACCAAACTGCAAGCCCTGTATGTGATGGAACCACTTCAAGCCGGGGATGGCGGGAGCATCCCTAGTTCCAGCACCTATGGTGATAGGAGGCCCGTTTGCTGGCAGGATCATCTCTGGAAAATGTGAGCTGTTTCCTTAAGGTATCACAAAGCAAAAAGACAATAATGAAAAGCGACCAGCCAAGAAATGAGACCGGGCTCTGGCAGCCAAGCTTCGGAGGACTCAGACACAATCGTGCCAGCTGGGTGCCTCTATAATGAGGCAGAAATGAGGAAATAAGCCGTGGAATCATGTAAACAAATGTACTCTCTCTCGTTCTCTGAGTAGCACTGCTTGACTAGGACCTGACGGGACTGGGGCGCTGCGCCAGAAAGGGCATGCTAAGAAACTGGCTGCTACCTACACAAGAGGGCAGAGTCAGGAGGGCACTGTGCCTGTCAAAGTTCACAGGTGCCTGATAATGCAGAATTAAAAATAAAATGTTCCTTTTATGAATGGGACAAGATGTTTCGTTCCTGGCGTTAGCAGCATGGCTGACCCCAAGAATTAAAATCAAGAGTAGTGCCCCCCAAAATCAGAAGATTTTTAAAAAGTAATAATTATGGGTTCTTTGTATTTGCCTTCTGGTTTTTTGAGCTTTTGGGTTGCATTCGGGTCACTTTTTCAAGCATTTCTCTGCAACCAGGAAGGCTAGAAATGAATGAAAGCTGAAGTTTTATTTATTAATGAAAGCCGAGATTTTCACCTAATCAGACTTCCATGAGCTGCGGCTTTAAGAAATACTCTAAATATCACAAAAGGTGGCCACACTGCTTTACTATCAAGCCAAGTCAGCGTCTTGTGCATGTCCAGATTTTCTAAATAGTCCTTAACCTGTTCTTTCGCCATTGAGGGCTGTTCACCTCCTCCCCATATTGTGCTGCCCAGCGTAGCAGTCTGGGAGCTGACCATGTCTGTGAAGACTGAGGCAAAAAAAGCATGAGTACTTCAGCTTTTTCCACATCATCTTTCACTCGGTTGCCTCCCCCATTCAGTAAGGGGCCCAGTCTTTCCTTGACCTTCTTCTTGTTGCCAACATACCTGAAGAAACCCTTCTTGTTACTCTTCACATCCCTTGCTAGCTGCAACTCCAGGTGTGCTTTGGCCTTCCTGATTACACCCCTGCATGCTCAAGCAATATTTTTATACTCCTCCCTAGTCATCTGTCCAAGTTTCCACTTCTTGTAAGCTTCCTTTTTGTGTTTAAGCTCACCGAAGATTTCTCCGTTAAGCCAAACTGCACACCTGCTATATTTGCTATTCTTTCCGCACATCGGGATGGTTTGTTCCTGCACCCTCAATAAGGCTTCTTTAAAATACAGCCAGCTCTCCTGGACTCCTTTCCCCCTCATATTAGCCTCCCAGGGGATCCTGCTCATCAGTTCCCTGAGGGAGTCAAAGTCTGCTTTTCTGAAGTCTAGGGTCTGTAGTCTACTGCTCTCCTTTCTTCCTTTTGTCAGGATCCTGAACTCGACCATCTCATGGTCACTGCTGTCCAGGCTGCCGCCCACTTCTACTGCCCCTACCAATTCTTCCCTGTTTGTGAGCAGCAGGTCAAAAGGAGCATGTTGGTTCCTCCAGCACTTGCACCAGGAAGTTGTCCCCAACACTTTCCAAAAACTTCCTGGATTGTCTGTGCACCGCTGTGCATTGCTCTCCCAGCAGATGTCAGGGTGATTGAAGTTCCCTATGAGAACCAGGGCCTGTGATCTGAAAATGTCTGTTCATTGTCCAAAGAAAGCCTCATCTACCTCATCCTCCTGGTCTGGTGGTCTATAGCAGATGCCCACTACGACATCACCCTTGTTGCTCTCGCCTCTAAACGTAACTCAAAGACTCTCAACAGGCTTTTCTGCAGTTTCAGAGCTCTGAGCAATCATACTGCTCTTACATACAGTGCAACTCCTCCACCTTTTCTCCCCCGTCTGTCCTTCCTGAACAGTTTATACCCACCCATGATATTGCTCCAGTCATGTGAGTTACCCCACCAAGTCTCTGTTGTTCCAATCACATCATAGTTCCTTGATTGTGCCAGGACTTCCAATTCTTCCTGCTTGTTTCCCAGGCTTCTTGCGTTCATTTACAGGCATCTAGAATAACTATCCAATTACCCTAATTTCTCAGTATGAATCAGGAGGCCTCCCCTGTTGCATGCTCCTCCTTGTGTTTCCTCCCAGTATCCCACTTCCCCACTTACCTCAGGGCTTAGGTCTCCATCCCCCGGCGAACCTAGTTTAAAGCCCTCCTTACTGGGTTAGCAAACCTGCCTGCAAAGATGAGCGTGGACACAGCAACACTGTCCACAGGAACCAATGCAAACCTAACAAATGAATCCTTGTGTCTAATGGCAAACTGCTTCAGATCTTGAACCAATCTAGCAATCCTGGATTAAGATGACACTTCCTCCGGGGGAGGTAGACCATCCCATATCTCCCTACTGTGAAGTTTTTTGCACCTTCCCCTGAAGCATGCTGAAGAGAGGATACTGCACTAAATGGACCTCAAGCCTATCCAGTCTGGTAAGTCCTATGTTCCTAACTGTGCCACATAAGAAGAAAAAACGCTCCGATCTGGCACTTGCTCAATGCAAACAGTATGCATTTGAAGTTGGAAAAATAACTAGGCAGGAGAACAAGCAAAACCCATAAAAATTCTCTGACTACCCAAGACACAAATACCTTGTAGGGGTTTTAGGATGATGGCAACATACATCTTTTTATTCCCAAGTCAACAAAACAAAATAGAACTACACATCAGTGAAAATTTAGAACCAGCCAAAAAATAATACAGAAACAATGAAACAGACCAGGAAATAGCCTTCAAACTCAGCTAGTACAGACATCACAGGAGAGCTTGACAAAGGGCAAGAAATTACTCTCCAAAACAAGACACTTTAGAAACAACAAAATATTCTAAGAGTGAAACAATTCCCCAAGCCAACTCATTCATTCCACATGTTGAATCATCGTCATAATAATGTAGTGCTTTGCACGCTGACACAGCCTTTCACCAGGGGATCTCAAAGCACATTAGTATGCCACACAGCGCCTTGATGAGAAAGGTCAGGATTGTTACAGACAGATGAGAAACTGAGGAAGAAAAAGTTTAAACTCCACTAAAGCCAATGGAAAGACACTCATTGACTTTGATGTGAGCTGAGTCAGGCCACAAGAAAGATGTTGTGTGGCCTTATGCAAATCAGTGGCAGATCTGGAACCCCCCCGCCCCCCCAGAAGAACTGACTCTCAGCTCCTTTATTCTAACTCGCAAACAGCTCTGCCTCTACATACTAAGTTCAATGTGGTGATGCTTCACTTGCATACGGCATAAAACATATTAGACACTCCTTACCTGTTAAGTGCTGACAGCTGGCTGTGAGGAATAGTTAGAAGGTAAAGAGCACACACATCAGTTACTTCTGTACTCTGAACCAGAGCAGTGATGATATGATATTGGTAACGTACCCTACATTCTATGAAGAGTTCATGAATGTTTAAAAAACACTCAGATGGCATTTGGGCCCCTTGATACATTTGCTATGTTAAATAGTCATTTGTTTCCTGGGAACTGAAAACTGGCTGCAAGTTTGTCTGTGGAATTTAGGGTCACTTTAATAGTGAAATCATACACTAAAATTGCCTTCTGGGAATCGTGAGGGAATGCCATCTGAATTAGTTAGCCTTAGTTACCACCTATGACAGGCTCCTCTCTGGCTGTAAAGAACTGGGGGGAAAAATAAAAAGAGCCCTTCATGGAAATTCTGCTGAACCTGAAGAAGAAAAATGATTTTCTGGGGAATCTGTCTCATCTCTTTTGCCACTTTGAAAAATTGGCTCTTTTTTACATAGAAAGTTTGTCTGTAAATTTTATTATTTATGTCACCATATTGCCAATCCAAACTATTCAAAAATCATGAGTCAGACTCCAAAACACATTTTACACCCACCCACACCTACACCCACACCACCTTTGGGGTCTTCTTGGTTGTGAGCTTTAGAGGTCACTGAAGTTTCTCTCTTCATTTGTGAGGACCAGAAATTTATTTTCTTGAAATGAAAGCTGAACTGTTCACGTTTTCGCATAACTCCAGGATCTGGGACTTCAAGAAAAAGACCATATGTTGTGAGACTTGCAATAAAATCATGAAAAAGTTGGCAGCAGTAAGTCAGGTGCCTGTAAAAAGGACCCGTTCAGCCATCGTGCCCCTGGGCCCCTAGCGTACAGGGCCCTGAACAGGGACTCAGGAGACCTGGGCCAAAATGTTCAAAACTAGGAGAATGATTTTAGGCTCCTAAATCCATAGTTTGATGCCTAGAGAGTGGCAGGTGGTGCGATTCTCCAAAGTACCTAAGTAACTTAGGGGCACAATTCCTGTTGGTAGGATAGGACTTGTGATCCTACGTCACCTTATGTGCTTTTGCAAGTCTCACCATTAGGCTCCTGCTCTGGAAACGTCAGCCCTGGGCCCTGTTCTCCATTGACCTGCAGTGCAGCTTGAGGTAGCTTTCTTCACCTTTCCAGCCCGCTATTGCCCCTTCTACTTTGCCTAATCTCGTCTCAGTTGTCAGCGCTTTGGAGTGAGGGCAGCCATACTGTACGTACATATATACAGCACCCAGCATAGCCAGGCTCTGATGTTGTGGGGGCATTCTAAGCGCTACTGTGACACAAATAATAAATAAATAACCAGATGTCTGACCTCAGGGAGCCACTGCATTAATATTAATTCAATCCAGCTCCTCCACCAGATTAAATGTAACCAACAAAACCCACGCAGGAAGCATCCTACTGCAGAGCACAGAGGCTCTGACATCTGAAGCACTCACCCACCACGAAGGCATTACCATGGTCTTGTCAGTTGTTACTCTGGTAACACAAAAGCAGGGGGTCACTTATCCCGGGAAAACTACAACTGTGCCCTGCAATAACCCAATCATTTGCAATACTTTTTCGTGGAGAGGAATGTGGAGGGAATCACTTGAGTGACTTGTCTATATTCTGGCCCCAGTCTGGTTAGCATTTACTGCCAAATGGAGGGGTCCCTATGTGCTCTCATTCCACTGAAGCTATGGTGGCTGCTCCGGGTGGTCAGGACTCTACCTGGCAGTGAGCATTTGCAGGATGGGCCTCTACGGTACGTCTACTCACAACCCCTGCCCCAGAGGAAGCACGTGTCAGAAGCGGGTCAGCTGACTCAAGAACGTGGGGCTTGCACAATGGGGCTGAAAATAGCAGTGGTGATATTCAGGCTCGAGCTGGAGCCAGGGCTCTGAGAGCCTCTGCCCTCGCTGGATCTCAGAGCCCGGGCTCCAGCCTGAGCTTGAACGTGCTATTTTTGGCCCTGCAGCATGAGCCCCAGGAGCCCAAGTCAGTTGACCCAGGCTCCACGACTTGCTGCCGCAAGCCGGGCCCAGATTTTTCAATGTCGTTAGGTATGATGGCAGTCAGTGTCACCACCTAACAGATCGAGGAACCTAAGTCTCATTTTGAAAAGGGATTTTTGCAGTTGGGGGTCTAAACCCTGACGGCGATTGGAATCTCTCTGCATCCTTTGAAAGTCAGCACTGTTGAACATTTGTCTGCTTACCGGTTATATACCTGTCATGTCCCATGCATATTGAGGGTGCTGTATAATTATACCTAATTAACACTTTCCTGTTGTTAGAGCAGTCTGCTTGCCCTCCTTTCTCTGTTAGCTCCCGACATGTCCTCTCTCCGACCCTAGTTCTTTAGATTAATGTTGATAATTATTTCCAGTATCACAATGTTTTGTTTCCCCCTGGTCTCACTGCTCATCTCACATTCCCTGGCTTCCTACTCCTGCGGCCAGGCCTCATGACAGCTCCTGGTTTAACTATGTCTCTTAAAATACTCTCTACCCACGTGCTCAAGGGAAAAAACAAACCATTGCCTGTAGCACATTCCTCACAAGAATCCTCTCTCTCCTACACACATGCGTGGGAGCCTTCGTTATTTCTTCGTAAGTATATTGGTATCAACAAATACGATATTCGTGTTGGCAACAAGGGTCAACCTCAGAGAGACAGGCTCAGTGAGGAGGCTGGGTGTGTACAGAACAGCCTGCACTGAGCAAATACATTAAAAAAAGTTAATGACCTGAGAGGAGAGCTAGACTTTGTGGAAAATTTGATAGCTTAGAAATAAGATGAAGTGAAGGGAAATCATCCTGTTTGTTGACAATAGACCTGCTGTGAGAAGTTCTCTGGAGACTCAAATCATAGCCGACAATGGATCAGCTCCTCTCACTTTGCTGGGCAAAGCAGCACAGACCTTGAAATGTTTCTTCACCCTTCTGCCTCCAGAATGAACAAAGCAATCCTTGGGTTAATGGAGCCTGGCAGAATTGTTAGCCCCAGGCTTCCTGAGCAGCCATTGTCTGGGACACAACAAAATGAGCTAACTGAAAACGGGGGCTCTTGCAATGGTCCGTGGTTGCACATAGAAAGGCCCCGGGTATGCTGTCACAACTGCCATACTCCAGGGGCCTGGTTACAGAGGGGCAATAGAGTCGCCCCTTACAGGCAGTGAAAGGGCCTTGTGGGACTTCACAGTGACACCTGTGGCTGCTCTAGACTTGGCAGCGATTCGCTCAGAGGAGAGCCCTTTTCCAGCTCACCTGAGCTGAGGGAAGATTGTGGTCCTGATTTATTCAGAAGTCGGGGGACTGCTAGGGCCCATTCTTGGCTCTCCAACTGACTCCATGCTTTATGATCCTGACCAAGCACCGCAGTTTCTCTGGCTGGGTTTCTTTGTGTATAAACAGGACTATTATAACCCTGGCCTCACTCACTGGGGTGCTGGGAGGGTTTACTTCAATCACATTTATTTTCTATAACACCTTTTATCTGCGGGTTTCAGAGCACTTTATAGACCATAATTAATATAAAAAAGCCAGCGATGGGAGACACATACTGACAAGAGAAAAGGCACCCAGTGGCAGGAGATAATGTCACTACTGTAGGAAATATAGATGTGTCTGTCTTGTCCAGGAAGGAGTAGCCTAAAAATCAAAAGAAAAGACAGATAATAAAGAAAAGAAATAGAAACAGAAAGGAAACAGACAGGCAAAGTGAAGAGAAATACAAAAAGTGGAGAGTACAATAGAAACAACAGTATAAACATGATCAGTCAGTATCCAGAGAATGCCTGTGCAGCTAAAATGCAGAGAAAAGTAAATTACCTTTGACATTCCTCAAACCATTATCCTCTAGTGCAATATTTCCTGTATCTATACTATTTATAGAGAGGTTTTTTTTACCCCTTAACAACATCCTTCCCATTCTCCCACTTGCAGGGCTGATGCTGACATTTTTGTGAGAACTATTTTTCTTCTACTGTCCATTGGTTTTGGTTTGTATTACTACCATTTTTCACACTGCTTTCTTGTTTTTCTTCTTCTCTATTTTTTTGTAAGGAAGTTGTGTTCAACTGCACAATTTGGAAAGTACAAAAGAGGTAGAGAAACATTAAAGGAAAATTTAATCTAATTGAAAGTCAAAGGGATTTAGGTTTCTTAGTGCCTACATCACTTTTGAAAATAGGGCTGGCTCCAAAGTCACTTAGACAATTTTACTCAAGGTCATATAATAAGTAAATACCAGAACCAGGAACAGAACTCAGAAGTCCTAGTGTCCAGTCTTCTGCTCCAACCACTACACCCCACTGTACATAGAGCTGATGCCTGGAACTTGGCAGTTGTTTATGCAAATAAGTAAATAAATAAATACATAAAATGTTTCCCCATCACAAAAACCCTATGTAGCAAAAGTTTTTGTAAAGCATAAATCAGCAGTTTTGCATCATGCTAAGCTAAGCTAAGAAAAAACAATTTTGTAAGAATAAGATTAAAAAAATGCTTTTATAACACTTTTAAAGTTTTTGCTTTGCCTTGTCTTTTGCTGGAGTACTCAAGCTTGATTGCCTTTATTGAAACAGCACACAAAGACAAAGGAAGATATTTCCATACGATATCTAGTTTTTCTAGAAACCGGAGCTTGCAGCTGATGACTTGAGCAGTTTTAAGAGCAATTCTTCTAACAAAACTATTTATAGATTAGCAGTTTATCACTTACAACTTTCCCTTTTTTATACATGACAGTTACTGATATTCCCTTTTGTTTGATACACGCTGCAAATTTCCAGGCCCATATTGAAATATCCAGACTTTCCATACTCATGGGGTTAGTGCATTTTGTGATTAAAAAAACTTGCTTCAATTCAGGGATCGGCAACCTTTCAGAAGTCGTGTGCCAAGTCTTCATTTATTCAGTCTAATTTAAGGTTTTGCGTGCCAGTAATACATTTTAACGTTTTTAGAAGGTTTCTCTCTATAAGTCTATAATATATAACTAAACTATTGTTGTATGTAAAGTAAATAAATGTTTAAGAAGCTTCATTTAAAATTAAATTAAAATGCAGATCTTATCAGTTTAGTTTTCAGAGTAGCAGCCATGATAGTCTGTATCCGCAAAAAGAAAAGGAGGACTTGTGGCACCTTAGAGACTAACCAATTTATTTGAGCATAAGCTTTCGTGAGCTACAGCTTACTTCAAGCTTATGCTCAAATAAATTTGTTAGTCTCTAAGGTGCCACAAGTACTCCTTTTCTTTTATCAGTTTAGTATGATCCTTGCCCTTGATTTTCCTTGCTGAGTTTTCCAATGTCTGGCACATATTTGAATACTTTAAGCTGCACACAGGCTTCTGAGTGATCAGTTGTTAACCGGCTCCAAGAAGGACACAGGACAGATTTCATGTGTGAAAATACCTGTTCACATAGATATGTGGATCCAAATGCTGAAAGCATTGCAAACACAATTTTCTTCAAACAGTTAAATTTCACTGGCAGAGACGTCCAGCAGGTCAGAATAGAGGCCCCATGATCTCTCTTGGTAGCTTCAAGTGCACGCCGCAGATCTCCAAACTTTAATGCCCACATTTCTGAGCTTTTCAACTGAATGAGCTGCATTTTGAAATCTTCAACACCCATCCACTGAAATACAGACAAATCCAAGTTGCTTCTGATTCCAGTTCTTGCATGTACATTCTAATCTCAACCTCAGACGCAGCGCGCTGTTCCACGTGGCGTGAGAGTGATGTAAGCAGCAAATCAGGACTTAAAAATATCCCAGTACAGTGGCAGTGGAACAGTTTTTAAGGTGGGAGTGCTGAGCTGCACCTCCTCTTGCCCCTGTCTGCACCCCTCACTGCCCCAGGCTGGGGCCAGTGGGCCACAGCTGGGGGTGGCTCAGAGCCCCGGGCCAGTGGCCGGGACCCCAGGCCTGCAGCGCAGCCCCTGGGACTGGTCGCTGGGACCTGGGGCCGGCAGCGGGCTGAGTGGGGTCGGTGGCTGGGACCCCAGGCCAGCAGCAGAGGCCCTGGGACCGGTGGCCAGGACCTGGGCACTGTGACTGCCACTGAAAATCAGCTGAGGTGCCGCCTTTGGCACGCATGCCATAGGTTGCCTACCGCTGCTTTAATTAAACAGGCTATTACATTAAGAAACTAATTTTCCCATTCTTACTGCTATCAGTAAAGGTCAAATCTCTTAATGTCCTCACTGTGCATTATTACTACAAATGATCCTTAAAGCTTGCCAGGGCTTTGTTTCACTCAGTAACACGCCTTTACTTAGCAATAGGCGCTTTGGGCTAACGGCCAACACTCAGTTACTTTCCGATAGGAGCCAGACGTCTACAGCTAATTGTCAGGACAGGTAACCTGCCAGAACAGAATGACTATTCTCAGCACCAGTGTGAATGAATGCTAACCCCAACTGGGTCAATAAGATGATCTTAACCTAACAGCAGTGTAAAAGGAGAAAACAGATTATTTAGTTTAAAATTATTATTCCTAATGAATTAATATAATTATGTTACCAGTCTCAACTTGACAAGCTGAGAAATCTAAAAGTATAAAAGAGGCAATTGACTGTATGTTAATTAGTCCTACTTTATCTCAGGAATACGTTATCTCTGATTGTGCTAGCAGCTGCAGAATAAATCATACTTTTAAAACTCAGCTCTGGTACTTGGTCAGTGGAGAAACACCACGCAGGAAAGGTGGCGAGCGTGAGTTTCAATTAGCAAAGCATAAGCACATGATGTTAGGCAGAGAAGAAGGTGGCTTGGTTGAGCGCACCTTCTCCGTTATTATTCTTGTGTTGCTGTAGTGCAGCGAGCCTGTTCCTGAGATCAGGGCCCTGTTGTGCTAAGCAAAGTCCACTCCCCTGAAGAGTTTACCATTTCAATTTAGCTCCTAAACAGTCAAATCAAAGTGTGAGACAAAGGGCTTCGATAGGTCAGGTCATTACATCTGCCTTTCTTTGGTTCCTGAGAATCTAGCCAAGTGCCTAATCCCAAACTCATGAAATCAGCTGAAAACCTACCATTGATTTTAGGAGGTTTTGAAGAAAAGTCTGTGCCAACGATTCATCTTTTTCATTTATTTCTTTTCCTTTGTGGGGAGGGGAGGAAGAGACTGCTGGGAAGCAGGGATGTAAAGTCACTTCAGTGAAAGCTAGGCACTGGGGTAAGGGAGCAACTAAGAGGGCTGAATTATCAGAGGAGGATGAGGAGGGGTATTTTGGAACATTTAAAAATAATCCCAACAATGTCAACAAAACCCACAAGAAACACGTGTGTCATCACCCAGGGTCCACACTGCTTGTGCATTGTAGCACTTTGGAGGAGGTGTCCTGCTTTCTTCTGTGTTTGGAAAGCATCCAGCACATCTTGGGCAAGCACATGACCAAGCAGTGCAGAGCAAACTACACAATAATGCGGGGCTGGCGGGGGACTGTTGTTTCCTGAGGATACAGGAGCAAACCCCGTGCTCTTATGAAGATGATCCCATGGGAACTAGAATGTCCATATGGAGAGCAGAGACTGTGTGGCCAGTTTTTCAAACTTGAGAGCCTTATGTTAGGCACCTAAATGATTGGTCTGATTTTCAGGGGTGTTGAGTAATTGCAGCTCCTACTGAAGTCAATGCTAATAAGCCTGGACATGTGGCCACTTCTGATCCGGTGGCTCTATATGGATCGAAGAACCTTCATATAGGGACCCAAGCTGGCAAGTGTTGTCATCAGTTTTTTAAAGATTTAATCCACAGCAAATTACCTGGGATTCACTTCCTAGGCAGTGCGGCAAAATTAGTTTATTCTGATGGGTTTTGGAGCTGTGATTCTAAGGATTGCAAGTACCCCAAGCCACATGGGCAGCTAAACCAGGCACAAGATCAAACTAGTTGTTAAAAAGCCAAGTGAGAGCTTTTCCGTGGACACGTTTAAATATACAGCCCAGGCTCTTTAGGAATGCCTTCCTGCAATGCAGGGGAAATGCCACTGATTTACACTGACATCCTGTAAAAGGATACCTCCTTTCTGCAGTAATTTAAAGTGGCTAGGGCTGTAATCCAGCATCCTTAATGAATGTATAACAGGACCATCACTGAGTTATATTTCCAGCGTGTAACATTACTGAACAGAGAGCAGTACTGCATTCAAAGGTCCCCTCATCTGAATGCAGACACAACTCGACCAGACTGGTAACAGATCATTAAGCATGAGTTCCTAAGGCTAACTCTAGGATATCAAACACATTGATTTCATTGCGCTGGGCTCAGGTTAGTGCCCTTGTATAATAAACTAAGCAAAATAATTTAAATGAAGCTGCAATCCAGATTTTCTAGGCCAGCAAATAAGAACAGGCAATGACTGATCTAGATGACAAAACTGTAATTGAAAATTTTAGTTGCGGTAGAATGCAAATAAGACTAAAAGAGGGACAATATTTCCTGGATAGGGAAGATATTGCTATGTGACCTAACAGCTCCAACCAGGTTCTGTGAGTTGATCATTTGTCGCTCGAGGCTGCGGAGTGGTCATTTATCAGGTGCTCAGGAGTTGAGGATGGGGTTCCCATAATTCCCATTGCCTGGGAACTGTGGCCACTGGGAGCTGCGGGCAGCCATGCCTACGGACGGTCAATGTAAACAAACTGTCTTGCGGCCCTCCAGCGGATTACCCTAATGGGCTGCGTGCAGCCCACTGATCTATCCCCATACAATCTGTCTATCTATCTATGACAAGACTGGTCTGTTTATCTTGAATGAAAACAAGCTGTAAATTATTAGCATACATAGGAGCTGAGCGGATACATTCTATCCAAAAATGCCATACACTGGCTCAGGCCAGTCACCAGGCAGAGAGGTGAGCTCTAGGGTCCCCCTGCACATTAAGGGACTGGCTACAGTGACATACCAGGGTATAACGGAGACTAATGAGTAGCTGTGTCACCCTGGCCTGAAACTTTGGGTGCCTTACCATGCCTCCTGAAGTCACTCCCACCTGGGCCACTCACAACCAGCCTTTCACCACGGAATCCACACCCTGAGTGTGCGTAACTGCAGCCTGCCAGCCACACTTGGATTACACTCTGGCTCTCTCCAGCCTCATTTATATTGCAGGGTGACCCCAATGCACCCCCAGCCTTAGACTTTCCCTCAGAAATGTATATCATGTACTGCCCCACAGTTGCCTAGATAATACAAATATTTTTAAATCCATTGTTCCTTTAAGGGAATAATATGCCATTTTATTATCTCAAATAGTTATTCAGACACTTTAGTTTAAACATACTGGATTAGATAAAACAGTAAAACTACAAGAGAGAGATTTGAAGTGAGAACAAGTAATGAGGCATAAAAGTCAGAAATGGTTACATGAAGAATCAAGATAAAATGCTCACTAATGCATAACTTAACAAACTGTATCAGATTCAAAAAAAGTTTCTTACCACATGCTTGTCACCGACCAATCTCTGAAGGTCAGGACCCCTCCTCCAGAGTCCAACAAATGCTTCCTTTGTCTCTTCAGGTGCAGTGGATGCAATGGGTGGGGAGAGAAAGAAGGGGGCCTTGGCGTGTTTGTCCCTCCTTTTTACAGTTGCAGTCCCCCTTTTGAAACCCATTTCCAGCTGGGCACTAGGAGACAAAGAGTCCATGTAGACGGATGTTCCCTGCTGGTTTTTCTCACCTGTTTGAGCTTTCTTTGTTTCCCCTCCCTGCTTGATGACTCTGTTTACTGCTTAAATGCAAATTAAGCAGAGCACACATTGCTCTGTTTAGGACAGACCTGTTTGCCAGCTTCTGTCTGGGCAGGGCTGTGGGGTTTGGGACATGTTTTAATAACACCATACAAGGAAATCTTATAATTTCACATACAATGTTGCCACACAGATTTTATCAGGACAATGCTGAACAGCAGATTATGAGTTTTCAAATGGTACCTTACAAGTCATACTCTGTACAAAGATTATTACAATCGTGTGTAGGATATGAATACCGGAGTATATTCTGTCACACTAATGCACTTGCCTGTATTCACCAGAACACACACATCATATTCTTTTTAGTTATAGCAGCAATGTTGTAAATGCCAGGGTTCAATCTGGTCATGAAAGAGGACATTTATGGCTCTAGAAAGATGGGCCATTGAAATAAAATAGTGGATCGCTGCCCTTTTCCATAACCCAGAGGGCATTTCTCCCACCCACACCAGAGAAGAGGCTGTTGGGTCTATTCTGGGGGTTTTATCCCCACCATGAGTTTCTGCTTTGTTGTTCCACTCAGGATCCCATTCTCCTTCTCTCTTCCTAGTTGTTTCAATCTTGTTTCCTCTAGAGCTTCTCCCTTGTTTCTTTGAAAATGAAAGGCCATGGCAGGGTATACAAAACAACAAATGGTGTTGAGAAGGCCACTGGGGTGCTGCAATATAACCTTCTCCTTAATACAAAAACATGGAGTTAGTCCGTGAAACTGAAAGGCGGCACATTTGAAACTGATGAAAGGAACTGCTTTTTCACTTGATGCATATTTATCCAGTGGAACTCCTGGCCAGAAGTCACCACTGTGGCCAAGAGCATAGCAGGATTGAAAAAGAAAAGGATAAGACATTCATATGGAGAGAATGAGAACATCTACAATCATATTCAATTACTCTTTTTTTAAAGGAAATTATATAAATCTTCTTGGTTGAGGACACAAATCAACCTCCAGCTGAGGAGATTGGAAAGAAACTTTCTCCTTGGGCAAATTGACCCATAATCGTCTACCCTGAATTTGGATACTATCAGAGTCCGGATCCTGGACTAGATGGGCTTTGGATCTGATCCAGTCTGGCTGTTCTTATATTGTTCATCCTTTTATATTGTTCCTCAGGATTCCTTTTTGCTCATGTTCATCTTCCCCTAAGATTTTAAATCTTGATGCTCTTTTTCCAGAGCCTTTCCTAATGAATGAATGAACTGGATTGGACAAATAAGAACCAACTCCAAAATCCAGAGCTTTTTGAAGGTTAACTTTCAAGTGTCTTTGCATTTTCTAGGTTAGCGAAGGACCAGAAAGCATGATGGACAATGAAATACAACATGGAGGATTCTTCACTCAACCTTTTTGACTCATCATTTCCAGAAACCAAAAATTTCTGGAAATCTTGCACAAAATCTGAACCTCATGAGAATTCTAGCTCTGATTTATTGACAGCACAGAATCATAAGATTCAGATGGAACAGTTAGTAGTTTATGGCTCACCCACCACTGTTTGAAAGGTAGTTCTGATTCCTACATGTACTTGGTTATTTTAAACTCACAAAGCTAAAGTCCTGTCATTAAACATTTAAATAATAAATAATTAAGCCAAATACATTTGTGCTGGGATGTCATCTGTCCCCACGATATCCTATTATTCATCCTGGGAAGAGGATCAGAAGAATTGGATGCCAAGCTGGGGAAGCTGTCCTTCCAAAACTAGCATCTGGTGCATAGTAAAAAAAAAAGTGTTTCTTTTCAAATTTTTGACCCTACTGTAGTAAAAATCTTCACATTTAATATGCATGGTCTGTTCCACTAACGCCACTCTAATAAATTGGTGGAACATCTTGCATAGCTAAATCGTTAGGGGTGGACTAAACACCAGGGGCCAGTTATAAATGCAAAACAATAACACTGAACTAGGCACATAAAATATAAACCAATTTCCTCATCTATGCTAATAGATTTCAAACAGGGAATCTGATCATGGATAAGCACCAAATATCTTAGAAATTAAATTTCAGATAGGGCCCTGCTTAGATCCATAATGGAAGGTCAATGTGTAATAAATGTTTCAATGGACTTGATCAAGGGGCCAAAGCCTTTATTAGTTGTTACACTAAATATGTGCCATTGAACACCAGACTTTTTGAACTCTCATTTAATGTGTATTGTAATTTGGTGCTTCACATAATTACACTATGCTCCACATCATTTTTGTTTTTAATTTCAGGTGGGGAAACATTGGAAACTAGTTAATTAATTCCTTTTAACCCCCTTGTACCATACACTGCAGGTGCTTTGCCATGCTTCCTCTCTGTCCAAGTTGCTCAATGATCAACAGTCCTTTTGGAACTGAACAATCAAAGCACTCTTCTGGAAGTGCCAAAGCAGTGACAAGCACATAGCCCACTCCCAGGGGCTTTCCCCCCAAAAGGGAGGATCATGCATTCAGTTTTATACCCAGTCTAGACTCATGCACAATTCTCATCTTAATGCCTATATAAGGACAGAGTGAAAACTTGGTAAGAACCTCAGGATTGGACCCAGCAATAATACAATGAAATCTATAGGCAATGATGAGTGCTCTGGAAGAGCAAGTGGTTGGGGAGCGTAAAATATTCCATGGGAAGTCTTTGTATAGATAACAATACAGGACAAGAAGGTTGTGAGATTTGACTCACCTGTATATAGCACTCACACTCAGTGGAAGACTAGGAGGTCAGGTGAAAGAGAGAAATTCTGCCCCCGCTCCCCCTTCATTCTTTATCACTGCCTCATGCAGAAGATAAGAGAAAAAAGGAAAATCTTGGCAATGACCTTGCTTTTTTGTTGTTTAAAAATTCAACTGTGTTATCCCGCCCCCCAAATCAATTGACTTTATTTGCTTAATTCATAGCCAGTAAATATTCTCAGACGTGCATTGTTTGTGACAGGATTCTCAGCAGACTGTAGGAGATCTAAGTGCAATAATAAAAGCCAACAGGGGAAAAGGAGGTCAAGCCAAGAATTCTTATTTTCTTCAAATGAGAAAAGCATTCAAACATTTTTGCAGGTGTTCTGCTTTCCAGTTCATCTGTGGAAACCAGGTGCCCGTGCTGCTTGCTTTTTTAGATGGTTCATTCCAAGCTTCTGGATTTCCAGACTCCCGTGAAATAGATGGACCATCTCATCATTAAATTGTGGAGAATGCTGATTGTTAGAAATTTTTCTAGGCTCATGATATCTCTTTGCCTCTCTGAAAAATAAACACTGGGTATCTTTCTAAGACGTGTGCTCCGTTCAGCCACAAGTTTCTTGGACTCAGTAGCAGGGAAGAATAATTATTCCACCACAGCAATCCCTGGATGAAAGTGTCTGGTTTGTGTCACGCAGGTCAGGTTAGGTGATCATAACGGTCCTTTCTGGGCATAAAATCTGTGGACCAATACATTGCTCAATAGGTTGGCTTTAGCTGTATCAGTATATGTCAGTCATAAGATCTAACATTTCAAACCTCGATGGATACACTTCAGCTCTTACTCTATCTCTAGGCACCTGATGAAAAGTCTCCTGATTTTCAGAAGTGCGGAGAACACATAGCTGCACCTGGGGTTATGGGAGTTACGGTGCTCAGCAGCTTTGAACATCAGGACACTTTTAGTTAGGTGCCTGACTGTAGGCATCTGTATTTGAACATGTTGACTTGATACGCCTCTGGGGGCATATACTGATACAGATAAACCCAAGCTGTTGACCACGGCACTGCCAAATCACCACCTTAATATACATCTGGTATAAAACAAATTTCCCATTTCAAGCCTGATCAGGTTCCTGTGGGATCAGAACTCACTTCTCAAACCAGAGTTCATGAGCTCAGTCTGACTTCTGCCACCCATCATTTCTTAGCCAGCAAGTGACTGAACAACAGGGGCAATTGCTGCAAATATGGCATTAATTGTGCATTTAAGGACTGGCCAGCTCCACTTCTCATTTCAGAAGCCCATAGGTTGCTGAACAGAGGCTATTGGGAGAATCAGAAACAGTTCAGAGTGACACTTTGAAAATTAAAAAGCCACTGATCTAATTCTTCACAATTACTATTATCTAAGTTCTCTATTTCCCTAGAGTTTTACTGCCCTGTTTTCTGCTTAGTTAAATGTAAATTGTTTTTTATTCCATGTCTTTGCCTTTCTTTCCCTGCAGCAAAGCTTATGCGAGGTATGTATTGCTTGAAAACGTGCAAGTGTGCAACCATCAATTCCTACCCAGTGTGAAATCTACAAGATATCAAATGAGGAAAATGGCATTGAGCAAGGTGGAAGAATTCATTACAGCAATGATCTAACAACTCAATGTCTTCACTGAGAACTGTGTCCCTCTGCTCCACTCTTGCATCAAACAATAAATGCACTTTTGTTTGTTCTTGATCACCCTGTGAACTATTGCCCATCCATAGCCTTGCTTCACTTTCTGATTTCATCTGTACTCCTGTATCCCACTGATATAACGGAGATCAGAGTCTATCTCATTTTCTGTATCTCAGTGTCATCCGGATCAGTTCCGTTTTATTAACACCATGAATAACATTATACCCAAAGTATGTGTTCCAGCACCCTGAAACACATTATTTATAATACTCAGGGGCATCCAACAGCCATTGCTAAGTGATGGAGACTATACCAGTATTTGAAGGGGAGGGACTGGTACATTTATAACTAAGAGTAAAGCAGTGGAATCAGTAACTGGAAAAATTAGGCTGACTTCTAAGAAATTATTTTTCACAGTAAGATCTATCAGGCTGCAGGACAGTAGGCCAAAGAAACTGGTGGAAATCCCATTGCTTGGGTCTTTTAAACTAGCCTGGACAAAACAACAATAAGGAATGATCATTGGAGCCACAAAAGCATTGGCACAGGGAGCAATGGGTGATTTAGTAGGTCTTTTCCATCCCTATCTTCTAGGATACCATTAACTTACTGACAAATATGTTCAGTCTGAGGCTTAAGGACAACAGCTACGCAAAGAGACAGAGATTCATCGATTCCAAAGCCAGAAGGGACGACTGTGATCATCCAGTGTGACCTCCTCTACAACACAGGGCACAGAATTTCCCCTAAAGAATACCCTATCAGATCTCTTAGACATACATCCAATCATGATTTAAAAATTGTCAGTGATGCAGAATCCACCATGACCCTTGCTCATTTTTTTCAGTGGTTCATTATTCATACTGTTGAAAATTTACACTTTATTTCCAGTCTCTGTTTGTCTAGCTTCAGCTTCCAGCCATTAGATCATCTTGTACCTTCCTCTGCTAGACCAAAGAACTCTTTACTAAATATTTGTTTCACATGTAGGTACCTATAGACTGTAATCAGCTCACCCATTAACCTGCTTTTTGTGAAGGTAAATAGATGGCGCTCCTTGAGTCTATCACTGCAAGGCAGGTTTTCTAACCATTTAATCACTTTGACCGGTCTGCTCTGAAGCCTCTCCAATTTTTAAACATCCTTAGAATCATAGAATATCAGGGTTGGAAGGGACCTCAGGAGGTTATCTAGTCTAACCCCCTGCTCAAAGCAGGGCCGATCCCCAATTAAATCATCCCAGCCAGAGCTTTGTCAAGCCTGACCTTAAAAACCTCAAAAGAAGGAGATTCCACCACCTCCCTAGGTAACGCATTCCAGTGTTTCACCACCCTCCTAGTGAAAAAGTTTTTCCTAATATCCAACCTAAATCTCCCCCACTGCAACTTGAGACCATTACTCCTCGTTCTGTCATCCACTACCACTGAGAACAGTCTAGATCCATCCTCTTTGGGACCCCTTTCAGGTAGTTGAAAGCAGCTATCAAATCCCCCCTCATTCTTCTCTTCTGTAGACTAAACATCCCCAGTTCCCTCAGCCTCTCCTCATAAATCATGTGTTCCAGTCCTCTAATCATTTTTGTTGCCCTCCGCTGGACTCTTTTCAAATTTTTCCACATCCTTCTTGTAGTGTGGGGCGCAAAACTGGACACAGTACTCCAGATGAGGCCTCACCAGTGTTGAATAGAGGGGAACGATCACGTCCCTCGATCTGCTGGCAATGCCCCTACTTATACATCCCAAAATGCCATTGGCCTTCTTGGCAACAAGGGCACACTGTTGACTCATATCCACCTTCTTGAACTGTGGACATCAGAACTGGACACTGCACTCCATCAGTAGCCACATCAGTCCCAAATACAGAGGTAAAATAACCTACTGGAGCCTCCCCTGCTTATGCATTCAAGGATCAAATTAGCCTGTTTGGCCCCAGTGTCGCACCGGCAGCTCATGTTCAGCTGGTTATCTGCCATGACCCCTAAATCTTTTTTCAGAGTCACTGCTTCCCAGGAGAGTCCCCGATCCTGTAAGTATGGCCTGCATTCTTTATTCCCAGATGCATACATTTATATTCAGCCATATTATAACACATATTGTTTTCTTGCACCCCATTTACTAAGCAATCTAGTTTGCTCTATCTCAGTGACCTGTCCTCTTCATTATTTACCACTCCCCCAAATTCTGGGTCATCTGCAAACTTTATCAGTGATAATTTTATGTTTTCTTCTTGGTCATATATAAAAATGCTAAATAGCATAGGTCCAGGAACAGGTACCTGTAGGACCACACTAGAAACACATTTGATGATGATTCCCCATTTACAATTACATTTTGAGACCTATCAGTGAGCCAACATTTAACCCATTAGTTTTTAGTTCTGTGATCAGTTCCTCTTTATCTGTCAAGACAAGGTCTTATAAAGAATTCCCCTATGTTAGTTACAACACTTCGTGAGTTAGAAAATTGTCATCGATAATATTTAGAAATTCCAAGGAAAATTTAGTACCGGCAGCATGGGACTTCCCATATATGACACTCAGATTGAAGTGACCACGTTGCTTTTTTCCCTGCACTTGGTAGATAGGTGTGTAAAAAGCCAGACGTTCTGTTCCCTAGTGTGATTTGGTGGGCTGTAGCAGACACCAACTAACACTCCATCTTGTGTTTTATCTGTTAGGACATCGATCCATAACCATTCAAGAGCATTTTCTTCCATGTTATCCGTGTCTTAGAAGCAGGTAATTCCATTTCTGACATAGTGTGCTATTATTCTCCCTTTCCTTTTACCCACTCCATCCTAAATAGGTTGAAACCATTGATTTTAACCTTCCGATTGTGGGAATCAACAGCAATACCAACTAGATTGAATTTATGTTCATAAATGAATAATTCCAATTTAGCTTGTTTGTTACCTACGCTCCTAGCATTAGTGTGGAGGCAATTAAAGGATTTAATCTCTTCTTGTCTTTTGGTCCTTTGATTAATTTTGTTCTTAGCATCTTGACTCTGTGCTGAGTGCTCATATCTTACCTCTTTTTACCCTCCCCTTTTGTTATTAGTGTAATACCCTCCTGACAGTATTGTGTAAGCTGTTGCAATAGGCATTCAATTTGCTTAAAAACTATTATATTTTTCAAGTCCAGAGTTGAATGCACTTTGCATTCACCCATGTTTTTCTCACTGTTTGCTAGATTTGTTATTGTCTTATTAAAATGATTCCTCTCTAAGGCTGCAGAATATTGAAGACCTTAGACTAGAGGGTTTGTTATTCTAAATCAGAGAGCCCCCTACAAGCAGGCTTAAGAGCCTAGTTAATTATATTTTCTGGGCTATTAGGTAACTGTTAACAGTGGAGTGGTCTCTTCTGTTGTTCTTTGCATTTGTTATAATCCCTTTTTTATTTTAATCCAGAAAGCCCAACACTCATGCAAAGACTCCAGCTAAACCTCTATGCCAATTATAAACATTAGAGAACTATTTAATAAGGTATTTATTAATGAAATGTGCCATCTGTGAAATGAAGTGTATTTATTCTGTAGCAAGGGCTTGGAACTGTTACGTGCCACATATGGTGTACCATATGTGTCAGGCATTAGTAGAGGGTCAGAGGACACCAATGGGGCCCAATTTCTGGCATTATAGTAACTGCAGGGAATTTCAAATAATCTTATTTTTCTGAACATTTTGGTTAAGAGCAGAGCAGAATGTTAACAGATTGCAACCATGTCTCATCTAGTCCTAGGTCATTCTGAAGAAGAGTTTCACAGCAATGAGTCACTTTTCCTTACACTTTTGTGAATCTCAGCTCTATGTACCTAAAACAGGATAGCAAAGGCATCTAGAAAATCTCAGAAACCCAGATCCTCAACAGGAAAAGGAATCTTAAACTGGCAAACTGCATAATAACCAAGAAATCTTGTTACTTCCAGTGACAGCACATTTACATGGAGGACAATTCCTATAATGCAAAAAGAAAAGGAGGACTTCTGTATCTCTAATGACAAATGCCATAAGCAATAGCCTAGCAGAATTTCAGTTTCTGAGCACAAAGGTCTCACTATCTTTGCTTCCTGCTAGGGTCTGACAAAGCATTGAAAGTGAAAGTTTCTATCTGATTTGCAAACAAGCCTCAGCCTTTTGTGTTAATTTGTTTCATGCACCACAGGGTTATGTGGCACCAGTCCGGAGACAGAAATGGTTGCTTATCTAAATCCCTGAAGATGACTGGGACAGCGAATGTTTGGGATAGGTGAGGCTGAGATATAAATCTCATATTGTGAAAACAAACGACAACATCTTAATCTCCTTTAAAAAAAGGAGGACTTGTGGCACCTTAGAGACTAACAAATTTATTTGAGCATAAGCTTTCGTGAGCTACAGCTCACTTCATCAGATGCATTCAGCAGTGCCACAAGTCCTCCTTTTCTTTTTGCGAATACGGACTAACATGGCTGCTACTCTGAAACCTGTCATTAATCTCCTTTGAGATTTGTAATCAATATCTCCTATCATGTGTGATCATCTTATCCCAGCTAGTCCTATTATCAACCTTCACCAGACAGGGACTCCTACCTTTACCATCTCCTCCCCAGCATATCTGCAATTATGCCGGTGACTTGGAATTAGATGTCCTGCTCATGCTAGCAATGGCTAACTTACCTTACTAAATTCTAAATTAGCCCAAACCGAAACCTGGATTTCAGCTGCGGAGCTGAATCTAATTTTCACCGGCCTAATTCTTCACTGCCTTGCAGCATGTCTTTTTGGCAGAGGGTAGGATATGCAGACAGAGTAGATAATTGCTGGATGAGGTTATTGACATGGTGTCAATAAAGCACAGAGTGAGGGTTAAAACAGATAACTAACTGGGTTACTGAGATGGGAACATCTCTGGACAGTACCTCTGTGTCAGCACCACGTGAGAATGGAATCTGAAATAGCTCAGAAAAATGCGGATGGTGGGCAAGATCACCATTTAGAATAATGATAATAATTATTAATAATAAATAATAATAATAAATTATGACACTTTGCTCTTCCATAGCAATATTTGTCCAAAGATTGTTGAATGCAGATTTTGGGTAACTATTATCAACTCCAGTTTATAGAGAAATGGAGGCTTGGAGATATTGAAGTGATTTGCCCAAGGTCATACATAAAGCCAGTGGCAGAGCTGAGAATAGAACTCAGGTCTCATGACTTCCAGCCACTGACTCTATCCTCTAGGTAATAGTTCTTTCTTTTTACTGATTTGCAGCCAAATTTCTAGACATAATTTTCACTCCAGATGCTGCATTGCAGTTCTGTGTTTGGATGGGTGGTGCATAGTAGTTTTATGTAATGAATGTTGTTTGCTACTAAATTAAATAAAACAGGATTGATTTCCAAACTGTCCAGCTTTCTGTATGGGAAGAATGAAACCTAATAAAACATCGATGAAGGTTTTCAGTACCCACCTGTTCCATTTAATTTTGCTATATGAGGTTTCCTGATTTACTCACATTTTTATACCCATTTCATTGCTCTCTTGGCTCCATTTCCTTCAGCTTACAATAACCTGGCGGTCCAAAAGATTGAACAAATTGATGATTCTGGTATTAATAAATAAATAAATAAATAAAAGTTGGGCTAAAGTAATATAATTTGCATGAGTAAATTACACATTTCCTGGCATGTTTAATTATAAATTCTTTATTCTTTTGTTTTTTATGAATCATTCATGCTTTTTTTATCAACTTGAAAGGCATCAATGTCAATGTAAACATTAGGACTTTTATTTTTTATTAAAATGCACTGATGCAAAAGCAAATATATATTTAATTTCATCTGCTTTAATTTGTGCTGGATGCATGTTAATTAGGCAACATTAATTTAGAACTATTTGGTTATATTTACAGAAGCAGCTATAATTAGAGACATGCCTAGATTTGAGATGAGAGGAAGCTGAATTCCAAACTGTTCGAGTGCAGTAGTTTACTGGTATGTTTGCTGTCTGAACGTTTGGAATGTTGTGCACTGTCATGCCAGGCTGTCCCCATTTTTGGAAACAATGCTGCTGGGATTGATATCAGGACATATTGGCTGATCCTGTGACACTGATAATGGAAGCACTAACCTTACAGAGGTGGCAATCTCGTTGGATCTAGGTATATCCACAGATAAGTTGGATACCTGCAGCTACTCACAGGAAGGTCAACGAACCAACTTTTTACTAGTGTGACAGGGTTGGGCCAGATGGCTATAGGAGAGTAATAGAAGGCAGATACATTAGCCCCAGGCTAAGTAGGTCCCTTTTCCCTGGGTAAGGTAACAGGGAAGGTTCCAGAACAATCAGGAACCTTCTGGAGACAATTAAGACAGGCTGATTAGAACACCTGCAGCCAATCAAGAAGCTGCTAGAATCAATTAAGGCTGGCTAATCAGGGCACCTAGGTTTTAAAAAGGAACTCACTTCAGTTTGTGGTGTGCGAGTGAGGAGCTGGGAGCAAGAGGCACTAGGAGCTGAGAGTGAGAACGCGGACTGGTGGAGGACTGAGGAGTAGAAGCATGATCAGACACCAGGAGGAAGGTCTTATGGTGAGGATAAAGAAGGTGTTGGGAGGAGGCCATGGGGAAGTAGCCCAGGGAGTTGTAGCTGTCGCACAGCTGTTCCAGGAGGCACTCTAGACAGGTGCATTCCACAGGGCCCTGTGCTGGAACCCGGAGTAGAGGGTAGGCCCGGGTTCCCCCCAAATCCTCCCAACTCCTGGTCAGACACAGGAGGAGTCGACCTGGACTGTGAATTCAGAAAAACGGCCAAGCTGAGGGCTGCCGTCAAGCTCCAAGGCGAGCAAATCCGCCAATAAGCGCAAGACCCACCAAGGTAGAGCAGGAACTTTGTCACACTAGTCAAGGGCCAAATGACAGTTATACCCTCTTGAACCACTCTAAACAATTTGTCTCCCTCCCTGGTATCTGCAGCTTTAAGTTCTATTAGAAATAGATGACAAAGAGCAATGGTATGAAAATAAAACAAGAAAAATTGCTAGTGAGGTAGTTTATTAGACGGTAGAATGATGCTCTAAAAGACACAGCAGAGGACCACTGCTTGAGATGTTTTATCAAATCTAGTTTTACAGCACTAGCTAATATAATGTAGGTGACAACTTTGCACTGACCCTGAGGGAATGAAGTAGATATGACCTAATAAAGATGAAAAAGACTTAACACCCATGATTCTGAAGTTGCTAATTAGCTAATCCATTAGAATGCAGCTTCTTTCTTCCTAATGTCCAGAAACTGGAGGGCTTGTTAATGTTATTTTCAAACAACTTTGCTGACTGTGTAATGGTGACAAACATTACCCCTTGATGGGAGCTTTGCACACCAACAAAAAGAGAAACCTGCAGATGATAATTACATTTTACTGGAGCTGCCTGCTTCTCTGTGACTATAGACCATGCAAGACTCAAATGACAAAGTGGTATCTTCAATAAATTCTTAATAAGATAACTATTTTCTCCCCTACGTATCATACTGCCCTTTTATGGTACCACCCAACTACTTTTCCAAAGAGAATAGCAATGTCCTCCCGTCCTGTCCTCTCTTCTTTATAGCAAGAGGAAGATAAGTTCTTGCCTGTTATTAATCAGGAAGATGCAGAGATTCTGAAGTGTGTTAAGTGGTTAAGTGTTACACTCACGGCCCTGATAGAGCATCTTGGAGTCTTAGTTTGAGGACAGCTCTCCTGAGGACAAGCCCACAGCAAACAGAATGGTCCACTGCATCCATGCTCCATTGAGGAACAGGAAACATGCGAACATCTAGCGAGAGGGTCTGTCTCTCTGATGCACTAATTATCTTGTTTTATTTTGCCAGATGCTGTCTTGCGGCACAGAGACCTGTTTACACCCCTCATGCTCAATCAATCATTTATTCATACAGTTTGAAGATTATTGCTTCTCATATGCTACCTCCAATCCAACTTGTCATGGGAAAACTCCAGGGAGAAATTCGCACAGATGTATTAAAGCTATCTAACACTTTCTCCATGGCAACTGGGACTGGTGCAAATCCCATAAGCCCCGGCTGGTATGCAGAACTAGAACTCCTACTGAAATCTTCCAAGCATCAAGATAACAGCATAGAGGGAAAACATCTTCATTAACTGCAAGATGCCTCCCAACCATAACATATAATAATGTTTGATTAATACTCCACAATCCATCATTGATGAAACACACTTCTATGTCTGCCACTTCTCAGAAACTCAGATTCTCCCTATTTTTCTTTTTAGTTCATACATTTCACAAATTTATAACAAATTCCAACAAATGTAAGTAACAAACAAGTACACAGAAAATATACAATTACAGCTCTTGGCTACAGTGCATAACTAATTTACCCCAAACAGACTGAGTAAAAATAAATCACTTATAATTACATTCTTAATAATGTGTTTCCTATTTGGAGCAGAGGTTCTCAACCTATTTACCATGGTGGGCCGCACTGCAGCTCTCTATGTGTTATGTGGATGCGGCCCACATAATATACATACTACCTATACGGCCCTGAGGATATCACGTGGGCCACAGCTGTGTGCTGATTGGGCGGCAAGCAGCCCATGGGCTGCAGGTTGAGAACCACTGATTTAGAGCATAGCATCATCCAAAATATTCTAGGGACCTTCTAAACACAGAGAAAGATACAGGTTGTCAAGGTTCCTCCCCCACTCTGAACTCTAGGGTACAGATGTGGGGACCTGCATGAAAAACCTCCTAAGCTTATCTTTACCAGCTTAGGTCAAAACTTCCCCAAGGTACAAAATATTCCACCCTTTGTCCTTGGATTGGCCGCTACCACCACCAAACTAATACTGGTTACTGGGGAAGAGCTGTTTGGACACGTCTTTCCCCCCAAAATACTTCCCAAAACCTTGCACCCCACTTCCTGGACAAGCTTTGGTAAAAAGCCTCACCAATTTGCCTAGGTGACTACAGACCCAGACCCTTGGATCTTAAGAACAATGAACAATCCTCCCAACACTTGCACCCCCCCTTTCCTGGGAAATGTTGGATAAAAAGCCTCACCAATTTGCATAGGTGACCACAGACCCAAACCCTTGGATCTGAGAACAATGAAAAAGCATTCAGTTTTCTTACAAGAAGACTTTTAATAAAAATAGAAGTAAATAGAAATAAAGAAATCCCCCCCTGTAAAATCAGGATGGTAGATACCTTACAGGGTAATTAGATTCAAAACACAGAGAACCCCTCTAGGCAAAACCTTAAGTTACAAAAAAGATACACAGACAGAAATAGTTATTCTATTCAGCACAGTTCTTTTCTCAGCCATTTAAAGAAATCATAATCTAACACGTACCTAGCTAGATTACTTACTAAAAGTTCTAAGACTCCATTCCTGGTCTATCCCTGGCAAAGACAGAATATAGACAGACACACAGATCCTTTGTTTCTCTCCCTCCTCCCAGCTTTTGAAAGTATCTTGTCTCCTCATTGGTCATTTTGGTCAGGTGCCAGCGAGGTTACCTTTAGCTTCTTAACCCTTTACAGGTGAGAGGAGCTTTCCCCTGGCCAGGAGGGATTTCAAAGGGGTTTATCCTTCCCTTTATATTTATGACACAGGTGAATGTAAATGGAGAAGGGTTGTATGTACAATACTTAAAAATCATACTAAAGAATGTAGCTATATAAAGTGGAAGATTTTTTTTTAAAGGACCATGACACACATGCTATATACAGGAAATGCTCCGTGATATAATGGAACATCCCTCATTTCTTTATCTTTGTTTAATCCCTCCGTTTGCATAGGGTCTGAGATTCCTACTCATCATTGTGATATGTGAGATTTTTTTTTTTTTTGAGCAGCCGCCTTCTCGTCATTAATGAATGAACAACCCTCAGAACGTTAGGGTTATTCCTGTTCAATCCTGACTAATTCCATCCATCCCAAAGAAATGGATCATCCAGTTTGTCCACACTATTGTGGCAACAAAATCTCTCCTTTTTTTTTTCTCTCTAGAGTACAGTTTGCAATTTTGCTGACTGAGAGAGGTTAAAGCGGCTCCCCCCGCAGGGTGGCACATCTCCTTTTCATTATTTGTTTGGTTAGCTTTTAGTTTAGCTGCCAGTGCAACGCTGCTGTTTGAGGTCACCTAATTAAAGGCCTTGCACAGTAATAAAAAGCACGCACTGGCACAAAGTCTATAGTCTTTTCTCCAGAAAAGTGGCTTTTATTGAAACAGTGGCTCTGTCAGGTGGGATGTGGAGGAAACTCCCTCTACCTCCGCCCCCAAACAAAGGATTATGATTGCAGATGGAGAAGCAGCAGCCCCGAGCTGGTGAACTCTTCAAAACAAAGATTCTTTTCTTGGGTAAACATTGCTTAGCAATTTAAAAAGGGGGAAGAACTTTAGACACACACTGATGCAGAAGCAGAATGGTCTTTATTCCCAGATTTGATCAGGAAAGACTCTTGAGCTGCTGCCCCGCTGGCTGGAAGTTCCCCGTATGGCACCCCCAGCTTTGGAATTCATGCCACACTTGGCCCAAAATAGTCCAAACCTGATGACCATCTGGGCATGCTGCAAAGATCACATTTCTTTTCCAAGCATTTGAAGATAGAGGAGAATTGCAAGGGTGAGGAATAGATGGAACAGAAAAGTGTTAGTTTTGCCCAGTAATGTTGTGTCTGATGTGGGTATTTTTAAGTAATGTCAAGGACACCTGGGTTATATGGATAAGTGCCCTTGTGTGTGAGAGAGAGGGAGAGAATGTGAGTGAGCGAGACAGAGAGATCGAATGAAAAAAATAATGTCTACATTGCAGCTTACGGACAACCCTGAGTCAAGGGCAGGTTGCAGCTAGGCTACCCCAAGGTTGAGTTGGAGATGCAGAGCCAAGGTTACGTCCAGTCCCCACTCCTACGTGTCGACACACTGCTCATGTGCACTGCTGGGGATTGGCAGCCCTATGAAGGCCACCTCCCTGCCCGACCCCACACCCCGAGCATTGACCCATTGGACTCAACAGCCCTGCTCTTTGTTCCCCTGGGGGGTGGAGGGGACACAGCGTAAAGGACACTTTCACTCTAAATAAACGGAGAATGTTTCCCCAAGTTCTCCAGGCTTGGGGGCATGAAGCACTACACACAGTTCTATGCTCGTTAGTCAGTTGTTAGCAGTTAACTTTCCAGCCTTTCCCTTTCCCTAACTGTCCCAGCACACAGCTGGGTTTAGTTGTTGTTTCCTTTCCATTGTTCAAGAGAACCTTTTACTAAGAGAATGGTGTTTTATTTGAAACACTGGTGTTAATCTTTACTCTGACTCAATCCAGCACAGAAACTGCGAGGCAGCCAAATCCTTTGATGTCTGCCATGTCCAATCCACTATTAATCACTGTAAATCTGGTATAATCTCTACAAACGTTTTGTTCACTATAAATATATTGGTGCCAACTTTCTCTAATAAATCTTGTGTCAGGACAGCTATTGTCTCTTCTCTTCATGCAGCATCTCCCAACAGAAAGGTTTAAACAATATCTGAGCAATAATAGCCTCTACTTGCTGCAGTCTCTCTTGTTTTAGAGGAGAATACAATATGTAGCAGATTTATAGCCTACAGAAAGGTTCACATTTGTGGAATGTTTTCTTCCAATGTATATTTGTTTCTAATAACCCCGAGAGGTGTTAAGTGTCTCCATTTGCATCCCTAACATTGTGCCAAAGACAAAAGCAAGAGCAATAACTTTTTTCCTTGCCAGACTCTGATGGTAAATTGTAACAGTTCTGTAGAACTGGGACACTGTGTTTAAAAAGCTGGTATCATTTCACTGCAGACCAGAGCATCTTGGAGCTGATTAGAAAGAGCTGCCAAGACCCCACGGGGAGAGAGTGAGGGATTGTACACAATTGCAGCAAAGAAAAAATACTCTTTAAGGAGCAAGGACCTTGTCAGGCCAGTACCTGACAGAATCAATAAAGCTGGTGTGTTCCACTCTGCTATGTTTGTGAGCTAGACCTTGAGAGTGAAGATACACTTTTATTAAACCTCCCCGTGCAACAAACTTTCCTTGACTAACCCAGACTGGAGGCAAATCACACCCAAGAATGGAAGTGTTGGCCACAAGGTGCTTGTAAGAGAAATCTATCGTGTAACTGAAACTTGGTTAAAAAATAGAAATAAAAACAAATGGCCTAGTAGGAAGGCAGGGGTTCAAATAAGCAGAGCACACGGCACATCTAGCAGCGTGGAGCTCACCATCTCCACTCTTCTCTCTCTTCCTTGAACCCTGCAGGGGAGGATAAATTCGTCCAGAGCAGACGCTCTGTCCCCAGGCTTTTTTCTGCCCCCAGACATAAGCAAGACACACTCAGGATGTGCCTCATTTCACAGAGCCTACAGCCCTGGAGCCACAAAAGGCCCCCGGTATCACAGACAACAGTAACTTTATTCAGTTGAATCTGAAACCTTTTTGCCATGGAAGCACAGTTGACTTTAATGGTCGCTGATGGATGCAACTCAGGACAGAATTAACTCCATGTGATTAGTAAATCAGTGCTAAACAGAAACAAACAATATGTACAATGACAACAACGAAGCAAATGTAGGGACAAGGAAATTGCAGATCCTGAATACACTGAGTTTTTTCTAAATGAAAAAAGGGTTTGTAATCTTGAGCTAATACCATGCTGGCTAATACTCTGAGTTGTATATAAAAGTGATTGCAATCTAAACAGCTAATAATTTATAGCAATGAATATCAAAAAGCTTCATACTTATTGTAAAACACCTGGATACGTTGTGGCATAAAGCAATGCTCTCAGAGGCAGCGGGTATCTCAAGGGAATCTGGAGGGTCTGGGACTTGTCATGAGTTCTGATTATTCATCAATGTGTGAATCTCTCCTGCACAAGGTTACAACTTTTATTTGCAGCTTTGAATGTGTAAAAATCTCTCACTGCAGGCCAGCACTGGCAGCTGTTTTTCCACACGCACAAACACTAGCTCCTGAGAGTTCTGGGGAATGTGCTTGCCAGAGAAGCCGACAAAAGAACCCACAAGGATCATACAAGATGCTCAAAAGGGATTTTTAAAAAAATCTGTTTCAATAATTAGCTCCCTATTGCCTGTCTTAGTGCTGGTATAACCCACTGGTGATTCCACTGGAGCGTCAGAGAACTCCGGATAAGGGCGATTTTGAAAAAGTTGCCCCAGTTTCCTAGTGACCTTGCTGAGGGAATGAAAAGGAAACAAAGTGCTGACAGAGCAGAAAGAAAAAACGGAGCAGGAGGGTCTGAGTGCCGCTAAGCAGGGACGGAGTGACAACAACAGAGACCTGTCCTAGGCCCGCAGTAGAACAAATTGCTCCTGCTTCTTAGTTGCTGTGGAGAGGTTCTGGGACTCTTCCTTTCTCTGATGCCCAGTTCTGCTGTCCTCCACCTCCCTGCTCTGCTATAAATGCATGGCACCCTGACCTGGTGGCAATTCCAGTCTGACTGCTGCAGATCTGTAGTGACCTCTTGAATGGCTGCCAAAGGAAAGCAAGCTCTGTGAAGAGAAAAGGCTGACAGGTTACTCTGAAGGATGGTAGATTTGATCCTGTACAATGAAGACAAATGAGGACGGTGCAGCTCTGCTAGACTGCTAATTTAGGCAGCACCGTCCCTCAATTCGGAAGCAAGGAATGGCTGTTCTAAACCCAGCTAAGGCTACGTCTGTTAGCTGCTCAGTGATCTCATCCAAGGTGCTTCATGGATCCCAGGACAATCATTCCACACCCTGTTTCATTACTTGTAAAAATAGTCTCTCTCTTGGCCATTCAGGGATTGATCCATTCAGCAGCCAGCGGAAGATGCAGCTCCATTGTAAACAGCCCCCAGCCGACCATTTTTAATAGGAAGATTTAGGAAATAAGCTGTTAATCCCCAAGATAAACTGGGCTAACATTGATTCCATATGATGGGTCGGGGGTCAGAATCTGACCCCTTCTGCTCTTCCTCTTGTGGTATCTTTGGAATCCAGTTGAAATTCTGGGGGAGAGGGTTAAAGTTTTCTCTTCACATTTTAAAAACACTATTTCTCTGCCCTTTACTTTCCCTCCCACTCTTCATCCTCCCTCCCAAGCCAGCCAGATACTCCTCTTTTCCTCCCCTCCTCATCCTTCCATTCTCATGATCCATCTTTTGTATCATTCCTTTGCGACACTAGTACTGTGTGTCAGTTGTATTCCTGCAGTACCAAGGGGATTGAGTGGGGGCCTCTTTTTGCTGAGGGCTATACACACAGTTAATAAAAAGACAGTCCCTGCTCCAAAGACCTTACAGTCTAAATATAGATGAGAGAGAACAAGGGGATGCAGACAGACAGAGGAAGCACAAAGGAACAGTGAGACAGCTGTGATCAGTGTCATGAGCAGGGTCAGAATATGCCAGTTCTTACTGCAACCAACAGGTCTTTCTCATGTGCATAGAGGGGTGGGGGTTGAGCCCTGCATGCCTTCTTCTGGCCTCTCTCAGCTCTCTGCAAATCTTGCAAGCTTTGGGGCTTCCCAGGGAAAGCCCAAGTTGGGGAGAATTTGGGGACAAGAAGAAGCTGTTCCAGCTGAGACTGTCAGACACAACTTGTGACTTCTTCAGACCTGAAGAAGAGCTCTGTGTGGCTCGAAAGCTTGCCTCTTCCACCAATGGATGTTGGTCCAATGAAAGATATTACATCTCCCACCTTGTCTCTCTAATATCCTGGGACCAACATGGCTACAACACCACTGCGAACAGACCCAACTTGTGGCATGCACCGCCTTTCTTAGTTTAGCATGAAAATTGGGGAACAGAAGGAATAATTAAGAGAGCTGTTGCGGTGAGGATTACTCTGGCTAACCAGCAGCTAGGCTGTCATCTGGGGCATCAGATGGTGTGACAAGAGCAGCTGCTCTGCTGGCTGGCTATTCTGTTTACAAACACGCACCCAAAGATGCATCCTCTATGCAGGAGGTGTTTATTGTTGCCATCTAAAAAAGGAAGCTGCAGGCTGTGTGTTTACTTGATACATAAACAAATGAAAGCAAGAGCCAAAAGTTGTTAGAGAGAAAACAAGTTGTGGTTTGGACTAACAAAGGAGTCTGGGCTGCCAAAACAATTTACCATGGGAGTAAACTCCCAGATACCCCCCATTAAAACTGAGAGGTATAAAAACAATTCAACACAATACAATTAAAACAAACTAAGGTTTGAAGGATTCCGTTTTCACTAGATATCTTTATTCAGGGCTCACAGCCTGGAGGGAACTGCAACATGCCCATGAAAAAAAATCTCTACTCTCCACATGGGATGCAATTATTCTGTCTGAAAGGTTGGGGTTGTCTTTTAATCTGATGTTGGGTTCCTTTCTTCATGCACTGCCGGCAATGAAATTAGAATTTGAAAGCAAGCAAGCAGCGGTTTTGGCCTGATCCCTGTAACCTCGAGGATGGTTTAGGTTAAAAAATATGCAGAAATTGGGCCTAAGTGAGGAGCATGGGAAATTGTTGTTTGAGAAAATTAGAGATCAGTTGGAGAGAGTTAGAAGGGAAACCTGAAGTTAGTGAGGACACAAGCCAAGGTTATGTTGTGGTTCTAACTGCATTGAGGAAGGTTTTAATGAGTGTTTTTGAGAATTGTGAATGTTTTATTAAAATGCTATCTATGTTGATAATATGGGAAGGACATTGGTACAGATGTTAATTTAAATAATGTGCAGTGTCAGAGCCAATAAAGAGGTGGTGGAAATATAATTATGGTAAAGGACTTTTTAATGTTAATTAGTATTATAATTAATTATAAACAGAGTAGCCTTGCTAAATGGCAAGAGAACTCCAGCTAACATCAGAAGGGTACTGTTGGGCTCCAGGATTATAAGACTGTGTACTTCCCTCTGTTGACTTGAATAAAGTAATATTGTGTAAAGTGGTAAATACATGCCTGCTTGCTAAGTAATTATTTTCCTTTTAAATAAAGTCTTGTTTTATCATTTAAAGGGTTGCCTCGTGGTCCTCTACTAAATAATTTTTCCGTAATCGACCTAGAGGCTCAAACCTGAAAACTATGTTGGGTTTTATTACACTCATATCTTTAACAACTAACTGGGAACATTTCAACATAAATGTTACATCTCTACCTTGGAATAACGGAGTCCAGCTTTGTTTAATGGCCAGTAGCCACGGTAGTTATTGCAAGAGAGTAAATGCCAAGGCTTCTTAATTACATTGGGTACCATATTCAAAACTGCTTAAGTGACTTAGTAGCCTAAGTGCCATTTTCAAAAGGGACTTACGCCCTGATTTTTAAAGGCATTGCTGTTCTCAGTGTTGCAATGCTTAACACTTTGAGCTCTAAATCTCATTTTCAAAATGGATTCTGAAGTGACTAAATCCCTTTTGCAGATGAGATGCAGACTGCTATATCTGTTAGGTGGTGTGACACTGAGCGCAGCAATGTCTAAATACTTCTTAAAATCTGGGTGTGGGCCATTTAAGTGCCTAAATCCCACTTGTTTTCATAAGACTTAAGTGCTTTTATTAGAGCCCCAGCTCCAGGAGTTATGTTGTCTCACGAGGATCCTGGGGAGAGAGGTATGTAAGTTTCTAGCCCTCCTGGTTGTAGAGAGAAGCTTGAAATTGTGACCCAGGTGTGTCCTGAGTGTTGAAAACAGAACACACTATTTTTTAAAATTTTTAAAAAATCATGATTTTTTAATTCTTGGGGTTGGCAATATTGGTTGGCATTTCTATACATTAACTTCCATTGCTGGTCTCTCCCTTTGGCCTGGCTGAAGATGGTTCATTTCCGGCTTCGGGTTTCAGCAGCTGCTTCTGCCTTTGTTGCTGCTTTGTGGAGGTTGGTAACTTGGCAGAAGTGAAGCGTCCTTCCGGGCAGCGAGCTTGCTTCGACACAGTCCGCAGGAGGCACGCAGCTCCCAGGCTTGCAAGGAGCCGCAAATAACATTGCACCTTTTCTTCTGTAGCTCAGCAAGAGGCAAGGCAAAGCTATATGGTGGCAGAGAGACCTGCCTGTTCACCCCAGATTTACATGGGTTCTGGAGCTCCAAGCAATTCTAACCACCCTCTCTGAAGGTCAGAACAAGATTTAGCTCTACTAGATGGCTCAGTGGAAAGGAATAAATACTTTGCCAGTAAGTTCTACGGCATTCCAACACCTCCTTTCAGCAGCCATACAACAGTACAGGCAGCCAGTGGTGCTCAGCCCTTAGGAACAGGGGCCCTCTCTTAGACTTGTGCTCAATAACTGTAACACAGACACATCCCTCCAGAGGTCCATTATAATGAGAGGGAGATAGCTTAGCACAGCGTGGCTGACAGGGCTCTCAGAGAGCTTGACAAATTGTCCAAAGGAGGTCGACAGGTAGGCTAATGTCCTAGGAAGAATTTCCATTTCTTGGGCTTACCAGGGCTGGGGAAGACAGGCGGCCCATAAAACTGGCTTGATCTGAATGTAGGAAAAAAGAAACGCCCTGACAGTTCAAGAGGTAAAAACCTGGCTACACGGCCAGCTAAAGCGCTCTCCATCAAGGGCTACACAGGAACTCAAAGATTTTTGAATTAGGAGGGAAAAGAGAGCGAGCAAGCATGCAAGCCAGAGCGAGCCCCTGAATCTTGCCATGAGAATGCCCAGGAGAAGATTTCAAGGCAATTGCAGAGAAGTAGGAAACTGATGATGTGGAAAAACGAGAGGAAAATGCCTTTGGCCAGGATTTTCCAGGACCTTTTAAATATCTCCTGCTGCTTAACCTGCAGTGCTCTGTACCTGCAACTAATCTCTGGGGACAGAGGAGCTGGGGGGAGCTATGACTGGACAGTCCAAAGATTCTGCCCAAGGAAATGAATGCGGGACACAGGCTGCCTTGCAGTTTTTATGCACAAAGTATTGAGTTAAAATTTAACAAACCTGGGGCTTTTCTGAATTGGAAGTAGGTGAAGGAAATAGCCCACAAAATAGGTCTTGCAGGAGTGTGGCTAACTTTTCCACTCAGGGGACGATTCAAGGCTAAGCACAGTGGGAAAATGAACAGACACAGCCTTCCTCTTGTCTGTCTGCTCCCCTTTATATCCCATCTCAGGGTCCCAGTGCACACTTGCCATCTACCAGCCTCCAAGATGTCCCTGCACAACCGTCGCCTTTTGTGTTTAGCTTGTTCCCTTATTTCTGTGCCCTTCCTAATTCTCTTACTCTTAACATTACAATTCCACATCTTTTCTAATTCAACCTACCTTTTCTAATCTGATTGCTTGCAGACCCTGACTCTTACATATGTCCCAAACTGCACAGGGATATACTGCTTTGACTACATTTTCCAGAGAGCTTTCCTTGCTAACTTTTCGATTAAATACACAAATCAAATATACACCCTATTTCTGCCTTTGTGCTACTTACTGGGGTCAAATACATCTCCCTAGTCTGCTGAACATCTTAAAAAAGGAATCCCCACCTCAATTTATTCCTTTCTATGCTATGCTAAACTTTTTTGGCCCAAATTTTTAGAAGTTCATGTGCAAAGTGGTTGAGGTACTTGTGCATGTGTCCAGAAAGCACGAACTCTCTCTACAGCGTGGGAGTTGTCTGAACACATCTATGTGTCTGCAGTCCTGACTGGTGCTCCTGAACCAGACATTGTGCTTGTGCAAACAGAGCATGCTCAGAAAGAAGTGAGCATTTATGTGAGAGCATTTTTGGAAACGTAGTAGGCCTCTCCCTCCATCATCTCACTACTTCACCTTCTTTTGTGGCTTTCTATGCTATGCAGATATGGCTGTCTCTATTTCTACAGTTACTTTCCCTCACTTATCGTCCCTTCATTTCCTTTCTTTCCTTTTTTGTGACTCTGGTGTTGTTGTCCCTCACTTATCTTTGTATATATTTCTCTTTTGTCTGTCCCTCTGGCTCTCACCTTTCCTTCTCCTCCCAGCTCCTGAATGACCTCTGCCACCTGATGCTGACATTTATTTGACCTAGCAGACAGTTGTTAGGAAGGACAAATCTTCCATTCGTACACTGGAGGATCTGGTTCCCGGTTCTGCGAACAGCATCTTAGAAAAAAATGCTCAACTAGGCAACTCTGCATGGCAGGCACAGTAGGCAGCAGGGTCTGTCACTGAGTGGATGCGTTTGTTTTCTCCAAAGAAGTGGGATAGCAGGAGAAAGACAGGGGAATATAAATTCAAGGAATCAGCAAAGCTGATTTCTAGTGTAAATAACCCACAACTTAGCCAGATTTGATCATGTCTGTATCCACCATTCTATCAAGGAGGGCACTGCATTTTTTGTGCTCGTTGTTTGTCTTGAACATTTTTGAGGATTCATTCCCCTCCCCCTTCTGTGAAAGATAAATAATTTAATTTGTATTATCTCAATGATACTGAAAAACCAGCCACAAAGAGGCACAGAGAACTCAAGTCAGAGCCGTTTATTTCAGTACATTTTGACACAGCTGCTGTAGTGACTGAGAGTCAGAGAACCAACAATACAATTTCCAGCTGAGCGACACGTTAAGATGTTGGGCATAAATTACCCTGAAATGCCACCCGGATAATGAAGCTTCATCTCTGAAGATTTATCTTTCTTTTCTTTATACTGCAAACTTTCTAATCCAGGAATGGGATGCAGCAGCTATCATGACACAACCTTTATGTTATGAAAAATGTGTGCTTGAAATTTATTAGTGATGCCAGTCGCATCCTAAGGACTCTATATTTACAGAGCGTCATACTCAAGCTTTCAACTTAGTGAAAATATGATCTTCCAAGACAAAGACCGGGAAGCCAAGAGCACTATCACATACTTTATCTGTACTCACAGAGTTCTTTGTAGGGCGGGTTGCGGAGGAGATTTTACATTGTATTTTGCTACCTGTTGCATTTGTTTCTCTCTTTGGGATCCTTGGATGTGCAAAGTGTTTGTTGCCATTAGCAGCAGTCGAACTGGTTAGAACAATTTCATCAGAACGTTTTTGATTTATAATGTGAAACTTTTAAAATTAGCAACGTTCAAGAAAAGTGCTTCTTGCTTTCCAATCAGCTCCGCTTCATAGCTGGAATTTCACAGCGTGGATTCTGTTACTGTAGTATGGGAAATGGAGGCCCCCCCCAAATGTTCTTCAGAGCCAAATAGGAGACCTAGCTTTGATTTCCTTTGGGTTGACATCGCTGTGAGCAGTGGCCCACTGAGTTACTCGGAGCAGCCTTTCCTGATCTGCTGTATTTGATTTTTGCTCCCATAACGGCTGCGGATTTTCATACCGCGGAGAAGGCATGCTCAGGAGGCAGCACGGGCCATCGCTCCAGAGTGACCCACTGCAACTGACTTACACGCACTGCCACTGGCTAGAGATTTCCCTACCTCGAGGGATAGTGGGGGTGACACGTCCCTGGGGGCACAGGACAAGATGCACACTCCTGTTCAGAATCACAAACTGGAGGTCGAAAATTTAGGAATGAGGAAAAGCCATTTTGAAGCAACATCTCTGTGTTAGTTGCTCTAAGGAGGTCAGGCAGCAGGTGCCCCTCCATTAGACCTATGCCGAACTTGTTACACCGCTGAACCTCAGCTCACGTCTAGGGTTGGGCGATAAATGGGGTCCCCATCCTGAGACAAGTTTTGACATTTTGAAAAAAAATTTCCTGTCCCAAATCAGGAGGAAAAAAATCAAAATCCCAGCAATTTTTGCAAACCAAACAGGCCGAATAAATAAATAAATAAATTCAGTTTGGGTCATTGAAACGTTTTGTTTTCATTCTTGCTTTAAAAAAAGAGTCCACGCTTTTCTAAGTGTAAATTGTACAAACATTTCAAACCAGCCATTTTGACTAAAAAAAAAAACCCCAAAATTTCTGGCTCAAGAATCTCAAAACTCTTTCTCACCCCCCTCCCCCAAAGAGTCAGGTGTATCACCAACAGTTTCAGTTTTGATGTATCTACGTTTTTCAGAAACTCTCCCCCCGCCATTTTATCAAAGAATTCCTGCCCAGCAGCTCTCCTCAGATGTACTGAAAGCTCCCAGGGTTCCTGAGCTGTCTGATCAACCCTCATTTCTGAGTTTACAGCCAGTTCCCTCCATCCTTCTTTGCTTTCATTCAAAACTCCATCACCTCTGTTTGTTTGGGCAGGGGAGGTGGAATCTTTTCAAATCCAAAACTCAAAGTGACATTCATGCAGCAGCAAAGGATGCAACCTGAAACTGAACTCATTTCTTCCAGCCCGAGTGCTCAGCCCATTATCCCAGGCACCCTCAGCCCAGAACACAGCTCCCGTTCATTTCCGTGAGAGATCTGCCTGTGTAAACGCTGAAAGTGGACCTCAGGATTTGACCTTAAAAGCAGTTGGTGCTCCTCTGCTGATCTTGGTCAGACTGTGTTGGATTGTTTTTAGACTCAGTTTGATGCTTTATTCCCCGAAGAACTGAAGGCTGATCCGACTCAGATTTTCAGGTGCAGAGATTCTATCTACAGACATGAATTCTGCATCACGGCCCTATTCAGGCTAAAACACCCATCTATTGACCCTGCTGAAGAGCAATCATATTCACAATTTGAGAACTATTTGGACATGCCATTTCTAATGAAGAGTGGTAGTAATTTCAATTCTTCTAAAGAGACATCCAAGGCATTTTCAATTTTTTTTTCAACAGCTGTGGCAGAGTTTGAATTAACTGTCTGCTGAGAGATCAGAGCTAACAGCTTTACAAAAAAAAATATGCTCTTCAGTTTTCATACATCTTTTATGCTGATAATTTTTCTGGTTGGATTTAATGATTTCTATATATTGTCCTGCAGTGAGATTTCCTCTCACAGTATGTTGTAAGCAATGATTTGCATAAACACAGTAAGAAAGGACTTTTCCACTATCGTGTATTAAAAGTTTACATGCAATTTTTTAAATCTACAGCTGTAGGACCAAATCCTCAACTTATGAACATCATTGACTTCAGTAGAGCTATGCTAATTTACACCAGCTGGGGATCTGGCCCATGGTCTCTTGCCCTTTTGGTATTGCAAACAGTTGATGAGTTTTCCTCCTTATTATTCTTAATTGTCTATATTTAAAGGTGAACAGCACGCATTTTAAAATATGATAGCATGGAAAAGCAGTGCAGTGAATAATGAGCTGGGAACAAAGGATCCAGAGCTCTCATCCAGGTTCTGCGGGCTTTGGACAAGGTGCTTAACCTCTGTGTTTCCTGCCCATTAAAATGTATAATAAACGACAAGCTGCCTCATAGCAATGCTGCAAAGATTAGTATTCTTTCTCACAGGGATGAGTTGAGTAGTTGTATTACTCATATCCTTAAATCCATCGTGACCAACTGGGTCACCTGTCTCTGGTATGCAATGGAAGTGTTGACCTCCAGTGAAGGATCTACCTTTTCAAAAGAACAACAAACGAAATTCTCTTTTATTGTTTGCAGCAAGACTTTGTACTGCATATTTTTTGGGGAAAATGACTTTTCCTGTGGACTTGTGGTTCAGTAAAATATGGACTGTTCTTTTAATGGAAAAGCTTTCACACCAAATACGTACACAAGAGAAGTGCCAAAAAGTGGATAAGTATTTAGAAATTTGGTCATGTTTTTTAGCATACTCAGCGGAGGTGGACGCCACGGCCAGCAAGACAGAATCTTTAGCCAGGTTCTTCGAATACTAACCTGACCCTAAGTACTCAGGAATGTACTGTGTAGTATGTTAATGTTTTATTGTAACTTTCCTAATAAAGAGGAAAAAAAGATTCTGAGCCTGATTTTCACTGGCACAGGGACCAATTGTGTTAATCTCAATGGAATAAATAGCCCCAGAGAGTTAAAGGTGTCAGCACTGTACAACTGTACAACACTAAACAGTTAAATATGGTTCAGGGTTTTGAGTATGGAGACCAGGCTGCTTAGCCCAATGGCAACAATCACCACAGAGAAACCTTTTAAACCTTTTATCAAAGTAAAGAAAGGAAAAGCAATTAAAGCAATTGAAATGTAAAGTATTAAGTAAGGCTTTTCATTTTAACAGACTTCCTCTTTCCTTTTATAGGGACCTCCCGCATGACAATCTTTTAGATAGTATTACAGGTGATATTAACTGTCCTTCTTGGGAAAAGAAAAGAAGTTAGTTCTGAGGGACTAGAGGTCTTGTTGTTGCTCCTGTTCTTGTGTAAGTCCAATCCTGTTTCCTTATAAAGCAAGACAAACACACACCAAAGAGGGGAGAGAGGACTAGCAAAGATAGAAAATGCAACGGCTGCTTCTGGTGCTGATTCTGACTTGTAACCTCGCTGCTGGAGAAACTCAAGCTGAGCACATGGTCTGATCAGCCACTCTGAGACCTCCCAAACTTGTACCAGCCTTGGGTTGTTCAGGGCTCTGCTTTTAGCTGCTTCTCCGGCCTTAGACTCACAGCAGTGCTGCAAAATACAAGTCTTGTCTGGCAAAGCCAGACTCTTATTAAACAAAAGGCAAAGAGAGAGATAAGAAAGAGAAGAAATAAGGTGGGAAATGAGCAGGATACATGAGGGAGTGGGTGACAGCAGGAACCTGAGTCTCACATACCAGGTGGAGGTGGTGAGGTCATCTAGTCCCATCTCTCTGGCCCGGTGCAGTCAGAACATCACTCAGAATCATGAGGGTGTCAGGGTGGATGCTGGGATCCCAGGAGATGATGGTGAGGGCTAGCCATGAGGGTGAAGCTTGCATCTTCCTTCACCCATCTCCCCATCTGCACCATTTTGATAGCCCCTGAGGTCTTTTTTTAAAGATCTCAAAAGGAGGTGATGGGCAAAATAGCTCAGCCCCTCATTATTTTGTCCACCAACTAGGCCTAATTTACAAACACATGTTTTAGTCCATTAATTTGTGATTCCAGTCTCCTCTTGTTTACCAGTCAACATCTGACCACACTCCTTGATATCCTGATATCAGGAGACCTTCTTGTTTGAATCAATTCACTCTTTCTGTCTTCAGTCTTTGCTGACTTGTATAAGCCATTTTATGTAACAGGCTGATAGACTATTGTCACCTTGGATACCTTAGACTACTGGTCTCTTCACGACAGCATTCGCTGAGTCCACTGATTTCAGATGGAGTTGTGGGCACTCAGCACTTCTGAAAATTAGCCTGAAAAAATTCATCGGGCTGTTTGGTTTGATCTGATTTGCTAATTTACTTTCATAACACATCCATTCTCCCTGTTTATTAGTCCATAAATTACAGGCTGTTGGCCCAGCCATAAACACATCATAGTGCTGTTGGTGGGAAAGATTTCATTCCTCTTGATGGACCACAAACACATTGGGAATGCTGAGTACTCTACATTTTCCTGAAGAGGGATACAAAACCAAATGTATGTCTCCACATGTTTAATTGAAATGTTGAAGATAAAAATGTAAAAATGGCATATTGGGCCAGACCAATGGTCCATCTAGCCTAATATCCCATCTTCTGACAGTGGCTGGTGCCAGATGCTTCAGAAGGAATAAACAGAACAGGGCAATTAGCAAGTGATCCATTCCCTGTCATCCAGTCCCAGCTTTTGGCAATTAGAGGCTTAGGGACACCCAGAGGGTGGGGTTGCATCCCTGACCATCTTGTAGTCAGCTTTGTACTTAAATATCTTGAGTAATTTTGTATCATCTGCAAACTTTGCCACCAAACTTTGCCCCCTTTTCCAAATAATTTATGAATATTTTGAACAACATTGGTCCCAGTGCAGATCATATAGGGACCTCGTCATTTGCTTCTCTCCACTGTGAAAACTAACCATTTATTCCTATCCTTTGTTCCCTACCTTGTAACTACTTACTGAGCCATGAGAGCTTACTTTGCTTAACAGTCTTGGGTGAGGAACCTTGTCAAAGGCTTTCTGAAAGTCCGAGTACACTATATACACTGGATTACCCTTGTCCACATTTTCGATGAGTCCCTCAAAGAATTCTAATAGATTGATGAGGCATGATTTCCCTTTACAAAAGCTGTGTAGTCTCTTCCCCACCATACTGTGTTCATCTATGATGTCTGATAATTCTGGTATTTATTATATTTCAGTCAATGTGTCTGGTACTGAAGTTAGGCTTACCAGCTTGTAATTGCCAGGATCACCTCTGGATCCTTTTTTAAAAATTGACATTAGCCTCCAATCATCAGTTACAGGGGCTGATTTAAGTGACAGGTTACATACCACAGTTAGTAGTCCTGCAATTTCATAGTTGAGTCCCTTCACAACTCTTGAGTGACTACCTGGTGCCTTTTTACTGTTTAATGTATCAGTTTGTTCCAAAACCTTGTCTACTGACACCTCAATCTGGGACAGTTCCTCAGATTTGTCATCTAAAAAGAATGGCTCATGTGTGGGAATCTCCCTCATATCCTCTGCAGTTGTAACTGAACAACATTGAAGAGTTTCCATATGAACACGTTTCCTAATGTTTAAACTGAAGGTGACTAACAAACCCCCAAAGAAAGCAACCTTCTTATCTGAGCTATAATGTTAGGACTGGGGGAAATATCCAGGGGTAGAAACCCCAAATGACAGGTACTGATGAAAACCAGTCCAAATAGTATGAGCACACTTGAGCAGATGTTGGTTTGCAACATGATGCCATGCTGAAGTGCAACACAAAAGCACCATAATTTTAAGATGAAGGTCTAAATTATTATCCATTATAGTAGTGCCAAGAGGCCACTGTCAAAGAGTAGGGATGCCATTGTGCGAGGCTCTGCACAAACAGGTAGAAGAGAGACAGTGCCTCCCAGATGAGCCTCGCTCTCTGGGACCCCAGGACCTGTACCAAGTTCCCTTGGTTTGCCAGGACCTAAGAATCTGAGCATTGCTATTGTGTCTTCCTCACTGACCAATGCTCAAAGCTGTGCTGATCGGCACCACTTTCTAAGGGGGAGAATGGTGGCGGTAGGTGGTAAACATGAGAGGCAAGGAGCAATCTTATACATTTCACCACCCTCTCCATCCCCCTCTGCCCCCCAAGTCTCTACTTTCCATATATACTTGTTAGGATAAGATATTCAGGCCTGTCTGTAAAGGCCTATACTCTAAGAATTTAGATGTATTCTTATCACTTAGCTAGTTTTAGAGGTATAAAAGAAAGAATCAAAATCACTGTCTGCTGGTGTAAGGGCCTTCTCTTACTGTGACAGTCTGAGGCCCTGTGCTTAGGCTAAGATCTTTGGCTAAGCAGCAGAGGCAGCCATAAGCTGGGAAGCAAACGGTCACATCCTCACATTCCAACCTAGTCACATTGAAATAAGGCGCTATTGGGCTGTTAGGAATACAATCCTGTCCTGATAATGCCTATCGCCTCCAGAGAAAGGGAAGTGCCTAGAAGATGTAAAAGAAAAATTAGTTTGATAGCAGCCTGTCTGGCAAGAACTCACTTATCAATAGCTGGGATGTGAAATCCTCATTTCTGTGTTTGTTCTATCACTGTAGTCCCCATTTCCCTATTGTTTGTCTGCATAATCTGTCTGGATTTGATTGTTTCTGTCTGCTGTATAGTTAATTTTGCTGGGTGTAAACTAATTAAGGTGGTGGGATATAATTGGTTAAATAATCATGTTACAATATGTTAGGATTGGTTAGTTAAATTTCAGTAAAATGATTGGTTAAGGTATAGCTAAGCAGAACTGAAGTTTTACTATATAGTCTGCAGTCAATCAGGAAGTGTGTGTGTGTGGGGGAAATGGGAACAAGGAATGGGGGTGGGGAAACTGGAATCATGTTTAGCTAAGGGCAGGAATGGGAACAGGGCCACAGGGCCACAGGCTCTGTGGTGTCGGAGCTGGGAAGGGGGACACTAAGGAAGGAAACTGGAATCATGCTTGCTGGAAGTTCACCCCAATAAACATAGAATTGTTTGCACCTTTGGACTTCGGGTATTGTTGCTCTCTGTTCATGCGAGAAGGACCAGAGAAGTAAGTGGGTGAAGGAATAAGCCCCCTAACAATTCTTATTAGTCTACAATAGAAAGACCAATACAACTGGGCTTCTCTCTACAGTCAAACCGGCAGAGAATATTGGCCGATTTTTGTTATGTTTAAAACACTTTCGATCATGTTTTCAGAAACAGGCATCTAGATTATATCCGCAACATTTGTGCACCCCTCTCTTTGCACTTGCCGGTGGGGTAATGACACTCACAGAGGGTTCCTTCAGGACACAGTAAGGTGATTTGTGCATTTTAGGGATGAGGTTGAATCCAAAAAGGAAAGGCTGGGTGACACCAGAGATTGAAAACCTATCAAGAAGAAAAAAGGAAGCATATTAAGAACATCTGAAAACTGAAGATTGCCCAGAGGAGGAAAAAATAGAGAAAGCTCAACAAGGAACTAGAAAGAATGGTCAAAAAGGCTAAGAAAGACTAGCTTGACAGTGAAGGCAAAGAGCTTGAAAAACACCTTCAAAAGGGTAATGCAAAAGGGCTTTTTCAGAAAGTTAGATTACTATCAAAGAAGGTAACACCTTCTAACAAGTAAACTATGTGATGCTCAAAGGAACCATATAGTAAATAAAGATTAAGAGCTCAAGAGATGGAAAAAATATTTTCATCAGCTATTGAACGGGAACAGTCTGGCTGACTCAGCTGTCCTTGAAGCCATCAACTGTGAAGGAAACAAAGAAGAAGGAGAACAATGCATATTGGAAGCAGAAATTGAAGCCACAATCACCACCCACCTGGTCCAAATGGCATACTGCCTAAAATGTTAAAACGCAGTGGAAGAGGCACAGTTATGCTCCTTTGCAAACTATTTAACCTAATTTGGATGAAGGGTGAAGTCTCTGAAGATTGGCAACATCCAATCATTTTACCACTCTTTAACATTACAATAACTACAGAAGAATCAGTCTTATTAGCATTCTTAGCGAGGTGTTCTGTAGAGTGATTCTCAACTGAATGAGAAGAACTACTGAGGAAATCCTTTCTGAGTCACAATCTGGCTTTAGGCCTGCACATTCCACTGTAGATCAGATATTTGCTTTTCAACACATCTTGGAGAGATACAGAGAGTTCAAAGAACCCCTGTTTTCCACATTTGTTGACTTAAATAAAACATTTGTCTCTGCTAACAGAGAATGCCTGTGAAAAGGACTCAAGTGGTATGGTTTTAGCAGCAAGCTCGTTCAGATACTGCAGAGTCTGTGTAGCACAGCATGCCATGCGGTAAGAATCAACAGTGCACTGTCAGAGTGGCTTGAAATGAAAACTGGAGTTAAAGAGGGATCCATACTTGGTTTAGTATTTTTGCTCTACACTTAGAAAACATGTTGTCCAGCTCCCTTAGTAATATTGATGGAGGCTGTAGGATATCAGGGCAAATTATCAATCACCTAGCCTTTGTAGATGATATCATAATGATCATGCCTACAGAATAATATAACCAAGGAGCAGCAACTAACCTGTAGACAATAGCCAGAGAATGAGGATTAAAAATGAATGAACAAAAGATCAAACTAATGGTAACATCAAAAAATCGGCTAAACTGGTAATTAACGGTGTAGATGTCAAGCAAGTAAACAGCTTCTGTTTCTTGGGCTCCACCATGACGTATGACAACCAATGTGAAGATACCATCAACAAGAGAAAGCTACTTCTAGCAGAACCTTCACACACTTGAGTAAAAACATTTGCAACCTTAATTCAGCATAAATGGCCGTTAAAACCAAAGGATATATAACGCTTACTGTACCCACTCTACTTTCTGGTCATCAAACTTGGGTACTGACAAAGTGTCCACAGCAAAAGCTGCAAATCTTTGGAAATAAGTGCCTGCACCATCTTGTAGGTATGACCAGGCTAGATAGACTTGGCATCCATAGAAGACTGAAAAGTGCAACGTCTGATTACAATCATCGAAAGGTACCAATAACAATTGTTTGGCCATGTTGCTCGAATGACCTCATACTGAGTGACTGAAATAGCTCTTTGTGGAAGAGCTCATGGAGAGGCCATGGATGTCAAAGGAACCAGTGGTGTAACAGGGTGTATAAAACCCTCCAGGCACCCTCACAACAGGTTCAGATGGCAACTCAAAACAGACTTGGATGGAATATGCTCATAACCTTGGTTTTACTTAGCCTAGGTCTTGGAAGATGAGGAGGAGGAGGAGGAGGAGAAGGAAGAAGAGGAAGAGAAAGACCATGACATTAAACTTCCCACATTTGATAGTGTAGCCTTGTTTGTGCACTGCCTTATTGCAAATTCCAGAGGCCAAAATGGAGCTTGGCAAAGAGGCTTATCTGTTATATCAGAACCATAGGAGAAAAAGACCTGCATTTAATAAAACCAGTGCTATGGCTGACTGTGATATCTCCATCTGGCTCTGTAATGACATATCACACTTCCATCTGAGCAAGTCTCCAACAGTGCCTCATGGAGTCTAACTATAATGGAAGAGACAATGATCTACCCATGAGCACAATGTATTGCCACATGGATAAATCCTAAGCAGATGTATTCTTGGCTGTGTAATGAAAGCCATTGAGGAAGTGGTTGATGAGATAAAATAGATACTAGAATGACCGTACGGTAATTGTTCTACTTGACTTTAAATGAGATATCCAAAACTGCAGGTCTATCTAACCTACCAGTGTAAGCAGCAAAGAGTCCTGTGGCACCTTACAGACTAACCCACTTCTTCAGATGCATGTAGTGGAAATTTCCAGAGGCAGGTATAAATATGCAAGCAAGAATCAGGCTAGGGATAAGGAGGTTAGTTCAATCAGGGAGGATGAGGCCCTCTTCTAGCAGTTGAGGTGTGAACCCCAAGGGAGGAGAAACTGCTTTTCTAGTTGGGTAGTCATTCACAGTCTTTGTTTAATCCTGAGCTGATGGTGTCAAATTTGCAAATGAACTGAAGCTCAGCAGTTTCTCTTTGAAGTCTGGTCCTGAAGTTTTTTTTGCTGCAGGATGGCTACCTTTACATCTGCTATTGTATGTCCAGGGAGGTTAAAGTGTTCTCCTACAGGTTTTTGTATATTGCCATTCCTAATATCTGATTTGTGTCCATTTATCCTTTTACGTAGGGACTGTCCAGTTTGGCCGATGTACATAGCAGAGGGACATTGCTGGCACATGATGGTGTCTATTACATTGGTGGACGTGCAGGTGAATGAACCGGTGATGGTGTGGCTGATCTGGTTAGGTCCTGTGATGGTGTCATTGGTGCAGATATGTGGGCAAAGTTGGCTTCGAGGTTTGTTGCATGGATTGGTTCCTGAGTTAGAATTACTATGGTGCGGTGTGTCGTTGCTGGTGAGAATATGCTTCAGGTTGGCGGGTTGTCTGTGGGCGAAGACTGGCCTGCCCCCCAAGGCCTGTGAAAGTGAGGGATCATTGTCCAGGATGGGTTGTTGATCACTGATGATGTGTTGGAGAGGTTTTAGCTGAGTTCTGTTGGTTTCTTTCCTGGGCTTGTCTCGCAGCAGGAGGCTTCTGGGTACACGTCTGACTTTCTAAGTTATATCCCCCTCCCACTTAAGCATATTGAAAAGGTGCAGAAGGTAGGAAGGGCATCTCAAAAGAGAGAATCTCTAACGTGTAGCCTATGCTCAAGGTCATTCATCACTTCTTTTTGGCACTTCATAAAATGTATGTGCAAAAGACAATGAAAAGAAGTCTCAGAGCCCAGACTCTAATAATGATGTGTGATTGGCTACAATAACTAGCTTTTCCAAAAATATCTCTCCTCTGTCAAAGCTGCCCTATTTTTAGAGCTGTGAAACATAGCACTGACAAGTGGAAGGGTCAAAGCTTAGCTTTTTTTTCTTTTTTCTTTAGCTTTGTGAGAACACTGGGGTATCTGGCAGGCCAGTAAAAGTAATTAACGGCAGATAATGCAAAATAATAGCAGCAAACAAAGCTGTGAAGTCTGGTTAACGGGATTTTAGACCTTCCAGTAGATGTAGACTAGTGATAGAGGAACCTCAAGATGTTTGGGGTTAAGTTTGGATGCTTCTCCACGTCCTGCATGACAGAGTTGGAAATCTCACGAGGACAGATTCTCTTATGAGATTTATGGCACATCTGTTTGTACACTGGAAAAGTGATCTGAGTTTTTTAAGCTGTGGTCAATTTGGCGAGGATTCAGATGTGGTGAGCCAGGGGAGCTGTTGGGATTTCTTATTTTTAGATTGACAGATGCGATTTACATGTGTATAGACTGAGAGCTATTAGACATAGTTATAATCAGCAAGCTGAGGTAAGTAACAGAGCAGTGTAATTGACATTGATAGAGCATTCTGTGGCTGTGAAAGAGAATTCAGGTTGATGAACATGTAAAGGGAGCGTGGTGGATACTGAAGGCAACTGGTTTTTGTCTTAGTCAGTATTGAGCAAGGATTTCAGGAGGTGGCCTAATGACATCAGTGGGCACCTCCAGGCAGGTTCCCTAGGCATCTCTTTGAAAATGCACTGCAGAAGTCTGGCTAGTCTTAGAGTTGCAGCGTGAGGCATTCTGCTCACTGGAGGCAGATGTACCCTGTATAATATGGCATGATCCAGCACAATATAACACATTCTGTTGGGACTTGAGGGTGTGTTTTATGTGGTGACAAGGTTTGTGCATCTCACTTGACGCTAGTAAGTGACACAACACACTGAGAATGTGACTGTCCCTGCTAGTGACGCTGACTTGCTAGTTACCACAATCTCAGTGCGTTGCCTCTCTCTGCTCATGTGCGCATATGGTCCAGTTCTGAACCACGCTGGCTAACGTTAGCTGGGCAAGTATTGGAGTAAATACAAACAAACATATTGGCAAAATGTTTGCAATGTTTCCCTTGTATCATCCTGCTCGCACAATCTGTTACTTTCTAAAAATGAGAACATATTTTCCTTATTTGCAACATATGCAGAAATATTATATGGTAGCTCTCACAAACTTCTGCTTATTAGGAAAAAATGTATCTGTCAAGATACAGGAATGCCTGATAAGAAATAGACAAGAACTTGCAAATCCTGAATTAACAGGAAATATCTGCCAGGTATGAGCCAAATTTACCCATGTTCTACATAGACCTGGTGTGATCTTGCTTTTATTATTGTAATTTAGCGTTGTCAGAAATGCTGAATCCTAAAACAGGGGGCTAATGAAAATGTTATTCCTATTAAGACAACATTATACATGGGAACAGATCTGATCAGACTATTGGTCCATCTAGTCTGGCACTCTGCCTCTGGCATTTCCCGAATACCAGATGCTTCATAAGAAGATAAATCACGAAGCAAAGCTACACTGTGGAGGGTGCACATTGTGATACTCTACATAAGCAAACTATAGCTCCAGATAGTGGCTAAGGATTTGCACTGTCTGGCTGGGGAAAAGTCATCCCCTTTTCTTTCTTTTGAACAGGACAGCAGACCTTTTATACTTTGGACATTTGAGAGCGACAGAAACAGAGGGGTGGTGATAAATCCTGTAGGGTGAATCATTACAGAACAACAGAAAAGATGTAAAATCTACCCTGTGAACCTCAGCAAAAATCTCAGGGTGCCATTTTTAAAGGGGTAGGATGTTCACCTCCCCAAAAGCATGGTAGCTAGCAAAGCCTTAGTGAAACCCAAATGACCCAGAGGTCCTGCGAACCTCTTGCCCCACCCCTTCCCAAAAAAACCCCTACAAACCTAGAAAATGCAATTCCTCTAGAGTCTCTGCCCCATGGAAAGCACCCTGCCACCCTTCATTGAATAACTGGTGCATCTTCGTGGTTAACTTCCTGCTGAAGTGTTTTTTTAAATAAATAATGAATAAGCATCAATTCCAATCTGTTGTGGTCTATTGTAACCTAATCTCATTTAGATGTCATCTTTGATCTAATTGGTCTCTCCCTCAGGGCTGGAAGAGGAAGCCTGGCTGCCATGTACACCTCTTCAATTTGACTTTAAATGGCCCGAACATTAGCAGCCGCAAGAATTTGGACTTTTATAACAGCTCTGATGCAATTAAACATTGTGGAGCTGTGAATCAACCTCTGTTCTGGGTGTGTATCCAGCATGATATAGCCATAAACCTTAGCACCAGTTGGCATGTAGCAGGAAGTATGAGGGGGAATCTTGGCAAGAGGAGTGTGTTTCACCTGCACTCTCCACAAGGTATTAAGAACTTAACTCCTACTAAAAAAGTCGTTAGCCAAGTAGACTCCCCCTCCTTACACCTGAAGGACAATACACTACCCTGGCACAAAGTGGTTTATTCCTTAGGAGTGTGTGTTCCTGCCTGGCTGGGATAATGCTTAGAATTTCTGGAGATGCAGGTGAGACTTTCAGGGAAAGGACTATAGTTTGCACACACCCCCAGCTCTGAAATACTCTGGAATATTGCAAAAAGCTCTAGTGTTCGGTAAAACAAAAATGGCCCTGTCTGTTGAACTCTTCTGCATTTCAACTGCTCTGCACTCTGTCAGCTTCACAGACGTAGGTGTGGTGGAGCACCGAGAGCACTAATCCCAGCACGCACCTGGATTCTTCGTATGAATCATAGAATATCAGGGTTGGAAGGGACCTCAGGAGGGCATCTAGTCCCACCCCCTGCTCAAACCAGGGCCAATCCCCAACTAAATCAATTGTCATCTAAATATGGCCTTGAACAAGTCACTCAAGGCAACATTTTCAAAGCTACCCACTCATTTCTGGTGCCCATTTTCAGATGACCACCTTTTGTGAGTGTTGAGCACTTGCTGCCTCCAGTGAAATGAAAATTTGGCCTTAATCCCACCGAATCTCAGTTTTCTTACATATAGAAAACAGATTTTTGATTACTGATGATTATTAGTGACTGGTGAGTGATAATTAAAGCTGTGTATACAGTCTCCAGGTACATTAATTGTGTTATGGAGTTTAATCTTTGCAGAAGTGTTCAGAGCCTCAGGTAACCAATGGTTATAAATGAGACAGATTAAAAAAAAGTAAATAAAAATAATCCAAGAGGCTGGGGGTGGGGATAATATTTGCCTGCCGAGTTATGGGGATGAAAGAGTGGTTTTTATGAAGCTCGTAGCAGATGAAGAGCTATCCAGACACAAAGCATTATATTTTATTTCCCCAGACCTTCCTTTCCTACGATGGATCCCATTTTTTGGCCATGATGCTCACTGTCCAGACAAGGTGCGAAAGTGGATTTGCCACATTAGCCCTATCAGGGAGTATTTCCCAATGTCTCTTTCTTTTTATACATCTCAAACAAGGCCCAGGGTGTCTCCTGGGAAACAGAAACCACGTTGGAGGTGGTGTAAGTGGCTGATCTATTATGTCCTCCCCAAAGGAGAGATGGTCGCAGTAGGGGCAGACTCAGGGCCCATTAATGGGAGCAGACAAGTAACAACAGAAGACTGGGGAAGGGTGCTGCCAATGGGTGATACATCCTCAGTGGGAGGGGTTGGGAGTCTGCACAACATACAACTGGCTGCAGGTCAAAGGATTCATTACAGGGAGGGATGGGTGCATGGTAAAGGATGGGGCTGGGAATCAGCTGGTTGAAGAGAAGTACTGGAAGTGGAGTGGTGTGTCTATTGTTTGGGGTCTGTCATGTAAGAACCGGAGCTGAGCTCAGTGAGACTGCAGGGAGGACCTTCAGGGCAGCCAGGGCCAGTGGAGTTCCAATGCACGGAGGAATCTGTCGCTTTCTTTCCTCCTCAATGAGTGTCAGATGTGGTCCCGGACATGCTGGGTGTCTGTTCCCTTTAGACACAACCGGGTCCAAATAGGGGATTGTTTCCTCTAGAAATGGTAGGAGGTGAGTTGGTTTTGCACTGAAATGTCCCTTTCTCCCCACACAGTCCCCCAAATCCCCTTTTGTGTTACTCAAAAACAGTCAATGCAACTCTGCAAAAATAAGTAATCATTTTCAAAAACTAGGCAGGAGCCTAAGTGCTCAGAGACAGCAATAAGATGCAGGGAGACAATCCTCTTCCCACGCCACATGCTGCTGCAGTAGAGGGGCCAGAAGGGGTTAGTTCAGTTAAATTATCTCTGTGATTTGAAAACGGTTAAAAACGAGGCTTTCCTCATAAAACTATGCTTAGGGTCTAGCTAAGATGCACAGATACTGAATCAAACATACAGTGTTTAAAGTAAAAACTGTACCATTATTGTACTGAGGATGTAGAACATTGTTTTCATGCTACAATACATAAGTTTACCATGACTGTTTTGGTCCCTTTAAGTTTCTTGGTTTATTCAATTCTCAGAATGGATAATAAAATAAAACTGATGTGTGATATTAAATAGGTCAGAAATATATCAGTAAGATGACATCTTTTTTAAATTTTGTCTTTCCAAATGATATATCATCAGAGCAGATGATAAAAACAATTAAAACTACAGGCCGCTGTAAATTCAAGAGGGCACCAGTTTTTGCTGTTGTGTGCAAAGAAGAGCTGCCTCTGGCAGAGCACTAAAGCCTACATGAGTGCTACAGGAACTCCAGTGAGAGACCTGACACGCCTGCTGCCAACGGGTTGCACTAATTACTTTCAGTTTAGAAATTTTTAGAAGTGCAGATTAAGAATCAAAATTGTATGGGCCAGCTCCGCAGCTGGACTAAAGTGACATCATTCCAAAGGAAATAATCTTGGCTTGGTGCAATCTGAGTGAACCTCCTGCCCTTTTTGTTTACAGTTTGCATCAGACCTGACTTCCTAAAGAAAATAACAGACGAATACATTGGAGACCAGACTTTTTATAGGTATGCCAAGCAGATCCTTAGCTGGTGTAGATCAATATAATTTCACTGACTTCATTTAGTCTGTCAATCAACTGTGAGGACAGGTTTCTAACATTGCACCAAGCCAAAAGCTGCTAAAGCTAGAACAGACTCAAATCAGAGAGATCAGTGATGGGAGAGACCCTTAAAGGCCACACCCAATTCATATCCACAGGCTTTGTGTGGGATTGTTTCCTATAGTATGTTTTCCGAGTGTTGTCTCCAGGATAGTCTTCAATGTTGCAATCTATGTGGCTTCTACCATTCCCTGACAGGCTACATGGCACTTAGGTCTTGATTATGCACCCATTGATAGTCAATGGCAAAGCTCAGAGGGCCTAAAGAAGTGAAGGGACCTGCATTCAAACCCAGTGTTACTATAATAACTGGACATTTTGTCTTGTGTTTGTACAGCTCCTAGCACAGTGGGGTCGTGGCCTGTGACTGGGGCTCCTAGGTACTAGGATAATACAATAAAGAATTTTTTAAAAATAGCAAGGAACTGACGTGGTGATAGGAATGACTTCACTAGAAAGATCTGATCCAGGCCAAGAGTTATGGCAAACAATGCTGGTGAGGATTAAATTGCCATTGCAACATCGGGACATGGTTTATACATCCATTAATGCACACGTACACCGTCTATTTTAAAGGAGAAGATTCTGGGGAGTTGGGAATTGACTGAACGCTTCACAAAACCAATTCACTGAGCTGAGTGACACACACAGTCATTGCCACATCAGTGGATGTCTGTGCCCTAAAATCACTGGGGACGATGCAGAAGCAATCTCAGCTGGGGCAGCCAGGCTGTCCTTCCATTCGCTGCATGGTATTAACTGCATTCACTGGCCCTAAGCCATTCCTGAGAGAGGGTTGTCTAGTCTCAGTGATGGGGATTCCACACAGTCCCTGGGCAGTTTGTTCCATTCCCAGAGGTATTGTATGCTTAAAAACATTTCCCCTAATAGAACTTTACTGGCAACATAAGACCTTCAGGCTTGATTCAGCATTGCAGTTATGATGCAAGTTTACCGCTGGGTCACCACTCAACTGACTCATGGAAGGCACCCCTACTCGTGCTGGTGGTGAATTTGTTCCTGTGGCGCTTTCCTAATCCTACCCTCATTGCATTCCATGTTTTCTGTACCTAACTGGAAGTCATTACTCCTGTATATCTGGATCACTCTGGGAATTGTTGAAAGAGATGTTTCTACATATGCAAATAATTAATCAAAGTGCCAGGGGGTGGCATGCATGAATATGTTGCAGTTCCTGGGGTTTGCTGGACTAATAACACTCCTTGGTCTGTGAATGCCTTTCTTTGTGCACTTCTTAACGTAGTTTCAGATTTAAAGAATTTTTGCTGCTCTAAGTCTTCACTGGGGTGGACCAAAGGCACCGGTACTTCAGTAATGGCTGTGACTAGAGCAACATTCCACACCCAGCAGTGACGCAAATGTAAGGGGATATCTGTGAAAATCAGAGCTTCTTCAGGACCTCATGGACAAAGTATGAAGTGGCTATAAGGCACAACAATGAAACCTTGGCAATTTGAGTGACTACCTATCCGGAACATGGTCACTGTCCTTACGTATCTGGATCACTCTTCCAATAATTTAAAGATGAAAATTAAAAGTTAAATATATATATATATATATATATATATATATATATATATATATATGGTTCACTCTGCTAAGCAGACTTAAGTTAATAATAATTGATCAAATAATAATAAAAATACATTGTATTGTTTCACTATTTAGCAATCCATTGAGACATTGAAAAATCTGCATGTCTGCTCCCATTGATGCTAAGGGGATTTATGTGTCTCGAACAACATAATAGCCCTCATAATTTTGGTATTGCTCACATTACAGTCTGACAGTTTTCCTGTTTGCTGAAATTATAACATGATCTGTATAGACTTCCATTAACAAGATCCTATGTTTATTCCTCTAGGTGTGGGCAATCAGTCCATTGGGCAAAACATAATTTATATAAATTGGTTCTGAAACTTTGAAACACTTGGAAATTTTAGAGTTATTTTATTTTATTTAAAAATGGCCTTATGTGTGTTTGTTTGAGAGGGTCTGAATTCATTTTGCAAACTGGCGAGTTCTCAGGATGGGGAGGTACTGGAGTTTAGTGCAGCAAAAAATATCAGAGCCTGAAATTCAGAGTGAGGAGCAACAAATTTCTCCAGGGTTTATCAGCAACTGAGACCTTCAACATCAAAGCACAGACAGCCTACCACTCGAACTAAAGCAATAACACCATTCGCTGACAGCAGTGGTAGGCTATTATCCTCCGTGTAGACCAGCTACTAGAGGGGACATGATACAAACTTTAAAAGTGTGTTACAGAAGCCTAACTCCTTTCTTCCTCAAAGACCAGTTCTTACTGTATAAGGTATTTACTGCTCCAAGACACAGGGCCCCTGCTCTCCTGCATAGCAAGGTTAAATAAATAGCCTTTCAGTTATTGGCAGGTTATTAAACCTTTATCACTGGGACCTAGATTTCTTGGTCCATCCATTGCTATCTCCAGAGAGGCAATGGTGAATTACTTTATAACATGCTGTGTCACTGCCGTGACAGCAGCTTACTTCATTCTCCTTCCCTTTTGCAATGAAATAACTGACCCAGAAGAGCATTCAGAGTAGGAATCACACCCAGGACCCTGCTGTGCTTCACAATTCCTGTATCCCACATCCAGCAGCAATAAGCACAGCCGCCACTTATGTCCACCCCCTCACCCAACGTGCACAACTCTGCCCTTGTGCAGTCAGCCAGACTGTCTTTCTTCCCTTTGCTGCCCATTGCCTCCCTTTGCTGTAGCTGTTTGGATCTTCTGCAAAGTACGGCAAAGCCCCCTCAATCACTGCAGCCTTGTGGATAATGTCAGCCCTTTCTTGTTTGCCTTCAGCACCTGACGGGAGCTGTTGTGTATGTTGTTCACCCCTCCAAGGAGTTTACCGCCTGCATTCCCTCTTCTCAAAGGGCCTTTTCACCATTTACCAAGCAATGCCTGATGCTTTCCTATCCCTCCACACAAACTCTTCCATGAATCAAGGCCTTCTCACCTGCACTCAGAACTAACCACACTGTCTCCATTCATTTATCTGCTCTGCTATCTCCATTTCCTCTTCCCTGCTCAACTTCAGATGTTTCTTTTTTTTTTTTTTAAAGCACACCATTCTTAAAATCCAGCCATGTCATCTGAAAGAAGCCCTGGCATCAAGCCAGCTGATTTAGAATAGGAGCCTGGAGTTTCAGGAAATAAAGCACGACAGGATGAGCAGAAATCTTTGACAAAGCAAGATCAGCACACGCTGGATCCACTAGGCTTACACCTCTAAATGGAGCAGTGGAAAATGTAAACAGTTAACTCATACAACTCAGCAGAGAGATAAAGCATTCATCCTAAAACAACGAACCAAGTGTGTGTGGGGGGGGAGGAAGACGGGGGAGTGCACAAGCCCAGTGCAAGAGAAGCACAAAGTAGCTGCCTATGTTCAGTACCCTAGAATCATGGAGGACTGAGTGCTGTAGTCAAGATACAGTGCGCACAGAGATTATGCTGTGTGAGAGAATTATCAGCCCCAACACATCAAACTCAGGCTACTGGGAAAACCAGAGATTTTGGAAGTTGTATTTCCTCCATCCTAGAGTTAATGGGGCAGATTTTCAGCCCTGCTCAGCTCTCTTTGAGCTGCTGAGACTGGCTGAATCCTGCGAGGTGGGGATTCCCAGGAGTCAAGAGGTTCCCAGTGGCTGTAGCTTCCCGCTACCCCCATTAATTTTAATGGAAGCTGGATTGGGTCAGTGATGGTGTGATATATGTATATGGGTGAGGTTTGCGGGGAGAGTCTAATGACACATGGAAATGCAACTCGATTTGGAAACATCAAACCTTTCCACCTCCTGAGCCCCACGATGGCTGCTCTCAGGGAAATCCCCACCAATTCCCTGCAACCCTGTATTGACACTGATCACAAAGGTGAATGCATTTCAACTCCCTTCATGAATCCTACACAATGAGGAAGCACATTTCTCCAGGCACCCCCTTCCCAATGCTCCCACCTTGTGCTGGAGTCCATCTGGAATCTGACTACTGATATTGACTCAACACAGAGTATGTTTCCTTCTCCCACATGCAGCTGGCACAGAGCTTTAGTAACACACCTCTGTCAGGAGATGGAAAGCAAGCACATGTGCAATGGCAAAAACGGTTTCTTATTTTAGCCATCAAGTGCTTGGCTCTGTCCTGCAACTCTTAAGCCATGACCGCAGGAGGTGGGCAGAGGTATTCTGTAAGCACAATATTCAAATGCAGGATCTACAGTTAATTATGGGGGTGAAGGGAGGAAATGAACCAACTTAGGCAGTTGGTTTGTATCAATTAGTGTATTTAATCGTATAATAATACCCCAGCCAACTCTTCAAAAAGCCATGTGGCACCTTGCCAGCTCCTGATGAGTAATGAGTGTTGGACTGATCCTTCATATACTCCAATGTCACTTACAGTATTTCTGAATTCTGAAGAAAGGGACTGGTACGGGAAAGTTACATTTCTGGAACTCAGTTAAGTTCCTCGCAAAAGTCTGTGTCTCTTCCCTGCATATGTTTAAGCAAATTAGTAAAGGCTTAGACAAGGTTTTTTTACTGCACTTAGATGCTATTAGTCATAATTAGTTCATTTGTTAATGATCTGAGATCCTTCAATGAAAGTTGCTATAAAAGAACTATTGGACCTATTCTAAAATCCACTGGCATCAATGGAACCTTTCCATTGATTTCATTAGGCTTTAGATCAGGTCCATTATGAATTACATATAGGCTTGGAAGGCTTAGGTTTTCTATCAGTAAATGCTGATTTCACCAGACACATCCAAACTGATGAAAAATATTTTACAGATAGGCAAAGTAAAAAATGCTGCTTGAGAACTTAAAGTTTAATTTAAGGAAGTGTTTTCATGACCACAAAGCTTTCACTTTTTGAATTTCAGCATCTACTGTCATTTAATTATTATGGTCTAATGCCCCCTAATTTCCCACAACTGTGAATATATAAATCAATGCAAATAAAAAATTGGCTTAAACCCCATAATTTTGAACAACTTAACATTTAAAATGATAAAAAATGGAAAAAAAAATGCTTAAAGGAAACATTGACATTATCTAACAAAACTATAAAAAACTAAACATCAAATTCTGCCAAGCCTATTTATATAACCCCTTATATATTTAAAAATGCTTGAGAATGAATGCAAATGTTAGCCTCTGCTCGTAGACTCCAAGAACATATGTGAGAACTGGAGAGAGAGAATATGTGGATACAATATAATTAGATGATATGTTTCAGGTTTTCTAAAACATGCTTATCTCTGTGTGCCTTAAAGGACAGTAAATGCAAGAGGTGTACCTAAACCTAAACACTAGTATGGGGGGGCTAAGTGACACACTCTGAATTGAAACATGTTTGAATATATTTGTGGATGTGATGGACAAAGAGCCTCCTCCAAGTAGGCTTTGCATGCCCTGACCTGAGTCAGAGACAATACAGACTTTACCCACCTCTGTCAGCTGGTTCTCAGCAATTTTTACAAGTCAGATGTGCGTACCCATCTGTAGAGGTCAGCAGCAGCATACCCGCTCCGCCTTTGCCTTTCCAATAAAAGATTATCACCCCCATTTTACAGATGGGGAACTGAGGAAAAGAAAGAATAATTTTCCTGTCCACATTAAATCTGTGGCAGAGCCAGAAATTGAACCCGGATCTCTTATCTGAGATACTTATATCCTCCCCGCCCCATGACCATGGCATAGACGTACTTCACAATCTTTCATGTAATTATCCCCACAATGTCCAGGTATTATCCTTATTTTTGAAACTGAGGGCCAGAGAGATGAATAACTTGCCACAGGTGACACAGGTAATCGGTAGGGGAGCAAGGACGGAACCCAGGTCTCTGGCTAGCACCCTCACCATTGAACCAGAGGTCGTCAATTGTTTTTTGTCAAGGTTCAAATTTCTTGGTCAAGGTAAAGTCAAGGTCCAGACTCCACAGAAAATAATAATTAAACAAACAACAATAATGATACTAAATAAGTAAATAAAAAGATTCCAGGGTCCGTTCAAAAGCTGCTGGTGGTCTGGATTTGGCCCAGGGCCTGCCTATTGACTACTTTAATGAACCATCCTCCCTCCTTAATGGCTGCACACTGCAAACAGTCCCAGGGTTAGAAGACAGGGTGGCAAAGCTGCATAAACCCTGCATACACCACAGCTTCCATCACTGTCACCTCCAACAGGGCTTCCCTGGCGGGGAACTCTGGGTTTTGGCTGTTGTACTGTCAACAAGTCTTTGGGCTTTTCTGACCTTCTTCTCCTCCCCCCCCCCCGCCCTTTTCTGGTTCACTATTGTTATTTTCTTATTCGTTCTTTGCTGCCTTTCACTGGGCAGGGTAGCCCTCACTCACATGCTCTCTGCCAGTCTTACAAGGGACTAGAGCAAAAGGCTCCGTTCTCTGCATTTCTAGCAAAACAAGTGACTGTGAAAGTGATAAGACCCAGTTTGCTGTCTTATGGGAGCACTTGGCAGGATCACCATTAGTATCAACAAAAGGGAACTTTTTTTCAGTTAAATTTAATTTAACAAGCAGAAATTCCATCTGTTCATTCCACTGCCCCTAGAACAAATAATTACTCCCAATTACCAGGGGGCAGATCCTTAGCTGATGTAAACCGGCATAGCTACACTAATTTACACCAGCTAAAGATCTGGCCTGCATAGAGATTTTTGCTTCTAATATAGCAAAGGAACTCACAATATACAGCTAAGTTTAACATTATGTTGAACAAGTCCAGAGTCCATAACAGATATTGGGGAATCTGCTTTTCCTTTTTTGAGAATTGAAAAGGTGTATTAGTTTTCATTTTTAATATATGACAAAGACAACAATGCAAAAATATTTCATGAGTTATAAGTCAAGTCACTTCCTGGAATTCCCCGCCCCCTCCTGGATTAAGGAGTACAGTGCAATGTTTTATCATGATGAGACAGGCAGATATAACTAACCTGCACGCGTCAATCATTTACAAATATTTCTGAAGGTGGAAATAAAACACATATTTTTCAATGCAATTGTATTATTCCTGAGTCTTACTAGGTGATTGTACAGGTACCAACACAATAGGGCCTGATCTGTGTGAGGGCACTAGGAGTGGGTGAAATATAAGTGTTAAATAATAGTGCCATAAAGTCTTCAATAACTACAAGAGGCCAGAACCTTATTTATAATACCTCCAAATCAAATGCTCACTTCTTCTCCCATGGGAATTCCAGCCCCAGATTCAAAAGCCAGGGTGATTATCACACTGCTAGTTGGGCTGGAAGAGACCTCTTTTGGGTCATCCATAGCAAATGGTAACTAGCAGATGAAAGCTGTACAACGCATGTGCATTTTGTATAAATGTAAATGGTTCCTTCACATTAGAAAATCAAATTCTATCCATTGATACATATTTAATGAGGATTTCAAAGGCATATAAATGTAGCTAATGCCTCAAGGCTGCCAGGAGACATTTTGGAAATGAAATGAAGAACTGTGGTGCAGCTCTGCATCTTAGATATAAAGTTGAAACCTTTCTTTGCTTTTCCCTCCCAGTGTAAGCTCTTCGCTGTCATTATTAACTCCCAGGGACCTGAATTCAAAAGTCAGCTCAAAAGATGTATGCTCAGAAGTAACTCAGCAGTGAATGCATGGAACTAGCTTGAATTATAATACTAAAATTTTACTCATTAACAAGTTATTAAATAATTAATAGGTTTGTATTTAATTGCTTCTGTGTATATAATCTTGCATTTTCTGAAAACCATCATTAATTTTCAGTTAATTCCACTTGAAGTAACAAGGGCTAATGCTTCCAGTTGAATAGATGAATATTTATCAACGGCTTGTTCTATCTGGGGCTAGGAAGAAATGGATTGTTCAGCTTCTTAATGTTGTAAAGGGGGGAGAGGAATGCACATTATTTTTGTCTCTGACAATATGTTTATTCGGCAGCTTTAGATCTCTGACCTCAGTTAATTCATCTCAGGGGCTCCTTAAAACTTAGTTGAACTCAAAATTCTGTCCTTGGATATTCCAGTTGTCCTAGAGGAGAGTGTGGAATAAATAATATGTAAGTCTAAAGAGAGGAGAACTGTTGGTATCTGAATACTACTTCAACTGCCAGATAGATGGTAAATGGATTGCAAGTTGGTTTAAACTTACAGCATGGATCTCGTCTGAAAAACTGACAGCCATATGCAGGGGAATCCCAGCCCTTTCTGGTTTGTATGTGGAAGTTAGATGCTCATGGCTCTTCCATTTTGGTCACTGAGCTCTTGCCATGATGGCCACATGTCTGGGGTTACAGGCAGATCAGGGAAGGTGGGCGGATAAACTGTTCTCCTGAAAATGTCAGTGGATTGTTCTCCTGTTTAGTTGATTAGTTGTAGTATTAGTATGATTAGTTGTAGTATTTATTTGTACAGCATCAGACAGCATGCTAGGGGCCTCACCAGATATATCCATTGTTATATTTGTACCATCTAGAACCTCAGTCCAGGATCAGGGGTCCATTGTGTGCCGAGGGGAGTCTGTGTGCCAGAGATCTTACAGTCGAGGGATATGATGGACAGACAGGGTGGAAGAGAGTAGGCAGCCAAGGTATCACAATGAAGAGAGAGAGAGAGCAGCAGAGCAATGGAGGTTTCTGTTCACAATTGTCTAACCAATGACAGACAGTAGGGATTCCTAGGCCTGGTTGCTGAGGAAGGTTTTCTGGAGGGGTTTAAAGGATGATTAAGTGCTTGTGCTTCTTAAATTGCACAATGGCCTTGCCCATAAGCACCAACTGTCTAATTTCATAGCCTGCCACAATGAAAGGGCAGTAAAGCAGTGGGATGGGGAGAAGAGAGGTCTCAGAGATAAGACGAAAGTTACCCATCAGAGCTAAGTGGACAGTCACACAGATAACGAGAACATCCAAAGCTAGGATGATTTAAAAAAAAAAACATTAAAAACTTGGAGAGTGGTCAGTTTGGACGAGCTATTACCAGCAGGAGAGTGAGTCTGTGTGTGTATGGGGGTGGTTTTTGGAGGGGGGTGAGGGAGTGAGAGAACCTGGATTTGTGCAGGAAATGGCCTAACTTCATTATCATGCACATTGTGTAAAGAGTTGTCACTTTGGATGGGCTATCACCAGCAGGAGAGTGAATTTGTGTGGGGGGGTGGAGGGTGAGAAAACCTGGATTTGTGCTGGAAATGGCCTAACCTGACGATTACTTTAGATAAGCTATTACCAGCAGGACAGTGGGGTGGGAGGAGGTATTGTTTCATATTCTCTGTGTATATATAAAGTCTGCTGCAGTTTCCACGGTATACATCTGATGAAGTGAGCTGTAGCTCACGAAAGCTCATGCTCAAATAAATTGGTTAGTCTCTAAGGTGCCACAAGTACTCCTTTTCTTTTTGCGAATACAGACTAACACGGCTGTTACTCTGAAACCTGTCATTAAAATAGGAGTTTTGGAAGGACTCCAACCCCTCCATCTTCAACTTCTAAATATTGAGGACCAGGAAGAGATTTTCCCTGTGGATAAATTATCCTATAACTACTCATGGCAGTGTTTCTGGCACTTTCTTCTGAGGCATCTGATGCTGGTGACTGTCAGAGAGAGGACATTGGGTTAGATGGACCACAGGTCTGCTGTGGGGTGGCAATTTCCATGATCGGTTTTCCATAGCATGCCTGAACAAGGCCTTCATGGTTTTGTAAACGTTTTAATAAATATAAAAAACAAATGAAAAAGTCATAGAAGAAGAAAGTCCTGGTTGGCTCACCCATCATGGACCTCAGGGTAGAAAGATGTCCTGAGGTGAGGTCTGAATGAAGGGCGGGTGGCAGTGAGGTGAAGAGGGAAAGATCTTAGCCCTCACATTCCTTTGCCCTTGGTGCCTTCCAATTCCTCGTAACTCCCTGGAAAATGCTTCTAGCCTTAATGCGGGGGTGGTGGGGGGAGGGAAGGCATCCCATGCTGAAAAATTAATCTTAAACACCTGTCCCCAAGTTCACAGAAAGCAGGGACACTGGGCAGTGTGAATCATCAATTCCATTTTGTCTAAGTGCTTATTTGAGGCCAAAGGTCTTGTTGATGATAGTTTTACACAGTTTTCTCCTTCCTGTTTCACCCATAACTAGCATCTTTCCCTGACAGCCATTATCGTAATTTAACTGAAAATGACAACAAACTAATGGGACGAAATGCCTATATATTTTTTCCTAGCAAAGATGTCTATTTGGATACATTTGGTGACTTTGGTGTAATTAAATACATTATCAGAGGCTTGTTACAGTAACAAGAGAGCTCTTCCACTCACTCTCCCTCCCTCCGTCTGCTGTTTTTTTTGTTTTTTCGGAAGGCGTATTCAGGATTGCACAGGGCCAAGTCATTTATCCATAGAAAAGTCGACTCTTTTCTATTCAGTATAAATTATCATTCCACCCTCATCACCCGCGTAGCTTCTAGCAGTGCATTAAGGCCTGACTGACAACAGAAAAGGCACAGTGGCTATACACCCATGTAGCTATATGTACCCCCTCACTCAGGCACAGTATGAGTCTCACAAGCTTTAAGGAATTTCTCCTCCTCCGAGAGGTAGGTCAGTACTATTATCACCATTTTACAGACAGGGCTTTGAGCCACAGAGAGATTAAGTGATTTTCTAAGGTCACATGGCAGAGTCAGGAATTCAGCCCAGGTCACCTGAGTCCCAGCCTGGTGCCGTAGCCATAAGGGCAAAGCATCCCTTATTCCTAACTCTCCCATCAGTGTGCCTCAGTTCTGATGTGGAGAACTCACCTCCCATCACACCTTCATCCTGATGATCTCAAAGTCATAGTCTGACCAGGTGACTTCACAAGTTTTGACTTCCCATTACCCATCTGCCCTTTTCTCCTCCCGGGCCCAGGACATGCCCCACTTTCAATAGGGAAGCATGATTTATTTATGTTCCTATGTCTGTTAGCTTGTAAGTAACATTTATTACTCTGTTTCCTCATAAGGTAGGGTTCATGGAACACAGACTTCAAGGAAAGGAAACACTCCATTGATTACCAATAGAATAGAGTTTCCATCAACAGTTTGTAATTGCTATGCATGGAAGGTACAAATTGATTATATTTTAGTACAAACATCACATGGCAGTGCATTGCTGCTCTCCTTCTCTGGCCACTTCTTCCCTCATCCTGCATCTTACATTTGGTTGTAGGCCTGCGCCCTAGCTGACAGCATTACCCATTTCATTTTTTGTGCCTGGTCCTTACTGGCATTCTCAGCAGAGGGCAAGGCTAAAAGCTGGGTGGAGACTGAACTCCCCTCACATCCCTAAGAGAAGTCTTGCTAAGTCAGAGCAGAGACACATTGACACACATGTCTGCAGTGTGTCATGGGCCTGTTTCCAGAGGTGGAAGTCCCTGGGAGCTGCATGTGCTCAGCACCCCTGGAAACCAAGTCACTTATTAAGATGCCTAACTATGGATAAAAGATGTCCAGCTTCGCACCCAACCCTGAACACCTTGGCCGGTCACTAAACATCTTGCACCTGCTCAGGAGAGGCAGGAGAGAACTCACTCTACAGGCTCTCAGTGCTGACCCTTTCATGAGCACTGAATTCACTTTGCTGTAAAGCCGGCAGGTTCAGCCAGCTGCCAGTGGGACTACAGTGCACTGTTCTCCTGGGCTAGCATAGCAGGGAGTAAGATGTGAACAAAGGGACAAGGTTGTGCACTGGGTCAGAAAGGACGAGGCACCGCAGAGCAGGATTCCTTGTAGATCTGGGCCACAAGGACGTACAGCACTGGGCTTTTCCTAGCTCTTCTGCTGGCCGAACCTGGTGGGAAAGAACCAGCATTTCCCCCCGATGAGAGGACAGGGTGAAGATACCACATTCGTCACTTTATATGAATCACAATCAGGTAAAATGATTATTTGAAAGCTAATGTTGCGAGTGGTGCAGAGTAGTTATTATTGATTATTATTATTATAAGGCAGCAGGGGGAGGACACAATTCTGCACAAGCGACTCCAGTTGTTCTGCTTGCCTATCTGCACAGCCTCCTACAAAGCCACCTGAATCCTCCTCCCCAAATTCTTTCTGTCCATCTCTCACCCGGTAGCTACCGCTGGGGCCTAACGGTGGGAGCCCCGGCGTACACAAGGCACCAGTGTTTAACCATCCTTTCGCGCAGGCCAGCTTTGGCAAAGTTAAAGGTCACCATGGTTCTATTGCCAATAGCCGGTCTATGGCGGGGTTTGCACTGCTGATACGGGGAGCTGCACTGGTGTTAACCACGGTGGAAAATGCTAGGGAAGGTTGGCCTAGCGTAGGCCCACTCTGTGCCTCTCTCAGGCCCCAATTCAATAGGGTGCGCAAGCACATGCCCGGTAAGTCGGTGGCACTACTCACATGCTTAAACATAGGCACATGCTTAAGTATTTTGTTTAATCATGGCCTCAGCTTTCAACTCATCTCCCTACTCCTCTGCTTATTCTGCCTCATCTCATCATCTGAGCGGCTCTAGGCTGAATCCCCCTGGAAGCACGGCTACCAATCCCAGACTCTTCCTTTCTCACACTCTTATCCTCCATCCCCATCAGCCCTGGTTCCAGTTCAGTGCCCTTTCTGCTTGTCTCTCTCTTTCTTCTTGTCTCTTTGACTCTCCCATGTACTGTCAGCTTATGTCTCTGCCCCACCAGTTTCCAGCCGCTTTCTGTTCCCCAAACCTTCCCCTCTCACATCACATCTTATAGCTCAGTTATTCTCACCTTCCCCTCAGGCTCTCATCTAGTTTCTTGGTCTTGCCATAGCTTTCATTAGCTAAACAGCACTGCTTTGCTTCTGTAATTTCTGCTCACGGGATAAGGAGCCCAGCTCAAAACACATCTACTGCCTGATTTTCTGTGAATCAGAATTTGTGAGTCATGTAACTTCCGTGTCCTGCAGCTGCTCTGTGGCCTTCCCCCTTGCCAGATCAGCCAAGAAAAAACATCACCAGCCTAGCTCTACTGGAAAGTGTGTTACCCCTACCCCGTCCCTTGGATCTCTTCCACCCTCATTTCTAATCATTCTCTGCATAATCAGATAATCATCACATGCAGCTGGGTGTGGCAGCCATCCCGAGTCTCAAACAGCCACAGCAGCACCAGTTCAGAGGCATTGCACTCCTGTTTATTAATCCACAGAGTCAATAGGAAACTGGTATGGAAACCAATGGTGAAATTTACCCCTTATGTTTTCAAAAAGAAAAGGAGTACTTGTGGCACCTTAGAGACTAACAAATTTATTTATTAATGCTCAAATAAATTTGTTAGTCTCTAAGGTGCCACAAGTACTCCTTTTCTTTTTGTGAATACAGACTAACACGGCTGCTACTCTGAAACCTGTCCTTATGTTTTCAGTCACTGCATGTAGGGGGTTGGGGAAGAGGAAGGGAGCTCTTCACTCAGCATGTATTACAAGTGTCTTTGTTAATTGCTCTGATTGTGTTATTCAAGCAGCTGTCTCTCATTGTCGCTGTATGCATGCTGCTTACCAATCCCAGGCCCGTAGGCCAGAATTAGACTTTGGACCCAATTCATTGCTTCAGCTTGAAACAGGCATATCTCCATGGAACCCAGTACAAGCCTGCAATAATACAGCAGTACGTTGGGCCCTCTGGTGTTAACATTGATTTCTTCATTCCCCCCTCTAATAAGACCAATGTTTTTCTATTCTTTTATTATTCTAAATTCTCATTCAATCAGTTCTTGTTGAAGGTGTTGATATTTTTAATGGTTGCCGCATTAGAATGTTAGGTGTTTCCCTCACACATACACAGTAGCTGCCATTTAGGGAATATTTGCAAAAGAGATTCTCTCTGTTGCTGGTTGTACATTAGTGTCCCCGAACGACATCATTCAATACGGCAGCAATTTAGTGCCACAGCAATCTGCACTGTGGAGAAATTTTGATTTCACAGTATTTGTGCCTCTTCCCTTCGCTTTACAAAGCACTTCGGCAGGAGGCGCAGTAACTTTCAGTTTTACTATCTCCTGACACCTTAAAATGCTTTCATAGAATTCCCAGCATGCCTGTGGGAACCAAATATTTTTATTTCATTGAGATTTTCCTCAAAAAATATGTTCTAAATGAATAGTAAATTTGTTTTTAAGGCAGATGGTGTTGCTTTTCTCTAATGCACTATGCAAGGTGGAAAGAAACATCTTTGCTTCTTCTCCCAACTATACTAATAGCTGCCGGTTTCACTGAAAACAATGTGATCACCACACCTGTTCATGTAGGCCCTAATTCAACACAGCATTTAACCATGTGCTTCTGTCTATCCCTATTCAGCAAAGCACTAAGCACATATTTACATACCTGGTTAAGTGTTTGTTGAATGAGGACCTGCTGAATTGTGCCCATAAGGTTCAGAGTTTACTTTTCTGTAATGGAAGCTGACATTTGTGTATCTTGGAAATGTAGAAGATAAGTTATTTTATCCACAGACATGACCAAACAGTGGATGATCATAACAGGCTTAAGCCATCAAGAGCATTATGTCTTCATGCAGAGTCTGTCATAAAGAGATTATTGCATCCAGGAATTCAAACACAGGAAGGATGAGAAAAGGAGCTTTGGGAGTTTATCCATATTGAGGAGGGTGCTGTGCAGCTTGTGTGCCAAGATAGTATCTTGAAATAAAACTCAGCTGACTTCTCTGTCTTTTACTAATGATAAAAAAAATCAAATCTGATCCCTGCAGGAAAAATACCAACTGTTAACTAGTGAAAACTCTGTCTAAAAACACTCTGCAATGAATACTCCAAAACAATAGCACAGCATGCTAAGAGCTATATATTGTAGTTTATAGCAAAACAGGATTACCTCTACATATTGCAGAAGAATGGAAGGGAGTAATTAGGCAGTAAATGTTACTACATTAACAAAATAGTAAAGAGACATAGCAATCCATCATCCTGAGATGTGCTAGGCATCTTTATTGCATTTGGCTCAATTCCTTAAACCCAAGGAATTTCATGTAGGTGAAAAACCAAATGAAGCATCAGTCAGGCAGTCTTTATTAGCCCTTATTCGACACAAAGCAGTTTTACAGCACTAATAACACCATAGTAAATATAGCCTGACCTTCGTTTTATCTATGCTTTCAGTATATGCCAATCAAAATGTACAGGAAATAATGGAAGGTTTAAGAAAAGATGTGCTACTCAGCAGCTGTAATCAAGGTTTTGTCAATTCAGGAGATTTCTTTTTTTGTATTGACAATGACATTAGTTCAGTGAACCATAATTAGGATAATTAAATGTGCAATTTACTTATTGACAGATCACAACCTTTTCAGTAAAATTTGTGATGATTTACTGAGGGGTTTTTCTTTGAATTTAAACTCCTTATAAGCAGTTGTGAGATTGGATTGTACGCATGAGCACTGAGGAAAGATGAGTTACAAATCTGAATTGAAGAGCATAAATTGAATTTGTTGACTCTCTGCTCATCACTTAGGACTGGATTGTTTTGGAGCAGTCAAAAATCCTGTTCCAGACACAAAAATACAAGCTCATTCAAATTAAGTTAGATTTTTTTTTTATCTACAATGGCAAATAACCCAAAGAAGTTGCCAAATTACATTTTCACACAGATGATAATGGTGATGATGATGGTACTTAGAAGTTCTGATTAGGAGCAGGGTCCCATGGGCTATGTGCTGTACAAATAGAGAACAGAAGCAGTTTCTGCAAACTTTTCAGGGCAATCTCAATAAACAAGATGGACAAACAGACATAAAAAGACATAAAAATTTACTTACTTTTTCTTTAGTTTTTTGAGATGGAGGTTGGTTGAGGAGAAGAGATTTTCAGAGATTTATAGATTTTTTTAAATAGCTTGTTATCAAATATTATTATTCTGATTTGTTTTATCATTAAGAGCGGGAGGGCTGTTTGTGTGGAGAATAGATGCAATTGGGTTTGGGATCAGAACTTTGCAAAACCAGCAATTTTCACAAACATAAAAGATCTTGAATGTTCAGCAGAAATTGCAGATTTGGTCAAAGACTCAGTGCAGTTTAACCAGAGAAAGGGTACTCTCGGTCTTGCTGTGTCTCTTCTCACTTCCCAAGTTCAGGTAGTGTTTGGATCTAGGGGGTTGGTTAGGGAGGCCTTTTTGCATAGCTTGTAGATCCCTCGCTGTATTGCCCTGATGGAAAATTAAGACAAGGAGCCAGAAATCAAAGGACCTTTGCTTTACTCTTAGTGTTTTATTTGTTGGTTGGTTTGTTTGGAATACAAAGCGGACAGCAATGGTTAAAGGCTATTGGAGCAACACTTCCGGCTCACTGACCCACTTGCTTGAAAACTGAAAGCTCGCCGGAGGTGGCTGTAGTTAACATTGAAACAAACAATGCCATCTACTGGTTAAACAACATCATTGTATACACACAGTCCTTCCACACCTGCTCTGGAAGTTGAAGAGAGGTGTTAAATATTAATGTATCAATTCAGCCAAGACATGCCCAAAGCTGCTGATGTTTTAAAAAGAAAATCCAACCCAAACTTTTCCAGCCAGCCCCATTAGATTCCCATGCTAATCTTTCATGTCCTCATTCCTGATAATACTCTGCAAAATAAAGACTTATTTCTGGCATTCCCCCATCACCCAAACTAGTGAGTCAGCTCAACAAAGAGATAACTGGCTTGGCTTTGCCTACTGAATAAGTTGGTTTACATTATTTTGATGCAAATCAGCAGGTTCTAGTGGTTTAGAAAGTGCTTAAGGCAGAACAAGGAAACAGAGCCAAGTGTAAGTTGTTCTATTTACATAAGTTTTTGTCATCTTATTTGTCAGACTATAAAATACTCAGAAGATGTACTCTTGTGTCAATCCTGTAAGTAGCCGGCATTTAGTTCCTGACTTAATATTTCCCTGGATGCTTATTTATAATGAACCAAAGTAAAAATATCACCCTCCCTCATGGAAGTAGAAGAAAGCAGCTAATTGCAGTTACAATCGAAAGCACTGTTGGGAAAGCACAGGTTTATCTTAAATCCTTTTGCTTTTGGCACACATTGCTTTGAGCTCTTAAATAGTAACTGGAGCTCTGTGTGGTTTTCCAGGACCATAGAGGCATGGATTTTATTCCAGCTTTGCCATTGAACTTCTGTGTGACCTCGGAGGTCTCCAAGTCTCTGTTTCACCTCCCACCCTTTGTTCATGTGGAAACATCTTGGGTCAGGGACAGTGCCTAGTACCAGGGAGATGTGACCTTGGATGTGCCCTCTAGGAGGTTTATATTACACAAACAATAATAAGAACAGGAGGACTTGTGGCACCTTTGAGACTAGCAAATTTATTTGAGCATAAGCTTTCGTGGGCTACAGCCCAGTTCATCGGATGCATAGAAGAGGATGTATATATTCATACAGAGAACATGAAAAGGTGGAAGTTGCCATACCAACTCTAAGAGGCTAATTAATTAAGATGAGCTATTATCAGCAGGAAGAAAAAAACTTTTGTAGTGATAATCAAGATGGCCCATTTCAGACAGTTGACAAGGTATGAGGATACTTAACACAGGGAAATAGATTCAATTTGTGTAATGAGCCAGCCATTCCCAGTCTCTCTTCAAGCACAAGTTAAGGGTATCTAGTTTGCAAATTAATTCCAGTTCAGCAGTTTCTCTTTGGAGTCTGTTTTTGAAGCTTTTCTGTTGCAGAATTGCCACCTGTAAGTCTGTTACTGAGTGACCAGAGAGGCTGAAGTGTTCTCCGACTGGTTTTTGAATGTTACGATTCCTGATGTCAGATTTGTGGCCATTGATTCTTTTGCGTAGAGACTGTCCAGTTTGGCCAATGTACACGGCAGAGGGGCATTGCTGGCACATGATGGCACAGATCACATTGGTGGATGTGCAGGTGAACGAGCCCCTGATGGCATGGCTGATGTGATTAGGTCCTACGATGGTGTCGCTTGAATAGATATGTGGACATAGTTGGCACTAGCTCCTAAACCTCTAAGCGTTGTATTAATAAGCTCATCATCCCAGGTCTTGGTCTGAAACAAACACTCGCCATGAGTCCAGAACAAACACTGGCCTTCCCCATAGGGTTTTCAGGGACCTAGCTGCCTTTTGCAGCACCAGCCAAATGTCAAAAATATATACTAGGCCCCCTGTTCTATTAGTAATCGTGGTGTTCATAGACTGAGATTTATCAGTGTAAGATTAACATAAAACAGGAAAAGAAGTGGCTACCAAGAGCTCGTTTTATACTCCCCTGGCTTCAGAAGAGATAGCCCATTCTAATCAGACATATAAAACGATAAAAAGTAAATTCACCCATGTGCCCTCTGAAGCACAAATAAAGGACACTCAGACATTTTTGAACCTCTAAATGAGTTCAAGACTGATTTTAAGTTTTGGGTGACGTCTTCTATGGATCTAAAAAAGAAAAGGAGGACGTGTGGCACCTTAGAGACTAACATTTATTTGAGCACAAGCTTTCGTGATCTACAGCTCACTTCATTGGATGCATCTTTCCTTTGGCATCTTTGTTTTCATAATGGTTTGAAGGAACCTGCAGTCTGTAGCCTCTCCTGTCTTGAAGGTGGAGGAGATACTGACTGTACTTGTCCAACTTGCGTGTGCATGGCAGAACAATGCATCCAATGAAGTGAGCTGTAGCTCACGACAGCTTATGCTCAAATAAATTGGTTAGTCTCTAAGGTGCCACAAGTCCTCCTTTTCTTTTTGCGAATACAGACTAACACAGCTGCTACTCTGAATTCTATGGATCTGACTCCCCTGCTTTCAGGTGATGGTACTGTACAGAAAAGGTATTTGAATGTTGTATTACAAAGTGTTTTCAAGAATGGCATAGGGTACATTGTAAAATATACCTTATGGTAAATAACCATGTCCATAACTTTACTCCAGTAAGTACTCCCACTGAAATTAATGGAACTACTTACTTCCTTAATATAAACACCTTGCTGAATTAGAGCTGAAAGTAATTCCATTGACTTGAAATGGGACTAATCATGTGGGTAAAATTATACACATGCTTCAGTGTTGACAGGAGCAGGAGAACTGTCTTGTGGCGCACATATCTTTATTGTTACTGCAGTGTGGTCTTGGTCATCAGATGCTAAAATGTGTAACTGATCATGCTTTCTTTCAAAATGTAAACTCCAGAACTCTTGGTTCTGGGCACGTTTCAGAGCATTAGGCACTTTGCTGTTTACTTAGCATACTAATAACGTTGGCAGTTAGTTGGAAGAGGCAAAACTGCATGTGGATGATGGTGATACCTTAATCTTGTACAGTGGGACCAGTTTGGATGTAGCTCAAAATTGCTTTGCAAAATGAGTTTCTTTATAGCAGGAAATCTTAGCGAACAGCAAGAGCAATCAGCAAAACCAGAACCTGATGATGAGAGGTCTTTCATGGATCAATAAGAAATTTGTTTCCAGCAGAGGTCAGAGAAAAGTTTTCCACATTACTGGTGAATTTTAGCTTTTTAAAGGAATAAAATAAATAAATAAATATTTTCTCCCACTGAATAAGTTGGTTCCTTGTATTTAGCAGTGTCTGGAGACATGACAGGTCCTGATCCACAAAGGGAATGGCACTGAAAGACACTAATGCATTTACATTTCTTTAGAACAGATACATACACATACAGAAATATGGATCTAAACATATGAATGGGGATATATACACACCTCTTTAGAAGAAAAAGAGGCAAAATTCTGATTGATGTGCCAAATGACAATTGCTTCTGGGTGCACTTTAAGGTGGAGAATGTGTATGATATTTACCATAAACATAACAATTGTGTTCTCACAGTCATGCCCTTGTACAGTGGCTGGAGTGTAGCTCTGTGGCAGTTCTAGGAAACGCTAGTGGCTGTATGCAATACAGAGGAACAGCTCTTTCCCCAAAGGCATCTTCTCAGTCTGCCAGCCTGCTTGCCACTAAGTATCTGCAATGCAGGGGTGTCCTCTTGTAAGAACCTTTCCTCCCCAGCAGGCCTTTTTTGTGCTGGTCCATTACATCTGGAAAAGCCAAAGGCTACAGCCCTAAAGTATCTATCTTCTTCCTTTCTTTGCATCTCCCTGTTGTCCAGCTCTTAAGTATTCTAAACTCCTGTTAAATTTTGCCCCTTTCTTATATCTGAGATGGTGGCACATTCCCACAGTTACGTGCTCTTCACATCTGACTTCTGGCTAGATTAATAGATGGGAATAGCTTGAACAGGAGAATGTTTATTCATAGCTCTAGAGTAAATTACCAACCTCTTTATCTAACTTGTTAAACTGAAAAACACAAAGATGTTTTTTGCTTTTTAATTCAAAGAGTTGTGGTTTTCCATCTCCTCCATGCTATTTTTTCCAGGTGCTGGGAGTTATGGCGTGGGAGGGAATAATCTCTGTCTTTAGCACTTGGAGGATTTAACGTTCTCTTTCATTTGTTTCAGATCTCATACTCAACAGGAGGAAGAGTTTTGGACCCAGTCACCTTGCTTTCAGCTCTACATCTCTAAGGAGGAGGACGACTGATTATAGGACTTTGTACTTCCCTTCCATCCAAGGATCTCTGTGTGCCTTACAAACAATAACAAAGTTTCACTCCATCCCAGTAGGGTAATTTACTTATGATAACTCTTATTTCCCCATGTCTCAGGCTAACCCAGCACCTACTCACGGTCACCATGGCCATTAAGTCTCCTGCTGCCCTCATTAGATGCTATTAGAGCTGACCAGGGAATTCTTTTTTTCCCCCATGAAAAATTTCAATGAAAATAAAAATGTTTTAATTTTTGTCAAAAAATTTCTTCAAAAACAAAAACCTGAAAACCAAACATTTTAAGACTTAAAATGAGAAAGTGCTTTGTTTTTTTCAGTGCAAACCTCAACAATGTTGAAAAAAAACCCTCCCCCAGACTTTTTTCCACACAAAAATCCATTTTGGGGCGGGGGGAACTGTCAGGAAAAAAAAACAGCTGGTAATTTCCAACCAGTTGTAGACACTATACTTTTCACTAACTTCTCCTCCTTCCCAGGACACAGAGTTAATCTTTGGGGCAAAAGAGCAGACACCTAGGAGACAAAGGGCTGGTTCTCTCAGACTGCAGCAGTGTCTGTGTCAGAGAGTTTACTGAAACCATTGCAAATATGCAATCCATAGATGTTGCTTTCCTTCATTGTGCTTTATCTGCAAGGACTTCCATGTGGCCTGTTAGAATTTCCTTGGAAGGGAGTTGAGAAACCCGAGTTGTGCTAGGGGTTAAGTAGACAGAATTTTTTAAAATGGACTAGCACAACTTGACACTTAAAGGTTCCGCTCAGACCCTGTCCATGGCAGGAGTGCTCTGTACCCAGCCCTTTCCAGAGACTTATTAGCATTCTAGCAGCCTCCAATAAGCATGACTTGCAGTTTTAGAGGAAAATAACTCTGAAATCGGTGGAAAGAAAATTAAAAACTCCTGAGAGAATTTGCCCAAATCTTTTACTGTGTGTTGAGGAAAAACAGCTGCTGCCTATGCTCAGGAGACCCCAATCTATTCTCTAGAATAAATTCAGCATCACCCTTTTTCCATTACCATCTGTAGACATGTCTCTTTTTCTTCACTTTGTCGGTCTGTCTTGAACTAAACTCTGTAATATATTGGCCACGACAGCTTCTTTCACATCCCTACAGCTCAGGCCAATATTTACATCCTGGCATCTGCAGCTTTCCTGCCTATAGTACAGATTGTCTCATATTCAGTCCTAAGGCATGGGATGTTTTGCTACCTCACTCTGTTCTCTCTTGCTTTTTGTGGGTTCACTGGTCTACTGAAACTTTTCCATTTTCTTCCACTGTGCTTGGAGCTTTGGCTCAGCTCCTTGTTCCTTTCTTTTTTCCTCCTTCTACAACAAATACACTTTGGAAAATGCCCCCAGTCAAACCACAAGACTCTGGGCTGATTGGTGTAGGGAATCCTGGATTGCACTGGCAGATCAAAGCAGGGACCCACTGAACTGGGGAGGAGTCAGGGCCTCTAGGGAGAGGAAATGGCTTGAACAAGGCACCACAGTTTGGTTTACAAAGCAAACCCCCAAGAGAACATTGAATAAAGACTAACACGGAAGAAACAGAGCCTGATTGTGCTCTCACCATTTCTTCTACATCCATGTTGTTGGAGTGAGCGAGACGGAACCTGGCCAATGGCCTTTTTACATAACATTTAATTTCGGTCTTTCCCTCTATTTGGAAGAGAAGGTGTATCAATCCCAGAGCCAGCCTTGTCCTCCACCGTCACACACATGCTTCTTTTATACATCTTTCCCATAGAGGGTTCATATTGATAGTCACGCTCTGCCCTTCTACAGCAGCTTCCTGCCCCCCAGAGTTTCTCAGAGCACTTGGCAGCAGTTGAGACATGCAGCACACCTGAACTAGGCAACTCTGGTCTGCTGGTCAGCTCAAGACATGAGGCGGTTAAGTCATCTGCCCAGGCTGTCTTCAAACTCATAGCAGGGCAGAGTCCAGCCGGACAGCTAACTGCTCTGACCACAGCGCAGTTATTCATTTAACATATAGCGTGGCAGTGGGTTGGTTGAGCGAGGCTATACTAGAACTGTGAAGGGGCAGTCTTTCAGGGTGGCCTCTCTTTCGTGCCTTTATCTTCCTGTCAAACGTATGCTGCTAAGAAACCCACCCAGAGGAGGCTTTGAGGCAGAAACTGGCCACCCTGGGTCTCTGGTCCCCCTTGAGTGGGGTAAGAGTTGAACTGTGGTTTTGCTTTGGGCTGAAATGACTCAGGAGTGGGACCCCAGGGGGATTCAAACTAAAGAGTCTGTAAGCCCCTCCCCTAGGGCAGGCAGCCAGCCCCAAGCATGGCATGACACAGCTGCTGGCAGGGAGCAGACCCCACTGAAGGGGCCACCTCACAAAATTGCCCCAAGGGCCCTTCATCAGCAGCCTCAGAAGTCTTCAGTGGAGAAATATAGACTGTCTAAGCCTAGTCCCAATATGTGCAGTAGTTCCTGAGCCTGTTCTTCCTAACACCAACACTCTCACCCCCCCTTCTCTTAAAGGCTTCTTTCCCTAATGAGCTCCAGCTGGCCCGCCCTGTAGGCCAGTCAGCCAATGTGTCTTTCCTCCAGGGAAGCCCATTAACCCTTTTCTCCCCTTTCTGGGTGCAGGATACGTACATCCCTTCATGCCTACCAAAGGCTGATTGTTATTGCAGTCCCTAGCGGGGCTCTCTGGGTTGAGCTCCCAAGCCTGTTGTGAATGACATTAACAGCAAAACTCTTACTCATGTAAATGGGAGAAGAGGAGGCCTTTAGGCTGTTGGATAATTACTAATGCCCTAGATTGGTCCTGGATAAATTGACCCTAGAGTTTAATCATTAACACACAGTAAACATTCCCAGGTGCAACAGGACTTCTGTTCTTGAAGTTAAGCATGTACATGAGTGGGGAGGGGAGCAATGAGAAAAGCCTTCCTTGTATTGAAGTGGGAATATACTGCAAGGGTAGTGACTGGAAAACAGGGCTGGAAGAGGCAGACCAATTGTAGGAAATTAAAGAATTAACACTAGAGCTTTAGGGAAGAAGCCCACTTCAGCATCTGCTAAAACACTTAGATACACGCTAGTTATCGTTCCTTGCATGTCACTGAGATTTTGACCAATGTCTGAAATATTTATTATGGTGGAGGAACTAAACTAAACTCAAAAAAACACCATTTTTTATCTCTCTCTATATTTTTGATATGTCCATCCCTGAGTTCTCTAGGCAAAAATCATCCACAGGGGCCACCTACTTTCAACCTTTGCTTGTTACAGCTGCTTTTACTTGCTGGGAGGGTTTATTAATTATTATTGTTTCTATTACAGTAGCACCAAGTGGCACCAACTGAGATCCGGGCCCTGCTGTTTTGGACACCCAGAAAGAGACCGCTGCAACCTGAAGAATTTACATTCTATATACACTGCACAAACCAAAGGCAGGAGGGGAAAAGAGGTCAAGGGACTAGTCCAAGGTCACACAGCAACTCCGAGGAAGAGTCAGGAATAAAACTCAGGTCTTCTGTCTCTCAAACCAGTGCCCTGCCATTAGCTCTCACTGCCTTTCTGCTTGCTAATTAACATGCTGCTGTCTGTTTTTTCCACCAGACCATGCTCCTGACTTCATTACTGAAATGGGGGGCGGGGATTGCACAAGAAGTTGGGCCTTTGCTCTCTACCTTGATGAAACCCCCTTGGGGTTTGCCTGATTTCTTTTATCATAACTGATTTAAGCAGTAATTTCAGAAGGCAAACATTTTAGAACTCGCTCCTCAAAGGAGTCAGACCCTTCGACAATAGCTAAGGATGGGGCTCTTAGAGTCCAGCTAGGGATGATAAGACAGCAGAGCTGCTGAAATGTGTGAACTTTGTGATTAATTCGTAACTATCTGATTTCCTGGCCAGTACAGTCTTAAACCTACAAATTAACTCTCATTTTTTCTTCCTCAGTAGGGATGAGGTCAGTGCTGCTCAAGTAACAAATTATTTTGACATCAGCAAAACAGCCACCTGAGGAGAAAAAAGTGGAGATCTATGGATCCAATCCAATGTCCATTTCAGTAAGCCTCGGATCAGTCTCTGTGTGTTCCCAGAAGTAAAATGTTTGCTATTAGCACCATGGAATTGTTCCGGTGACTTATTCAGATATCTCTTTACTATGCACACATTTCTGGAACTCCCATGCTGGAAGAACTGGGAATCTAACTGACTACATTAGGACACAAAAGAAAAGCGAATTACCATGATCTGTATTGTACACACCAGAGGGATGCAGATGTCATTTTGAATCATTATCATCTTGTGGCAAAGGGACTAAAAGCTTAAACAAAAGAGACTTTGCATGAAAATAGATTTGATCCACCTGCAGAGTGGGAACATGCACACACAAAAATCATAATTAGGGATAGCAACAACCCTTCTGATTCACTGGCTTCGTAATCGATGTCAAACAAACAATGGAGAACAACTTGAACCATGCAATCAGTGGAACCAGACTGCTCTACAGAAGCAACCAGGGTAGATCTGACACAGAGCTGTGAGTAATTCAGATAAAAATACAGTGAACACCTTGCTTAAACTCAAGAGGCCAAGGGGCTAATGGTGTCCAGAAATAACAAGGTGAAAAGAAAACGCTTATCTGTAAAATAAAGTAATGGATTCCAATGTAACGTCTGCCCTGAGTCACCTGCAGGTTTAGAACCCCAGAAGCACTAAAGCAGAAACCTTAACCTGCTGAGCTAAAGGGGACAGTAGCAGTAATAAGCTGTGATTCTCTGTGTGAGCTCGTCATAAAGGGAATGTGACACACACCCAGTTTACAAGTAAGTTACAGAAGATTTTTTGATCACGGTAAACTTATTTTGGTAAACACCTCCTCAAAGACAGCAGTCCTTGGTCTCCTCTCCATTACAGCAGCCTTCCCTTGGTTTTATCAACTGCACTGGCATTACCTTCCAATGTGGTTACATTAGCATAAAACCCGTGTGCTGGAGTGGAGAATCAGGGCCAATGTCTTTCAGGGAATTCTCACCAGCGGGTGAAATGCAGTTTAGCACTTTTTACATTACAGGGTGCTGTGATCTTGTAGCACTTCAGGATGGGTGACTTGGTTACCCCTCGTTACTAAAAAATATTTCTTTATTTTAAATACATTGTTTTGTATTTATGTAACTTTTTGGTAGGCAAACAAAAAGGGAATGATATATTTTGGGGAGGATTTTTTTTATCCTTGGTCTCGTGGTTTCTTTAGGGAAAGCATGGGAAGCTGTGGAGCAAATGAGATTATCAGGATTCAGACAAGAACTGGACAATTGTGTCAACTCTGGAGCACATCCAGCTTGAAACAACTCCAGAGATTTGGAAGGGATAAAAACCCTCCCCCTTCAGGGCACGAGCCAATCTCTAATTGATTGGGGCTGGGGACAACTGATTGGGGTTTTTTCACCTTTCTGTGAAACGTCTGATACTGACCAGGGTATGGACCCTGATCTGATCAAGTCTGGCAAGTCCCGTCTTCCTTTTCTAATCACGTGGAGGCAAGTTCACTCACAAGGCAGCAGATGAACTCTGCAGCAGCTGGAAGGATGATTTGTACATTAGCTATCTCTGTGAGTGACTCACAATCTCTTCTGAACTGCCACTGCTCCGGGTGTGTTGCTGACACCCATTAATGTTCCATTGGAATCAGTGACACTTTTCAATTGCAACTGGAACATGCATCAACAATGCACCTGGATTCACTGGTTCATTCACCTGAACAATAAGTGCATCCTCCCTGGATGTACCTGGAGCATTTGGCAGCAGCCAGGGATTTAATCGGATTAGCTACTGAGTGTAGAGACCAATTAATTTGCTTTCCATTATTCTACAGGCAATTGGAAGAGAGTTTAGATCTCATCCCATTGTCTGGAAATTGAGTCTCCAGTACTCACTAATGGTTCTCAATTTTGCTAACCAACTCTTAAAGCCTTAGGGTATGTCTACACTATGAAATTAGGTCGAATTTATAGAAGTCTTTTTTTAGAAATCGTTTTTATATATTCGATCAGAAAATGCTCTAAGTGCATTAAGTGCATTAACTCGGCGGAGTGCTTCCACAGTACCGAGGCAAGCGTCGACTTCCGGAGTGTTGCACTGTGGGTAGCTATCCCACAGTTCCCGCAGTCTCCGGAAATGAGATTCAAAAGTTCGTGGTTCTTTTCCTGTCTACCTGGCCAGTGCATCTGAGTTGAGAGTGCTGTCCAGAGCAGTCATAATGGAACCCTCTGGGATAGCTCCCAGAGGCCAATACTGTCGAATTGTGTCCACAGTACCCCAAATTCGACCTGGCAAGGTCGATTTAAGCACTAATCCACTTGTCAGGGGTGGAGTAAGGAAATTGATTTTAAGAGCCCTTTAAGTCGAAAAAAAGGGCTTCATCGTGTGGACAGGTGCAGGTTTACATCGATTTAACGCTGCTAAATTCGACCTAAAGTCCTAGTGTAGACCAGGGCTTAGTGTACTATACCTGTTATTTAACAAGCACTGCAGCCAAAACCTCAAACCATCTTTATTACTGCTGTGGGTTTTAGCAGCAGACTGTGAGTGATATTACTTTCAGATAATTAGCAAGTGACTAATGTCTTTTCTCTTTTCCAACTTTTTCTGTAGAGTGATACTGAAGAGGAGAGGAATTCTTTTCCCCAAAAATATTGTACCCTTGGCCACTCTCAAGGAGGAGATCAGTCTATAAAAGTGAAAGATTGATCTATGAGGGCTATAAGTTTGGAAGATAGCTATTGGATTGGAATAGACTTGGCTTCAAAATATGAGGCAGAAGGTGGTAAAAGATATTGTAACAGTGCAGGATCAGGACAGCAACATTAACTGGGTTGCTAGCAGGGACAGAGAAGTGTCTGTTCTGTGTACCTTGTGTTTATAAAAGATCCCAGAGAAAAGGCTGAATTTCACAATTAGAAGTTTGAAGTGATTTGCATGGATTATGCATTCAGGCAGATGCACACGCCATCTGTGGAAACATGTTCTGCTCTTCCTGTGTACAAAATCTCTGTCTTGGAGCGTTCCTGTGTAGCCAAGGACAGAGTCAGTCCCAAAGCCAGGTAAGCAGCACAAACAAAGCATTTCCAATAGCCCCTATCTTTCAAGAAAACTAAGTGACTCATGGCACATCGTTTGCAGTGCTGTAATGTCAGGAAAATGCTAGTGATTTCACCACAGCATCGAACTTTGAGGGCTGGGAATCTGAGCCATACAAAATCTGACACAACTATACCAATTGCCGTTAGTCTCAAGGGCTTCCTTAGCTCACAGTTCTTTCCTGGACGGTAACTCCCAATCCAGCAATGGTGATCGTTCACTTCTGTATAAAAAGAGCTGTGCTGAGACCGGATAAAGAAGTCCAGTACAAAGTTTGGAGCTGCCTGATTTTGTGCTTTTCCTTCAGGCTATTGCTTTTGAAACCATATATATTTGAATTTAGATGATGCATCATGAAAGGGAATTCATGCATACTGGGCCAGATCAGACATCACCACTTTATATATGTGAGCGTATTGGCCAGATCTTCAGCCCTTTGCAAGTCGCTCTTCTGCCACTGCAGTGGCTCAAAGAGGAGTTAGAGCTGCATTAAGGCTTCGCTGAGGATTCTTGGTAGACGGTGTTTTGTTGGGGGGGAACTGGGGACTGGACCATGACATTTCCTGGCCAGCAGAGAGCCTCCGTGAGAGCTGCTAACCAGCAACACAAGTTAGAGCAGCTCTGAGCCCTTCATCTGCCCCCTCCACTGCCCATCAGGTGCTGCTCTGCGCCCCCTCTAGAGCAGGGGCAGACCAACTCCGACTCATGAGGGCTATATGTAAGAGCTGGGGTAGCACGCTCATCAGCAGAGCGGGCCAGATTCCTGCGGCAGGATGGGATACCGATTTCTGTATTTGTATGTGATTATACTGGACTTTGCTGAGGGGTGCAACTGCTTCGGCTTCTGTAATTGTGTGGGGGATTTTAGCTGATGGGTAGAGGTTTGGCCAGGTGTCTTCTGGTTGTAGAAGTTGAAACCAATCAATCAATGTAAACAATTCACTAATATTAATGAAGGATGAAGACTATTTGCTGGAAGGAAGGATGGTTTTGTGATTAAAGCACTGGCCTAGGACACAGAACCGGGGTGGGGTGGGGGGGGCAGATTGATTCTCTACTCTGCTAGGGACTTAATATTGCTGTGCCTTAGAGCTCCAAAATGCGAACGACAACTGAGCTTTGCCTGGCTTCTCTATTTAGACGGTGAGTTGTTTAGAGCAGAAGGTGTCTCTTTTTTGTGTGTTCATAAAGAACCGAGCACAATGGGACCTCAATCTCAGCTGGGACATCCAGGCAGGGCTGCATTACAAAATATGAACAGTTATTGTTAGTAATCATTTTTCAAAACTAAAAACCTCCAATGTTTTGTAAGCAAATTCTCCTCAGATGACTTCTCTGCATCATCCATGGATGTACAATGCTTTCCAATTTTTTTTTTAATCACTGAGTACTCCTATATAGCTATATTTAGCTATATATATATATATATTATATATATTGGAAAACATCTGAGCATTCAAGCTAACTGCAGTGGATTTGAATTATAGAATTAGAAGCAACAAGTTAATTCTGAGCCTTCAGGCTAAAAAGTAATAATTAGTGCATGCCCCATAAAACTAGGTTTTAATTAAATACTTCTTAGAATGGGAGAAGTTCTAGGAAGTGCTTTACTTTATAATTTTATTGATATGGATGGACACCATCCAGGGATATGCTCTGACTCTAGAGTGCTTTGGGAAGTCAACTCAGAAACATTACACAGAGTTCAAAGAACAATCAAGTAAAGACAGAACAAGCAGACTTGCAAATCTATAGAACTGGAGTGGAACATTGCTAATTTACACTAATGAATGGGAAACATTGCGAGCGACTGAATTTTGTAGATCAGCAAGTAAGTGAATGAACACTATAAAAATGTATCATGAAAAGCATTTTGTTCATTTGCTTTGGTGACTGTAGTTTGCTTTTAATGATTTACAATACTTTCTAATATACTAATAATATTGTTTGTAAAAATTATGAAGCCTTATTAGTCCAAGACCTCTCTACCACATTTAGCTCTTAGATCTTTGCTTGCCAAATCTTTTGTGCATTTTATAGAGTGAGAGAATTAACAAAGCACCACTTGATTAAATCTTGCTGTATGTATATCACAGCTTCCCCTTGCTGTATGTATATTCACTTCAGAGGTGAATGCATCCTAGGAAGTTAGCTTCTTTGCAAGGGCCTATAGTAGGCTATCACTTATACTTTTTAAGGTCTACAGAATAGTCCAGCAACAGATAACACTACATGTTGCTCACATTGTCACATTGTAAATATATGCATACAAAGCCTATGTCTGAGTAAAGATCACAGCTGTGTCTCGTAGTGCAGTCGTCTTTTCTTTGCATTCTAAAAAAGACCGCAGGCAAAAATGACGTATGGTTCTTCAGCTTACAACACTTTTATTGACAGTGATATGGCCAGGGAAAATGACAGAAGCTTGTTAGATAAGTTCATGGAGGATAAGTCCATCGATGGCTGCTAGCCAAGATGGTCAGGGATGCAACCCCATGCTCTGCATGTCCCTAAGCCTCTGACTGCCAGATGCTGGGACTGGATGACAGCAGATGGATCACTCGATAATTGCCCTGTTCTCTTCATTCCATTTGAAGCACCTGGCATTGGCTACTGTCAGAAGACAGGATACTGAGCTAGATGGACCATTGGTCTGACCCAGTCTGGCCATTCTTATGTTCTTGGCTTTTCAGAAATGTTGAGTACCCACAATTCCAGCTGATGCCCACGGGGATGGTCTGTGATCAGGTTCTTGTCTGCCTACCAGCCATCAGAGATAGTCCAGATGAAGTGTGCAGAGGAATTCTTGATTTGGGCCTGATTCATTGTCGTCCGTTGGCCCCGCCAGACCAGCTATTCTGACATAAACACACCATATGCAAGCATAAGGGCTCCCCAGGGAGTACCTCTGTCATGAGCTATGTGCCATCCTCACAGCAGCCCCGGTTGCAGGGGGCATTCTAGGGTGGACAAGGGTGAGCATGGGTGGGCAGAAGAAGAGAGGGAGAACTGCTGTGGCAGATGTGAGCCCTGATGAGTCTGTGTCCCTGCAAAATCCCATCCGGGACATTGTACCAGGGTCACTATTTACTGCCCTGAACTAATCCAGGGACCACTGCAAGCCTCCAACCCCCTAACTCAGAGAGAGACAGACTGCACCCACGCTGTGCTGTGATGTTCACTGGCCCCAGGCCTCTGTAATCATCATGGGCCAGATTCTGCCAACTGTACTCATGCTGGGTAGGACCATACGCTGCTGGAAGCCATCCCAATAGGACTACACATGTTGTCCAGCACTAAGCCTGGGTGGGGAAGGTGTTAGAATCCATCCATTTGCATGCAGCGTGTGAAACACTCCAGAAGAAGTCCACATCAGAGCTCACCTGCTGTGCAGACATCCTCCTCTTGCCAGGGGACTGCAATGGAAACCCTTCCCTTGATGAAACCAGGAGGGACTGTAACGACTGACCCCAGAGCCTTCCCCCATCCCCTCTTTCTCTTGTTTTTAAATAATTCACAGATGAAAGGGCGGATTCGGAGGTGACCTAAACAGCAGTGTGTGTTAGGTGTCACTGTGTGTGTGTCTGCTGAAGCCATTTATATCCCAGGAGGGTAGACAGCACGGGCTGCAACTGGAAAGACAACCAATAGGAGGGAAATGCATGATATCAGGCAAATCCTCAGCTCCACTGACTTCAGTCGAGCTATGCTGATTTACACCAAAATGTCTGTGTGTGAGGTGGTGAGAGGGGGCGACCTGTTTTTGCAACCATTTGCTGGTTACGTTCTCCGCGCCCCCCCCCCATGATCCCGTCTGTCTACTCTGAATTTGACTCCAGCCACCGTGTGCCATCTTGCCCCATCACCGCTTTTTTGGAAAACACGTGTCCACATTGCTAGATATTTATCCTAACACTGAACTTCTGAAAGTCCCTTCTCTTGCTGCTCATTATGCACATGGATAATGTTGCTAACCAGTGTGTTTAGAGCAAGTGCCATTATGGTGACATTGAAATCCCCTGTTGACAAGTAAAGCTCCGGTCCTGGATGATAAAAAAAAAAAGCCAATTAACACATTTCTTTTTGTAAACTCCAACTCTGCACCCTTCGTTCTCAAAATATATAATTAAAACACAGTCTCATAATTATATGACTTTATTGGATTTCAGTGATGCTGAAGGTCTGACAGGTGTTTCATTTGTTTCCACTTAATCTCAGTTTCATTGAAGTGCAGCACACTCCAAACAAGTATCACACTCCGTACAGATAACCTAAAGGTCAAAGGGGGAAAATGTGCGTCTGTCACTTTAAAATCCTCATGGTTGGGGTGGGAAGCGTAATTTGTCATTTAGGAGCAGGGCTGCAATACGTTGTTTCCTATTAAGACAAGTCTAAATGAATCTTTAATGACAGCATGCTGCTTCTCTACAGATTTAGAAATGGCAAATTAAGCTGGCCATCTCCATCTGAAACATGTGTCTGCTCCCAGTTCTGTCTATTTCAGACAGAGATGGGTGATGCTTTAAAGGGTCTTTGCAGATGTGCAGTTTTGTTTGGTGGAGAGTGGAGAGGCTACCTTGAATACTAATGGCACCCAAGTATTTACTGTAAACTCCATAAAATGTCTCTGAATGACTTCCTTCTGGTTCAGAAACGGTGAGCCAGATGTTTGAAATCTTTGCCAATAAAACTCAAGGTAAGATGATGTAAGGCACACAGCAAAATTAAAAGGGCATATAGAATGAACAGTGTTGATGTTTTCTGTTTAGCATTAACATTTCATAGAATATCAGGGTTGGAAGGGACCTCAGGAGGTCATCTCGTCCAACCCCCTGCTCAAAGCAGGGCTAATCCCCAATTTTTGCCCCAGATCCCTAAATAGCCCCTTCAAAGATTGAGCTCACAACCCTGGGTTTAGCAGGCCAATGCTCAACCACTGAGCTATATGCTGTGCTCTTTGGGAGATCACAGGCTTGGTTTTCCCACAAAAGTTGGGGTCCCTGTCCCAAAGTTTCTGCTATATAATTACTAGAGCAGGTTGTAATCAAGATGAGCTGGAGAGGTTCTGGGAAAGCCTAATGAGAATTTTCCCTTATAGTTCTCAAACCATGTTTACAATCGCGCATGAATCAAGCCTCACTACTATCCCCTGAGACAGACAAATATTTATTGTAACCACTTTATAGCTGGGTTAGCTGAGGGCTTGAGCTGATCTGAGAGCAGAACATAGGACCCCTACTCTACCCACCAAAGTCTAGACTGGGGAGGAAGAGGAGGAGGAGGGTGTGGCTGCTGTAGCCACTGGGGATGTTAGCCAATGGAGCTAGGGCACAAAGACCCTATCCCTCACAGGTGGGAGGGATAGCTCAGTGGTTTGAGCATTGGCCTGCTGAACCCAGGGTTGTGAGTTCAATCCTTGAGGGGGCCATTTAAGGATCTGGGGCAAAAATTGGGGATTGGTCCTGCTTTGAGCAGGAGGTTGGACTAGATGACCTCCTGAGGTCCCTTCCAACCCTGATATTCTATGATTCTATGACCCTGCTCCAGTGGGTGTCCAAGTACCAATCACTCACTGCCTCAGTGGTCTCAGCACCATCCTCCATGCTGAAATGAAACACATGGGCCACCGCAGAGATGGAGCTGCAGCAGCTATCTGAGGGAAAGACCTCATCCTTCCCTCTTCTTCTGTTTCCTGAGACTAGGAGCTGCCCTAGTCAAACAGGCATGTGGGTATTTTAACGGAGGTGATGACCATAACTCATGGCCATATCTCCAGTACCCTGAAACTAAAAATACATGTACTGTCCTCAACTCCTGTCCCCTTTTCTTCCTGTCCTTAAATGCAGCCTCGGTGTAGATGAGTGTCCGACATGCCATGACCTGCCCTAGACAACTCAGGCCAAATCCTTGGGTGAAATCCACATTGATTTCCATGGGAATGCTGCATAAGTCTGGCCTAGAGTGCCTCAACCCAGTGATGTTAAGTCCTGTTGCTAAGGCTTCTTGAGATGCATTTCTAATCCTTAGCAGCAGTCAGCGGTTCCCATGCTTCTGTTTTATACGGTTATAAACACGAAACAAGCATTCATAGTGCTCCTCCTCCAGGTGTCATCATGGTGAGTTATTAGAGCGGGAATCAAGTGGATTCAAGACATAGCTGCTCCTTCAAAGAACTTAAAATGTAAGGGCCCAGCACAGTTTTCAGTACCATGCACGTCATTCCCATGGCAGGAAGGGCTAAAGACTCAATTTTACTGGCTATTCTGACTCCAAAGGGTTTTGTGTTTGTCCGTGGTTTTCTACTAAGGACTGCAAGCTCTGCCAATGGGCACTATGCCCATGTGACTGAAAGAGGAATCAGGCTTGAAAAGTCAAACTCAACACTAAGATATACCCTTGGCAACCCCATCAGATTCAGTCGTGAGTGGGGTGGAAGACAGCACCAAACTAGGGCTAATCACCTAAACAGGGAGAACATGTCTGATAATAGATGGATCTTTAATCTATAGGACAAAGCTAGAAGCTGAAGCTAGACAAATTTAGACTAGAATAGGACACAATTTAACAGTGAGGGTAATAGACCACTGGAACAACTTACATAGGGAGGTGGGAGACTATCCATCACTTGCAGGCTTTAAATAAAGATTGGATGTCTTCCTAAAAGGTGTGCTCCCGCACCAATAGAAAGTCTGGGCTCCAGCCAGGAATCACTGGGTGAAATTCTGTGGCTTAGGTCACGCAGGAGGTCAGACTAAATGAGCGTAATGGTCCTTCCTTGCTTTAAACATCTGTGAACTCAACTCTGACCCCAAGTCAAAATGCTTTGAGAGTCATGAAAAGAAAATTGGAAGGAAATATAACAAATGTATGAACAAGAAAGAACAAAACACACACACACAGATGAATGATAGATGTTTTTCCATTTCCAGTTTTATTGCAGCCTATTCACTGTACATATTTTGTGAAATACAATAATCTATATATGCTCAGACACCAAGTACTGAGAGACTTGTGATAAAATTGTGAGAGCTGGCATCCCTGGTTTTCATAGCCACACCCACATCCTTACTTTGCAATAGCAGCTAACTCAACAAAGTGTTGGTTTGGGGAGTTACGGTGCCTAAGGCATATTCCAGCTTGAGTGATTACATAGCACTTGCATAAAATCCCTACCCTGTATTCTGAACTAGAATAGAATCATAGAATATCAGGGTTGGGAGGGACCTCAGGAGGTCATCTAGTCCAACCCCCTGCTCAAAGCAGGACCAATCCCAACTAAATCATCCCAGCCAGGGCTTTGTCAAGCCTGACCTTAAAAACCTCAAAGGAAGGAGATTCCACCACCTCCCTAGGTAACCCATTCCAGTGCTTCACCACCCTCCTAGTGAAATCGTGTTACCTAATATCCAACCTGAACCTCCCCCACTGCAACTTGAGCCCATTGCTCCTCGTTCTGTCAGCAACTAGCTACATGGGACTCACTTCCTGCTGCCTATCATCCCATGGTGTGCAACTGCTAGAGCAGAATTCTTGCTGTCTTTCAGCCAAGGCACTGCTGCGTTTCCGCGTGTGTGAAGTGACCTCTGCACACACACATATACAGATCTAGTAAAGCACTTTGGGATCCTTTGGGATGAAAGGTGTTATACAGATTCAAGGTGTTAGTTAAATTCCCATGTCTCTTAGGCATGCCTGTTTGGCAAGGTATTTATGTTCTATACAAGCTAAAATGTCAGTTTGCCTTTAACTTTATCACTCAAAAACAAATGGAAAGCAGAAGGAACATACACCCGGTGGCATGCATGACCCGGCAGAAGTGCTAAGCTGATTCAAGCTGATGGCCCCTAAGAGCAAGGTTCTTGTCCCTCTCTTCAGCACTAAGTAGCCGTGGTATAACACTCTGCCAATGGGAAAATAATAGGACAAAAAACAGGTTTTTTTAAAAAATTGGTTGAAATACTTATTTGTTAATGAAGCTGCATGAAGGGGGCAAGTCTAGTTAGCATCTGGAGCGGGATGCTGGGACTCCAGAAGCATGTGTTCTGATTCCTGCTCTATCCCAACTCAGTGTGTGACCACAGATAGAGAGCGGTGAAGTGACCTACTTCAGTTAGCCATCGATCAACTACACTGAACTTAACCCACCTCTCAGTAATTAATATTTGCAAAGAACTTTGAGCACCGGTATAAAAAGTGCCAACTCTAAGTGCAAATGGTTATCATCCCATAACTCCATTCTGGCAGGGTGCATGCTGCCCAGAGGCAGCTGAATGTCCTTGCAAGGTTGAGAAGAAAAGCATAGGTATTAGGGAATTCTTTGGATCTGGTTCCTGCAAGACTAGTGCCTCTAAACACATCTGTTGGCCACTCTTGCTAATGGACCAGACCAAAACCCTTGATTCATATTCTGAGGTCAGGCGTTTGGAATCCAAAACCAGATCTGAAATTCACACCTCGTTCCCAACTCTACCATAAACTAATTTATTTATTATAGAGGATTTTGTTAGCTCAGCTAGGGACCTTTTGGGAGCCAAGACCTATTTTTGGATCAGATAAGAACCAACTCAAACTCTGCACCAAAAATGCAACTTGCTGAATTATTTCTGTAGTTGTTGACATTTCTCTCACTCCTGTTTCCTGCTTCCAGGCATAAGTGAAAGCAGTGAAACACCATGAGACAATCTGTTCACTGGATACCTCAACTCAGCCAGAGGGAGGACTGGCTGGATTTTCGCTTCTGGTTTTGGAACAAAGTTGAGGATATTTATTCTCCCTCCCAAAGAGGACAAAATGATACCATGCTGATGTGTGTATTATCAGAATCTACTGTGGGTAGATGGGGGAGGCAAACACTGATACTGACCCATAATGTCCAAAGACTATCTGCAAATGCCATTACTGTTATATTCTACAAACACACAGGGTTCTCAAAAAGCATCTTTCTTAAAAAGCAACTTTCTCTGGATAGTGCATGAAATCCATCCAACGCACCATTTCCCTTTCAGGCATGACAAATAGTGTGAGCAAAAGTTATTGCAATAATTCCATCATACCCCAAAACTGATGATGGAAAGCCAGGAAACCTCTTTGCCTATAGAGAAGATATAAAGTGGTATGTGCCATGCCAAGAAATTTGTCTTTGTGAAAGCACTCAGAGAGACTGTAAGAATCCAAGAATAATGTCTTTATATATGGAAAAGATAGCTTTCCCCTCTGAATTACAGAGAAGCATCAGTGAAGGAGGAGACTGGGTCAGATTCTGCTCTCACTAAGATGGGTGAAAATTGGTGGCTGGAGCCAGTCCTATGATTTTACACTGGTGTAAAACGAGTGTGTGATCAGAATCATGGCTTTTCTGGGACAACCCCTTTCATGGTCTCTCTAAATAGCTCTGAGATGCTTTTTATGGAAAAAAAAAGATAAGATAAGAGCTGCTGTACAGTGATGCAATCAGAGGTCTAACCAATCACTGAAGAGAACCCTGGTTGTTAATGACTATGTGGGTATGAACTGTACCATTTAGAACATGGAGCTGGTGTGGTTTTTCTTTTTCAGTCTCATTACAGAGCATGTGGGATACATGCTGGCAAAGACAGTTGCTATACTCAAGCACCCCGGTTTCTAGGAGGTTCTAGCTTTGCTGTTTGTGTCCTGGAGGAGAGGATATTTACAAGAGCAGTGGGTTGGGCCCATTTTATTCCATATAAAGGCAAAGGAATCTGGAAAAGGGACAGTATGTTTATGTTATGATCCCGGGGAAAAAATTAAAAGTTACTTTTAACTTATGCCCCTTTCACTGGCCTCGTTGCTGTCTTTGGAAAGGAAACAAATACTACACGGCAAAGAGTCCTGTGGCACCTTATAGACTAACAGACGTATTGGAGCATAAGCTTTCGTGGGTGACTACCCACTTCGTGGGTCATGCATCTGAAGAAGTGGGTATTCACCCATGAAAACTAATGCTCCAATACGTTTGTTCATCTATAAGGTGCCACAGGACTCTTTGCCGCTTTTACAGATCCAGACTAACACGGCTACCCCTCTCATACTAAATATTACATGGTAACCATGTGAGCATTCGATTCTGTAAAATCTAAGGCATCTTCCTGCTTTTGCTTCATGCATTTGGAAGCACATCTCTAGTTAGTCACACTTGCTAAATTACCTTAGGCCTTATACTCGGGCTTTTGTTAACAAGATGGTTTGCCATATAAGAACCTTTATTTAAATGTGAATCATGCATGATTGGAATGGCTGCACTTAAAATGAAAGATGCCAACCATCAATTACCTCTGTCCTCATGGGAACCTCCAGCTTCCAGCCCTTACTTTAAAAAGGGAAACGATAAACCTTGCTATGATAATTAAATATATGGCTCTACACCACTTGAAGGATATTGTCAGAGTGGGAGATATACAACGTCCTTTGAACATTTCCACTTAATATAAGGATTGGCACCAGTGCGATGTTCCCTTTCAAGAAAGAGATCTTGGCATCATTGTGGATAGTTCTCTGAAAACATCTGCTCAGTGTGTATCAGACAAAAAAAGCTAACAATATTAGGACCCATTAGTTAAGGTATAAATAATAAAACAGTACATATAATGCTTTTATACAAATTCATGGTACGTCCACAGCTTTAATACTGCGTGTAGTTCTGGTCAGCCGCCCCCCGCCCCTGAAAGAAATATATTAGAATTGGAAAAGGTGCAGAGAGGGGCAACAAACATGATTAGGGATATGGAACAGCTTCCATGGGAGGAGAGCTTAAAAAACTGGGATAGGCACCTATATAAAATCATAGCCTGGAAATATCAATTAATATCAGCCAACAGCAGAATATTTGGTCAAATGCTGGTTTTTAAGAATAACTTTGTATCTGTAGTTCCATAGTGTAACCATATAACATCGATTTAGGATAAGACTGTGTCTGTGAACTTTAATTTGATGCTGTTCCATATGCCATTAACCTGCACCTAAATATCTGTGTTTTGTTTTCAGAAGCCTTGTGTGTTGTGTTTGTACATTGGACCAATTCTCCAATCTGGTAAGGTACAAAGCAGCGCTCATAAGGCTGGGCATGGGGTCCCTCGCATACAAACACTCTCCACCAGTGGAAAGCTGATGAAGGTGCTCGGCTGCATTCAGCTGCCCCGCCACCCCGACGGGTGCCTGATTAGTGGAGCAGGACTCTACTATGGCTCAGCCTCCACTGCAGGAAATAGAGCAGCAGGGGGAATAATCTAACAGCTGCTGAGCCTGGGCAGCCAAGGATGAGGGAGCTGTGTGCAATTGCCATTCTCCACATCTGAACACAGGTCAAACAGAACAGAGCATGCTGGCCATTGAGTTTACTGGTGAGAACATTTTAATGTTGGGTCAGATTTAAAATTGTTGAGCTGTGATGAAATATCCACGTCTTTCTCCTTGGGAAGAACGTATCTTATTGTCTGTTACTTTTTCTACATATGTATTTGTCAACAGGTGGTCTATTTGTAGCCTTATTACCATGGCATACCTCACCGTAATTCTAGCCTACCAGAGTGGAGCCGGGCTAGAATTGTGAGAACAACTAGGAGACCAAAAATGTAAGAGGAGGATGGAAGCCTGGGTATCCCTGACAGTGTAATCTATCAGGGGATGTTTTAATTTAAACATGACAAAGAAAACAGACTGTCCACTCTTATGTCCCCTCCTGGGCTAGTGGTACAGTGACAGAGAAAAACCCTTGGAAATGGCTGATGTGCACTTTCGGTCTTTGAATAAAGAGGAGCTTTTCTGAAAGTTAAGAACTTGTTTACGCATTAATGAGGAGTGGAATTAGAATGGATGCTTAAGCACTCAATGCCTGAAATCATTAGCAGAAAACCACTGCAAACAGAACATCCTTTGCAGTTATTAAAACATTGAGTTTACATGTGGCTTAAGGGGAACAGCCTTGGCTTTGGCACATCCGAGGTTTGGAAGAAAGCAACTCTGCAAAGGTGTCGGCAAATAAGTGATCCCACTGCCTCCAAAAGCTGAGATTTACCAAGATGAGAAACTCTGGGGCCCAAATTGGAGGGTCCTAATTTTCAAAAAGTGCTCAGCTCCCAATGTGAACACAAAGCCCTGTTACCGGTTCTCAAGCTAGTCACTTCGGAAAATCTTAGCATCAGGCTTTGCTGTGTCAAAGAACAGCCTTGCAGTCAGTTAAGCCGAGAATACAGGGCATCTTTTCTCATTGCACCAATGTAACATTAGTGAGACAAACAAACATGTCCAGTATGTTATGATCTGGAGTTTCATATGGAATTAAAATAACCGTTGAAGAAAAAGGAAGAGATGAAAAGTTTCATCAACTAGTAGGTTTCAAATGAGAGCTTTGAACCCCATCCCTAATGCCAACTGTTCAAGGGATTTCTCTGATGTTGCCCTTACTTTGATTAAATCAGCTTGAAAACCTCCATAAGTTGATATGAGATAGCACTGTGCAATTTTTACATCAAAATGTATTCTTTGAAGATTGAAATAAATATATCATTTCAATATATCAGTTAATATGATGAGTAGAAAATGAGAAGCATTCCTCTGCAGCAATATCCAGATATGTTGATACTTTGCTTAATTATTTCTGATTTCATGTATTAATCACTATGTATTTGCAGGAAAGAAATGTGTATTGATTTCTACTGCTTCTCCAATGGTTTCTGTATGCTGGGGGTACAATGACCAATGACCAGTGTTTCACTGTAATGAAATTTGTTCTCATCACAAATTACAGTCTACAACTGTTATTGTCTATGCTGATTAGCCTAATACATTACCCAAAAAACATCAGACACCTTAAAGATTAGCTGTTTGTAATGTTTAAACAATGCTAATAACATTTGATTCATAGTAACATATACTTGCGCTTCCAACCTTTAGTGTTTGCTGTCCACAACATCTAATTGTAAATGTATCAATGGTTTAATGTTATCATGGATACCTGTTGGATAATGCATAGTATTCCAAACTATCTATGGTTTCAGAGTAACAGCCGTGTTAATCTGTATTCGCAAAAAGAAAAGGAGTACTTGTGGCACCTTAGAGACTAACCAATTTATTTGAGCATGAGCTTTCGTGAGCTACAGCTCACTTCATCGGATGCATACCGTGGAAACTGCAGCAGACTTTATATATACACAGAGAATATGAAACAATACCTCCTCCCACCCCACTGTCCTGCTGGTAACAGCTTATCTAAAGTGATCATCAGGTTAGGCCATTTCCAGCACAAATCCAGGTTTTCTCACCCTCCACCTCCCCCCACAAATTCACTCTCCTGCTGGTGATAGCCCATCCAAAGTGACAACTCTTTACACAAAGTTCATGATAATCAAGTTGGGCCATTTCCTGCACAAATTCAGGTTCTCTCACTCCCTCACCCCCCTCCAAAAACCCACCCCCATACACACACAAACTCACTCTCCTGCTGGTAATAGCTCATCCAAACTGACCACTCTCCAAGTTTAAATCCAAGTTAAACCAGAACATCTGGGGGGGGGGGTAGGAAAAAACAAGAGGAAATAGGCTACCTTGCATAATGACTTAGCCACTCCCAGTCTCTATTTAAGCCTAAATTAATAGTATCCAATTTGCAAATGAATTCCAATTCAGCAGTTTCTCGCTGGAGTCTGGATTTGAAGTTTTTTTGTTTTAAGATAGCGACCTTCATGTCTGTGATTGCGTGACCAGAGAGATTGAAGTGTTCTCCGACTGGTTTATGAATGTTATAATTCTTGACATCTGATTTGTGTCCATTTATTCTTTTACATAGAGACTGTCCAGTTTGACCAATGTACATGGCAGAGGGGCATTGCTGGCACATGATGGCATAAATCACATTGGTGGATGTGCAGGTGAACGAGCCTCTGATAGTGTGGCTGATGTTATTAGGCCCTATGATGGTGTCCCCTGAATAGATATGTGGGCACAATTGGCAACGGGCTTTGTTGCAAGGATAAGTTCCTGGGTTAGTGGTTCTGTTGTGTGGTATGTGGTTGTTGGTGAGTATTTGCTTCAGGTTGCGGGGCTGTCTGTAGGCAAGGACTGGCCTGTCTCCCAAGATTTGTGAGAGTGTTGGGTCATCCTTTAGGATAGGTTGTAGATCCTTAATAATGCGTTGGAGGGGTTTTAGTTGGGGGCTGAAGGTGACGGCTAGTGGCGTTCTGTTATTTTCTTTGTTAGGCCTGTCCTGTAGTAGGTAACTTCTGGGAACTCTTCTGGCTCTATCAATCTGTTTCTTTACTTCTGCAGGTGGGTATTGTAGTTGTAAGAAAGCTTGACAGAGATCTTGTAGGTGTTTGTCTCTGTCTGAGGGGTTGGCGCAAATGCGGTTGTATCGCAGAGCTTGGCTGTAGACGATGGATCGTGTGGTGTGGTCAGGGTGAAAGCTGGAGGCATGCAGGTAGGAATAGCGGTCAGTAGGTTTCCGGTATAGGGTGGTGTTTATGTGACCATTGTTTATTAGCACTGCAGTGTCCAGGAAGTGGATCTCTTGTGTGGACTGGACCAGGCTGAGGTTGGTGGTGGGATGGAAATTGTTGAAATCATGGTGGAATTCCTCAAGGGCTTCTTTTCCATGGGTCCGGATGATGAAGATGTCATCAATATAGCGCAAGTAGAGTAGGGGCTTTAGGGGACGAGAGCTGAGTACACATCAGAAATATTATACTTCCTAGACAACTGGATTAATTTTCTCCTTGTGGAATAGTTACATAGTCTTCCATGAATATGGCATTCAATGATGCACTTAAGCCAATGACACAAGGTTGGGGATGGGTTAAGTATCAGAGGTATCTATTACAGAAGGAATTATTTGTTAATGAATAACTTGTCTGAATTGTGATCACACAATTAAATGTACCGCTTGCAATTCACTGATATTCATTGCTTTGATACAAAGGTAATAAGAACCTTGGAAAACCATGTGGAGAGTCCTTGCCCCATCATGAATTACAATTCTCAGCCATTTATTTGTTAGGCTGATTAACCTAATACCATACATCTTCCCCCCGACCCCCAAAACAAATCAAACGTCTTAAAGAAATCTCAGAGAATTTAAGCCTCAGAGAACTGTAGAGCTCTTCTGGTATCTATGGGGTAAGAAATAGTAACCTCAGCTGCTTTTATAGGCGTTCTGTGAGGGGAACAAACACTGCCTCCTGGTCAAAGAATTCCTAAGGAATGCCACCCTCTCCTAGGCTGGTTACTCCCATATTTGGGAAAAAAAGGAATTTGCTCGTGTAAATGTGCAAGTGGTGGCCAGCTTCTCTGAATTCACTGGTTTCAGAGTAACAGCCATGTTAGTCTGTATTCGCAAAAAGAGAAGGAGTACTTGTGGCACCTTAGAGACTAACCAATTTATTTGAGCATGAGCTTTCGTGAGCTACAGCTCACTTCATCGGATGCATACCGTGGAAACTGCAGCAGACTTTATATATACAAATTCTCTCAAGATTCAGTGAATTCAGAAAAAAGAGAAGGAGTACTTGTGGCACCTTAGAGACTAACCAATTTATTTGAGCATGAGCTTTCGTGAGCTACAGCTCACTTCATCGGATGCATACCGTGGAAACTGCAGCAGACTTTATATATACACAGAGAATATGAAACAATACCTCCTCCCACTCCACTGTCCTGCTGGTAATAGCTTATCTAAAGTGATCATCAGGTTAGGCCATTTCCAGCACAAATCCAGGTTTTCTTACGCAATGTGTAAAGAGTTGTCACTTTGGATGGGCTATCACCAGCAGGAGAGTGAATTTGTGTGGGGGGTGGAGGGTGAGAAAACCTGGATTTGTGCTGGAAATGGCCTAACCTGATGATCACTTTAGATAAGCTATTACCAGCAGGACAGTGGGGTGGGAGGAGGTATTGTTTCATATTCTCTGTGTATATATAAAGTCTGCTGCAGTTTCCACGGTATGCATCCGATGAAGTGAGCTGTAGCTCACGAAAGCTCATGCTCAAATAAATTGGTTAGTCTCTAAGGTGCCACAAGTACTCCTTCTCTTTTTTCTGAATTCACTGAATCTTGAGAGAATTTGTGAATTCTCCATTTCCCCCGTGGATGGTTTGATTCAGAGCTGCCCAGTATTGCTGGAGTAAAATTCACAAAGAAAAAACAACATTAACAACTCTGGAATTCATTTAAAATCTTCCATGCAGGTAAATATTATTGTCCTAGAGTTAGACCATGGATTTAGATACTGATTTATTCTCAACCTCCAAGCAAAGAGTGATAATTTGTACTTGCAACATAAAGCTGGCCTTTAATTAATGCAGCACTCTCAGTAAGAACAGTAATGAAGAGCTATGCTTCTAAGGTGTAAATGCACCAAGAGCCTGGAACAACTCACAAACAGATAAAAGCATTGAGCTCCATCTCTCAGATGACCGTTCCAGAGCATAGCTCTCTGGAAATTCATAAACTAATTTGAAAAACTCTTCTTTCACCATGTGAGTGAAGCTGAGAACCTCTGCAGAAGGTTATCCTCATCCTTACCATGGGCAGCAGCCAGCTCCCAGAGGGATCTATTAGAAATTGCAAAGACAACTTCATTTTTTTTTTTGCAAAATTTTAGTTGCTCACAATTGTAACATAAAACGCTGCTTAATTCCATCCACGGGGAGCCTACTGTAAGCAGAGATGGGATGGGAAGCTGCTGCTTTGACTCCCTGGCCGTGGTTTCTTGTTCCTCACGGTGGTACTCATGTCCTTGCCAGCATGCGGATGGGGAGACGCAGGACAGAGCACATCCAGCCGTGGCTGCAGCTCAAAGGCCTCGGCGGATTGTGCTGTTAGTGCAGACACACAGGGCTCCCTGGTGCTGGGTGCACAAGGGCTGCCCGGCTTTACTGTGCCAATGGCCAGTTGCTGCTGTTATGGAGGCAAAAAGACTGGCCCCCTCACCTAGCCTAAAAGAGGGGATGGAGTGTGCGGCTCCAGCCAATCAGCAGGCCCATGGGAGCCTGTGGGGAGACCAGTCATGCAACCTGATGCAGATTTGGGCTGTGATAGGTCAAGAAGTGTGAGGTGTGCTTGGGAGACCTGGACATGAATGCACCAGCTGGCACTGTTGGGGATGCACTCTGCAAACTGGGAAAGAGGTTGCTTTGTAGGCCATTACCCAGACTGCTCTTCTCCCTGACCATTATGCACAGGACTGCCAATGTCACCCTCCCCTCCCAAACCTGACAGTTGGTAATTTCAAATATCCCTGAGTGCTATTGAGCCTGATTCTACAACCCATCCGCATGAGATGTGTTTATTCACATCAGTATTCCTAGTGAATGCAGGGCATGCATCTGCATTGAAAATGGCAAGAGATTCTTCCATCATTGTTAGTTCTGTGAGGCTGATCCATCGGTGCTCACAAAGGTAGCTAATGTAGAAGGGATGCCAACATTTTTATCATCTTGTCCTCTAGACGTGCTCAGAGCAGGGTCAGAAGACACTGTGGTTAAAATGGTAGCATCCGCACAGGCATTGTTTATACCAGCCAGTGTTATTGTCACCGGTGGAGCTGAACTTGTGCTAGATCAATGCGGGGACAATTCTCATGGTGGACAAGTCTGATAAGTAAGTCAGTAAGTACTACTCATTGTGAGTGAGGGTTGCAAAATTTGGCCTTCAGAGATTGTGTGAAAGTCAGTTTGTCCTCACTGCACAACCGTGGATTGTAATGAGAGCAGCCATCTTACACTTCAACTGTTAAAAATATTAATTATGTTCAGACATATGAAGGCTGTCCTTCTACATGTCCTGAAGGGTAGTGTGTGCCTTCTGCTTCCTGAGCAAAACTACTCAACTCAGCTGCCAGCAATGTGATCCCTCTGTTTCTTGCTATTCTAAATAACCAAACAAGCAGAAAATAGAAGACACTAATATTAATATTAAAAAGGCACTTAGAGTTTTAATCAAGCTTTAGGGGAGGAAAGAGACATCTAACATGCCACTTTACACAGTTGATAAAATGTTTGACATTTACTGGTGTCGGTAATGAATCTTGTCTAAATTTTCCCTTTTAAAATGCCACTCCAGACACTCTGTCTGTGGGGTTTAGAAAGCACTTGTCCTACAAAGTATTATTATGACTAAAGATATTAAACTGTAGCTCCATTCAATCATACCAGCCCTACGATATGGCTGAAATACAAATCCCCACTTCTAATGCAAGGAGAGATCTCTCAACTTAGTATATCCAGGGAAATGGAAGAGACAGGCTATTTTTCTGAAACTGTGATGCTTGCAGTAATGTTTGTACTTGTGCACTTCCACATAATGGACAGATGCTGAAGGTGCACAGGATGCAAATGAATAAATATGTCTGGCTAACAGGAAGTGGCTTTGCTTGTCCCATAAGTCGTACCGTGTCGATGCCAAGAGATAATGCTGGAGCATAATGCCATTTGTTATTTCTTTGCCTTTGTTCAGATAGATTTGCTCCTCCCCCGCCCCCAGCTCCTAGATCCATCCCATAAATCTTTCTTTCTTTCTTTCTTAGAGTGAAACAGAGCTGAATGCTAGGCTTAATAAATCCATAGACGTTTAGAGACTGGGGAGAAAAACCTAGTGTATCACCCACTACTGACACAAGGTTGTTACCTGCAGTCCATTTTGGAGTACAGGGACCCAGGCTACTTTCAGATGGTTCAGGATGCACTGCTTCCACCTCTTTCCATGTCTAGAGCTCACTTTTTAACAGTGCCTTTCCAGCAACTAAACTCAATACCCCTTAGTGCTGTTTGATGCCCCGTATTCGGTTGCTTGTCCAAGGATCCTCCTGAACAGTTCTTCTCCCACCATTCTCTTTATAACTCTCAAATGCTTGCACACAGGGTGTCCAAAAGCTATTTTAAGTTTTCCTCCTCAAGGGTGATGCTGGAAAAAGAAACTTATGGTATTCTCCCAAGCTCCACCCATTTATGAATGAAAATGAGAGGCCAATCACAGCAGACTATGCAGATATTTATTCCATAGCACTTTCCTCTTCCGTCTCACATGCTTTGACCAGTAGTTAAATTAGATAGCAATACTGACATTTAAGTTCTTATTCACCCTCAAACTAGGCACTCCATTGAGATGTACAGTAAGAGCTCGCCCATCTCTCAGAGCTATTGTTTTGCTCTCTTGAGCATCATTGCATTGGTTTACATTTTGTTCACATTTTGAAAATTATCTTTGAAACTATGGGGCCTAGAGACTTAATTTTTCTTTTCCTCTCAGGTTAAATTCTGGAGCAGAGAATGGCAGCGCACAGAGGTTGGCTCACTCAGTGGCAATGAACAAGCCAAATCCTCATAACCCAGAATATTTGACCCTCCATGAGGAAAGGATAGATGTTTTGGAAATATTAATAAACTAGCTGGGAAGCATTTTTGCTTGATCTGAGGGTTGGTTATAACCATGCGCCAGGTATTTGTGGTTAAGAAAAAAAAGCTTCTTACGTTCCTCACCTGTAATAAAGATTGCTTATCTGCTCAGAGGGCATAGATTTATTTTTATCCCATATGAAGATTGGCAGATAGGTTAGATAGATAATACATGGTATGTATGTAAAATCTCCAAGGGAAAACAGATGGTGCAGAATGAAACCAGATCCAGAGCACATCCGCCTCTGCAGCTGCTACCCACAACACAGGCTTTTCAAAGGCACTTAAGTCAAATCTGTCTGATTGCTTTCACTCTAACCTCCTCTTCTTATTCCAATGAAATAAGTATGGAGAAGCCTCTTCTGTCTAATGAGAACGCTACTGGGTTATCAAAAAGCAAAAGCAGCTTCCTACTTGCCAGACCATTGGTGTAGAAAAATAAGGAATGCCTTGGTTTTCTGATCCCAGCTGAAATCTCAAGCACAGTGCAGAAGGAACTAATCCAGATCCCACTGAAGTCAATGAAAAGTCCCCCAAAGACACAGAAGAAAATTGCATCGGGATCATAGCTGGCAACAAGCTAGAGAACCTGTAGTTGTTTGTTAGATTTGGTTTTGTACTTGAGTCTTCAGAGGGAGTGTGATCAGGGCTTGTATGTGTGTTACAAAGACACATAGAGGAGGGAGGGAAGGAGAAACAGAGGGAGAACAAGACATAAGGAAAAAAATTCATCTCACTTTCTCATTCTTTCTCTCATCTTCTTCTCTGTGGGAGATCTTGTTCACCATCCTGATCTTGCCACAGTGCTGAATGCTAACAGGATAAGCCTGAATCCAAACCTAGCAGTATGGGGGGCAATTCCAGCTCAGATTCCCAATACCAAACCCCCATTCTGTGGGGGTGTCCAGTGGACCCAGTGCCCTACTCATCCCAGCAAGCTGCAGACTTCTCAACCCCATCCTCCTAGCTAAAAGTTGTAAGCAAATAACCTTGACTCTTCAGCTCTGCTTGCACAGAATGTGGAGCATGACAACAGCAGACACTTTATATTTTATCAGTAAGTGGCAGTTGTCTTGTTTAAATACAGCTTATGCTCCATGGCTACTAAATTGCAGTTTATCTAAGGAGCATTTACGTTCCTCTCCTGGAAGGACACTGCAGAGAGAAACATATAAGCGTCTACTTCCTTGGCCCTGCCACTCTGTCATGCGCTTCTCCTCATTTGGAGGATTTAATTTTGGGGAGGATGGGGGAGAGAAATAAATTATTCTTTGAAAGTTAGCGTATTTCTCAGGGGCATGGTGTAAAAAATGAGGTTTTAATAGCTTTGAAATTGAGGTTCCCTGTGCCAATAGGACAAGACACTCCAAGTCAAATGACAAATCTATTAGGAGAAAAACCAAATATTTTGTTAGTCAGAGGACAGAAAACAGTGTCTTAAGACACTTCTATGGTTTGAAGCTTTCTGAAATGTTTGGTAGTTACCATAGTCTCAATCTTTCCCCTATTTTTTTTAGGTATTGGCTTTGGGAACAGAACACTTATCCTTTCCTTCCAGGACATGGCTTGGAGTTCCTCAACTTAATGCATATATTTGGCAGTTGATTATATAATGAAAATACTTGACACTTCTAAATCACCTTATATCTGATGCTCTCAAACATCCATCAGTTAATTAACCTAATAGAGTCCCTGCCAGGTGGTAAATATAATTTTTCCATCTGAGAGATGGGTAGACTGATACACAGGGAGATGTTGTGACTTGGTCTATACCACACAGTGGCTAGAATAGAACAGAACACAGGCAACTTGAATCCCATGTCTCTGCTCTAACCACTGAACAGTGCCACCTTGTTAGCACTGTCATAATATTCAGGTTCCACAATTTGTTTCAGGGATAAGTATAAGGATATTCCCGGCATTGTTAGAAAAATCCATGAGAACAGTGAAAGCAAACAAAGAAGGTAGAATAAACATCAATTATTTAGTTCAGAGGTTTCTAGCAGAGTGTTGCTAGCATTTATTCTATTAGCAACCTTTGAAAAACAAAGTTGTTAAAATTAAAACACACCATCAACATTAAAAAAATAATGGAGTGAATTATTTGAAGGGGGAACTGAAATGTGACACAAACTGACACACTTTCAATCCAAAGTGTAAACAAATTGCAGAGACGGCTTTCATTGCAGGAGAGTCTGAGTCTGATCCCCCTTTTACTAATTAACAACTCAGCAAAACCCAATTAAAACAAAACCAAGAGAGCTCTTGTTGCTTTCTGTTTATCCACAGACCAAGGATAATACAGGGAAATGAACTGGAAATGCTCTGCACAGCGCCATGGCAATTCATTTGCAGAATCAGCATGCTCTTTGTATCCCCAGAGAACCTGATCAGCCCCCTACGGGCATGAAGGGGTTTGGAAATCTGGCTGGCTTCCTTCTGATTTACTCATGAGAGTCAGCTCCCCCAAACTAAACAAGGTGCACTAGCCTTCAGCTGGGGCTAGGAATCAAAGCAAAGGAATCTTCTGGGGCTGCGGTATGAACAGGCCAGAAGGCCACAGGCAATTAATGTAGGCTAGCAACCAGTACACCGAGATCCCCCGGCTATGAGCCCTGGCGGCAGTGGAACTGAAACAGAAGCCAAGGCAGAGGCCTGGGGTGACCAGTTTATAAACAGACCACACTGCCACAGCCGATTAACAGACTGGCAAGTTATTACCTCACTTATTTGTTTGTCTCAGTATCTGCATATCTTGTTTACCACTTTGTTTAAGACCAGGGATAATGAATTAGGCTGCTCTGAACTCCTAGTGCATTGCTCTAATTAGAGAATTTTTACACTCTCAGCGTGCACTCAGGCAGGGGGTTTGGGCACACAGCAGGGGAGGGGAACATACTTTCTTCTGATGCTCTGTAGTTTGGGCCAACGTTCACAGCTGCCCATGTTCTGCAGGAAAGGGGTGCCTGTGGGCTGCGCTTTTCAAAGGCTGTTCCAGCAGGTGATGACACCCAGGCTCGGCCTGCCTGAAGACAAGTCTCCTTCCCCTGTTCTAGGCCCAAAGCAGGGAGCTAGGCAGAGATTGTGTCACGGTCACTGGATACCAAGAAGAACCCACATAATCCCCACGAAAAACAGGATATCAGACATGCCAGCCCGTCACATCCCTCCTGCCGTGCCTGCTCTGGTTAGCCGCAGGAGCCAGGGAAGGGGCTACAGCTGTGCACTTTATCCCCCAAATGATGCCTTTTCAATCCAAATGCTCAGGAACCACCCTGCACCGGCAGCATTTCAGGGCAGGGAGTGTGCTGTCTGGGAGTCTTGCCTGCCCCAACCCAGCACGGAGAGGCTGCAAAGCATCCAGCCTACCGGGAATAGCCTGCTCCCCTTCTCAGGTGCATATGGCGATGTGCCACCAGAATGATGGAGACACCTGAACCTAACACTTGGATAGATGCAACAGCCATTCTAGTGCATGTGAGAGCATTATCCTGTCAGTGTTGTGCCCTGCTGTCGGAAGTAATGACAGGGGTCAGGAGCCAGGTTTTCGGAGGCCAATTTCCATCCCTTTAGGGAAGAAAAGGCAAAATAAGTCACAAGTATAAATATCCCCTGCATGATGTTCACAGTAGTTTGCTACTGTTCTCCCCCAAAAGAGCACAGGCAGTAGTGACTAGCTAGTACATGTGAGTCCGGGTAGGGTCTGCAAAATCTACCCACAAAAACCATAAGCTGCAGCCCCAGGTGCGTGTCTCCCTCTCACTCACACACACATCCGTTGTGTTCATGTACAATGTGTGCTTTTCATTTCCGCATGCCGCATCGCCCACCCTGGGGTCCATGCACATCCCAGTCACAACGCCCGGCATGGATGGGACAAGGATGACTCACAGCCTCCCTCGTGAATAGAGATTCTGTGCAGTGAGTTGCCCTGCTCACCCTGGCATCACAGAAGACATGGGAAGCAGCGAGAGAGCCGATGCCGAGGGTGTCCCTTTGGCTCCCCGGAAAGGGCCTACTGGTGAGTACGCCCAGGGTGTTGGTGACCCAGGCTGGGGCAAAGAGGAGTGACTGCTGTTGCTCATGTGCCCAGCTCATCACAAGGCATCGCAGCCCATATCCATGGCTTGTTCCACTCATATCCCCTCGCTGAGACGTTGTGTCATTTAAAAACCCCCTTCCCCACTCACAACACCCCGTACCCATTGTGGGCATGGAGGCAAAAGGTGACAGTTTAGCTAAATAACGGCTAGGCAGGTGGCAAATGATGATCCCCACCTCTGACTGGCTGTGAACCATGCACACAGATAGCGTACCTTAGCACCAGAGTGTTGGTTTTATTACCCACCCTGAACTTGGTTGTTTCAGCCCCTTTGGTAGGTCTTACTTTTTAGACTGCAATCTCTTTGGGGCAGGGAATGTCATTTATAATATATTAATACAGTGTCTAGCACTGGGGCCTTGCGATGCTATTGCAGTACACGTTTGTTAATTAATAATGATCATCATCTTAGCTTAAATCTAGTCCTAACACGAAAAGCAAAGCAGCATCCCAGACTTCAACAGAACCTCCAGGTTGGTTTTGTTTGCTGGGGGAGTTTTTTCACCAACATTTTGGACGTCTTTATTTTCCAGAGGGCATGGTGACAGTCTTTCCCAACCACAGCCTCTTTCTTTCGTGAATATTTGCTTCACCTGCATCTCTCTCCATGGAGTATCAGCATACGTGCCCCACACAGCAGTCTAGCTGCTGAAAACCGTTGCCAATAAATCGTTTCTGGATGTCAACATATACCCTGAAAGCTGATATAGACAAACTGAGAAATAGTTTGGAGACAGCGAGAGAGGGGAGGGCAAAAAAGCCCCAGACTCAACTGGAAGAGATTTTGCTTTACATTAAATAAGAAAAAGACAATGCTAAGGAGATCTTCTCCCCGTGACATGCAAGAGAATTATTTATGACTTGTTACTAACTGGGATGAACATGCGATAATCATTTCTAATTTCATATTCAGAGATCATTACCATCCCTGGCGGCGGAAGGGGCATGAAAAGTGAGTCTTTGAGACCCTGCAAGTTAGTTTAACTATGCATAGGAACTGAGAGAAATTGCTATGGTTGGAGCAGCTTCAGATGGGGAATGATGATGACAGAGGGACCAGCTGACTCCTGTATCAGGAATGCTTAGCCAGGATTAACATGGGATGAGCACCTGGAGTAGAGGGATCCATGAGTATGCAGTGGCAACATAATGACTTCTCTGTTGCACCTGCTTCCAGGCTGTCAGAACAGGAGTCTTGGCTGGGGCATCCCTACACCCCAGCATTGCTTAGCTGCCGTAATGGCCTTTGGCAGCCAACGTAAGTTAGAGTTGGAAGCCAGCCCAGCACAGAGTTTTCCCAAAATTGCAGTGGTACAAAGTTGGGTGAGTGCATCCCTCTTGAGTGACATCATGCACTCCCTGGCTGGAGCCAGTGGGCCATATAATTTAATGAATATATAGCCCTTACAAGAATTTACACTTGAACCATTTTCCCAAGCCGTTCAATACTGTGTGAGTATGCTATCATTTCAGCTACAGGGAAGAGAAAACAAAGAAGGCATTGTATATATTCCCACCTTGATGCACATCAGTTCTCCTTGCACCATGGTGACATGATGAGAACATATCCCTAGGAAGCCTGAAGGAGCTTTAAGTTTATGTAGTGAGATAAACACAGCTGCAGCCCAGCTGACTGTGAAGTTCTAAATTCCTAGCAGACAGCAGCACAATAAAGTCTTTCATTTCTTTAGCGTGCCAAGTGTGGAATGAAAGCACTTATGAACTCTGTGTGGCCACAAAGAGACACAGGACAAAGTCTCTTGATAGAGCTACAATCTAAATTCTGTTATTGGCCTTTTACCCCTTGAGTACAATGGGTCATGTCTTCTGCATCCTGCAACAAAACACCCATCTCTCTCTGGGCTAGATGAGTGAAGATGGTGATCTCGCCCCATTAGTAACAGCATGATAAGTTTGGCTAAAAGTCCAGGTCCTGAATAGTCGGAAAGAAGCTATTGTATATGTCAACCCATGGCCTAATGTTAGAGTGACGCATTAGCAAGTCTCCCATCTAGCACCTTTGTCCTGAGTGTCTCGGAAAGCATCGATGAAGAAAAGCAAACGGGAACCCTGGTTATGTGTCTCTACTTATTGAAACAAGACAGCACATCTCCCTACCTGCGTCAGTAGCAGTAGGAGCTATGATATATTTATTTAAATTGAATGGGGCACTTACTGATAGGGTGCTAGGGTACCTCCTCCTGACCGCTATAGGGATTAGGTCTTTCCAGGTCAGCACCCCATTCTGCTGCTCGTTGCTGCCTCTCTCTTCCCCTCATGGGGAGTTGTGAGGATCAGCTGTTTAGTGTCTGTAAGGGACTTTGAATGTGTAAGTTATAGAAACGCTATATATGATTGTTACCACCTACTCTTCCAAAAACCCATTCAGCAGAGGCCATGGAGGGCTGGGCAGTGTGTAAGCTCTATCTCCCACCTCTACCTGCTGCCTGCATCAAGGAGAGGAGACTTTGTGCTTTTCGTTGTGTCCCGTTTTAGAAGCTTACTGAGCAGGGATCCTAAGCTGGGCCCAGCACTCACCCAGACCTCTACTTTGCAGTGTCTGGGTGTTTCAGCAGGCTGAGCCCCCGACAGTTCGCCCTTTGGCAGACACAAACATAAGCACAAACAAATCTTCCCTCAGACAACTTCTGTAAAGCTGTGGGCCCAGCTAGGCCCACCGGCAAGGGTAAAGGATACATTCCTATCACAAGGGCATCTGCAGCAAGTCCTCGCTTCCCTCCAGCAGGAGTCACTGGACAGTGCTTGGCTGAGAAGTTCTTGCCTCTAGCCAGCCCCTGCTCCAGGATCTCCTGGCTGGAGACCTGCTCTCCTCCTGAGCTGCTTTGCCACGAGCTGAAATGGGCTTCTCCCTCTGAAGCCTCCCTCCAGACCTGATATCGCTCACAGGTGTCCCCTGAGCGCAGATTAGCCTCTTAACCCTGTGTTGCCCAGTGTAGGGTCTGTATATCCAGAATGTTCTTCTCAGTCTGCAGAACAATCGCCCTAAGCAGTTAGCAGAGGTTCAGAACCTGAGCTCCCCTTAGGCCAAAGCTTCCATTCATGACTCTGGAGAGATATATGGGAGTCCAAGGGTTTGTCTTGCTCTGAGACAACACTCTTGCAGGGACCCTGAGAGATGTCATTTGGCAAGACCATTTCTCATTTGACTGCCGGCTGGAGTCATACATGCAGGATTCCGATAGGAGACATCAATGATTTATACACTGAATTATGCCTTGCACACACACTTCTTTAATGTATGGAAATGTCACATTGCTTTAACTGTTACACTGAACTTCTGTCCTCCAATAAATGGCTAATTTCCTTCCAAGGATAAAGTAGGTACATTATTTTTGGCTGACCAATTTAGCTTGGGGCACTCTAATTTTTTCCTATCTACTCCGAGGACACATACTTCACCATGATTGCCTCAGAGCAATGACAGAACAGGCACATTTCTAATGACTGGCATAGTCTGTACAAAATACGTTAAATATATTAAGTCTGGCACTGTCTGTGTCTCAGGAGATACTTGCAATGCTGCACGTGGGAACATATTCCACCCTTGCAGCTCCTTTCCCGGAGCAGTGGTTAGGCTTTGCTACCTCACTCTGCTAAGAATATCCCCCATCCCCCAAACTGAGGTTGGGTGGAGGGCACCAATATTTTCAGGCAATTCATATTCATGCCCAACTGTGCAATGCCCTGAAATCCACTGTAACATGGAGAAGTATGTGTGGGTTGCAGATGGCAGCCAGCCGATTTGACAGCGTCAGACCAGCTGAGACTTCACTGTGGATCTTAAGAGATATTTACAGATGTACGGATGGAAATAGGGGTCAGGTGCAACCCTGGAATCTAGTAGGTGAGAGGAAAGCGGGTAAGGGCGGGGACTTACCCAGCTCAACAGCAAATGTCAATGTGGCCGAACACTACAGTTTACTAAATAATGTCTCATCTGTACAATGGTCCAGATCCTGAAGTCGTGATTCAGTTTGTATTCAGGCTGAAGCTGATGTGGTAGGACTTAGGAGCACGAGTCCTACGGAGACTCCTCCTACATCACTGAGGTTCCCACGACAATTTCAGCCCATTCCAACAGAAGTTGGTCCACTAAAAGATATTCCCTCACCCACCTTGTCTCTCTAGATTCCAGCCCATGGCAGTTGTGCCCAAGAAAGGGGGTGAATAAGCTGCTCAGGGTTTGGGCAAATCAAAATATTATTCCTGTGCTGCTTCCCTCTGCAGGGAAATTGAGAGGGCTTCTACAAGCTCACTTAACATAGCAATGATTTCCCCCACCGCTGACCAGCAGTCTCCTCTGGGGTGAGTTGTAACAGCTCACAGGGACGCCGTGCAGGAGTCTGATCCAGAAAGCCAGGGAGAATGATATAGCCAATGGAGAATGGAGGAAGAAATTACCTCCACAGAATGTAATTACCCAAGTGGGAAACTGGCCAGCCCACTGGCGATAACATGCCAACTCTTGGTGAAAGCACTATGGGATAATTAATGATCACAAGAAGTTTACATCCTAAACAGCATACGCCAGATTCACCCTGGCATTCCACCCCACAAGTCTGCAGGCCCTGGATGGCAGTATGTCTGGCTACAGTAGGGCACAGCAATACATGCCACTCATCCCCCCAGCACATCCAGGGGCCCAGAGCCAGCCAGACCCCTGACAAAGTAGCTCAAAAGTTATCCAGGATTTGCTCCAATTTGTGGTGCAATCTCTACCCAATTCAGTAAAAAGAACAGGAGGACTTGTGGCACCTTAGAGACTAACAAATTTATCTGAGCATAAGCTTTCGTGAGCTACAGCTCACTTCGTAGCTCACGAAAGCTTATGCTCAAACACATTTGTTAGTCTCTAAGGTGCCACAAGTCCTCCTTTTCTTTTTGCGAATACAGACTAACACGGCTCCTACTCTGGTACCCAATTCAGTGAGCATCACCTGTAGAGTGACCATATTTCCCTATGCTGAATACGGGACATCTGGTAAAATTACTTATGTTCAAGTGAGTTCACCGGCAATCAATCAGATCTATGCAGTAAAAAAATGTTCAAATTAACATCAAGTTGACTCAGCCCCTGTTAAAAAGAAATACTGCGGTAGTCAGGTTCTTTTTATTTACCTTCTTATCTTTAAAGCTTTAGGGTTCACATGGGGAGAGGTCAGACACCCACACTCCCGTACAGGGCTTCCAGTGGCGGAAGAGTGGAGGGGATGATCGATTGACCTGACCCTCCCTGCCCAGCACTCTCCACCCTCCATGCCTGGTTGGGCCCCCGGGACGGACCCACCTCTCCTGCTACCTGGTGCTGCGTCTTTCTGAGACAACATGTGTGTGGGGGGGAGACATGCAGGGTTACATCCCCAGATTTCTGCCAGGCTTCACACCAGAATGGCCAGCAGGAGCCTTTCAGCACTGTGCGGGAGGGAAGGGATGGGAGCTATTTCCAGCCGCAGGGGTAGAGAGGATGGGGGGAGAAGATGGATGACCTGGCCCATGTCTTGCAGAGTTCACCCCCCGCCCCCCACATGGATGGAAGCAGCTTGTCCCTTCCTGCCCGCACAGTGTCAAAAGGCAGCTAACACCTCCAGGTTGCTGCTGGCCATCGACATAACCCAGCCAACTCCTATGCGCTGGCTAGAGCGTGGGCAGGAAGGGGTTAAGCCCTAGGGATCCATTGTGCTCCAAGACCCAGGGAACCTAACGGCAGGGGCTTCAGCGAATGGGGCCAGAGAGGTGGCTCAGCAGGGGAGGGTGCCTAGGGGATGGAGCAGCCCCTATGCTCCATGGGGGCAGGATCCAGGGCGGGGGGCGGGTATGGGGGTTGCTGTGGAGCCTGCTGTTTTGGGGCATGAAAAGGCTGGAAATCACTTCCTCCCACTCCAGAGTTTAGCTGACGGGTGGAGAGGCTATAACATAAAGCTCTTCCCCATGAGAAGTTCCACCAGAGAACGTGGGCAGGGGAGGGGCAAGGGGATGCAGTTTTCGTAACCACCCTCTGCCTGTGCATGTCTCTGGCTCTGGGCATTACAGCCAGAGGCAGACATTGTGAAAGAGATGTGCTCCCTCCTGGCTGAGTTCTATGCAGATTGAAACAACATACACAAGAAGAGCAACGTATCTAAGACCAAGGCTAGTATGATGTCTGAGTATCAACGGTCTTGAAAGTGCACAGTGGGCTGATACAACTGATAGTTAGTGTCAGATTAATTCATGCTAAGAATGAGTCCCACCCAGCACTAGTTCTCAGCCCACATGCAGATTGTGATCTCACTGTTTTCATTAAAAAAATGCAGTGAGATAACACCATGACTGGGCCATCAACATGGGTTACTGCTGCCATTTAGATGTGAAAATTGCACTTTGTTCTTCAGAAATGAATCTGAGGGAAAGTCCTTTCGAAGCAGAGATTGTTCTGCAGGGAAGGCCAAGGACTTCACTGACCATGGCTTGAATAAAGCTTTATCTGTGAAGTTTTGTTCAAAATTAAACTTCAGACACTGGCTAAAATTATGGGGACACCGTGAACATGGGTTTATAAACTATCGTATTTTCCTTCTGAGAAAAGCCAAAGTACAGACAGGACAGGAGACAGCAGAGACTTTAAATGTAATAAATAAATCAATGGAGCTGATAAAAATAAAGAATGAAATATAATTCAGTCATCTAGTGACAGATCCCATCTTAGGTTTGATATACAGTCTGGTGAACCTGTCATTGCTTCAGGAAATTAAAGGATGAGCCCATTAGTAAGGATATTTAAGGATGTTCATATTAAGATTATGACTTTTCAGATTTATCCAGTAAATGGGATCTTGTTCTGTTCTAAAATAATTTTTCATGGTCGCTAGTTGGGCACACAATAGGAGAAATTCTGTAACTCTGAAGTGTACTATAGGAAACAATGACACAGAACAACTTCAGCGGTACTATCTGTATGTGAACGGTAAAAGTATTTCTGTGGGTTGTTTAATTGGTGAAACGAAGCTTTCCAGGCACACAGATTTCTTCTTGCCCTCTTTGCAAGAGACTCCCAACTTTTCCTCATCCTTTTCTCAAACAAAAACTCACAAACCTCCAGCTTCATTTGCCAGGGATGACCAGAATCCATGGATGGATACTAAAGCAGTGATCACAGCAAAAAGAGACTATTCAGTCTACCCTTCCCATTGAAAGCAAATTTTAGAACAAGTTAAAATACCTTTTGACACATCCCTTCCCTTCTTTCTCTCATCCCCCTGCTCCCCCACTCCATCCTTCCCTCTCTCTAGTTCATCAGGGTTCTCTACTCCATCATATAACCATCATATACCGTGATCACCTTCCCTACATAGGAATAATCCAAGCATGAGCAGCACCTCCTCCCAGTTTGGATATATAAACAAATCACATGGCAGCTATTCTGGGGAGAAGGCCTATGCTGAGGCCTAGGGGCAGAGGGGCAAGGAATTTAGTAGGGAGGAAGGAGTTTCAAGAGGGGCCAGCAGAGGATAGGAGGAAGAGAGGATTCAAAGGGATTAACTACCTAAGGCAAGCAAACTCCTCCCCTGCTTCGGCAGTGGTAAAAGCTATTTTATGGCTTCTACTACCGACACAGGCCTGCTTTTTAATTTTCCTAAGCTCTTGTGCATTCCTCCACCTCCATAGGGGAAATGGCAGGTGGAGCGATCTAGCTATACATCCACCGTCGCTTGAATTATTGTTTTGGCCACGTACACGTCTTCTCATTTGCAAAATATGCTCACACAGGGTATTTCTGCTCTCTCTCTTTCGGCTAGACCACAGCTCATTCTTTTTTCCCCTCTAATTTTATCCTGCTTAAAAGCAAATGAAAATTAAAAAGAAGAGGAACAAAAGGAAATTTCAGAATTTCTCCATCAACGCAAAGCCACAGTAAAGAACATAAATGCACAAAAGTCAGGAAATGTGTTTTTGTTGGACCAACTTCTGTCGGTGAGAGAGACAAGCTTTCAAGCTTAGAGAGCTCTGTGTCTCTCTCACCGACAGAAGTTGGTTCAATAAAAGATATCATCTCATCTACCTTGTCTCTCCAATATCTTGGGACCAACACAGCTACAACACTGCATACAACATTTAGGTTGTCATAGTAATCTAAATAATAGTCCCAAAGCTAAGGAGTATGTGCAAGGGGGGGGGGTGAGTTGATGTTACTATGAGAACTTTAATTTTTGCATTTCATGATTCTTCAGTTCCTCACTTGGATGTTGTGTTAACACAGGTTTTTTGGTACCCGCATGTATGCCTTGGATATTTATTCAACTTTCTAAGGCATTAGAAATAATCACTCTGGTTTCTTATAGTTTCAGTTATGAAAACAAACATCACTGCTGGCAACACAGAACCGGAGGAAATATACAAAAAGCTAATAAACACATAGCCCTAAAGTGCCACCCTGTTGAGAACGGAAAGGAGAAATGCAGGCAAAAAAGAGATTGGAATTGGGGGTGGGAGGGAAGACCCGGGGGAGGTGGGGGGGGAAGCGAACAATGGCACTAAAGAAGGGTAAGATCTCCAGTTCTGGCATGATGAAAAACTGATGGATAATTGTAATTAGCTTTCAGAATTTTTAATTATAGGAGGAGTATAAATAATCACAAAGCACAGCTTCACTAATGAGAGTCCTTGTGCTAAGAAACATAGGGATGTATTTGTTAGGGAGACTTTGAAAGCTCTGCCGTTAATTAGGTGTCTCACAGCCAGCAGGGTTTCAAGAGAAGGAGAAACATTTGTACATTTAAATCAGGCTCATTCTGAGAGGTATCCAATATCAATTATGGGATAGCAGGGTGCTAAAATAAAAGTATTTTGTAGTTCGTTAATGGATCTGGAAGGCATAGTCTATCTAGGCTTTGCCTTGCTCTTCTGATGTGTTTTATGGGTGTTTATTTTTTGACCAAGTACCAGTGAAAGACCTGACTTCTATGAAAGTAAGTGACATTTTCCTCTGGACTCCATTGGGGAGGCCTTTGCTCATCTCTGAGCTCACTGGTACATCTACTGGGAAGGATTGGTCCTGTGTAGTGCTAATTTGATTAGAGGAGGGAAAAGGCTTGCTAGTTTAATTAGCATGTAGGGAGTGAGATGTATGGTCCCATGGCTAGAGCTGGGGACATGGTGCCAAGATTTCCAGGTGCTCTGCCTGGCTGTTCTACTGACACGCTGCAGTGAACTTGGCCACCTCAGGTTCTCCATCCATAAAATGGGCATAAGAATACCTGTCAGTCTTGACGGAACTAATTGTATGCATTGACCGGTGTGGTCTGGGTTGCAAAGCTTGCAGTCAGTCCCTCCTCTGGCTTGTTCACAGGCCTGCTTGAAATGTTTTGAATTTTGAAATTTCAGTCAACAAAAAAGGGGAAATATTTCCCCGATTTCCCTTGCCCTATTTCAGACCAGCCCAGAGTGCCAGAGCTCTGGCCAGGTGTATTGGGGGAGTTACAAAAACAACCTCCACAGCCAGGATGATTAATCAAAACTTTAACTCCAAAGAGCTGTTTTGAATGGGGGCAGATGAACTTCCAAAGCTTCTGAGACTCATTTCAGCCATATGTTTGGATGATCTGAGCCTTCTGAGGCTGAAGATTTGGGCTGGATATCTCACTACAAGACGTTTTCTTGCAAGATTTGTGGTACTTTACGATTCCAGCTGAACTGGAAATACCACAGAAAGGTTCTTTCTTACATCCTCCTCCTCTGGATCGAGGCTAAACCAGAAATAGCCAGAGGCACTTAAATAAGTAGAGGGGAAACAAAATTATCTAAATTTTGTCCTAATTTTGAGCTAGCTTCTCTTACAGGTTTGAGCTAAAGTTTCAGGTTTCTTCTGTTTACCTAACTGGGAAAGTTATTCAACAGCAAATCAGTTTGACACATCTATTGCTAGTAGTTAATTTATTTTTCTTTTTGGTAGTAATCAGGCATACAAGAACGTTTCAGCGGAGGTGGGGGAGAGCCTTTTAAAAGCAGTTCTCTTTAAATTTGCAGCTTTTTCCTAACACATAAATCCTAACTACAACATCCTCCTTTTGGGGTGCTCTGTTTGCTTCACTGTCTCCCGCAACTTCTCAACCCTCAGGCAATATCAGAGTACATCACACAAACACAAAGCCACGTGCTCACACTGCCACTCCCCGTATCCTTCATGTTGTGCAGATAAATAGAGGGCTTCTTTCTCCAGGGCTGTCCATCCAGCACCTTTCACTAGCACTAAATTCATACATATGAACAAACATAAAGCTCATATATACACGGAATTTGATTTGCCAGTCTCTCTCCAGAGAAGTTAAATATACCAGGGGAGAAGACTCCCAGGCAAAGGCTCTGAAAACCTACAAGCAAGCAAGACTTAGCTCAGTGTTAGCAGCAAAGCTCATAAAACAGCAATATCCTTTTCATACTCCCCTGCTAAGACCCAGGGGTCACGTTTAAAAAACACTTTCTTAAAGATATCAATTTCCCCCTATATTTTTAAGCCCTGCCACAGCAGTTTATAGGAGTAATTATATTTAGTCTGTATTTGGCTAAAACTAATGAAGCAATGATAAACAGCTCAGCATTTTCTCCCCTGCTGAATAATGAATATTAATTAGGCTGTCAAAAAAGAACCTGTGCACAGTACAGAACACCGTATCAGCATGTAGGAACTTGGGAGAGGCTTAGCGGTTCAACTGAAAGGAGGATCACCATACCAAATCTGGGTTTTCCTTGACACTAGTTAGTTCAGTCACATGATCTACAGTCTTATGAATGCAGTCACATGATCTATTCTTATGAAACTAAAGGTGGAATGAAAGGGAAGATGTGCTGGGTCCAACAGTCCTCATTTTCAGCAGACTATTTTACTATGCCAGTTTTTGGGGCATGCCCTACTTACCCAAGCAGCGATCATAAGTATTAATAAAATACTGCATTGCCTGATAGATTCAAATAAATTCTTGTCTCCGTCATCCTCGCTTACAGACAGCTCCCCCCCAACCTGAAGCAAATACTTCCCAGCAACCACACAACAAAAACACTCACCCAGGAACCTATCCTTGCAAGAAAGCCTGTTGCCAACTCTGTCCACTTATCAATTCAAGTGACACCATCATAGGGCCTAATCACATCCACCACACTATCAGAGGCTCATTCACCTGCACATCTACCGATATGATATATGCCATCATGTGCCAACAATGCCCCTCTGCCACATACATTGGCCAAACCAGATAATCTCTACGCAAAAGAATAAATGGATACAAATCAGATATCAAGAATTATAACGTTCAAAAACCAGTCGGAGAACACTTCAACCTCCCTGGTCACTCAATTTCAGACCTAAAAGTTGCAATTCTCCAACAAAAAAACTTCAAAAACAGACTCCAACAAAAAACTGCAGAATTAGAATTAATTTGCAAACTGGACACCATTAAATTTGGCTTGAATAAAGACTGGGAGTGGATGGGTCATTACACAAAGTAAAAACTATTTCCCCATCTTAATTTTTCCCCCCTACTGCTACTCACACATTCTTGTCAACTGTTTGAAATGGTCCATCCTGATTATCACTACAAAAGGTTTTTGTTTCTCCTGCTGATAATAGCCCACCTTAGTTAATTGGTCTCGTTACAGTTGGTATGGCAACACCCATTTTTTCATGTTCTCTGTGTATATATATCTTCCTACTGTATTTTCCACTGCATGCATCTGATGAAGTGGGTTTTAGCCCATGAAAGTTTATGTCCAAATAAGTTTGTTAGTCTCTAAGGTGCCACAAGGACTCCTCATTTTTCTTGCTTTTTAAGTGCTTTATTCTCATACAGTGAAGTCCAGGTGCTGAGTCTATGCATGACTCAGCACAAAAATACTCTTCCTTGGCAATAAGAATGCAACTGTTGGTAGAAAGAAATCACCTATGATTCAGATATCGTCATTGTCAGAAAATAAATCCTATGTTACTAAGCAAAACAAAATGAAGGATTTCTTTTCAAGATGTACCGTCCAAAATACAGAATACATGTAAATAGTTGACACAGAGAGATCCTTACTAAAATTAGTTCATTCCTTTCTAAATAAAATTAAACTCTAGGACATGTTTTGTACCAACAACAAGCATATCGGACTGTCTCCAGAACAAGGGGCAGTATCTGCTGAATGATGAGCAGTGACTTTAATAGTAGGATTCTTTGCCAATGTGTCAAATGTGTGGCTGGAACTAAACTTTCAAGGTACTGCAGGAAATATCCACCTAATCAGTGGAATGCTCATACTGTGCTATTAAATCAGGATGTATTTAGAGAAGAAACATCTTACAGGGACTTTACAGGGTGTGTGAGACCCAGTGAAACAAACGTGAAAGGATAAAATCACTAGCATTCGAAGAAATATCTTTTCCCTGTCTCTCATATATAACACCTGTCACATGAACATACACCTTAAGGTGCTATACAGCAGTATTTATAATAACTGTAATCTTGAAAAGATGATTCACAATCTGCCATGCCCATCTTCCTTAAACACCTCATACAAGCACCCTGCATAGACTATCTCATTTTTCCATTGCCACCACCAGCTCCCGCACACACCCTCCTGTCCAACCTTCGTGTTCGTTCTCACCCCCATCTCTCCTCCTCCCTTCAAATCAAAGCCAAATCCCCACTAAATCCTGCCAATTTCTCCTCTGCAACATTGTCAAAAACAATCCAGTCCTCTCCATTCCTACCACTAACCCCTCCTCCAGCCACTGATCATCTGAATCTAAAATCAATGAATCTGTCCTCAGGTACTGCAGCCTTCTGCCTTCTGGCTTATCTGAGAAGGAGAAATACAATCACTGTAGGAGAAAAGAGATTGTGGTGGGTAAAAGAGAATAGTCTTCTGAGTTTGCAGAATAAGATCCTGATCCAAAGCCCACTAAATTCAATGGAAAGATGCCCAGTGATTTGGATCTGGCCCTATCATCTCTTAGATTATCTGAAAAAATAAAAGAACAAAGGTAAAGCAAGGCATCCTTCAATGACACATCTCAGCAGGTGACACTGTGCTACCCAGTATTAAGAAGTATTATGCTGCCTGCCATCTAAAGCCATGAGAGATGGACCATGAAGGTTCCTTTTAATTTTGGCTGTGAGCTGTTCACACAGCTCTTGCATTAATGGAGCTGCAGTGATCCATTTTCACAGGGTTAAACATGATATTAATAGAAGATCCCTGTACTTCCTGGGGCTGATTACACTCCACTTTTCATGTTTTACATAGATGTAACCTAAAGGGAATAGACTTTGTACAGGCATAAGTACAATCAGGCAAGAGAATAATAGAATGAACTTGTTGGCGCCTGGGACCATCTGAAAGCAATGCTCATGATTATAGTGATTTCCAGTGTAAGTTCCTTGCATTAAATGAACTGTTACAGATAAATTTCACAAGCACAGAGCTGCATCTCCTTCTGTAGAGTTTACAGATAATGAACGTTTGTCCCATTTGAATACAACTAAATTGGATGCAGTGGAGCAGGGATGGGCAGCAGCACACAAGTCTAACGATTGCTTTGAGGTAAAATACAGGCCTGAGACAACAAACTCCAGCACAGACGTGCTCCCAAGATAACCACTTGAGGGAGAAGATGCAGTAATTGTTCTGGTTCAAGAACCAGCCGTTCTCTCACAACCAGATATTCCAGGAGGAAAAACAGCAACAAACCTCTATTCACAAGTCTGTTAAAGAACAGCAGGTAAAAGTCCCTTGTTACAGGCCTCCAGTTGAATGAATGCACTGTTTTCATGAGGAATTAGTTTGTGCACAGGAGCACACCTAATGGAAAAATGTGCCTTGTGGTATTACAGGCTATTGAAAGTAGCTATCAGCCTTGGAGTAAAAAACAAAACAAACAAACAAAAACACATTACTGTTATTAAGATGGTGCATAAAACACTGTGTATGTTACATGAGTATTATTGTGTAGGGAATAGACTGGACCTTTTAGAGCAAGTGATGCATCTCAATTTTGTCCAGCAATAGTGATGGACGCATTTGTGCAATTAAAACACAAGCATTAGTGAATTTACTGGCCAAGTATTTATGATCAGTGGAAACCCCTGGGCCAAAAGGAAGCTCATTGCAAGTTCAGAAATTGGAAGGTGAAACTTAGTGGATGAATGTTGCCTCAGGAAAACATTTAGGTTCAAGAAATGTTCCCCAGTGGTTCTGATTCGGGAGTTTCTGACAATTACAGAGACTGAAAATAAAATAAAATAAATAAATAAATAAATAGAAGTAGTGAATCAAAGGCCAAGGAAAAACTTTGGTCCTAGCCTGGGGCTAAAAATTATATAATTTCTTGTCTGATCCTCAACTGCAGCCCATATTCTTTAGGGAGAGACTCTACGGGGCAGTAGTTTTAAATAGCTATTCTTGTACCTGCAGTATTGATACCAGCACAATCCTCAATGGGTTCAGAAAGGGGCCTCCTGTTTTTTCCGTCTGTGGGAATTTTATCCGGGAAGACTATGCAATGTTCATTCATAGATTATTCTACTCACAAGAGACTGAAAGCCCTTCCTCACATTTCTGTTTATAGATATCTGATAAGCATTTTCTTCGTTTAATATTAATCGGTATTGACTGTAAATAAACTAAGTGAAACTATTGCTAATTCTGGATGCTGGTCATTTATATACAGTCACTTTAAGTAATTGTAGAAACCTTTATGCTTGTACTAAGTAGGGCCAGACTCTGTATGCTTTACTCACTGTGACTAGTACCTTATTCCATGGGGCATGTTCTCCCACTCCCTCTGAAACCAGTGAATCCCCTGATTCACTGGATCACATATAAAAGTGCATCCCGCTCTTTCTCTCTTACACACACACGAGAGACAGAGGGAATAAAGTGAGATTACATTTGCTTAGATGAGATGAGATTACATTTGATTAGGGAAGGAGAGAAGTGTCTGTGTTTCCACAGTTCCCACAGGAAAGGGTTTTTCTAACTCTTGCCTATTTTTCTTGTGGAGTAAGGTGAACAGCAGGGCACAAATGGATCCTCCATTATGACCATAATACAATAAAAGCTAACAAGAATTTTAGCTTACATTTTCATCCAGAAGGATCCCAAAGCACATTACGAATGGAAACTACCTTGAAGGGTCAGAAAACAGGAATTATTCCACCATCACCCCTCCACTGAAACAGCCTCCTTTGAGACAAAATGTGACTGGCAGTGCAGAGCCACATTACACAACAATTTAAAAAGGAAATGAACAAGAACACAGAACAGGTAGGAACCTCTGGGACATTGAGTCTAGTCCCCTGCTATCACAGGGAGCCCGGTCCTGTACTTCCATTCATAAATGTATCACTATCAAGGATGCAATATCAAATGCAAAAGCAGAGAGAAAATTTTAGGCAAATTGATCCAGTTATCCACATTAGAATTTGGTCAAAACATTTGGGTTAATCACAGAAAGAGAAGTAATTTAGATATAGATTTTTTTTTCCTGAACATGCTTATAGCTGGCAACTGTGATTTTACATTTTGCATATTTGGAATTTAGACCTACCCAAAGACTTTTGTGACTCTAGCTCTGCTCGGAATTTGCAGGACTGGAGGCATGCAGAGATGGTTGTGGTGCCGTATGAAGAGTAGCTCAGTGCTTACATTCATTTGGCAGGTTGTGGTGCCGTATGAAGAGTAGCTCAGTGCTTACATTCATTTGGCAGAATCCTATTGCACACAACAGTTCAGGTTTATAACTGCAGATAAAGTTCACCCGCAGGATACATTGGAATGCACATCCTGTTGGTCAGATACAGGAAAGGTGCCTTTCTGTCTCATGTTATAGGAAAGGGATTTCTTAGTTTGTATTCCTTCCTTTACATCCAAAGTTTGGATTTGCTGTGTTCTGATGCCCACATAAAAAAGCCATTGTCCTATAAACAGCTTTTCACCAGCTTTTTTACTGTATCTACATGTACAGAAATCGTAGACACCTAACAGGTAATCTGATTTCCCCTGCTTGCAGGATGCATGACTTTCCTTGCTAAATATTTCAGAATAGCTTCATTAGCCTAGTTTTAAATATCTGTAGTGAACAAGTGTCCACAACCAACCATGGAAAACTTGGAGAAGTGTTGCTGATTGGTTAGAGCAGAGGACTGGGATTCAGGACTTCCTGGTTCTAATTCCTAGATCTTTCATTCCTTTGATGTATGAGATTGAGCTAGTCATTGGGTAACCTCTTTGTAATTCAGTTTATTCATCTATAAAATGGGTATAATTCCCACTGGGAGGGTACATGTGGAGACTCTTCATTCTAAAGTCCTTTGAGTCCCTTAGCAATGTACAAAGAGGGCACAATATAATTATGACACATTGTAACATTTTTTTCCAAGCAGCATTTAGCAGATGAAATTTAAGCTCAGGAAAGAACAGGAATTGATTTCAGCTTCAGAGTTGCAGAGAGAGCTGAGTGCCGAGCCTGGTGTGTTTACATTTCATACACGGTAGTGAGCATTAAAAAATAAATCCCCCTGGGGCATCTGCTGTACACATCTCTGGGCAGAATTTACTGTGATGTAACAATGAAAAATTATACACATAAAGCACAGACAATTGCCTATTAGATCTTATGAAAGATTCCAAAAAGTTACCTGCATTCTGCTAAGCTATAAATTATTTACCTGCAGTGCTAGCTTGAATACAGCTGGAAATAACATCTGCAGCACAGTGGAACCGAGTTCCAGGAGCAACCAACACCGACAAAACACAGGCTGAGGATGCTGAGCGAAAAGCCTTGACTAGAGCAAGCTGAAGCCCTCAGTATGGTAAGGAGACAGCAAGTTTTTTGTGCAACAATACACAAAACAATGTTTCAGTGAAACTCATAAATAACGGAAAGAATAAAATTGTTACAGTGACTAAATGTTCAATGTTCCAGAAAGCGAGCTGTAGCTAAGCTGTTTAATTCTTCTCTTCTCTTTCAGGAGAAGAAAAATATTTCATTGCTTTGATTTATTTACTTATTTCTAAGTGAAATAAAACTGTTTGGCTGAACGTGTGTTAGGATCTCTGTGTATGTTTATAGATAGACTAGAATAGGTAAAACCCAGGCCCTGTTGACTGGGATGGGGCCAGGATTTTACCCAATGTATTTGTTTATATATTCAGTAATAATATCTAGTTCTTATAAAACACTCAAAGTACTTTAGAAAATTTTGTAAATAGCATTATTCCCCATTTTTATAGATGGACGAACTGAGAATTTGAAGGGTCTCACGCAGTGGCTGAGAACAGAACCCAGGTCATCTATCTCTATATCTGAGACAGGCTTAATGAGATGAGATTAAATTAGATCAGGGCAGGTGGGAAGTGCTTGAATATGTGTTTAAATATGGTACAAAATGGTCAATAGTTAGGAAAAGTTCTGCTCTAGGAAATATCTAATGTAGGTCTTCCCTTCCCCAGCCCAAGTCATTTTACTGATTGCTATATAGCACCCTTTTATCATAATTCCCAATTAATATACAACAAACAGCTGAGTGAAAACAAACAGCAGCTGATGTGCAAATGTATATCTGGCAGGGGCACTCTTTTAAATGTCATGAAAATGCAATTGATCAAGTAATCACTTAGGCATCCTGGGTTTAGAATGCTCAGTTCCAGATTCGGCGAACCCATGGCCTTGTTCCATTAAAAAAACAATACACATAAGGGAAGATTTCTCAAAGCCACAAATGAGTGCTAAGGACTCAAACTCCATTAACTTTCAATAGGGTTTAGATGGCTAAGTAACGGCCACTTGTGCCTTTGGAAATCTTCCCCAGAATGCTGATGCAGATGGACAGCCAGAGATAGGAGAGGAGTTGAGGACAAGGTGCACAGGGAAGCCAGGATCTGTGCATTGTACATCCACATGAGGTTGAATTTTCAACCTGTGACTGTCACACACCCACTAGGGGGTAGAAGAGGGGTCAAGTTGGGGAGGGTAAAGCTCAACAACCAGAGGCTGGACCAAAAAAACATGATTTGTGTTTGCTGTAGGGGTTTAATCTCATGACTCTGGGGGGTTGGGATTCATGATGTGTGAACTCTTGGGCTGATGATACTGACACAGGGACAACTGCAAAGTGTGCAGCTCTCTTGAGAGTACAGAACAAAAACTAACCTCATGAAGCTTCTGGGAAATGTTGCTGGGAAACGGAGGAAATCTGCATGTCCTACACCGAACAGCCCTTCGGTTTGGAAGAAAACCCTGCCCTTTTCAGCCTTCTGTTCTGCACATACGTTGGGAGACACATACACTCCTCCCCATTCCAGTGGGGTCACATTTCCCTTAGACATCATGCTGCACCGGAGCTCTCATTTGTATGATCCTCTCAGTCTCTTTAAACATATAGAAACTTAGGTGGGGGAGGGGAGGTCCCCTATGAGCACGGAGGTTTCTGCAGCATGAATTATTTTTGACACTAGTTTTGCTGTTGTAATTGCTCGTCAGGTTAATTTCTTTGAAGTGTAGGGATGAAATTTCAGTCAGAGTGCTCTGATCCTCTGAGTTAACTGCACTTAAGTTGAGAGATGTTGCTGTGTTATATGCACCCAGGAGATTTTTGTCTGGGGATTTTTTTCTGGGCTTTTCACTTCACAATGCTCCAAAGAAAATAATAAAATTAGAGGAAACATCCCAATGTTCCAATATATATTTGCTCTTCTTGATCCCATGGTCTTTGATTTTTAGGTTAAAGCACCTTTCAAAGGAACATATTCACCACAGTGCTGTATATTGTGCCTGGTATGGAATTTCCAGTTGAAGTTGTGTTTTACACTCTGTATATTTGGAGTGGAGTTCACAGGTGCTAATGCATCAATTCTCCGTTACCATTCTCTCCAGCTACACAGAACAAAATAGAAAATAACCAACAATGAAATGGACAGGCCCATATTGGGGAATATGGCTGTGATGAAGACCCATCCTTTCTAATCCCCAAATCCCTTCCGCAATATTGTAGAGCTATATTTGCATATTTTATTTGCAGCCAAAATCAAATAGCCTAGTGAGGTGATGAATACATATTTGGCATGAGACAAGCCTGCTGAGAAAACTTTTCTGTTCTTGGACATTTTTAAGCACCTGGCTTCTCCTATTGTCTTGTAGTCATATGGTAACTTTCTCATTTCCCTATCTTTTTATTTCCTGCACTGAGGCTGGCGACCTGCAATTATAATGAGTCCTGAGAATTATTACCTTTTGCTTCCCATCTTTAGAAGAAGTGGGTTCTCTCTCTAATCCAACTTCCTTTGGCCTCCCACCGACAGAGATGGAAACCTACCAGTTTCCAAAGCTGCCTGTGAAAAGGACGAGATCATCTGAGGTCATTCTCAACCTGAGGACAAACCCTGGTCTCCCAAGGTCATCGTAAGCCTTAGGCTAAACCATAGCATCACACATGCTTCCAGACCGTGAAGCTCGCATAGTATTTTTAAAAAAAAAACAATGTAGCATACATTTTTGTAAGAGAAGGGCCAAACAGCTCTAGATTGATTAATTTTCCAACTATAACAATAGAAGTAGAGCAGTACTTTCCTTTCATAGCAGTCATTTCATCAAATGTCTCCCCTCTCATTATGTTATCTCATTAGCGGAAGTTATGTTTTCGGCGTCAGCATTGTCTTGCAGTTCCTCCGCCTGTGCTTTCTCAGAAAAATATTTACAGCTAAGGGAACTACCAAATGGCTGCAAAACAACTCGTGTAAGTTCCAGACAGTCTGATAGCTCCCACAATGCACTAGGTACTGTCTGCTCACTTGGGAGAGGCAGTCCCTGCCCCAAAGACCTTCCAATCTAAGAATATAAGCAACAGACAGAGGCTGAGGGAGAGAGGGATTAGAGACATTGGGCCAGATCCCCGGCAGTTGTCAATCACCATAGCTTCATTGACTTCATTGGAGATCTGGCTCAGAGTGACAATAAAAAAAAAACATCTCAACTAACCCTAACTCATTCTTTATTAATTGGCCAACATTCTACACTGGAGTATAAAGAAGGGCTAGATGCCTTGTTGAGCCAGTATATATGTACTAAGCTTTCCTTTATTGTGAGATCTGGGATGAGATGGACATGGCACTGAGGTACATGGCAAGAATCTCATCTATCATATCAAGCAATGCCAGCTGGACGGGGAGTCTGAGTCATTAGCTCGGCACCAGCTGTTCTGTTTTGTGGAGACTGGCCAATGTGTGGGAGCTGCTGGCGGGGTTGCACCGCAGAGCTCTCAGGAAGGAAGACCCCCATTGCTTACAAAAGAAGAGGGCACATCTGTGCTACATTTGGAAATGCCAAGATGCAAACAACTACAAGATGGGCTGGGGTGCCTTGGAATAGCGTGGGAAGGTTCACTTTGCTTTGGGAGCAAGGAGAAGAGAGAGACTGTTTCATTAGACTGTTTCATTCAAAGAAACAGGAAGATGAAGGTAAACGGGCCTCTATCCTAGCAAAATAATGATCCTTTGCCTGCCTCTTCCATCCAACGCTCTCATAAAGCTTTAAAAACGTTACTGAATTAAGCTTCATAACACCCTGTCACACAAATATCACTATCCCTGTATTGCAAAAGAGGAAAATCAGGAACAGGGAAGTGACGTGACAGCTCAAGATCACACAGTAAGGTAGTAACGGAGCTAGAATTAGAACTCAGGAGTCCAATCTCCCAGTGTTGTGCTCTAACCACTTGACAGAGTTCCTTATCTAGGAGATACAGCAGACTCATCTAGTCTGGGGAACAGGCAGAGAAGGGGATACCGAACACACACTAAACAGTGAGGTCCTATGTGCCTAAAATGTAAACTGTTACCAAAATGTTTTAGGTACAGTGGGATGTACGTTCCTTACCTACCATACTGTGAATCAGCTCCTTTGCCTTTAATAATAGCGGGGCCATTTTGAAATCATAAAATCTAATACACACACACACAGGTTGAAAATATCAAAAGACATGGGGCTATGTGAGCCTTTCCTCCCTGGCAAACTTGTAACAGCAGCTTTTATTAACATAGCACCAGTAATTTTCACCTCTACTAAAAGCTTGTACATTAATCCTCAGAAATGCTCAGACCCACCACTAGCTTGTTATGCTTTATAAAAAATTTAATGGAAAATAAAATGCACCGTTGTGTGTAGATCAATATTGTTATTCTCTTTTGGCAAATGATGAAGTATATTGTTTTCATAATAAAAAAAACCCGCCATAATGCCAACATATTGGTATTGACTGCAGAGCCGGGAGACTAAGGACTGAAAAGAAGTATTTAATATTCTCTCTGCATGCATGTTCTCACAATCATCCAGGGTAGCATGATGTAATTCACCCGTCCGTATTTAAAGACATATATCCAAACAATGCTGACATTTCGGCTGATGAAGAAGACTTACAAACCGAGCCAGATTTTCAAAAGAGCTCAGTTCCCACAAGGTCCAGATTTTTTTCAATGGTGCTCAGCACCCAGCATGCTGACTTCCTTTGAAAATGTGGCCACACTTATTTTCACACTGAAGGGTGCCATTTTCAGAATGCCTCAGTGATTTAAGCTCTTTTGAAATTTTGACCCTAAATGGGTCTTTTTCTCTTTGGCAAACCTTTAAAGGAGCCTGATTTTCAGAAGTGCAGAGCACACCCACCCTCTCAGACTCCACCTTTCTGGGGTCCCCAGTTAAGCACCCAAAGACTGAAGCACCCCAAATCATTTTTTAAATAATGTTGTCCAAGGTCTTTCTTTCTTTCTTTCTTTCTTTCTTTCTTTCTTTCTTTAAGGCAGGGGCATGGAATCTAAAGCCACCAGAGTCCTTTGGGTCAGTTCCTAATTTTGTAATACTATATCGATGGGTTTGGGGTGTTTTTTTCCCCCTAGAGATTTAACTGAGAGCAGTACAGTCCTTCATGCTGTGCAAGGCTTTTAGCTGTGGACTGGAGTTGTCATACGCATTTTCAAAAGCCATGTGGAAGGCAGTCCTTCATCACTGCTCTTTTGATTGTCTCCACAGAAAGCTGCTTTCAAACTAGCCTCTATATTTGTGTATTTTTAAAAATTGTAAGTATAGTTCTCTTTTTCTCTTTGCTGTCTTGTTTCTGTTGTAATGAATTGCTTGGTAAACATGCAGCATAAACAGAACTCGTATTCATTTATTTTAGGGAAGAGGGAAACGATCCTGCATGATAAGCTACTTTGATATAGAAAGAGAAGTAAGAGTTGTCTAGTTTTCAGGTTGGCATTAAGTGAATAAGGGGCAAATGGTTTGTTGATCTTATAAAAAAGCAAGTACAATAACAATTCAGATAAGGTCATAGATAGGACAAGAGTCCGGATCTCAGAAGAGGAAATTCACCAAGAAACCTTTCAAATGGTAGATAAAATGGAGAATTTACTTCAGCTAATGGCTCTCATGTATGTATAAATTACCTTTGCTATTGATTTGACGGTGAAATGGGGACTTGCTCTCGCAAACTGAGAGGTTGGCATCTCCAAAAGATCAGGTCAGAGAAAAGTTTTGATTCTTAGTTCAGAAACTCTCGCCTGCGACATCAGGCTGGGAATCTTAGAAATCGCAGCTTTCTCTCAAGACATTGGGAGTCCTCTGCCTCCAGTAAGTCTGGAAATATCCAGAGAGTAGCTTTTCCTCAGGCCTTTCGTCATTTCTTTATCTTATGCCAGATAGATCCATCAAGTTCACAGCAACACGAAAATGAAAAACCATGGGGAAAAGAAGTTGGATGAACCCCTGAAAAGGTTTGATTCATATTCAGCCTGAGGTTTCCATTAAAGGTTTTGTGTTGGGCTTGGTTCTTGTTCGATCACTCTGCAATCTGATTTCTCAGGTCAGAACGTATAAGACAGTGGGTGAAATTCCAAATGAATTGGGCAACATTTTCACCATTGTCAGAAAAGAAAAAAATCATGCTTTTGAGGATTTGTGGGGGAGGCAGAATACATTTTTTTTTCATTTTTAACCTTTGTTTTGGGGAGAAAAATGCAAAGCCACTGAGTTTTCTAAGGCACTAAACTACCATTTTGCTGATGAAAGACATTAATTTTTTTACAGTGGAAATGGCAGAACATTCTCGGCAAAATCACTAATTTTGTTCCTGGTAGAATATTCACTAAGATTCATGATTTTGACAAGGGCTAAGTGGCTGAACCAAATTTGCTCTTTGAAAAGCTGCTTTCACCAGTGAAAATAGTGAAATCCCACCCAGCAGCAAATCTTCGAATTATCATCAAAATATTGATGTTCAAACACAAATCCTCAGGAAAAGAATTCTGACTTTACAGTGATGAACTCTTAAGACACATCAGTCCTGATAATAAAAAATACCTTGGGTCTGACTTTTATCAGAAGATCTCAAAGCACTTTGCAAATACTGATTAATTCTCACCGCACCCGTGTGAAGTAGGAGTTTCATTAACCCCCATTTCACAGATGGGTAAATTGATGCCCAGTGAGGTGTGATTGGCCCAAGTATTCTTGGGCTGATATTGTTTGAGCTGCGTGTCTCCTTGGAGAAAGCTTGTGAGGCTGGGTTATATGAACCCATGAAAATGGAGATTCACAGTGGACACACTGACAGCCCTTTCACTCAGATCCTCTGCTGGTGTAACCCACTGGAGCGCCATGACTGTGGTGGAGTTATACTGATTTACATCATCTGAGGATCTGGCCCTGTGTCTTTAATGTGTCACTTAGCATTAGTGCCATCTGTCACCACCTGACCCAGGCCCCCTCACTGGACAGATCCAGCCACTGGGTCCCCAGTGCATCGAAGCCTCCTGGGTGTGAGCATTGGCTGTCACTGTTCCTAGCTCTGTGTCGCTCAGGTGCACTCCCAGGTGAACACCCTGGGTCTGACACCCAGCCGTGAGACCCCTCAGTCCAGCCACCTTAGACACTGGAACCAGGGCTCCAGCCCTCCTGAGCCTCCAATTGCTCATACATATTCCCTCAGGATTCCACCTCATTGTGGGAGCTCTGAGCTTCTTGATTAACCCCTTCAGGGAAAGCCTGGCAGGAAAGCAAGGAACACAGAGTTAGCAAAGGGATTTCTTAATCACTGGCACTTTACTCTTAAACTGCACTAGAGAGTTATAGATCTATGAAAAATAACAGTTCCAAATGCAACCCTCCATGTCTGATCTCACCCCTCCTGTGAGTCCTGCAGCTGGTCAGCATCTGTAAGCAAGGAAGCCCTTCCAGCTGTCCCTGGCCTGGAGTTCCTGCACGTGCCAGTGGTCTGGCCCCTTGCATAGAGAAGCACCACTCTTTTCAGACAGTCCCCCTTTAGCCCAAGTGCTTTAGCCAACGAAGTTCTGAACCTCCACCAGTCAGCTTCTGTGCAGAGAATCATTCAAAGTCAATGACCCTAACTGGTGGAAAACCCATTGTACCTGTAGGGCAGGGGCGTCATTTACTATGGAGCAAGGGGGGCAGTTGCCCCTCCAGACCTTACTTTGCCTCCCCAGGCTTTTCATAGGTCTATATGCACCATTATGTCTTCCACTCTTCCCCCCGCCCTGACTTTATATAATATAATCACATATAACGCACTATAGGCTGAAACAAGTTCTCCCTGCCCCCAGAGTTTTTCTGAAATCACACAGAGTAAGGGAGCATCATCCAGTGTTGATGGTCATTCAGAACTCTGGCCTAGCTTCTTGGCTATAATGTTTCCAGTCTTTGTCAAGCCTCTGCTAAAAATGGATGCTCTAATCTACAAAGGAGAGTGCAAGGCCCCATGAAGGTTACGCTACTAAATGAAGATTACAATACAAAGTGTAGCCTCTGAAACAAAACTGGGTCCACCAAAACCCATGGAGTTCACGCTCTGACATGGACATACCCTCGATCTCTCACATGTCCATAACCATTGATACATCCTCACTCGGCCCAATGTCCTTTGTCTTCCTCTACTTCACATTTGAATTCTCAAGACAACATCTCTCTTGTCCTAAGTCACTCTGTTACGTTTGATTTCTACAATTTCTCTCTCTCTCTTTAAGCAACAGTTTAGCAACAACTTAATAAGAACTACAGATGCTGGGATAAGAAACTTAAACTACCTCATATTATTGAAAAACTGGGATCCTTATTAGATGATATTTCTGAAATACCCATCATTCCAGGCATCATGCAGGAGGCAGAGGGATCCATTCTTACAGGTTATAATTGAGTAATTCCCACATCCAGAATGTGGTCTGAAAAGAACAAACTATTGAGTCCAAAATGCCCATGGCTTTGGCAGGTGTGGCAGTCCCAAGGCTGTGTTCTAAAAGTATCCTTCCATGGGTTTGTATTTCTGGTTCTTAGAATCACAGAAGATTAGGGTTGGAAGAGACCTCAGGAGATCATCTAGTCCAATCCCCTGCCCAAAGCAGGGCCAACACTAACTAAATCATCCCAGCCAGGGCTTTGTTTCTGTTTCTTTCTCATTTCTGTTTCAAACAGATACAACCCCAATCCAGAACTTTGGCAATAGAGCCTAGATCTTTGGACCCACACACATTTGTTTATTGTAAACCCCATTGTGATGGTTGTGTCTACCATTGTGAGAAGTGCAGTGATGAAGAAAGAGTTTGCTTCTCTGAAGTAGTTTCCTGCTGCTGTGGAAGCCAGAGAGATGGGGTACCATGCAGTATCCAGCAGACCACTGAGCTGTGGGGAGCAGTGTCATGCTAATTACAGGGCTGGTTGGATTACTTGAGGACCCTATCTGCCATTTTTCATTTAAATTTGATGGGAGGCAGTATCTAACTTTTCCCTCAGTTATGCTTATACAATTTCACCAGTCAATGGCATTGCATAGGGTGAGTGATAACAGGATTTTGATTCACGGCTTGCAGCCAGTGTTAAATGTTCTTTATGTTTTTAGGAGTGAAAGCTCAGGGCTGGAATCACGTTAGTCTGTTTCTAACTTTAAGCAGTATGTGGGCTGCAGCGGCATGTGGTTTCCACTTAGCTTGAAGGAAAACGTGTGGTTTCTCTGAGAGAAGAGGCGGGTGTGAAAATGAATCTGCCCCCCTGGGTGAGGGAAATAAAACACACTCCTCTCTAATTCGATCTATCCCCAAAGTATACGGAATCCGGGGCAAGGCTTTTTTCCCCAAAGTGAGGGGAAGATACGTATGTCCCAGCTCCTTAAAGCCTGAGGAGTCTTGCAATGGTCTCTGGGCAGTCAGTGCAGAAGAGGAATCAGCAAGAGGAATCATTGCCTGTCAGTGGAATCTGAAATCACTGCAGAGCAATTAGCACTTCTGTAGTAAATGGATTCTTACTGGACGTACAGGGGCAGGGAATGGAATGGCAACTTTTCCTGTTTGGAGACAAAATTTAAAACCGTGCCTGGGAGATGCACACAAGTCCTCAGAGTTAAACAGGATTTAAGCACCTAGAGCAGCTTTCCTCTGCACAATTTGGAAAATGCATTTCATCTGGTCCTGCTGGAATCTCATTTAACTAATGTGCTGATCATCTGCTCCCATCTGCTTGAAACACTGGGTCAGGTTCTGCTCTCACTCAGACCTGGCTAAATTAGAGTAACTATTGATTCCTATTTTTTCCCCTCTGACTAGATTCTTGGTCCAACAGCAGAGCCTCCATGGGGTGCCAGTCTAACACCGCAGCTCCATTTATAAACCCTTGAACAGTGCTCTGATGGATACAACTTCCATCTGTTACTGACCTAGAATGAGCACCAGGATGATGGACACTTGACAAATAACGAACTTGTTCCCATTGTGGCCAGTGGCAAAAGTCCCGCTGACTCAGCCGCACAGAACTGGGCCTTTGGATAGAGAGTTAAAGGCTTATTCTCATTTACACTAAGGCCACTTGATACCACAATAGCAATGTCAGGGGGTTTTCAGTGGATCTAAACCACATTTACATGCCAGCGCAGCATAAAGGGATCTTAGCTGGTGTATAGGGAGAAGGTCTTGTCTTTAGTATCCCATTCCTAGCCATTCAGTTGCTTCCAACCTCATGTTCTATTAATGTCAATGGAACACCCATATGACCATCCACAGCAGCATGCAAGGAACACCCTGCAGTGTAGCTGTTAGAAGGAGGTGGAAGAAATTACCTTTGACTATTTTTAAAAGCTTTGGATTTGAAAAAATGAACAAAGCCCAAATCTGCCTTCAGTATAATCTAATGCAGATCACCAGTGCCATAAAGAAAAAGAACGCTCACCTCCCTTTGCATTGCTTATGCCATAGGCGGGCAACCTCACAGTGTGGCATGCAAATTGCTTCAAACAAGCTGGAAAACCAACAAGCAGTATTTGCAATACAATGAAGCCCATTATTTGCTGTTCTGTCATTATAGCTCTCAGACAAGGGACACTGTTACTGCAAAAGGTAAAATACACTGAAGAATACTTTTGCAGTCTGATTTAAATGACTTAATGATGCTAAAAGGTTTACAAATATTACTGAGGCCCTGTAAGCTCTCTGCATTCAGTGTCCCACATGATTCTACAGCACACCCAGCTTTAACACATCAAACTTTTCTTCACAGGCTTTTCAGATTTCTGTTTGCATAACAGACATGTTTGGATAGTGGTCTTGCTGCTGTGGTTATGAGTATATATCCTCAGAGCTAAAAATGGGAGCGAGAAAGAGGCTACCCTTGTCTATGCAAATACAATCTGCATTCTGATTCAAATAACATTATAGGAAGTAGAATCTGCAGCATATGAGATAAAAATGGTAATAAGTTTTAATAGTTCACTTTGATTTCCTCTATTGCAATGGACTCCAGAAGGATGATATTGTATCAGGGAGATGTTTGCTCCCAAGGCACATATCAGACAGCAATAGAGCTTAAAAAAAATTATAAGCATCAGCCTATCATTATCAGTGCAACGTCGCTTGTCGATTGTGACGAAAACCTGGTAGGAGAAAGTGACAGCCCCCAAAACAACAATATAATCAAATCAGTTATTGATTAGTGATAAGATGAAATTTTCACCCTTGAGAGTTTGGGGTGTAATTTTGCGTTAGTATGAAGTGTCTGTAAAATTTTCAGCTACATAGCTATTGCAGCAAACGGGCTCATGATCTTCCGTTGAATCACTGCTCCTCGAAGGCCCCACACCCGTCCATCCCAGAGAAGCTGGCTGGGATTCCTGATGAAACCCATCAGTGGTTCTCCCAGGCTGCTGACTTGCTTGACAGGAGTATGAGGTGTGTCTTCCTTACCCCACTGCTCAGAGCATGTGTCAAGGTTGCTCCCCCACTCTGAACTCTAGGGTACAGATGTGGGGACCTGCATGAAAAACCTCTTAAGCTTATCTTTACCAGCTTAGGTCAAAACTTCCCCAAGGTACAAAATATTCCACCCGTTGTCCTTGGACTGGCCGCTACCACCACCAAACTAATACTGGTTACTGGGGAAGAGCTGTTTGGACGCGTCTTTCCCCCCAAAATACTTCCCAAAACCCTGCACCCCATTTCCTGGACAAGCTTTGGTAAAAAGCCTCACCAATTTGCCTAGGTGACTACAGACCCAGACCCTTGGATCTTAAGAACAATGAACAATCCTCCCAACACTTGCACCCCCCTTTTCTGGGAAATGTTGGATAAAAAGCCTCACCAATTTGCATAGGTGACCACAGACCCAAACCCTTGGATCTGAGAACAATGAAAAAGCATTCAGTTTTTTACAAGAAGACTTTTAATAAAAAATAGAAGTAAATAGAAATAAAGAAATCCCCCCTGTAAAATCAGGATGGTAGATATCTTACAGGGTAATTAGATTCAAAAACATAGAGAACCCCTCTAGGCAAAACCTTAAGTTACAAAAAAGATACACAGACAGAAATAGTTATTCTATTCAGCACAATTCTTTTCTCAGCCATTTAAAGAAATCATAATCTAACACATACCTAGCTAGATTACTTACTAAAAGTTCTAAGACTCCATTCCTGGTCTATCCCCGGCCAAGACCCAGCATACAGACAGACACAGACCCTTTGTTTCTCTCCCTCCTCCCAGCTTTTGAAAGTATCTTGTCTCCTCATTGGTCATTTTGGTCAGGTGCCAGCGAGGTTACCTTTAGCTTCTTAACCCTTTACAGGTGAGAGGAGCTTTCCCCTGGCCAGGAGGGATTTCAAAGGGGTTTACCCTTCCCTTTATATTTATGACAGCATGCATGAAATGTCTGTGAATTACTGACTTGTTGCACCAGGACAGGTATGACCAAGCAAACGCTCTCACTTGGCAGTAGCATGTGCTGCTTCCAGGCCATGGGGCCAGCCACAGACAATCAGCTTTCAGCACTGAGCCCCCGTCACATCAACAGCATTATTATTATTTATTAGTTGTATTTAGGTAGCACGTAGGAGCCCCAGCAGCGGACCCAGGACCCCATTGGGGGATGTAGCGCAAACAGAGAAACAAAAGATGTCTCTACCTCAAAGAGTTTACAATCTAAATTAATTATATGTACACAGAAACTATAGGTTAGGGAGGGGTGAACAAATCCAAATTTGTAATCTCCTGTTTACCAATAACATCTCTTATTCCCTTCATTGTGAGATTAGACACAGCAGCATTAGACAACAGCACAACAAGATAATTACAGGTTAATCATTTCTGTAAAGCTTGAGTCACAAGGTATCTGTTAGTCTTACAGTGTAAAAAAATTGATAATGTCATTAATTGTTAAGTAAAATCAGATTATTTCAACACGTGGTTACACAGATCACAACCCTACTAAGCCAGCTGCAATCTACAGCAGCTCACTCCTCCGAGGGATCGGTTATTGTGAAACGGTGGCAGGAGGAAATTTTGGCTTGGCCCCATCTCATTCAATCTATATAATCCCCTGAGTTTACCCCGGAGGAAGGGAGAGCGTTCTGCAACTCAAGGAATTAGATGGCAACATTAGGTACAAAAAGATTCTTCTTGCTCCTTGTTCCTTTTCTCCTGTGAACTAAGTCATTTTACAACAGCTCTTATGAGGAATCCACACCGGCCTGAGTCGAAAAGGTCTACCACATGAGCTAAGAGAAAAAGTCCATTAGCTTTCAGTTGTAGCACCTGCTGTTAGTGCTACTAGCTTCTCTCTGGACTTCAGCCATTAGAAGGCAAGGCCATTACAAACTGCAAAGCAGGTTTAATGAAGTCAGGAAACAAAAAGTGAAAGAGAAAGAACCAAGTGTTCATTTATGTAATTCTCATGGTATGTGCTGTTATCCAGTTGGGTATTAACACCGCACAAGGAAGTGCAGTCAAGTGAATTGAGTAAAGGTCTAAGACAGGTACTCCTGAGCAGAGCTCACTGGACATTTTCCATCCAAGAAAAAAAATGGAGATTTTGAAATTTTGCCCCAAAGCACGATGAAAAGCCAAGATTTTGAAATTTTTCATGACATGACATTATGAAAAAAATAGGTTTGGGCAACTGAAATGTTTCATTTTGATTAACTCAATTTCAACTATTTCCCCCTCTTTTAAAAAAGTGGAGTGAGGATGGGGTGCACTGGGAGAGGGGGCAGGACAGGGCAGGGGCAGGAAGAGGTGGGGCATCAGGGGTAGGGCTTTGGGGGAAGGTGTGGAGTGGGGGCGGGGCCTGGGGTGGAGCAGGGGTCGCACGCCCCTCCCAGGAAATCAGAAAGTTGGCAGCTCTGCTGTGAACGGAGCTTCCTTCTTGTATTTTGGCCCTTCAGGATCTGAGTCTCCATGGAAACTGAACAGGATTTGGTGTGGGGAGGGGAACTTATCCGGCGATTTCAGAAACTCTAACAACTTTAAATTCAAAGATTTGTTTTAAAAATGGGGAAAGGTTTGGTGGGAGTACTGGGCGCAACTCTTCTCTTAGCTTTGCACGTACAACTCCTATTGACTTCAGTAAGCATCAAATAGGTGTGTCTGGGGGCAGAACCTGGCTCTTTATGTTCTGTAAATCTGATCATTCTTTTGTCTTGTTACCCAGTCAAGTGCAGCACCTTTCAAAAGGAAAAGCACTGAAATTCTTCCACTCTTGGGGCCAGACAAGGAGCTAAGCGCTGTGCTCTCAGGAATTATGCTGATGATGTGAATGAAGCAATGGTTAGTATGCACACTCTGGATTCCAGACAGCCCTTATCACCTTGACTGACAAGCTGAATGTGCTTGTAAGGAAACATCTAGGTCAGATAGCAGGAGGAAATCTTGATAGCTTCATTTCTTTGCCCAGTAAGTGCAAGGACAAAGCATGAGCATCAGAGGAAGAGAGAGACAATTCTGGTGCTGATTTGAGAACACCTTGTTGAGGAGTCCAGGAACAGATCTAAAAACATTTTTGTGTTGCAGAGAATGATTCAGAGAGTCACCTGGGTTACCAACCCCTTGCTGGGGATGTGATTGAAATGTTTGTGGCTCAATATCACAAAGGAAGTGATACCAGGACTATAAACTGGCATGCTAATATCTCAGAACTGCCTCCTCTTAGGTGCAGCTGTGAAGGTACGTATCATTCATTACTTCACAGAGGGTATTCTGCTCTTTTTTGTTTGTTTGTTTGTTTGCACTGCCAGGATATTTTCGGTTTGAATCTTATTAAAACAAAAGGATTCTTCAAATTTTGACACAATCCTCCCAGGGTACCTGACTCTAGCAGGAGTGAGACAAACCCCTTTGTTCAGATTTGTCCACACAGAAAGATTCCTCTTGAACAGTTAGCAGAGGACATTTCCTGTATGATCAGTGCCCTCTTTTGATGCCAGACTTTCTAGAGCACTTGGAACTCTTTGCTCTACCTCTCAGAATTACTGAGCTGTAAATATATTTTTTTAAAAAATCAAGATTTGGATGCAATCCATGTATGTGACACATTCCAGCCTGGGTTCTCTGGCACCCTTACTGAGGATCCCATCAGATGGTGCCTTTGATCTTTGCAATATCCCTGTGATAGTGTGGTGAATTGCTTCTCAAAAGAGATATTTCAGATGTGCAAGAAATTCAACATCAGATTAGGTCCAAAAATTTGGATTTAAACTCCTATCCTTGCTATTCTCCTCTCAGCAGATTAATATATTTCATTAGATTAAAATTTAATTAATAAAGGTGATGATCTCTGGAAGAGGAATGGCACTTGCTACACAGTTGTATAATAACCAGATTCATTGTTGCTTTTGGGAACCTGCGGTAGTACATAGCTACTTTCTCCTTTGCACTCATCTTCCTCTGCCCGAGGATGAGGGCCCACATCTGTAAGGCACCATCTTCAAACAAACATCAGCCTTAAAAACTCAAAAAGGAAATGACAGGGTTCAAAATATACCTCCTTGCTACTGCCAGTTCTACTGAGTACAATTAAGCTGCTAGCAAAGAAACTTTGACTTCACCACATTAATATTTGAAACAGATCTGAACCTGGTGGTCTCTAACATTTAAAGTAAAAAGGTCTTTGTAACCTATCTGAAACTACTGGAGCACAATAATCCAAGGAGGCTCCTGTCACTTTTTGAAACTTAACCAGACTTGTGGCAATCAAGCTCTTTCATTTTAGTTTAAGGTTAAATTGGGCCAAGAATAATGTGTCTGGAGTGTGACAGCTGCAAATCAGCAAGAAATGGCGGGCCAAATTCAGAGGCTGTTTGTAAGGTGGTGTCAGTCAGATCTTCTTACACTAAATTAGACTCCATTATACTTACACCTTAGACCTTCTCTGCTCATGTGTGAGAGGAATGTGTGCTGGCGTAATTTATACAGAAGAACTAAAAGCAGGTGCACAAAAGTGTAAGCTAAAGTAGCCCACATCCCTATTTTAACTTATGCCTTCTGCTGATGCTTTGGCATGCGTATAACACCAACTGAGACTTCCCTAGGCATCAGTAAATAACTCTAAGGTACATTACCTCTGAATGTGGTCCAGTTTATTTAGTGGGAGCAGACCTGAGCCACAAAGTTCAGACCAGCATATGGAATTCCCCAAAGTTTGGGGCACAGGGCGTATCTGGAGTCTTGGTTCAAACCACGGTGGAGTCAGGCCACACCTGCAAAGTTTGGAATGATCTTCAAATTTATCCCAAATCTGGAAGGCTTGGAGATGGCCCTTCTTGTTCTATGTAGTGCTAATCCATTTCTACTTGTGCAACTGGCCCCCTAAGCAGGTGCATCTCAGTAGTAATAAAGGAACTGAATTTGCATTCTCGTGATTCAGTGTAATTAGATTTAAGCAGCATGGTGGGACCTCCAGCCCCTGTCAAAGGAAGGTTTTTTGGTTGTTGTTTGAATCATTGCTACCATTTACTGTATGTGACCAGGGTACACAATGCTCCCTAAATATATGTTAAAACACACCCTCAAATGGTGCAGATTGTGTCCTCCCTATTGGCATGTTCAGATGAAAAGGAAAGTTTTTTCCCCCTCTCTGGGCTGGCTAACCAGCTGCCCAGAGACAAATTGTCCTCCTTAGGGGCACAAATTATAAATGGCTAAGCAAATTAGCCATAAATAGAAAATGTAACATATGGGTCTGTAGATAATGTTTCATTATAAATTATCATATTCTGCAGGGAGACATGCCTCTTCCTTTCACCAAAGACTATTTTTATTTTTTCTTCTTATGCAGATTTAGTTTTATTTCATTTTTATTTTTTTGCCACTCTGTTTCTGGCAATAATTGGACTCAGTAGTCAATTTTAGTGCAAAATTGTGAAATCCACTGCAACTGTAAATCCTCCCCGAGTTAATATTCTCTCTGAAAAAGTTTGTGTAGTGCTGGTGAAACGACTTATGATGGAGTTATGATGGAGAGCTCTGAAGATTAAACTCTGCTTGTTATCCACTAAGGATAAACAAGGAGAACAGCAGTAAGATATTCGCTCCACTGCCCACTTCCATCAGCGTACTGAACCCTGACCTGGAGGAATGATCTCTGGGTTGGTGGTCCAGCTACATAAGTATCTGTGAGGAATGCAAAGGTTAGCTGGAGCCCATTGAGATTTTTTTTATATGATAAGATCCATTGTTCTTAAGGGATTGAAATAACAGCAGCTCCTCTCAGAGAAGCTACAAATCTGCCATCAAGAAGTATAAGGATGTTAATTCTCTACTGATCTAGGTGGCATTTCAACTGATGATCTACATGTCAAATCCCCATGTCACCAGAGCTCATGGAACAATTCATTGTGAATAATACTCATTACAAACCATTCCCCTCTTTTGGTTAGTTATCCATCACAAATTGATCTTCCGGAGTTTCTTCAAATGTGTTTGTTATTTGTGAGTATTCACTGAGAAGCCTGAATGAAGTATTTTCAGCCTATGAACTGCTCTTCAACTCTTCATTATTCATGTTCTGTGGTTGGGTCTTTAAGTCAGATGTTATTGTTCCTCTTTCCTGATTAGACAACTGAAACTGTTTTAAAAAAAGAACTGAATGCATTCACAAACACATCCACAAATACATGCTGGCTGTCCTCATCCCCACGAACCATTCATATTATGATCCCAGGAGTCACAGCAAATTTCACCAGTAACTTTTTTTTGGTGAAAATACTTGAAAACCATTTTTATTTTATTATTCAACAGCTCTAGTCCCATAAAGAGAACAGTAATATCTCTCGACTGTTTCATCCTGTCCATGTTAAATACTGAATTTTCAATTGCTTATGACTCTGTAGGCTCAGGGTTATTCTCAGACTGTGATGGAGACATGTCTTCACTACCAGCCACCTGGAAGGTTTCAACTTGTCAAGTTCAGCCATTTTTTAATTATGCATGAGCAAAGGATTCAATAACCTTTCACAGCAGAAAATGTGTATGTGTCTCCCTTCTCACATAACCCTTTCCAAACAAATTCCTCTTTGGGGCTGAGACCAATACAAAAATGTCATCAATGAGCCAATATTTTTCAGAAAGTTCTGAGTGGATGACAATAGGGGGTTTATGACGGATGTTTCAATATAGCAACTAGCTATTAACTAATACATACATATATGCGCACATGTCACCCCCGGCGGAAAACATGCTGAAATGTTTTGGACAACTTTCACTGAGATTATTATAGACTGAGAAATTTGCCTGCCTGAATTAGAAAAACTCTTGGCACTTACACTGTGAAGCTAATTGGTACAATCTAAGCATTGAATGATTCCTAATTTTGCTAGTTAGAGTGACACCTGATGCCTCTATCTTTCAATACCCAACGATTTAGGGGAAAGAGAATATCTAAAGTAACATCTGCTGCAATGCACACATTTCAGAGAAATAGAAGTTTAAAACTGCTCATACATCGGACACTTTCTAACCTAGTGGTAGATACATCAAGTCCATCCACTAAGGATCTGTTAATGGTTGTTTTGTTAATGTGATTCTTTGATTGCCACTGGAACTCTAGTGCCACACTTGTGCCACATGTGACAAGGAGATTTGAGGTTCTTGGTTGTTGTTACAAAGCTTTTTTTGCAAGAGGACTATGACATTCACCAGTGCCAGTTCTAGGGCCCCATTACTAAGGGAAGGGAGAGTGGGTTTCTAGGGGGCCCTGGATGTTGCTATTTAAAAAACAAACTTCCAGAGTCCAGGGGCTAGTTAGTCCCCTGGAACATCTTGGATTTTAAGAGAGTTTAAACAAGTAATATTTGGCTATTGTGTCAGTATTTTGTCATTGTCACTTCACTCCTTAACACTGGATAATTTTGTATCTATTTTGGCCTTTTGGACAATAATTTGGGGCCCCGTGAAGATTGTTGGGGGCCAAAGAATTAAAATATCCAAATGTATCATCAACCAGCTTATTTATCTTTGTAAAGGAGACATTTGTTTCATGTCATTGGAGCATTTTGTGTGCATGTTAATGTGTGATGGTTAAGTCAGCACAGATCATGAATGAATGAAAAAGAAATAATGTGACCTGTCTCATGGAAGCATGACACTGGCTTCTCAGTAGGAATCGATGACAGATGGTGCTTTGTGACTCTCTCAGAAAACAGTGTGTGATTTTGAAGAATACTCAGCATTGGGCTAAACCTGCTTCCATTGGAATAAACAAGGGTTTTCCCAATAACTTCACTGGGAGCAAAGGCCCCCCTATGGAAATACCATGTAATATTGGAGTGATTTGAAATGTAGGCAGCCAAACCCAATGCCAGGCAAAACCGGTCTGGCTGGACTTCCATTATAAACTCATAACAGGTGAGAGTCCTTGGAAGGTTCCCTGAGGGTCTCAGTCCTTTTGGGTGGACTTGGTTAAATTTATCATTTGCCAGCAAAAATCTCATGAAGTGTGCAGCTTGGCCTGGTTTCAACATGAAACTGAGGGATTTGGATGGAGTTTTGCTTTGGGTCTTTGAGTTAATTTGAAACCAAAATGAAGAGTGAAAGCTGGAGGGTGGAAGCCCATAAACACCCGAGGGGGAAGACAATGTTGCAAGGACCTTTGTGTGCTAGCCCAGCATGGCTCTTTATCCCCTCCTAGTGGCTACACAGCACCTGGTTCTATAGTTCAAGCTATAGAGTCTTCTGCGTTTAGATCCAGAGGTGTCGGGTTCAATCCCTGCAAGGTTTACGCAACCCCATGTATACAGAAATAGTGATGCTGTAAAAACTTTCCCACTTTCACTTCTGTGGATGAGTCCTAAGGAGGGAGAGATGGTCTAAATCCTTCTGGTTAGCTAAATAAATCCGCAGCTATGGAACACAACAGTGCAAGTAGTCTACAGTATGGTTTCCCCTCCTCAGTTGTCTGTGTAGCGTATGGTGCTGTAAGGAAGGATTTTTGGTTTGCTCTCTATCTATCTGAAGGGTTTAAAAGCTATGCTATTAAAGCAGGGCCCAGGTGACTTAACTAGGTCATGTGGCTTTGCTCTAAAAAGGCTTAGGACAAAGTATTAGCCTCCTTAGCAAATTTCCCAGCAAATTTGAAAAAGGAAGGAAGAGATATTCAGACTAAAATTCCAGCTCAATCTGAATGTAGCTCAGAGGAGAGACACTCTTGCTGGCTGCCCCTTCCCGTAACAGAGAGGGTGCCTGCAAAAAGGGCAGCACTTACTGATGCCGACATGATAGGCCTGATCTTGTTCCAAAATGAGATGCCTGGGGGTTTTGCTATTCATTCTAACAGAAGCAGGAGCGGGCCCTGAATAATTCTATCCCTTTCATATTCCTACCTACTATATTCATAAGTGGGAATCAAAGTGCTGTCAGGAGAAAGTACTGTGAGATCTCTTTTCAGAGTAGCAGCCGTGTTTATCCGCAAAAAGAAAAGGAGGACTTGTGGCGCCTTAGAGACTAACGCATTTATTTGAGCATAAGCTTTCGTGAGCTACAGCTCACTTCTCTGTATTTCTTTCCCAGGAACTGATCATCTCTTTAAGCCTTTTGGTCCATGTCAGATCCCAAAAACACAAGGGCTGGTCCAGATCCAAACAGATCTATAAATATGAGTTCCAGTTGCTTTGAAGACATCACATCAACATCTGTGCCAAAGAAACTACAGTGACAATTCTGATTCCTTTCTCCCCCCCAGTATGCAGCTGGTATAATAACATTGCAGAGCCCCCATCACTGGGTTTTACTTCAGTCAGGGTAATTTCAGACATTCGGAAACCACTGAAGAGCTGCTCCCTCAGATTAACTACTCTGGGCCTGAACTTTTCATAGAGTGCCGAGCAATACTGGCTCTGATAGTCTTTTGCAGTTATTGCCACAGGTAAATGTCCCTTTGCCAAGCACTTAGCTGAATTAGATATTTCTTCCGCAGCATTTGGCACAAGAGGGCATTTACTGATCCAAGATACTGCTCATTCTAAGAAGGCAGCCATACTTAGTGAGAACTTTGGTGCATCCTGGTGTGCTGTGTATCAACTGTCTTCACACCATATTTCCCTTGCTCTTGGTTTGTAGAGATGACTGCGGGGGGATGAATGCAGCTAAGAGAGAGAGCTTGGCTTATTTGTACCTAGCATACACCTCAGAGTATGAAAATTTAAATATGGGGAAAATTAGCATGAAAATGAGAGTAGGTCACCCTGGGGCTTGGCTCTGTTGGGCCAGACCTTCCATTGGTGTAAGTTGGCACAGACAGCTCCGTTGATTGTTCTTACTTCTGTTGTCCATTCTTCCTATCCATTCTGTTCTGACATACAGATCTGTATGGATATGGTCTCCCTGCCTCTCTTCTTGCCATTGCCCAGGCAATGGATACTTTGTGATGACTGTCTGTGGATGCAGAAACGTACATCCTATGACTGCGAGTCACAGTAATGAGAGAAAATGGGGCTGCCCAGACCTGCCCGGAGCAGCAGCAGCATTAGCGAGGTGAGAATCTACAGAAGCTTGAATCAAGTAGAAACAAAATGACCTAGTTTTGCTGGTAGATGCTTTCTCTGGCTTTCTGTTCAGAATTTCAAAACAACAATAATTAATAATGGTGGTGTACAGCTCTGCTCTTTAAACCAGTTTTGTGGTGAATTTGTGCGCTTCAGTTTTTCCCAGTGCCTATACCAATAGCATAGTATTAAACTAACCAGCCTGCTCATCTAAAACAAATAATACTCTAAGTTTGTTCCTATAATTTTCAAAGTCTTGATTTATTGTTCTAGTCAAGAATTAATTATAGCCCTGAGGTCTTGCAAATGAAAAAGAAATAGAAAACCAGTATGACAATTACACATCTGGTGGAAGAACAGATGCTTCTGTTCAAGAATAGTACCCCCTCCTCAGTCCCCCAGAACTAGAGCAAATGGTCCTTCCTCTCAGCCTATCTACAGGGGCCAGGGAACTATCAGCATTTGGAACATCATTAGCATATTTTTTCCCTGTGGCTTCCAGGCAGAAAATTACATTGTCACTACAGCTGGCATCTGTGTCCACAGTTTTTAAATGAAAATATACAGCCAGTGGTCTACGGTCTGATTCAAAGTAACCTCTGCTGACTCGTTGTGCCTTTAATAAGACCTCTTAAAAGGACAATAAAAATGGCTTTGCCCTGAGATATAAAAACAACAACAACAAAGGGATTAGAAGATTATTTTAGAAAGACAACAATAGGTTTGTTTTCTCTATTGCTAAATTCCAGAGCCACCACCTTGAACATCAAAGGAATGGGTACTGGGTAAGGAATCTCTTTAGTCCAGACAAGTTGCAGTCAACAAAGTGCAACATGAAAAGAGCCAGATGGCAGTGTCAAATCCTCCTATAAAGGTAACATATAAACCCATTAAATTATTCCCCATCGCTTTTTCTTAGTGTCTCCCATTTAAAGCCATTTTAGAGTCATCAAAAGTGGGGCAGCTCGGAACACTGTGAAACACCATTCCTGCCTGAGCAATTAATCTCTGTCGCTCTGTCAGGTTTGTCCTGCTGTTGGCAGCTCCACGAGCAAGTTTGGGTAGGAGACATAACAACACCAGCGGGAAGAGGAAATGATAGATTCTTTGTTCTGTTTATACTTCCACTGCCACTTCACTGAAGAAGCCACAGCCTCAAGATAAACATAGCTCTTCTAGAAAGTGTAGCGGCATGGAGCGATGTGGAAAAGGTGAGTCTTTGTACAGATGCTCGTGGGCAGGTGTCCACAAGACAAAAAGGCACCATCCTAACTGGCGGAGTTGCTGGTGGTCTTTACAGAGACTAAGGATTAAAATGACCGTGAAGACTAAACACCTCTCTTCCGGCTCCACGGAGGCACTGCTGAGGCCTAGACATTAGTGGGACAGTATGGGAGACACTTGTACTGGATCTTCCTGTTCCCGTTTCCAGGATGGGTAGAGGACGTCCATTTCCCAGGAGCTTCAACCACATTGATTTAGGGGAAAATACACCCCTGTGCAGAGAGCCAAGCCCAAGTTTACAAACCACTCAAACTCATTTCAGCTCTATTTTGAGGACTTCAGTAGTACATAGGCCTTTTGCTGGCCTGCTGCACATGGGCATGCATTTCAGTCTAACAGAAGAGAAAGCAAAATTCATCAACTTAAGTACCCATTATGAATTATTCATCCCATTCTAGTCAATATTAACATTCCGAGTGTTGGCTCAATAGTAAAAGACACTACCGATGTGGCAGAAATTAGAACCCTGCTCAGCCTGCCTTTGGGGTCCAAAATATGTCAGCATGTCTTTTAACACTAATGAAGTGTCTGGGTATAAATGTGCACACATCCAGGAGGGGACTACAGGGGTACCTGGCACATCTAAGCAAAGCTAGCATATTATGTGGGTTCTTCAGGCCTTTGAATTCACATGTCATTTTTCTCAGTATAAGTATAGGTTTATATGGGAGGTTATTATAATCCTTTCAAGCTGTTAGTGCAGGGGAAAATGAGATGGAATATTATTTTTAAAATTTCATTGTAAATCAAATAGGCCATAATAACTCCCAATTAACACATTAAAATATGTTGAAGATTTGTTTCATTGTTTCACTGTAAACAAAAGAGGCAGTAATAACACCTATTGACAAAACAGACCCAGGTGTTTCCCTTTAAGAGCAAAGAAAATCTAATTTTAAAACTCACTGTAATTTTTTTATAATTACGTTTGCACCAAACAAGTCATTCGAGGTTCCATATTTTCCATTCTGGCTGCAAATATCCCCTAAATGTTCTTCCAGAAGTCACAGGGATATCACCATTACACTCCAGCACAACAGGAGTGGCATTAAAATGACAGCCCTGATTTTCCATTGTGTTATTCCAGGATTACATTGGAACAACCCTTCTGAAGTCAGTGGGATTACACAAATGCCAAACTGGAGTAATGCAGTGGAGAAGCAGGTTATGAGAATTTTCAAAGAGCTTGAAATTAGGTCTGTATTTGGTAAGACAGTCCATTATGTTGAAACTTTCAGTGGGTTAGATTGTGGCTTGGACTGCATGGGTATGCAGAGGAATAAACCGGGGCTGGGGGCGGTAATAACACCGTGTGTGTGCTCCCCAGACCTTACAATTCCATATTCTGACTCTAACCAGTTAATTTTTCAACTCTAGGTTCCAGCCAGGGCCAGCAGCAAAAGGTTCCTTAAACCTCACAAAGAAAGCCTCCTGCACTATTGTAAGCTCTTTACTAGAGAGTCTGGAAAAGGTGTGGATAATTCAACTAACATTGTGACAATCATCTGCACTTTCAAGTGCATGTCAAGATCACAACCACACATCAACAAAACTGAATCAAAATGCCAATTACCAGGTGAAGAAAAATACCAATTATCAACACAGGGAAGCTCAGCTTAATATTAATATTAATATTGTGGGTGTCTCCAAGCACAGGACAGAAAGGGGAGCATTATTCTGGCAGCTTTGCTATTCTGGCTGGATGATGGTGCTGATACAGTGAAGATGTCTCTATTTACCCTTTCGCATAATACAAAAGAAAGGGAACAGCTCAATAGCACAGAAATGCAGCAAGGTTAAAGATGATTAAAAGAAAAGACATTTTTAAAGCCATGCATAACCAGCCTGTGGAACTCCTTGCTACACCATTTCACTAAGACCAGGAGCTAAACAGGATTCAGACAGGGATTGGACCCTTATATGGATAATGAGAATATCCACAGTTGCATCAGATAACATACAATCCCTCCATATTTCATGCAGATCCCTTCATGATTCAGTGCCAAAGCCAGCCACCAACTGATGGGGATTAGCAAGTAACATCCTGTGAGGGAAGATTATTTCATTATGGGGTTTCTTGCGCCTTCCTCGGGAGTATGTGCTCCTCGCCATTGTTGTAGACACAATACAGGACTAGGTGGACTACTGGTCTGATCTGGCAATGTATTGCCACACGGGGAGCTCAGTACTCAAACAGCAGCAGAAAGACCATTAACCTGGGTCTCCAGTTAAAGCGTTAGACTCAAAGGAGATCGTTAAGTACACAGCATCTTTATTAAATACCCAGGGATAACAGGCAGCATATAGTGGGCCTAATTCTAAACTCACACCAGGGTATGTCAGGAATCCCCTCACTGATGTCAATGGAGTTACGCTGGAGTAAAAGAGGTAAGAATTGGGTTCTGTCTGCTGAGTCTATGGCAATGCACTGCCAAAGTTTGGGAGGGAAGATAGATACACAGCTCCAGGGGGCACACGTGTGTATTGAAATGTCGCAAGAGTGTTGGGGGAAGACAGACTTCCACACCACTGTCCCTGCTGGGTAGTACTGTGAATGAATCACATCACTTCCACTGTCTATCAGTTCCCTCTATTGCTTATTGCAGTGTGGTGGTTCCTCCTGCTAGGTGTCTGTGGCTTTTGAGCCAACGGTCTGTTCACCACATGGCGTGTGCTGTGTCTGATTAGCTGGTGATGGTGGAGTCTGCATCTCCATTAAAGAGATGTAACTGTTTAAAAATGCCAGCAGACACCAAAGGTTTGGGGGCATGGAAAATTCCTCCTGTTTGCCCGAGTGGCCTAGTGAGTCGAAACTAGAGGTGATGACTCAGAAGATGGTATTACTGTAACTCCTTCCTAACAGCAGCGCAGTGGATTGGAGAAAAGGGCAGAAAGTAAGTACAGTGCTTCCCTGATCTTCTCCTGCAGTGCCTGGCTGGAGTGGAATCATGGGGTTCGGTGCAGGGGAGGGGGCTGGTGCCCTGTGCTCCCTCCTTTCCCCAGATCTACAGGAGCATCCACAGCCAGTGAAATCTGGCTACACAGTTCTGAGAGCCTCTCTATCTTGGAGGACAGGAGCTAGCATTTGGCTCCAAGCAGGCAGCTACGTGTGGCATTAAGAATAGCTGCTGTGAGATGTGCGTCGGATAATCTCTTGTATCAGATGCATAGTGAGACATGACGCTCCGGGCTGAGCACCTGTGGCAGCCAGCATATCCATCTTTTAAGAACCGATCAATTACATATGCATTTCTGGCAAGGTATCAAATTCTCATAAGAGCAATAAATACTTCCTCTCAGGACACTCCTTTGTGAGTCTCCACTGCCCACTGCATGCAGACATGAAGTTGTGAGGGATCATGGACTGAACACGCAGCTTATTGCCTTTATGTACAAACTCTCTGTTTTCTGCTGTGCAAGGACCTGACCAAGGCCCACTGAAATCAGTGCAAGCCTTTGGATTGACACCTAGGCTTTGGATCAGGCACAAATGAAGGAAGCTGAATACCTGTAATTTGGCAGCTGGAATTTGAGTCCAAAAGGTCCATTATAGTCACAGCTAATAAATATTAATCAACTTGTCCACACTTTGCCCTGCTGAACGGTGAGAACAACTGGCTCAGAGATCACAAAGTTCCTGTTGATTTATGTAAGTACATAGAGAATAAAAGAACCTGAGCCTTTCCCAAAGCCATGATTGCAATTCTCAAGGGAGGCTCATTTTCAAATGATCTTGTTAGACATTGTTAGAAACTGACATATTTGCATAGCATGAATGTTAAAACTCAGAAAGAACTCAAATGCCAATTAAAACCAGAGTTTCCCCCCTAATTAATCAGTCATAAAAGAGCAGCTCCAGGTGTTTCTAACTAAACACCAGCAAAAGTCTATCATTATTAATCTTAATGACCCAAGTATCATCAGCATATGCAGATTCCTTCAAAGTGACTGAAGACTGGAAACATTTTAAGACCTCTTCTTAAGACCAAAGCCATGTTCATTTAGGGGAACATTACTTGCATATTATGAGCATAATCTATTATTAGCATAATACCTAACAACAACAGCAGCTACAGCAACTCAAAGAGCCAAAACTTCTTAGATAAACTTTTGGTCAACCTAAAATTATAGTGAAGGAGATTTCCATTCCCTGCGTTCTATTCAATAGAGCTGGTTGGGAAAACGTAGACAGAATCACTGTCTGTGAGAAAATACAATTCTGTTGAAACTGAAATGCTTTGAGAAATTGCATCAATTTGGCCAAAAGGGGGGAAATTCCAACATTACAAAAATGTCCCATTTCAACATTTTTGGAATGAATCATTTCAACTTTTGATTTCAAATGACTTTTCACATTCATGCAAATGCAAGTATTCACATAAAGAAAAGCTGCTCCCCTATGTGTGAGAACCAAAAACTTGTCGGCACAGATTTTCATGGAAAAATGAGCAGAAAAGGGTGTGAATGTGGTCAACATCAAATTCACCAACATGTTCACAAATGAGCAGTGCCACTATTTTTCCAGTTGTTGTTGCTGGTAAATGCTTCTCTGACAAGACTGATACTTTAAAGAAGGCAAGATGCTGTGTCACTCCAGGATCAGCCTAGGGAAGGAGTTATGACTTAAAGAAGGAAAGAAAGTGATTTGTTGAATCACAATGCTTTCCCAGGTTCCCCGTTTGCTGTAGGAGTGGAAGTAATTAGTTATTGTTGTCTCCTACTGCCCTGGAGCAGTGCAGATCAGTTCTGTGGTTCAGTTACACACTGGGAGGATGTAGTGAAGGTTCAGTCCATTCTCCATCCATCTGCCCAGAAAGGAGATACCAGCCCACCAGAGCCTGCACCCGCCATCCCACCGAGTGAGGGAGGGTTTTGTGCAGCCTAGGTCAAGACACATTGTTAGCTAATTTTCATACATTAATGATATAATTTAAATCTCACTCCCACTGAATGCAAACATTATTAAATACTCTGGAGAATTTGCCCTTTTTACTTTAGGTGACTGCATTTGTCCACTGGGGCTATCTGGCTAATGACCCTGGCTTCAGCTCCACAGTATATCTCACAGTAATGAGTTTCATGCTCACTAGACTCGTTATCCAAAGAACTTCCTTAGTATTACAAAACTGCAATCTAGAGAGTTAGACAAACATGAAGCGTTTCTCTCCTATTCTTATGAAGTATGCAAACAACTCCTAGATGTTATATTTTGCATACTGTTGCAAAAAAACAAAACAAAACATGTTTTCTTTACAAAAAAAGGAGAAAGTGATGAGCCAAGTGAGAATGAACCCATCTGAGTCAAAAGAAATACACTTGCTGAGGAAACTAATTCAAGTTAATGTTCATAGGCAAGAAATATCACACGCAGGTGACTGGGATGACATTTTCACAGTAAAACATGATGCAAATAGAAATAAAATGTGTGTACTGTAGGCAAGTGGTTTGTGTTAATATTAATAAAGAAAATACAAACATGTAATGCAGTCAGAAGGATTTGTGTGGGTTTGCTTTTTCTCTTTTCCAGGAGCCAAGTTACTTGCATAACTGGCTTTGCTTACGCTTTGTTCTTTTACTTGTTCTTTACTGCTTTGGTGTATTCACCTAGAAGCAGAGCTGATAAAGAGTAATTGGCCAGATTCTAAGCTGGTGTAAATCACCATAATACCATTGACTTCCACTGAGTTACACCAAATCAGCAGCAGCTGAGGATCTGACCTGATGTATGCCCATTGGCATTAGATAATGAAGGAACTGGGCTCAAGCCACAGAATTCAGATTTCAATCTGGCTCTCAAATTCCGCAATGTTCGGTGGCATTTGGAGGGGTATTTTGCATCAGCCCCGATGTCTGTTCAGATCTGGCTTCAGATTTTTGCAATCCTCTCCATGGCAGGCATTGTTCTGAGGCAGGGTTTAGGTCTGGATCCTTTGAGTCCAGCCTACATCAGTTCTCTTGAGGAGGGGAGACAAACTGGGGATTTCTGCAGTGGCTGCGTGCAAGGGTATCCAGGCCGGGAGAGTAAGAAGGAGCTCTGAACACCTGGGCTGATGGGACCCTTGACATGCCTAAGCCCATTCGCTGGCTAACTCGTTCTGCTTCCACCACATTCTTTCATCCTGTCTTACTCACCCTTCACTGTGATCTTGATCAGGAGAAGCAGCAGGGATTCCTTTGTTTGTTTGTTTGTTTCAAGGAAATGTGTTTTTTTCTCCGCAAGGAAAAGTGCCACATGGCTACACCTGAGAGGACCCGCTAATGGCCTGCTCTGAAGGCAACATTCCCATCACCTGTGGAAAATCAGAGCCGGTTGGTTTTATAAGGGTGAAACAAACCAGGGGAAAAAGATCAAATCCATTCTCCGCAGAGCTGGGAGCCAGAGGAAGGGGCTTCAGTGATGCCACCCCTCTAAGAACTACTCCAGCCTCTGAGTTAAAACAGCAGCTACAGCCCCTCTGTGCCCCCTGGGCAAAGTATTAAGGAAACTAGTTATAAGTAACTAAGATCATTTGGCCCCGCTGCATGACCTGCCACCATCACTGCATTGCACATTGGGCTGGGCTGGAGTTTTCATACTCTTCAGGGGTGCAGTTACTCTGTCCATCAAGCAACACTCCTGCAGGTCTGCAGTGTTGCCGAGGGCCTTGCCTAGGTCTCTGAGCTAGGCTGAATTATACCCAGAGTCCCAAGTGCACAGGTAAATCCTGTTCCATGGCCAGGAGTTTGGAATAGAAAATCCTGAAAAGATTTACCAGCCCCACCATCTAACATTCTGTGGACATACCAAGGACTGTTCCGGCTGGTGTTTCTGGATCCAATTCTTCCCCCCTCACAGTAAAATCGGAATTCATACCTGAGTGTGACTGGCAATGCTCCCTCCTGCGTGCTCTCTTTCTTAAAGAAACAATTCATCTGATTTTCTCCACGTATTTAAGCCGTGCGGGTAGATCTCTAAAAGGCTGGGATATATGTTGTTGGCATGAGGAATATGGGGCAGCATGTACATTGTTGCGTTCATAATTTGTATTCATAAATCTATACTCTTTTTAAATTTTCTCTGTGTCTTTTATTTATTTCCTTCCTGCCTATAGTTGTTTTTTTTTTTTTTTGCTGAAAATGAATAGCGTGTTCCAGACTCACCAGGCATTAGGAATCTCTGCAGCCTTTTGGTCTCTGACTCTCTCCTGGTGTCGTGCTACCGAGACTATTTTCTTGTTATTACTTCCATTTTCTAAGTTGACTTCAAATGGCATGATCCATATTACACTGTCTAGCACTTCATTCACAGTTTAAATTAGCTGCTATTTCTTTACCCTTCATTACAGTCTGGGTGTAATTTGTTTATGAAGCAAAATGTTTTCTTTGCACTCTGATGGAAGACTCCAATATGCCTTCATTTTGGGTGAGTCATAATCACTATGTCCAGGCTTCACATGTCAGGGCAGATCAATGGCCCACTTAGTTTAGGATCCCAGCTCCTGCCATACTAGGAGCAGGAGAGATTAATGATCCACCTATGCCAATATCCTACCTCTACCTGTAATCAATACTTCAGAAGAAGGTGAAAAATCAAGGGATGAATAAATTACTAAGCCCAGGGTACAAACCCATTCAAACCACATGGTGTCATATCTCAGAAGCTGGGGACTGAAGTGATCTTAGGACATTCCTGGCCTTGCAAGCTTCGTGTTTGCAAACTAAAACCCATGATGCTATCATTTCTCCACATTCATACTCTGGTCCTCATTCTGCACAGCACAAGTGTCAAGGAGAGGATTCGCAGCCAGCCAAGATGCGTCCTGCATTCCTGGTGGCCATCCCCAAATCATGAATAGTGGCAGAACACTGTTGCTTTCTCATTCCACCTGGCTCTCCCTGGCCACATGAGCATCATCCTAGAGCGTAGGCTTTACAAGGGAGCATTGCAACTGTTCGACCCTTACATCACACCAAAAACTTCATGCCTTGTGGGCTCAGGATCCTCTGAGCTTTGCAGATGAACCTCAGCCCCAACCCCACTCCTACAACAATCGTGACTGATCAGATGTTCAAGAACTTGTAAATATGTTCCTGTGATGTAGGTTTAATTGGCTCATTTTGGGTGAAACTCAACTCTGTCCAGAGGGCAAGCAAAGGCTCCTACTTATTTTGAGGACTTAAATGGTTGGTTCCCAGGCCTTGAGGTGAATGTCACCCTTTAACATGAGTGATTCTTTAGGTCTAGTTTATAAGAATTCCAAGTGAAAAACTCCCTTTATGTAGCATTTCCCCAGAGCTGATACTGGAAGTAGCAGCATATCTATCACCAGTAATGCTGAGAAGGATTTGCACACTTAAATACCTTAAAGCGCACATGTGATTTGTTAAGTTCCAATTAACTGAATTCCCTTTGCACATCTCATGAGAAATTATGATTTTTTTAAAAACATAAAAATATCCTCCCATGGGAGAACTGCAGGAAGGATTAAAACTGATAAAAACAAAAGTACCCTCCAACTTATAAGGTAATATTTTTATGTGCAACATTTTAATAGACTTTATAAATTGTCTAAAAATACTGTTAAATATTAATCCTATCGCTATTTATAAATGAACACATAATTAATAGAGGCAATTAATGTAGCAAGAATTTGTTAAGAAGGTTTTTTCGAAATATTTGAATAATGATATATAATTATGTTTTGATATGAAAATGTCAAAAATGCAATGAAGTATTTTTATATCGATTTACTTTATTTGAATTCAGAGAAGCATGATGGGAAATATTTGCATCAGGAAGCTAGTTACATAGCATAATGCTGTTCATTTTTTGCTCTCTGATGCCTTGCTGCCACAAAGCCTGTACAAGGCAATGGTAGTTGCTGTTGCTGTCAGATGTTGATGTTTATTTTGAACAAAAATAATTACAATCCAATTCAGGATTCATTGAACTTAGTGAGCTTTGAACTCAACCCCATTGAGTACTTAGCTTGTATGCTCCTCGGGGCAGGAACTGCTTCTACTATGTGTATATATACAGCACCTAGCACAATGGGGTACCAGTCTCAATTAATAATAATAAATCTGACTCCGTCTCTTTGAGTTCACCCATCCCTACATTATTTGGTACCATCACAAAATGGATCCTGAGACAAGGCCTTCATAGTTTATATCTGTCTATCAGCAATCAGCAAGGCATATCAATACCATATACTTCAGAAATGGCCAGGTAGGCTAGCAAACTCTGCTCTGCCCAGGTCGGATTTATAGTCCATGGATGCCTATGCTTCCAGATGAGCTATCTGTGATTAAAAAGATTCACAAGCCCAACAGCAACCACTTCTCCCTTTGGCACTCACTAAATATAAATTGCATTAAATGTAATTACAAACCAATATCTTTCAGTTAAACAAACAAGTGAATGCACTTGAACCTTCCTGATGAAATTCAGACTTTTCAAAGTGCCATGCCTTAGGATGGCCTGGGTCATTGCTGTGTGCTAAATTCAGCATAGGCTTGTTGTGCCTGTCAGCTGTGTACTTACCTGGGAAGAGAGTACATTTATTACAAGGGTCACTAGGAACCACTGACCAATTGGACCCATCCCCTGTTCTATTTACATCCCAAATACAGCAAATAAAAACATGCCACCATGAAAAAAAAAAACCCAACATACTAGATCCAAGTTACTTTCAACGAATATCCTCCTCTAAAGAGAGTTAGTAAATAAAGTAAAATCAAGAGGTTAGAGGAATAGGAAGGAAGTGAGGACTCCAAAGCTCTCGAGCTGCTGTGTTTCACGATCCCGGTGTCAGGAGCACACAATTTCAGGTTTGCCCCATGACAGAGATGTGACTCTCATCTAGCATGGTTACCACAACAAAGACCGAACAGTTGTAGAGCGTGTGAGGCAAAATGCATGTGTGTTTATAAACAGGGTCATCATGTCCGGATGTGACAAAACCACAGCAGCTCTGACTGGCTCCCGGACAGAGGCTTAGTGCACAGAGCTGCTGTCTATGAACCACCAGGTCCCAGTCTGTGTCTCTGCTGTTTTCAAGCTAAACTTACTGCAAGTCCAGCCACTGAGGAGGAGACTGCACTAATTAGTGTGCAGCCAGGCCACCAGCTGTCTGACATGGCTCCTATTTACTGATTGCAAGGACTGCTCCTGCTTCTCTGGACTGAGATAGAAGCCCGAACAGGCTGTAAGTGTGTAACGATGGGGCCCCACTTCCAGACACTGAGTTAGATGAAGAGAACTACCCTAAGGCAAGTTGATTACTGCATTCGAGAAAGACTGCATCTTTTAGATCAGTAGCTCTCAACCTGTGGTCCACAGATCCCTGGGGGACCACAGACTATGTCTAAGGGGTCCATGGAAGGTTGTCATTTCCTTAGGACAATGGTTTTCAGCCTTGGGTCTGCAGATCCCTGGGGGTCTGCAGACTACGTCTAAGACTTCCAAAGGGGTCCACACCTCCATGTGAAAATGTTTAGAGGTCCGCAAATGAAAAAAGGTTGAGAACCATGGTTTTAGACAATGTTTTGTATGCGATTTCTCACTCAGGAATAGCTGCTGAAGTAAATCCTATTTAATAATAATATACAATAATACTTAGCTCTTATAATGCATTTTGCATCCATGGAGCTCAAAGCACTTTACAAAGAAGGTCAGTATAATTACCCCCATTTTACATATGGGGAAACTGAGGCACAGAGAGGCAAAATTACTTGACCAAGCTTACCCAGCATATCAGTGGCAGAGAGCCCAGAGCTCCCAAATCCCAGTCCAGCACTGCACCCACTAGGCTACACCACCTGTTTCACAAGGTATGACTGAGAACGAAGAGTAAGAGGTATTTACTCCTAATTATCAAGCCTCTGGTACAACCCAAGAGCAACTTGCATTGAGAGGACACTGTTTCAATAATTCTGAAGGAGCTTAGTTATATGCAGCAGGAATGTGAGAGAAGCACAGAGAGCACTTGGTGCTTTGTGTGAATGAATCATTTGAAATTGGTCTCAAAAGGCCCAACTATACTTGATAAGAAAGTAAATCCGAGGCTCATGTACTATCAAAAGGAGTGAAATAATAAATCATCCAAAACTAAGCTTGCTCACCGAAGGAGAACCTTCTCCTGAATAAAAGAAAAGCTATTCTGATACACAGTCAGCATTGTGGGTCCCAAAATGTATTAACCAGTGCCAAAAGAGCTAACATAGGCCAAATGCGCACTCAGCCCCTGTCAAGTGTGAAGAGACCTTTATCTACACAGCCAGCACTTCATGGCAGAGAAAAACCACCTGTGCTTTGGGCACTTGACACACTGGAATAGATTTCCAAGAGGGATCTGTACCCACAAGTGAGGCCAGATTTTTAAGGGAGCTGCTGGCTGCTGAGCTCTTTTAAAAATCTGCCCACTTCACAGAGACATCTGCATGGGAGCGAAGCTCTCTGGAAAATCAGACCTAGGAGTAATAAGTTAGCATGGAGACAAGACATCTGCAGGCCCCTCAAACTGTGTGAATTCAGTATAAAGCACCACACATATATTTCCTGTTCTCTGGCACTTCAGAGGTTCGCAGGTAGGGAATGGACATAACAGACATATCAGAATTCCTGATCCTGCTTAAGCTTTTAACGGGGAATTCAATATCACATGAAGAAACTGTGCTTTAGAGTCATCCAGTGAGGGGAATTTCAAGCTCTCCACTTAATACTCTGTGCTTAATGCCAGAGTGACCTTGATGGGAGGAAAAGTGAAACTCTCAGCAATGACGTGTTTGCAGAGGTGGGTTGCCTCTCTATTTTGGTTTGAGTTTCAAATCAATCTGAACAAGATGGGTAGGATTTTGGAGGGACATTTCAGCAATTCCATTTTATTTCTCTCTTGGGAAAACAGATCTGGAGGAAACTTTTAACTGCAAAGAACAAAAGCTCCCAGGTACCCAGATGACTAAAACCCCTATGACGACCAGCCTTTTGGGTAGCAGTCTCAGAAGTAAGGACAAGGACAGAAAAGACCATACAGACTCAACTCCCTGTGCATACAGGAGATCATTGTATACAACCCTGGGTACGTACCATGGCACAGCACAACCTCCCTGCATGTTATGATGGTTGGTGAAGGCAACAGAGTTTAAACTATGTTTATAAATAAATATAAAGAGCTAGTTCCCAGCCGCTCACATTATGAGATCCACAAGGGAATTGCAGTTGCAAACCTTGGATAGGAATCAAAAGCTCCTCAGAACCTGCCATTTCCCAGTCAAATGCTAGCAAGGCAAAACTGGGACTGCATTCTGAAATGTCGTGATGTGACGTACTGGTGTTTGCACACCACTCTTCCACCTAATCTATTATGCCCAAATGTTTATCCCTCTTTCACTCTCTGTTCTATTCTTCCTATTCTGATTCTATTCCAATGCTCAAAATGCACCTATCACCATGCTATCTAAGAGCCTTTATGATGCAGGCTTGAAAAGAGGAGATAAGCCCTTTTACTAGACAGTGGATTTTGTTTCTGCATTAGCGCACATGACCAAGGCTTGCAGTCTGTAGAGAAGGAGCTGCTGAGCACATCATCCCTGTGCACATAGCGCTCTAGTACCCGCACCCCTGCTGGCTCTGACTACAACGTGTGGATGGTTTTTGGCACAGATTGGTGGTAAGGAGAAGCCATCTTTATTGTCCCTCTTCCTTTCCTTCTCTAGCCCGTAAACTGGATGCAGCGTCTGACCCACAGTTCATTAATAGGAACCTCTGCTCCATCAAAAGAGATGGTAAAAATAATTCACGTCCCACTCTGGAGAGAGGTTAGGGTGACCAGACAGCAAGTGTGAAAAATCGGGACGGGGGTGGAGGGCAATAGGTTTCTATATAAGAAAAAGCCTCAAATATAGGGACTGTCCCTATGAAATTGGGACATCTGGTCTCCCTAAGAGAGGTGCATTTGGCTTAGATGTCTGGCTCAGTTATCTCTCTCGTGTGCCGCCTCCCCATGGTACTGAGAGAGAGAGAATGGAGCACAGCTTCACTGCCCTCTCCTAATCTTCTTACTGCTTACATGCTGAGGAGATTACTGTGCTGGATTCCAGCATACAGATTGATTCATGTTTGTTCCTTTGTCCAAACACTTACTTTGGCAGCCCCTGGCCTTTTTCCGTTGACCTGTCTAGTTCTTTCAAAGACTCCTTGAACTGGGCTTGTTCTTTGTTTTAAGTTCCAGCATGCTGATTGCTCGCTCATATGGGCAGTGCAGGTCCACAGCCACTGACAGGCAGTGACAACTGCACAGTAGCCATCAGCATGGCTGGAAGAGAGTCTCTTCGTACAGTGCATCCATTCCACTGACACTCGAGGGACGTCTGTTGTACCAGTGAGCCACGTTAATATGAGTACACGGACCAGCTGGAGAACATAAGAATGGCCAGAATGGGTCAGACCAAAGGTCCATCTAGCCCAGTATGCTGTCTTCCGACAGCGGCCAATGCCAGGTGCCCCAGAGGGAATGAACAGAACAGGTCATCATCAAGTGATCTGTCCCCTGTCAACCATTCCCAGCTTCTGGCAAACAGAGGGTAGGGACACCATCCCTGCCCTTCCTGGCTAATAGCCATTGATGGACCTGTCCTCCAGGAACTTATCTAGATCTTTTTTTTAACTCTGTTATAGTCTTGGCCTTCATATGGCCAAGTAGAGAACACTTCTACTTCAGAAATGCAACTTCTCCAAAATGCTACAGCAAGACCTTACCCTGTCTCTCCTCCAGTTCCTCCCAACATTTCCAATCAGGATCAGGTTGGCTTTAAGTCACGCAGCAGCCCTGGACATTTCTATAGGCCAAACCAAGCACAGTGAATTTCATGCAACCATCCCGTTCCCATTCTCATACCATTTGTAGCTCTGCAGGCTGAGGGAAGGGTAATTAAATACCATATGCCTTTATGTTCTATGGTGTTGGTGGAGGAAAAATGAATTCCCAAAAAACTTAATATAGTTAAAAAATATCAAGGAGAGTGAAATTAAATAGGATTGGCAGGGAAGGAAAGATGCTTTCAGAAATTCATGCTTGAGAAAAGAAGCTGATCACGTCAGGGGGCTGGGGCTTGTTTCCTGATAACAGCATACCACAAATGGCTACATGCATTATGGGCCTTATCGCTGACCCCGAGTGTTAGGCCATTGCTGGAGACAGGATGCTGAACTTCAGCCTAATCTCATATGGCAGATTCCATGCCCCTGTGCCCACATCTTTAGGTCTTTAACTAGCTGCAGGAAGTGGGAGACCTCCTGGGTCATCAACTCCTGTCCCCTGCTATCGCAGGCAGCTGTCTCCGGTAATCCTGTTCATAAACGTATCCAGCCCCATCTTCATGTCAGTTAGGTTATATGCCTCCCCTCATCCCTGCCCTACTCCCATTGGGAGGCTGTTCCAGAGCCTCCCCCCTCTGATGGATAGAAACTTTCTTCAATTCCCAGCATGGGTGGCAGGCTAGCCCCACCTGAGGCACCACCCCGGCGGAGCCCAGAGACCCAGCCGCAGCTGCCAGTCCCCCAGCCCCCCGAGCGCCAGGTAGGCAGTGTGCGGTCCCCGTCCCCAGCATCCCCAAGCATAGGGTGGGCAACGCCAGTGCCAGCAGTCTGCCCCCGCCCCCCAAGCACCACATGGCCTGGCCCCAGTGCCTGGGGGCCCCCCAATGCTGGGCAGTCCCAGCCACCTCAAGTCCTGGCCGCAGGCTAGTTGCAGTCACTCTAGCCCTATCCTTAGCCCCAGCCCCAGCTCACTTTGCTGAAGATGAGTGAGCAGCTTGCCTGGGCTGGGGCCAAGGAGAAAGGACAAGCAGGCGGGGGCCTTCCAGACAGAGCGTGGGCAGGGCCACGACGGGCTGTATGGGGAGGCATAGTCTCCCGCCACCTATGAGACGTGCCACCCATGATTCCCAACGTACGTTTGTACCTGGCCAGTGCACTTCGTTTTGCTGGAACTGAGGCAGCCAAGCTAGGAAGGCTGGAGGGAGAGGCAGAGGTAAGTAAAACTTGAAAAAACCCCAAAGGCCCAGCCAGTACGGTTTTCCCTTTAAAATGTCTGCATCCCCGTCTAGGGCTACGATGTCAAGGTGCAATGATGACCATTTTAAGGTCTGCATGGTCGGCCTAAGCACGATGCTCACAGTCGCTAATAGTTGCACTTCCAGCAAGCCAGTGTGTCTGGAGAGAAGTCAGATTTTGAAATTGTAAGCTAAGTTTCACTCTGCTGAAACCTAATTACAAAGTTAGCTTGGATTACTTTTGTCTCCAGTGCCAAATCATTTTATTCTTGTGCTAACATTGTCTTGTAGCTTAAATAGCCTTTCTCCCTGCCGGACGTTTACCGCCCCTGAGGTACTTGCTGCGCGCAATCACATCCCCTTCTGAGCTGAATTTGCAGCAGTTTGATGAGTGCAAATGGGCAATAGGCCAAGGCCCATCACCCTCATTTTTCATTGGTGTCCTGGGATAGGATTTGAACTGGGACGTCCAGAAGCGAAAGGTGATTGCTGCCCTCCTCAGAGTTTTTTCACACTGCCCTCCTCAGAGCTTCACCCTCTGGTTCTGGGCCACTTTCCCATCTTACTTTCTTGGGTGAATTTGAGGTGGCAAAGGCCATGCAGTGGGAGAGGAGAGTGACAAACTCTTGATGTTCAAATGTTCCCCGGCAGCAACAATTTGGTCTAATAGTCACATCAGCCTCCCCCTTCCAAGCTCCCTCTGTTGTGACAGCGAGCACTGCTGATTGCACACAACACAATTTGGAGTTTCTAAAACAGCACTCCTGTGAATTCCGGCTCTGAGTCCTTTATTCCCCCACTGTCACTAAAACACGCGCATTCAGATTGTCTAAAGCAAACAAGCTATTCTGCCTGTGGAAGCAAATATTAATTTCCATTGGGAGGAAAATTAGCTAAAATGCCCCTTCCCGTTCAACTCTTTTGGAGCATAACTTCTCTCCCGGCCACCTGGCTGTGCCTCCCCGCCCGCAAATGGACATGGCTGGATGTCAGAGGCAGCCTCAGAACCTCAGGGTTTCACTGTTTACAGCTCGCCTTCTGGCACAGATGGGAATTTCCCCATTTGTTTATCCTGTGTGGCTGCGAATTAGGATGTTTTGGCTGAGTCCAGCCTGTTGATGGATGATGATTAACTTTAAAGGAGAACGGTGGTTAAAGCTCATTCATGCGCTGAGGTCTCCCTTTGCCGCAGCACTAAGGCTGCTGCTGGCAGAGAAGCACATCCCAGTATCATGCACAATGGTACATGCTTTAGCTTCCCTTTGCTAACGACCCTCAGAAGAGAATCGTTTGTCTTCTTGCTCTGCTCACATCACCACTGCCCTGCTCACTGAAATCCTTCCTCCCTCCCTCCCCTTGCATTGTAAAACTCAGAACAGGCTTAAAGGCAGTGCTGGACCAGGACCAGGGGGTCCACACTGGGAGCCGATAGGCAGTTTCATCAGCTAGGGGAGGGGAAGAAAGTTCTTGGCATCAGTCCTTTTAAGGCTCTTTCCTCAGAATTTGTTTTTATCGTCCACAAAACAAAAGAAAATCAACTGAGAAATCCTCCCTAAAAACCTTCCCCCACTCCAGCCAGCCAGGAGAGGAAAAGACACACCTAGTCCCAGAGATCCAGCTTGCCCTTTTTATTCTCTGGCCTGAGCAGCCATGTGACCTGCTAACTCTTCACAGGCTGTAGCCCCTTTACCTTGACACCTACACCTTGCAGAGTCCAACCTTCAGTGATCAAGAGAGACTGTGTAGTGTTTTGTGGTGTTTTGTTTGTTTTCTCTACCAGTTTTTCCTTGATTCAATGCAGTTTGCTGTCAAATTATATTTTGGTAAGTAATGAACATGCCTTCAGTCCTTTCTCTTCCTTTTCCTTCTGTGAGGTTGGTTATTTCCATTTAATTCAGGAGGATAATTGGAAATGAATTGTCCAGCACGTATTTGTCATCCATCAATTTGCTAGGGTGGAGGACAATAATGAATGCAATGTATTCCTTCCTCTAAGGCCTAGCTTCTCTTTCACAAGACATTATTGTAATGGCATTACAATGTATTGTAATTTGGTTTATTTTGGTTGAGGGTGGTTTTAATTATAATGTGCCCCTGTTATGACTTTCATCCATTTTCTATGGGTTACATTGTGGAACCATTACTCACACTGTCTCACGAACATCAGCAGACACCAATAAGCCCATATAACTTCTCTAGCTGCGAAGGAGTGGGAGTACGATGGTGGGAGATTTTAAGATCTTAAACATCATTTTGGCAGCTGGATTATGGTGTGTGTTAATTAAGGACCACCGGGCTGGCTCTGTGCATCATCTCTAGTTCCTGAGGTAATCTAGTTGATGTTGGCACTGTCATAAAGAAATTTCTAAACTGTGAATCTAATACACCATGAAGAGATCTCATTATAGTGTATGGAATGTCTTTCCATCTTGATGTGTGGAGTTTGCACGCAGATCTGCTATTGACATACACCTCAATCAGGAACCTCTCTCCCTTTGTTCTTCCATTCTATAGTCACTCTCTGATTCTGGAGCTGGGTTTCTAAGATGAAATTGCTTTTATTTTGACCTTTGTCTTTGACTAAAAGTGATTTCCACCTAAGAGATGCGCTATTTCACTCCTGATACATTATTTCAAATGTTCTTCCTGGGACAGAAACTCCTGAGCTGCAATTAGAGGCACTGCATTCTTAGTGCTCTTTTTAGAAACCAGTAGTACCTGCATTCTTCCAGTAGGGCTGGAGCTGCCTGCCTAAATGATGTGTCCACATGTTAAATCAAAGCTGACTTAAATCTGAATTTAACCAAATTTGATTTCACTTTGCCAACTCTGCCCTAGACGTCACAACATGCTTAACGAAACATTGTGGACTCGCTAGCACAGTTACCAAGCAGAGACATGCAGGGCACCAGTAACTGACCCACAACGTTGGGCACTCAACCCATGCTTAATTAAGTATGTTTGTCAGGACCCCAGGGTTCTCTCTCACTGTAGATCTTTAATCTTCATCTTTCCACAGAGGCGCCCAAGACAGACATGTGAAACCTTGGTTTAATGGTTCATCCAAACTCTGCAACCACTGAGCATATCATGTAGCATCAACACAAGGGGTGAGCCCAAATTCAGAAGACTTATTTCTCCCTTTCCTCCCAACCATTTGTAGCCTGTACTGTCAAACAGTTGTTTATCTTTTGGAAAGAGCTTAGAAGACACAACTACCTGATAAGGCAAGTTCTAAATTGAAGCTGCTGTTAAATCTTAATTGTAAAGAGAAAGCACTGAACTATGAAGTGTGAAAGTGAAACAAAGGCAGAGAGACATTTATTTTCATTTTAAAATTCCATGTTCTGCTAGTTCTGATAAGAGACCCTTTGGGCTGGTGAAATGATTTTACATTTTCTATCAATAATGCATAAGCTGTTGTCCTACCATATTCGTGTTCTTAAACCTACACGTGCCATACTCTAATGCTAAAATCATACCTAATTATGGATGTAAGGGATTCAGACTCATGCGGTTATTGTCATTTTCAATTTGTTTTGGGAGCTGGGTCTCCTCTGATAAGGGAGAAGTTAATTCACCCACCCTTGTTTTTAATCTTTCAGATAGAAGCATGACTAGATGACAGAAGCCCTCTGAAATGAGAGAAATTGGAGCAAAAAAGCCATTCCAACAGGCCCTGCAGACAGGTAAATGTATGGTGCTCCTGAAGACAACTGGAGATCTCTGTCCATCCCCACCAATTGGGTGTAGATACTGGTATGTATTGAAAATCCTTTCATATGTGTAACAAAGACTTCTGTGGAGATAGTTCAGCTCAGTTAAATACGTCTCAATATTTTTCCTCTGCTGCCCTCACCATCTCTAGCCCTCTCTCCTCTCTCTTGGGATTCACCTGCACTGCCCAGTAGCCATCAGCCCTATACATCACACTATCTACAGAGTTGCAGGAGGTGGTCTGTCACATGGGCACCATGGACCTCTCTACATGAGCAGAAGAACTAGGTGAGCTTTTTGTCCTTACTGTTACCCAGTCATGGAATCACAGATCTGTGAGGCTGGAAGGGACCTTGAGAAGTAATCTAGTCCATTCTCCTGCACTGAGGCAGGCCCAAGTACACCTAGACCAGCCCTGACAGGTGTTTATCCAACCTGCTCTTAAAACCCTCTAATGATGGGGATTTCACAAGCTCCCTTGGAAGTCTATTCCAGTGCTTAACTACCCTGCAGCAGAGAGGCGTGGCTTCCTTTGGAGATTGACAGCGACGGAGGACCAGACACCCCCTGGTGGGCGGAACCAGGAAAGACACGCAGAGGGCTGGGACAGGAAGTATAAAAGGCGGGTCCTGTAACTCAGTTGTGGGGGGGACCACTGAGGGTGGCAGATGCTTCCACCCTGGTGAGGACTTGTCTGAAGTGCCTGAGCTACCAAACACGCCCAATGCTGAGGAGTGTCTGGGATTACCGCTTGCAGGGTAGCTAGGGGAGACAGGACAATCCAGAGATCCAGGGACAGCAGATTGGTCTGGCTGGGTTGCTGCCTGAGTCTGGTTCAGTGTGTTGTGATGGGACCCTGCTAACCCAGTGGCAGATCACTCTTCTGCTGTTAGGGCCCTGGGCTGGAATGCAGTGGAGTTGGGTGGGCCTGTGTCCTCCTACCCCTGGCACCTCATCCCTGGGCTGGCAGCCACCCCAACTTCAGCCAGGAGGCCTGTGGGAGTCTACCATCTGCTGAGCTAGGATCCTAGACTGTGTTGGGTGCTCCCCACTGTGTGAGCCCCCTGGACTGTGTTGGGTGGGATTGAGCCCTGAGACTGCTAACTCCCCCCTTGTCTAAGACTGTTATTCCAGGGGTGTAAGACAAGAGGTGTGGCCTCCCTTGGAAGTTGACAGTGAGGGAGGGCCACACACCATGTTAACATAGCCTTATAGTTAGGAAGTTTTTCCTATTATCTAATTTAAATCTCCCTTGCTGCAGATTAAGATGATTACTCCTTGCTAGATGTAATTCATTTTGTGCCTTAGCCTTTCTGACTTCTGTCTCTGCATGCTTGTGCTATTCTTTTGTACTCATCCTCATGACAATAGTGCAGAGCTGTGTAGGCTCCAGGCTTCTGCCATTGATGGCAGACAGTGAGAAGTGCCACTCAGTTTTGTGGGATTTTTTAAAAAGTCTCAAACTAGGAAATATGGATGACATTATGGGATGGAGAAAGCTGAAGGATGGGAACTTGCCCACGTCACCCCTGCACAACTAATTTCTGTTGCGCCATGCATTGCCAAAATTTCGCAAACAGTGCAATGGATGATGGCAATTTGCTCATGGGGATACCTACCCGTCATGCACCACATTGTGTATTGACAAAAGCACTCCTGATGAGTACGTGCAGTGCCGAGGCCAGGAGCGAAGTATGCATGCACATGTGTGATATATTAACTGAGGCAGCTTTTACCAATGTAGCTTGTGTCGATCCAAGTTTGCAATGTAAACATGGCCTTAGCAATTTGTCCATGTTTCCTCTTTGTGTAGGATTTCTTTTTGATTTTCAGGTCATTAAAGAGCTCCTTGTGAAGCCATATTGGCCTCTTCCTATTCTTCCCATCTTTCCTTTGCATTGGGATTGTTTGCTGTTGTGCCTCTAATATTATGTCTCTGAGAAACTGCCAGCTCTCCTGAACTCCTTCCTCCCTTAGATTTTCTTCCCATGGGATCCTATCAACCAATTCTCTGAGTTTGTTAAAGTCTGCTTTTTTTTGAAGTCCATTGTCCTTATTCTGCTGCCCTCACTCCTTCCTTTCCTTAGAATCTACCATTTCCTGATTACTTTAATCCAAATTGCCTTCTGCCTTCAGATTCACCATTTCCTCCCGATTAGTCAGAATCAACTCTGAAATGGCTGTCCCCTTGGTTGCTTCCTCCACTTTCTGAAACAGGAAGCTGTCCCCAACACATTTCAAGAACTTCTTGGGCATTTGGTGTTTTGTTGTAGTATTTTCCAACAGATGTCTGGGTTGTTAACATCCCCCATTACAATCAGGTCTTGTGTTTTAGATATTTCTGTTTGTTCTAGAAATGACTCCTCCACCTTTTCCTCCTCCTCCTGATTTGGTGGTCTGTAGTAGACCTCCCTACTATGACATCATCCCAGGTTTTATTTTCACCCACAAATTTGCAGCTGATCTGCCTCCATCTCCTTTTGGACCTCAGAACAAATGCCTGCAGCGGGGGGGTGTGGGAACATGGCTGATTCTGTCTTACGCTTACAATGGCAAACGGGACTGGATTCAAAATTCCTCTCCAGAAATTTCCTTTATTTTCCTCCCACCCCTAGCAGATGTAAGTATGGCCATGTAGAAGGGGAGGCTAAATAAGAACGGCCATACCAGGTCCATCTAGCCCAGTATCCTGTCTTCCGACAGTGGCCAATGCCAGGTGCTTCAGAGGGAATGAACAAAACAGGTAATCATCAAGTGATCCCTCCCCTGTTACTCATTTTTTACCAACCTACTGTTGTGCTCAGTTTTTAAGATTCTCATGGAGTTTTTTGTATGAACTGAGTTGACCTAATATTTGCATTGGAAACACAGCAAAGCTACCAATCAGCTAGCACAGAATCTAACCTTTTAGGTAAGAATTGTGCACAATAAACCCCAATCCACCTTACTGAGCTTCTCCTTATCCCCTCCCACTCTGGAAGTGTGACATTTTCTGATTCACTTTGCAGGTAGATTGATAGAGCTTCCATACAGGCTGAGAGAGAGACTATCACTACTCTCCCCTGTCAAAGTTTCCAGTAATAAATGGTGTGTAAAGGATGGGGATTGTCAGAGTAATTAGGTCCTTGGTAGAGAGATTGCTGGTGATTTATAGAATGGTATCCATACTTCCCTTCTTCCTTAACCTAAAGTCAATAGTGAGAATGAAAGAGTTTTGGAGATTTATTGCCACTTCATTGGGACAGCAGAAGTTTTGCTCCTGGTAAAACAATGCATAATTTTAAAACAGTCATTCATTATACCTAATTAGAAAAACTCCTTAGTGTGCTGAAAAAGGACTTCAGAGCAGCTGGCTCTCCTCATTGTCCTCTTGTAAAATTATGTTCTGGAGGGGGGCAGGACCAACACTACTGGTTAACTTCTATGAGTCTTGGTTCAAACCCTGGATGATCTCAAAGTAGAAACTAGGTTTGTTTCCATCTAACTGTCCATCTCTGCTCTCTGGATTGATATAGCAGGGGATGCCATGGATCAGGACTGAGTTCCGGAGGAAGCATTTATGTGAGAGCCTGGGGTACAATAGCAGGGCAAGCCTGCAGTGTAGGATGGGGGTGGGGAGGGGAAGGAGAGAAGATGAGAGAACTTTCTCCTACATCCTAGAGGCTCCACTTTCTCAGCTCTGTTTAGTGCCCTTGGAAACACTCAGCACAGCTGAGCTAAGTAGAGCTAACAAATCGATTTGGAAAGAGTTAGATCTCTTTTCTGCTTTCTGCAAACAAAAAGTCCCAAGCAGCTTGTAACTGAAATGGGGTTTAAATCCTTAATTAACCTTCCACATCAAATTATATTCAAATCAGTAACACTGATTCAATAGAACTGACATCTCCCTGCTATGCTGACTGCACATTCCGTTCTGGAGCTGGCAGGCGCCCTCTGCTATTGGTCTGCAAAACTGATAAGGATACATTTTTGGCCCAGTAATTCGGCAGCTGGCTTTTCATTTGCAGCATCTTATTTGCATTTGGAATCCAGCGACGCATGGGGACTCAGAACCTGGGGATATGTTTGACTGAAATCCTTTGGGTTTTCTGCCTTGTCGCTCTGGCTAGGGAGGGGTTTGTTTGTTTGTTTTTAAAAAATGAGTGTACAAGGCATGCCACCTGTTCAGCGTCTTCCCTTTTCAAGCCTTCTGTGTGCCGAGCCGTGCCTCGCAGGAGGAGTGTTGGTGGACGGCAGTTCCTCCCTCAGTCTTTTCCTTGGCATTGGTGCAGCTGTGCTTTGAGGTGATCCAACAAACTAGTTAATTCTCTAAATATTAAACCATAGCAGTCCAAGAGAGGAAATTTGCTTTTCTATTTCCAGTATGATGTGCCTCTACAATCTGCCCCAACCCTACTACCTATGAACCCTACCAAAGGGTGCAGACCCACAGTTTTTACTCACTGGGCCTACTTGCACAACAAGGGTTTATTCATGGAGAAAAGGGCTGAAGGATTGGGCCTTACATCTGGGGAAATGATTGAAAAAATGGTAAGGTGTTGCAGGCTCACCAATCTGGACAGAAGCTTACTAATAAGTGGGAGGCCAGTGAGTTTCTGCCTTGGACTCTTCCCAAAGTCCATGCACTTCGGCACATCTCGGTCTCTCATCACCCATAGCAAGGGGTAGTTCCGAGATGGATGTCATGGCTGGGAAAATTTTGCTCTGGAAGAGGAGAATGTGGTGTATATATACACAAGCGAGGATGACGTGCAAATATTATAGCATCCTGCTTTCCATCCATACTCTTTCTGACTGCCGGGGTAATTCTGCTTTCATTGACACGCTGCAATTTCAATGGTGCTTGCTTCAAAGACATTCCTGGTTGTGACAAGCCTCCTGCTGCCTGTGGGGATCCAGTTCCCAAAGTTCCTGCCTTGAAGATCCAAGAACCCTGCCTTAATCCTCCCGTGCTTGCAGCACGGAGAGTGATGTGATAGAAATAGGTTTTCAAACCCTAAACAGGAAGCATAATCTGCCTGGGGGTGCATGGATATAAACGAGAGCACAATCTGACCCATGATACCAAACAGCTGTCCAAAGAATCAGACCACCCAGCTGGCTCTGGAACAGGAATAGTCGCTATTGCCATCATGCGTGGACAGGAATTCACTCTGAGCACATGCCTGTTAGTTCAGTGATTTCTCATAAGCAATAACCCAGCCAGTTGTGATGCAGTTAGGGTGCATGGAGCAGAAGACACAGGCATTTAATTAATCAGCACATCCTGGGTATAGATAAACAGAATTCACCAAACTGTATTGAAACTCAGGGCGCGCACACACTTGGCCAGCCATTTTTGTATCAGGGTCGTATTGTAATAACCTTTCACTGCCATAAGAGTGAGCTAAACTGAAATGCAGAAATAACCCAGTGAAACACAGCAATTGTAGGACAGCACACAGTGGCATGGGCACAACAGCTTAGTACAGGTCCTGAAGAAGAAGAAGGCTGTAGCCAATTGAAACTGGAAGGTGAATACAGCTTTGAAGGAGATGAGCATTATCTTGGATTGGCCAAGACACTGGAGTTAACAGAGCAATCAGACAACATTGTAACTTTGCTTCTCACCTAAGAGTTGGTACCGTACCTCCAGAAATAATGTGGCCCAAACACCAGCCTTGGAGCTGACTCAGGGAGAAGAGTGATGTCTACTGAGTCACCAGTACCACTTGTTGGAGTGCATTACAAGGTCCTCTGGGGTGCCCCATCCCATTTACTGGGCTGGCCCTACCTTGCTCCGCTTATGAGGCCTGAAAGCATCACAGCACAAGGGACTTCGGGTCAGTGGGGTTAAGGAGAGGAAGCAATTAACTGATTTTTAGTTAGGAAAGCAAATAAATAGAGCAACTGGAAGTACAGATCTAATCAAGTAGTACTACAAGCAAGAGGAGAAAGACAGTGTAACCTTGCACACCTCCAATTTTATTTAGCTCAGCCAACTGATTTATGTCCTTAATTATATTGGTTATGTTTCTGGAAAACCATTGGTTAAAAGATAAAGTATTCTGTTTGTTATATATCATGCCTAGTGTACTTTTTTCCTCAGCTTTAATTGCAGCTTCAAGGACAACAGCTGAACTCTTTTAAGTAGATCAAAGTGTACATACGGTATCCAGAGTGATAATGACTCATGTAGCTTAGTGAGAGATTATCACAAATATTTTTCTACTTCACATCCATTCCAGAACCTGTCTCAGATTTTATGCACCATAAATAAATGGATGGTTGGTACAGAAATACTAGATGGTAAATTACTGAAATCCAGCACTTATGGGCTGCTTCACTGTTTTGAGAAAGGTCCAAAGTCCTGCCAAGCAGATGGGAAAATGGCCATTGATAGCAGTGGATTTTGGATTAAATATTTACACAATATAGTGAAACAAAAAACATAATTGGGACTAACTTGGTCCCATCATTCTACAGTTCATCAACTCACATGTGATGTAGGAGTGGACCAAGTAATTACTCATTTTGTCTTCTCCACACCGGGCCTTTTAACTGAGTCCCCATAGGCTGATAGGAATCAAGCGCTGAGCACTCACTGACCTCAAGGGGAGTACTTCATGTGCTTAAATTTGAGCTTATGGTTGGGAGCTTTGCTGGATTTGGCCAGAGTGCTCAGCATCTTCCAGCAGTGGACTGAACGAGTAGGGAAAGTAACCTTCCTTCTCCTTTTTGGAAGGGAGACCTCCAAGACAGGGGTGAGGCACAGTGGACAAGGGAGTTGGGAGTGCTTATACCGATTTTGGGGGTGCTAAATGGATGACTTCAGTCTCTCACTACAGTGTCACCAGCACTAAATTGACTTAACTTTCTTTTTAAAGAAACCTCCCAAGTACAGTGTATGCTCTGTGAGCACCAACTTGTTCAGTCACAAAGCAGTGTCTGAAACAAGAAAAGGTCTGAAAGGCTATTCTGCAAAATCACAAGAGAGAACGTTAGGTGGCAGAACCCCCTCCGCACTAGTTATACAGAGCGATGTGGTTGCTGAAGGAGCAGATGGGAAGAAAGCTACGCCAGACTGACCTGGGGGACAGCTGTGCAACCTGAGCCTCCCAACACATTCCTGATTTTTCTCTAGTCTCAGGGGTTTGAAGTGCAGACACAGTTGTCCAAAGACAAATACCAGTCAGAGCTCTTGGGAAGCTTAGAGAAACATTTAAAATATTTTGCTTCCAGGTTTCCCTTTGATAAGGTTTTATTGCAGATGGATTCTAAGCTGTTATGCCTCTTTAATTCACAGCCCTTGCTCTATTTGAAGTGAAAATGGTGTGACTGGAATACACGTAAATTCTTCAAAGCCTGATTAATGATTAGGCTGAGGAGAAGTGTGGGAGATAAAGGCAGGCATCTTACTTGATCCGTCCGGCTTCATGGAGATTGTGTTCAGCAATTGAACAAGATTGTATGGTCTCCCCGTTCCCTTTTTTAATCGTCAAGCAGGTATTGTACACTCTGTTCTACGCTGCGTCGGGAGGTGAAATTAGCGTAACAGCCAGTCTAGCACTTATACCAAGCTACACTTTGCAAATGGAATGACCATTGGAACCTAAGTCAGAGCCTGTCAAGCATCTTTTACATGGGTTTGCTGCACTGGAAGCAATGTGAATCACATGCCCTTTTCAAGGAAAATAAAGTACATTCTTTTGCACTTTACTTAAAAGACCTTTCTGCCTTAAATATGCAATTTGCTCCCAGTGAACAATGAATTTCAAATAAGCTAAATTTCCAAATGGCTCTTTATAGCCAATTGCTTTGTCCCAAAAAATCCTTATTGACTCTCCCCATCTCTGTTTTGTATTTGTTGATCCAGGAGCTGATTTGTGACAATGATGGGTCCATTTGGTGGTCAGTGTGCTGGGGGATAAGCGCAAAGGGACCACTAGCTACCCAGCTAAACTCTGACCACCTCTTGCCCCTGATATCCATGGGAGAGAGGATCCCTGAATTTATGTCTGCAGAACTGCCTTTACAGGTGTCCTCTTCCCTTCCTATATACCCAACATAATCTTCCTCTCTTTCCTTGATCCAGTCTTTCACTTCCTAGCACTCACAACCCTTTATCCCCAATACACCACAGGACCCTAATGTAGTGCCAATCTTTAAAAAAGGGAAGAAGGAGGATCCTGGGAACTACGGGCCAGTAAGCCTCACTTCAGTCCCCGGAAAAATCATGGAGCAGGTCCTCAAAGAATCAATCCTGAAGCACTTACATGAGAGGAAAGTGATCAGGAACAGTCAGCATGGATTCACCAAGGGAAGGTCATGCCTGACTAATCTAATCGCCTTCTATGATGAGATTACTGGTTCTGTGGATGAAGGGAAAGCAGTGGATGTATTGTATCTTGACTTTAGCAAAGCTTTTGACACGGTCTCCCACAGTATTCTTGTCAGCAAGTTAAGGAAGTATGGGCTGGATGAATGCACTATAAGGTGGGTAGAAAGTTGGCTAGATTGTCGGGCTCAATGGGTAGTGATCAATGGCTCCATGTCTAGTTGGCAGCCGGTGTCAAGTGGAGTGCCCCAAGGGTCGGTCCTGGGGCCGGTTTTGTTCAATATCTTCATAAATGATCTGGAGGATGGTGTGGATTGCACTCTCAGCAAATTTGCGGATGATACTAAACTGGGAGGAGTGGTAGATACGCTGGAGGGCAGGGATAGGATACAGAGGGACCTAGACAAATTGGAGGATTGGGCCAAAAGAAATCTGATGAGGTTCAATAAGGATAAGTGCAGGGTCCTGCACTTAGGACGGAAGAACCCAATGCACAGCTACAGACTAGGGACCGAATGGCTAGGCAGCAGTTCTGCGGAAAAGGACCTAGGGGTGACAGTGGACGAGAAGCTGGATATGAGTCAGCAGTGTGCCCTTGTTGCCAAGAAGGCCAATGGCATTTTGGGATGTATAAGTAGGGGCATAGCGAGCAGATCGAGGGACGTGATCGTCCTCCTCTATTCGACATTGGTGAGGCCTCATCTGGAGTACTGTGTCCAGTTTTGGGCCCCACACTACAAGAAGGATGTGGATAAATTGGAGAGAGTCCAGCGAAGGGCAACAAAAATGATTAGGGGTCTGGAATACATGAGTTATGAGGAGAGGCTGAGGGAACTGGGATTGTTTAGTCTGCAGAAGAGAAGAATGAGGGGGGATTTGATAGCTGCTTTCAACTACCTGAGAGGTGGTTCCAGAGAGGATGGTTCTAGACTATTCTCAGTGGTGGAAGAGGACAGGACAAGGAGTAATGGTCTCAAGTTGCAGTGGGGGAGGTTTAGGTTGGATATTAGGAAAAACTTTTTCACTAGGAAGGTGGTGAAACACTGGAATGCGTTGCCTAGGGAGGTGGTGGAATCTCCTTCCTTAGAAGTTTTTAAGGTCAGGCTTGACAAAGCCCTGGCTGGGATGATTTAATTGGGTATGGGTCCTGCTTTTGAGCAGGGGGTTGGACTAGATGACCTTCTGAGGTCCCTTCCAACCCTGATATTCTATGATTCTATGATTCTATGACCCCATTTGACTCCCCTTACTGATTCTCTCTCCTTGAAATGCCATCTGTTTTAGGTGGTGATGATACTTTGTTTGGTCCTCTACAGGAAGGGTTAATATTGATCCTCCTCTTATATAGAGTTGGAACATTCAGGTCTGTCTTACACTGCAGAGCACTTGCAAGTATAGGCCCAGATGTGTGTAAACACTCACCAATGCAAGGGATAGGGAGTCTAGCCTATACTCTGTATACTCCCATCTTTGGCTTGTGTAAATTCTCTGAGATTGCAAGCGGCATGGCCCAGTGGTTAGGGGACTGAACTGGAGACCTGGGTTCCAACTCTACCTGCTAATGACCTGCTGTGGGACCTTGGGCAAGTCACTTCTCCTCTTGGTACCTCTGTGTCCCTCAATGGGTCCTTGTAGTTATAAGGCCACAAACGTCACTTGTTCCTTTAGCATCTACTACTTCGGGAACTGTGTCGGGAAGAACTTTAGAATATAACTTGCGGTGCGGGGAGCAGATTTTGATGAAGGGAAAGAGATGATATAGAAGAGAAAAAACTACTTTTTTTCCCCGTCCCAGAATGAAAGTCTGAGATTGGAACGGGAACAAACTACCGCTGTGCTTACAAGAAAACACTTCAGATACATCTCCAGCTGCAGTGCTTTATCTCTGTGGCGATTCCTCCGGAGGAGGCTCCTACGCTGCGCTCCAGGCAAAGACTCTCTTCCTGTGCACTTACCGTGGAATGTTAAGACTCAGCACAATACCACAGGTAAATAATTTGATCCATGTTAAATATTTGCAGGGAGGCAGCATATCACTGTCCAGTTCTCTGCTAATATTAGAGTTGGACTGTTAGGTAATATCTGCTTGGTGGTAATAAAGTCCTTTCAGAGAACATGGTGGATTAAACATGAAGAATTCAATAGGGGGTGTCAAAGAAATGTGACAGATTAATAAATATTACACTAACATAATTTGCAGTCATTTCCCAGCAAGAGTTCCTATCCCCAGAGCCTCCTACCACTATCTTAAAAATGAAGCTTTCTAAAACTCATGCATATTAAAAAGGAGAGTGGGTATGTGTGTATGCATTTAAGAGGCATAATAGGACTGATTATTTAAAAGAGAAAGTTCAGCACTGGTTTACAGAAAGGTCTTTTTAGTTTTGAAAGGGTCATGGCAGTGTCTCTGTGTTTTACGGTACTTTAGTTTAAAGTGAAGAATAGTATCTTAAAGTCAATTCCCACTCTTCTACACTAAAGCATTTGGCTATCTCTTACTGTACCACGGCATTGCTTCCTCAGCAGTTAATATATTACTATTTAAAGGGGGAAGAGGGAGGGAAATTGACCTTAAAATTTGTACTTCTGTTTATAGTAAAATATATTATGTATTCAAAAAGAAATAATGCACTCAGTCATCTCTGATGAAATTTTCTAATTAACAGTTCGGCACAGAACATAATTAGTTGGATAGTCTGCTGCCAAAATGTTGGAAACTCTATTGCCTGAGCAACTATGTTACTCAAAGAAACACTCTGCTGCTAGAACTTCAGAGAAGTTAGTGGTATGGACGGAGGCAAAATGATCCTCCCCTATGGCAGTTTTGTCCCTATGGAAATATTCCCTTTGACTTCAATGGGCTTTGAATCAGGCCGTACATGGGCACTAGATTGCGGCCCAAATTAAGACGTGGTGAAAGGAAGTGAAACTCCCATTTCAGTCATTGGAGTTCCAGTTATTTTGCCCTCTGAGACTCCTTCTACTCTGTTATAGTGTTACAGAACTGGAGAAACTCCACTGACTTCAGAGGGGCCAATGTCAGTGTTACTGACGGCACAATCCTCCTCTTTTATATCACTGATTACGGTCACTTTGTATATAGACAGCCAGACTCTCAGCTGGTATAAATCAGAGTAGCACCATTAACCTGAACTATGCTATATTTACACCAGCTGAGGATCCAACTGTTAGAACACATAGTGCATGGGAGAACATTGAGAATTAGTCCCTAAGGGAGAAAGGATTCCATAGTTTTGCTTCATTGACAGTGGAAAACCCTGCCTTCCATCCTGTTGAGTTTATAGTGCATCCCAAATAGGTATGGCTCTTGCAGTAAAATTCACACCAATTCAAACTGATCTGTTTATATAGCACCCAGTACAAAGGGAGCTTAAATCTTAGATAGGATTGAGTATCTAGCCCATTGTCCTCATTCTATGGCTCTGTTTGTGCATCCTGGCCTTTGGGTTTATAAAGTCAAAAAAGGCAGTCCCAACTAGTTTAGAGCCTGCAGACACAAATTGGCTGCATCTGCCAGAACATTCTCAGACTTCCTCCTCCCACCCCAAAAAGTTACAAGATATCAAAAACCATGTAAGGAATGAGCTGTCCGCCTTTATGCTTGAGTTTTATTAAAAAAGGCTAAAGCAAAACACATAAACTTCCTTTATTCTACACCCATTTCCCAAAAGCAACAAGTTAGCCCTAAGGTAAAAATCAATGTTCAAAGCCTGCACCAAGTTTCAGAAAGATAAATGCTATATTTAATACTTTGCAGAAATGATGGTTCAAGAAACTGGCCTTGCTTTAACTAAGGCTTGTCTACATTACACAGCTTTTAGTGGCACGTACCGCTAAAAGTCAGGCAGCGTAAATGCTGTTTGTTGGCACTTTTGCTGACAAAATACTTCCACCCCCTACAAGCAGGGTTCAGTTGTCAACAGAAGAGCACTCCTGCTGACAATGAGCAGTTTACACTGCCACTTGCCACCACAAAACTTTTGTCTTTCAGAGGGGGGCTTTTTTAAGCACCTGTGCACGACAAAGGTTTTGTCGTTCAATTGGCAATGTAGACAAAGCCTAAGACAGCAGCAGCATTTGCCAATTATTTTCTGTGCAGTAGTAAGGAAAACTCTCTTGATTGGTGAAGGATTTGAAAGACAGTGGCTTGAGGAGCAGACATAAGGCATAACTTTCTTTCTTTATCCTCCCACATCCTCAGCGGCATTGGGCATCCACCAGTTTCCACCATTTATTTTGGTCTTGTGCTGGTCTGTTCAGGCTTTTGAGCATCATGTTGATGAACTTGATTTCTCTGTTTTCTGCATAATGTTTCTCTAGGTCACCCTCTTTCACTTCAAAGGGGGTGTCCATATTATCACTTGATGTGGAAGTCATGTTGGTGGCCTCCTTAAAGCATATCCTAAATATGTCCATTGTTGTCTTACCACATCTGATGCTCTCGGTTGGTTTGCTCTACTTAGAAATTCGGATGTTGCCAAAACTCTTTTCAATGGATTTTGAAGATCCTCCATCGGCATTTACTTTGGAATGAGGCACAATGACTTCATGCTACTGATCTATGAGGAATCTAACTTTAACCTGATTTAAACTGACAACTTTAAAGGGATGCTGTCGATTCAAATTGGACCCAAAATTTAGGTTTTATAAAATCCATCTTCTCAAAAACAAATGCAAAGACCAATATGTATGGTTTTTCTTATGTCTGATCAAAGCAGTTTGCTAAGAAATACCCATTCCCCTGTAGTGTTTGTGATGCAAACATCACTGCATTCTGCTAGAACACAAGAACCTGAGGGAGAAATCTGTGAGGAAACTAAGGGCCTGATCCCCGCTTCCCTTATAAATCAATGCCAAAACTCCCATTGACTCAAATGCTACAAGCTCAAGACCTGTATCATAGAATCAGACTCTTGAGGTGGAAAATGCCTATTGGATCATCCATTCCAGCTCTCTGCTGATGAAGTGAAACTGACATTACTCATTAGCTATTATTAACAGTGTGTTTGGTGCTGAACAGAACAAGGAGGAGGTGTGGGTTTTGTCCTCAGAGTTCATAATTTATAAGTTGAACAGAAATCACAAAGGATGTTGCTAACAACACATGTATCTAGGAGTGTTCTTAACTCTTAACCTGGCTGTGACACTGGTAAGTCAAATGCCAGCTCTGGCCAAAGGCTAGGTGTCCCCTGAGAACTGACAAACTCACAGCTGGAAGAAAGGCCAATTCACTTGTGTATTAGTATAGATCAAAGTGTTAAAAGTGTAAGAATGTATTTGGTGTTTAAACTTCGTGAAAATGAATGGGATGCAGAATGCATTAACTAAATACTCCTCAAATGAAGAGGAAGCCTTGTGTAATGCGAATGAGGAATTTTAACAGGAAAGTGCTAATTTCTGTACCATTGAAGGCAAGTGGTTATTGTGTGTGAGGATTAGAGGTTAAAGAACTCTAAATACATTCCCCTCTCTTTCTTTGCCATCAAAGAAAGAGCCCATGTAGGTAGTGACCCTGACAGCTTTTTTTTCCTGGGAGAAGCTATAAGTGTGGACATAAGGAAAAATTCTTAGAATCCAAACAGTCCAGAGACAAACGGAGCAGAATAACTGAGCCAGAAGGTGGAGATCCCCAGAGTTATGCTGAGTAGCCCTGAGAGATTTTTGAGAAACTAGCAGATTACTACATCTCTTGCTACCTTTTGAAATTATAGACTAGACTGACTCATCTGAACATATATTTTACTTGCTTTAATCTAATCTCTCAATAACTCTCATTCCTTTTTCCCAGGTAATAAACCAGTGGATGGTTTATTATGGAATTGGCTATCTACCTTTCCTTTGGTAGGAGATCTAGGATGCATATTGACTTGGGTGAGTGACTGGTCTCTTGGGAGTGGGTGTAACCTGGCATATTTGTGATTTTTGGTGTAAATCACCATTTACCACATAGTCCAGTTTGCCTGGATGGGAAGATAGATTGGAATGTGTAAGGGAACTGTCTGTGACTCCATTAAAGACTATTGTGGTGCCAACTGTGAATTCCCAAAGTATTGGGTTGGTGAAATCTAACTATAGAACATATTACCAGTTTTGGGGTGTCTGCCCTGCTTTGACTGCCCTGAGACAGACACTCCCGGTGAGCCACTCCAGACTGTGTAACCTTGGCAAGACCCCTTTACTCCCAGTGCATTCAGTCTGACTCTTGCAATGAAGTTTGAATTTGCAGACTGACTCATGGAGGATACTCACCAGCCTACACGGGAGCTCAGACTAAGGGTAGAATTCACCACTGTGCAGAAGGCCCGAAAGAGGCCTGGATGCCACTCCTTACCTATTTGAGGACTTCACTGGGGCCTAGTTTGTGCTGGTCCTGTGCTCTAGCTGAATTTCACCCTCTGAGGAATAGCTCAGGACACCAGCAGTTATTGCCAACTGATTCCTTTAAGTGAGCATAGACAGACTCACCCCATGAAACCCTCAGATCAAGTCATCCTAACTCGTTTTCCCTGGCTCAGATCCCTCCTCCCACAGTTGAAAGTCCAATCTAGTTACACATCCGAGCAAGCACCATTGTCCCTACTTAATTTGACTTAGAACAATGCCAAGCCCCTCACGCCTTTTTCCTCTGAGCACACAGCCAATTATTACAAAATTATTACAAAACTTATTATAAAATGCAGTCCAGTCAGGTCAGCTCCTCCTACCAAGCAACAGCTCCTAACTGAGTACTACCCGCCCCATCCACCAGCACAGAGCCTCTCGGCCCTCGGGGGCGGGTGAATCTCATGAGCCCTGCAGCACGCTCTCTAAATTAGAGCAAACTTATTACATTACTCCCCAGCCTTACTGGGAAGAAGACAAGGCTGATAATAAAAGATAAATATCCTTTGAAATCAATTGCTTTCCATTTTATAATGCAGGCAGAAGGAATTCGATCCACCTTGTGCTAGTGGGTGTCCAATCCACCTACCAAGAAGTTCCAAAGCACCAGAACATTAATTAGTTTTCTATCTCTGGTTAGACAGATTGTAGACTAGGAACAAGAGTTGGACAAAATCCACCCTGAACATTTTCCATGAAGTTCTGCATAAAGAGAACTGCATTTAGCTTTGAAATGCTGAAAATAGAGTTTGGAGGCCATAATTAAAAAGTCTGCTGTTATCCCCAGTGTTCCTGCAGCTGAGGTGCAATGATTGGTAGCCCCATATCAGCACAGCCCCAGACTGATAGTGAATGCTATATCATTTAGCAGGATCCTGTGTGATTTGTGGTGAATAAAAAGATAAGGCTTCCATACTGATACAAGATTAGTTTTCAGCCTGCAGCTGTTTAATTACTTGTTGCCAGGATGTCTATTCAGATTGGAAACAAGGGGCTTGGATTCTTTCTCCTTTTCCATCTCACAAATGCTAAGAGTGCTTCTAATTTCTTATTTGCACACATACCACCTCCCCCCCCCCGGCACCATTACTATTGTAGGATAAAATACTGGAGAAAGGAATGAGGTGAAATACAGAAGCAATTATTGCTCCCTGGTAGAATTTACTGCAAATGCATTTTCAAGCTGGATGGAAATAAATTCTATTTCATTCTAAAACATTAGGGGAAGGATGGTTGTTAATACAGAGCCCAGCTCTAAGCTTCTGCCTGATGGAAGAAGCCCTTGGGCTCCAGCAGACCCCTTATGAGCCAGAGAAATTAACTGAATCACGGCATTCCCTGGCCATGCGAGCTCCACCCACACCTGGAGCAGTGACACCCGTGTATTGGTTGGTGCTGGTCCTGTGTGATCCTTTCAGCAGAGGGCTGGGGCCACTTTGCATCAGTGCAGAGTCCTCCTGGCAAATTTTCGGTGACTGGGGTTACACCAGCCCTGGGCTTAGAGCCAGTCTAAAAAATGAAAATTTTCAAAATTTTTCCAAATCCTTTTCATCCTGCAGGAGCAAGGAACAATTTTCCCTTTGTTCAAAATTTTGCAAAATAAACAGATTTTTGGTTTTGAAATTTCAGTTTTGAACAAATTTGAGGGGTTCTCCCTTTCCCCCCCTCTTCTGCCCTGGAAAGGAACAGGGGAGGAGGGGAAGAAAGAAGGAGGAAGGGGAGGGGGAAAAACACACACACCAAAAATGGAAGAAAAAAAAATTTACATTTATTTGAAAAAAAAAAAAAACACAAAAAAAAATTTGTCAAAAGGTCATTTACAAAAGGCCACTTCTGGGGGAAGGAATAATTAGTTTTAAAAATTATGACTAGCTGTGCATTGGAGTAATCTAACCAAGCAAAATTCTGTCCTAGATGCAGCCAAGCACTTAGGTGATTTAACACTAATCATGTCCCATGCCAAGTGAATGACATTCCTCATGTGCCTAAAGTTAAGCACATGCTTAAGAGCTTTGCTGGATTGGGGCCTCCTGAGCAATGATCCTAGCCTGGGCTGTGCATAAAGGCCCTGCACAGAAGGCATTATACCCGTCTACTCCCAACAGCATTTTTCCCATTTAAAGTATGGATACGTGGCTGATCAAAACTGAAATAATAAACCACACTCCTTTGGGCCCAGGAGCAATCTGACAGTTCAGTTAACAGTTTTCTGAGTTGAAAAATGACTTTTTTAAATAGATTCCAAGCAAGCTAATTGTATTTGCTGTGAAGTAAAGTTAAAAGTAAATTGCACAAAATTAATATTGATTCAAATTAAGCCCTTTATCTCCTTGTGCCTTTTGACTCAACATCAAATACTATTATTGCTGAAGCTATTCCATGGCAAATAAAGTGACCAGCTAAGTTGCATCTTGTTTTTTCTGCCTCCTCAGAACAAAACACCAGCACCTGCATTGACAGAGATTTTTCCAGTTAAATGGGAACACACATCACTTTGAGCCTGTCACGTCATTCTGATTTTTGAGAGTACCACACTTTTGAGAGTTGCCCACCAGCTTCGCCTAGAGGCAAAATGCTTTACTAATTGGACTAGCAAATGCTCCCCTGGAATGCAAGTGCCAGAGTTCCTAGAAAGGCAGGATTATGGTATGCTCATGGAAACACATGTACCATATAGACACATCCCTTATTGTTTGCACATGGGTCTAATCAAGGATGATACAGAAGGGAAATAAAGCGACAGGCCCAGCTCTCATTTGCAGAGTTCAGAGCCACTTCCCTTCTGTTTATCTTTCTTTTTACTGCCTCTCATAGTGATAATTGAGAAGGGAGGAAGGCACTATAAATACTGCCTGAAATGAAAAGGAATGTGTACTGCCTTGGTGAAGACAGTAGCAATTCTTGGTGGTTCTGGTTCCCCTCCAAAAGGTTTACTTTGAGACTTTTCCTTTATCTCCCTAGGGAGCATGCTTGAAGCAATATCAAGAGAGACCAGGAGAACAAATATTCTATGGGGTTTTGTTTAGCTGCATCCAGGATGGAAATTAGAGACTATTTTAAAATGAGTCTCAGTCACTTACAGTTCCGTGCCTTCAAATCAAACAGTAAGTGATGGTGGGGGGATGTGTTAGAAACCCCCGAAATCTTACACCCTCCCCTTCAGATCTGTGTGATGGAGCCCACCATCAGTGGTAAACGAGAAAGGAGTGGTTAAGGGAAGGAGAGGAAGACTGTGGTCCTGCAGAGCAAGCCATCAGAAGCCAACACTGGAGCTCACCAAGAATGCGGGGCTCTGCCTGCGTGTGTCTCCTTCTCTTTGTGAGCTATCACAAATACGCACTGTGCCTGTCTAAGAAGCATGTCAGGCCATTGCACTGTCATGGCATGACCTGATTTGTCACATGATTCTTTGTCCTGTTTCACGTATCACTCCACATACTTGATTATGTGGCATTTTGTGCTCATTATTGCAGAGGAAGAAACTTCTTATTAAAACTCTTTTTCTGTAGGATGATGGGGCAAAGACAGGCCATGCACTGAAACCACAGCCTGCTGGAATGATGCATAAGATTGTTGTTCCTATACATTTCCGCAATGTGATGTGTGCACGCTGCTACCTGTGTCTAACAGAGTTATTGAAATCGCTCTCTTTGGGTCAGATTCTGGTCTCGGCTGCACCGGTGTAACTCCAGAGTTATTACACTGACCTCGAGAGTAACTACAATCAGCATCTGACTCTGATTCTCTCTCTTCTGCTTCTTCACAACTCACTGTCAGTTTAAGTACATTTAAGCATTGACAGAGGCGAGCCAACTTCGGTCTCCATCCCAGCTTGTGCAAGCAGGAGGCCTGTACAAAGATGCCTGAATATTAAGGATAGGCAAATGTGTTTGGGTAAAGCAAGAAGTGAGCTAGAGCTTTGTCTGACACCTGCACCAAAACAGAACTCTTTGGTGAGCTCCAAACAGGTTGTGGAGAGCACACAGGAACATACTGTAGTTGGTTGATACTGAACCCAAAGCACATAAAGTAAACTGAGCTGAAATTTTTTATAACCCAACTAAGGAGAGAAAGAAAAATCCTTGGAAGTGAGGGACTTAACAGAAAGTCGAGCCCACACGGCATCCTTCCCCATAAATAACTGACACGGCGACGCAGCTCCCGCTGGCAGGAAGGTACACGAGGAAAAGGCTCATGCACCCAACATGCCGAGGATGTGTGGAGGCAGAGAGCAGAGCTGTGTAAAAGGTAGCGAGTTCCATTCACAAGGATTCACATGAACATTTTCTCTGGTTTCTGTCTGTGTGAATTTGACTCCCGTGAGCCTGATGCTGCTTTCTCTTGCACTGGGGTCACTCTCCGGAGAGCAGTGGCATTTCGGCACCCAGTGAGCATCTCGCACAAAGGACGGGTGCAGCCAACAAGGAGTGGAGCATCCTTTCGGAGCACTAGCAGCAGTTGCCCCTGTTCCTGACCTCCTAGGGTCTGCAGCAACTTCCGTCACATTAGACACGGCTGGTGTCAAAAAAGCAGCAGTTTCTCTTGGGCACAAGCTAGTGAGCTCAAGGTGCAATGCAGAAAGCCTCCATGAATTGCTTACACAACAAGGGCTTGCAGGAGACTGCCAGGAGAGGGGCGGAAGAGTAAGTCTCCCAGGAACACACTTACAACTGGTAAGATCACAAAAGAGTAATTTCCAGCCAGCTCAGTGCTATTCCTACAGGCTCTGCCAAGGGTCAGCTCCCTTCTTGCTCAGCTGGTAGCATTTCAACTACTCCAGTCACATGTAGTAGCTGTTGCAAGTCAAAAAACATTTGGTTGGGCAAGCTGGGCACATGCTCATTACTTATGATGCACATAGCCCTGGGATACTGCACCTGAAAGAGTTATGTTAGCGTCACATAACAGCAGTAGCAGCATGGGGTTCAGGTATGTACATGTACACAGCATGGTCCCCCTTTCAACGCACATGTGGACACTCAATGCAGTTATATGGAACATGCACAAGAATGGACAGGGTCAAATAACGGAGCATGGGTACCAGTGCAGACAGAACCTTGGAGGCCCTTTATCCCCTTCTGTGATTGCTCATGTCGTCGCAGAGTTTGCATGGGATTCTAAATACCATTGCTCTGTACTTAGCACAGGAACTATGCAAAGCTATACAAGACAATGAACATTGCTCTACATGTTTCCCTGCCTCCGGTTTCTCACCATTCTGAGGAGCACTTTGTGCTCAGGCAGAGCCCCGTGCAGAGCCCACGTGCCTTCTCCTGCAGTTCATGGCTTCTATTTAGAATCACAGAGCCTTCTCTAGGTCCATTAACTGTCTCTGAACCTGGCTGGTCGCACAGTTGAACCAGATCCACCCTGCTATGAGAGCATGCCTAACTCGTCCCCTCTAATACCCACCACTTCCCGTTCCTGTCTCAGGCAGTCTCTCAAATTTATGTTGCAGAGAAACTTGGTAGAACTAGTTTCCTAGGCTTCAGCCAACCTATTGTCCCAAGGTACTTCCACCTGGATAGGTGGCCAAAGCTCTGATGATCCACCCTTGTTACTGGTCCAGGACAGACATGGTACGGCTCTGTCTGCAAATGCTGGATTCCACATCCACACAGAGCCATCCCAAGATGCACACATTTAATAGTAGATACTTCATAACATCAGCCATTGTACAGACAGATTCTCCCAGGAGTCAGAGCCATAACTGGCTCCAGGCTGTCCCTCCCATATATTGCGTGGAGCTTAGATTGACGGGAGAATGATGCTATTCGCTCTTTCTCGAGGCTGGTGTTCCTAGCCAGTTTACTCTTTCTTCCTTTAGAGTCTATAAAAGATTAATGTAAACTGTGCCCAGTGTAAACTTCTCTTACATCGCTAATGTAGGATTCCTTATTAGCTATGAGCACGTTGTCTCCTTCAGTAGCTCAGATGGTTGGTCTAAACTATCCTCCCCACCACCCACTCTGGTTTCATGTTTTTTTTAAAACCTTCAAATATGACACTGGTTTGATTAACATTATTAATTTGCCTTTTGGGGGAGGAGTGCGGGGGTGGGGAAATTGTCTCACAAGCTACCAAAGTCCCTGGACATAAGTGGTTTCTAAACTGAAAGGTACCCACTCTTGGCACTCCATCCTACTCAGTGGAATTCTGGCAGATGGCAGTTAAGTCTATCAATATGTTTGCAGCTGCTGCTGTGAAAAATTAATTTTACTTTAAATTAGCACCACATAGCATCTCCGTTAGCCAGGCTCCCAGCTTGAGCTGTGTGAAGTATTTGCATTGAACCACAAACCCACGTTGTCAGAGATTGGAATTTGATGTTCAGTGTGTTTGTGGACCCACCCCCATGCTCACCAAAAAAAAAAAAAAAAAAAAAAAAAAAAGAAGTGGAAGACCAAGTGGTGTTTTCACAGAATTGAGGAAGTTCAACATGGAACAGAAGTATTAGGACTATCACTTGTCCACTCAAAATTGTTCTTTGCATTATATTCAGCAGTGCTTTAACATGACTAAATTAAAGGCCAGTTCCACTCTGAAAACTCACAAAAGCAATATGTTCCATGTTTAGTATTTCACCATGATTCTAAAATTATATTTGTGCAGTTTACAAGGGAAAAAAATTGTGCTTGTAGCTGCCATACCTGCAACCTGGGATCTGAAAGTCAGGCTGGTTCTCTCTGTCTTGCAGCACCATCATCTTTCATTGCTACCCTTTGTTACATTCATGCCATCCCCACTATGTCCAATGAGGTGACACAGGTGTAAGGAAGGACCAGATCTGGTGCATCTGTTAAAATTCAGGCCTTGTCTATGCTGGAATTTCAATGACTGGTGTAGGTGCCCTGTGCAGCATGCTTTTGTACTGGTGTATGCTGTGTCTGCAGTAGGGGTTAGCAGGGATGCTGCCTGAAATCCCATTGTTGTGCAAGGCGCTAGCTAACACTTCTGCTGACAATTCAAGCCTGAATGGAATCTGGTTCCCTGCTCTCATACATGTGTTGGCCATGGAGCCAACACATGTATAAGTGTATATTGGTCAGTAGAGTAAGTAGCTCTGATTCTGAATGGGGTAAAGTTCTAGTCTTACTGTTCAATGGAAAAACTCCCGTTGACTCCAGTGGGGCCAGGCTTTCATGCAGAAGGCAAATCCGATGAGTTAGAAGGTGCCTTTTTACAGAGGCACTGTCTCAGAGTAAACCCACCCTATAAAATGTCCCATTTTGCAGTCTAGTAGCTCTAGTGGTTAGGGCAGGTTTTCCTCGACTGTCAGCCTAACTTGTTCTTCTCGGTTTCAGCCTACTCTTCTGAGATAAAGCCCTGGGAATGCCACCCTATTTAACCCCTCTTCATATACATGGTCTTGCCACTCACTGTTTAGCCAAGTCATTAAGCTTCCAGATTTTGACATTCAGGACTTCATTCTCCCCGCTCTTGCACCTCTTGCAGTCAGTCATTCACACCTGTGCAAAGTGGGTGCTCAAGGCTGCCTGGCTGAATCTGTAGCATTTTTACACCCCCTTTGAACAAGTGCAAATGACCACATAAGTTCTAAGACATGTGAGACCTAGGACCTCAAACTTTGGACCAGAGCATTGAAAAGGTGGTTGAAATCTTCGCTTCAAAACCACACCCTAATTAGCTCCGAAATATTAGTCTGTCTTTTTCAATTTTGTTTACAGAAAAGTATTAGGTTTTGGTAATGCACCAGGCATGAGAGAAGGGCTGTTTAAAATGGGAATGACACAAAAGTTCCTTAGTTTTTGTCTAAAGATAAATAATATCTAAGCCAACTATTACTTCATTTCTAAATTTAAAATAGGCAATTCAATCTTCCTTTGTTTCTTTTAAGTTTGGAACCTTCTCTCTCCAAAGAGAATGCAGGTTTTAAAAGGAATGAGCACCAGAGAGGAGTAAAAAGAAAAGGAGGACTTGTGGCACCTTAGAGACTAACAAATTTATTTGAGTATAAGCTTTCGTGAGCTACAGCTCACTTCATCGGATGCAGAGAGGAGTAAGACATCCTCAAAGCCCAGAGAAGAGGTAAAATTAAAGCTACACATGAGTCAGTTAAGTAATAATAGCTACCAAAATCCACCTCAACACAGAAACAAGGCACCCTATATCACTGAGGGAAATGGGCAATTTTATGCCCACTCTGGGAGCACACTTAGAAGGAATGAGGAGTGTAACTCATGTCTCTGCATTGCACTAAAAGCCAGCGTGAGGACAGAATTTCAGGATTTCTCTGATTTAGCTCAGACCCTCACAAGATATGTTTAAAATTTAACTTATTTGTTGTATTTCCAAATGAATTTAGTGCTGGTGGGAGATGGGAAGCCCTGGAGGCAGAAGTCTATTGTTCACTCCCAGCGCACGTACTCTGTGGGCACTACAGTGACCGTTTCCTTCTCACACAGCTCCAGACCGGAGAACGACGTCTACAGGTGAGGGGTGAGCTCAGTCTCCACTGACGCGACTTGGCAGCATCTTTTATCCTGAATTTGTTTTACGGCCACTGCGCTCATGCAAGTGACAGCATCAATCCCTTTCTCCTTATTTGCACTTCCACTCCCTGTGAATTTTAGGGCACCCCATTTCTCATAGGCTACCTCCTCAGTTGCCCAGATTCTCATTAAGATCTAGGAGAATGAGGTGAGCAACCCGAAGTTATTACAGAATCCCCTGAAACGTTACTATCAGGCACATTGTAGTATTACCTAGCACGTTACAGTGTGTTTTCCAGTCTATTTCTGCAGTTTCCAGAACCTCAGCATTTAACTCATTAAACTAGACGAGGGGTTATCTCCTGGTCAGCTAGTCATGCCAGCCTGTTTCAGGCCAGAGACCTATGGCCAAGCCACCTACCCTTACAGGCCTAAAGCCTATAGGCTTATCTTACTTCTATCAATGACACACTTATCAATCCTATACCCCTACAATGCTATCCTACATATTCCTGCACTTATATCTATTCATCACCCATGTGTTACATACAGCAATAGACTATACAATGAAATGATTTTATAAGATGATTAGCTGCACTAGCATTAAGAAAGTTCCCTTTAAACATTTCTCATTTGCAGAGGTGGAGTGGAGATTCTTCTGCATTCCTTTAACATTGCTGGTGGACAGAGGTTTGAAGAGGGTTATAAAACCAGAAGTGGGAGGCAGTGAGTGAATAAATAAGGAACCTGAAAATAATGAAGTGGCCCCAAAAGTGCCCAAAGGAGCAATCAGTTACTGCAATGAGAGATCTTATAGTTCATTCAATACAAATGTAGTAACTTATGTGTTTCACTGCCCTAAATAACCTCACAGGACATTTGTATGTTCATTTCTCTGTTGGCACAAATACCTCCCCATGGACCAAACTGTGCTAGGAAAACCTTTTCTGCTGGGCAATGATTGATTTTATCAATTGCTTATTTGATTTCCCAGCCTCAGTGGTTAATTAGCACACAGAACATTACTGTGAAATAGCATTAAGGCTCAAGGATAAACTAGCAAAAGCCAGGGACTCAGAGTTCAATGCAGATGTGCTTTGCTACTTATTCAATCCCCTCACTGGCCTGTGCTTTCTCTCCTAAATTCAGCAAGGTCAATGGGACTTAAGCACATGCTCAAGCACTTTCCCCAAAACAAGGCTTTCATTTGCACCACAGCTGTGCACTGTGCATTTCTTTCTGAAACTTTCTACAGTTCAAGCACTTTTACTATTTGTTTTTGCCTTGTTTTAAAAAACAATGATCACCTGGTATAAGGATACATAAGGTGACAAAGGCTAGAATAACTCCTTTTTAATGTGGATTTACTGTCATTTTAAAACACGTAACATACAAATACATACCTAGTGACCTTTCCAAATGTGTATTATTTACCAGATAGATGTTGCTTTAAGCTCTCTGGAAATGCACCCTAAGGAAGTTTTAAAACATGGATTATTTCCATGAATAGACCATAATAGTTTTTTTGCACCTGTTTTGTTGTGTAAATATTGCAGATAAGTATTTAAGGGTCTTTAAAATAGGAATGATTGACTAGATTGTCCATGAGAAATCCAGTGGTTTAGTAAATCCAGCTTCAAAAGTTAATCACCTAATAAATAATTATCTGGTGAGTTCTGGTTTTGATACACCATTCAGAAGAATGAAAAATGGCTGGCTGGGTAAAAGAAGCTCTATACCCCTCTTGTGCCTTAACCTTTGAAGTAGGACTAAGAAATAATAGCCAAGCTAGATAAAGTAGCAATAGTGAACTAGAAGCAAATATAGTGCATTATAAATGAATACAATACTCCAGGCTAGGAATAAAGTACTACTTCATACTTTTTGTTGTGAAATTGGAAAAACAATGACATGTTTTGTCAGATAAACCCTGATCCTGCCAATAACAAATAACTGCACATATGCGAGTAATTCTCTTGTGTTCAGTGGGCCCACAGAGAGATAGGGAGATTAATTTAGATTACAGGAGATTAAGTTATATTTAAAAAGTCAGCTGCTTGCAAGGTTTTGAACATGAGAGAGAGAGAGTGTGTGTCTCTCTCTCTTCTGGATGATTCACATCTTATATTAAGTTTGACTCTATTCTCTCACTATCAGGTACGACAAAGGATTCCCTCTAAAGGCAGGGGATTTACTTGTCTCCTGCAATGAGAGGATGGAGTCTCTTCACAGTAATCTCTCTGATCAACTCACAGATAACTCCTTGATAAACTAAGATGCTCACCTGACTCATTTATTAGGATGCCATTGATACAAAAATATATTATGTACAACCAATGGACATGTGCACAGTGGGTGAATATAGCATGGACTTAGAATAGAACCTGCATCACACATACCCCCCTTATTTTTCCCCTATCTCTTGCCTCTTGTATAAGTTTGGGCTGATTTTTTTAACTGAGGATTATACAAGTGAAAAGAACAAATTCATCCATTCATAGACATTACTTGATACACTTGTATAATGCAGTAATATTGTAGACAATCAATATTGGCTCAATTTCTTATCATTTGAGGTTCAGACCCCTATGAGAGGCTACCTCCCTCACTCACCAGGTTGATGGCTTTGTTTACCTTTTATGTTCTCTGCCTGATGACCATGCTGGTCAGACAAACAGATACCAGTTCCTTTGACTAGGGCTGACCGAGCTTATGATTCTAGGCACATATCCATAACTTTGAACACACCCCATACATACATCATGCAAGAATACTGAGCTATTAGTTTTCCAGTGATATATACTGAAAAAGTGGCATGCTATAGATCACAACAGTTTGTGAAGTGTAGTGAGTGTGTCAGGCCTGACAAGAATTGCTGACAAAGTAGTGAACCATTACTGGGCCTCTGTGTCACAGCCTACATGCATGGAGAGGTTAAAAGGACAAATCCAGCACATTTTGGCTTTAATGCTTTTATATGGTACATAATTACATATGAAAGCAACATACACCACATAGGCAATCAAGCCATCTTTAATAATTAATAAAGCCTCCCTACCTGACCTCTCCAACTTTTTGTTATAATTTAAAATGCCCAGTGTCTTAAATAAAAGCCATCACCACCGTGAAGTAGCCAATTTAACAAAAAGCACAAAATGTGATCAGTTTTCCATCTGATTTTTCTTGAACAAACAGGAACATCCGAAAAAAGGGTTATAGAGGACACCTCAACTATTATTGCTCCAGGGAATGGACATTGTATCTCAGGGCACATCTACACAGCAGAACTCCACGTTCTGAGTTTGAAACAATACTCAGAACCTGACGGTAAAAGGAGAGTGATCTGTACCACTAGAGGCAATGTGGGTGATTCAGAAGGGGATGTTCTTCCCTCCAAAGCACTGTTGTTCCAATGCCAGTTCAATGCTATGGGCTGCTGCATCACAGAAGTTGCTCTCTTTTAGATGAGATGCAAAACTGAGGCCCTGCTGACAAATATTGTAATGCATGTTCCACATGTATAGTAAGGATATAGGCAGGGATTTTCAAAGGAGCTTGATCCCATGGAACTATGTTGGGAGTTAGGCACCAAGCTGCCCTTTATTCCTCTGCAAATCTCCCTGTAAGCTTGGTGTCTTCTGGGATAACCAGAAGTTATCCCAATCCTATTACCTAAAATTCCCCCAGCACTCTGAATTTGGAAACTTGTGTCCTGTCATTGAGAGCAGGGAGTCTGCATTCTGAAGTAGAAAAATACAGAAGTTGTGGCTCATAGAGCAGAACAGGTGAGCAAGAGGATATTTAAAGGCAACTAGCATAAGCCTGGTTATGTAATGCTTTCAACTGAAGTGGTAAAACATGTATTTAACAGCAAGCCAAGATAATGAAGCTAGCACTGGTGTAATGTGCTTAGTCTTTTTAGCCTGAATTTGAGCCTATCTGCTGGAATTTTAGCTTTTCCAGTATCCCTTTGAAAGGGCATTATAGTAATCTAAACAAGAAGTGATAAAAGCATGGATTAGCTTCTCTAAATCAGTTTTTTGTTTGGTTGGGGTTGTGTGGAAGAGGTTTGATCCTGCCTATACATCTCTTCTGATAGTAACTGGGTTTCAGAGTGACTTGTGTTTGCTATTTAATGACAAGCCTAGGGGGAAAGCGCCACATTATTGCAACCATATTTCTAACCATCCAAATCCTTAAGCAGAAGAGGCAGCTGGTGATTACAAAAGAAGAATGTTCTTCATTGGATGTTTACAGCCCAAATGCAGCACCTGAGTCCTAGGCAGATTTAACTGAAATAAACATTTAGTTCTCCGAAAGACTAAAGTATTCGCAAAAAGAAAAGGAGTACTTGTGGCACCTTAGAGACTAACCAATTTATTTGAGCATGAGCTTTCGTGAGCTACAGCACACTTCATCGGATGCATACCGTGGAAACTGCAGAAGACATTATATACACACAGAGACCATGAAACAATACCTCCTCCCACCCCACTGTCCTGCTGGTAATAGCTTATCTAAATTGATCATCAAGTTGGGCCATTTCCAGCACAAATCCAGGTTTTCTCACCCTCTGCCCCCCCACACACAAACTCACTCTCCTGCTGGTAATAGCCCATCCAAAGTGACCACTCTCTTCATAATGTGTATGATAATCAAGGTGGGCCATTTCCTGCATAAATCCAGGTTCTCTCACTCCCTCACCCCCCTCCAAAAACCACACACACAAACTCACTCTCCTGCTGGTAATAGCTTATCCAAAGTGACCACTCTCCCTACAATGTGCATGATAATCAAGGTGGGCCATTTCCAGTACAAATCCAGGTTTTCTCACCCCCCCACCCCAGGAAATGGCCCACCTTGACCACCATACACATTGTGAAGAGAGCGGCCACCCCGGATGGGCCACCACCAGCAGGAGAGCGAGCCTGCCTGTGGGGGGGGGCAGAGGGTGAGAAAACCCGGACCCACGCTGGAGTGGTCATCGGGTTGGGCCATTTCCAGCGCGGGTCCGGGTTTTCTCACCCTCCGCCCCCCCCATGGGCAGGCTCGCTCTCCTGCTGGTGGTGGCCCATCCGGGGTGGCCGCTCTCTTCACAATGTGTATGGTGGTCAAGGTGGGCCATTTCCTGGGGTGGGGGGGTGAAAAAACCTGGATTTGTACTGGAAATGGCCCACCTTGATTATCATGCACATTGTGTAGAGAGTGGTCACTTTGGATGGGCTATCACCAGCAGGAGAGTGAGTTTGTGTGTGGGGGGGCGGTGGGTGAGAAAACCTGGATTTGTGCTGGAAATAGCCCAACTTGATGATCACTTTAGATAAGCTATTACCAGCAGGACAGTGGGGTGGGAGGAGGTATTGTTTCATGGTCTCTGTGTGTATATAATGTCTTCTGCAGTTTCCACGGTATGCATCCGATGAAGTGAGCTGTAGCTCACGAAAGCTCATGCTCAAATAAATTGGTTAGTCTCTAAGGTGCCACAAGGACTCCTTTTCTTTTTGCGAATACAGACTAACACGGCTGTTACTCTGAAACCTGTAAAGTATTACAGGACTTCAGCTCTGCAGCTACAATAGCCAGTGGTGCTCTGGCCATTTTAAGTTGTTCTGCAGGAGGCACTTTGCAAGGTCTGAATGTACTTCCCATCATTAATGTCAGATATGAGTGAACAGGATAGTAAAGTTGGCAAATAACGTAAGTGAGCCTGACTTTAAACTCTTTATGGAGCATACTTATAGCAATTGTGTGTATAAACTAGGTAATTACATCCGTAAGTGACTAGGATTAGCCATTTGTGTGCACAACTGGCCATTTAAAATGTACAGCTATAGTATGTGTGACTAATTTACATTTACAGCAAATTTCAAAAAGTCATGGGAGTATTTGCAAAATAAACATTTTAAATTTGTTTGCAGAAGAATTTGTACTGATCTGCTTGCATGCTCATTCAATCAGGGAAAAGGGCGGGGGGGAGAGATACCATTTGGCACATGACCAATAACCATCAAAAATATAGCTAGAATTTCAAATGACTGATTAATTGAAGGAGAAAAAACAATTTTAACATATGTATTTTGTCAAATAAATTAAAAACAACAAATAGATTTGAAACAATTGTGATCTGGTTACAATATCCCATGTTCAGGAAAAGGCTAAATTCACTGTCAAGTTGTTTGCTTCTTGATTTTCGACACAAACAAGCAAAGAAGCAGCACAAACACACAGTGCCTGTTACACTAAGGTGAATTAGAATATTCCCCTGTACATAACGACCTTTATACATAAGATACAGTGTTGGCATCCATCAATTTTATTCCTTTTGCATAATCCTAAAATGGCCATCTCATGGATGCATTGCTATAAACTATTGCAGAACTGAGCTACTTACACTGGAAATAATAGCTTAACATGGCCATTCCTTTGCAATAAGTATTATAATTTTTAATATGTCCCTCACTTGGAATCCCTCTCCCTTAGTGGAGTCAAGTTTTCAGACCCTTCAGACTGATCTCTGATGGCCACCAATATATCCTTCATGGCAGAGAAATGTCCAATGATATCTTAAAAGAATGGAAGGACACACGATTTTCAGTGGATGAATTTCAGCAAGACATTTCCTTCGTAAGTGGAGGAGCAAAGACTAATTTCTTTAATACGCTAATAAATTATGTGGCCAATTTATCTTGGAAAATGTCAACATGAATATTAAAATCCCCCATGAGACATAAATCTATCAAACTTCAATAAAAAGTGATGCCAGGAAATCAAAAAGTCCCATTAACAAAAACTGAATTAGCACTTAGGGGTCTATACATAATAGCCAAAGATGCCATTGGTGGTGTGATCACCTTGACTAATAAGACTTTCATATTGCCTGTGTTCTGGCATGGATTCAGATCTTAAATCAAATCTGGTCACAATGACTGCCCCTTACCCACCTTTCCACCCTATTGATCAAGGTTTATGTGGACAAGAGTAACCACTGGATAATACTTCATTTAAAATGACTAAAATAATATCTATTCCTTGCTGTATTTCAATCAAGCAAATGACATCAAACCCATGATATATTCAGAAACCAAGGCCTCATTCATTGCTGAGCTATTACCACATTGAAACCAGATAAATTGGTTCTCCAGTATATTGTTGTCAATGAATATGGGTTCTCCGTCTGATTCTTTGAGCTTTTACCCCAAGGGCAAGATAAAACCATATCAAAATATTAAATTACAAAATGCCTACATGCATACAAGCATATAGGGCCTGATCTGAAGCCAACGGTAGACAATGGAAAGACTCCCACTGATTTCAATGAGCTTTGGCTTGGACCATAATAATTACTGAGAAGCATCCTTGTAACTGCCTTTCCATTAATTCTGGTTTGCCCTCTCTAGAATCCACTAAAAAAGGTCATCATCGCCCCCAAAGGGTACATTAGACTTGAGGATGACATGGAATATTTCTGCATGACATTTTTTAAATGAATCAAAGGAGTTCTTGAGCTTTGACCATTCATGCAATGTCAAGTGAACCTAGAGCAGCCAAATGTTGCCGGTGGAGAAGTCACTGCATCAGCGGAATCTCCTCTTGATATAAGGGGAGGCAGGGGGCTCTTTGGGAGGCAGAGGATGGTGTCACTGGGTAAGGCTCCACTACATCCAATTCTTCACTTGTGTAAAACCCTGATCTTTTGGCAGCAGTTTAAGTGCAAGCTGTTATCCTGTGCCTTTAAATTATGCTGGGGCTAGTTTGCTCAGAATCTTTCCAATGAGCCTGAGCAGAGTTCACATGCATTGGAGAGTAAAGCCCAGTCTGTTAAACAGAGCCTGGCTCGTCTGTAGCCAGACAATGAATGAATGGATGCAGTAGAAAGACGTAGTGAGGTAAAGTGGTTGCACTCTACAGAAAAAGGCAAATAAACTCATGAATAGGATTGCTGCTGTCTGCTATGAAAAATCCGACCGGCTGTGGCAGATCATCAAACAATCAGGGCTACAAGAGGAAAATCTGATTCACCTTTCTGTAATGCCCATTACACAGGAAGGGTTCCCCACCCTCTTTGCATCGGGTGAGGAGAAATACCCTTTCCCTATATAACGACTTAGAGGCAGATCCTTGGCTGGGATAAGTTTTCAGTGCTCCACTGAATTCAGTGGAGCTCTGACAATTTACGTCATCTGCCCCTCAATGTGACTTTGGAGGAAAGAGGGTCAAATTTCCAAAAGCTTCAGGGGCTCAGGCTAAAAGGAACCAAGCACTTGGATGCTAACCCATCCAGACATCTTCTGTCACGCAGGAACACTCCTGAGAACATTTCTTTTCTCGTGAGTTTTCGAGCACTGCCTAAGTCAAAGGGCGCATAAGTTCCATAAGAACTGCCATTCTTATAGAGGAAATGTTGGAACACTATCTGAAAACAAGATACACAGACATAGGTGATTATGAAAAAAAAATCCAAGTAGTAATTGTTTTCTACATTGAAAATGAGAATAAGTTCAGTGAAAATTCTGGGCGAAGACTGAGCTGCTGTTCCTTCTGACCTGGTTCACCTATCCCCAGATTCCACTAGCACAAAAGCTAATGGGCCCTGAACTCTAGCACAATAATGAGGGTTGTAGATGTAAGGCTTTCAGCTTTCCCACACAGTGCATCTCTCTGTAATGCCACGCATCAGATCAAATCCATCAACCTGGGCTCTCTCATGTAATGTAACACACATTGATGTGACCTGACAAGATACAGCCTTATGCAACACAAAGATGGGAAGAACGGCATCGCAGATATTAACAACGTCACACAATGCAGTTTAGTTAAACATGTTTCTGACATTTTCATTATAAAGACTGTTTCTGAGAGCTTATCAATGCTGCTTTCCTCCCACCTGGTGCTCTCCATGCTGTCCTATGAGATGGTCACTTGGGAAATCAATGCTAACGAGAGGGAAGAATATACATGATTCAGCCTTTCAGTAAAATGAGTCAAATTAATCTTCATTTTATCCAGGCCAGTGAGATCCTCTTTAGACTCAGTGCTATCGCTTACGTTTATTCCTGCCACTTCTCTGTTTGCCAGGTACAGGCGTCTTTGTGGTAACCAACTGTGAGCCCCATTGAAAGTGATGGAGTCATATTGGTGGAGGAGTTCTGGACAATGGCACCTGCAGGCCATTCAGAAAGGAAGAACACGTTCACAGTATTGACTGAGTTCTGCTTCTAGCACCGCTAGTTAGGAGACAAATGTCCAGGAAGATTTGCCTGCATTTAAAGGCAAATTTCAATTAGACTGTACCCAGGATCTTTTCCAGTCAAGATTCAAAAACATTTTGCTTTTCAAAGATGAACACTCACACAAAGAACATGATTAGCTTCAATGTCAGACAAAGCAATTTTCAAATTTTATATTCAGCTAAAAATTGTAGTTAACTGAGGTAACTAACCAACAAAGCATGAATTCAAATTGTGAATAAGGCAAATACATAATTCAAAATCTCTGCTGTGTTGGTTAGTTGAGTTACATAACTATAGTTACAGCATCTAGATTTTGGTGATTGGGAGCCTATTAATATACTGAATTGACAGAAAAATAGAAATGGCTTGTAACAGGGAGAGGAACTCACCCCATGGCTCAATACTCTAGCACTCCCTATTGTCACAAACTGGGACGAGGGCAACCATGCCTAGTGGTCAAAGCACAAACTGTCACGCCTAGTGGTCAGAGCTGGAGTCAGCAGCAAGGGACACGCTGAGGATCAGAGTTGGAGTCACGCATTGAGCAGCTCTGGAACAGACTGGGCAACCCAGGAGAGAGCTCGCAGCTGTGGAAGTGTGTACTGACCAGCCAAAGTCAATGGTTGCTTAAGGGAAGGCCTGCTGGCTTCCTTGGCCAGTCAGACAGAGCAATCAGTCAGGTGGCCCTGCTGCAGCTCAGCTGCGCTCACAGGCCGCCCAGAGACCGGAGGGGCACAGCTGCAAGCCTACATTCCTTACACCTATTGTCTGTTGTTCTCATTCCGCATCTTCTGTGGCCTAGCCCTGCAGTCCAGCCTCTTTCCAGAGTAAGGAAACGTTCAGTGAGAAAGCCAAACGACCAGTGCCTCAGGTACCCTTGATCTACGTCAGAGTTCTCTGCTCTTTACTCCTACTCCCAAGCAATACAGTGTGTGTCTGAAGCTGAGTTCTTCCTCCCAGGTTTTCCGCCTAGAAGCTCTTTCCCACCACCTTCCCTCTCGGGGCCTTGCCTACTTCTTTCAAACCCTACCTCAGGCCCTCTCACAGAAGCCCCTGTGTCTGTAGCTCGGCCACAACTTCTTCCCCCAGCTGTCCCCTTTTATGAGGCCCAGGTGTTCCCCTTGGTAACATCTGACTCCATTAATCCCACCCCTTAATTCACTGGGATGCAGTTAATTATGACACGGGGGGGGGCTGGCCCATTTTCCCTTAGAGGAAAATCTGTGACAGGCCTGCAGTTTAATAACTATTCCCTGAAGTCATTCAGTGAAAGGATAATGAATTTCAGGAGCCTTTTTTGCAGAAATTTGGAACAGGAAAAAAAGCTGAACCCTCTTGAACAAACTGTGTGTTGAGAGAACAGCTGGCCTGAATTCTATACAAGCCTGCAGTCCTGTTAGCTGATGGACCCCAAGTCTGCTCTACCTGGAGCCACCTTCCTGATCACTCTGCCACATCTCTGTCCTCTAAAAACAAAATAAGGTAGCCCTCAAGATGTGTGCACTACACCTGACCAACCACATGATCCTATTTCCATCCCCTTTCAATGAACCCCCCTTCAGTCTCTCTTTATGCTTGTCATCCAAGTCAGCTGTTCTTGTCTTCAGTTAAGACCTGATCCTGCAAACCCTTAGTCCTGAGGGTACAGCAGCCCTCACCCATAAAAGCAGTCTCACTGTAAGCTCTTCAGGGCAGGTCTCCATCTCCACTGATTTTAAAAAGCATTAACATGAACTAGGTACCTTTTAGTTCACACCAGCAGCATCCATATACGGCAGTTAGAATGCAGCTCTTTGGCATGCTTTGCAATCCACAATCCCATAGTCCATACTATCTAGCAGGGCAGGCATTGCCTAATAGATCACAGCCTAGGTGCACAGTTCTGTGGCAGAGAGCTTAGCTTCAATTAATGAGGGACATGTTAAACCCTCTCTTCCTCAAAATATGCTCCAGGAAGCAGCTAGCATCTGCTGAGGATTTGCAATCTGGAAAGTGACAAAGAAAATGGAGGTGCTGATGGATATTAGAAAGAGGATCTATCTACTAAATTCCCCCGCCCCCTCATCTTCATCTGTCGAAAAATTAATTTGGACTTTCTAAGTTTGTGTTCCATTTGAGACCCACTGCGGGTAAACTTTTACAGTTCTTTTGACAGTGTCAACAATATCCTGTTCCTCTTAATGATTCACTTGCCTCTCTGCAAATCAGAAACATGAAATGGGTCTCATAGCAACCACCAAAATAAGACATCTTCCTAAACCAGACTTATTATTGTGAGATGAAAGTCCAAATGCTCACACCCACTTGCACATTCTGGAAATACTGAAACAAACTCAAAAGGACTGTTCATTAAACGTTTCATTTTCAGGGTTTTTGACATTAGTAAAGCAAAGTCAGCTAAAAAGAAAAACAGTATTTGCTTTTACTGTAGGGGAAACACTCATATATTCACTGGAAAGAGTGGTTGTGGCTTCCGTGGAAAAGATCAACTCATCAGAGCTCCACCTGGGCTACTGCCATACGAACCGCCCCGCTTGGTTCACTTGGTTCAGCTAGAATATCAGGATCTTGTTTTGAGTCTCAATTGTGGTAAAATATATGATACATACAGAGCAAATCCAGATGCCAGATTGGAAACTGGCACTGACTGGCTAACTCCATTCTAATGGAGCGTTGGTTATAAAATGCAAAGCAACTTACCAGTCAAAGTTTTCACGTATTGGACTAATTTATAATTGGACAAAAATGTTGCTAAGCTTTAGACATTTCGAAAAAACTAGTCAGCTCCCCGGCTTATTTATGTGTTCATTATTAAAGATAGCTATTGCGTTGAACCTGTGCCGGTTCATTGCACTAGCAGAGTTTTGGGGAGAGCAGAACAGCATCTGTGGGTACATTGCACCTCATGTGGTCACTTAAACCCGTGCAATACATACCTCTGTTTACATAATCTACTCAGATTTCTGTAAGGCGTTTCTCTTGCTACCACACAACATTTTGATTATAAAACTAGAACGATATAAATGTAACATGGTGCACAGTAAATGGATTGCAAATTGGCTAATGGATAGGTCTCAAAATATAACTGTAAATGAGGAATCATCATCAAGCGGGACTGTTTCTATGGGTGGTCCACCCAGAAATTGGTTCCTGACCCAATGCTATTTCATATTTTTATCAATGGCCTGGAAGAAACCATAAAATCATCACTGATAAAAGTTTCAGATGATACAAAAATTAGGGAAGTGGTAAATAATGAAGAGGACAGGTCCTTGATTCAGAGCGATCTGAACTGGGTTTGAATAAAACGATTAGATCAAGAAATAAACTCACTGGCTATGTCAGCTCCTCCTTGAGCCTGGTCAGCAGTTGCTTCTTCTGGGTACAGAGAATAACTGAAGGGTCCTCATTTGGAAACCCAATAACCCAGTTTTCCTACAATATAAAAGCCAGCTGAATGTGGCCAAAGGCTTCCTGGGTGTTGGCAAATGCCTGTTAAGTGGCTTCATTACTGCCTGAACGTTGCTATTGAAGACTAGCCCTAGGTCTCTGGAAGGCTTTTTCACTGTGTAAAGTTATTCAGGGATCCCCTCCGCTTGCCTCCTCATTCCCCTTCCCCTCCCCCTCCCCCCCCCTCGTCTGCCACTGACTCCTCGCTCGCATTCTCACACACATACTCACCCCCCACGCTCTGCACGAAGGGGTGAGGAGAGACATGTCTGGCAGCTGTGGGGACCTCCGAGGGGGGAGGGGGAAGGGGATAGGGTGGGGGAGAGGAGAGGAGGAAGATTCACCCCAGGCAGCAGCAGCAAGCCGTGGGCGCCTCGGGGAAGGGTCAGAGCGGGGAGGGGAAGAGGGGGCACCATGGCCCAGGTTTCGGGCGGCAGGGACGGTTGTGCTAGGGGAAGCAACGCCTCCCCTTGCCTGTTATACCTGCCGCCCATACCCCCTCTCTACCACAGCGGGAGAAAGGATTTGACTAAGGGGTCTCCCACCTCGGCAGAGGGCTCTGACCAGTGGACTATGGTGTATTCTGGTGTTATGTTCCCTCCATCTCTCCCGCTGTTCCTCTGGGGATAATAGTGAAAGACTGATTGGAGCTGGGAGACTGGACCTGGGGTCACCCATCTCCCAGGTGGATGCCCTAACCACTGGACTACAAAGTGTCATTCTCTTTCTCTGGCCCAGTGACTGTGATAAATACTTAAATAGTCATGATCATAGAATACCAAGGTTGGTAGGGACCTCAGGAGGTCATCTAGTCCAACCCCCTGCTCAAAACAGGACCAATCCCCAACTAAGTCATCCCAGCCAGGGCTCATGTCAAGCCGGGCCTTAAAAACCTCTAAGGATGGAGATTCCACCACCTCCCTAGGGAACCCAGGCCAGTGAGAGTGAGAACGAATCCTTTCCCCCACTCTGCCAGAGGGGAGAATTGAATCTGGGTCTCTCACATCCCAGGCAAATGCTCTAACTACTGAGCTATAAGTTTGAATAGGAACACTTCCTTCTCCTCTAGCTGGATTTGGAATGGGACGTGGTCCAGTCAGCGTGCTCAGAGGCTTTCTACTGCATCAGGCCCCACACATGACTGAGATAGCCAAATGTCTGTCTTCCCCTCAGTTCATGAATGGCTCTGGGGCTTAGGTGGGAGAGGAGAACCCAGACACCTAGAGGGAGGCAGCAGAGAGGAATTTTTACAGTGGAAAGTTAGGTGCCGAGTGAGTTTAGGCTCCTACAGAGTTAGGCAGTAGACAAGCAGTTTTGTGGATTGCTGTGGTGCGGCACATGGGGATTTAGACGCCTAACTACCCTCTGTCCTTTGGGAAAATCCCCCTCTGTCTTCCTCCAGCCTTTGCTGTGAGCTAGTCATTCTCCCCAACTCCAAATATGCACATATCTCTGAAAGGGAAAACAAGCCAAGGTTCTGCCTGAAACTAACATTCCTTTCCACTCTGTGTAAGGTGGATACTGGGGATTGCAGAGACATGTTTGGGGAAGATTATCATTTAGAGATGCTCCTTCCTAAGGGACGGTATTATGAATATGGGAATTTAGACATGCGCTGGAAGCGGGGGTTGAGAACACAGAGTTGCTGTGTACAGTAGTTCACCACAGAAGATCTCTAGTTTATTTTATTCCTTTCTCATTTGCTGGTTTGTTGTGTAATGAATCCCGCCATCATTACAGAGATGAGCAGTCATTCCTTTTCTTTATCAATTTCAAGGAGACTTTTCATGGTTCTGTTTTCCCCCTTTACTGCTGGTTTTCCCCAGCAGATTTGCTGGAGCAGTGCATCCTATGCAGAAGCCTCGGCGTGGGGAATAGTCTGACAGTCTCCCAAGAGTCAACACTTGAAAACTGTGTGGGATTTGGCAATCCCTCTTAGCAGGCCTTTCCCTTCCTGAGCTCTAACTCTCTTTCTTCTTGTGCAGCGTACGGAGCAATTGGGAGAACCAGCTATTCCTCACTCCCCAACCCTAACCCCAGGCAGGATAGCACCATGGATCAGCTACTTCATCCTGGCACTGTGCAGTTTAGAAATGAAGAGCTGCATTTGCAGACTGGCACACCCAGTGTATGCTGCAGAAGTGTTCTAGGTGGAGGCAGCAGGATGGATGTGCCCTGACTGGAAGTTGGCAGGGAAGAGAGAACCTGTCTCCACCCAGGTGAAGAATATAGCACAGCTGGCTGCACTGATTTCTGCCATTACAGAGAAGGGACAGCTGGGGGGAATGAATTAGTCTTCCCAGAGCAGACTTCAAAAGAGCTATTCAGGGGGTCTGGCGTTTAGCAGGGTAGCCAGGGAAAACGCAGCTGCAGCTCTTGGAACAGGGTTGGGACCAAAAAGAACAATAGAAGCACAGGAATATAGAGCCGAGAGGGACCTTAGGAAGTCATCTCTAGTCTATCTCCCTGTATTAAGGCAGGATTAAGTATACCTGTTAACTATAATTAAGTATAATTATGCTGTTCCTGCATAGCCTCTAGAGCTTGGCTGTTGTGAATCAGGCCTTTGCTTTAGCTGAGGGAAGTCCAGTTGTATTTGTCTGGCCCTTAAAGGAGCAGAGTTTTCTTCAAAGACTTTCCTGTTTCACACAAACCCAGAGGTGGTTAAAGCCTTCTTAGCCAGGCCACATCCAGTACTGCTCCAGGTACAGCTCATGTTCTCTACTCCAGCCAGACCACCACTTCCATACCACTGCTGCTTACATTTTACATGTGCATTATATTCAGCGTTTTGCTTTGCTTTCTGCATTCTGCAAAACCCCAGGGGGTGGATAGGTGGGTGTGACAAGCCATATGTTAATTTTCACACTCCAGGTGACCATGTTTGTGGTGTTAGCACTGCCTTAGATAGACAGCGGTATAAATCGCTTCATGCTGCCGCTAGAGAACAAACTAGGAATCATTTGCTACATCGGTATTTTATAGCCAGGTAATAAAGTGCAGAAATGGATCTTTTGTAACCTAAGGCTACCTTAAGGGCAAAAGAGGCTTTAAAATACCAAACTGCTTAAACGTACTCACTAGCACCTTAAACGTTCATTGTGGAGTATTTGTTAAACCCTGGCTGCACATGGATCTGATGACCTGCTCTAACAGGAGCACCCCTGGCCCTGCATGGTTATACCTCCAGGATTAGACTCTGGGCAGAAGATGTTTCAGCGTTCGCAATCGCTGGCAGTGATAACAGGGAAGAATAAAAAGCTCTGACTTCAGTCAAAATCCTCTTTAGATCAAAAAGGTATTGGACTCTGACTAATTTAAAAGTACCTGAATCCAATCCCTTGGCAGCCCAGACAGAGAAATAATTCTGTTGTTGTGGCTGCTGCCGCCATGAGATGCTGAACTGTACGTATGGAGTGCACAGGAAATGTTGTCAAGGAGAGGGAAAGATGGGGTCTGAGTTGCAAGCTGGTTGAAGGAAGACGTTTCAGAGGGGCTTTCAGTATATAACTGTCCCTAGCACAAGAAAGCAAATACCATGTTTTCATGTTCCCTGTTTGGCTTGAATGATATCAACAGCATTAAAGCAGATGCTTTAATCAAAGGATCTGAGGTGGGTGTGGTAACAAACTGGGTACCCTTTGGAGGCACTGAAAGGCTAAGGCCCAGCATGACGACCCATAATACTGTAACTTCTCACCACTCAAAGTGTAGGACCTGTAACATCTCATGGGATTGGGGGGCGGAATGTCCTGAGATGCCCTGAAAACCCTCCCAGGGTGGTGGGAGCACTTCACAGGAGACCCACAGTGGCAATGCTCTCCTCTCCCACAACCTGCCTCAGAATATTCTGCAGATCGTTTGCACAGCTAACACCCCTGCTCTGCTTCAGGTCCTTGTGGAGAATACCTGAACTTCCTGATGCTTTGCTTTCCTATGAGATGTCTAGATGTGTCTCTTCTCTCCATTCATCTGACTGCGAAGAAACTCAGAATTGTGGATCTGGGGCCAGGAAGTCTGGGGGGTGAAAGTGGGAGAAATTGGAGCACATTACCTCTCTGGAAAGCACATGATGATTGAAATCCCTGTGGTTTTATTTACTGTTCCTGAGTCAGAGCTACTCTTCCCTCTTTCTCCTGGGGATGTTATACTGGGTAGTGAGCATGCAGAACAGGCTCTGGATTACACAAGGGCAATATTTCTTTTTCAGTGTGCAAGTTCCTGGAGATGTGATGAACCTTGCTATGTCCTGGCCATAACCTATCGATTAATTCTACCTCAGTGCCTGTTGACATGTCAAACCAAAACTGCCTGATCCCCTGCCACCCTGCAGGTGCTATGCTGAGCAGTACGTAGCACGCATGCCTCCAGTGAGGTTCCAGATCCTCTTTTTGGTTTGGTTTGTTCTTTGAAGTGAAATTAATGAGTTTTTATCCCTCCCGCCTGGAAGCACCCAGTGACCCTATTAAGGGTTTTATTGAAGTGAAAGCAGGAAAAATTCAGTCAGCTAAAGTGACATCCATAGCAGAGTGTGAGGTGCTTAGAGAAAGGCCCCAACCAACCCCTAGGACCCGGAGACTAAATCCAGAGCTAAATTTCTCCTCTGCCACAGATAGAGTTTTTGTTCTATCTATGAACAAACCTAACTCGGGGTTGTTTGAAATGTGAGACTGATGCTCTGGCACAATCCGTGACATGAAAAACCCTACGCAGACAGAAATATTCAGATCTGGAGTCTAGTTTTACAGCTCAGGCCCATCTCTGCCTTGCAGTGGCCCCCTCCTTCTCCAACCCAGACGTATCATCTTTGCCACCCCTGAATAGGTGTTTAATTCACTGGCAGTTAAATTCAAGTTACCTCCAAAGAAGGCTTTAGCTCCTAGGCCCTCCTTTCACCTCTGAAGTGCGTGAGAGCACGTTTGGCTGGGTTTCTAGGTTATTTATGAAATGTATGAATGAAGCTTCTGAATACGGTTCTCTGCCTCAACCACAGCCTCCAATGCAAGGAAAGATTTTTTGTGGTGAGACAAACTTTGAATATTCATATCAGGAGCAGTTGGGCTGCCTTATGCAATTATAGAATTCTGCCAACGCACACGCACAAGGTAATTGTGAAATTTTACTCAGATGTAATTGCAACTAGGAACCAGTTTGTTGCTTCCCACATTGCACGTGTCATTTGCCAGTTACGCTGGCTTTTACTCAGGGTTTAGCTCACTCTCTTCAGCAATACCCAGAGCAGAATAGAGACGCTTCTTCAGGAGGCTTGCTGAGGCAATGGGTCTAGCATTGGGTCTAGGATTCTTCTCTGTGGGGCTCACGAGCCAGAAGAGGAAGGGGAGGAACTGGAAGCATTATTTTGTGCTTGGAGCAGAACAGAAGCTGTCTGATGATGTGTACGGAATTAAGCTGAAGGTGGGACACAACAGAGCCCCTTTCACAGGGTGTCTTTAATCCTGATCCTATTTCCTGCTGGGTGTTCCCTCTAGCTGCCCCTCTGCTTTCCATGCCCTATTATTTCTCCTACTGCTCTGCACTTCGAGCATCCCCATTGCTCCACCTGTCTCGACTCTCTAGGTTTCTACTACTTCACCGTCCCTTTGTCTCTCACTGTGTGCTGTCACTTTTCTGATTCCTGACGTACCAGCACCTGTGGCCTGCTCCCAGTCATAAACAGCAGACCCTAATTGCTGGACATGGGTAGTCCTAGGCTGTCCCACTCACTTCAGGGCAAAGCCACGTGGAGTGACGCTGCTGCTTCACTGATCTCAATATCTATGGAGGCAGCTGAGTGACTACTTCTATGGGATGATCTCACATGGGAGAGTTTTACTGCTCTTTACAGCACACTCAAAGTATTTGTTGCAAACACCTGTGCTATTATGCCCTTCTCATGCCTCATTGTCCATTCCATGCCCTAACATTTCAATTTCCCCCTTCACTGATCTCTGGCTTTAATAGTGCTTACGGACCGTGTTAGAGTTGTGGAGACGTATCCAATTTGGGCACAGATTTTTCCATTTCTTCTTTATCCTCCAGATCCCTCACCTTCTCCTTATCTCTTGCCTTCTCTTTATTCTCCACTTGTTTCTTCTCTTGGTCCCTATCCTTATTTGGTGAGTTCTGTACGGTCTTTTCCATGCCCCAGTCTACTATGCAGTTTTTCTGTCATGATCAATCTCCCTTGTAATGAAGTATCCTCTGTTAACTGTAACTAGAGGTGATTGAACTCCACAGAGTTCAGGATTTGGTGAACCTTATAAACTTTTTTTTTTTTTGAGTCTGCAAAAGTAGCTCATTTTTGCAACCCTTTTTTCCAACCATTTAAATCCACAGGACCAGATCCTCAGTTTCTTTAGCAAAAGGTGATGCAGCAAACAGGCAGAGCTGTATGAAAGAGATCTTCTCCTTTACTGAGTATGCTGAGTAGCTAGTGTTACATGCTGGACGTTCCTGAACACCTGGTTCTGCATTGAACCAGGTCCCTTCTTTAATGTGACCCTCTTTCTCCAGTTCCACCATACTACACTCAGCTAGTGTAAATCAGCATACTGAAGTCCATGGAGCTACACCAATTTATGCCAGCTGAGGATCTCACCCATAATCTTTATTTAGAGCATGACTTCATTGTTTTGAAACTGTTTTTCTACCTAAAGGGAAATATGTTTTATGTGTTAGAGAAGGAGGAAACTTTATGACCTGCCCGCCCACTCTTAGGGTTACCATACGTCCGTATTTTCCCAGACATGTCTGGCTTTTTGGTTCTTAAATCGCCATCCAGGAGGAATTTTTAAATATTTAAAAACGTCCGGGATTTTGGATTATTATTTTTCCCCAACGAAGAGTTGATCATTCAAGGAGAGTGAAAGTTGATCACTTGAGAGAGTGCCCGCCTTTTCCCCCCTAGCTCCCAGCACTTGCGCCATGAAACAGCTGTTTCACATGGCTGGGAGGGAGGAGGGGGAATGTGGCGCACACAGGGGAGGAGGCGGGGCCAGGATTTGGGGAAGGACAGGGAGGGGGCAGAGTCTTTGGGGAAGGGGTTGGAATGGGGGCGGGGAAGGGGTGAGGAAGGGGTGGAGTTGGGGCGGGGTTAGAGGGGCATGATCAAATACACCCCCCCCCCCGTGGGCTGTCCTCTTTTTTGCATGTTCAAATATGGTAACCCTACCCACTCTCCCCCACCAAAAATGTATGCAGACAGCAGATTCTGATCTCACCAGCCCCAGTAACCTGATTAAATTGAGCAGCATTGTTCCCAGCTAACACAGGTACATCTGAAATAAAAAGCAGACTCAATGTATCTGTTCTTTCCATTTGAATCTCTTTTCCCCCCTCTCTTCACTCCTTTCCCACAGTCTATTCCAAACAATGTGAAAAAGCAACTTTCCAACACAGGATGTTTGAGTGACTTTGAAATTAGTCCAATTAAGTTTGACCACCCTCTTTGGGGATTTGCCACAAGGACAATGGTGCTGATGACAGAGTGGGAACAATTCTGATTGGCCTCATGAGCCTCTAGCCGTCTTTCAGAAAAGTCACCTGGCGCACAAACACTGTTTTTTGGCTTGATCCACCTGAGCGGCTCCCATTGGACTATAGATCATCCCCTTTACAGACGTCTTAATTTTGTTTTGTTTCAGAGAAATAAAATGAAACCTCACGGTAAATGTAAAATCTCAAAATCCCCATTGAACATTTTGCTAAAGGCTTGTTCCCTGTGACAACACCCAGCAGTTGTTGGTTTTTTTTCTGCTGGCTCACAGGTAATTAATTAGCAAGTCCAGTTTTCATCCGAACCCTGCTTCAAAGATAAAGCCCCATTTGACTGTGCTCCATATTTCCTCCTCAGCGACTGTCAGCCAAATTCCAAGTGAGACCAACATGTCAGACATTGACATACTGTGCCCAGGGAGGGTTTCTATAGCAACGGTAACATTTGGAAACACTCCCCAGCTCCAGACTCCTCCTTCCCTTTCAGGCTTCACTCGAAAGGCGGAAAGAAAGGAAGCCCGCCTGGATGGAACAGTACCATGTTTCCCCAAGAGATGCTGCCTGCACTGTACCGAACACTGCTCACATTCATTATTAATGCTACATTTATATTTCATGCACTTATGCATCTGATTAACGCAAGTTTGTTTATGCATTTAGGTCTGATTTGTGGCTCTGGGAGCCAGCGGAGCTTGGGTAGATGGAGGCGGGGGCAGCTTTAGGAGCTGAAGGGAGTCTCAGGGTAGCGCTATAAGATCTACTCTGACTGCTGGAGAAGCATGCTCTGAAGTAGCACTTTGCTATGCTCATAACATGCATTTCTCCCCAGTTCTGGCCTCCTGCCCTCCATGGTGTACAGGGAGGCAGGGCTCTGGCCACGCTCCCATACACAGACAGGTCCTCTCATTTTTACATTGTGCCAATGGGTGGTCATTAGGGATTGAATTTGGGGCCTCAAGCACTATAAGAATTGGCCTCTACCCCTAAAGGAGTAACTTATTTCCTGGTAGTAGCACTTGACCTTTTGCCCGTTCTGGGGTCCAGCCACTGGGGGGGGTGTAACACATACACTGAATCAGTGGGTTTAATAATTTTATAAATTTGGAGGCCATAACTGGGGCCCATTATGGTCATCCAGTATGACCTGCTGCATCTTACAGGGCAGGGGTTTTCACCTGGTTGGCATGAGCAGCCACTATATGGCCCCTGTTTGACACATTGTGAGAAGCAGAGTATAGATGATTACTGAGCACCTAGTGAGTATCATGGAGATGCAGCAAGCACAAGGATACAAGCAGTGCCTACTCTAGGCATTCTATTATACGTATTATTCATATGGGCAAATCCTGTCCTAATGATGCCGCTTTACGTTAGCTACTGATCTTGTTAATTCTACATGGCAAAAGTAGTTACATTATTTACGTGCAATGACAGCATGACTGGTGTGACTTCAAAGGCCTTACACTGGCATACATTTTTGCAGCAAGGGAATTTCATCCTCTTGTGTACAAATATTTGCAAAACAACCCCAGGATTTTACATTTGTAACCGCTAGTATTCACTTGTGCTCATCTTTCCTTCACACAAGGCTTTTCACTAGAAAACTCATCCAATCAGAGAACAGAAAGAATACCATGTGACCTACCTGACCTATCACAGCCAACCATCATAGCTTGAATACAGAGTGAGGTGCTCAAAATAAATCTAGAGAATGAAGTAAAATTAGTCAAATAATTTAAAGCAACAAGTACATTGTTGTCCTTTTTTCAGTCACTCCATTCTCTCATTAAACGTGCTTGCTCATTAAACATGCCTTTGATTTGCTGCCATCTGAAAGTTTGTGCTATTTCCTTGTTTCTTCCCAAGATCCAAGGAGAAAGGAGGTTGCTGAGATTTGACATTTTGTCACTCCGCAGACAGACAAGGAGCTCTCAAGTGTTTTTTAATTTCTTTTTTTTTTTTAAATGGGAAACCAGCACTGCACCAGGGTTTGCCTTGTTCTAAAGGTCTGTCCCAGGACTGCATGGCTTTTATATGCACAAAGTCTTCTATGTCCTTCTCACTGTTTCCAGAAGTGAACGTGAAAAAGGACAAAACTGGCACCATAAACAATTAACTCAGCATGTAATACTGTAATGAAAGGCCAGTAATCCTCTCTCAGGAACACACATTGTGTCTGTGAATGGACCTTCTAGGTGAAGGACAGCTCAGACAAACCAGCATCCGTAACGAGTAACTATCTACCATCATTAGATCCAGTACTGATACTTTTGTTTTCATCAGTGGGACTCTGCACTCCTCACCTGAATGGTGAGCCTCGGAGCTGGGCCCAGTTGTTCCACAGAAGCCTATCTCAATTCAGCTGTGAGAGTGGAATATGGAGAAGCACAAGCTTCACTGCGTGTGAACATTAGAGCTGGATTTTGTTTTTGTTGAGAAACACCGATCTGGCAGAACCAAAGCTGTTTGAAACAGGGCTGGTTTTGACAAATCTCCAGGCTCAAAACCATGTGTATGGGGGGGTGTAACCGGGCATGACTCACCACTGCGGCGCCTCCTGCTGGCCGTCCTGGGAATTAGCTCTCGGCCCTTCTAGTCCACCTTCAGCTAGCGGTGTCACGCCTGCCCTCAGCTGTCTCCACTCTTTGGACCCGCATTGCTCCCCTGACCGCAGTGTCCTCTTCTGGGCATGGTCCTCTGGCTGTGCCCCCACTCCAGTATCTCCCCACTTCTGGGGGACTGGCAGTCCTTCGTCCCACCACTTGCCTCAGCCAACTGCAGTCCAAGGTCCAGCCCCTCGTCTCAGGGGCAAACTGTAGTCTGTATACCAGCCACTCTCCTCATTGGCAAGGGGGGGGGAGGTGGACCCAGCCCCCCCCCCCCGCTACTTTGGGTCCTGACCCAGGGCCCTGTACCCGGCAGCTACTTACTGCCCTCCTCCATCCTGCTGCCTGTTTTCCCTGGGCCACTTCCCCCATAGCCCTCGCAACCTCTCAGCCCTTGTAGCAAAGCCCCAGCCTGGCAGGAGTCAGTCAGCAGCTCACCCTCACACTCTGCTGCCCCTGCCCCGCACTGATCGATCTATGGCGCTTTCCCAGGCAGCCAGTCCTCCTCCCTTGTCTGCCAGGGAGAGACTCCTCTCTGCTCTGCTGAGCAGCCCTTTATATATGGCCCTTGCCGGCCCTGATTGGCTGCTCCAGCGAGCCTTCCCCCTATTGGTGGGCTCAATAAGCCCTTTCCTGATTAGTGGGTTCTGTGCAGCCGCCCTGGTGCTGATTTTAACCCCTTCTTCTCCCTCTGTGGGTCAGCTGCCCCACCATAGGGGAGTTTAAAAATTGTCAAAAGGTTTGGTTCTGGGGTTTTTAGAAAATGAAGGACATGTGTCATCCTCAAGGCTTCAGCCCCTCTGGCAGCCCTGAAGAAACCTGACAGCCCAGAGGAAGCCTGCTTTCTTACCCAGGTTTGTGCTTCACGGTGCAGTGAGAGGAAGGCATGGTGCAGTGAGAGGGGAGCTGGGGTCTATTCCTAGATCTGCCCCTTGGCCACAACAGTCTCTCAGTTCCTCAGTTGTAAAACGAGGGTGCAATGTTTCCATTCTGCAACCTTTCCTCTGTCTTGTCTCTTTAAACGGTTAGCTGTTTGGAACCGGGGACGTCTTTCCCAGTGTTTGCGCAGTGCCTCTTGTGATGGGGCCACTGGCTGCTACACTAATATAAACCGTGATAATAAAGGGAGCAAATTGATTTTAGGGGATTTGATTATCAACTTTTCAAGGAAGGGACCATGTCTTGCTGTGTGCTCATCCTAGTCCCAGCACAAGGGACCCTGAGTCTGATTGCAGCCTTTGAGTGCCCCTGAAATAAATAAAGGAGATGGGGTGACATTGCCACATGGTGTCTGGGGCCGCAGTCCTGGGACACAATGAATCAGACCTGGGGTGCACGCCTGCCTGGCTGCTGACTGCGTCTGGGATTTTGTTGTCACCCTTGCAGCTCTGGGTCTCAGAATGAGGAGCTGCCAATAAGGGGTCGCACTTTCAAATACGCAGCCAAATGCATTCAGCTCCTGCCAGGAAAAGGAAAATCTTTCTGAAGAGGGACAATGGTGAGGGCTGGAATGTCCCAGTCCTGAGTGAAACCAGTGGGAGGGGAAGTTCTCCCCCTGTGCTAGGATCAGGCACAGTTCTCTATTTGCAGCTATCAAATGCACAAGTTGTCATTTCCAGGGGAGTGAGTTTGTAGGCTCATTCTAGAGAAAGTCAAAGTATCAACCTTTCCTCCAATAAACATGGCTTTCTGTGGTCCAAAGCAATGAGACAAATCCCTGCTGCACTCCTCAGGACAAAACCATGAACCATCATGAATTTACCCCATCTGGAATTTCATTGTTCTCACAGCCAGAAATGGCCTTTCATCTCAAACTAAATGAGAAAGGCAAAGCGATATGCTGCTGAGAAATAGAGTTTATTATAAAGGGTATGTTTATGTGACCCTACTGTGTGCCTATATGATCATGTAATTATCATATCATTTGCTTTACCAATGTATCTAAGCCACAGGTTTTGCTTAATAACTGCAAATAGATCCCCGATAAGTGTAGTTCAGTTTATTCTGCTGAGCCTCTGACATTGCTGTCCTTCACTCTGCTCAGCCAATTAGAGCAAGGAAGAGCAACTGCTGCGATCATTTTTCTATTCCAGCCTCTTCTGGTTTATTTTGTAGGAACAACGCAATGCAATGAAACAAGCAGACAGTGATTCACTTAACCCCATGTTTGGAGGTAGTGAATCTCCCGTGGATATTTTTGTCCATCTTTGCCACCGCCACGTTTCCTGACAACTGTGTGCCCTGGAGCAATATCAAAAAGTCTAAATTGCCATTGATATGCTCTCTGTTTTCCCGTTCCTTGTGCTGTCTTTGAAATATGATACATTTTATCCCTGTGAATCACAGAATCATAATAGTTAGGAGGAGCCAGAGTGTTTTGTTATTTAATCTAGCCCCTGTCCTCAAGCTTCCTGGGGGTGGATTGGGTTGTGGTGGAAGAGAAGAAGGAAAAGTGTTGTTCTTGGTGGCTTTGGAAGAGCTTTACATGGGCATCGTCCTCTATGAATTTTGTTTGTATTTTTAACAACAGAATAGGTCCCAGATTTCAGGATAATCCATTTAGCGATTCAAATGGAGAAATTAATATAATCTTTAGTAGGTCCGTTACACAATGAGGGGGAAAAACAATAACAGAAAATGTGGAAATGGCAGAGGTACTTAATGACTTCTTTGCTTTGGTTTTCACCAAGAAGATTGGTGGTGATTGGATGTCTAACATAGTGTATGCCAATGAAAATGAGGTAGGATCAGAAGATGCTAAAATAGGGAAAGAACAAGTTAAAAACTACTTAGACAAGTTAGATGTCTTCAAGTCACCAAGGCCTGATGAAATGCATCCTAGAGTACTCCAGGAGCTGACTGAGTGGATATCTGAGCCATTAGCGATTATCATAGAATCATAGAATATCAGGGTTGGAAGGGTCCTCAGAAGGTCATCTAGTCTAACCCCCTGCTCAAAGCAGGACCAATCCCCAATTTTGGCCCCGGATCCCTAAATGGCCCCCTCAAGGATTGAACTCACAACCCTGGGTTTTGCAGGCCAATGCTCAAACCACTGAGCTGTCCCTCCCCCCCCTGCACTTATCTTTGAAAAGTTATGGTAGATGGGAGACATTCCAGAAGACTGGAAAAGGACAAAGATAATGCCCATCTATAGAAAGGGAAATATGGACAACCCAGGGAATTACAGACCAGTCATCTTAACTTCAGTACTTGGAAAGATAATGGAACAAATAATTAAGCAATAAATTTGCAAACATCTACAAGATAATAAGGTGATAAGTAACAGTCAGCATGGATTTGTCAAGAACAAATTGTGTCAAACCAACCTGATGGCTCATTACCCTGTCAAAGAAAGCTTTGTGGATGGGGGGAAGCAGTAGACATAGTATATCTTGACTTTAGTAAAGCTTTTGATACTCTCACATGACCGTCTCATAACCAAACTAGGGAAATGCAACCTAGATGGAGCTACTATGAGGTGGGTACAAAACTGGTTCGAAAACCATTCCCAAAGAGTAGTTATCTGTGGTTCACAGTCATGCTGGAAAGGCACAACGAGTGGGATCCCGCAGGGATCAGTTCTGAGTCCAGTTCTGTTCAATATCTTCATCTATGATTTAGAAAATGGCATAGAGAATACACTTATAAAGTTTGCGGATGATACCAAGCTGGGAGGGGTTGCAAGAGCTTTGGAGGATAGGATTAAAATTCAAAATGATCTGCACAAACTGGAGAAATGGTCTGAAGTAAATAGGATGAAATTCAATAAGGACAATTGCAAAGTACTTCATTTAGGAAGGAACACTAAGTTATCCACATACAAAGTGGGAAATGACTGCCTAGGAAGCAGTACTGCGGAAAGAGGTCTGGGGGTCATAGTGGACCACAAGCTAAATATAACTCAACAGTGTAACGCTGTTGCAAAAAAAAAGCATACATCATTCTGGGATGTATTAGCAGGAGTGTTGTAAGCAAGACACAAGAAGTAATTCTTCCGCTCTACACTACACTGATTAGGCCTCATCTGGAATATTCTGTCCAGTACCGGGTGCCACATTTCAGGAAGGATGTGGACAAATTCCAGAGAAGAGCTACAAAAATGATTAAAGGTCTAGAAAACATGACCTATGAGGGAAGACTGAAAAAATTGTGTTTGTTTAGCCTGGAAAAGAGAAGACTGGGAGGGGACTTGATAACAGTTTTCAAGTACGTAAAAGGTTGTTACAAGGAAGAGGGAGAAAAATTGTTTTTCTTAACCTCTGCGGATAGGACAAAAAGCAATGGGCTTAAATTGCAGCCTGGGAGGTTTAGGTTGGACATTAGGAAAAAATTCCTAACTGTCAGGGTTGTTAAGCCCTGGAATAAATTGCCTATGGAGGTTGTGGAATTGCCATCATTGGAGATTTTTAAAAGCAGGTTAAACAAACACCTGTCAGGGATGGTCTAGGTAATGTTTAGTCCTGCCATGAGTGCAGGGGACTGGACTAGATGACCCCTGAGGTCCCTTCCAGACCGATGAGTCTATGCCTTTCCCAGGCTGCATGGGTCTAGTGTTATTAGAAGCAGATCCCTTCGGCACTATAGCTATTACTAAGGAGTCTTGCTTTTGGGGCAACATTTTCAATAGTGGTCAGCAATTATGGGCCCCTAACCTGGAAATCTTTGAAAAAGGGCATATAATGACTGACAATCCTGAGTGGGTGTGTATGGAAATCGCCACGTACTCTCAATGGAGTGCTATGTGCTCCTTCTTGGCATGGCAATGTGTCATAGCTTGGCTCCCTTTGCAGCTGATATTTAATCATATCAGAGCCGACGTATTACAATGATAGAAATTCGGAGGGTGTTACCAAGCTTACATCATCCTCATCTCCAACGGTGCAGCTCATCTATCAGCCTTCCAAACAAGGGAGACAATACCAGTGCAAAACTAACAAATAAAACATTCCCCAATCTAGATGTATTTGGCTGATAGTAAAATGAGTCCCTTCTGGATAGCTCTCCGGTTTCATTGAAAGTGAACATTTGTCTGAGATCATGGCTAATGGTTGCAGTGTGCTGGTTTATGGCCGGTTCCAGGAATATTGCTCTTCTGATTGTATAAATGGATTTGGCCACACTCCACTCTGGTAGGTTTACAGCTGCTGGTCTGGATGTCTGCACAGCCTCTGAGGGAAGAAAGAGGGAAATGCAAATGAAATAGGAAAAATAAATAAATGTCAAGCTGGGATTTTTATAGACTGAGGACAAAATGCTAGCTAGCCTTTTAAACTCTGTGAGGAGGAGAAGGATGTGCTGGTAATTGAAAACATGAGGCCAGGGGGTTAGAGCAGAATTCAGCTCTCCTTAGCAGCAGGCAGATATAACACCTGGCTATTTCCATCCTCAACATTATGATGCAGTCATTGAGTTTCACCGTGTTTGGCTGTTGTACGAATGTTGATGGAATACATGATCCCAAAGAGTTAAAGGTATTAGTGTGACCCTGCTACTGTCCAACATTAAACAGTTTTAAACAAGGCTTGGGGTTTGGAACACAGAGACCTCAGCCTGCTTAGTGCCATGGCAAACACATTACTAATATTTTAACTGTTTATTAAAGACTGAGAAGAGAAGGAATCAATTAAAATATTTGAAATGTAAAGAATTAAATAAGGCTTTTATTTTAACATTTGTTGCTCCCTTTTTCTTTAGTTTTAGTCAGTTTTCAGAAAGACTCTGACAGTGTTTTAAAAGATATTAAAGATGGCACTAACCACTCTTTTTGGGGAAAAGGGAAAAAGTTCATTGAAATGGGCAGGATCTGTTGTTATTAAAGTTTGATCCATTTCCCAGGAGACAAAACAAGGCAAACACACAAAAAAGGGGGAAACAAAAGAACAGAAAGACAGAAAATGCAGCTTCTGGCTTTGGCACTGACTCTTGCTGGCAGCCTCACTGTTGGAGACACACACGCACGGCACAAGATCTTGTCTGCCACTGAGATCTGGCAAAGGTGTGCCAGCATTGGGCTGTTTACACTGTTGCTGGGTGTGTCAGAGCTTCACCGGGTGTAGATCAGCATCGCTCCACTGAATTCAAAGGGGAAAGCTGATTTACACCAACGGAAAATCTGGCCCCAGGAGGCTTTTGCTGGGTAAATTGCTCTCAGCAATGAGCAGATTAGAACTTGCTACCAGAATTAGGTATTAACATTGCTGCTCCATTGAAACCTATGGTGATTTTCCAGCAAAAGAAAATGTTGACTCTGTCAGCGCCATCTGGCATGTTGTTCCCACACCAACTTGATGGGATTTTGGGGCAGCAGCCAAAAAGGACCTCATGGGAACCAGCCCGTCAGGTGGGTCTGGGAGCACTGGGGAGGTACTGGATCTGTGCAGAAGTGCCTTCTGCAAATGTCCCGATGCTGTTCACCGGAAGCCTCCTACATGGAGTACTGCCCAAGACTAATGTTGCTTAGATTTTGAGACCTGGCGGGAATCAAAGCAGCTTTGCCAAAAAATAGAATAAACCGGATTAACCTTGGAGAGTTGGTGCTAGATAGAGCTGGATGAGCAATGTTTTAGTATTGCTCTCTTTAGAAACCAAAGTCCTAAGTTAAAAATAAAGGGCAATACTCCCAGGTGGAATCACTACATGATATATTGGCCCATACGCTGCAGCTCAAATCATTAAGCAATATTTTCCCCAAAACTCCCCAGCTGGAATCACTAAGCAATACCAACCAGCTGGAATTGCTAAATGATAGACTCACCAATACGTACCATTTGGAGAATAAGTACTGTACCAGACAAAGCAATCAGCTGCTCTCTGATTTAAACTGACTGAAATCAATTGTTGTAGGAGGAGAGAGTGGTCAACCATATTAAAGCCCTTTGACAGGTCAATAAATATTGTACCTGTCAAGAGATTTTAATCCACAGAGCAGGAAATGTTTCCAAGAATGTATTTGTTTTTCAAGTGAACATAGTGTGTAAGATACTTGGATGGAGTGTACCAGTACTATGTACTCCATCCACCCCGCAACCTATACATCACAGACCTCTGACCTTCAGCAAACTGCTAATCAAGTCGTAGGCTCCACACACAGATCTCTTCATGCCTTTCAGTACTGGCCTACAGCACCCTTTCTTTTCCAGTTCCAGGCTCTCTGCGCAACGCTGCCAATGCACCACTCACAGCATCGCCATATTCCAGTACCGAGGCCCCTGTTCTCCAGCGTTGCTAAAGCACCTGACTCCTGTACTGCACATGTAAGGGAGAGCTTCCTTGTGCAAACCCAGCTTTCTTTTTTTCTTGGCAGTAAGAAACCTTTTCAACCCGGAGAAGTGACAAAGACTTAGCTCAGCTCTTTCTAGCAAGTGCAGTCGAAGCAGGAGTTCAGGTCTCTGGAGGGAGTGCTGACAAAGAGCACTGTTCTTCCGTGAAAACAGGCTGGAATCAGCAGCTCCTGGGTACCACCTGCTGCCCCATGCATCCCAAAGACGGATCTGCTGCCCCTTCTCCAGACTGCGTCCATACATTGAAAACAAAACAAAAGGATTGATCTTCACTGTATCACATTAACTTTACAAGTCATAGCAAGTCAGACGTGATTCGTCATAGCTGGGAACCAGTCATTTTGGTGGGCAAATATATTTTCTCCAAGGATCATAATTTGACTTAGAAATCAGTTGAGTACCTACTGGTCAGTCACATCCAATCTCTACTCCACATTCATCTTCTTAGTCCTGGTTTTTAGGAGGCAGTCTCCTGAGAGGCCTGTAAATACCATTTCCATTTCCCCTTCTCTTAGGGAGCAGGTTTGAAAGAGAGCCTGGCTCAGCCAAGCTTTAAAGAAAAGCAGTGAGTGGTTCTGATAAGCCCCTCTGAGAGATCCATCAGGTTCCCCCTCATGGAGGAGAGAGAGATGCATTTCCAGAACAAACCAATACAGGGATTTCATGCACAGTCAGTTCCTGGACAGGTCTCACAGGTGTCACCTTTCTTGTCTTCCCTCCATGTTCTTCACCGCATATCTGGCGCACGGCTGACTCCCACTACCCAAGGCAGAGAAGTTGTCAAGTGAGATTTGCTTGGATGAGCAGCTGGCTGGGGGTGGCGAGCAGATTGCTCAGGGCACTATTCACATTGCTGCATGCATTTCACATCCTCAGATACTCATCATTTGCACTTCAATCTCTGAATGGGACAAAACCAACAAGCCCCCAGAACATGTGGCCTAGTAAAAGCCTGAGATGAGACTAACATAAATGTAAGTTCTGTGATTGTGCCTTTCAGTTAATAGTATCTCTAGAGTATAAACAGAGCTACAAATACAGAGAGAATTTCATTATTGTAAGTTTATTAAAAATATATGGACATGTCACTCCTGGCAGAACTCTGAGCTGGTCAGAGCCTGTGAGATCAGATCACGTCACCCGCAATAGAACCACCACTGGATCTAAAATCAACATGGCACTTGCAACCCTGCTAATCCCATTCACACACACTTCCTGAGCCTTCATTTTAATAAATCATAGATGAATAGGAATGCTCATGTTCAAAGGAAACATCTCAAATCATTTATATGCTCTTCCACCTCCTTCTCCAGCTCCCATTTTCCCTACTCATACTCTCCCTGGGAGTGGCTGTATTAAGGAAACCCAAATTTAGAAGCCACTGGTCCAGAAAGACCATTTTAGGGAGGAGAATGATTTTGCTTAGACTTTTAGCTTTGTCTTTTTGTCCCTGCAAAGGGGATATGTAGTGCTTATGGACCCAATCCTGGACCTCTAAGTCAATCAGTATCGCTTTTGAACTAGCTGTACCAAACAAGGGCTGGGTAAGTACCTCTGAACATGGCCAAGTTTCTCAGCTCTGCTGAATTCTCTTATCTTCCACCTGACACCCTCTTTTCCACCACTGGTATAAGAAAATAATTTACACTGTCAATCATACTGTCCACCTTTAATGAAAACTTCAAGACAGGTTGCCTTTCTGGAAGACATGATTTAGTCAAACAGACGTTATTAGGCTCTAGACAGGGGTAACTGGGTGAAATTCTCTAGCAGGTGTTACACAAGAGGTCAGACGAGGTGATTTTATGGTCCTGTCTGACCGTAAAATCTATAAACATAGGCACAAAAAACTTATCCTTTGGTGGAATGGATCCATTGCTCTGTTGGCCCATAGTCAGCTCTAGACCAGCTAGTTGAGTTGAGTAGGACTGGTGAAGCCAATGAAGCTGCTTGAGTGAGTGAGGTGAGTCCTAAATTTGGCTCTCCATTTATAAATCCTCATATTTGTTGGTAGAACCTTTGTTCACAAGTGCAACCTCACAATACGAGCGTCAGAAGCTTTGGATGGGGATTTGTTTGGGGAGGAGAAAGCTAGAGAAAAATCCTCCCCTCTAAGTGACTTGTGTTCTGTTCCAAAAGCTCACTAAGTTGCCATATAGGGATGGTATTTGTCCCCTACTCCCTTTACGATTTTTGCTCTAGTGTGTGTTATCATTGGGTAAATAGCTTGTGACATACTGTTTGCCTCAGCCTGCGGCTCACTGACCTGTGCAAGCCTTCCCATCCTCTAGGAATTTCACAAATAAATCATTCGCTCCACACTCCTCGCAATGCAAGATAAGTTCTAATGTCTTTTGACAAAGGTTTGGTTGTGGATAACACAGCTAATTTAGGGCCAGATTATCCTCCTTACTATGTACGGCAGCTCTGTTTGCTGTAATGTAGTTGTCATATTCTGCACCTGAAAATCTCTAGGTTAGCATTGCCTTAATGCTTCTCATGTGGAATTAGGAGAGGACACTGCAACAGAGACCTGCAAATCAGAGAGGGGAATTAATATGTCATTGCCCAGATACAGTAATATGGTGATTGGCACTCTGCAAATACTTTCTATAAATTGTTCGCTATAAATATATCAGGGGAGTAAACACCAGGGAGGGAGAAGAGCTATTTAACCTAAAGGACAATGCTGCCACAAGAACAAATGGACTAACGGGGCCATGAATAAATGCAGGCTGAAAACTCGAAGACGTTTCTAACCATCTGATGGGTGAGGTTCCAGAACAGCCTCCCAGTATAAGTAACAAGAGCAAACAACCTAAGTAATTTTACGCAGGAACTTGAAACATTTTTGAAGGGGATTATCTGATAGGGTTCCTGCGATAGCAGGGGACTGGAGTCGATGACCCAGGAGGTGTCTTCCAGTCTTATGCTACTAAATACCCCAGATAGACGGACAGACGGATTTTGCATGTAGCCACTGAGGATGACAATGAGCTCAACTGTGGAGGCTGCAGGTGGCTTTTTATGATTATTATAATTATTATTCCCCTCCCAAAATTGTCTTTAGCTGTTGCTCTTTCAGAATTCCTGCTCCTAAATGAATTTCTTCCATAATTCAACACTTTGTTGAGAGACTTTACAGCTTGAAACTGCTTATTACCAGCAATTGCCTTGAAGTAGTAAAGCACTTTTGCAATGTTAGCTATTCATTGGGAGTGCACCTTCCTTCATATGAACAATGTACATAGAAAAAGGAGCCTTGCTTCTTGAGCCAAGTGCTCACGAGACACTTTGGGTGCCTCAGATGGGAACTATTACAGGCATTTACATCAGATAAACATTCGAAACCTGCAAATGTATTCTCTCACAGCAGGTATAACTATGCATTGTTCCATTAAATCCATTGGACCTTGGCCCATGTACACCAGCTGAGGATCCATCCCCCAGTCTCCATCAGTGTAAAGTTAATTTTCAAAGTGGAGGCAAGGGATGCAGCACAAAAATCACATTGACATTAGCGGAGGAAATTAAATTGAACATGCAACTCCCTTGCTGGTGCTTTTGAGGTTTATTCCAGACAATTGTGCTAAGCCTATTAATGTTAGAGTGTCTGGTTTCACTCTTCTTAGCGGGGATTGTGTCATATCCCCTGATTCAAGGGTATATTCAGTAACACAGTTCAGTACAAATGGAGAAGCACTCCATTTCTAGTCAGACTTTCCTTTCCCAGATCAGAGCTTTTACCAGGAGGCTCACCACTTAGAAGAGTCCCCATGAACTGGCTGCCATGTCTGATGTCCTTAAGCAATGATAAAACTGCCTCTTGCCTTCCAGAGATACACACAAAACGTCATTTCTTTTCATATCATCTTTTTGGAAGTCCTAGAGTTCACAGAGTTAGCAATCAAATATCACTATATTTAACCCATGCAAAGAACAACTTCCAGCAGAGGCAACTGTACCATAGACCCAAGAAGCTCAGCTAGGAGGAACTCACCCCGTGCAGCTTCTGCCTGGGGACTCAGGAGTTGCAAGTCAAGCCTTATCTGCAATAACATGCAGGACATACAGAGAAGGTGTGGTCAAGGGATGGGGCATCTCTTCTTGGTTGCGTTGACATCAACATCTGGCCACCAGCTGGCTGACACAGCACTACATGCATCTTCCCCAAAGATGTTCTTTAAGTGGAAGCAAGGGTGACAGAGAGTCTATTACATATCAGATCTGCTGATGTCTTCATGGGACTGTATGTTTTACTATACAACTAATGACATTTGAAAATAATAGGACCCATGGAGATCTTGACTCGAAGACCCATCAGCTCAGATGGTGTACTAAAACTTTTAGTAAGAAATACCACCTAATTTAGCACATTTGCAGCATCTGCTGAACAGAAGCACCTGCTGTTGCTTCAGTTCTGAGCCCTGGTGCCTTTCCTGGATGAGTTAAGAATGATCCAGAATTATACAGACAATTTGTAACATCCAGCCAGAGAGCCACTGAAATCTCAACAACAAGCTTAAATGATTTTAACATCATTAAATCACTGTACCCAGCCAAGATTCCTCAAATATATTACTTAGGGTACAGAGAAAATGGACAGCCAGGTGCACTCCGTGTGCTCTCTCACACAATTTTATCCACAGTCTCCTGCTGTTTGGTGTTTTTTCTTAAAGCCTCATGGTTGCAGAGAAAAGCCTGAAACCATGACACAAACATATCCTGACCTCTCAGTAACCAGTAGGCCCACCAGAAACACCTTCAATTTGTATTATTTTTTTAAACTCATGTTTTTAAAGCCAATCTCATGATTTGGGGAGCTTGACTTCTTATTTTTGAGCCCTTGATACAGGCAATACTGGGGAGTTGGATGGCTCAGCGCATTGTTAAATGGAAAACAATCTGCCAATTCTAGGTTGCTGGTTTGCAGGCCTGATTCCAACCCTGGCTAGCAGTGCACCAATCACTACATTGCCAGATCATCTGATTATTTCCATGCCTAGTTTTTGAACAAACAACTTTATTAACAGCAGTTAAAACCTTACTTTAAAAGTGTAGTGTCATTTATTCACCACTAAGTGGTGATCATACATTAATTGTATCTTACTTGAGAACATATGAGCATAAGAAGGGCCATACTGGGTCAGACCAAAGGTCCATCTAGCCCAGTATCCTGTCTTCTGAGAGTGGCCAGTACCAGGTGCCCCAGAGGGAATGAACAGAACAGGTGATCGTCTTGTATAATCGTTGCATTCTGTATCAAGGAAACACAAGTATTTTAGTTTACATACAGTTAAGCAAGAGGGAGAGACTTGATGGAGAGACATACAGGCCATTATCTCAGTAACTGCAGGAGAAAATAAAGTAAGTTTTCAGAAAAAAAACAAATAAGCCAAATTTGAATCAATTTTATGTGACTTTATATGGATCACTCACATTTCTTTAACTGGTGTTTGTTCTCCCAGAACTGAGTGTTTTACTGTCTTGTAAAAAGAAAAGGAGGACTTGTGGCACCTTAGAGACTAACCAATTTATTTGAGCATAAGCTTTCGTGAGTTACAGTTCACTTAGCCTGACACCCAGGCATGAGAAAGACTGCAACACAAATCAGCGAGCCCGATGATCTTGGCACCAAGTGGGCATTGGGTACCATCTATTAGTGCCTAGGCTCTGTGCTAGTTAACAGTTTGTGCTGCTGCCGGACTCCATCGTGGCTGGGTCAGAATTCAGTGCAGACGAGCGCAGGATGACAGCTTACATATGGCGCTGAGATGGTTATGTGGCATTTGCAGCTGTAAAAATTCCACTGCTGACATACTTCTTGCTTGACATGAGAGGATAATGGGATGCAGAATTGCACATAATATAAGCCATCCCTTCATCACCCCAAATAAAATGCTTTTCATGTTTGCTAAAGGCAAAGAGGCCAAATTAAGTATTTTTGACGTGTGTGTTGTTACATGCGGGTGGTTAGTACCTGCTCCTGGAAAAATCAGAAACTCCTTTTTCAAAATATGTTGGCTGATGCTTAAAATACCTCTGGCAGTTACTTCTCTCTAGTATAATTACAATAATTAAGCATGGATAGTGCTGATGTTTAGAAGAATAATGCACCAATACAGTAAAGTTTTATTTTCCACTGTATTCCTACAGTTGTGTGAGCTAGGACTTGCTGAAATGCCTTTTTTGGGAGCTAGTGTAGTCTAGTACTAGGGCTACATGGTCAAGACTCCTGGGTTCCATGCTTGGCTTTGCCACGAACTCACTGCCTGGCTTTGGGTGAGTCACTTAGTGACTCTGTGCCTTGTTTCTCACCTGAACAATGGCGATAATTCTGGCCCCATGAGATTGTTTTGAGATGTAATTAATTAATGCTTGTTAAGCACTTGGAGATCTTTGGATGAAAGGGGCAGCTGCATGAGTATTCCAGTCAATTACTGACCATGGATCCAAGAAATGCCAGCTCTGTTTAAGAGGCAGCAAAGTTCTTGTCCTCATAGCTGATCTATGATGAGTTTGAAAAGCACAGCCAGAGAGGCTGGTCCAAACAAAGAATCTTACAGTGGACTATTAACATTGACAGTGAAAAGCAATCTCACTGGGCCAGCGCACAGAATTGTAGCAGGTGTGTACTTTGACTGGAAACGTTTGTAGGTTGTGCTGTGAGCAGTGAGCTATGGGGATCTGGATTAACAATGGGGTGTAGAAGGAGGATGCATTGCAAAAAGGGCACATACCAGCGGAACTCATTCCTTTGCTCCCCACATGGTAAAATTTCTGCTGCCACCATAAGAGGAGCCGGTGTTAGGGAAATGTTCTGGGGTAAACCCAAGGCCTGGTGGGGGAAGAGGGTGTTTCCATCAAGAGAACTGACTTTGGTTTCTGGACATGGGCCACTTCTGGGTGAGCAAAGGAACTATTGTTCCAAAATACATCTCAGGCAGGCACACATGGAAGGGAGGCTGGGATTCGCATACAGGGATTGCTCTCTGCCATAATCCCTCTGAGTAGAGTCAATTCTTGGTACAGAGTTGGTCCCTGGGAACCAGGCAGTCGCACCTGGCTGAGATGCCTGAACAAAGGGAATGCTTGTGTGTGACAGCTGATCACCTCTGTTCCAGGGCTTGTGAAAACTAAGAATATACCCAGCCCCTGCATCCCTGATTTCTCTGACAACAGGTAGCCAACTTCAAGGCCTGACATCTGCTACCACTCGGCAGACATGTGCATACTCCTCCCCAGCCCTGCAGACCCTGCACCTGTCATGTGGAAATGGGTCACCTGGGTGAAGGGTGACCTGGCCTGGGAGGAATAACTGCTTTGGCCCTCACCTCCCTTTTGTGGGACAGACTGGCGAACCAGCACTGAGCTTTCTCCAAAGCAAATCCTTTATTTCCTGATTCTATTCCAGCATCAGTTATAAGAGGCCCGAACATCCTCTGCCCTGCACTGAACAATGGCAGGGTACTGAACGCTGGGTCCATGCCCTGCCACCCCCAGGGATGTGGCTGTGGACTGGCTTGCAGTTTGCAGGGGTTGATGAGCACTTCCTGCTTGCAGTGCCAGGAGACTCACACTTGTTTGTGCTTTATGGGCTTGACTGCAGCAGAGGACAGATCCTTCCCACTCCCTGTGCTTGCCTCCATCCTGGCCTGGTGGGACGTGCCCATGGGCTGTTTCCAGAACCGAACTCTCACTCCTGGGCCAGCAGCACAGACAGCTGTGAAGATCCCCTCCGGGCCAGTCAGATGGGGATGCAGACGCTGGGCCATTTGTGCTGCAGTCGGACCTCCTGGGCTCCCTTCTCCCCTCAGCTTATTGCTGAGGCCAAGTATCTCAGATTCCATGAGGGTCTTGCAATGCGGCCCTGTCCTGTGCGGCAAGCACAGCTCTCCCCAAGCACTGCACAACGTGCCTGTGTAAATGAAGGGTGGCCTCTGCATTAATCTGTGTCTGTCTCTCCTGGCTCCCCCGCCCCTTCCTTCTGAACCACAAGGCACCAACTTGTCAAGACAGAAGATGCTGCTTCAATGTGCTGCCCACCCGCACAGCCACGTACACCGAGCGCTCTGCCAAGTGATGAGGCAGAGCATATGGCCCATAGATATTAAAATCTGCAAGAGGAGGAGGACTGGCTGGCTCAGGGGGACTGGGAATGGGAGAAAGAGCCTTTTCCCTCTCTGGTTCTGCTTCCAACCTGGCCCAGGTAGAGAACACCGGAATGTGGCTGCCCTGGGGTGCTGTGTGTGGTGAGCCCAGGGTCCCTGCAGGCCAGCTGCAGTGGGGAGAGGTGGCTCAGCACAAGCCAGGCACCGCTTATCTCTTTTGCTGGCGGTCTGAGCCTGGAAGCCAAGGTCTGAGGAGTAATGAGGGCAGTGTGACTGACTGTCCCTCAGAGACAGGGCTCTCCTGAGGCACAGAGAGGAAGGATGGTCCCAGCAGTTTGGGCACTAGCCTAGCGCATGGGAAACCTGGGTTCAAGTTGATGCTCCTCCACAGACTTCCTGTGTGACCTTGAGGGAGTCACTTAGGCCTTGTCTGCACAAACAGTGAGACTGTGGCAAGCTGGAGTATGACTGTCTTCCCCCCGCTAGCCTGCTGCAGTCTCACTGCCAGCGGGCACACTGGTAACACTAGCTCAAAGCACCTTATTGAAAGGTCCACAGGGCGCACGTAGACAGACCATGGCAGGCAAGTGTGCGTCGACTGCATGCTGCAGTCTAACTGTTTGTGTAGCCAAGCCCTGCATCTCTCAGTTCCCCATCTATACAATGGGGATAACAGCACTGCTCTGCCTCACGGGCGGGCTGTGAAGATATAGACATTAAAGACTGAGACATGCTCAGCTACTGCAGTAATGGGCGTCATAGAAGAACCTTAGATAGATGGTATTTGATTCAGGAATGTAGCAGAAAGGCACCAGTCATCCAAGGGATTCTTAGGCCAGTAACTGAGTCATGTCTAGTTCTATAGGAACTGTGGTGGCTTGAGGACTATGATCTTTATTGGGACATAAATATGAGGCAAAAATAAAGCTGCTGATAATAAAATGGTGACATGTCTGCTGCTTTTCTCTTGCGGAGTTATTGATTGTCTAAGTCCGTTAGAGAAGCTGTATTCTGTCTGAAATACATTCAAATATAGAAGAGCACAGAACACAATATTGCTCCAGCCATTCATCTCCAGCATCAAATTCCATAATATCTGATCTCCTGTATCGCACAGCTCAGAATAATATTTTTCATTTGCTTTTACAGAAATGACACTCACAACAACTCAAGCTGCTAAATATGTCTCCTGGCATGATAAATAGCAAGGAATGGAATAAAATTCCAGCACAGTATTTCATTCCCTGAAAACTCACTTGCATATCAATGTACCATGCTCCCCTGATTGAGATACATATAGCGTCCTGTTTAGTCTCATTTTGTTAGCCTGTATACATCTTCATGGTGATTGAAGCTGGCAATTTGGTCCAAAAATGAGCATCTCGTTTTGCCCCTCACTTCTTCCCCGTCTCACAGGGTGCTGTCAGAGACATTCAGATAAATCAGGCTGTGTAATATCCACCATATCCAGTTCCACTTTCCACGTGCCATTGGGTGTCATGTTTGGCACAGGAGAGGATAAACATTCATATTGTTCCAGAAATGATTTTGTTCCAACTTTTTTTTCTTTCTTCCTTTCTTTCCTTTGCTACCTCTGCACATCCAAATCACTCCAACATTTCCTTCTTGGCTTTCAGATGGTAAAGAAAGACCCAGCTTTAATGTCTATGAAAATTAATAAGCATCTCTTTTATATCAGTCTGAAGGGTAGAAGGTATTCCCACCTCCATAGCTCTGCTGATCATGGGCTGAAAGTATCAGCAAGGAGTACCAGTTGTGATGGCTGATTTTGTAATGCCAGCCTCTGTTGCTCTTGGAATGAGCGAGATCACCATCCCGTTTCATTGAGGCCAGTTGTATTCTCCAAACCACAGTCTTCAGGATGCATAGACATATCTTTTCTAGAGCAGAGGGCATATCAAATGGTCAGTAAAGGGTTCTCAGAACAAATAGAGCCAGATCCTCAGCTGGTGTAAATCATTCCAGCTCCAGTGAAATCAGCCTAGCTCTGCTGACTGATTTCCACCAGCTGAGACCTGGCACATAATTTATTAGACATGTAAAATTAAAGGGAAAAAGGCTTTCTGCATGCAGAGTGTCTGATGACATGGCCTGGAGCACAGGAAGATTCACTTTGCCAAGAGTTTGTGGTGCTGGGAGCATAATGGGAACAATCATACTGCAGAGCTGCAGTAAAACAAGGTGCTCTGCCTCCAAGACATATTTGCATCATTAATGAAGCAGGAATGCAACCTAATTAACATGAAGAGCTTCTCGGAGTCACAGCCTGGATTCCTGCTTTGCTCTGTTAGGGCAGCTTGGCCGCAGCCACAGGCCAACAGAGTGCAGCAATTACTGTAATATCCTCTCTTCACTGCATCCATGCTGCTAAATCATGCTGCTGCTCTACTACAGCGTTCATCACGGGGCTTTATGGTGGGTGAGTTTATAGATTGCAACACAGCAGGCAAATGGGTCACTTCTCAGAGGGAGAACCCCCCAGAGCAGGGAAAAAAAAACAGATGGAAGGAATTAGTGGGATTGCAGTGTCAAGTCAACAAATGCATCTGTATCATTGGCTGACATTAGCACAGCTCTTCTTGCAGTGGAGCATACAGGAGCTTTCTAGCTTTCTCCTTTTCTTTTTGCGAATACAGACTAACACAGCTGCTACTCTGAAACCTTTCTAGTTTGGTTACTCAGTCTATGTTGTCACAGGCTGCAGTGTGCAGGAGGCAGATATGAAGCAAGGAAAGTTGAGAGGCAAATACAGATGCAAAAAAAGATCATCAATCAGAATAGCACTTGCAGGTGGCCTTTAAAAAAAAAAAAAGTAGAAGCTTTTATCCAAAGTTACCAGGCCATTTGATTCCCATCCCTTGGGCAAACTGACACCAAGCTCCGAATAGCCATTCCTGGCGCTGCAAGGAGCCATCCTTACCGGGACACGCAATGCCACGCTGTGCTTTGACAGCGCCTGTATCATGGGTGAAGAGTGAACCTGGGCAAATAACAAGGATAATTTTCATTGGGAACATGCTTGTGAAATCCAAATTGCAGGGTGATCGGCCATGCTCCAGTGTGGTGCTGTTTTTCTTGTGCAAACAAGATTCAGTGTCCGGAAGGATATCTTGTTGGTGCAAGGATGGGTAGAAATACATGAACACACATATTACTGGGTTGATTAATGGATTAGTAGTGGTCCAGGCTCAGCTACCTGTTATGTACTGGCTTTAACCCTCTTCCACCAAAGCACTAAAGCATGTTCTTAAGTCCTCTGATTTTAAAATTGAATTGTTTGGGGACCTGAGTGTTTCTTCAGTTCCACTGTGTATGTGCATTGGCTTGAGACAGCCATAGATATGTAAGATATTTGGCTGACATAAAAGCTCTTAGAGACTCTAATTCTTCAATTAGGTCACCCGCAGACACCAAAACTGGATGCAGCAGTTCTCATTTATCTTTCACGTGAGCTATAAGTGATGCCTTCCTAGGGAAAAAAATTAAACAGCTGACGAAAAGGAGGGTCTAGGATCATGTTCAGTCACAATCTTCAGAGCAACTGATCTGAATGTGTGACTTGAACCATAGAAATTGACTTGCAACTGTGCATCCTGAGAACAATAAAGCCAAGACTCACATGATGCATTCATTTGTTTTCACAATAGATTAGGGATGTTGTTTGACTGTCTTTAGAATTGCCTTCCAGGATGATGAGTCTTTGAACAGGAGAGTGCACAATCAGGATCCAACACACCTTCTACACACGGATGTGTTTAGGAAATATGCTCTCTGCACATAGGCAGTCCGGTTTATTTCTGGCTGGGCTCCGCTCTCCAGACATGCTGGGTTTACATGTATGATGACAGTTTGTCCTCTCAAAGCACACTGGCCTTGAGCAGCTCTTTTCTAATCCCACAGAGGTAGCTGTGTTTGCAGACATTCCAACTAAAAAGGGAATTTTGTTCCTCACCTCGACATAATGATGAACCAAGAAGACATGGAGCTCAGAGGAATTCCCTCAGCATCTTGGCAATGGGGCTGCATCAGGAGAAACCCAGAGTGGGTTATTGAACTGTCCCTGGCACCACCTTGGATGCTCAGACTCTGATTTGGCATCTGGATGCTCAAACGATCAGTATCTCCTCAGGTGTCACCCAAATGTGGTGGGCAGTGATACTGTAGGAGGCAGGAACACGAAGGGGCAGGAACATGATGGAGCAGGGGTGTCTTGCTGTGACCCGTGGTGTGCTGGGGTTTTAATGATCTGAGCAAACAAAGATTGCATGAGCCAATCAGAGTGCAGCTGCAAAACAGTCAAAATAGGTTCAGTCTAAAGGCAAGAAATGAAAAACACAAATCTCAATTATGATTATCCATTTCAACCTCACTTTGCATATAATAAATATCACTTTAACAGTAAAATATACATCAACTTGCAATAAATATCCACTTGTTATGTATAATATGTATCTAGGTTAAGCGGTTATAGAAAAGATGCTTATCTTATTGCATAACTGTTTATTTAAAACATCTTTAATGATGTTCAATTAATTTGATAACTGTCCTATGAAATTTAAATGACTTCCCTGTTTCAGGCACTTTAACCCCTCCCAAAAGGACTCTATGGAGTGATGGAGTCCCATGTTATACAAGGGGAAGGAGACCTGATGGATTGCATGGGCTCAACCATAACAATGGGAGCTTTGTTTGAACAGCACATGTGCTGAAAAACAACCCTGGTGAAACCCGTGAGAATACTGTCAATGCGCTTGGATTGCAATGATGCTTTTAGTGGCGTCCCCTGAGTGGCAGGACAGCTATGTTGTTTGCTGTGATTTACTTAATTCAGTGTCATGCTGACAGGGGACATCTGAGGCACTACAAGTGCATTGCTCAAGCATCAAGATCTGGTGACACCACAAGAGCTTGCATCATGTAACTGAGTAGCACATTATGAGGTGCTTTAACTTCAGATTCAGAGGGTAGAAATACTCCAGGCCGAAAGCAGAGAGCTGTCCTTGACTCAAGCAGCAGCGCTCAGCTTTTGTGTGCAAGATCCCCGGGTTCAAATGTTATCACTTAGCTTTTACTTTGTAATGGGCCTATCTTTTGCCATTAAATGAGCTAATTTAATTCTGCCACATGCTTAGTTAATGTGCGGCCAAGAGAGCACATACAGTTCCTCCATGGTAATTGCAAAGGGACTTACAAGGAGTAGCCTGGACTGCACTCGCATGGAACAGCTTTCGACTCCCTAGTTATGGTGTCCTCTTGCAGCTTCATGGAGATAACAGGGACCAGGACTTGGAATTTGCTGGGAAAGGCTGTGCATGGTCAAAACATTGATCTATTTACTGAACCATCCGTGTTGAACGTGGTTGGACGTTTTCCTGAAAACATTATTGACCCCCGAAGTTATTTGAACCCAAAGTTCTTAGCAGAAGCCTACCCTCCCGCCCCCATGCATTCCATGGGACTGCTCATACATCGTCCTCCTTAATATCTCTTTTAACCTGTCCACGACCCTCTGTAACCAGGGTGCTGTGAGCACATCCCTATGCTGTTGCCCAGGTGCTTGGACCATTAAGTACCCACAGCTGGACGTGCCTGTTGAATTATTTCCAGGTGTTTTTCACAGAGCCACAACTGGCCCCACTGCGTGTCAGGGAGGGGCAGAGTGCAAGAGAGCATTTTGTAGGGACAGTCCTCATAAGCCAGATGGGGAGAGGCTAAATGCCTTGATAGATCTTTTCTGCCTCTAACTGAAGCAATCTGAGAACTCTCCCTTTCAGGGAATGTCAGCACATTCCTGCCTTTATGAGGTCTGACATGACTGTAAGGATTGGACCATTTCCCGAAGGTGCACTGCAAAAAGACCATCTTCAGCTCATGCTTGTTAGTAAATGAGTTTATTTTAATTGTGTCCAGGCTTTTTTGTTGGCTTTTGTTTTAATTCGTTAAAATGACCAAAATGGGCCTGTTTGTTTCTGTTTGTTGACAGCAGTGATGAGCCTCATTCATCAATCTGTCTGAGGTCATTATGCCTTTTGGGGATTAATGAGGCTCTTTTTCCCCCTTTTGAATAGGAGGTTATTTCTCAGTCATTCATCTGAGGAATGCACAACTCTGAAAAAAAGTAAAAACTGCTGGGAAAACAAGACAAGACAATTTGTATGGCATTGTGCAAACTACAGATATTCAGCGTGAGGAGAAAGAAACCATTCACGAGGGGAGATGCATAAATTACTGCAGTCCTCAGGCTGCTGCAGGATGCAGTGTGCGGCTGTAATTGGTGAGGCTATTAATAATTCTGGTACAGAATGAAATTGCAGTCTTACCTTTTGCCAAGCCTGGCACTGCCCATTCCACACTTTGGGTTGCTTCCGAGAGAAAGAGAGTCACAAAGTAAAAGGATGCATCATGCAGGCTTATGCCTTTAGCTTTTCAAATGCAGGCACAAAATGTGTGTATGCAGCTTGCTGTGTTCACCAGTCCCATGTCCCAGCTTGCTGATGGTAGTCTTGTGTGCAAGCAGGTTTTGACATACAAATCCTTGTGCCTATGGTGTCAGCGAGCAGCTATCCAATCAGCATACAGAAGAGCCCCTGTATACATGCAAATATGGGGTGTGCACTCCCTATAGATGCAAGTCAATAGAGCTGGTCAAAACACTTATTTTTTTTACTCCCTGTACAATTTTGAAAGACACAATTTTATTCAAAATTTTAAATTTTAATTTTTTGCAGGAAAATTTTTAAATGAAAGTAAATGGAATGTTTGTTTCATTTTGTTTCAAACTGAAATTCTCTCTCTCTCTCTCTTTTTTCCCCCTTAAAATAAAAAAAATATTTTAAATTTCAATTTTTTGTTTCCCCCCCTTTTTTCACCATTGGCTGCAATAGAAAAACTTGTTTCTAGGGTTCGTTTTTTTTTTCTCCCTTCCATTTTCCCTTTTCCCTTAACTTCCCTCAACTCCTTTTGAAATTGCCAAAATTTTTCAGTTTGTGAAAACCAAAATGAAACAAAAATTTCAATTGGACATTAAACAGAATGAAAACAAACTCTTTTACTTCATTTCCCATTGAAATAGAGGAAAAATATTCAAAAATGACAATTTCCTGTGGAATTTTTTTTTAATTAAACCTCATTTTTTTGGCGGGAAAACTTTTTGACTGACAATTCTCAGCCAGTCTGTTAGTCAATCTCTTGTGGCAATCCAGGCCCACAGCACTACCCCACATTTGAGAGGGATGGCCTGTGACAGGATGAACTGCCCTTTTCTTCTTTTTGCTTCTGTTCTGGTTAGAACGAACTCTAAACTGTAAATATAGAATGAAATGGGCAACAGGGAATGGATCACTTGATGGTTACCTGTTCTCTTCATTCTCTCTGGGGCACTTAGCATTGGCCACTGTCAGAGACAGGATACTGGGCTAGATGGACCCTTGGTCTGACTCAGTATGGCCGTTCTTATGTTCTTATAAAATGAATGTGGAGCTTCAAGTCTGAGGCTTCTTCCCCGCCTTTCTGCCCCTCGCTTCCTCTCTGTTCTTGTCTCTGACTACATTGCCCCAACCCCTCAGCTCTGCCAATGGTGCCAGCTTCCTCCACCCCTCTGCCCCTCATAAACATGTGGAGCCTTCACCCATGCTGTCCCTTACAGAAGGCAGGCCCACTCTTAATAAGTCCTCCTCCACATCCTTCCGTAAGACTCTCCTCAGCCCGAGTGCCCGAATGAAGCTGGGTTGAGGGGCAGAAGGGATCAGCTGGCATTTTCACACCAACATATTTTGGCAGCACAGGGAGTGTGGTAACTTTGTGTAGGCCAGCACCAAAATATTATCCCCTAGGAACAAGGAAAGGACTGTGTTCTCAAAGGGACAGCTCCTTTCCTGGGCTATGCCTCAGGCGGCACCCTGCACAGGGCTTGTGGCACATCCCCAATCTCCTCCTTAGCCTGCGAGCTCTTCAAGGCAGTGGCCATGTCTCTCTGTGTCACTGCCGAGAGCCATCAGGAACAGGCCCTGATCCTGACCGGCCCCTTTGCACTCCCCATTTGAAAGGCCAGATTCTGTCTCCCTTACTGATGCCGACGGGGGCGTGGATCAGTGTTCATGTCACGCTCCCTGTCAGTACCCTGGACCAGGGAAGCTAATGATCCAACCAGCGGACCAAATTCGGTGATGAATCCTGGTCATGTGCTACTTGAGGCACGTTGCACATAAGCTAAGAAGAAGACTGATGCAGAGGGGTACCGTCCTGCCCAGGCCAGTGGCCCTGGAATCCGTGCAGAGGAAGGTACTTGTGCACATCAGTAAGGCTGGGAGCACAGGGCCCGGCCTTTTGTGTGGGAAGGTTGCTGACGCCTCAGACTGCGGAGAGAGCCACAAGTCAGAGCTGAGCCAAGTGTGCCTTGCCACCCACACAGATGCTTGTGTACATCTGTGTGACCATGTGTTCCAGAGAGGCAGATTGTGCCATCCATCAGCCTCTCAAAGCCAGCCAGTCAGGCCCCTTACAGACATCGATCTTAGCTGTCCTGGGGGCAGGGGTGAGTTTCACCGGAGAAGTGCCAGATTCACAGGTTGGCAGGCTCAAGTCCCATCCTGATCCACACAAAGGAGGGATCCTGGGGAGAGGCTGGTCAAACTCCAGCCACAGCACCCCGCCCATATGCCTCATGTCCACTCGTGGTGGCCAGAGAGAAGCTCAGTGTCCTATTGAGCCCTGGGGCTGGTAATACTCAGTGGTGATGTGGTAACGTGCCTAGCAGGAATGGGACTGAACTGGACGCAAGTTAACAACCTTAGCCTACTATTCAGTAATGCCATACAAGATGTCACAGGAGCTGGATGCGGATGGGAAACAGCGACCCATTGTAGAACTAGACCCTGGAGCACATTTCCCAAAGCTTGGAGGACTGAGGATGCAGGGTGGTGTCCAGCCTATCTCTAGTTTAGAGTTAAAAAAAAACCAAGTTAATAGGACTTTTATGCCTCAGCCTGTTGGCAGCATTCATGATGGGCTGGGGCCTGTTGCCGAAGAAACAAAAGTGTGCAGTATAAGCTCCCAGAAGCCTACCTGTAACCGAGATCCAGCGCCTACAGAGAACTCAGAACGCCTGCTGCTCGGAAGACGTTCCAGCCCCGTGATATCTAGCCAGAGAGAACGCCCGACGGCTCGCAGCCATTGGCGAAGCTGCAGAGACGGGGACAGGTGTTTTCTTCCATTCAGATTGCACATATTGCATCTGCGGGCAAAGCACCACGGATTCAGGGGCTCTTTTCTGGGCAATCCGGAATCAGATCAGAATCCAAGGATATAACAATGGGCTCTGGGCCTGCCTAACCTCTGTGATTTCAGTGGGTGCATTGCGTGCTTTCTATGCTTCTCCCCTTGGTCTTTGGTAATCCCTGACCGCCCTCCCCCTCCCCTTCCCCCCCCCCGCCCCCCGGCTAAATGACTGATAATATTTTGAAACATACAGGAGAACATTAAGGGATGCAAAGCGCATTGAGAATAATGGGAATGTTTCCACTGGCTGTGAATCAGGCCTTTCTTACTGCTAACCTTTTTCTGACTTTGCTTTTCTGAATAAAATATGATTTCCTTAAAAATGGTTTGCTACTTTTCTCCTATATTAACTTTTGATTGTGGGAATAAAACTGCCACCACAAGTACAGTGAGGCAAACAATAGCAGCTACTTCGTCGTTCATTTCTGTAGGCTCTCAAATTATTCGCAACGTCTTTGAAGAGAGGTTTTTCCTGTGAATATTTAAAGAATTGTGACCATAGGAACCTAAAGTCAAAACTGCTTGTTTTTCTCATCTTGTTTTTTAATAGCAACATCAGAGTACTAAATATACACAGGGAAATTGTTATAGGGTCGCATATACAGTGCTTTCCAAGTACATAGCTTTGAAATACATAAACAAATTAAAAAACACTCTCGGATAAAATAGTTCACCTGTATGGAATCGCAGCCATTCGACTCCCTCCGAAAACCCATTGTCATTTATTATTAGTAATATGGCCATGATATGCCTAGAAAAGGATAGTACAACATTGAACTGACACAATGATTTAAACCTGTTAAGACTGATAAACTCACATACATGTTTGTAGTGTATGTGTGTGTGTGTGTGTGTGTGTGTGTGTAAGTGGGTGGGTGTGTACCCACATATGGTATATAATTTTTGCAGAAAAATAACAAGAGGTATTCCAGATGTAAAATAATAATAAATAAAAGTAAAAAATAAACCCCTCAGAAGCTAAAATAATCTTGATCAGATCCCTGTGCCCTTAGTGTATGTTTTGTGCAAGATATATTTTTTCCACACATATTAAGTATGTGTCTACAAATGTTGCGAATAAGAAAAAAAGGAGTGAGTGGGAAGCATCATGTGACTTCTGCAGTATAAACCGGACCTCAATTGGGCTTTTAAAATGGGGAGGGATTTCTTACTTGTTTGCAAATCTCTTGCATATTTCATACCTGGTTGACTCAAATTTCCAACTGCATTATATATGAAGGGCATGGGTGAATTATATATATAATGTGTCGAATATGTACTGTTTGACTAATCTTTTAGCTCCATTGCACTCCTTCAGAACAAGTGGGAAAGAAGTAAACTGAAACACATCTTTAAAATAATATTTCAGAGGCGTTGAGCCATTTGGCCAACCGGGAAGATGTGGTTGGAGAAATGGCCACCTTTTAAGGTACAAGGAGATATCTGGATTTTTTAAAGATGCTGCAAATGAAGACAATTATTTTTCACTTTGGCTGGAGGACAATAAAACCACATCAGCATTTACCCAAAATCTCACCACGGCTGAAAGATGCACATCTTTCCAAGTGGTGCTAACACCAGTTGCTACCTTTTGAAAATATTTAGTTTGCAATAAATTAGGGAATTAATTGTTCTCCCACTAGTGATTGGCAATGTTCTGGATAGGCAGCCAAAAGACCGGATGCTTGTCTGAATCTGTCTGGCATGGAAATAAGGCTGGAAGTACAAGCATGGGTTGCCTTCTATTTCCAGGTAACACCAGCAGATAAGAGGGCCTTGGGCCTGATCAAAAATCCTGATCTAAAGACTCCCATTGACTTCAGAGAACTTTAGAACAGGCCCCAAGACCTGAAGTTCTTCCTCAATTTTTGCTCAGTCCTTACTGGGGGAAAATCCCCACTGAAGTCAATGGGAGCTTTTTCTGAGCAAGTAAAAAGGAAGGCTCTGGTCCTTCAGGCTTCTCCTGATGCAGCCAGTCCCAGCTCACATGCATTACAATTGGCAGGAAAAGGCCTGGATATGGATTTGGCACAAAAAATGAACCAAACTATTCTGAACCTTAGAGTAAGTTCATGTGGCAGGTTCAGCTTCAGGGCAAAAGGACTGGCAGCTTCCTGGTGTATGTAACCCTCTGACTCCCACCTATTACTTTTACTGAGAGACAGTCATATGCACTAAGGAGAGAGTAGATTGCGACAAGTTTTGGAATCCTATAGCAACTTAATTGTTGTAGTGTATTTGTTTATTTTTTGTCAAATAAAATGAACTGAATGGAAACTGAAAGAGGTGAACTGAAATGGTCTGGCCTGACAAACACCACAGTTCTTTGTTTGAACTGCATTATCTGCAATGCATTGAGATGAAAAATCAAATGTATATTTTTAAGGATATGACAAACTCAGGGAATATGATATAATGAGCGACACATACTTCTGGCTTACGACCTGTATCTTGTGTTCTACAAATCTCTGAATATCACTGCAATCCATGGGTATCTTGTCGGTAATGTTGCTATGGTCTCTGAGAATTCCAGCAAACAATGCAGTGCTACTGATTGGACATAATAATACTTAGCACGAATATTGTGCTGAACATGTTCAAAACAGAATACAGACACCAGATAATTAATGCTCACAACACCTTGCCAGGTAGATTTGGGAAGCATTGTTATCCCCATATTACAGGTGAAGGAAAGGAGGCAGAGAGAGTTTAAGTGACTTGTCCCAAATCACTCAGTAAGTCTCTGGAAGAGCTGAGATTAGGACAGGAGATTAGGAGGATCCCTAGCACATTCAGCTAGGCAATGCTGCCTCTCAAAACCTCTTGTCCACCTAAAACTTCTATTGTGACATCACATTGGTAGTACTCTATTATGACTTTCTGGGAACATGGGCCCTGCTCCCACCAGGTGCTGAGCTCTCTCAGCTCCCACTGAAATCAGCTCTATTCACAGGAGAAAGGAGTTTTCTGAACAGGGTCCAGTAAGTGCTTAGGACCTAGCAGAATCAAGCCCACGGAACGTAAACTGAAAACAATCCCAGAAAGAAACATTCTAAAGTTTGCATATAGATATTATATATCCCACATATGCCGCAACAAAACTCTGTCATGGAGTTCTGCTGAAAAGCAGCCCGTCCTTGCTGTTTTGAGTGTCAGCAGAACCCTCTGATGGAACGCTAGTCTTAATATTATATGTAGTTGCATATCGACATTTATGATCTATTAATCTATTCACAATAAATATATACCCCATATTCCATAGCGTAACATTGTTGCAATATCTCCCTTGAAATATAAGGCATATTTGCAGACTTGCTCTGACATTGGTTGCCCGTGAGTGGAAAAAGCTATTGCCCCGAGTAAATGTAAATAAAACTAAACTGTCCGGGGTCTTCATGCTCTATTTTGATTACAGGATATCACACCACCCTATGGAGTGCAGTTTGGCTGGAAAAGGGATTTTGGTTCTGACTGTAACACAAAATACTTACTTAGGCCTGATCCTACCAACATCCACCCGAGTAAGTTTTCTCACAGGATTAAGTCCCATTAAACTCGGTGGAACTACATGCATGAGGAAAGTAATTCTATGACATAAGCATTTGGCTCTTCACTGCTAAAGGATTTTGGGCCAGATGTTCCACTGGTGACAGCTGAAGTCAATGGAACTATGCCATTTACCATCGGCCCCAGATGTGGCCTACGTGTTCACCAGAAAGGGGATGCACTGAAAGATGATGGCATGCTGCTGTTGTAAGATTCCCATGGCGAAATCTGGCTGAAGGCATAATGTAAATCTAAACAGACTCTTATCATCAGATACAGAGTGTGGGGGAATCTGTTCTCTCTGATGTAACAGAAAAAGAATTGGTAAGCATCTATTCCACACAACCATATAATTCTACTTTTTTTTTTTTTTTTTGGCTACCATTAGATACAAGGAATGAATTAAACCTAATTTGTTGTTTTTTATTTGAACATATAAAAGGCCAGGACATTAGAATTCTGCACGGTGAATCGTATTTGCAGTTTTGAATTCTATGTCTCCTGCCGGTGGGTCTGCTGGCTGGTCCCTCTATTGGTTTGTTTAGCATACAGAGGGATGTCAATATTCTTGTGATAAAGTGCAAGTGCTGTTGGTCCTTACAAAGAAGGGAAGTTTGTGCATGTCGTTTTGTTTTCTGTTTTGCCCCTGTCTGGTCTCACAGTGACCAAAGCTGTCCCTTTGCAGAGTGTATGGAAGGCTCCTGAAATTGCCATCTGAAATCATACTTGAGTCTCCTGAGGTCCAAGGTATTCTCTCTTGAGGATGCTTATCCCATGGGAGTTTGGGCCCCTCCTGTTTACCTCACATGGGATACAAAGTTCACTCCATTCCCTACTAGAGTATATTCCTGCAGTCTAGTTCAGACTCTAACACCATAGATGCAAAAATATGTAACAATCCTTCAAACATTTTGGAATAAGGGATTTGAAATATATTTTATGATGTCAAACTGCCATTAGGATTACATTGGAATACCCACAAGTACTACACAGTGCAGCCAAAAAATACAAATAAATAGAAGATCAATGGGTAAAGGTACAAAACACAGTCTTCAGAGTTGGAAGAGGGTCAATGCTATATAAGGAAAACAAAGAAGGAAAATGTATATACTCCGTGCTGGCGCGTTTTGATCGTTTTTGAGGGCTGCACTGTTTACACTGGTAAAATACAAAAGCCCCCATACACTGAATCAACAGATTGCACCAAAGTAATCACCCCAAAATCACATTAATCGTGCAAATTTTGATTTAACTGCTTGTTTTAAAAAAAAGTGTTGCTTATTAGGTATATCGCTAATTGTGGTTAGGGCCTCTACAGTCTGTTGAGTGCACTAGGGGGTGCTAAGGACGGCGTACCCCTCATTGTGTAGAAGTTGTGATATGCTGACAGACTGGGGTGGGACTCTAAGGAGTGCATGCTGTGGGGGGGGCTCAGTCTCATCTCACTTAAAGGTGCTTTACTGGTGTAACTCCACTGACACCAATGGAGTCACTCCTGATTTACACCAGCATGAGCTAGAGGAGAATAAGGCCCGTATATATATATATAAATAATAATGCTGATTAGTAGGATTATCAATCAAAACAGGGTAGTCCTTTATGCTTATTAATTCAGCTTTCTGCACTACTAAAGCAATCTAGTGCATGTTCTCCTCCGTGAATATAGTGAATATAGTGCTTGCATCATAATGTCTGGGATGTCGCACTGGATGAGCATAGCACCTCAGTGAATTTGAATTTAGGAGGTAGAAGTCAAGCTGTTACCTGGCCATGGGTTAATACTCCACTGGTGACTGGAGAAGGGCCTGACAGTACCTGCCCCTGATGGCAGTCATGTTTTAGAGAGGTGGAGGCAGAGCACTGAATACACATACATTATATTTCCAAGGGAAGTTGCTGAAGGCGCTTCAGCCCTTTCATGTGAAATTCTCCCCCTGTATAGAGAACAGGAAACAAGAACTGTGTACCGCTTAAATCCTGCTTAATAGGCTATACATGGGACTTCAGTCGTGCTCGGGGGTGAAGTTCTTTTAAAAGTAGCCCTGGGAGATCCTGGAATTACAGATCAGCAAACTTCACCCTGCTACAATAGAAGAGTCTAACTAATCACAAAAGCAGAGTATTTGGGGAAGTATGTGTAATCTAACATGTCTGCCTAGCCTTGAAGTTGTTTGAAATAGCAGATAATGTCACACAGGAGCACAATTTTACTTGTGTTTTCTGAAAGATTTTGCTAAAGTCAACTGTAAAATATTATTAAGGGGAAAATTTCTGATCCCCTAACTCATACTGAACAGTGCCTCACTGTGAGCAGTCTCATTGAAGTCAAGTGGTATTTACTCAACTTAAGAGGATCAGAATCTGGCCCTGAGGCAATAAATGACTATAGTATCAGGAGAAAAGTTTTGTCATGGAACAAAAACTGACTAGGTGCACTATGAAACCTACTGCTAATGTACAGCTGCCGCACACAGTGGACAGAAGTTAGTACTAGTTTACTTTGGGGGTTAATATTCATAGGGAAAATGGATGCCGAGTTGATGAAGTTTGCTGAATAGCTGTTTTATAAAACCTGTGAAGGACAGTGATAAATTTAAGCTGGGATGTAGACAATTAAATGTTGAGCAGCACAATGGCAGATAAAATTTAACATGGAAAAATATAATAGTGCACACTGACAAAATTCTATTATACGTCTCATCTATATTGCCAGAGTGGCTCTAGAGTGGCTGGGTCTTCTGAGAAAAAGAATTTAGGGCACGAATCAAAGTCCATCAGAGTCACTGGGAGTCTTTCCAATGTCTTCAAAGGGCTTTGAGTCAGGCCCACAGATGTTATGGTGGAGCAGGGCAAGGAAGATTTCCTCCCAGAGCTCAGCAGTAGATTAGAAAAACACAGGTGCTTTAAAAATGGATAGAAAGTAATCTAGAAAGACAAGCGATTGCCTGAGTTATAATGTTTCACAGGTGCAATGTGCACCGTTGCCTAGGTATAACGAGGAGTGTTTTCACTCTCTTCTAAAATAATTAAATGTTGAATGTCACAGAAAAATTGAGTCTAGAACCTAATGTATAAATACAGATGTAGCTCTGGATAATCCCACCGTTGAGAGAGCAGTTTAGAAAGGGGATTTAGGGGCTTTGGGTTAAAAAAATCTGCTCTCAGTTACCTTGATGTAAACTAACTCCATTGACATTTATTTCATTGGTTACTCCAGGTTTACATCAGAATCACTAGAGCAGAGTTTGGTATTTTAGACATGTCAGGTCATATGAATGATTTGTGCTGTATGCTTCAGCTAAAATGAGTCAGATGCCACTATCTAAAAAAAATAGCTACAAGTCTTGGGAGTTTGATAAGTCATTTGTAAAATGGAAGATGCCCTCTTTCATGCATGGGAGGGAGGCAGACTTTAGAGATAGGAGGAGCCTTTGAAAACTGTTTGCTAAAGTCTATCTTGAAGAGTCACCTACTTATTTGTCCAAGTGTGCACACAGCAGGACACCTTTCAATCTGCAGAAGCAGTCCCTGGATAGATATCAGCGGCTATTAGTGGGGTGGAGCTGTTCCCATACGTCGTATTTACAGATGACAGCCAAACTGAACTTTGAGTTTGATCTCGCTATCCAGCACAGCTCCGCCTGCTACCCTACTGCCTATTATCAGAACCTCCATCCCACTGCAAAGGTTCAAACAGCAAATTTTAGTGCATAGGTCAACAAGTTCAAAACAGTTTATTACCCTTAGCAAAAAAGACTACCTCGAGAATGGACATGTGATATGTTATTAAAAAGTAAGAGATTGGAGCTGCTTAAACAAAAGCATAATTTATCACAAGAAATTTGCCTTCACCTTTTCTGCTGGCGGAATCTCTGTGACCAGACTGACATATTCATTCAGTTTTATTCATTATACAAAATAATTTGAGGTCTTTTTTACTGGCTGTGTACCGGTAGTTCTTTATCAGCATTTGCTATTCGTGCTACAGACGTAATCTAAGCCTAGGGAAGTCAATAGAAGGACACCACTGACTTCAGTTGGCTTTGGATCAGGTCCAACGTTGGTTAGTTGTTATTGGCCAAAGGAGTCACACAGAATTGTTTTTCTTCTCTGATAGGATGAGATTACAGGCTTTTCTGGCATGAATAATCACACACAGAAATCTGATATTCAGTCTTCAAGAGCACTCACCTCTGACTTAGAAATTCACTTTATGGCAATAAAACACCATCAATAGCAAGTTCACAAAAAGCAAACACTGAAGAGGCATACCCAGAGCCACAGTCATAGTGAATGCATTTAAAAATCAGAATGAATATTTGCACACCTGTTTTTGGAAGTACTCTGCAGCTCCACGAGGGAACAAGGACTGTAAAACGCTACTTCACCCATCATCAATGCAGTGGCTTTGTGTAATATGGTGATTCATAATTTGCCATGATAAGATGATATTGATATGAGCGAAACACAAGTGTCAACAGTGGAACCTTCTCCTACATTTTCCCACAAACTGAGTAATGTTTAAAACTTGTCCCTGGCCAGCCCCTAGATATAACACCATAAACATACAAATAGGGGTCAGGGCACTATAAAACAGAGGAAACTTAAGAGTTGTTTTCCGGGTTACCTTCTATGCTCCTTCTTGATACATTAATCCAAAAGGTAAAAAAAGTTCTCCACTCCATTTCCCTGGGCAACCACTATAACACCTATACCTGCTTTAAAGTGACCGTAACCCTTGCTGCTGGTTTCAGCTGTTCATTTCTGTGAACTTTCTTCAGTATTTAGTGTCTAATGAATGGATACAGGCGCCGAGGCAGCTTTCAGACTCTGCTTTCAGATTTTCAGCAGTCCAGTCCAGTGTATCTTAGCCTCAGATGTCTTACCATAAACTAGAAAGTGCAATGGAGAGTTGATCACTTTGGTGTCTTTACAGATGCAATGTCTAGTGACTGGGGTTGAGGAATGGAAGGGGGAAATTTGTCTCTGTTGATTTTACCACACAGAAAATAGCATGAGATAATTGTTGACAATCTTGGCCAGGGCACAATGGTTTACATGGAGCAGAAGCCAGGCCATTTAAATAGTATCAACTGGGGCCATTTGGAATGAAGTCTGGTTTTAAATTTACTCTCCAAACACAGAATGTTCTTCCAGCTCATTGCTGTTTCATAGCAGTGCCATTACTTGAATTCTGGGCTAAGATCTGAGGGCTTTGCTCAAGGGATCTCCTACTGATTCCTTGCCTGTGTGGTTTAAATTTGGGGATTTTTTTTTTAATTTCACAATAACTGGAATGGTCTTTGTCAATTTGGCCCAGAGGCATCCATACTTTAACTGTATTCAAAACACATCTCAATTCTGCTTTTGTTTCAAAACAGCCCCAAATACTATTTATTAACCATTCTCTTTCTTTTCAGAACTATCAGAACCAACTGATCATATAAATGAACATTGCCATACGTTTCTGCTTTAGGTTTAACATAATCCCTTCTGGGTCTTGCCAACACCCTGGCAACTCTACAATGGATAAGAGAACTGTCACTTTAACAGAGTTTCAGAGCCTTCTCAGGGAATCCTCTGTAATCAATGGTTTATTAGGCCTGGCAAACGATTTGTTCACTAGTGGAAATTTATTTCAAATGGGGGTGTGGGTGTGGGTGTGTGTGGGTGTGTGTGTGTGTGTGTGTGTTTTAAAGGCAAGCTGCCAAAGTAGAAAACATCAGTTTATTTAGTTCACACGAAGAATGTTAAAGAAATCAGATTTGTAACCCATGACACAATTTTTAAAAAATGAATATTTACGACTTTCAAAAATTGCTACAGTACAAAAAGTGTGTGTATGTGTGTGTGTGTGTTTGTATATATATATATATATTTATATCTATATGTATATATGTATATTAACCAGAAATACTGACTCTATCAGAAGAGATTCCCCACCCCGGTTTTCTCTAATATTTCTATGTGTAATTCACTTAGCTTCAGCTTCTTGTGAAGTCTTTCAGATCAGTACATGGCACATAATGGTATTATTGGCACAGGTTCAGAATCACAGTCCATATCCCAAACTCCAGATGTTCAGTCCTTTTCCTTTATTTCGTCTTAACTTCCCCTTTCTTCATAGGCTTCTTTGCTTGCATGTTTTTTTCTCTTCTCCCATAAATGCGCGCTTTGAAAATGCAGTTTCCTACAGGTGTGTTCATTTTTATAAAAATATATTTGGCACATAGAGTGCTGCTGTTTGAGTCTCCTACTGGTAAACAGAAATGGTAGGTATTGGTAACCCTTTTTTTTTTTACAGGTTCACCAATGGAATCCTGTTAAGGATGAAAAGAAAAATAAAGATTAAATTATAATGGGTAAATTTAGCCAGAATATATTGGGTTTGTTTTTTTTTGGTAATGTCTCAGTCACGCATGTTTTCATGAATACTTGGCTAGTTCTTTTCCCTACATTAAAACCATAATTATTAATATTTATCCTCTTAAAATGCTGGATGCTTCCATCTTGCATGAAACTTAGTACCACAATAAGATTTATGGATGTAAATGAAAATGGTAATTGGTAAGTGTCCCAATGGTAATAGTTCATAGTCAAAGAATGATGTTAGGGATAGATTCTATCTCCCAGCCTGGGACATTTAGTCTTACTGCAAAATGAATCATTAAACATCACACAGAAATGACATGCTGAGCTCCTGCGTCCATTAAAACTGTTGCATCCCAAATGTATGCCACTTCATTTGTTTGCCTGCGGTACCTTTTCTCTGCATACACTGCAGAGTATTAACTCACTTTCCAGTTTCCTTCATACTAGACTCCTCCTGTGAAGGACAAAGTAACCTGGCTGCTAGACTCATTACTGTATGAGTAAACTGAGTCCATTAATATCTTACCAGTTGGCTGGAAAGCTACAAAAGCCACAGTTATGAGGAAGGGTTGCAGGATATCATGAGGAAGAGCACTAGGTGCTCCTCATTTAGTTGAGCTTGCTGAGCAGAAAAATCCATATTGTAAATACACAACCACACAGTCAGCTTGATGTAAATGGATAGGCGAAGCCTGCTGGCCAGTCGCTAGCAAATTCTGCTGCTTTCCTGGAGCCTGGGGACCTTTACCAAAATGAGGGACCCGAAGCCCTGATGTTTGATGGAGAGCCACTATGCATCAGCAATTACCCAACTATTAAAATACCTTAAGAAAATCTTTTCTGATGGTTTTGCTAGTCACACCAGAAGTACTAAACACTGGAAGGTCTCGATAGGGATGCATATTGCCATGTGCTGTCCAACCCAACTTTAAAAAACCAAGAAGTTGGGATATTTTGGATAATGTTCTTAAAATACCACCAGACTTTGGGGCCAGTCTCTCAATGGCAAGCTGGCCTTTTTGCAGTTCTCTTCTGGTCCAAAGGATCTGCAATGCAGCTGAATCTCCTGGGCAGCCAGCTCCTACCTCACTTAACTCTGCAAACCCTGCTATGAAGCCTGGAGAGAGGGAATGTGGGCAAAATGCTACTGCACCAACTGCTACTCACTTGATGAACAACGACTTAGGGGGCCATAGTCATTTACTTTTGAGGGCACCGTGTACAGGGGCAAAACTGAATCTAGAACTAGGGACCCATAACTAGGTCCTCTGTGGCTTGGCATGTACCCAGACTGTTCTACCCAGAGAATTCCTGGATCTTCAAACCTTGTTAATGGTCACCCATCACTAGCAGCAGTATTGCATATTTCTGTTATGAGACTGATATAGCACAATCATGGTTTTTAAACAGGTTTCAGAGCAGCAGCCGTGTTAGTCTGTAACCGCAAAAAGAACAGGAGGACTTGTGGCACCTTAGAGACTAACCAATTTAGTTGAGCATAAGTTTTCATGAGCTACAGCTCACTTCATCGGATGCATTTCAGATTGGCTTACTACTCAAACATCTCTTGAAAAGCTTCAGATTTGTACGGCTCACCTAAACCTTGAGTGTGTTTTTGGGGGAAAGCCTTTTGCAATAGGTTGCAGCTTTCCAGAAATGGTGTTGGTAGAGATGCTTCTCAAGAACAGTGGGAATGACTCAGCGGCTTAGCTGCTCTTATTTCACACGTTTATCTCCTCAATATGTTTTCCAAAACAGAATTCATTTCTGATCATCCTTGAATTCTAGACCTTTTCACATTCAGACTAAGCAGCATATTGAGTGGCTTGGCAGATGCGAAGAAGAATATGAGCACTAACACGATTTTCTAACGTTTAAATGCCCTAAAGGAATCCATAGAAAACTGGTTAAACACAAACAATAGAGATCCCACTGAAATTTCTCTTTAGCTGTTAATTTGTCATCTTCTTAAAGCTCACTCACAACATAATATTCTTTAAATCTTCTATATGGAAATTGTTGCTTCTAATAATGAACACATGCTAGTGTTTGGATCTGCATGTATATGCTGCATATATTTGGTATGCATGTATGTTTTTGCGTATATGCACATATATGTGTTGGCATAAATGTGTGTAGTTATTTGTGTCTATGTGTGAATATATGATTTGTGCTTAGTGGTGGGTTTTCCATGCATGAGCTGACTCTGTATGGATGTGTATGTGTAGACATGAAGTATGCACACCTTTTTGTGTGATCTGTGAGGCATGTGCATATGTCATTTTTGCATGTAATTGAGAGTGCATATGTGTGCAAACATTACATGCAGTGAGTGCACGAGTGTGTGCATGAGTGAAATTTTCATAACACTTTAAATGCTTCAAATGTGCATTTAATTTAGATTTAAAAAGACAAGATTGTATGTTAAATAAATGCTACATCATAATTAAAATATATGTATAGCGGCTTAACTGCCATGTAAGAGATACATATCTCTTTTAGTTATTAAACATTAATTAAATCTTCACAATTAATTGGTAGTTATTGTCTTTAGATAAGTATCTTATTAAATCAAAAGGGTATTTCCTCAATAATGATTACTCTGACTAAGGTGAATGGAGAGGAACGAGTCCTCAAACACCTTCCTTCTTATTAATTATTGTAGCACGTAGAGGTCTGAGCATTGTGCTGGATGCTAAACAAAACCATTGTAAGAGACAATCCCTACCCCCATAGAGCTGACATTCTAAACAGACAAGACAGACAAAGGATGTATCATCATCCCCACCATTTAATAAGGGGGAACTGAGGCAAACAGAGACTTCTTTGAGACCACGCTAGGCACCTGTGATAGGGCTGGGACTTGAACCCAGGTTTCTGGGAGGCCAGTCTAGTACTTTCACTGCAAGACTAGTCTTTCTTTGACTCAACCTTTATGAAACAGGCACCCCATGCTAAACACACACTACAGTACAATTTCTGCCCTCTGTTACAACTGGGCAAACCCATGACGAGGGCAAAAATGTGGCTCTCTACATTTACTTTAAGTATTTACTGAGGATTAAGATACTTGTTTGCTTTCCTTTTCTTTGTTTCTATCAAAAGGGGGAGAGGGATGATATTTACTGCTTTCCTCTAATGCTAATATCATACCTACATCATTCAAACGCAACAAAAAACTCATGCAACTGTCATGGGGTTTGGAGCAAAGGAAAACAGCCTCTGAGGTTGCTTGTTTGTGGAGTGCCACGTCCACAGACCCAGGATAGCTCCAGCAACCACGTGGGGGGCAGGCTTTTGCACCTCAACATTAACAGAGATACCTCCAGCTCTTCCCATCCATCATAGCTACATGCATGTCAATCAAGTCCTGGGGATGACTGAACTCTATGGAAATACTCCTGTTGCTTTCAATAGGCTTTGGATCAGGTTGCCACATCTCAGTTCTGCAGGGCAAGGACGTGTCCATACTAGGAAAGGTCTAAAATGATTAGGGGTCTGGAACACATGACTTATGAGGAGAGGCTGAGGGAACTGGGATTGTTTAGTCTGCAGAAGAGAAGAATGAGGGGGGGATTTGATAGCTGCTTTCAACTACCTGAGAGGTGGTTCCAGAGAGGATGGTTCTAGACTATTCTCAGTGGTGGAAGAGGACAGGACAAGGAGTAATGGTCTCAAGTTGCAGTGGGGGAGGTTTAGGTTGGATATTAGGAAAAACTTTTTCACTAGGAGGATGGTGAAACACTGGAATGCGTTGCCTAGGGAGGTGGTGGAATCTCCTTCCTTAGAAGTTTTTAAGGTCAGGCTTGACAAAGCCCTGGTTGGGATGATTTAATTGGGGATTGGTCCTGCTTTTGAGCAGGGGGTTGGACTAGATGACCTCCTGAGGTCCCTTCCAACCCTGATATTCTATGATTCTATGATTCTAATGTATAGCTATACTATTATAAGCTATTCCAGCAAGTTCTCCTAGTGTAGATGCAACTTAGACCAGCAAAACAAGGCTTTTGCCAGTGTAGTTTACACCGGTTCCCTGAGTAAAATAAGCTATACCTGAAAAAAGCAATTTCATCGCACAGTGGAAAAAGGTAAATAGCAGGGTCCCCCAAGGATATGTACTGGGACCAGTGCTGTTCAACATGTAAATGATCTGGAAATAGCAGTAAACAGTGACAAAGATTGCAAACGATATAAAATTACTAAAGATAGTGAAGTCCAAAGCTGACTGTGAAAAGTTTCAAAGGGATCTCACAACACTGGGTGACTGGGCAACAAAATGGCAGATGAAATTCAGTGTTGATAAATGCAAAGTAATGCACAGTGGAAAACATCATCCCAACTATACATATAAAATGGTGGGGTCTAAATTAGCTGTTACCACTTAAGAAGAGCTCTTGGAGTCATCATTAATTGTTGTCTGAAAACATCTGCTCAATGTGCAGCAGCAGTTAAAAAAAGTGAACACAGTGTTAGGAACCGTTAGGAAAGGGATAGATAAGACAGTAAATATTGTAGTGCCGCAATATAAATCCATGGTAAACCCACACTTTGAATACCACTTGCACTTCTGGTCACCCCCTACCAAAAAAGATACGTTAGAATTGGAAAAAGTACAGAGAAGGGGAACAAAAATGATGAGGGGAATGGAACAAGTTCCATATGAGGAGAGATTAAAAAGACTTGGACTGTTCAGTTTAGAAAAGAGACAATTAAGCGGGGGTGCGATCGAGGTCTATAAAATCATGACTGGTGTGAAGAAAGTGAATCAGAAAGTGTTATCTACCCCTTCACATAACATAAGAACCAGGCATCACCCAATGAAATTAATAGGCAGTAGCTTTAAAACAAACATAGGGAAATACTTCTTCACACAATGCACAGTCCACCTGTGGAACTTGATGCCAGGGGATGTTGTGAAGGACAAAAGTAGAACTGGTTCAAGTAAGAATCAGATAAATTCATGGAGGATAAAAGGTCCATCAATGGTAATTAGCCAAGACAGTCAAGGACGCAACCCTATGCTCTGGTTGTCCCTAAACCTCTGAGTGCCAGAAGGTGGGACTGGATGACAGGGGATGGCTCGCTCAATAAATTGCCCTGTTCTGTTCATCCCCTGTGAAGTCTCTGGGAACAGCCACTGTCGGAAGACAGGATACTGGGCCACATGGACCATTGGTCTGACCCACTATGGCTATCCTTACGATCTTACACTGGTATAACTGCGTCTAAACTACTGCTTTTGCTGGCATAATTTATACCGGTGCCCTGAGCAAAATAAGCTCTACCAGCAAAAGCAATTTTATGCTGGTATAACTGTGTTTATACTAGGGCTACTGCTGGTATCAAAATGTCACCACAAATCACTGATAGTGCTGCACGGACAAAAGTTTCTGGTGTAGAACTGACTTAGATCTCTACCTGAGTATTAGGAACCGATTTGTCATGCAGTGGGGGCGACTTCCTGATGGTTTCTCAATGACCTTTCCTTGGGACTCTGAAAGTGCTATTGATCTTATAAGAAGGTGATTCTCTAGTTGTTTTTTTAAATGCTTCTAATTTAAGATCGCTCATTCTTTCGTTTAAGACCACAAGCTACTGGCAGATGTCCTTGGTCAGTAAAGGGTTCAGCATGCCAGGTGCTGATCAGCTTGCCATGATCCAGCAAAGCATTTAGGCACAGGAGCCGCGCTGTTGTGTTCAGCCCAGCCCGAGTGCTCTGCTCCTGGCAGGATTGGAGCCAAACAGCGTGTTGCTGGCACAGTACATTTGTTCTGGGTTATGTTTTCTCTGTGCCCTGGTTGCCCAAGTGAAAAATATCTCCAAAAAGAGAAAGTCAAAGACTATCAAGAACTTGTTCTTAGGGAGATGGGAGCCCAATTTACCCTTTGCTCCTTCCCCAATTTTTTATCGGTAACAGAAAAAAGCATAGTCTGTAATTTGTTTGATGTTTTTTAATGCAATCTATTCAGTTCTCTTGCTGGAAGGTGACAACAGAAATACCAGCTTTCACCCATGGAAAGCACTGAAGTCTTAATTAACTGGATGCTTTAGAATACTTAATCTCTTGTAACAGGTCTGTGTATGCAATGCTGTTATTCTTTCTAAGACAAGCCTGGATATTTTATGATGACTCATTATCTGTTAATATTAACGCAAAAATGTGTGCTGTAAGGCAGAACGAGGGCATCACAGCAGCAGGCTGCAGGTTTCAAAGCAGAGAAGTACCACGAAGTGCTGTGAGTTCGACCTACTCTGTGTGAAAGACGGGGCAGTTTCAGCCCTCTGATACTGCTAGCATTTTAGAATCCCAAATAGTCATTTATATAATAATAATGCTTAACACTTACATAACTCTGTGTAAATGCTATTTAATTAATACACTGTAATCTGTATGTAATATTTATATTGCATTCTGAAGGGCCCCTGTGTGCAAACTCGGTCAGCAAGTGATGTGCCTTATAGAATTTTATATGATCTCATTCCAGGTTGTTTAGTCAAACACAGCAGGAGGCTAGAATTCAGGACAGGAACCAGGTGAAACACCACATTTTGATTCACAGGAGTTTGTGCAAAACCATTCAGTTTCTATCTCAGAGATACTCTGAATTTCAGTTTTGAACAAAGACCAAGAATCAAAATGAAATTCAACCAAATCAGCCAAGTTTTGCCTGGTTCCAGGTCAAACCCATGTAAAATCTCTGTCATTTTCAAGTTGTCCACTGGAAATCGTAGTCTGTTCCAGGGTCCCCAGAAATTCCTCCTAAATTAGCAAACCTCTGAAGGTCACCAACTTGTCCTGTGTTCCAGGTTTGTAATTGGAACTGGATGAACTGTTCATCAAATTTCAAAATTTTTGGTTTGCAAATCCCCTGTAAGCAGATCACTATTACTATTCATTGTCCTAACTTACTCACATTCAGCTAATGTTTAAGGAGAACATATTTCAGCCTCTGAGTTGCTCACAAATTTTTCACTGCTGGTGGTCTTTTTAGTATTCAGTATCTGCTTTCAACTTGCAGTCAGAACTAGTTTCACCTGATTTCAGTTAATTTACAAAAGCTCTGTGCAGACCCATCCATGTGTTCTGTTCTTGGCTCTTCACCATTTCACTCTCTAGCCAGATACCCTCTCTGTGCCTCAGTTTCCAAATCTGTGAATTGGGATAATAACTACTAACCAAGAGTGCTGTGAGGTGTAATTAATTAACACTTGTAAAATGCTTTGAGCTCCTTTGAGGAAAGGTGCTTGAAATGTTCAGTCTGATATAATTTATATTGTTCCATATATGAAACTATGATTTAGGGTGATTTCACTACGGGATGTTGAGTGGCCTAGGTCATGCTACAGCTAATCCAATCCTGCATTTCTTACACACCCCAAACTCTTCAGTGAAAGAGGTTTAAATGCTCTGGGAAAAGGAATGCAGGATCCAACCCCTGAACGTAAGTGGTTTTGCGCTCTCTAGCAAGTCTTTCCATCTCTCCTGAGATGCACCTGGTTAAAGGTGACTTACTCAGCTTCAGGCTGCTTTGCTGGTACTATCAAATCCAGCCAAGAAGATATTCACACCTGCAGCAGATGGCTGCAGACTGAAGTCAGCAAGAACTTCTAAATACATTTTACACCACTCACAGTCCTAGAAATAGGAGCTGGGAAACAGTCTCAAGCTCACCATTTCTCACTGCATTTTGAAGGGTCAGTCCAGTGACAGCGCAGTAGAATGGTAAGTAACAATTCCCAAGCTAAACATCTCCATATAGCCAATCCTTGTTCTAAGGACACTTTGTCCTAGGTAGTGACGTGTAAACCTTAAAGTATTCAGTTTGACCCAGTTAAGGTCCCAGTCCTGCAGAACCTTATGTCTGTGAGTAGCTCCACGGAGCCCAGTGGGGCCACACATGGGGCAGGGTCTCTGGCCTACATGCCGTTTGGGATTAAATCGTCACAACACTACTGGAATGTTTAAAAAATAAAAAAAGACAAGAGTCCAGAACTGTAGACTCTTGCTATCCCCACTGAATTTGGAGGGTTGGATAAAAAGGGACATAGAACTAAACTGTCCTTGCTTTGGGTATTAAACACAGCAAAATTGACCTAGAGGTCAAACCCATCCTGGTCAAACCAACTGCAGTGCCCAGTGCTCTCTGTACACCTCCAGGAATATCCTGCAGCATGAGCCAACACCTGCTTTGGAAAAGAAGGTGCTTGGGGCATCGATGCATCCCGGGATTCAGAGCTTTATATTTCGACACACATCCCCCTCGTTAGTGAAGCGGGGGCTTGGCCAGTCCCCGTTTATCTCCTGCACCCCCTACAGAGGAATTTTTGTACATGTGGGGAAAGAACTTTTTCCTACTACTGACCTGAGTCCCACTCATGTCATGGGTGTGTGTGATAGCTTACAAGGTGCAGCGGGTTTATCATATTGTCTTTCTAATGTAACGGCAAAGTCCTGCATCCGTCTGGCTCTGATTGGTACAGAGATTTTACCACAACAAAAATGAAACTCCTCCAGCCATAAACCAGGTTCTTGGTTGCCATGTTCATTTTCAGCTACAAAAGGAGTGTCATTTGTAGCTTTAATCAGCATGATCGTTATAGCATTGCAGACAAAGAAGGAAGACTGTGATGCAAATCCTGATAAAATATTTGCCATCTTGTATATCCCGTCCTAATCAATGCACTTAGCTAGACGGGCACATTTCACCTTGCCTGCCCAGACAAAACCATAGCAAGTCACAGCAGAGACTATTAGCTTTTTATTCTCTTTCCATTCTAATCTAATTACATTTCTGTGTTCAAAAACTGAGCATCAAGTTAAAAAGGTTATTTCGAGCAAGTCACAGTTAGGGAAGGTTGGAAATTTCATTTAGAGTGAATATGTGATTCATTACAGCAGGGATTTGGAACTGACCAATTAATTTGCCTGAGCGCATGGCTCAAACTGGCAGTGCTGCCCTACAGTAAAATGCCACATAGTTAATCCTAATTGCTTTTCCTCCCACTGCTATCTGCAATGCCACCTTCCAAAGAAAGAAAAGGAGGAGAAAATGGCACAAGCTAAAAACAAAACAAAAAAAAAACCAACAAAAAGAGAGAGGGAGAGATCTGCAAAACAATGTTTTTTATACTAGTGTGGGTGTATCAGCCCCCAAGGTCTGGAGACTCCCCAGACAGCCTAAGGGATGGCAGATATGGTTTCCTGCAAGGTAAAGAAGGGGTTTGTTGCTACTCTTGCAGTGGAAGCATGAAAAGGTCACTTATTCCAGAATCCCAGCCACGTGAGCTCGAGGTTATCAACCGACTACGCACAGAATACACGCAGGCTCTGGAGTTCCATCATGCAACAAAAAGTTAATCACAAAAGGAGGCCATTTAATAGCACTGATGTTCACAACATTTGCTGAAAGCAAACCAGTTCTAGAGATGTTCCCGCATGGGACTCAAGGTCTGGATCCAGAGGTGAACTTTCTCAAAAGTTTAAGTATGCTCTCATCTGGGTGATCTAGTTTGGCCCTCTAAAGAGTGAGAGGCCATCACTCCATGAAATCCAGGGTGAATGGGTCTTGAATTTTAGTTCCTGCCCACCTCTAATTCACCAAACGGAAAAGCCATTTTGGTACCAAGTTCCCCTTTTATCTTAGAAGACATTTATCATCCCCTGCTCGGGGCACCTAGGTCAAGTCAAATGTTTAAAAAAAGGATCAGCTAGCTGGTAAGCATTACACAGGGAATACAATGGTGAAGGAGACCTCGCTATGCACAGAAATGTTCATAGTTATGTGAGGTGGAGTGGTTGAAAAAAAATTTGTAAGAGTGGTACGTACCAGGAAATAGACACATGGCGTCTGCCCTGCCCCCAGGAAGTAAAACAGACTTCGGCCAGTCAGCAGGAGATTTCAAACCATTTCTCAGACACAAAGGCCACAGGAATTAGATGCCGATCAGAAGAAGAGGGTCTGCAGCGAGCAGAAAAATGGGCTTGCACGTGCTGGTACGTAACACACAACGAGCAAGCCTCATCCGGCCTGCTGCCAAAATTAGCGTTTCCGTTTCTTTTTTTTTAAGAGGAAAAAGATTCTCTAAAATAATGCTTTGAATGGGCTTATTGGCCTTGGCAATTGAGGGTTGTACAAAGAAGATGAAATTTAATGCCATATGTTTTCAGTGGAAATGGAAAATATTGAAATAAGGTAACTCTTAAGCCAATTAAGGATGCAAATCTGGGGGGTCTTAGACAGTCCAAAGATGAGTTACAGTATCTCTGTGTTTTTTAAGTATTTTTTTCCTCTTTCCTTTTCTCCTGAGCTACTTTCCTGTTTCTCCCAGCTGCAGTGCATGATTGTCGCCCCAACACTGCAATGACAAATAGAGATTGGTCACCTGGAAAAATGCAGTACATAAGGGGGACAGCTGGTTTATTGCTGGGAGAACATATGACTTTGCCACTGTTAGTGACTTATAATGTGACTGCTCAGACTGAACCAAGCTTCAGCAAAAAGTGTGGAGGCCAATATATTCCAACAAAGCATTACCTTAAGACAAAAAAGCAATGAACCCTTTCCAACCAATGCTCATATACCAATGGATGGCATTAATAGCAGCGCAAACAATAGACACGGACTATGCTCAGTACCATGCAGAGACAGGACAGGAAAACAGAACAAAAATCTCCCCGCTTTGTGCCCTAGCATTGGTGGCTGGGGTTCATGTGAGAATTAACATATACATACACTCAATGAAATGGTTTGAAAATCCTTGCCAATTCTCTGCCTCCCAAGATCGGAGGAAATCCCAGAATATGACAGCTAGCAAAATTCCACGCACACACACACAAAGATATTTAAAAATATGTTTATTATCATTGTTTGCTTTTAGACTTCTGCTCTTCATGCACTTAGGATAAAGGACTTTATAATAAATATCCCTTAGAGTTCAACATGGTTATACATTTGAAGAAGGCTTGGGGGTGGGGTGAATTATTATTTTTTCACTTCCAATAAATTGTTTTCTAGCTTTGACAGCAAACATACATTTACTGTGCGGAGCAATTCTGGAAAATCTCTGCACCAATCAATAGTGAAAATCCTCCTCCTAAAAACACAAACAAAACTAGCAACATACCCAGCACCCCATGCAATTAACCCTTTATTAGAAGGCTAACATTTTTAGTATTTCTTTGTGGGTAAAGGTAACTTACCAAGTTCTCCGATCAGCCTCACTTTCCACACAGACAACAGACATATAGAAGGATGGCTCAAATCTTTAATTCCATATTCTGTCAACTCCCCCTTATTAATGTATCATTATTTCATACCAGACAAAATGGATTCATGCAGCCTATTCTTGTGTTAATCACATTGTCACTTAAATCTGAACAGCTTGACAGATGCTACTTAAAAAAGCAGCATAGAAATTCTGGAAGATAGATTTGAGGTAAATTTCCTTGCTGGAAGTGGTAGAGGGGAGTTGAAAAATGTGTGGTACTACACAACAGCACAGCTTAACAAGATGTGTTCTAGGTGAGCCTAGCTGGCATTGCAAGGATAAAAGCAGTACTTAAAATTGCCATTTTACAGGCATTAGAAATAATCAATGGCCTATGGCTATGGGTCACATAGGTCATGAGTAATCATTGTCCTTATTTTGAAGACAGAGAAGTGTGGTATTCCTGGTTCTACATATTAGATGGTGCTAACCAAACTAGACTCAGAGCTGGCAAATGTTTCTAACTGACTAGGTAAATCTGGGAAGGAAAATGCACATCATAGCTTAAAGAACCATTGCAATCCAATGGTGTCAATTTCCTTCACTACTGGATTTTATCAATATTGATTATTAATTGGAATTTCTGTTACATATCAAAATAATAACTTGAGTGTAATAGCTTAAGGAACTTTTTTGTAACCCCAAATAAATTTGAATCCTCTAAATGTAAATGTGCGTGAGAGACTGTAGAGTAAGAGACTGCTCAATGCCTGTCTTACCTGTTTCCATTGAACGTTGTTTTATAATCACCGGGCGAGTGTAACATCTCCTCTGTATACACTGGCATTGGTGTCCTGACGCACTCGTGGGAGCACTGTAGTGTTTCATTGTAGGCTGTGAATATGTCCAGGTTACTGGGCACACGGGCTGGGGTGAAGTCTGTCAAGTTCTGGCAACTCTCTTCCTGCTGATTGATTTTGCGTTGGTGGCCGTTCCGCCGTGTGTTTCCACTTTGCACACAACTGGGTGTTAAATTTAAAAAAAAGAAAAGAAAGAAAAAAGAAAAGAAAAAAAAACACAACCCAAAATACAACTGTGACCCTTGAGAGAGGAACTTACATTACCTACCATTAATTATACATCATTTAATATTAGATTACAATTCACAAGCACTTTGGAAGGATCAGCCATAATCAAGCAATCAATTCCCTTTATTTTATCTTTTATGTTTAAAGTTAAATTTTAAATGTGAGCCTTTTATTCTCAGAAGAATTACTGAGATAAGAGGTGCAGCCATATTTGCAGGAAGTTAGAACTTTCGTTGCACAAAGATTTTAAACAAGAACAATCAACTTAACCCTTTTGTGTCCTTGAAGCTGTTGTGACAAATAATGGCAGGAAATTGGTCTGAGAGAGAAGCACTGGGACTCAGAGTACATTTACAGATACATTGGATATGGTTCACTCATTGATTCTGAAGCCCCATGTAATCATGCCTGATAACTCATTGGTGCATTAGTCTACAGGGGAGATTCTGTATTTCATCCCCTTCCACCTACTGCACCTCATGAGTTTGACATGGGATGTTCTTCTTTCTAGAAATGTACTGTATTTCAAGATCTATACAGGCACAAAACAGGGCACCTGCTACATGGACATTACATGTCCTGGACAATTTGGAGAACCATATGTATGGTCATACAATTCAAAGATGGAGACCTAGAGAAATATTACGCAGAACAATAGAGAAAGAAGCCAAATCCATCAGCACAATACTCAGAAGCCTAAACAGACCAGCACAAGATCAAAATAAATGGTGGAAACTGGTGGACGCCCCAGGCACCAGAAGGTGCATGAGGATAAAAAAAAGAAAGATGTACAGTCATTTGTTATTACATATAACAATAACGGGAGGAAGGGCTAGAGAGAAAAGGGGGAAAGGGGATCCTTAAGACTGATAAGGAACACTTGGGCTCTAGAGGTTAGGCTACCTCTAGAGCCAAAGTTTCAGGATAAGCATTAGGGTGCTTAGCTCAACTCCTTTGTTTTCCCTATCCCCTGAGAAAAAGCTTTCTTGTGAGACATACAGCCCCTTTGGTTTTGGCTGAGTTAGAAATACTGAAAAATTAGCCTCCCACATGCTAGTGTCAGTATTTTTCATTGGCACAACCATTGGAGCAACCTTCTCTCACCACCAGCCTTTTACCTATTCTCCCCGATGTGGCTGAAACACTCATGTATTTTCACTCCTGGAGTGAAATCCTGGCCCCACTGAAGTCAATGGTAAGATTGACTTGGTTGGGATCAGGATTTCATCCCTGATCTCTCCCACACCCTAGTCCAGCCAAGAATAGTTGCATTTCTAGTATTTCCAGTTCCCGAAGAGCCCAGGATTGTTAGAAATATTTCTGAAGTTTAAAAAGGACTAGGGGTCATTTTCAGACTTGTGATGAGCCATACCTATGACCGCAACCACCGGGGCTTTCCAAGGTTTAAATATCATCATTGCCAAAAGAGATAATTGAGGTGAAGAACTTAGAAGAATTCAGAAAAAGATTAGGTGCTAAATTCTTTGCTGGCATAATTCCATTTCAACTGAATTACACCAACAGAGAATTTGAGTGGATGCATTTGTATGGATAATGGGAATATTACACTTGATAGAATATTGTTTTTCTTTCAGATCATAGGAAAACAAGCTAGCTGATGCAGGTGAATAAGAAACTTGCCTTTGAGAGCACATTATTCCATAACTGTCCATTATGGGCATTCATCCAAACCATCTGCTACTGGCCACTGCTAGAGTCAGAATACTGGACTACATGGACCCCTGGTCTGATGCTGTCTGGCTGTTCTTATGTTGTTCTAAATAAGCCTAAAGTTTCAAACTTAGGTGCTAAAAGCTAGTTGCCTCAATCCTGAATAGAAATGATTTAATGTGCAAAACCATTGAGCATTGACTTCAGTAGCACATCAGATGGCTGGGCACTTTTATTTAGTAAAATATGGATTTATTAAGATCCTGACTTGTAGGCTCGAAAAAGCTGGCTATAAATATCAAGTGGGAATTTCAAAAGGGCCTGAGGAAATTAGGCAACCAAGCCCCACTGAAAGTCAAGGGGAGTTAGACATCTATGTACGTTAGAGGTTTTTGAAAATCCTAACCAATAACTCTATAAACTAGATTCATGGCTGGCATAAGCAGGAGCAATTCCACTGATGTTAACAAAGTTACGACCACTTACACCAGTGATCGTTTTGGCCCCTTGTGTACATCCAGACGTCCATCCATAATGCCGATCTGTACAGTTTCCATTGATTTCTCAAACTGAAATAGACACCTGCTAAAGATAAGCAGTTCCCCATACTGTGAATTTACACAGATAATATAAACTTTGCACTGCATTGAGCAATCATTCATCTCAAAGTGTTTATAAAGAGGTAAACTACTAACCCCATTTCATACAACTGAAAACTGAGTCACAGAGTGGTTACATGGCTTGCCCAAAGTCACATAGTCAGTCTCTGGCATGAAGGGCTTCATGATCCAAACTTCTTACCTCCCTGTCTACCACTCTTGTTACTCCACCACATTGCCTCCCTTGGTTCCTTGGGATATACAAGGACTCAAAATACAATTGGACAAAGATTAGAGCTGCATAAATAAATCACAATGCCACAGGGATTTTGGCTCTTTTTTGCTCTTGAGCAATATCTCAAAGTGAGATTTCCTGATATTTTATCTGTTATTTGAAATTATCCAAAAATGTTTTGTTTTGGCAGATTTTTTCCCCACACTGGACTGATCACAAGCAGTTGTCTCCAAGTTTTGCTATTTGACCTGTGCTAATTAGTTGAGATTGGTCACATAAATCATGTCGTATTGTTTCAGTTTTCTGTTTTGATGTGTGTATAACATTCTAGTTTGTCAGGAAAGAGAGGGGGGAAATGGCAAAAATGTTTGTTGAATGTTTTCCTGGTTTTTTTCATTGAAATATTGATGAGTTTTTGAATATTTTTTTAAAAATTTAACTGATGCTAAATTGGTTTAAAAAAGGGGGAGGACAAAAATGTCATGGATTCTCCTCTTTGTTCCCAATTTTGTCATCAAATTGTGAAATTTTGATAATTTTTTTCAATTTTTGAAATCCAAAAGGTTGGCCAGGTCTAATAAGCACTTCTGTTGTGAATTTAAAATTAGCTTTCTACAAATGCTGGTACATGAAACTCTGATATCCTCTTTCTGTGAGCGTCCATGCCAGGAAAATTGAATTGCAGAAAGCGGACAGAAGAGAGCCACCCACATGTCCAAAGCAAACTCATTTATAAATTTGAGTAAATATTCTCCCAGAATGTTTTGCAGTATTTGTCCAGCTCTAAGAAATACTAGCCCTCTTCAAGAAGACAAATTGGGCACCTAGAAACAGAGGCATCCAAAATCACTTTATTTGAGAAATTCTTGCCTTATAATACATATTTTAATGGCATGTGGAAGTATACATCTCTGCTACTGGGTTAACAAAAACAGTTCCTCTAAGAACATTGCAAACATTTTCAACCGTTTCATTTTTGTAAGACTCTAACAATACCCCACTGTGATTTTTGTTCAAAAACATTTCAGTGGAGAAGGGGTCTATATTCTAACTACACAGAACCTAAGATGAGCCTTCTCAATCCTGTTTAATACAGGGATTCCTGACTCTCAATCAGACTTTTCAATATATTTCTAGTATCAATATCTTATTTTATCCAATCACCTGAGGAGAGTACTGGGATCACCTGCGGGAATTTACACTATATGACTGATAAGCTTGGAAGCTATTAGAGAAATAGTTGCTGGGGGTGGGGAGGACTACAGGCCTCAGAACTGTGTAGGAGAGAAGCAGAGTTACGCTGCATTTTTTCAGATTCCCCATGGGTGCAATAGCATTATTACATCCAGCAAAACTGACCTCAAAGTAGGACAATTTCTCTTGGAAAATAGGTAAAGGCAGGAATGCCTGAAGCTGAGAACTAACCTATTTTACTCTATGCATAGCTGATGTTGAAGAATAAATGAGAGCAAATTAGGCTAGAGGAGTGCATGGGCACTCTAGGGGATATGGCAAATGTAAAACTGGATGCATTCAAGAAGCTCAGAAGATGCATTCAGTCCCTAGAGCTGTAGAAAAGGTCAGAAAATATAATTATTATATGCTGAGCCAGTCTTGTGTTTAAGGGAATAGCTTAGCTTCAGACAGTAACTCAGCACACAAGCAATAAAGTCATTCTATTCAGGGCAGGGTGCATTTTACCCTTGTGGGGAAACCCAGAGCAGTAGAGTAAATTACTCTGACCTCGCCGGAAGATGCCACTGTTGAGACATTTTGTAGCTCCTAATATAAGAGAGTGCAGTACCATCCTTTGCCAGTGTGAAGTCCAAGGGATATTATGAAGTGAAGCTGAATCCCTTAGCTCTGGCAATATGCAAACTTCCTAGATTTAGGGGCCTTAAAATGAGATGCAGTTGTGTAACCTGAATTTTGATATAAGACTCTGGGGAGTGAGTGCATTGACTAGCAGTAATCATAGAGTGCCATCTCTCTTTCTCTCACCACAGTACTTAGCTGATACATTAGTGGTAGGGGTGTTTTTTCATGTGCCCATGTGGTGGGCAAAAGCTGTTTTGTTTTCCATTCTTGCTAACATGTCTGGATAGTGCAAGGCTGGGCATGATTCCAAATTCTAAGTTCTAAACAAAAAGACTGAGACTTCAAAGAGAGTTGAGGGCCCTTCTTTAAAAATCTCAACCCAAACAAAGATTATTTCTAATTTCCCTGCAATTCTTTGGAGCGCATTCCCATGATGTCTGAGTATTTACTGATTTTTTTAATTCTTTGCAATTCAAAAGAATCATTATTCCTGTCTCTCCCTCCTGATTCCCAGTCTACCCCTCCACGCACTCCAGAGACAGCACCAACACTCAGGCCAAGCAGATTGACAGTGGTCCTTACCAATTCTTTAAGACGAGAGTTGTTATCAGAGCAGCTATGACCATGATGAGGGACACTGTGATTGTTATGATCTGATGGACTGCCAGACCTGTGAAGAAAAATCAAAAGAGAGTAGAGATAGGAAACAAAAGGAATCCAGGATAATAACGAGCAAGGACCCGACTTGCAGTTGTATGACTTTGTAAAACTTCAAGCTCTGCTCAAGTCAAGACTTCCAAGCTCTGTGAAGCAAATGCAGAGCCAGCAACAAGGCTACAATTCTACCCAGGTTCTTTGGGGATGACACAAGAGTGCGAAGCCTGAGAAGGGTGTACAGGCTGGGGACCCCAAGATGGCCCGGTGGCTCTGTAACTCACAGTGTCCCTGTGTGCTTGGACCTGAGTCTGCACTGGCCACCTCTTCCTAAGAAAGCACAGCAGGTCCCTGCAACCCTGCAGATCCTGCCTCTTCCCTATCTGCCCTTTAGATTCCAAAGGCTCAGGGCACTGCTGCTGCCCCGTCTTTACTAACAGGGCTACAAGGCTCCCATGGCCTCTGCTTCTCTCTCCTCAGCCCAACCTTTCCGGGTTCTTACTGCTGGTCCAGCGTGACATAGTGGCCTAAGCCCTGGGCTTGGCACTGCATTCATAGACGCGCAGGGAGGGATTCTGGAATTCATGGGGAATGAAAGAGTTTCTTTAATTGAAACTGACTGGCTGGGATTCAAACCCTCTAGAGATCCTGAGTCTGGCTCTGGGATAACTACATCACAGGGAGGCTGTAGGGGTGCTTCCTGACACCAGCATGGGAGTCTGACAGTGTGTAATTCAGTTAGACAGGGAATATGAATGAAGTTTACATACACCACCAATCGTTGCTGCCTTCCCGAAAAAAACCCTAATAACCGTCAGGTGGCACTGGGAAATAATCCTCTCCCTGTACACCCCGCTTCGTCCACTGAGGTCACCCTGTCTCAGAGTTTGCTGCATGTATCCACCCTCAGGGGGACAGCAGGAGATATTAATTCTCTCCCTGCTCCTGCCAGCTCCCCTTCCCATGCCTTACAGTCCTTGAGAGCCAGCTGGGGATACCTTCATTGCAGTGGAATGGGAAACAGCCCTACTGAAGTCATAGCAGAGGATCACAGTCCTGCCCGAAGCATTTTGCATCCATAATGATTTTAATAACCTTTTCTCAGTGAGGCTGGTTTAGTTGAAAAGTGCTGGACTGACCTCTTGGGCATCAAAGCCCTCCCAAAAGACTGCTAGGGCAAGGACAGTGGCCACACAACATACCTCGGCCTTGGCCAAGCCACACAGAGTGAAAATGAGCCCCATTCCCAGGCAGGTCTCTGTCTGTCTCTTGAGGCTGCCAACAAGACTACCTCTGAGTGCCCACTGAAGTGTTGGCTCCTGGCACCTATCCCCTAAAAACCTATCCTCCTATCACCCTCCCAAATCATTTCACTCAGGGCCAGCGAGCCGCCATCAGACAGTGGCAACTTAATTTTCTGTCTTGCATTATATAAAATAATCTTTAAACCAGGCTTCTCGTTTTCTATCCCCTCAACTATGTTCCTTGTCAGCCTGAATTAGGCATGAAGAACTGAAGAAACATAAAGACATATACCCTCTGGAGGAAAGACGGAAACTTCGGTACAGCTTTGTAGCGAGAGTGGGATTAACCATAGATAGTAATTACAGTACTAAGTGCTATCACTTAGGAGGTCAGATGGGCTCATTTTCTCCTAATTCCCCTTACACGGGGTATAATTTTGGCTTGTGCATCATTCCTAATGAGTAGTTTGAAAACAGAAGCATCTCAGTGTACAGTAGGTTTGTGGCTTTGTGCAGTGTGTTACAGTTGCAATTTTGTAATGAAATGATTTTGCTGGCTGCTGCCCAAGGATGCTGTCTTTCACAAACAGATGTTAGAGCTTTAGTGAATATTATCCTGGTGCAAGATACTTGTAATAAATAAATAAATGCCAGTGTGGCACTGAAAGCAGCAAATGTATGTGTGTGTATAATCCACTGGTTTGATTGTTTCCATGTCTTGAAAGAAAGTGCTCCGTTTCAAGGGATTCCCAGCCTGCTCCCTGGGGGGAAATACCACATTCAGAAAGAAGATCTAGTATAATGGGCAGATCCTCAGCTGATGTAAATTGTCAGGGCTTCAGCTGAAGTCACCGTACTACTACGACAATTTACCCCAGCTTCGGATCTAGCCCATTAATCAAATACTCTGAAGCAAAATTTCCAGCAGTCTGAGTTTCACAGTCTGTAGTGAAAGAGGCCGGGGGGGGCTGACTAGTTAGGAAGGGCTTGTCTACATGTGGAAATTGATCGGCGTGGTTATTGCAGAATAGGCATGCCAGACTAGCCCCTGGTGTGAAGCACACTAATTATTCCACAACAGACTGTCCAAAAGAGGACCTTTACTTTCTCCCCACACCCATGCTGGCCATGTGTCAGATGCAGCCAAGGCTCTGCCTGTTTCTTGCCCCTCTCCAACCATTCTCTGCTCCCCACTCTAGGAAGAGAATATGCAGGTGCATAGCTCTGTTTATTCCTACATGCCTGGACACAAAGTCTGGGTAGACCTTACAGGCATGTAAAGGGGGCTCTCATTGCCTTCTATTCTGTATAGTCCAAGTCACAATCTAGCCCTGTATTTACTGCTTTACTCTTTTATGAAATATAAAGCCTTCAGTTCTCCTTTAAATTCACCCTCCCCCACTTTTTCCTGTTTATCAGTGTGTCTCATCAGGATTTATGACTCTCATTACTACTAGCGTGACATTGCTAGTATCTTCCCCTGTCAGGGGCTGACAGCTCAGCCTGAAAGGGACAGCCCCTACACGCACCAGCCAGGAGCTGAACCCGTGCTCTAGAAGCTAACTGACAGGCTGAGACCCCCTGTCAATATAATGGCATTGATATACCACCAAGAGAAGTCAGACACAGATACGAGTATCTGGAGATGTTCGCATGTGCTACTGGCTTTCACCTTAACTCAGAGTTGTTGCCCGCACATATTCAAAGTACCGCTAATTTTCCAGAAATGTCACTGACATTTGTTTCTGACCTGAAGAAGAGTGAAAGACATGGACCAATACCTGACAGGTGAAGTCAATTGTGACATGTGTTAGCTTCCGAGCAGAAGGAAAACACCCTTCACACGTCACTCAGGAAGAGAAATGTCACAACAGAGAACAGCCATTATGTAGCTTCTTTACTTCCAGATTCCGCAACCCTTATTCACACTAATTAGTTCTTACCTAGGAGGTCAATGGGATTACTCACTTACCTCTCAACTGTAGAGAGCCACATTTCCAAAGGCCCCTCTGATAGATACATCCTCCTCTCTTCCACTGTTTTAGCCTGGAGACTCAAGATGACCTATGTGCACTAAAGACTCAGAAACAGATCTTCTGCTGGTGTAAATAGGCATAACTCCACAGCAGTGAATGGAAGGATGCTGATTTACATCTGATGAGGCTCTGGCCCTCCAGCGTCTGTCTATCCACGTATCTGTCTGCCTCCATATTTATGCTTTGCTGAACTGAGCACCGGTGCCCCATGTGCACTACTCACTATTGTTATTTATTTTTCATTACTCAAGTTTAAATTGCAGCAGCCTCACTTTCCATCTGGCAGCCTCCTGGAGGAGGTGGACTTTTACTCAACATTGCAGTGAAGGGATAAAATGTCGAAGCTGTTCATAGCATGTAGAAAACATCAGTGAGAAGTGACATCTTTTTAAGAAGTGGTGCAGACTTCTCTGCCAAGATGCATGCCAAGTATAAATCAAACACTCAGAAATGTGAACTCTGACAGTTTAATATAATAAAACCAAGGTCACCTTTAACAAGCCGGATTCACCAACACTTTCACTGCCAAGTGCTTGGGTAATGATGGTTTGCGATGGACTGGATACTTCCCCCCACCCCAAAAGTTGGCTTGTTAGATATGACAGAGAGCAGAAGTACTCATCAGAGCTTAGAACCATAGGATGCAGCCACCTCTGATGAGTACCCTGCTAGGCATCTGGAAGGGAACTGTGACACAGAGGCTCATTGATGGTTCACTATTCTGTCAGCAACTCTTGTCAGACCTCTTTGTTTTGAAGATACCTGGCTGCCTCGGTAACCTGGCACGAGAGACAGCAGTCTAATGCTTCGCCTCCTTTGAATGTACGCTTCACATTTAGAAGCAGATCTACCAAAAATCTAGTCACATGGACATGAATGAAATACGGAGAGTTTTTCAGGAGAAACATCCTGCGGAGTTTGCTGTTAATGAGCCGATGGCCACTGCAGCATCATCATTTGGGAAGATTTGGGTAAACGCAAAGCGATGGCCGCCAGAAGCGTTAATGGACACCAAGTTCCTCCTTCCAGCTCAAGGCTTTTTGTGCACCGTGTCAGCAGAGGAACCTATGCTGCAGATTCAGGTTTAGACAACGTTGGGAGGAGGTTTATTCAGCCACACTGCTCACCACGGCAGAAACTCCCTGCCAGAAGGAACTGCCCGTACTCCCACAGAGCCACGGTCAGGGGCGCAGGAGGGGAGGGGGAAGTGGGGGAAGACACAGAACTCAAGATCTAAACAAGACACCACATCCAGATTCACTAACTTCACCATAGGGGGCTGACAGAGACCAAGGGCTAGCCAGGCTCAGTGCAACCAAGTACTACACTACCCACCTGGGCCTTAATCTCAACCTACTCTAATATGCAGAGCTACACGATGGCTGTGTCAGCTGTGTTGGAGGGAAATAGGTGGAGATGCTTTCAAGAGAATCTCCGGAAAGAAAAGTTCCTAGGGTACATCAGACGAACTCATCCCTCTGTGGACACTGCAGCCACGGTCTATCTCTTGGCCATTCCTACTAGGTGCTGGTGAAGGTGACTAGGTTGTCCTGTTGGTCCTACTGTTCCATTATTACTATATTAGTGCCCGGGCCCCAACTGAAATGGAGGCCTTATCGTGGGGTCCTGTGCATACCCACAGCACAAGTCAATCCTGGGCCCGAAGGCAGTCTAAAAGACAAAGGATGAGAGGGGGAACAGACACGCAGAAGTGAAGTGATTTGTCCAAGGGTAGTAATGCAGCCAGCTGCAGACCCCAGTTGTCCCTGCTGCCTCTCAGTTACTGCTGTTTAATAATATTCCTTATAACAAGTAAATAACTAAATTCCATTTCCAGGAGTGTCCCAGTGCCCACACAGCCACTTCTGGTTTCCCTCAGAGTTTTACTGTCAGGCATTATAACTCCAACATATTTAGTGGTCCTTTGTACTCCTCTATGATTGCACACTGTGTCTTAATGTGGCTGAGAATCAGTTGTCATGCACATAATGAAAAATTATACATGGAATAATGTCTGGGGACAGCTGGATCAGCAAGTTATAAATCAATCAATAGGATTTTTCCCCCCCTTGATGGCTGTATTGTTGTGGTTTGTAATAAAATCAAACCCTGCAGACTGATGTGTAACTTGATAGTCCCTCTACCTCGAGCCATTGTTTCTTTAACAGTGCACAATAGAATGCAATAGTGCTATCAACAGAAGACACATTTTAAATTAAAATTACATTAACATCTATATAGCTATATCTTGCTGCAGGGAGATACGTCTATCTATATCAGGGGCGGGCAAACTTTTTTACCTGAGGCCACATCGGGTTTCAGAAATTGTACGGAGGTCCAGTTAGGGGAGGCTGTGCCCCCCCAGCCAGGTGTGGCCTGGCCCCCGCCCCCTATCTGCCCCCCCCCACTTCTCGCCCCCTGACGGCCCCTCTGGGACTCCTGCCCCATCCAACCCACCCTGTTCCCTGATGGCCCCGGACCCCCTGCCCCTAACTGCCCTCCGCCACCCCATCCAAACCCCCCTCTCCTTCCTGACTGCAAACCCCTGCCCCATCCAACCACTGACCGCCCCCAGAACTCCTGCCCCCATTCAACCCCCCTGTTCCCCACCCTATGACCGCCCCGACCTCTATCCACACCCCCGGCCCCTGACCACCCCCCAAACTCCCCTGCCCTCTATCCAACCCCCCTCCCCTGCTCCCTGCCCCCTTACCGCGCTGCCTGGAGCACCGGTGGCTGGGGGGCAGCTGCACCAGGACAGGCAGCCGGGCCGCCCAGCTGGAGCCAGCCATGCACCGTGCAGCGCAGAGCACCGGGTCAGGCCAGGCTGGGCAGCTGTGCTGCTCTAGGAGCTCGCAGCCCCACCGCCCAGAGCATCGCGCCACCGGCGGAGTGAGCTGAGGCTGCGGGGGAAGGGGAACAGCGTGGGAGGGGCTGGGGCAAGCCTCCCGGGCCCGGAGCTCAGGGGTCGGGCAGAATGGTCCCGGGGGGCCGTAGTTGGCCCACCTCTGATCTATATCCATATCTAGAGCTCCCTGAAGCAAGAAGAGAAGGGTTAAACTCAGTCCTGGAATCAGCAGTTTTTATTAACTTCTCCTCAGGGGGGTGGGGAGGCGGGGAATGAGTTTAAATGATAGAGAAAAGGTGCATTAACAGAGACTGGTTTTGTGAACTCAAAAAATATTTTATTTTGCTCACAGACCTGCCAATTCCACGGAGTTTGCCCGGTTCTGGTTATAAAGATGAACAAAACGAATCACCGGAGGTGCTGAGAACGCGTGCCACCCAATCCTTACACACCGTCCCCTCAAATCATGCTCAAACCAGGCCCACTCCTTCCTGTTTGAAATCATGTTCATCTCGCCCTGCAGCTGCTCCTAGTTGGGTCTGTGCTAGCCACAGCAGGCTCTCTGCCCACAAGGACTGAGTTGGTCTAGGGCCCCCTGGACTGCAGGCACCAGCAACGAGTTCTCTCAGCTTGGGCGAGAGGTGCCATTCCAGACACACATTCATACACCCCCATCTCACACTGCAGGAGCCCTCCAAGAGCCTGAGACGACCCAGGTGTCTCTTAGCCATTTAGGGTGGAGAACCTTTCCAAGCTTGCCTCTCTTCAGGCTTGCTATCAAGGACCTTGGGATCACGGGGGGCCCCCAGGAAGTGTGAGATTTTTCTACAGAAACCACCTCTCCATGCCTCATTGTCCTCTTCCGCCAGCCATCAGCGCCTGTGTGTGTTATGACTAACTCCCTTTCTTCCTCCCTGCTGATCAGGGCAGTGTCTCTGTGAGAGGGGACCTTTCTCCTCTCCATTCAGTGTGTCAGAATCTCCTGGAGAATTTGGTCATCTTCATTCTTACCCTGTTTTGTGTTTCTGGCTCCGTTTTGGTGCCAGTGGCCCTCTCTTCAGGAGCATTCTCCAGAGCGGCCAGGTGTGGGGCCTGCCTCATGGCCCTGTGATCCAAAGCAGCCACTCTGCACCAACGACCCACTGCAGTTTCCATCGTGCAGCAGAGGTTCTCAGCTGACAGGCCACCTGATGAGCAAAATTGGCAGTTTGGGTTTTGGTTTCCCTTCTCTTACTGACCCCAGGGTGTACGTAGGTAAAATGTCTCCTCTGCCAGCACACAGCCAGGAAAGGCTCACTCTACTCAAAGTGCTAACGCTGTGAGACAGTCAGCAGGGACTGATAACCGGAGGAGGCGGAAACTGACTGCGGTGCTGACATTTTGAAAGCACTCAGGGATTAGCAGCTTGCTTTCCACATTGCCCCAGTCTTGTCATTTGCAGAAATATCAGATGTCAGGATTTCAGTCCCCAGCTGAGACTTGCAGTGTTAAAAACAACGAAAGTGAAGAGGGAGCTGGTACATACAAAGAAAGACACACTCAGCGTTTGCCAGCATCTTAGGGGCATGAGAGTGAAAGACTGATGAGGAGAATGTGAAGCACGAGTGGAATTTCAGAATGTCTGAAAAAGGGACAGGAGACCTTTGGGGCGTGGGAGGAGGAGGGACTGGGCAGATGTCACTGGTGATAAAGTCATCATCGGGGAGGTGGGCAATACATTTTATAGAGGCACAGTAAAGTGAAACGACTTCCTCTTGGTCACAAAGAACCAGTCTCCGCGTCAGAATGAGAACCAATGTCCTTCTACTCCCAGTCCTATGCTCTAACCACTAGACCAAGCTTCCTCCCCTTAGCATCCCCGCTTTTTTGCCATTAGATGATCAAACCCCACAGGGGATATTTTAGGTTTAGCTTAGCTCATGGCTCCTTCCAATGCATGTCTAGATTGGCTAGATATTTTTGGCAGGCGGCAGGGAGGTTAGACGCCTTTCAGCAACAAAGACTGTCACAGTCGTAAACAAAGCTAAGTGCTAGCCACAATGACTAAGAATGATCCATTTTGCTAACAACGCCTACTCAGATTCAAATTCAGAAAGCGGACCCCTGTCCAGGTCCTGGGGAAGGCACGCTGGCAGAGAGGCAGAAGAGTGAGGGTCCGGGCAGCTCACAGTGTTCTTTACATCTCCTGTGGGCAAACAGGAGAGTTTGGCTTTCTGTGAGCAGCGCCTCTCTCCAGCTCCGACTCACTTAAAATTAGGGGCAGTGGAATGCTCAGGAATGTACGTCTTTCTGATTTTCAAGGGTTTTTCCCCCTTCTCAACCCTGTGTGAATTGCCTCATCTCTCCCCCCTCCTAATGGCAGGGGTGGCTGTTGGCCAGTGTGCCAGCAATGTCTTTGTGGTGGGAAATGGAATAGACAGAGGTGAGACGAGAGTATTTTTCCTCCCCAAGCTCAAGCATCAGTTCTGCAGAGGACTCATTTCCTTCATTTACTCCCAGTTACATTTCAGTGTACCAAGCAAACTATACCGCAGTTCTGCTTGTGGAGAACGGCTGCCCATCAGTGCCAGCAAGAGGGTCAATGCCTCCAAAGGGTAATACACTTGCGATATCCATCAAATGATCATGGTTTGTAATGATGGAAAGATAACTCTCCCAGTAAAAGGGGCATCTCTGCATTACCAATGAGGCAAAGAGCACTGGAGTATTATTATGATTCTTAATAATAATATAATTAATAATAATATAATATTATATTATTCTTCTTGCACTGAATGCGATGGGATCTGCAGGTGCTCAGCAGTTATGGAATAAAGCCATATCTGGTGTGCCCAAGATAACACAAGTCGTCAACAGCAGAGTTGAGAATGGAAGTCAGGAGTCCTGACTGCTAATCCCAGTCCTAGTAAACAAGCCGTCCTTGCTGCTTCTTTATCACTGAAGTAGCTGGCTCCTTTTGCTTTGTTATAAAGTGAATAACTCTTCTGCACAGGCCTTGCTTTTACCAATCAGTTAGCCCTGGTGAATGACAGGCAGCAGCTATGTCAAATCATCAGGTCTAATTTACTCATCAAGTGAGACTGGGGGTGGGGAGTGAAGCAGTAACAGCGAAAGCTCATCTGTGTCTGGTTAAATGCTTCCAAACAAGAGCCTGCCTGGGTCCAGCTGACTATCTCCAGTGCCCCCTGAGTCCACTGGGGCTTTAATGCAGCCAGGCAGCAGGAGGAAGATAGTTATCTCAGTGTTTCATTAAAATCTCTATGGAGCAGGGAAAGTTTGGTGAAATTGCTTTGTTACTTTGAAAAGGGCGGGGGGAGAAACAACTGCAAAAGCTAAATAGCAATCGCCTTCCCACGGGGTTCTGCAGGGATTTCTGAAAGGTTTCCTGGCGGGCAATGCCATTAAGTGAAATAGCAGCCACTGTGTTTACACTGCCAGCTTCCATTTGATTAAAAACAGCAAAAGATAAAGGGACAAGTAAAATAAAGCCCAAGCAACAACACATTCTATGTCTTGGCTGCACATTCGGTCAGCATCTTCAGGTGCAATTCCTACAGGGAACCCTCATCATCTAGCAGGCCATTTACTACCAGGAAAAAGCTGTAGAGGGACAGAGAAGGGCAGGATGCTCTTTTGGCAGGATGTCAAGATGGGCAGTCATGTCAGGGTGTGGATTCTGTCTGGTGGCATGGAACTTGGTCATTCAGACAGCCGTCAGAGGAATGCCAAAGGTATCGGCTCAGCAGTGCTCCTGGAAAGCAAGGGCAGAGGAGGTGAAGGGAGGGGACCTAACCCTAAATATCAACAGAGGTGTCTTCAGATCTCAAGGCTGCCATGACGACAATGGAATGACCCACACGGGTTTTGTCTCACAGTCATGCATTGGGTCTCCGGTTTTGTGTCTGTAGGAATGAAATACAGTGTCTCTCCTCACTGAGTTAGGGCCAGTTTTGCTCAGAGAGGTACTGGAGGTGCTTGGGGGAATTCTAAACTGGAACCTACCATCTGGAGCCAAGTCTCTCTTGGCCAGTGGAATCTATTGGGAAGACATTTGGTCCATTGTTGGCGGAGACTGTCCTTGCCTCCCCGCATACCCTAACCAGAGAGATTATCTGCTTCATGAGAGAAGCTTTCGAGCCAGGGCCTGACAACTGCTCGTGTCTTGCTCTGTCTCCAACCTTTCTTTCTTGATGGAGAAGAGGCGATGGGGCTTTCACTCTTTGACCTCTTCCAATGGGACAAGGGAGTTCCAGGAAGTCCAGCAGTAACTGAATGTCCTTGTGACACCAGGAGCGCCGGACACTCCAGTCTGAACCAAAACCCTCTGAAGTTATTGAGATCCTTTCCACTCAAATCTGTTGGACCATGCCCTCGGGGAAGGGATGGGCTTCTGTAGCAACCTTGACTCAGAAATGCCATGTAGTAGTTTTTGGATAATGGAGTGAAGGCAGAGTTAGAATCAGACCCCACCAGCTACGCCATGAGACAAACTGGCAGGTGCAAAGGGGTCATCTATATTAACCCTGCCCAGAGTACACTCACAATACAGCAGGTGGTATTGCAGACTGGACGACCAAACGGATTGGCTCCCCCCACACCAAAGAGGCACTGTCTAATATGCCTCAATAAATGTTCATGTTGAAGCACAAATGCCACACACGTCCCAAGGTCAGAAGCAATACAAATCCTAGCAGCAGTAAAGTGCAATCAATCTAACTGTATCACACAAAAAAACCTGAACGTGCTCCCAGTGGGACACTGCTGCAAAAAGATAAAAAAAGAAACGAATTCTAAAAATATACTAGAACACGTTAGTGCTGGATCCCTCTGAAAGGCCAGGAGCTTCGAGTAGGGAAGAGGTGGTAGAAATGCAGGTGGCTCAGCACCACAGAGGAGCTGCGACTACCCAAGCAGAAGGCACAGAGAGCAGATTTGAAGAAGGGCTGGGTAATTTTAGATCAGTAGAATAAGAGGAGTTGCCATATGTGCTAGGATTAGAGCTGGGTGAAATTTTTCAGCCAAAATTTTTTGCAGTGAAAAATGCATATTTGGTGACACCAAAACGTTTTATAAATTAGTGTCTGTTTCACCAAATTGTTTTGTTTGGGGGGAAAATATCTGGGGAAAAAATCCAAACATTTCAATTTTTATTAAAGACACAAACAAATCATTTAAAAATGGTCAAAATCTAAATGAAACATTTTGTCTGATAAAACTAAGGGACGCATCTGAAGAAATGGTTTTTTACCCACGAAAGCTTATGCCCAAATAAATCTGTTAGTCTTTAAGATGCCACCAGACTCCTTGTTATCTTTGTGGATACAGACTAACACGGCTACCCCCTGATACTTAAAACTAAGGGCTGTTTTTACTTTTTAGATTTGCTATAAATTTGGGGAGAAAATATTTTTGGTTCAACCTGAAATAATTTTTTTTCCTGATTTTTCAGAACTGCCTGTCAACCAGAAAACTCTGTCATTCACTCTGTTCTAGGTGGGACAAATGGAAATCAAGTCTTATGTTTCAGGGTACAAGATGTTCATCACAGGGATCAGGAAGGATCCTTCCCCCCTCATGTACAGGTCTGCATAGATGTGTAGGTGAATTTCAAGAGGCAGTGTAATTACGTAAGCTGGAATCCTGGCCAGGACAGCAAGGTCAACACCACAGGGCAACGGAAATGCTGCAGTTTGATTCTCAGGGGATGGAAGCAACCATCACTTAGAGTTTTGAATCTGACAAACTTAAATCTCCAAGAGTATCTTCCCCTTCCCCATTTGCCTTCTGAGCTATCCTCTTCCTGCCCCGCATCCTGATAACACAAGTTTGTTGTGTTGCTGTAGGTATGCAATTGCTGTAGGATACCACAGCTCAATGGTGAAGTAGACTAAAGTCATGTAACTACCAATTCATAGATACACAAGTAATGCAAACCAGGTGTCAAAAACACTGCAAAGAAATAAACATGTGACAGCACTGACTGGCATCTACTTGTCCTTCTGGAAGGAGGAGAGGCTAATAGGGAAGGTGTACTTTCTCTTATTTGCTGAATGCAGCATCCTTTCCTGCATGCCCTCAAAGCAGTACATAGTACCATGTAAAGGAAACAAAATGCAAGATACAAAACCTGATATAAGAACTTGAGGCATTTCCTCACAGCCACAGTGGACATGATGTGAGTGAGAGAGAAGGCCCTGGAGAGCAAATCTAGCTATAGAATCTGTGTGAAAGAAAGGAATATGGAGTGTAAAATCAACAGCTGATAAAATAAAACAACCCTGCTTTTTTTTAGTGAACGAAGCAAAATGTTTCACTCTGAATGTTAGCAGCTGCGAGTTTGTAACTTTAAATAAATAAGAAAATGGAGTGCCCTAAAAATTAAACTTCTGGAAATAAGAAGGAAATAATTGAAAAGGGGAATTATTGTGAGTCGTGTGTATTAGATAATCTTCTTAGCTTGCCTCTCACTTGGCTTTTCCAACTCTACTGCACATGCCAGTCCAAAGAGTCACATCTCACACTCAGTCCAAAGAGAGACTCCTTGTTAATTTGCTGTGCCCTGCTCCACAAGCAGCTCTGGCTGATCAATTAGTTCTTGTGCCAAGGGGTCAATCTTATTTTAAGCAGCATCAGATGGGTTCACTAGAAAAGAACCTACATGAAGATCTTGGCAAATTATTTTAATTGCCTCTTGACAACCTGAATGCTAATGAGTGAGGCAAAGCAGGTAAGGAAAATGGGACCTACTGGTTAGAGCAGCGGGGCTAGGGAGACAACGACTGGGAATCAGGATTCCTGGATTTCAGTCCCAGCTCTGGGAAGGTTTGTTCTGTTGGTTGGAACAGAGGCCTTGGAGTCAGGACTCATGGGTTATATTCTTGGTTCTTGGAGGGAGCATTGTCTAGTGATTAGAGCAAGGATGAAGTGCCAAAATGCTTGGATTCTGTTTCTAACTCTGATGCTGATTCTCCTGATGATTTAAGTTCTGTGCCTTGTTTTACCCACCTCCAAAATGGGTATAATTACATTTGTCTGACAAAACTGCCATGAGGCTTAATTAGATAAAGTTTCTAAAGCACTTTCACACCCTTGAACAAAAAGTTCTGTAGGTGCGCTAAGGGTTGTTGGGTCTATCAAAGGAAGGATTTAAATATAATGCACTTCTGAAGGGAATGATCTACAATTATTGCAAACAGCAATCCAATTCTTCTTGGTGGACTTTTCAAGACAGAATGCCCGGATGCATTCTAAGGGGAATATAACAATATATAAATTCACAAAGTCCCCGTGATGGCGGCTTCCAGGGGAATGTTTCCTTTTCTGTACATTAGTGCGCTGTTATTCAGTAAGAAGTGGTAAGAAACCTTATTTTTTTCTAGTGCTGAATAACCTTGTTGAAAATTCATCAGCACAAAGACTGTCAGACGACTTCCAAAGGTCTGTGCCGTGGATAAAGTTGATAGGCTTAATACATACATGTGATGCATCCTTAGCTATGTCACAAGGTCATCTGTGCTGTGTGTTGTAGGGGCAGAAGCTGAAGTCTATAATAGTTACATGAGAGTTTCCATTACTTTCCGATTCCTTGTCACGCTGACAGAAGAGTCCAATTGAACTATGGAGCATCAGTCAGAATGATGAAATAAAATAAAGTCCAGAAATTCCTAAATTTACTATAGCCACCTTCCAAATATTTTCATTAGTAAGGAACACAATCCCGAAAGGCCATGAACAAATTGATAAAATGACAGGAAAAATCCTGGCCCCACTCAGGTCAATGGGAGTTTTGCCAGGATTTCACCCAGTGTGTTTTCTTCTACATAAAGATCACATTTTCCAAACTCTACTTAAGCTGCTATGAGCTGAGATGAGGCTGAGCTAGCTAGTATCTGGCTGGATTGTAACTAAGGACACCATGAAATCCACTTTTCAAACATCAGAGTTCCCATTGTGCTAAGCGCCGTACATATACATAGTAAGAAACCTCCCTGCTCTTAACTGCTCAGTGACGAAACAGACAAGATAGAGACAAGGAGTGGGATTACCCAATAACTTGCCCAAGGGAAACTGTGACAGTCAGAAATTGAACCCAGCTCTCTTGATTTCCAATCCAGGGCCTTAACCATGAGACAACCCTTCCCCTCTAGAGCTGATTAATAATAACGACCCCTGTTGTTATTATTATTTCTGATAAGATTAGAAATATACTGATAACGGAACATCGTTCAATGTGTCATTCTAGTCCTGCAGCGTAAGGAGCCATGAATTCCCTTCTCTGGGGTACTCCTATACAGGGACATTCTCTTTAAACAAGCCCCTTCTTTTACTTATTCTTTCAGCATAGGTTGTCTGTTTGAATCTCTGTGGGCAAAGCCCCAACAGCTGAATTGGAAATGGCAAGATGTTACTCTGCACATCACCCAGTCGCCTCCAGCCAGCTGTGCACTAACCCTTGAGCCATCAGAGAGCATTATTGCATAAACCGCTCAGATATCTGCAGCAAGGTACTTCAGACTGGATGAAACTGTTTCACTCTGTGAAATAGGTTTATGTTGGCTTCAAGCACTAAGAAGAGCCATGTGACATGATCAATATTGACTTTGCAAATGTTTGCATGTGGAAAATGAAGAATTTCTGGTGAGCTTTGCCCATCTTGGTCAAGGTCAAGCTTTGGAAATTTCCCTCAGCCAGCAGAGTTGTGCAAAGGAGAGAATGAATGAATTCCACCCTAGAGCAAAATGCACGTTTGCATGGGTTTGCCTGAAACGCAGATTTGCCAATTACTAAGCAAATGAACAGGGGTTGTTGTCACAGTGAATGATAGCCTGGACAGACTAAAATCTATTTTCATTTTTTGTTGAAAATGACAAAAAAAACAAAGTTGTGAAACTGTCGAACGTTTTCCTGTTCTGCAGATGAAGCAAAATTAGGGTTTTTCCCCCACTGCTGCTGCACATTGTCCCTCTAGTTCCAGTTCGTAAGTCCCACATGCTGCCCTGTACACGACTCTCACCAAACCAGAACTTGCTACTTAACGCCTCTTGGAGCTGACACCTTCCTAAATTTCAAATAATAAACTGTGATTGACTTTGATTATGCAAACCTGTCCAGAATATTTAGGGCATGACCCAAAGACAAGTGAAGTCAGCAGGAGATTTTCCATTGGTTTTGATAGGCTTTGGATCAAGCCATTAGTCTGGTAAGGAAAAGAAGTCAGATGAGAGATGGGAGGGGTATAAAAGAATTAATCATGTGGCCAATCAAGGACTCCTGTTTAAAGAGGAACCGTAAGAAAGGCAATATCTTTCTGCACATAATAATAAATAATAATACTTAGCTCCAATACAGCGCTTTCCATTGGTAGTTCTCAAAGTGCTTAAAATGTCCCATTTTACAGATGGGAAAACTGAGGCACATAGCAGTGAAGTGACTTTCGCAAGGTCACCCAGCAGGTCAGTGACAGAGCTGGGAATATAACCCAGATTTCCTGAGTCCCAGTCCAGTACTCAAGCCACTAGGTCATATGGTCTCTCAAAGTAAGTGACCTATGGAACTCTCTGCCACATGATAGTACTGAGGCAAATAGCTTGGCAAAATTAAAAACAACACACTGGAACTCTATATGAAAAAGAATCTGCAGTGAATTTAGCTATGAAAATAATACAGGGATTATTTATCCTTACGCTTCACTTTATAAACTGATCAACAGCTTGGGTGAGGACCCGGCTTGTTTTTCTTTAATTTTTATCAGGAAGTAAACTAGCACAATTTTGGGTGCCATAAAAATTAAAAATTAAATTAAATTTAAAAAATTAAAAATTATCCTCCTCCACAACACCTCCAACCCCGCCCACTTGCAATCCTTCATCTGCTGGAGAACCCAAACTCAAAATGAACCTCATATTCAAGCAAGGGCTTTTGCATATCTAGGTTACTGCTGAGACCAAGGCAGAAGTGCTCAAATAGCATGAGAGAACCTATTCTTGAGAGAGTCTCAGCCCACTTTTGCAGATTCAAGGGGTCTGGACAAAGGAAAGCTCCCACTGAGTCAAAGATTTCACCCCAAACCTATGGTGGTTGGCCCACTTTTATGGATCCAGTCCTGTGAGGTACTCGGTGCCCTCATCTGTTGACTTCAAGGGGGATGCTCAGTACCCTCGGGAAATCACGGCCCCTACGGTAAAAAGCAGAACTCCTCCTGCAACCCACCATTCCTGTTGCAGTGAAGGGACATAGCACCTTGGAAAATCAAGCTTTAGTGGAAAGGATTTCACTGAGGGGTGATTGTAGAGAATGGGGCTATTGTCATTAATCAGGAGACCTGGCTGAAACTTTTCATTCACAGATGGTGGGGGAGAGGGTTCCTGATGAAAATTGGCATTTCATAGAAACAATTTTTTTGTGTTGAAAATGTTCATTTTCCTTGGCATTTACTGAGTTTTAATTTAAACCTTTTCCCCCCAGGTGTTTGGGTTTTTTGAGGAAACCGCCCAAAAACGACAAGGAAAATGAACAGCTTTCCATTTCAATCAAAAATGTTCACAACCTCCCTCTTCCCACAAAAAACCTCAAACTTTCTGAGCCAGTTCTATTAACCTGGCATTATTTACTTCTTTGTAAAGGTTTTGCTGGGAAACAAACCAGTTCAAAAGACACATCCCAAGTTTAACTTGACTCCAACTTCACAAGATCAACTTTCTTCGAATGCAGCTGAGTGCTGAGCCTGAGCTGAAGGGGGAGGCCTGCAATTTCTCTAGGTGCTTTCACTGCTCGGTCTCCGGGAAGCAGCGTAACTGTCTCTGTGTTTCATGAATACTGTTATCATTGTCTTGAAAAGACAGACATGCAAACGGCACTGGAAGGAACTTTGTTTGCATTAGTAATTGGAAGTGTGCAGGTGGCAAGCTCGCAGGAGAGAAAGCTCCTTCCGAGACAATTTGTAGCAAGCATTTCATATGATGTGTCTACAGCATTCGAACATATTGTGCTGAAGTCTCTATTACTTAAAAGCTTGCTCAGGCATTTGTGTTCCTTTCCCTGTTATACATGAAAGAAAACATCAGATAAGCATCGGCAGGGAAATAAATATGGCTGGAAAGTGTCACCACCAAGACGATGGCAGTTACTATAAGAGGAAATGATAACTTCCACTGTGGACACGTGGGAGAGAAAGAGTAAATAAGTTTTCTGTCCTTATTTTCTTCTCTATGCATGAAAAAAAGTAACAGAATGAGATCTGAAGCGGCGAAGGGTGGTGAACTGGGTTGGGTGTGCGCTACAGGGCAAGAGACACTGGGGTAGAAGTAGCGCTAATATAATTATTTTTTTAACTAATTGATCCTTTATTGGATGCTGCAAGGACAATATATAAGGTGTTGTGTTCATCCTATCTTAAAGGAATTTTTAAATCACTGTTTCTAATAATCCTGTCTAAGCTTGACACTCAAATAAATTCCTTATTATTGTAGGGTCCTGATACCTGCTGAAATACAGGCACACACTGGGTCATGATGGTTGGCTGCTTGTAAATGAGGTTAGGTTCTTCTTGTAGGGTTACTCCTGAGGATGATTTGTTATTACAGGGTTTGCTTGAGCATGGAGGTGGTGGGTGAATGAGCGGGTGGGTGAGGTTCTGTGGCCTGCGTTGTGCAGGAGCTCAGACTAGATGGTCATAATGGTCCCTTCTGACCTAAATATCTATGAATCTGTGTAGGTTGTGCACAAACTTCTCTGCTACGGTCGGGTTTGCTCAGAAGGCCCCTAAACTCACTACGGTTTGGTACTGAAGGTTTGCCCAGCAGCTTATTTACTGGGAGGTTGTTCAGGAGTGCTGGGTGAAAACCTGTGCAACTCTTTGAAAGTCTCTACCGTTTGAATAAAGACCACTGGTAACACTTTAAACTGCAAAGCTCCAGTGTCGCCTAAGTTCTTTTTAACAACTACAGGAACAGGTGACCATTTAATTACCTGTTAATTACTATGTAGTAAATGGTCTGATAATTACATAGCATGAACCATATTATTACTGGATAAATACAGGGGTATTTCTTTCTCTGATACAGCAACATAGGTCTCACAGGAAATACCCTGAGCTGTACAAAGTGTAATTACATAATAATCACAGTGGGACTGCAAATCCTTTACCGCTTCAGGGTTTTTACCAGTAAAATTGACTCAGTGACCATGTTACTCAAGGGTAATTACAGGAGAGGTGTGTAATGGAATTTAAAGTGTAGCCACAGAATTGGTACTCATGTTAGGGGAAGGAGGTTTAAAAGTATCAGAAGACTGGTGGGGATGCGAGCTGTTCTTTGAGTCCCATCTCTCAGAGGCTCCTGAGGGTGTGCTGGAGGTTTCCACTCTCACCTGGCCCTGGTACAGGTCTCAACTGGGACCACCAGGGAGGGATAGCTCCGTGGTTTGAGCATTGGGCCTGCTAAACCGAGGGTTGTGAGCTCAATCCTTGAGGGGGCCATTTAAGGATCTGGGGCAAAAATTGGGGATTGGTCCTGCTTTGAGCAGGGGGCTGGACTAGATGACCTCCTGAGGTCCCTTCCAACCCTGATATTCTGTGATTCCATGATACTGATTTGTAACTCATCCAAGAGCAGGGTAAGATGCTTTCTGATGACCCTTCATGGCAAAGGGGTATCTTCTTACATCTCTGTTTAAATAGACACATTCATTATAAATGGGCAGAAAAAAAAATTGCTTTCTAGAGAGCCTTAAATACTCCTCAAACATTGCTCTGGTACATAATGAGAGCGCTAATGAGTTGGGCCACAACCTCTGCCCTTCTAGCTCCAAATGAAATGATGAGGATCCTCTTTTCCTCCAGCTTCTATCCTGTAGGATTTTGCACTGGGAACCTTTGAGAGAGTGAGATGAAGCGTGTTTCAGAACCTTAGATAAGTCAGTTCTCTTTACGGCAGACTCCCCCTTTGGGCATCGGGAGGTCCTGCCCTCAAGCTGCAAGGACAAAATAAGATGTGTAATTCACCAGAGTAGTAACCACCAGTGGATCTGCCACCAGGATTCACAGGTGTCATCTCTGCCAGTATAGACAAGGCTTAAGAAGACAGGAAATTTACAAACCTAAGTCACTTGTTTCATACTGCCATGGTCAAAACAATCGCCACAGACCATTGGGCAAGGACTTGGAAATGGCAGTCATTACTCTTTTGAGGTGTCCAGCAAACACCGTACTTGGCAAGCTTCCCCTCTGGTTAGGAGCAGCTCAGACTGTGATCTGCTCATTTGGGCTTGGACTTAATTTCAGCTTCGTTAGGTACTGATTTTGGCAGGGATGTTAATTTTATTTTGCTGGACTTTAGAAGAATATTACTGACACTGACTGGTAGAAAGAAGGCCCAGTACCCATGTACATGAATACCATTGCACGTACTTCCACTCCAACACACACTCATACACACAGAGATGCAAACATACACACACCAGGCTGTGGAATCCACTTCCAAATGCCCTACACCATCTCCCACACACAAAACAAAATGCAGTTTATGCGCTAGAAGCAGAAAAATAACAGTTTTTTTAAAAAGCCTACACAGAGTTAAAATCACAGACTCCAGCAAAATGATGGAAGGAACCATCAAGTCCAACCCACTGCACTGAGCCAGGATCAAGTGAACCTGACCATCCCTGACAGGGGTTTGCCCAACCTGGTCTTAAAAACCTCCAATGAGGCCAGAGATTGCACAACCTCCCTTGGAAGCCTGTTCCAGAGCTTCACTCCCCTGAGAGTTAGAAAGTCTTTCCTAGTAGCTAACATAAATCCCCCTTGCTGCAGATTAAGCCCATTACTTCCTGCCCTACCGTCAGGGCACATGGAGAACAACTGATCACCATCCTCTTTATAACAGCCCTTGGCATGACTGGTAACAGGACCCCTCAGTCTTCTTTTCTCAAGACAAAATCTGTCCAGCATTTTTAGCCTTTCCTTTTGTGGCAGCTTATGTAAACCTTTTATCTTTTTTGTTGCTCTCCTCTGGATTCCCTCCAATTTGTCCACATCTTTCCGAAAGTGCGGTGCCCAGAACTGGACACCGTACCCCAGCTGAAGCCTCCGCAGCGCTGAGTAGAGTGGGACAATTACCTCCTGTGAATTTTATTAGCTTTTTCCCCAGCTGCTTCACATTATTGACTGATATTCAATTTGTGATCCACTCTAGCCTCCAGATCCTTTTCAGCAGTACTAAGCACCTCGCCAGGTATTCCCCATTTTCTATTTGTGCATTTGAGTTTTCCTTCCTATGTGAAGTACTTTGCATTTGTCTTTACTGAATTTCATCTTATTGATTTCAGACCGATTCTCTAGTTTGCCATGGTCATTTTGAATTATAACCCTGTCCTCCCAGGTGATTGCAGCCCCTCCCAGCTTGGTGTCATCTGCAAATTGTATAAGCGTCGTCTCAACTCCATCATCTCACCTCCATTAATGAACATATCAAATAGTATCAGACCCAGGACTGACCCCTGGGGGGCCCCACTCAATATACCCTCCCAGTCAGACAGCGAACCATTGATAGCTACTCTTTGAGTACGGTCTTCCAATCATTTGTGCACCCACCTTATAGTAATTTCATCTAGACCACATTTCCCTAGTTTACTTATGAGAATGTCATGCAGGGCCATGCCAAACGCCTTTTAAAACCAAGATACATCACATCTACCGCTTCCTCCCCACCCACTAGGCCAGTTCACACCTTTCAGCTCGGTGCAGTCTGCAGTCCTTGGGACTGGCCGCCAGACAGCTCAATACCAGTGCAATTAATTTAATGAGAAAACATATTTGGGACTAATGTTCTGCAGTGCTTTGGATACCTGCTCCTTGTCAGCCATGAGAGCTTTCTTCACATTCAGCACCTAAGTACTCTCAGCTCATATGTTTCAATGACTCCCGCTTCTTTGAATGAGCTGTACCTTGAGTTGTTTCCCCCCCCCTCCCAATACTGGTTTGGGAATGTGCTTCTCAAGAAGCAGTTTAAGACATTTTTTTGTGGTTAAAAAAATACTGAAAAAAGGTTAGACTGCAAAAGCGAAGTTTGTTAGCATCCCGCGTGAGCCAGGGAGGGGAGCTGACGGTTCACTAGGGGCAGGTGCTGTCACAGAACTGACAGTCAGAGTTTTATTGATGCTGGGAGGCCAATTATTTCTAGATCAATTTTAATAGGTATGTCAGGGGGTTCTCCTGAGTTGACCCTGCCTGAATGTGGCTGACCCTGCCTGAGCTGCAGATAGGACATCTATCCTGTGTTACTTGTGTCTCATATCCACTTCATTCAATTTTACTGTGGAAAATAAAAATTAGAAAAGAATTCATGTGTTTGTCTGCTGATGATGCAGACACAGAAGCTAAAAGCATAAGGTGAGGGAGATACACCCAGCGTTCAGTACAGATGCATTTGCTTTGTCCATGGGACACTACAAGAGTATGGGGTAACTGACCCTTGGAACAACCTACCAAGGTGGATTCTCCATCATTCAGAATCTTTCAGTCGAGACTGCATGTCTTTCTAACAGATGTGCTACAGCTCAAGCAGAAGTTATTGCTGGAGGAGTTTACTGGGTGAGGTTCTCTGGCCTATGGTAATGCAGGAAGTCAGACATAATGGCTCATTCTGGCCTTAAATTCTATGAATCGTAAAGATATTATCTGACTCATCCTCTTAACACCCTCAGGCGGCAGGCAGGTAGCATCAGAGCGTGGGCCAGTGCCCCTCTCTGGACAGACTCCAGTCTGTCATGTGTGAACCCAGCTGTTGTTTCCCACATGCTTCTAAGCTCCCTGGATCTGGCTAGTGACAGGCTCTGGGTTCCTCGCTCTGGGTCACTCAGACGCACTCCCATGTGTAGATCCCATGCCTGACACCTTAAACCCCAGAACCATGCCCCAGTCCGCCTGGGCCCACACTTGCTTATACACATTCCCTCAGAGTTCTCTCTCCCTGTGGAGCTCAGAGCTCCTCAATTAATCATTTCAGGGACAATGTGTCGGGAAAGCAAGGGAGAGACGGTTAGCAAACAGATTTCTTAACCACGGGCACTTTACTCTTAACAGAAGTGTAGCTCCATGCTCATCAGTCTGTGAGTCAGTCTTCTTGCATGTCACAGTGGCCTGTTCCCCCCACTCCACCCCATAGAGGGAATTTTCCCTTAAATATACTCTCTGACCCCTTTGGGACATGTCCCTGAGGAACTTCAGCCTTGTCCCTCAGCCAGGTTTCTGAGGAGGAGCCAGTAGTTGAGAGTTAATCTGAGTTGATGGCGCTCGATTGCTCTGTGCTGGTGTCTTAGACAGTCGTTCAGTGAGGTGTCAAGCCCCTACTAACAAAGTGGATGCTCTAATCCACACTGGAGGCTGCAATACAACAGGAAGGTCTTGCTCCAGAATGAGGGTTGCAATACAAAGGGGAGACCCTGAAACAAAATGGTGTGCACAAAACCAGATGGTGTTTGCTTTCCCATCAGGAAGATGGGCATTGTAATACCTGCCTGTGACAGGGTGGGAAGGTCTGTATCCAATTGCAAAGGCACATAAGTTAAGGGACTTACCCAAGAACCCACACTGAGCCAGTGACAGACCTGGGAGTGGAACTCAGATTTAGCACTCTATCATTGGCTTGCTGGGTGACCTTGAGAGAGACATTTAAAGCTTCCCTCACCTCGTTTTCTCCATCTGCAAAATCAGGAGGATCGCACTGCTTGAGGGTGTTGTGAGGCTGAATGCATGCAAAGTGCTCTGAGTTCCTCCGATGACATTGCTATAGGAAAGCAAAGTTTAATATTCCAGCCCTTTCTACAGAGCAAACACTCCTGGACAGGCCATTTCTCACTCCCTGTTGTATTCTAGTGGCTTCTCTGGTGGAAAAAGTGAAGGCAGGAAAGGCAGAGCAAAGCTGGGCTAAGGGACAGGCTTTCGAAAGCAGGGCTCAGGGAGTAGCATACCCTGGCTGTCGATCCAGCTAGAGATTGACTCCAGCCTATTATTAAGGGAAATGTCGTGTATCCATAAGAGAATCAGAGTGGTAATTGGATCCCATTTGTGCACAGTGCCAATAGCAGTAAAACCCTAATTGCCCTCAGCTGGCAGCAGAAAGAGCCTTTTTACCAGGAAGCCAGGGCTGCTGCCTCTGTCAGTCTGTGGAAGAGTTGGGGCTCTTTTGGAGAAACACACAACTGCTTTTCACATGCCAAAAACTGCTCAGCCCACACATGCATTGATTTCATGCTGCCTTGACTCCAGATCCAGCTCTTTCCAAGTTCCTTGATCTCCAGGCAAAGTGGATCGACTGTGGAGGTGATGGACTGTCTTAAAAAGAAGTTTTGAGAAACGTCCAAGGGGAAAGAAAAAAGCCAATTGCATTTCTTGTGCCTCGCACACATAAAAAAGCTCCTTTCTCCCTGGTGTTATAAAGAGGGTCCTCCAGCTGCTTTGCTGTGATAATTAATTGGCATGCAAACCTGAATCTGGCAGAGGCTTGTGCGGAAAGATCACAGAGGTCATCCTAACAGCCCAGCTCTGAGCGAATTGCCATAAAACGCACGTCATTTAGGAAGAGCCTGAGCATGTAATAAGCTGGGTAGCTCTCATATATATGGGACCTTCCAGCTTTCAGATCTCCTTATAAATACTACCAGGACAGGATTTTTTTCGCTCAGCTGCGAAGTAGCAGCAACTAAAGACATTATTTTTTCTGAAGAAATAAAAAAAAAAAAATCTGTGATAACTTGTCAACAGCATCTCCAGCTCCCCTCCAACTGGGCAATGGGCATACAGTACATGTACTGCGGCCTTCTCAAACAGGCAAAAAACCCGAGTGTATTAATTAATTAGTCTTCTCTCTCATCCACACATGCACTTACTCTTTACTCCTGGGGGAATTCTGCGCCACTGCACATGCACAGAATGTATGTCCCCCGCAGATTTCTTTGCTTCTCTGCAGAAAAAATGACTTTCTGATGGGGAAGCAAAAAGAAGCCACAAGAGCAGTCATGCAATGTGACCATCCCCAGCAGCATGTTTCAGGTGCAGCCGGCAGAGAGGTAAATCACTGTGGGGCAGGAGGCAGGACTAAGGAAGACCCAGCTGGTGGCTCCTACCCTGCGCTGGGCTCATCTGCTAGTCCAGGCTGGGCTGGGGAAGAGGAAGTCAGCTGTGTCAGACCCACCTCCTGGGATTTCTCCCCCAGCTGTAGGAAACTCTGCAAATCCCCTGTCCCTGCTTCCTACACCCATCGCTCCTCAGCTGCAGGGGGAGGGATCACTGTACAGGGAGCTGCTCCCCCATCTGCCCAACCCCCATGCATCCAGACCCCCTCATACCCAGACCCCCCTGCTGAGCTCTATCACCCCCACACCCAGACACCTCTCCTGGTGAGCCCCAACCATCTTCACCTCGACCCCCCTGCAGAGTCCCATTACCGTTGCACCCAGAACCCCGCAACAAGCCTGTGTGCATCCAGATCCCCCCCCCAACACGGATCCCCCACTGAGATGCCCACACCCAGATTGCCCCACACAGAACCCTCCCAACCCACATCTGGATCCCCCCACACTAAGCCCCTGCACACTTGGGTCTTGCGTGGCTGAGCCTGCCTACCCACACCTTGTGCACCTGGAATGAAGGGGCAGAGCCCTGGGATGTTTCTGGGGCAGGTCCGGTCCTTGCGCAGTGTCAGGGTTGGGTGCAGCCTCACCGCTGAGTCCATGTCCTGGTGGGGGAGAGCTGTACAGTGATCTCCCACCTCTGTGCAGCCAGTGGTCTGTGCTCCCCAATGCCATGCTGGAGCCTCCACATTTATTTGAGAAATAAAATTTGCAGAATTTTTCAGAATTGTAAAATATTGTGCGCAGAATTTTTATGGTGCAGAATGCCCTCAGGAGTAACTCTTTTTCCCACTTATCTAGGGCATGTTCAAGTGAACGAATTGCAACTGACTTTTGAGCAGGCCCATACTGGTCTCCTGTACGTCACATACCTCCTTTTCTCTTGTAGGTAGTGCAATGCAAAAAACACCAACCAAGCAATACCTCCCCCCAACCAGCTCCATGAATGGAAAGCTGCAGCTAAGAGATCATACATGCACAAAAACATCAAGCTCTGGTACTCTTGGTGACTGTAACTGTGTCCCCTTGCTGATGTAGTCTGTTGTACTTCACACCACAGAATCAGAGAACTGCAGACCTCAAGAGGGTATCTAGTCTAGTCCCCTGCGCTGAGACAGGACCAAGTAAACCTGGACCATCCAGGTGTTCATCTAACCTGTTCTTAAAAACCTCCAGTGATGAGGATTCCACAACCACACTTGGAAGCCTATTTCAGAGTTTAATCACCTTTAGAGTTAGCAAGTTTTTCCTCATATCTAACCTAAATCTCCCTTGCTGCAAATTAAGATGATCGCTGCTTGTCCTGTCTTCAGTGGGCATGGAGAACAATTGAGCACCATCCTCTTTTAGCAGCCCATAACATATCGAAAGAGTGTTCTCAGGTTCCCCACCAGTCTTCTTTTCTCCAGATCAAACATTCCCAGTTTTTGTAACCTTTCTTTTCAGGTCAGGTTTTCTAAACTATTTATCATTCTGGAAACTCTGCTCTGGACTCTCTCCAATTTTCCATATCTTTCTTAAAATGTGGCGCCTTGAACTGGACACAGTATTCTCATCTGTGCTGAGTGAAATGGGACAACTACCTTCTGGGTCTTCTATATGACACTCCTGTTAATATACCCCAGAAAATTAGCCGTTTTGGTGCCTGCATCACATTGTGGACTCACATTTCATTTGTGATACACCATAACCCCCAGATCCCTTTCAGCAGTACCACTGCCTAGCCAGTCATGCAGTTGATTTTTCTTTCCTAAGTGTCGTGCCTTTCCCTTGTCTTTATTGACTTTCATCTAGTTAAATTCCATGGAGTCCATGGCCATTTGCATTGTCATAGCAGATGGGTGCGGGGAGGGGGAACAGCTGAGGATGCCTGGTGTGCTGACAATGTTTAGCAGGAAGACAAAAAGGAGGGAGGACCCCCAGTGGGGAGGAACGTGGCTGGCAGGAATCTGCAGTGAGGAGGAGAATGGATGAAGGTCTGTAGCCAAAGGATGGGACAGCCTGTCTGCTCTGGCCTGTTTGAGGTCTAGACTCCTGGGTTAGGACCCAGCCAAGCCAACCTAGCCATAAGACCACTCCTGTGAGCACGGGTTGGAGGGTCAGGCCCTACCTGCCAAACCAGGGAGCAAGCACACTCTTAGCACCGGAACAAAAGTGCTCTTCCCTGCCTGGAGTGAATAGGGAGGAAAATGAGCTGGCTGACCAGTTAATAAAAGCACAGCTCATTTCTGGTTAACTTGAGCATGTAAGAAGCTATTTTAGGCCTTGGACAGAGGTTTCAATCAGCAGAGAGTACAGCCATTATAAACCTGCAAATCAATAGACTTCCCGGTGAGCACTTAAGAGAGTTTGTCTTTCTTTCCTTTTCTTCTGTCCGCTGGACTCACTGCTGCAGTATTGATGGGCTGTTCACAGGCAAACGCAAGAAGCTGGGGTAACACGCTTGTAAGGAGATGAAAAGAGTGACAGGCACTGCTGCTTGCTGAGCTACACTGTGGACTTGAAGGGCCAGACCCCAGCGGTTGCCAATTGGCATATCCCCACTGCAGTGAATGAAGCTGTGCTGATTTACATCAGACAAGGATCTGGATCTTTCCACTGGTATCATCTGGAGATGCAGTGGGGGACAGAAGTGGCAGAAATTTTCCAGGCTATTCAGCCCCAAGGAGTGAGTGAAGCTGTTCATTCAGTTGCAACAGTAGGTATTGTTTGCGGGGGGGTGGGGGGGGGAGAGATCAGTTTGTCCCTTTCCGAAGGAACACACCTAATCCCCGTGAGCGATGCGGGAGGTACAGGACCTGTTTGTTCCAGCAAGTAGGCCACAAAACCCCACATGGAGATAAAACTCTTGTGTTCAAGGTTCAATGGCTGCAACCTTATAAACAACAGCCACACAGATCTACCCCCCGCCCCGCCCCGTGCAGTGACTGCTACCCCTTTACTGTGTACCGTTGCGTTGGTCCCCACCTGCTGGAAGCTCAGCCCCACGCCCCCGAGCACAGCCTCCTCCCCCATCCACAACCTACCTTCAGGATTCAAACTCCACACCCCAGGAAATGTGACCTCTTCAAGCTTCTCCTCCTAGGCTCAGTGCTATGACCTCTCCCCCTATCTGTCAACACTTCCCCCCGCCCCCAACGTCATCTTGCTGGCAGGGCACCAGCCCTAGCTGCCTCCACCCCAACCTGTCAAAGCTGTGATCACAAACACAGTGAACAAAACAGGTCACTACGCAGCTCAGCAGAAACCTGGACACCAACCGGCTCTGCTAGCAGCAAGTTAACGTCCCAGCCATAAATCCCTTCATCCTGCCTTCTGTACTCTCAACCCTTGCAGAGCGGTGGGTGGATCAGCCTTCTTCCAGGGAAGCCAGACCAAAAGACCTGGCTTCTGCCTGGTAGTCCTGTGTGCTCTACCCCTCCTGCGGGCCTCCCTACCTTCTTCCCTTGGATCCCTGCTGATACGGGCAAGAGCTTGGGACGGAAACATCTCCTAGTTCCATCAGATGGTCCCAGCAAACCTGCTCCAGCTGAGGGAAGATGCAAGACCCAGAAAATAGGGCTGAAAAAGATCCATTAGGCCTGGTGGACTTTCCCTTTGGCCAAGGCAAGTTTGAGTATGTTTCCCAATTGGGAGAACACCCCCCTTTTCTCCTCCATGCAGGCATCCTCAAAACACCACCCAGTGTCCTCTCCAGGTCAAGGCTGAACTGCTCTGGCAAGGGCATCGTAGCAAACCCACCCTGCAGCTTCCCAGCTCCACCGGCCCTGCAGCTACATTCCACAGCCTGTGACTATTCAGCTGCGCCGAATTCTCTTCCAAAAGAAGGACTGGCTAAAGATCAGGGACTCTTGTAATTCTACAGTGGGACTCTTGGATCCCCTTAATACGCTTTGTTCCCCTCCCTCCTCACCACAGGTAACATCTCCTCCCACTGAGTCTGAAAGAGGCTGCCTGACATTATCCAGTGCAAGATGTGAAAGGGCTTAGAAATGATGACGCACCCCTCGGAAGACGAAGCTCACACTGATGAATAATCAGTCACTCCAACCTGCCACCGCTTTGTTTACGGGAGAGTGGTAGAACGTGGGTTCCACCTCTACAACGCCCAAAGCATTTGTGTGATGGGGCCTGCTCACATTCACAGCCCACGGCAGCTCACCTCAGACCTCACTGACATCTCAGAGGTGGTGGCCCAACTCTGGCCTACTTGCGTGAGTCACTGCAACCCAGCGGGGCTGGGCTTCAAATGTACTGTGCGCACCCGATGGAGAACGAGGCACCTGGCTGCAGTAAGGTGCAGCCACACCATACGTGAATGCAGTGGAGGAAATGGCACCATTGCCAGAGGAGATTGTCCTCAGGGAAACGCACCGCAGAGACCGGCAGGGCATTTCAAAAAGATGTGGAGCTACGAGTCTCGCTTGCCCCTTTCACAATGGAGTGGTGCCCCTTTGCTCTGCATTCGTGTAGTTGTGATTAGGCAGGGTGCCCCACACAGCATCCACGGAGCAGAGAATTGCAAGTATCAGTAACTCGCTATCATTGTCAAATCCACCTGCACTGTTAATACAATTTAAACCAGCCACCTCTTGAGGTAAATTTACTGTCTCCCAGTAAATTTTTCCTAACCTCATTTCTCTCACTCCTCTCTGCTGCTACTGGAACTCCCAGATCTGCAGCAGATCATGATGTCTTAGCAAAGCAGATCAAAGAGGCAGTTCTCTTCCAACTGCTCAGGGTTTTCTTTTAAACATATTTTAGCTCTAATTAATTCCTTTGAAGCCTCTGGCATGCACCATCTGATTGCTCATCCAGCACCCCCTATCCTATACCCGCTTTTTGAAGATGGGGGTCATTTCTCAGTGGGGCAGCCGACTATTTTGGTTCTTGTCTATTCATTTTAAATTCTTAGTGAACTGACCTGGGTTTCGGGGTGGAGGAGGGGGTTCTGGATTCCAGCTGACAGCCCTGGAGAGTGAAGCCCTCTAGGCAGTACCAAACAAGGTTCCCACACTAAGTGTCTCAATTGATGGAGAAAGTGCCTATGAGGGGTGATGTCCCATAAAACTCAGAGATGGACACAGGCAGACTGGACAGAGGTGGAGGATGATGCTTAGACCCAGTCAATCCTTGACCTCTTTCCCCACTCTCAAGGAAGGGTGCTAATTAGTACCAGCTGCAGTGTTCATTTGCGATGTGGACACCTGTCCATTAAGAACAGGCCTAAGACACTGACCACATTTCAAACAGCTATTCAGAGCAGCAGACTGCACAGAGAGCTATGCTGCCTTATGCCATAGAAAGCACTTACAGGTTTAATTACTTTATTCTAATCATAATAAAAAGAAAGCTTCAGAGAACTCAGTGAGCGCCAGACATGCCCAGACTACAAAAAAAATGCCCTCTTTTTCTTTTAGCCTAGCCAGTAGGAAAAGAGGATATTCAGCATTTTGCAAAAGACACCATGTTTTGCAGAGACAATCATTTCTGCCTTGTGTTAAAAGCCCCATTACAACCTTTGTGTCTGGCAGCAATATGGAATTTTAATTATTTCTTTCTTTACATGCTCTATTGTAAAATGATTATGACAGCCCCCCCAAAAGGAGGTGTACATTTTGAAAAGCATAATTGTAAACTATGCCTGGGTGAACACATGCCTGGAGTGCCACACACAGAACAAATTGGGGTTGCACACAGATAAACATACCTGATTTTATTTGCCTCAATGGGAAACCAAAAAGCCTTGCACAATTAAATCCACCACCCCCGACTAGTCTTTCTATTCACGTATATACTTTTATGTATATTAAACACACTCACTTTTCTATCTTTTTCCTACTTACCAGCAGAATATTTTCTATTCCACATGAATTTACCTTAAGAGCTGCTTTGCAGCTAGTGGCTCACAGATAAATCTTGTTTTCTGGTTTCCCTTTATTCAGTAAGGTGCGGGAGGGAGAGAATTTTTGCCTAAGGGGGTTGGTTTCTAAAGAAAAACAAACTGTACATTGAATGCAGCATTTTACCTGTTCTGCCTCCGGGAGTCCAGCCTTCCAACACAAATCTGCAGGGTCTCTAAGGTAACGGTATATGGCACCAATGACATTCAGAGGACAAGAGGCGCACCTCATTACTACTGATAAAGGATGAAGGTACTGAAGCAGAGGCTGGGAGGGGGCGCCTGGTTTGGAAAATGCGGAGAGGCACTGTATGAAGGGAATGAGCCCAGCACTCAGCAACCAGTGCAGATTCTGTATTCACAGTGCGCCCCTCACAGATTTGGACCAGAATAAAAATAAGTAAATTAAAATCTCTGGCCAGGACCCTGCAAACACTTATGTCTATGAGCAATCTCACAAACTCTCTGAGACAGGGCCCATCTTTTTGTTCTCTGTATGGGTGCCCCGCTCAATGGGCTGTTGGTCTATGGCCTGGACCCCTAAGCTCTCCCACAATATAAACAAACTTTAATACTATAACAACACTGGACTGCTCCAATGGACATCTCCAAATGCACAAGTCAGTGTTTGCAGAACTGGTGTCTACTCATGTATCAGTGGAGTCTACTTAATGCAAAGAAAATAAAGTATAATTTCCAGAGAAAAACTCTCCCTCGAAAGTATGAAAGTCTACAAATGAACAGGTCTGGGTACAGCCACTTAACCCAGGCCATATTCTTCTTTCTTCACTTGTTATATTCCCACTCAAGTAAGTTCCCACCAAGTCCTCTGGGTTTTGAAACAATGATGTATTGTTAGCTATATATAGAAGTATTAATATGCTAGGTATTTAATCAGAATTAACTATCTCAAAACTAATTTAATGCCAGGGTGCATTAGTACATGTCAGGGCTCCAGGCGTTTTCTGTTACTGCAATACAGTCATTGAATAGGAAGACTTTTTATGAACAAAGGGGAAACCAGTTACCTTTGGATTACAGGATGTATTCAATATATTGCCCCAATACTTGAATCTGGCTGAGTCAGTCAGGTGGGCTAAGGTAACTATACATCACCTTTTTGCTTCCTTGATTCCCAGAGCTATTGGGGGTTGATTTGTCCCTGAGAGGGTAGAATAGCCCAGATGCCGTTCCAAATGACTACATCAGCTGGTAACAGCCCCAGTGGGGCCTTTTTGCTATCCAAGGGTTCTTGGGATGCAGCAACACTCTGGCCCCAGACACATCTGGAGGGAAGGAGAGACGATAGAGCGCCTTTGTCGATGCTAAGGCATGCAGGGTCCCCCCTGCCAGGACAAAGCTCGGTCACTTTGTTAAGGCAATTTACGGCCCTTTTGACACCAAATGTTCCAGATGGGCTGAAATGGGAGCCAAAATCTGGTCCCCAGGGTCTTTGAGATGCAGCTCTTGTTCACTGGCAGGGCTATTGCTAATGTTCAACAAACACCTGCACTGCTTTAAAATAATAATAGTAAAATGCATGCTGGCTGATCACACTGGACACAGACCCATTAACAAAGATAGGACTGAGGAGCAGAGCGGCTCCGGGGATTAACAACCAGATGGGTGGAGCTGATGTTCTCAGATGTAGCAATTCTTAATCCCCGAGGAAATACCAAGATTGTTCCCCAAGGCCCTTATTGTTAATATACACTGAGCAGGAAAGACATCGCATAGGTGTACAGGTGCGTCTATGGGTGGTGTAGTGTCAACTGCTACATTCAGAGCATTTCTAGAGAATATTAATATTCAATAACTTCGTTTCGTCCTATCTCTCTGTACCATTCATCCCATAAAGTATAGGATCCACATTTTTCTCTCTTGCTGTGGTTAAATCTGGACTGACTCCAATGTCTGAGTATGAGCGTCTCTGTGTGCATATGCACAAGTTCGGGTGGGTGTGTGTTCGTGTGTCTGTGCGTGTGCATGACAGAAATAGAGGAAGAAAGACACATAGGTAAACAGCATTCAATCCATATGAAACAGTGTGGGATTGGAACAGAGGTTTTGTTGTAGTCCAGCTGAGTTTGATTATTTGTTTGCAGCTCTGCGGTACAATCCATGGTCTTTCACATCCACCTTCTCTATTACCAAAGCTTATTTCTCTTCATTTGAATCTTTCAGGGAGTAAACACTATAGAAATCTTTACTTTTTGGATCTGTTGTGGAAAACGGAAGTGTTCCAGCCTTGAAAGCTTTACTTTACTTATCCGTTCTGCTTATTGCAGCACTAATGTAACAAGACTGCAAGACAATGATTTGTAATGTTCACTGAACTAGACAAAAAAGTACAGACGAGTCGAATAGTCTTAATGTCTAACCATATAGTACTTCCAGGCAAAGTATAACTACTTCCATTGCCTCAGCCTCGTGTAGCAGAGAGCAGAAGAATTTGAAAAATGCATGGCCTTACATATGTATGGCATTATTTAAGACAGGATACTTTACTCACTGCTTAAAGACAGAGTTGGTTGCTGCCCTTCCATGCAGAAGTGATGGGAAATGCAGGGAGACCCCACTGCTATTGTAATGTTTCTTCCCATTTAATGCAGCTCAGCACAGCAATATTTGGTATTTCTCACACACTGTAAGAGCAAACTACTAGGGCCCGGGACGTAATTTGGTGTCCCAATGGGAAGCTGAGCAGGTGAAATCAGTAAGTACCTATATAGGGTATTTGTCTTAAAAGGGGGGGTTATATTAGATGTTGGAGCAATATTTATTTTACCTAGGTTTCCTTCCCTGAGGATGCTCCATCCCAGTTCACACCCCTTAACCATCACTGGAGTTTAGAGGAAGATCTGGCCCAGACTGTGTGTATATACATATATCCTCTTATTTATTTCATCAGTTTCCCACAATGTACTAGTTTCTATCAAACATCTACTCTCTACCAATCTCATCCCCTGCTAGAATTTTAACCTTTTGTGCCCCAGTGTATGAATCATGAACCATCTTGGGGGAGGTCTTCATTTTGTTTGTGTTTTTTTTTTTAACTTAAACAATTGCAAGCCCTTACTAGGATTTAACCTAGGGAGTGAGAAAGAGCTGAGTGGAAAGCTTCTCCCCCCCAAAAAAAGTCTCTGAGGCAGCCAGCATATGGGGAGGGGAGGGATAGCTCAGTGGTTTGCGCATTGGCCTGCTAAACCCAGGGTTGTGAGTTCAATCCTTGAGGGGGCCATTTGGGATCTGGTGCAAAAATTGGGGATTGGTCCTGCTTTGAGCAGGGGGTTGGACTAGATGACCTCCTCAGGTCCCTTCCAACCCTGGGATTCTATGATTTAATGCAGATGAAGAAAATAAAGGGATATTCAGAGTTTAGGTTTTACTCAAGTTAGGGTGGACAGCTAAGGTCAGAAAGGTCCTTTAGCCAACAAAAGTATTTTATTGTATTCACTTATTCAGTAAAAGAGGCCAATTAACGAAAACTCAAATCTTTCTGAAAACTCCTTAATGAGAGTTAAGAGCTAAAAGATAGAAGTCAGCTGGTGAGTTTCAATTCCCAGATATCTTAGAAGCACAGGCTGAGCATGAGCCTTCAGGGGATTGGGACAGGATAGGAGAATTGGGAGAGGCTGGCTTGGATCTGGAATCTCTCAGCACAGGCTATGTGGAGGCTGGGCAGGATGAAGGCCTGTTGATCTGTGCAGATCCACTAGCATTCTGTGAATCACTGTCCTGCAGAGCCCTCAGGAACAACCTAGTGACTGTCGCTTCAAGCAGCTTTACGGCCTGAGGAAGGGATACTCAGTTGGACGAGGGGCACTGGACTCGGCCCTGGGTGACTAACAACCATGGATTTAAACCCAATTATAGGGTTCGGGAGATGCACCTTGCCCTTTCATTTTTGATTCTCATTATAACAGCATCCAGCTCTCACAGCTGAGCTGGACTGCAAAGCTGAGGCTAGGAAGCTGTTCAAAGACCCACAAATGGTAAAATCCCAGCAAGAGCCACATCAGTCAGGCCGCAGCAAAACTTTGTGACTGTCAGCGCGGTAAGGGATGTTAGAGGCATCATGCTGACAAGGACAAAGCAGCTGGAGGAACATCCTTGAAAAGGTGTAAGCGAATTCCAGTACCAAAATAAAAATTACCAAGCATTGTTCCATCTTGGTCCATGCTATCTCATCCTTGAGTTTTGATTGATCTACGCTGGAGAACAAACTATGAATAGCTATGAAGATCAAAGGGTTTTCTTTCATTAGAACATGCTTACATTTGTCTCCTTATGTGCTGTATATTGTACAGCAGTTAAAGATGCCTCACACACAACTGCAGAGCCACTAGAATTCTAGGCTTACGTTTATAGAAGTGACTACTGATTTTAGGTGCCTCAGGTTTTGGGAGCCCAACTTGAGATATCTGAAAGGGGTCTAATAGTCACAAAGTGCTCAGTGTGTACCTGTGATGAGATGTGCTCCCCACACCTACCTTGAGAGAGTTGAATTAGGCCAGGTGGGCCCAATCAACCAATTAAGCTGCAAATGGGGGAGATTTAGGCTGTGTAGAGGGCGCTAATTAGTAGGAAGCTCATCTGTGAGGGAACAAGCAAGGCTCCTATCAAGCCAGGATTCTCGAGGGAAGAAGCCAGCAGTGTCTCTCCCTGAGGTAAGGGAGAAAGAAAGGGGGTAGAAACCCTGGTGCAGAGGGTCTTTGAAAGACTCCCCTGGAAGGGAAAAACACAGTGTGACCTGCCTGAAGGGCTGAGTCACGAAATGGCTGTATTACATCTCCATGAGCGGGAGGAGAGCGGCAATGATGGAAGAGAAGAAAGGAGGTGCTGAACTAGATGGAGCTAATCCCCAGAACTGCCAGAAGGAAGACCCCCCATTGGTGAGTAGAGCACCCCATGACCCTTTACGGATGGGTAAATTGCAGTACTGCGTTGTTACGTTATTTCATCAACTTAATAGACCCAGTCAGCATCTAAGCCAGAAACCAAATGCAGGAATCCTTCTAGAGGCTTGCTCCAGCTACTGTCTAATGGTGGACAACACTTCCAGACTGAACCTCCAGAGGTCAATCACCAATACAAATTTAAGACTTCGCTACAATCACTGTGGGCACTTCTGAGCCAAGCCAGGAGAGCAAACTCATTGTGGAGCGGCTCTGCTGAAGTCCGTGTACTGAACAGATCAACTCAACCAAAAGTACAATGGTGAGAAAAACAAATAAAAACACCACCTCAATATCCCAATCCTACATTCTACTGGATCTATTGAGATCATTTGTCTGTCATCCTAGTGGGCAGGACAGAAATCTGCTGAAGGCCTGTTTGTGCAGTGACAATTATCAGTGGTCATTTGATAGTTCAAGTAGAAACATATTGCAATGTTTTCCTGAATAGTGACATATATCTGTCAAATACCCTTACCAAACTGCCAGTGTTATCTTCAAACTACTCAGTAAACCTTGGGCAATTCTGAAATATCATAACATTGGTTACCTGATATAAAGACCAGAGGAGAAGGCAACAACTTAGACACAAACTACTGACCTAGGCAATGTGCCTAGATCACAGAGTGGTGTCCCAGATACAGGACCACTGACTGGCAACACAGTTAATGAATCTTGACATTACAGGGATAATAAATGATGAGTCACATTTTAGACAAAAAGCCTATGTCAGCTGTCCAGGGTGAGGAAGACTCTCCTCTGACTTACTCCCCTGATATCCCAGCAGCTCAACAATACCCTGTAACACTTTGACAGTGTTATACCATTTGTAATTAAGCCACAGCAATAAACAGGAATTTGCTCAGTGCAAGGCACCTATTTGATTTCAGACGCATGTGTACAAATGTAGTTAGCTACAGATGTAAGTATTGCTAATAACAATAGGACTTGATGACACTATCTGCTTTGAAAACAACATGCAGTTTGGGAAGTAAATCTTAGCATTCCATCAAATGTCTTAGTATGAACTGGTTAGATTTCTTGTGCTGGAGAGTGTGACTGATATTCTGTCGCTAACTGAGCCAGCTGAGGCTGACATCTCATCTGCTGTGTAGGCGGGGCTCCTTTTCACAGATATGAATAACTTCTTGAAGTTAGGAGTGACATTTTTTCTGAAGAGGGTTTATTAGAGAAATTAATCAGGATGGAGACTGCATCATGAAACCCTATAATTCTTTCTCAGATAAGCATCTGACTTGTTGGACTACTCAGCGTCCATGTAATGTGAATTAATTTGCCAAGATACATAATATTGTTCCATGGTATAACTTTAGTAATAAATAAATATAATTTGGAATAAATGGAAAACTGCTTTCCCACACAGCAAATGGTGTCGGTGGAAAATAGTATATTTTCCTAAATACTATAGTAAATGAGTGCTGCACTAAATTTGATTAGGCTTGTGGATTTATAGAGGCAATAGGCAAACTCTGTACACTCCTAGCAAATGTCTTACATAAAGATGATGGATCAGAGTTCTCATCGGCTTACCCAGTGTTCATTTTTAAACCCAAATTCCCCTCAATTTTCTGCAACATTCTTACCCGACAGAAGACCTTGCCTCTAACACAACCCCAGGCTTATTATTATTAAAATTATTTACTTGTACTGTGGTAGCATCAAGAGTCGTGGACCAGGACCCCCTTTTGCTAGGTGCTGTGTCCCAGTCCTAAGCACTAATCAATGCTCTATGCCTGTAGCCTGATCCCATTACCATCTTCCTCAGGGACACTAGGTAATCCAAAGTGCTGCCCTGATGGGTTGTTTTTATTTTTAATATCATACACTGTACATGATGCTGAGGAGAATAGGGAGCATTTGAGATCCCAGGCTAACACTTACACTGCAGTCTGATCAGAAACCAACTCTATCAGTGAGATGCTAGAAGCTCACAACCCCTGGCAGAGGCTAGATGGGAGACTCTGATGTGAGCCTGAATTATTCTGAACAAACTAGTCACAGTGAACAGTTTAATGAAGGATTTATCCCCTGACTCTAGTAAGAAATTAGAACGTGGGGTTTTTTTGTAGCTTTTTTTTTCAGATTTGCAGATTTTTTACCAATACGTTAATTAACCATAATAACTTGAGGAATGTTGTAAGTGAACACGTTTCAGCACATGAATTGCTCAATTCGACTGTTTCATTGAGTATTCAGAACTTGGTGTGTCTGATCACCTAAGTCAAATGAAGTTGTTCCTACTCCTGAGGCCAAAAAGAGCTTCTGAGATGGCCCACACACATTTATCATCAACACGCATGCATATGTATCACAACATGGATAGTTACCGCATGTTTTCTGACTGAGAACATTCTTGCAAACATGCTTACTCAACAAATGTTCGTGAAGAGCAACTGAGAAGAGTCCTGAATAGAAATGAAAGGAATCGGTAGCTCTCATTGACACAAAGGTTTGTGATTTCTTTTTAGCAGAATTCTCCCAGCTTAACTTGCACTAAAGTAACCTTTGTGTCCAGTCTGCATGAGAAAAAAGTTCTACTGTAAGGCAGAAAACAATTATGATAATGACTTCAGCAGGCGTTGCTGTATGCTTCTGTGTAATGAAAAACTGCATCTAAATCAGGGAAAGAATAGTGAAAACCAAACTCAGTTTTCTCCGCAGTCACCAAAGCTGAAACACCAACAATCTAGGTTGTTTGCATATTGTACTGTGTCAGAGTGCCACATTAATACATTGATTATTATTACACTTTTCAGGGATTGTTAAGACTTGCATGTTGCACATAGAATCTGTCTGCAGTTCAGAGCTAGCAACCACAGTGTGTATATGATTAGTGACATATTGTATGAAAGGGACTAGAAAGAAATATGTGAACAGCAAAATACTTTGTTGGACAAACACCCCAAAATCTGGATGCTTCTTGAGTTTGCAAAACCAGGCTGCAAATCTTGTTGGGCTAGTCTTTCCTGTGAGATTTCATGTTGCTGATCAAACCAAAAATACTGCTATATTCCTGGGGAACCCAAGAAGGCAGAGGAAGATTTTAAATACAGTAGAAAGAGTATACAAATGTTTTGCAAATCACAAAAAAAGTTTAGATCAAATTTCAGAAAAAAATTCAGGTCAGTTTTCATTTTATTCAAAGCTGTTCACCCACCTTTCCCTAACTGAAAATTGCTTAACTGTTTTGAAACCTGGACATTATACTATAATGTTCTCTTTAATTACTCCTTAATGATGATTGCAGCCTGGCAAAGCCAACACAATATGAAGCCTTCGTCAGACACTGCACCTTGTTTATATTGTGGCATTGTCCCGCAGTACCGTCTCCTCATTGGTGCCCATCATATAGGACACACCTCTGCCCTCGGCAATAGGTTTTTTGCTCTTACTTAGCCCAGATCAACAGTTAAAACAAATCCCTATCAACAGACAGAAAATACCTGTAGTGTCTCCCATTAACTTAGGTGGACGGGCTTCTTTTCCATTGCTCTTGTGGCTGGTGTAGGGTTCCGTTGTGCTAATCCTGCCAGGGTTGTTCTTGTGTTTGTTAAGCCCTGGCACGGGTGATGCTGTGAACCCCTTAGACCGTACAGTGGTGGAAGTGGTGGTGGTGGTGGTTGCCACAGTAGTCGTTCTGGTTTGTAAAGCGGAAGTCGTGGTGGTGCCATAATTCCCAGGGAACGTACTGGTTTCCATGGAGTCCTCTTCCCCTGTTGGGCCCCATACAATTACTTCAGGCACCGTGGTGGGCCTCCTGTCTCTGTGATCAAAATTGCTTCCTCGGAGGTGCCTTTTCCCCCTTTTCAAAGGAGTCTGCTGGTCTGTACTCTTGCTGCTCCCATCTACAACAGAAGGGGCTGGTTTTGCAGTAGCAGAGTGCTTGGACTGCATGCTTTTATAAAAGCCTGCTAACTGGTCTGTGGCTTTGTGTGGCCTTTTTGAATGATATGTTTGTATTTGCCCATGAGATCGTTCCGGATGAGAAGAAACATGGTTCCAAAAAGGGCCAGGAATCCTCAGTTGCTGTCCATTTTTAAAACTCCACAAAGGACTATGGGACAATCTATGCCAGTGAGAAGGCCTTTGCAGGAGCCTAAACCCTTGGCCTTGGGCTACAGATTCACAGATGGTGAAATCCATGGCTAGTTGAAACATGGCTATTAATATCCAAGCATGGCTTCCTACCGGGCAACCTGACCTGCGGACAGACATCGAACTGTATTAGAAAAAGAGAAAGAAAATGATTTATGTAACAGATTACAATGCAATGTTTGTGTATCTATTAGAGTAGCATGCCAGGTTTACCCGTGTTGAGAAGAAAAATCGGATAACCAGACCAGAAGAAACATAATGAAAATGACTTCTGTAGCTTCAAAAGAATAAGCCATCTGCTTTTCTACATATTAAGGGCAACATTTTCAGAACTGACCTCAAGGTGTCTTAAGTTGAACCCCCAAAACTTGGGGCATCCAAAATCAATGTCCAGTTTTGAAATTTTGGCCTAAATATTTTTTTAAGTAGGGGTATGAAACAGGAACAGTACACTGCCATGCTTTGAATGACTCAAGAATGGATTCTACTTTGAAAAGTCCTTAGCAATATGTCCAGTGTGTGTGCATTTCTGACCTCAGCATTCTTAGCTGAACTGTATATTAGCTAGATACAGTATATAACCCATAGTCATGCTCCCAAGCCTGTCTCTTTATTCGCAAACTTAAATCTAACTCGAGTGGTTAGAGGCATTTCCAGTCATGGCCGGGTTGAGAAGGAGACTCATGTTACTAATCCTGGCATAAAAGGCTTGACTTCATCAACCCAAATCTACCTTTAAGGTCCAGATCCTGCAACCGATGGTGTGCACAGACCCCTGGGCCTCACTGACTTCAAGGATACTCCACGCTGCTTGTATGAAACACATTGCAAATTTGGGGCTGCCTTTGTAGTTATGAAGAATAAACATTTCACTTGCTGGTAAGATGTCTCCCCCGGCTTTGTGTGTAATTAATTAATTATCAATGTACAGATTCACACCAGAAACGTTCAATAACAGTGCCTTAACAGGAGTCATTTTCATTCTCTTCCCTGCCTTTAAATATGTTTATCTATAAATTCATATATTTTAATTTTTGCATCTCAAATGCAGGTTTTCCATATCAAATTCTTTTTTTCTACATAAAACAAAAAACTTTTCCCTACGTCTCCTTCTTATTTATCTACCTGGAGTCCATGCCCATTAGAAGTAAGGAGATGAGACAATTAAATAAGAAGGTCAGCAGCAAGAGTTTTCTGAACTCAGAGACAGAAAATATATCAATGTACAACAAATTACTTTTTCTGAAACTTCAGGGTTGAATCCAGTAAGATGAAATTCTCTCTCTCTCTCTCTCACACACACACAAATTGACTGATCCATTTTCCCTACCTGCAGCATTCTCACAAGCTCCCAAAGTAGACCTGACATTACACGCTAATTAAATCCAATCCCAAATCCAGGCCACTAAAGCCATAAGGAAAGTAGCCCACAGGAAATGAAACCTCATTCTTCTGCAGAACGTCAGTGGTGCTGATCTTCAGGAACTGTGCTGTCAGCAATGCTCAAATTGGCATGGCAACATTCTAGAGCTGGGCACATACCTAACTTCATTCAAAATACAGATACCAATAGCTATGCCAGGGACAGTCTAGCAAGAGTACCAAGCTAAATGCTGAGGCTACAGTGTACCATGTATACAAGCACAGTTCCAATACACAGCTTTAAAACAACATAACATTATATTAATGATGCGTTTAGTTTCCTTATGGGATCATGTTTATATCCTTCAACCTCTATTGTCAACAGCATCTAGGAAAATTGACTTAATGGGTCACTTCTCTCCTTTCTGTGATGACGTGATCCTGGAATAAAAGGGTCTGTGTTTCCTTTTTACATTGCACCTCCACGGGGCTGTAAAACATTTTATGAAATGAAACAGAACGAGACGGGACAGAAAAATAGATGAACTACAGCCTGCTGACTGTCCATAACGAATGGCCAGATCTGGCATGATCAGAGAGGTACACAGAGTTAACACAGAACAGGCCAGGGAACTGACAATATTCTATGTGATGTTCTCTTTTTCTTAAGGAAGTGCATGGAATGCAAATTTGTTAATCAGCTCCAGGCTAAGAGTGGCTGCACTCTTGCTCCTCATGTGTAACCCACTGTTATGAACCAGGTGCTTCAAACAGAGCAGCTATCTCCGGAGTTCATTTACCAGGCTGACCTGCTTGGCTAAGCACTGCACTTCACTGTATATTACATCATTAACTACCAGTTTATGTCCCTGCAGTACACCCTGTGCTCTAGGTTTTATTAAGGGGTCTGGTATGTTACAGACAATAAAGAAAGTGCAGTGGGGTGCACTTCAATTTTAATTAGTCTTTTTACATGAAACGAAGAGCTGCACCTCGCATTGAATTGTCACCGTAAGTCACTTTTTTATTTTGAGCTGGTTTAAAATACTCAGACTTTCTTTCATATTGAAGCATTGCTTCTTCTCCACTTTTATTCCAGGACTACAAAATTTTGAGTTTTAACCTGCCCCCCGCCACTAAAGTTTTACTTAACTAATCTAAAGTAGTTTGCTAAAACGATAATCAGCGCAATGTCTTAGATACATGCCCATATCCTTTTCTCTAAAGAATCATTGGGCCAAATCATAGATTCATAGATTCCAAGGCCAGAAGGAACCATTGTGATCCTCTAGTCTGACCTCCTGTAGAACATGGGCCACAGAACTTCCCCAGGATAATTCTGAGAGCAGATCTGTTAGAGAAACATACAATCTTGATTTTAAAATGACCAGTGATGCAGAATCCAGCACGACCCTTGGTAAGCACTTCCAGTGGTTAATTACTCTTACCGTTAAAACTCCTGAAATCCTTAATTGGTTTTATACAGCATTTACCCAAGGAAAGCTGGGACTGAAGTCAGTGGGAGTTAATGGGTGCCTTTCATGAATAGATGGACTAACCCTTTCCTGCCTGACATCCTGTGCAGTCATTCATGCCAGTGCAAAGCAGAGGCGAATACCTACCATTCTCTTCTGGTAACACTCTGAAACCCACGTGGTGCCTGAGTAAATGAAGGTAGATAAGACTAAGGCCCAGACACTCAGAAACAGTCCACCACTGGTTTAAAAAGCTACCTCTCTGCATAGGGCCATATTTTCCAAATCACATCCTCCTCCTCTTTCTTAGAAGTCACTGTACTTGCAAACAGAGCTGGTCAAAACTTTTCATTCAAAACTTTTGTCTTCTTTAATCTTTCCAATTATTCAACAGAAAAATGGAACACCCCCCCCCAAATGTAAGGCTGAAGGGACCTTGAGAGGTCAGAGCAAAATTCACGACAATTTTTAGACGTGATTTAGATGCTCTGCCCTCATGCTTTGCCCCCACAACTGAAACACAAGCACAAATCTGAGTCCTTTCACCTCTGAGTACCTGATCGTGCCCCATTCTCTTTGGCTGAAATAAGGAAAAAATGGAACAAAAAACTGTGAAAGGAACAAGGCAGTGAAATGAGGGAACTCCAAAAAACCCAAAGAGAGTTCATTTGGGGGGGCGTTCCATTTTTCTATGATTCTAAGACCACTGGAAAAGCAGAGGGGAGGGCATTACAACAGCTGACCAGCAGGGATGGGCAGAATAATGAAAATGCCTTAAAGAGAGACAAGAAGCTTGGCTCTGATGTGGTGGAGAATGGGAAGTCAGAGCAGAGATTCAAAGCAGGTGGAGCGGTGTGGTTAGAGCAGCGCTCTGAAGTAACACTCAGTGCAATAGGAGGAAAGACAAAGGGAGCCGCCAAACTATCCCCGGGTCTTCACAGTGGCTGCTGCATTATACCAGCCTGCCTCTGGATGGCTGGACCATCCTGCAGACTTGGAATGGCAGATGTAGCCTTTCCCCTCCAAGTCACTGGTGTGAGCCCAGCTCTCGCCAGCAGCAATACAAGCGGTTCTTATCTGCGGGCTGTTTGGCAGAGCATGCCAAAGGAGCTAGTCAGCTCTGCCCAGCTCCTTGTAGACGCGCCCAAATCAGATTAAAAACCACAGTTCAACTGGCACCAGATGCCCCCTTGCTGCAGAGAAGCCAAGGACGGAATGGGCAGGGGAGATAGAATTCCTGTCTCACACCTATGCGTGGCCCCTGCTGCGGAGAGGAAGCCTGTTCTATGGCTCTCTAGGGGTGGCGTCTTTTTCCCAAAACTCAGTTCAGTTTTATTGTTTTTTCCATTTGTTTTCCATACAGTAATCTGATTCCTGACTCTCTGAGAGATTTCAGGAAATGACTGTACACTCACCAGCTTTCCTCGTGTTCTCTGCACTAAGCGGCAAACTCTTTGAGACGGCTGAATTCACAGTCTGATAGAAGTATATCTCACAGCACATAATGGAGCTACTGGCCAGAGTTGTTGTTTTGTTATCAGAAAAGTTCAAATCTGTTACTTTATTCATCATACATTTTTATGGGATGTGTACCAGGGTTTGTTCTCTGGAGTTAAACATGCAGCATGGTCCCCTGCTGGATTTTCAAAGCCTAGGTTTACCATACCTGCTATGTGAAAGTAATTGTATTCCAGCATAAGGGCCATTTCCCATATGCTGCATGTCTGTGGCTCAGTCGGTAACACCCACTCTCTGCTGGTTAGAAGCCAGGAGTTCAGTTTTCCAATGAGAACATTAAACACAGATTCACCTTAATAATATTCACAGCCCTGCCGTCATTCTACTGGCATGTCAGACTCCATTTCGGTCTTTGTCTAACTTTTTAATATGATTTGGAATTTCTCCTTGCTAGGAATGAAAGATGCAGTCTGCCTTCCTTGACAACATATCCCGCTGAAGAAGTACATTCTTATGGCCTGTGCACACAAACACACATACACAGTCACTCGCTGTTTGGCTGTTTCTCAAGAAGAAAACAGGATGAGAATGATGTGCTTTTGTTAGTAGCCTGTAAATGCTGACAGCCAAGCACAGTCCAACCATACTCTGATTGTGGCCACACTTCAGCTGCAGTGTTTGATCTTCCCAGTTACCCATTCAAACTCTCCCTGGTTTTGGGTTCACAGCCTACAAGAATATGGTATATTCTACACTCCTCATATTTCCCTTGTTCTTTTGTCACATGACCAAGCTGAAATAATAGGGCCGGGTCCTCAGCTCACGTAAATCAGCACAGCTCCATGACATCCACAAAGCCATGTCAATCTACATTAGCTGAGAAACTGGCCTAATATCTCCTTGTTGCTCTGTTTCTAGGAACACCAGCGCATTAAAAAAAATTGCTAACTCCAGGCTCGTAGTTACTAGTCTACATATTATACACAAGCACACCAATAGCTGACCCTGCTGCATTGCCAAAGTGTACGCAGCAGAGTGCAATTACCTAGCCCCGAGCATGGCCACAATCCCAATACGAGTACGCAGCGTGCCAGCCACGAGCACAGCCAGCACGTTGGTGCTAGCAGTAAACCAGTAAAAAGCAGTGCCAGGATGGACACAGGAACACGTAGGCAGCTCAGAGGATTGCAAATGCGCGTTTGCTGTTTCAAGGAGCTTTAGCAGATACTAACATAAGAGTTCAGAGGAAACCAGCCTGAACACAGCAAAAATAACCACCCGGACCACATGCACAGGCTCCTTGCATCATTCCCAGACGCAATCCTGCCCTTAGAGTATAAGCTCACAAGGGCTGAGACCAGGTCTTCCTGGGGATGGGCCGTGCCTGGCACACTCCATGCACTGCTGGAATGCAAAGACCAGGAATGCTAATAATGCCTGGCTGGCTGGCATCTGACCCTGTCCCAGTTTTATGTGGACATCCCAATTAGCCTCACTTTTTACAGTACATTTGAGTGGAGTGAGGTCAGGGGCCTTTACTCTAAATGACATTTTGCCAGACAAGCAAACTGCCCAATTGCCTAATGGCTCCCCTCAAGAGGGGGCATTTGGGGTAGGAGTCTGAAGCCCCATCACCTCGCAGGAGGTAATCTTATGTGACCCCCACTCTTCCTAGGATTTCACAACAGCAGAGAAGGTAAAATGTCTTTCAGAATAAATAGCAATGTGTAGGAGTTCTGGTTGTCTAGGCAACACACCACTCCACTATTCAGAACTAGCAATGGGGAGGGACTCTGCTGCCCGACAGAAAAGTCTGTGGCAGCCACTCCAAAGGAACAAGCGAGGCACACTTCAGTGCCAGTGCCCCTTGGTGCTCTCCAAGAAGGGTGCTCCTTCCCCTCAGCCCTTGGGGCACAGTGTGTTAAGAGGTTAGAGTGGGAGACCAGAACTCCTGGGTTCTATGCCAGATTCTTCCCCAATCCATTATATAGCAGTGGGGAAGTCATGTTCCCATTCTATGCCTCTGCATTCCCATCTCTACAATGGAGATGATCACATTCACTGGCTGCTCATGAGGTTTACGGGTTAACTGATGGTTGTAAATTGCTTTGAGATCCTAACTGGGTGGCTAGCACAGCAATAGGTGGCTTAGATAGAGTCATCCTTGGCTATAAGGTGGAAATAATTAATTACCATAAATTAACATGAATTGGTTCTGTTCTGTGAGAAGGGCTCTGGGATTGGACAGCATCTTTCTGTCTACTTCAGGTATTTCTAACTCAGATTTGCATTAAACTTTTAGGGGGAACCACAGGAAAAGGTGGAACGTGGATCTGGGTAACTTTGCATCCCATTCGTATGCCTCCCTCCCTCATAAAGCAAGCTAAAGGCAGGATTAATGCATCCACCAATTACTGCCTCCCTCTTGCTCCACATCCTCAAAATCACAGGTCGGGTCCATGTTGTAAGCCCCTTTGTCAGGTGATGGTGCTCAGGATGGTGAAGAATAGAACCACTGGAGCAGCTCCTGCCTTTAGAATTAGGCCATTACTTAGCAATTTGCTAGCTACTAAGGATACTAGTCCATAGTGGAAGATCTTGATAAGGTTTTGAGCATTCTCTAGGTGGAATCCATCACATAATAAATACTCTTCGGATTAGCCCCAGACTAGCCCATCCATTCTGAGACGCAGGACTTCTGGGACATTCATCATTGTCAGTCACACAGAAATGGCTACTCCCCTCTCTTCAGTTATCCTACCCACATCTTCTTCACTGATAGCAGATCGGAGCAAGAACAGTTTTAAGGAAAACATTCTCGGCAGTTGAAATAATTTATTGCCAAATACTCCAAAGGGAGGCGTTTTATTCCATTAAAAACAGGTCAATAGGCTGAAGGTACACATAGCTGAGAGGCTTGGAGACATGGGGTCAAGTTCTAAGTTAGGCTAAACAGTCTGATGTGCTGAGACATGCAGACTGGACTATAAGGGGATGTGCTACATGCAAGAACAAGGCACAGTGGCAGAGCTGTGTGCGTGCATCCGGGGAAATGAAATAGCAGGGGGTGCTGTTGCCCAGGGATGAGATGCAATGGCAGGGCTTGCATATGTGTTATCAGTGCAGCTGCTTGGGGCTTGCGGAAGTTCAATGTTGCAATGAATTTTTTCAGAGAATTCTGAATTTCAATGAAAACAAGGAAAATACTGAATGTTTATGCAATATTTATTCCCCATTTCCCGACCAGCTCTACAGCTGCCCTGAATTTTTGGAGTTTCTAAGAAAAATTTTCATCAAAATTTTGAATTTCAATTTTTTAAAAATGGGAACCAATGTCAATGACATTTTGTATCATTCTCCCCTCCCCCCATCTTTCTCGCGATCAGTCTCTCGCATTATGAGCTCTAAATTCACTCACGTTATCTAATGCGAGGCAAAGAAAGCCTTAGCTTTCCACAGGAACCCCAACTCCTGCAAACATTCACCTACGTGCTTATCTTTAAGCACAAGAGTGGTAAGTATTTTCCAGATCAGGGGCTAACATGAGACGTTAGTGGTAACTGTCCCAATGGCTTCGGCACCGGTTAAAACTGTTGCTGGAAAAGTTTCATTCCAAGAAGAGCGTGTGTCAGGCTGGCTGTGACAGGCTTCCAGAGTACATTATCTATTGCAATACATCTTTTTTATCAAAAAAATAGATTAATTATAAACTAGCAAGAAAGCCAGTCATGAAATTAAATTATAGTGCGTCAAAGGCACAACGTTTAGGATTAAACACTGTGATAATTACAAGTCTGTTATTTAGATTTTAATTAGGTTCTTTTTCTTTTAACTGGATTGTAAGAAAGAAGGAAGACTGGTAGAAGGTGGGGGAGTGAAGGACTCTGGGAGAAAGTGGATATGTGGGAAATGTGAAGTTCAGGCCCAAGGCCAGGGGATGGTGGCAGCTCTGACAGGTTGGCTGCGTGGCTAGGGCAGAATCTGGGGATAGCTGGTAGAGAGAAGGGCTGAGGTGAGAGGCCGAGGGAGAGGGTTCAGGCATTGCTGTTCAGCTCATGCCACAGAAATGGAACTAAAGGATGAGGACAATGATGCAAATTCCTGTCCTCACTGTACCACTGCAGAGAACAGCCATGCAGTGCCCAAACAAGAGGAAGACAAGGGCCAGCATCAGCAGCACCTGCAGTAAAAGTGACTTTTCCTGCTGGGCAAGGCAATTCGCACAGGGCCCATCCTCTGGCTACCAACATTGCATCACACGTGGCTGATGCAGAGGAAATCACAGCCAGGGTTCCTCCCGGGTCGCCAAAAGGGCACACAAGGCAGCAGCCATTCCCCTATCTGGGAGAGGGTGAAGTGCGTTCTCCCTACCCTCTAATTAGCCACTGTCACTGCCCCAGGAATGGGGGGACCAAGACCCCACTCTTGTCTGACCCCTTTCTGGGGAGGCTAGCACCTGCAATTCCCTGCACAGGGGGGTGTTCCCTTTGCACATCTGAGCAGGGCCCAGAATTGGAGCATGAGGCAGCAACCTCTGGGTCTGAGCGGGAGCAAGGCTGGTAGCGTTCAAGTGACTGCAGACAGCCACTCCGTGACTGTGACTATAAAGGGCAGGGTTTGTGCCTAAACTGAGTTAACTGAAGATATTAAGGGATGGAGTTTGGCCATAAGTATTCTCACTGAGGAGTCATTAATTCTCAGTAGTGAATGAGTGCTTTAGCTCAGGATAGAGACACTGGGGGAACAGGGGTACATTGGGATATCCTCCCTAGGGGGAGTCACTTTACCCCAGCATACCGATCCCAGGGGATGTTCTCTTTGTCTCCAGGACAAAGCTACTGGAGGCCAAACTTGTCCTGGTCCCGCCGAAGTAAGTGGCATTCCCCCAGGATGGATTTGGCTCTGGGGTAGTAAGTTTGGCAGGGCTACTCTTGCTTGAAAGTGAGATGCCCCCGGGAAGGTGCCTATCTTGCTACACTAGTTTTAGCCATGGGCCCACCCGAGGTGTATTATTTACTGGAAGCAGCATTGTCACTGTAGGGAAACCCCTGCCTTCTGACAGACATCCCTTCCGACCACTTCATCAGAGCAAACACAGAGCCAGGGCCCATAGGACTGAGCTGACAGGACAATGTGGCATGTGCGAGAAGTGGTGAAAAAGAGATAGTGGGAGAAGCTTTGCTGTGAAGCCCCCTCTGCCCCAACCCTCTCCAGGGCGTGAAGGCTGATGGTCCAGCTTTTGACGCATTCTCCTTTACCTGTCCCCTAACGTCAGCCAAGGAGGTTCTTCTCCTCTCCTTCACACTAATCATTTCTGACACACATTTGGCAACCGAAACGGTGAGAATCTGCCTGTAGTGTTCTAGGTCAGCTTCACCTGAGAGACACAGAGAGGTGGGCATGGTGCCTTTGAATTGGGGGTCTGACAGCTGTGAAAATGTGCCTCTAAGATCCCTCAATAGAACTAACTCCAAGCACCTCTTCTACCTGCACCAAAAGTGTCTTCAGCGTGCCCTGGAATGGCCTCCAGCAGCCGACACATAAGGATGATCAAGCTAAGGGCTCACTGGCACTACAAGCCCACAACGACAGTGCACAGCTGTTGGTCACGGTAGCGGGGTCCACTTTCCCACACGGCCTTTGTTCCCTGTCTGGACTGGACACACCACTTGCAGGAGCGTGGCAGGTCACTGTTTCGGAGCTAGGCCACAGCTCCCTGATGGGGTCCAGGGTCGCTGCTGCGCACAAATCCACCGCCCAGGCCCAGGATTTAATTCTGGAATTAAGGATCATGAATAAATTCACCAGAGAACAAGATTTCTGCAGCTCAGTTCCTGGTTCCTGCAAATGCTGAGCGGCAATTCCTGCACTCAGGGCTGTATGGGGGAAAAGGGGTTACATTTGCAGATTTTAGGGGCTGCCAGTGCTGTCTGTTCCAAGGACCCAGAGCAGGACTGTCCTCACAGCCAAGGCCAGCACAGCCCCAAATGTAGGTGCTTAAAGCTCATTACCTAAAACTGTATTTAGGCAACTGAATAAGAGTGGCCTGGTGTCCAGCTAGGGAACCACAGCTTTTACTGCCTTGAACAGGAGCTGTGGGTACTCAGCACTAGTGAAAATCAAGGCACCTGCTTAGATGCCTGGATGTGAGTTTTGGTGCCTAATTTTAGGCTGACAAGCTTGAGAGGTAGAGCCTGTTTGCTTGGCTGGTTTGACCCTGCATCACCTTTGCTGGTATCCACTTACCTGTGCGGGGAGGAAAGTTTACTCCTTCATAGATGGCCCCTTTTTCTGCCAGATTGAGGCGTGGAGCCTTAATCTTGCACTCGTGGCATCAGTGCGTTGCTATTTTTGTCGTCTCAACTTCAAATTTATAACTTTGCTGCAGGAACCAAGGCAGGTTGACAGGGAGGGTCCCTCTGCTTAAAAACATGATTGTGTTTCATATTCTGAACACAGAGCATGGCATTTCTGAAGAACCAAGTGCCTGGCTTTCTGCTTTAAGTGATATGTTTGAAAGTTTTCCCCAGTATGAAAGTCCCTCTTTAAATTCTTCCAAACAGAGCAACTTGCTTCGATGAAGTAGGAAGTTGGCACTTAGGAAACAGTACTTTCAGGCTCTCGGCAAACTGCACTCTTTGCTTATCTTGAAAAGTCCAATGCTGTGCTTTCATGTCCAAGGCTCAAGTCTGATGATGATGATGATGATGATGCAGCCAAACTCAGAAATCTGGGGGAGTTTGAAACAAATAATTTCAAATCACTCCACTCCACGCTCATGCCAGGGCAATATCCTTTTGAAAACTGTGCTTTTGCTACAGCAGCTCCATGACTTCTCTGCTGGCAACGTTTTTTATTCCCCATCCATTTGGCGGTAAGAATGTATGTTTCCTCCCTCTTCATCCAAGGTCAGGGATGGGAGAAGCAGCCCCTAAAGCCTGCACCCATTTTTAGAGCTAAACTCAAACTGATTCATGCTTGAAGAGTCTTAAATGTCCTAGTCAACTTTGTTCACTTCCCAGCTCTGGCCTAAACCAGAAGCAGAGTGGCCAAACGCTATTTGTGCTGTACTCCCTGCTGGGGTGGGAACAAGAAGTGCTGGAAAAACTCCTAGGAAAACCTGGTCTGACTAAGTTCTCAGCCCAGTTTCTAGGCTCAGGAGGTTTATAAAGTTTGGGTCAGCAGCCAACCATTTATAGCGCTGCTTCGAAAAGAAATGACCCTTTTAAAGTCTATGCTGTAGCTCCCCTGGGCCAGCTTGAGGAAACCTACATACCCAGAGGAGCTCTTCCCCTGAGCTTGCTGCATCTGTAGTGGGAGCATCATTTAGCGATCGATAGCCAGGAGGCCTGGGACTTAGAAGTTCTGGGTTCAAGTCTTGGCTCTGAGCACCCCTAGTCCCATCACCTCCTTGTGCCATGTTTTCCCCATCTGTAAAAACAGGGATTGTAATGAGTCCCTGCCTCAGAAGGGTGCTGTGATGCTCAGCTAATGTCCTTGAGATCCCTGAATGCTTTGAGATCTTTGGAGGAGAGATGCTGTGTAAGTGTAAGGCTATTATTGCTGTTGTTGTTATTCCCTATATGCTAAGTGCTCACCTGTGCCCTTGACTGTGCCATGGGTAAATGAGTGGCATAGTGGACAGCAAACACAGCCCCAGCCCTCTCTCAGCCTGTCTGACAGCATCCCAAGAGAGGTGGCTTGTGTCCTGTCATTCTGGAAATCTACCTCCTCATGTCAGATTGGGGTCCACCATCTTTGTATCAGTTTCACAATCTGATCCCACACAAACATTCTTTAGATACGTGAGTGGTTATCTTATGGATCGGAAAAGATAATGAGCAGTAAAGAAAAGTTTGTGTTTGTTTTTTCCAAAGAAGATAATGATGCAATTTGTATTTCCTAGTATAATAATATCACCAGGGTTCTGAACTTGGCATTGAGTGATACCCTGCAAACAGAAACTTGAAAAAACAATTTCATTCAAAACAATGAAGGCGGTTGGAGTAAATTACCTTCCGTCCTGACTCGCAACATTAGCTTCCCATTTTGCATTCGCATGCACACGCTCATAATGACTGCACCTTTGGCTGCTAATTTAGAAAATAGGTCCTTTCCATGTAGTGAATTAGCAAGTGAACATGCAATCAGGCAACTCTTTGGCAAAAGAACAACAATTGAACTGCTAAATCAGCGGGATTCACATGGGGCTTGGTGTATTTATTTATTTAGCCCGGACTGCCTTTGAATTTTCCTTTTGAAAAGGAGCATTGTTCTTGCCTTAGCAGAGAGAGGATTTCTTCTTCTTCTTCAAAGGCGGATCCCATTACAAATGTTCTTTCCCTCCTTTTGATATGATCCCTGCAATATTCTAGTGGAAATGACAGGCCTCTTCAGACTGTAACAGATCTCCGAGGATAGCGAGGATAGCGCACCCTTCGTGGGGCTAGCGGGGAGGCGGAGGAGAAACTCTGAGACTCGGCTGCCTTGGCTGCCTGTGTTCTTTGCTGTCACTACAGTCTACTCTGACCTGCCCTCTGGAGCTGCTCAGAGCTGGCCAATCATCTGCCACAGCAGAAGTCAATCTCTGATGCTCTCTCCTTCCAACCGACTGGCTACTTGTTGCTGCTTCAGAAGTGCAATGAAAGTCCCTTGCACAGCTGCCATTTGGGTGACAACAGAAATAAACCGAGATTAACTGGTTAAATAGACAAAGATTCTCCAAACTATAAATAACATTGACCTGAAAGTAGCATTTGTAGACAGGACCCAGCAGAGCTGGCCAAACTCTCCGTGAGTTCAATCCCGTATGTGGTATTGGTCCCCAAGGTGGTATCAGACTTATCGGACATATAGATAGTATGATGAGCTACAGCACAGCACGAGGACCCAACCTTTGCAAAGTGCAGAATGGGCTGAGTTCACTCTGAGTTACAGCTGACGGCACTGTCCATTTCTGATCCAGAAGTCGTCTTCTATCTCTAGTGTGAACTGCCAACCACAAGCATTTTATTCCAGTGCCCTGAGGAAGGATGATCTTGTGGTTGAGGCACTGGCCTGGGACTCAGGGATCTGGATTCAGTTCTCTGCTCTGCAGCAGATTCTCCATGTGACCTTGGGCCAGTCATTTAGCCTCTCTGGGCCTCAGTTTCCCCTTGGTAACAGTGCTTTCCTTTGCCTGTCTTCTCCATTACCACTGTGTGTGCGCTCTTCAGGGCAGGAGTGTCTCTTGCTATGTGTTTGTACCACACTGGGTCAGTGGGTCCCTGATCTTGGTTGGCGTTAGTGTAATACAAGTAATTCATAATAATAAACAATCAAATCTTCCCTCTAAGAGGACAAGGTGCTCAGCCTCCAGCAGACCAGGTGCCTGGCATTGCTCTTCAGTGGCCCAGCAATGTGGTGTGGAGGGCAGATGTAGCACATCACAGGTAACTCTCCTTGGCTGAAGGGAAAATGCTGAGACGTGAGGCCTTGAGGAAATGGCCAACTGAGTCCCTGACTTTGCACTAGCTAATTTCTTTATCCCAGCTATTTGTGCTTCTGTGACTCAGGGAGCAGGAGGTCAAAACAGTTTGAAGATGCCCTTACTGGACAAGAAAGAGATCCTTTCAGAAAAACTGGTATTTTGGGAAAAGGCCTGTTTTCTAATTCACTGGGTGCCATGTTTTCAGGTCTGTAAAATCCAGCTCTGTTTTGGGAAAATGATACTGTTTTGGAAATTATCCACTTCTGCGTCACTCGGGGCAGCTTTCAATTGCCGCTTGCCCAGAGAACGGCTAGTCTCTGTTGGTCTGTCTCAGCGATTTCTCACACAGAATCAAAGGCTTAGCAGGGGCTGCGCAACAGAGTGGCTGCAAATGGCCCTGCCAGAGAGTTATCAAACATGAGCCAGTTCAGTGAGACATCTTTGAATAACCTGCTCCTGGAAACTACTGAAAGCCACTGAAAACCCGTGAGTAGGGCCATGGGGCAAAATTGATGTCAGATCTCAACCAGCTGCATTGTTTAGCATTCTACAGACCTACCGGACTTGCTGAGCCAAACACTGCCCTGGTGTAAGAGAGCACAACTTCTCGAAGTGAGCGGAAATGCTCAGATACTATGGTGTTTAGCACCATAGAAGAGTAAATAAATGGAGATGCGGTCAGCCCCACAATGTGTCATTTATATCTCCACCCACAGAACATGAGCTTAACTTCCTGCTCCTACACACATCTAGCATGGAGCATGGTTAGTTTTGGTTTTGATTTTTTACAGCATAGGATTAATGAGAGCAAATGACACAGGAGCAAGAGTGAGAGGGTGCTCTGAGATTCACCAACAAAGAAACTCAGCAAGACAGTTGCACTCAGAACAGGGAATAAAGCAAATATAGGCTTAACATTTATGATGAACAGCAAGAGGGAAATGGGGGGGAAAAAAAGAGTATTTCATATTGGGTTTGGGGTGAAATGTTCTTAGGATCTAGAAGGTCAAAAACATACACACCCTCCACCTGCCTCTTGAAATCCCTGACTATACCTAGAGGGACTCAGCAAACAGAAATTAATGAACGAATCACTTCCTACTAGCTTTATATTAATCATGTGATCAATAGCAGGCCTAGGACCAGAGAAGAAGGCGCTTTCCCTTGAGAGAGATGGCCCTCAGACAAATATCTTTCCTTCACAAAGGGCTATGGGCTCCCAGCAAGACGAAGGTGGAACCCCAGGAGAGCTACTAACATCCTATGTGGCAGGGAAGGGATTAATCCCAGCAGCTGACAAATTAAGATACTCACTGTGTGCCCACCAGACTCGAAATCCCTGATTTCGGTAATCTGTCAAAGCAATTAACTAGGATCATGGCCACAGAATGGCTTAGACAAATTGCAACACACTAATTGTCACCAGCTTGCAGGCTATTTGCAAATCCATTTCACTGAAGCCACAAAAGCAGGACTGGAGTGTGGCTCTATAGGGTAGGCAATGGCACAAAAATGCTCATTTGCGTCCTTTTCATAGGCTACTTATTTCCCATTAAAAAAGGGGGCCCTTCATTCCCATGGTGGTGGAGACACTTTGCAGGCTGCTTTTAAAATGTAGAGATCTGCTGGTTTTTAATGCAGAATTATACAAATGGAACTGTTCTTCCGTTTCATGATTGCGTTAAGTAATGTATTGATATTGCACACAGAATCAAGGTTATGTCCTTGTTTTTGATGATTTATTAACTCAGAGCATTTTAAGCTCCAAAGACCAAGCAAAACGGAGATAAAAAATGTTCGCACAAAAGCCAGCAGTACAGCCACTTGCCGTAAGGAGAGCTGTAAAGTGATGTTCGCTTCTGTTCCAGCAAAACCTGGCTTCCTCACAGCAGCCTGCCTTTAATCAGGCAGATACTGTCTGTGTGCTGAAAAGCAAGAAGAAGCATCTTTGCCAGGACAGTTTTATTTCTTGCAATGAAGTGCAGAAAATGACTTATTATGAGAGAATTTACAAGAATTCGCCCTCTTCCTGTGGGAAAAAAAAAGGCATGTCTCAAAGGATGACATTCACACTGGAAGGTTGGAGAGGCGAATGTCGCTGCAGACAGCAGTTTACATGGCCTGTATTTGTCTGTGCTCCCTTTGCTGGTATTGCAGTTATCTAGGTTTCAGCATTTCTCTTTCCTCAGCTCAACTTTTCTTTGGGCCAAACCCTGAAGTGTATTCACTGTCCTGTGTTTATGAACCTACAATACATGGCAATTCAGCACTGCAAGAGTGAATGGCATAGATAGCTGGGCTGGGAGAGAAGAAGACAGGAAGAGCCTGTTCAAATACAAAGAGCAAACCCAAGAAGTAAGACTGTGGAAAACACAAGAAAGGTACACTAAGGAGTCCCAGAAATTAGCAACAGAATAGAGTTAACAGGTCACATCTCTCAGCCAGTAAAGGGTCTCTCTCTGTAGTATATTTCCCAGTGACAGGCCCAGTCTAGTTTTACATATTTCCAGTAATGGAGAATGAATTTACTTGGATGTACAGTTTAGGAAAATTGTTCCTCAAAGGAAGGTCACCCTTCAATAGTGAAAGCTATCACGGGTAGCTTAAGAGAAACACATGCATTCATGTGGCCGGACCACGCAGATTTCAGGGGCTAATAAGAGGGAGGAATCTGAATATTTTACTCTTCTCCGCTCTTGTCACATTTTGGATTCATTTGATTCCTCTATAGATTAATAGAAGCGTCAGTCCGCACTAAGGAAAGATGGCTCCGAAGAATATGAATCAGGCCAGCCACTTGGGGGTATTTTACAGAAAGCCCCAAACTTCATGGGATACACAAAAGATATTCACCAGGGCAGCCGCTCAGACTAGCCATTAATTTCCCTTGGCTTTCTTGTACCTGGTCATGGCTCAGTACATTGCAGCCCCAACAATCTGGAAGGAGCAGCCTGAATGTTGACAGGATACAGAAAGCTAAACTCTCTCTGTGAGGCAGTCGCTTCTGTGGGCTCTCTGGTTGTTTTTGAAATATAGGCACAGAGCCTCAGCAGGTGTAAATCCTTGTAGCTCCACTGGCTCCAGGATGGGGCCAGAAATGAGGGGTTCAGGGTGCGGGAGAGGGCTCTGGGATGGAGCAGGGCTTGGGGTGCAGGAGGGGGTGAGGGCTCTGGCTGGGGGTGAGGGCTCTGGGGTGGGGCCAGGGATGAGGGTTTGAGGTGCAGGAGGGGGCTCCAGGCTGGGGGGGTGGGACAGAGGGGTTCAGGGTATGGGAAGGGGCACTGGAATGGGAGAGAGAGTTGGGGTGTAGGAGGGGGTGAGGGCTCTGTCTGGGGGTGCAGGTGCTGGAGTGGGGCTGGGGAAGAGGGGTTTGGGATGCAGGAGGGGGCTCTGGGTTGGGGGGCTCAGGGCTGGGGCAGGGAATTGGGGTTCAGGATTGGGGCGTGGGCTTACCTCCGGCAGCTCCCCGTCAGCAGTGTGGCAGGGGGGCTAAGGCAGGCTTCCTGCTTGTCTTGTCTCTATGCTGCGTCCGGAAGCAGCCAGTCGGTCCGGCTCCTAGGCAGAGGCATGCTACTCTCACCTGCAGGCACCGCCCCCACAACTCCCATTGGCCGTGGTTCCCAGCTAATGGGAGTGCAGAGCCAGTGCTGGGGGCAGGGGCAGCACATGGAGCCCTGTGCCCCCACTGAGCAGCCAGACCTGCTGGCCGCTTCCGGGGCGCAGCGCGGAGCCAGGACAGGTAGGGACTAGTCTGCCTTAGCCCCGCAGCACCGCCGACTGGACTTTTAATGGCCCGGTCAGCGGTGCTGACCGGAGCCACCAGGGTCCCTTTTTGACCTGGTGTTCCAGTCGAAAACTGGACACCTGGTCACCCTAGTCTCTGTCAGTCATCTTCCTGAGATGTTACTTCCACAACCCTTACTCACATGAGTAATGCTGTACTCCCAAAAGAATACCTCTCAAATCAACGTGATAACGCCTGGCAGAAAATGGCTGGTAGGGTTTATAGTCTCTTATGAAACAATATCTGACTCCAGGTAACATGTTTATAGTTATTAGAAAACATGGCTTTAAAAACACTTAAAGCTGAGATCAGCTATGAAGTCCCCAAAGCTGACATATTGAAGTATCCAGGTAAATTAAATGGGCCATGTCAATACATGTTTACATTACAGAACTCAGCTTCAGGATTACCTCCTGATAAAACCATTATTTAACAAAATAACTTTAAAGATGTGTAAAGCTGCTTAATTTCTCCCTCTCCCTCCAGGAGCTATTAAACTGGCAACATTTGGACAGGCTGGGATTTAATATGGAGAATTAGCAGATAGTGAAACAGCTGCACTCTGGATGCTTTGCTTGAATATTCAAAGACCAAAACCATTGTATCCATTTCCTGAAGTCTTTATAGATGATGCAGAACCAGGTCACCCTAAGGTAGGGAGAGAAGTCGTCATTTAACACCAAGCTCCCTCAAGAAGAGGGTATGGGAATAGTCGCAAAAAGAAAAGGAGTACTAGTGGCACCTTAGAGACTAACCAATTTATCTGAGCATAAGTTTTCGTGAGCTACAGCTCACTTCATCGGATGCATGCAGTGGAAAATACAGTGAGGAGATTTATATACATAGAGAACATGAAAAAATGGGTGTTATCATACACATTGTAAGGAGAGTGATCACTTAAGATGAGCTATTACCAGCAGGAGAGCGAGGGTGGGGGGGAGAAAACCTTTTGTAGTGATAATCAAGGTGGGCCATTTCCAGCAGTTAACAGGACCGTCTGAGGAACAGTGGGGAGTGGGGGGGGGTGGGGAAATAGTTTTACTTTGTGTAATGACCCATCCACTCCCAGTCTCTATTCAGGCCTAAGTTAATTGTATCCAGTTTTCAAATTAATTCCAATTCAGTAGTCTCTCGTTGGAGTCTGTTTTTGAAGTCTTTTTGTTGTAATATTGCGACCTTTAGGTCTGTAATCGAGTGACCAGAGAGATTGAAGTGTTCTCCGACTGGTTTATGACTGTTATAATTCTTGACATTTGATTTGTGTCCATTTATTCTTTTACGTAGAGACTGTCCAGTTTGCCCAATGTACATGGCAGAGGGGCATTGCTGGCACATGATGGCATATATCACATTGGTAGATGTGCAGGTGAACAAGCCTCTGATAGTGTGGCTGATGTGATTAGGCCCTATGATGGTGTCCCCTGAATAGATATGTGGACACAGTTGGCAACGGGCTTTGTTGCAAGGATAGGTTTCTGGGTTAGTGGTTCTGTTGTGTGGTGCGTGGTTGTTGGGGAGTATTTGCTTCAGGTTGCGGGGCTGTCTGTAAGCAAGGACTGGCCTGTCTCCCAAGATTTGTGAGAGTGATGGGTCGTCCTTCAGGATGGGTTGTAGATCCTTGATGATGCGTTGGAGGGGTTTTAGTTGGGGGCTGAAGGTGATGGCTAGTGGCATTCTGTTATTATCTTTGTTGGGCCTGTTTTGTAGCAGGTGACTTCTGGGTACTCTTCTGGCTCTGTCAATTTGTTTCTTCACTTCAGCAGGTGGGTATTGTAGTTGTAAGAATGCTTGATAGAGATCTTGTAGGTGTTTGTCTCTGTCTGAGGGGTTGGAGCAAATGCGGTTGTATCGCAGAGCTTGGCTGTAGACGATGGATCGTGTGGTGTGGTCTGTGTGAAAGCTGGAGGCATGTAGGTAGGAATAGCGGTCAGTAGGTTTCCCGTATAGGGTGGTGTTTATGTGACCATCGCTTATTAGCACCGTAGTGTCCAGGAAGTGGATCTCTTGTGTGGACTGGTCCAGGCTGAGGTTGATGGTGGGATGGAAATTGTTGAAATCATGGTGGAATTCCTCAAGGGCTTCTTTGCCATGGGTCCAGATGATGAAGATGTCATCAATTAGCACAAGCAGAGTAGGGGCATTAGGGGACGAGAGCTGAGGAAGCGTTGTTCCAAGTCAGCCATAAAAATGTTGGCATACTGTGGGGCCATGCGGGTACCCATAGCAGTGCCGCTGATTTGAAGGTATACATTGTTCCCAAATGTAAAAGAGTTATGGGTGAGGACAAAGTCACAAAGTTCAGCCACCACATTTGCCGTGACATTATCGGGGATAGTGTTCCTGACGGCTTGTAGTCCATCTTTGTGTGGAATGTTGGTGTAGAGGGCTTCGACATCCATAGTGGCCAGGATGGTGTTTTCAGGAAGATCATCAATGGATTGTAGTTTCCTCAGGAAGTCAGTGGTGTCTCGAAGATAGCTGGGAGTGCTGGTAGCGTAGGGCCTTTGGAGGGAGTCTACATAGCCAGACAATCCTGCTGTCAGGGTGCCAATGCCTGAGATGATGGGGCGCCCAGGATTTCCAGGTTTATGGATCTTGGGTAGCAGATAGAATACCCCAGGTCGGGGTTCCAGGGGTGTGTCTGTGCGGATTTGTTCTTGTGCTTTTTCAGGGAGTTTCCTGAGCAAATGCTGTAGTTTCTTTTGGTAACCCTCAGTGGGATCAGAGGGTAATGGCTTGTAGAAAGTGGTGCTGGAGAGCTGCCTAGCAGCCTCTTGTTCATATTCCGACCTATTCATGATGATAACAGCACCTCCTTTGTCAGCCTTTTTGACTATGATGTCAGAGTTGTTTCTGAGGCTGTGGATGGCATTGTGTTCTGCACGGCTGAGGTTATGGAGCAAGTGATGCTGCTTTTCCACAATTTCAGCCCGTGCACATCGGCGGAAGCACTCTATGTAGAAGTTCAGTCTGTTGTTTCGACCTTCAGGAGGAGTCCACCTAGAATCCTTCTTTTTGTAGTGTTGGTAGGAAGGTCTCTGTGGATTATGGGAATATTGTGGATCAGACAGCTCATGTGGGGCTCAAACCGGCCAGGTGCTGAGCACCCTCTCCTCTCGCTGAAGGAGGTGGGAAGCTGTGAGCTCTCAACACCACACAGGATGGTCCAGCACCTTTCAAGATTGAGAACAGCTGAGAAAAGCACATTGGTCTGAGATTGCAAAGTGTGTACAAACAATTCCTGCGGTTCAGGTCCGTCAGAATTTTCACACCTCAGGAGTCTCAAGCGAGGGTCCTAAATCTCAACATTCAGAGGAGCCCAAACTACCCAGCTGAATCTGGTTTAGCATCCAAACCATCCAAACTCCACAAAGTCCCCATGATATTCATCAGTCACCTGCGCTCAGCTCCACCTAGGTCTGCTTGGCAGTCTCATATGCCAGAGCAAACCTCTAAAGGAGTTTCAGAGTTTTTAAAACAAAAAACAGAACCCAAGTGAATTTCACAAGGCTTTGGGGTTTGTGGCATGCTCGTCACACGGCGCTCATGTCCAATACCTGGTTTGGGGTGAACCCCAGAAAGTTCAAGCCAGGTTCAAACTAGTCAACCTGCCTTGGTGCATCTAGACTAGGAAAACTAGTAACTTTGCCATGCGCATTGCAGCACTTCATTGCTACCAACAGTGTAAGAACTAGTCTAGAGAGGGCTAAAGGATTTTTACCATCGATTTATACAAGGTTACACTTTAGACAGCTCTTGGTACGATTGTAGTGCTGCTGGAAAACGGGTACTGATTTCCTACCACACACAAGACCTGAAGCAGGGCTGAAAATCTCATGGTAAGAGGCAAGATGACAAGCACTGCCGATTGTAGATGGAACCACTATGAGAATAGTTTTTCTCAGAGCAGCCTGGCACTCCCCGGTTCCAGTTTTGGGAGAAACAAGATGTGAGAGAGCCACAGCCAGAGATTGCACAACATAACCAAACGTTCAGCCAGAGTTTTGTTTCTAAAAAAGGTTTTGGGTGTTGAAGATAATGAGTCTTGGAGCACATGGGTTCGGAAGGGGCTGGGATGAGAGCTGGAAACATAGCCCCCGTTTCCTAAACTAGTCCACTCTTCCCAGTGCCTAATGCAGAAGCCAGCAGAATATCAACAGCATAAACCAGGCATAAAGAAAACCCTTATGTTCCCAGAGGCACTTGGGTATTCAGACTAGAGTTCGCTGAATAAACAAGAACAATCCTAGCTCAATCGAACAGGGTAAACAGCAAAAATAACCATTCCCATTAGATTCATTTAGTCAAATCTTTTAATGTAAATGGATGCAGTAGCTCAGTGAACCACCCTATGCTGTCACAACGGGAGCCCAGTGCCATCCCCACCCACACAGGTTCCCTCTAGGGCGTGGTGTTCCACCAGCAGCCCTCCTTTCAGCTCAGAGAACACCATTCACTGTCTCCTTCCATGGACTCACTGGGGATGGAAGGGAAAAGGCTCTTTGCAGCCTCTTGCCCCAGTGCAATCACCATGTGAGAGGAGCTATATGTCCGGAAGGCATTGCTTCTGTGAGAGCGTAGGAGTGTTTGCAAGATCAGGTCATAACCTGTGCAGCAAATCAGGGTCTGGGTCCCCTGTACATCCAACAACCAGTCCCATCCTTAATGCTGCATGTTTACCTTAGAGCAGCGGCGTATTAACGCCTGGACTGACAAGGCCTAGGCCTAGGGCAGCAAAATTGCAGGGGCGGCAAATTTATAATAGCAGCCAGAGGCTGCTTCCCCTGGCCCCGGTTTGTGCCCTCCGGCCCAGGCCCCGCCCCAACTCCACCCCGGCCCCGCCCCCTCCCTGCCCCTGTTGGTCCCCTTCCCCAAATCCCCGTCCTGGCCCCGCCTCCTCTCCTGAGTGTGCCGCGTTCCCCTTTCTTCCCCCCTCCTTTGCGAGACTCTTTCGCGCGCAAGCACTGGCAGGGAGCGGGGAGAAGCAGGACCTGGCGGCGCACTCAGTGGAGGAGGCAGAGGTGAGCTGGGGCGGGGGGGGCAATTATTTCAGGGCCTAGGGGCCACAAAATCATTAATCTGCCACTGTCTTAGAGGTTTTTAGGCCTGGCTTGACAAAGCCTTGGCTGGGATGATTTAGTTGGGTTGGTCTTGCTTTGAGGAGGGGGTTGGACTAGATGACCTCCTGAGGTCTCTTCCAGCCCTAATATTCTATGATTCTATGTTGCCATATTCACCTCTTAAGTTCTTTCAGGCTTGGCCTTTTCAAAGGAGCCAAAGAGAGGTAAGTACCCACCTGCCACTGAATTTCAGTGGGATGTAGCCATTCAATTTCTGCAGGTGTTGTTGAAAACCCCAGCCTAAAAAGCTACATGTAATTCCTCTGCTTCAGGCATATTATGCTGTCTCAAACATCTTGAGGATACACACATGGAGAGAGGACGGTGCAGATGTGAGAGGTGAAGAGCAGAGGGAGAGCGGTGCAGTAATATAGCATTTCTGCAACAATCTGTAGCTCCCCCAAATGCAAATAAATAATCTTCAGATGTGACTAGAAATCAGAGTGAAAGGTCATAATTAGGGTTGGTCGAATTTCATTCTTTTATCATTTACATGGGTAATTCCTTGAGGTTTATTTTTAAGCATTTTTTTTTCAATTTTTATCTAATTAAATTTTCACAGTTGCAGGGGGTCAGACAATAATTACTTAATGACAGCAGATGTTGGGAGTCAAAAAGTTAAAGCTTTATAACCATTAAAACACAAATGATCCAACATCCCATGTCAAAAGATACTTAGTAAATATGTTCAGATCAAACTCCAATAAGTTCTCAAGAAGCATTTTTCTTACTTTGCCCATCTATACATTTTGATTATTATTGATGGCAATATGTTTTCATTGGTTTGTGTGTACAGCCAATGTGTACAGTGAAATCAGCATCTACTGACAACTACTGGTAAAAATCTAATCTTTTCAAGCCTAGTCATAATTAATACCCAGTGGTCTCTTGCATCTGCTGACATATGATTGGGTCTCTGCTCAGTACAAGATGTGATGGTAACTAAGAACACAGTACACCAAGTCTATCCCTCGGTGTAAGTCCTTTAACGTCAGTGGAGTTGCACCAGAGATGAATTTGGCCAGTCAAGATTCTTTCCAATTCAGCACATACATCAAAACCATTATTAACTCTAAAAATAATGAGGAGTACTTGTGGTACCTTAGAGACTAACAAATTTATTTGAGCATGAGCTTTCATGGGCAAAAACCCACTTCATCAGATGCATGCAGTGGAAAATACAGTAGGAAGTTTATATATACACACAGGGAACATGAAAAAATGGGTGTTGCCATACACACTATAACGAGAGTGATCAATTAAGGTGAGCTATTATCAGCAGGAGAAAAAAAAGACTTTTGTAGTGATAATCAGGATGGCCCATTTCCAACAGTTGACAAGAAGGTGTGAGTAACAGTAGGGGGGGACAGCAATCCAACACATCCGAAGGCCTCTGGCACACACTGATGGAAATCGGGGTAATACCACTGAAGTATGAGTTACCCCAGGGTAAAATCACCATGGGAGGAGATTTAGATCCTGTGTCTGTGCCTTATACTGAACAGAGAAGAGAGTTCCAAAACCAAGTGATGGTCCAGCTAAGGTTGGCTGAGGGTATGGACCTTGTTTAGCAGACATCCAAAGCCCTGCATTGCCAGTCCTAGGAGCCCAGACAAGGCCATGGGGAAGGTGAAGTTCATCTCTGTACCAGAGGAATGTTTTTGACCTCTCAGTGATATGAGAAACATTTTTTTCTGGTTTCAGAGTAGCAGCCGTGTTAGTCTGTCTTCGCAAAAAGAAAAGGAGGACTAGTGGCACCTTAGAGACAAACCAATTTATTTGAGCATGAGCTTTCGTGAGCTACAGGTCACTTCATCGGATGGTTTGCCCTTCAATGTGCTACAAGTCTAGGCACACAATGTGTGGGGAACACTCGAGAATTAGGAGTTTAGCTCACAAGGGCCAACTGCTTAATCTCTATTAATGCCGTGGGCCAAATTTTTCAAAGCTGGAGGCTTAAAATCAGGTTCCTAAATTCATATTTTCAGAGTTACTGAGCACTTGCATTGATATCAATGGGATTTGTGGGTGCTTAGAACTTCTGGAAAATCAGACACGTATCAGACCTATATCTAGGCGCTTAAATTGATCTTTAGGTGCTAACTTCAGGCACCCAGATTTGAAAATTTTGGCCATGGCCTCATTATTCACAAATTCATCTACAGGACACAGTGAAATAAGTGCAGCCTGGCACACACCGGGCTCAATTCTCGGCTGAGGTCTGTACCCAACCTCATTGCAGCACATTGTGTAGTCTTCATGGCCACTGCCCCGCATTGACATGCATGGGAGTGAATGGAGAGTGATTCAAAGGGCACCAAGTAATAATGGTGCACTGGCACTGGGCTCATGTAGCACCAGATAATTAAAATTAAGATCCTTTAAGAAAAAAAAATTACCTGAGATTTGCTGTAACTAACACGAAGAAAATGTCAGACACAAATCTCTAGGTGCTTTCACTGCTCTCATGGGATTATTTCAGGCTACGGGGTGAAAGGGAAGGGTGGTGAAACAAGGGAAGAACCCCATGAAATCTAAAATCCAAGCTCAGTTATTCACAGGTTGCTCCGACCTGCTGCTGCTCGAAGCAGTCTATACCCCACCATGTACACTCCGGTCCCCCAGGAAGAGTCTTTGGATTATAATTTCATCCTTCAGAAATCACAAGGAAGTGCTAGGAAAGCTGTAGGACGCATGGCATCAGCTTCTGTCTTTTCTGTGTGACAGGCTTCACTTCTATTGAAAGGGGCAGAAAACGGCAATTAAAGATGCTACCAGCTGGGCCTGAAAAATAGAAGTTTTGAGGAAAGGCTACAGGAACTGGGTTTTCTTCCTGGAAAATCTGTGAGCAATTAAAAAGAAAAATGGGTCTCGAGTGGAACCCCGGATCTGATACCCAGACCTTCACAGTCGTGGGAAGTTCAGATTCTGTTCTGCAAAGGTTCTTTCACTCTGCTCAGCCCTGTAGTATCTGAGAGCATTTCGTGGTATGAATAACATCTGTCATGTGTCACTTGTTCTCCACGGGGGGAAGTGTATGCAGTGCAGTGTCGGGAACTTATGGCTCAGGTCCTGTCTCTATAATGAACTCAAAACATTCAAAGACACCCAGTATTGGGGGAAGTGTGGATCCACTTGCAAACCTGGATCCAGAACTGATCAGCACAGCAAGGGCCTGTGTCTGATTAAAGATGCTTTAATCACACTGGTGAGATTGTCCAAAATTAAAGTACGCCACCAAAAATTACAGAAACTTGACGGGAAATTGTGCAAAAAAGTGTTCCATGCGGCAGATAAAGGATGGTGTCACTAGGATGATGACAGAGGCAAGGAGAACATGAAGAGTATATATGAAGGAAATGGCTGGTGTCTGGAGAAGGAAAACAGATTGGAGGACAAGAGCAGAGGCTGGTGAAATAGCAAGATGGGGATAAAATAGATTTTAAAAGGTGCCAGTAAGTTCGTGTGGAAAAACTCTTTCTGTTCTTAAAATCCCTAGGATCTTGTGGTAAGAAATCAATTCCTTCAATCCTCCAATAAGGCAGCAGTACCAAACTGTGGCACGTACCAAACTGTCCATGGCCCAGAACTCAGTATCACCATTTACTCTAGTCCCAAGTGAGGGATGAATGGATGTAAAATGCTGCCCGTTCTGGTCTGGCAGCATTAGGTATCCCCACTGCACTGGAAAATACCTCATTTTTGAATGATTAGCTGGCAAATACAAGAGGAAATAAAATGCATCAATGGGCACATGGGATGGCCAGAATTTCACAGCCACAGTCCCCAGAAAGAGGCTGCAGAGATTCGAGAGAGAAATAAATCATGAGTTCTCAGGGCTACGGCTCTTCTTTTCAGCTCATCAGAACAGCACCCTCTAGTGCAGATTGTGCCTAGATTTGTGCTGGAAATGGCCCAACTTGATTATCATACACATTGTAAGGAGAGTGATCACTTTAGATAAGCTATTACCAGCAGGAGAGTGGGGTGGGAGGAGGTATTGTTTCATGGTCTCTGTGTGTATAATGTCTTCTGCAGTTTCCACAGTATGCATCCGATGAAGTGAGATGTAGCTCACGAAAGCTTATGCTCAAATAAATTGGTTAGTCTCTAAGGTGCCACAAGTACTCCTTTTCTTTCTCCTTCCCTGGTGAACGTCCATTCTCTTTAAGACAGGGGCCATTTAAAGAAATCACCGATAGCTCCTCTCCTCTGACTCTGTTCTCTGTTGCAGTCTGCAACAATTTTGCACTCTGTCAGCGTTTCTGAAAATGCAGGCTTCCAATGGAGTTTTCCAAACACTGCATGTACTTAGTATGCTCTGGAGGGACAGTAGGGCATTTCATCCAACTGTCTGAAATAACACTCGGCGTTTGTCCAGTCTTGACAAAGGGGTTTTGTATGAGTTGGCTGTTTAAACTAAAAACTGCACCTGTCTCTTTGAACTGCAGCTCCCTCCTTGATTCTCCCTGGTAGCCGTTACTGGTTCAGAATCTTAGGGGGAAGAGTTAAATAAATCAAACAGAACATTCTTGGAAATTTGTCTTAGTAATAATTCCATATCCACTAGAAAGTTTCTAGAAAAGTTGTACTCCTTAACTCAGATTTTCAGGTTACAAAGCTCCAAAAACAAACCAAAGGGAAACACAGCTTTCTGGTTCTCCCTCCACTGGAAGCCACTGTATTTATTAGCAAGCACCAGGCCTTCGATGGGTGCAAATATAAATATCTAATTAGTAGCAGTGTATCTGGCTCTTGGCATGACACACATGCATGTATTCAAAATATCAATATGTTGGAAAGACAAAGGAGGGATCCACAACACAGAGAAAACAGATACTCTGCTGTATACTGAATTGTAACTGCAAAAGCAATAGCTAAACTTTAAAAACGAACATGACCTGTACGTTTATAATGAGCTATCACATTATGTTATTGGGTAGGCTAAGGATATACTGTCTATTCACTTTATACTCCCTAATTAGCAAGCATCTAATTGAATCCGTTTGGAATCCCAAGACATGCAGCATATATGGATGTCCTTAGAGGAGCTCCCATAGGACGGTGACTAGATCTTACTCCTTCTTGCAGCAGCAGTGACTGACAAGGGCCCATGCCAGAAGACCTAGCATGCACCCAGAGAACTAAAACACAAGAGCTACTTTGATAGCGGCATGGGGGGGGGGGTCACAATTGTTGGCTTTTAAAGAGTACAAGGAAAATCAGAGTTACTTAAGAACCATCCCAATAAAATGTGCAACTAAGAAAAGGCAGAGAAATTAAAATAAATAGGAAGGTCTGGGGGTTGAGCTTTTTTTTTTTTAAAAAAAAAATGTAAATAAGCCCAGGAAATAGATTTGTAAAGAGCTGAAAGCGTCATGTCTGTGGAATTAGAAATGACACACAGTACATGAATCACCTCAGTGTTACCCCAGCTCAATAGCAGTATAACCCTATTGAAACCGGGGGAGTTACACTGGCACAAAACCCAGCTAACATCCTGGTTACTCAGAACCATTGTCTGTGTGGGTTTAATGGACTGTTTGAAGTGTGTTTAGTGACCTCCGCTCATTTCTCAATGGGTGGGCCCACACCACACAAGCCACAACCACAGCTGCCCCCTTTTCAGGCAGACTAAGCAGTGAAAGATTGCGTTAGCCTGGAAAACTTCTCTTATCCCGAGAGTGGGACCGTCCAACCCAGAGCTGTCGTCAGTGCATGTAGGGGAAGCCTGCACTCTCTGTGCTTATCTCCTGTTCATACCCAGAGGGCTTAGAGAACCTCACCTAAGCATTAAAACACACAAAAGTTGTGTTTTTAAAGGAAAACGACCATGATCTATGTATGAAACCAATAAACCAAAGTGTTTAGAGATTATCTCTATTGCTATGAGGAATATATAAAAACAGGATACGTTAGCTTCAGGCCCAGGCAAGTTCAGAACGATATTGGTTTGACTGACCAGACTAAATACATATTCCTTTCAAAATTACAGGTCTGTTAATTCCCCAGATGATCTAACAGCATCTTGATGAGATTTTACCTCAGAGTCACATTGCCCCTCGTGGCTGACAAAATATTATGATGTTGCTCTTTCCCCAGAGATTTGGGGTGCAGGAAGATGAATGACAATAAAGCAGGGCTGAGCTATGGAGGCAGAATGGTCCACTGGCGAAGGCCTGCCTGAGCACTCAAAGGACCTGAGGGTTAGGCCTGCTACTACTGCATGACCTTCAACAGATTCCCTTATTAGGGGACAGGGCAGATTCTAACAGCTGCCCTCTAATTCAACCAGAACTTAGGGGGCTTGCTGCCCCTCCCACCAACTTTCTTTCCCCTGACTCTGGTGTTGAATCCCTCCATTCCTGACTCCTTTGCTTCTCTATCCCACTAATCCCCAACCCTGGCTCACTCCCAGTATCCACTTCCCCTGCTTCTCCTCCAGACTATCCCCATAGCCCTAATCATTTTTGTTGCCCTTTACTGAACCTTTTCCAGTTCCAATATATCTTTTTTGAGATGGGGAGACCACATCTGCACGCAGCAGTCAAGATGTGGGCATACCATGGATTTATATAGAGGCGTTATCATATTTTCTGTCTTATTATCTATCCCTTTCTTAATGATTCCTAACCTTTCCAGCTCAAACAGACACAGGCATGCTACCTTTCAGTGAGCTAGCAAGCGAAATATAAGTGAAGCCACGGTAGCACACGCAGCAGGATAGGCTAGCTGCTGCCAAGTACAATCCCATCAAAGACTTCTGAGTGCACACTCTGGCAGCTAGTCCGTCCCGCCAGCTGTGGCCATGCTGCAATTTTTAGCATGCTAGCTCCATCAAAGCTAGAGCACATGCATCTACTCCACATTACATCTCCAGCTCTGGTGTAGATGCACCCTCAGATTATCAACTCTTTGGAGCAGGCACCTTGTCTTCCTCTGTGTTTGTTCAGCACCAAGCCCATTTTGGGCAATACAAATAATCATCATCGTAACAGTGTGATACAAGCCACACTATTGTTTCAGGGGGTTATTTTATTACATACCCCTTGTAACAAATGCTATCCAATTTGCTGTCATTGCTCCAAAGCTGAGCAATGCAATATTCATTTTTTCCATCAAGAAGTTGAAAAGTAAAGTTGCCAGATTTAGTTTATTGGCATCCTTGATGCAGACAGTGATCGATGTGGCTGTATGTGGAATCTGTGTTTTCCCTATAGCCACAAATGAAAAACGAGTTATTTTTCTGCCTTGCTCTTGAATTCTCAGACTTTTTCACATTTATCGCCTGTCTAATCAATTTACGAACCAACCAGATTTTCTGCAGAATGATCAAGCTTTTTTTACATGACAAAATAAACAAATGAACATTTTAAAAGCGGGATACAAATCCAGTTAGCCCTTGGAAAGGTGACAGTTTGGGGTTTCAGAGTAAAGTCTGCTGCAGTTTCCACGGTATGCATCCGATGAAGTGAGCTGTAGCTCACGAAAGCTCATGCTCAAATAAATTGGTTAGTCTCTAAGGTGCCACAAGTACTCCTTTTCAGTTTGGGGTTTGTTTTTCATAAAAGAACAGGCTAGTGGAAGGAAGACGTTTGTAACTTCTGTGGACAACACGCTTATAATCTATGCTCTAGGACACAGTCCTGCATTGGCTCTTGTAGTGGGACTGGATGTTCTAAAAGGGCTGTTCTATCTCGATCACTGGTATCCCTGGGACCACTGGAATTTTCAGAGCTACTCACCATTTCAAAGTAAGAAGCACAATTGTATGGAACCTTCATAAATAAAAATATGATTATCATACTAGCAACAATTGTGTAACACTTTCAACCTACAAGGCAGTTTACAAGCATTAAATAATTAATCCTCACAACCCCATGCAAAGCAGGTGACAGAAGTATTATTCCCCTTTTACAGATGGGGAAATGGGGTACAGAAGCTCTGCCCCAAGGACCTAAGGAATCAGCATCAGAGCCCGGATTAAAACTCAAGAATTCCTCATTCCAAGGCTTGAACTCAAACCACTAAAATATGCATGTTACTGTATTAAATACAATTGTTTCAGGGGCTCCCAGACCCCCATGGCCCCATGCCTCTTTCATTCATCTAGCCCGGGCGACGGACAATGGCCCATGGCCCTAATTCAGTAACTTACTTGAGCATGTGCCTAATTTTAAGCATGTGAACCGAACCACTGACTCCAGTGGGACTGCTCACATGCTTCAAGTTCGGCAGGTGCTTAAGTTAGTTGCTGAACCGAAGCCAAAGGGTATTTCTGCTCAGCAAGAACTGTGTATGGGTTAGCCTGTCTGAGCTAGCTTGAATCCAGCTAATGTGGGTAACAACAGTGGTGAAGACAGCACAGCCCGGGCAGTACAAGCCTGGCACAGACACTGGGCACATATGTCTTTGCTGCTATTATTATCCGCACTATCTGGATTCAAGCTAGCTCCAGTAGGCTAACCCATACACAGCTCTTGCTGTGTAGACATACCCTAAGTCCATTGTGTAGTCGCTTTTTCACAATGGCCTTACACAATCATGTACACACATGCGTTACTGAGGCTTAGATGGACACTGACAATAATTGGTCCTGATTCTGATCTGGGACAGGGTGCAAATCCATTGAAGTCAGTGGAGATACTCCAGATTTACACTGCTGTAACTGAGCTCAGGCTCTGACCCTCTGATTTTAAAGTAGCAGGTACTTTTGCAAGCTAGTGCACAGTGCATGAAAAATTCTGATCACCACCACAAGGAAATGAATGATGGACAAAAGGGTGGTGGCAAAATAAGACCCAATGACAGTTGAGGAAGCAAGAGAGAAAGGAACATCTACAGACGTTTACAGAACACAAAAGGAACAAGAAAAGCAAGAAAATTTAAAATATCAGCGTAAGAGACTAGAAGAAATGAAGGCATGATATCTGGTGCAAAAAGAAAGGAGACGCACCACAGACAGCTAGCCAGCCAGCCCAGCAACCTGCAGTGCAGTTGTTATTCGGTAATGTCAGTGGCACAAGCTCTGTTGCAAACGTTAGCTTCTTTGATCATTGCTTCCCTGCAGCTGCTTATTACATGTCAGATGATTCTGTTCAATGCCTATGTGATCAGTGAGAACACAAGTCTCCACACTGCCTCGGTGTCCTCTCTGCTCAGAAGGCAACAGTCAAGGGGAGGGAGAAGGGGTGAGGGGAAGTTTGCCTTGTTCTTCTTAATGAATCTTCCATCTCACTGCACACTTGCTGCAATACCTGGTAATTTAGCCACTCGTGAAAACCTACATCAGCAAAAAAAAGAGTCGAGTTGAATTGTTACTACATTATATGTCATTGTAGCTGCCACAGCTGGTGATGTCCAGGTCTGAGTGAGACACTATTCAATCTAGCAAATACTTAGCACTGAGAGTAGTGCTTACCATGGTGAGTACTCCAGATGTGCTCAGTTACTCTCAGAAGTAAGCACTACACTCAGTTGTGTTTGCAGGGTTGGGCCTTAAAATACATGGAGCCTTGGTTTTCCTCTTACCTTCACCAGTGTAAATCAGGAGTAATTCCACTGAATTGAATGGAGTAACATGGGTTTAAAACCAGTTCAAGCGAGAGAAGACTCAGCCCCTACACCTTTGTCTACAGGAAGTCAAAGAAGTTTCCCTTTTAGATGAAACCAAACAGAAACTGTGCGTGAAAATAATGTAATTGAAGACTTTAGCAAACCTTCCAGAGCAGGTCTCATACCTTCAAAAATCCATGGCCTCTCAACTCCAGGTGCTGCATCTTCACGCAAGTCATTTTTTTCTTACTAAAGAGCCCTGCCTCCTTTCCTGGGCACTTCTCTCATTAAAAGGATAAATCAATCATGTACCAGAGAAATTAGACAGGCTTCTTGAGCTGGAACAAGCAAGGTTCAGTTTAGATGCTGGAGAAGAGTGAGAGATTCTGATGTAGCCACTCCACTGGCTTCGAGCATGTCTGCCCTGGTGCAACAAGGCTATGGATACAAACATATGGCTACAAAACCAAGGGTAGAATTTAATCATTACTATTATCTGTATTGTGGTAGTACCTAGTAATAGATCAGGGCCCCATTGTGCTGGATGCTGTATGTGACAAAGACAGTCTCTTCTGTACTGAGTTTGTATCTAGCACAAGAAACACGGTTCATTTACTCCAAGTAGAACAAGAGGCAGCAGGAACAGGGATACCCTACACAGTGCAATAGCTGACCTGTTTATTATTTATACAGTGCTATGGGTAAGCATGGGGCTTAACCACTTTGCCAGCATCCAGGCTTTCAAAATAAAATGACACAGCTATAACAACCAATGTTGAGAACCCTGGAAACTCTCATGTCAGCCCATTCTGCTGTGCCAGGGAGGTCCTTGTCTGTCCTAGTTTCTGCTCTAGTGTCAATCTCATCCCTAAAAGCACAAGTTTCAATAAAAAAAAAAAACATCTTTGAAAGCTGCTGAAACTGCTGACTGTGGCTTGCTTCTGGAGGAGGTTTATAGCTCGGTTCTAAGTAATAGAAAATGAAATGAGCTAAAAAGATGGAGAAAAACAAAAAACTTAAGACACTAAGAGCAATCCTGGGGGAATGGCTCTGACCCCTTCACACAGAGGTCCACAACATTCCTTTAGTGTAAAGCACGTTTTCTTCTTCTTCTTCTTTTCCTTTCTGTGGAGAATAGGAATTCCCTTTGCCACGGCCATCTTATTGCACACAGAGAAGAAGATCACAGCCTCATGCTGGCAGCATGCAGACTTTTGACGGAGGCAATAATGGTGACAGTCACAGCAGGGGTGACCTTCTGCAGGATAAAGGTGAATGTGACTCAGCGGGGGCATTATTTTTTGCAAGGAGCATGTTTGTGGGCCCAGAGGCTGTCAAGTCGAATTGCTAGTCAGATATTAGATTGAGCTGCAATTTGTTAAAAAGAAAAGACTTTTGCAAGAAATATAAAACATTTCAAATAATTCTCTGCAAAGGGGAGTCCAGGGTCTCAACCTAGCAGACTGAGATGAGGATGAGGGGTTTCTTCTTCTCGTTGCTTTATTTCAAGCTTTACAGTTCATTCAATCTCATTATTGCTTAATCTCCTCAAGACACAGATGCAGCCTGACCTCAGCTTCTTGTAGGCATTCCTGTAGGAAGGGGTAGGCTGGCAGGCTACCATTCTTGGCCTTCCATTGCTTCACGTTTTTGTGCCTGACACTCCTTTACTTCTACTCCCCCCCCCACACACACACGCCCCACGGGGACACATTTCACACACTGCACCACGGGGACACACTGCACCACATGGACACACTGCACCATGGGGACACAATAGTTCTAGGCACTCACGCTGGTGTCACTGTGACTTTAATAGCCATCTGGCTCTTGATTTCAGAAAGTGAAGGCAGCAGTGAAGGCGCTGTTCTTCATGGCTCACCCCTCACTCCATTGGCTTGTCCATGCAACACAAGCTGTGTTGTAATTGACTGTTCTTCCCCCAAGAATACTCCAAATGCACCCATCTTCCACCACTTTAACTCCATTGACTTCAACAGTTACTCCTAATTTACACTGATGTGAGAGGAGAATTAGGCCCCTTGGGTGGGCTCTGGTGACAGAATTCACTGTGAACTTCGAGCAGGAGCCTAAAATATCCTCCCCATACATGCACTTTTATTCTGACCGTACATGTTTGGTGCAGGTTTTACAGGGCAATGTGCCCTTGGCCATACTTGGCCAGAAGGAGCTATCCCCATGAGTTGAGTAACAAAGAGAGACTCCTCCTGAACAAATAGATCCAGTGAAAATGTGTGGTTGAATCATCTCAACCCAATTTTGCCTACATGGACACATCCTGTGCTATCATTATGGGAGAAGGGACTAAATAATCTAACAGGTCCCTTCCATCTCTAAATTGCAAATCATACTACAATTTCTGATACCTGAAAAGCTATAGCCTCATCTTGCATTATGGCCGTCATCTCTTACATTCCCTGGGGAAAAAAAGGAATAGGGGACTCCCTGGATCCTCGCAGGCCAGTGTGAAACTAGTATTGAGTTAATCCCAGGCCCCTCTAAAATACAAGTCCTACTGAAGAACCCTTGGTCTGGTCTTCTGTACTTCACCATCACTATGAGATGCTTTCACAGAGAGCAGAGGAAACTCAGCTCTTGATGGGAACAGAACTTATCTTTGCAAAAGACCCAACAATACACATGGGAGCAACCTTGTCCCCACAATTGTTTGCACTTGCAAAAAATGAAGGTCCAGCTGGGAGCACCAGGGCATGTGTGATCTGAGAGATCAGTGCCATGTCCACATGACAGCAGGTTTGCAAAGCTTAGGGGCCTGGACCTTTTCAGTTCAGAGAAGGATGAAAAGAGAGTATAACGAATTTAATCCTTTCCTCTTAAAAGCAGCTTGTGCTGCCTAGTCTCAAGGTAAAGCCCATAACAAATGTTTCCGTTCTGTTGCAACAAAACTATCAAAATTAATTTTGGCAGAGAGTGTGTCACTTTGACTGGAACCCAGAATAAGTTTTGAATTTTTCACTTCATAGAACTTCACTGCTAAAGAGAAGTATAGAGCCTCTTATAAAGCAAGGAACAATAAGGCATATAAAGCATCTCCCCATTCATTCATGAGAAAACCTATTAAATGTCAACTGCTTGTAACAAAATGAGCTTATTCCTTTTGGAGATGCAGCGTTCTTCAAATCAAAAATTCCAACATGTGAAGTTCCAAGCAGAGAAAAAGTTTATTAAAAACACAGGAGATTTAGCACAGGGTACGTGACACACACGTGCTCTTCAGACATTCACAATGTGGCACCTCAACTGGTCAAGTGAAAGTGATTCCAAAGGGGCAAGGCAGATGTCTGATCACACTGCTGAAGAAGCAGGAAATAATTATTCATTCATTTCCTGTTTGCTTCCATGGCATTAATCACTGCAGTTTCATTGGGTACTGAAGTGGATGTTCTAATCCATGTCAATTTAGCATTAATTAACACTCCATCATTTAAAGCCTTGTTTGAGGAAGAGGGGGCGGTGACATCATAATACAAGGTCTTGTCATTTTAGGGAATTAATTATATGGGGGCAAACATTACACCTGGAAAAGGTGACATTGCTCACACCAGAACACATGGTGCACCAAACCTTCTATAGCATGCAGGGTCAAGTCTAGGGGACTAAGTACAAAGCAAGGAGTTATGAGGTCTAGTCCAAGCTCTGCCACTTATCCTAAATAATAGACATTAAAATAGCAAAACATACAGGTCTGACTAGTTGCTCTTAACCTACCCAGACGCTTCCTGAATGGTGATCAACCAGTCTTTGTAACTCTTGAGCATCACAGTTTCTAATATAGTTACTCAGCTAACCTGCCATTCACATCCCTTATTTATAGAGCTATAAACCAATGCTTGAGAGTTTAGCAAAACATACATTTCTACAGCAGCAGTAGGTTTTAAGCAACACATTGCTATGACAAAGTGCCCTATAGATGGGAGTGAATGATTGCCAAGAGGTTGTGGTTAAATTCCATAAAACCGTGTTTTTATTTGAGTACCATAAAAAGACGAGGAAGTGGCTGCATTTAAATTCTGGGACACACGTCTTGGATTTTATCCCTTTAAAGCTTTATACATTCCACTTCTTATTCATGGCCTAAATCTGCCCAGTCTGGGAGCTGCGCCACTGACTTCAACGTGTAGGATCAAACCCTCAGTTCCCCTCATACTTAGTTTCTCAAACATACTCAGCCTTCCACTCTCTCTCACACACACACCTGCACAACCCCCCTTCCTTCCTCTCTCGCTCAGTCCGTGCACTCCCTCTGTCACACACACAGCTACATCTGCACAAGCTCCCTTGTGCGCTCATTTCTGGCTCATTGGGGCACACTCACATACGTTCACTTGCTCCTTCAGCTCACAAACACAGGCTCACACACACCATGCCAGCACAAACCTTATTCCTTTGGCAAGAGACTCTTTACTACTGACAGACAGGACCAGATTGTGAGCTTTTTAAATCAGCTTTTAAGAGCCATTACTCAGGCAAAACTCTCTTGGAGTTCGATTGGGATTTCACTAGATTAAAGGCTGAGAAAAATTCCAGTGTTTGGCCCTGCTTCCCAGCTTTGACACATACATTACACTGACAGCATTTTGTACTGTGGGCAGTTAACAACATGCCCAGAAGTAAATTCAGTCCATACCCCTTGTCTGCCTGTGCACCACACTTCTCTTGCTGAATATGTACAGATCCTCATTCTTCATTACAGAAATACAGAAACATTTTGTGATACTCGCAGGCAAGGGCTCCGAACAAATGGCATTTATATACTAAAGCAGCAAGCACAAATTCACATGCTGTATCATGTGAAAAGAGCACTGTATTTATAATTGTTGGTGGTATTACTCATCAAAATTTATTACGTACCAGTAGCTATTATAAGAAAGAATACAATGCACTTGCCAATGCAATAACATTTCCATTAAATTACAGCTTGTGAGAAAGACCTTCAGAGCATGGGTTTTTTTTAAAAAAATCACACGTTATTTGACTTGAAATATAATTCCTCCCTTTATTTATAAATCACAATTCTTCAGAGATGGCATTTTTCAGATTAAAATTGAAAATGAACATTTCTACGAACAGTGTCAAATGCTTTATTCCCAGAGAGAGTCGGGGTGGGTTTTTTTTACTTAAGTTTAATGTCTTCATGATAACTAGCAAAGAGGGGGTGGGTGCTGCATTGCTTAGGGAGATCAGCAAACGAACACGGTAGCTTTTATCCTCTAACTTCAATTCAGTACAAGCCAGCAGCTATTGTCAATTATGAGAAAGGAAAGATGATCCAGGCATTAGGGGCATAATCTGGGACTTCAGAGACCAGAGTACAATTTCCTGCTGTTCTAATTTCTTGTGGGCCTTGAGCAAGTCATTTAGGCCCAGATCCTCAAAGATATTTAGGTGTCTAACCTCCACTGATTTGAATGGAAGTTAGGAGCCTAAATACCTTGGAGGATTAGGGCCTTGGTCTTTCTGTGCTCAGTTCCCCATCTGTAAAATGAGGATTATAGTACTACCCTGCTTCACAGTGGTGTTGTGAGAATAAATACATTAGGCTGCAAGGCACTCGAACACTGCAGCGATGGGAGCCAGCTAAATACCTGAGGTCAAAAGATGTTCAGGGGTCCACACAAAATGTCTGCTGGGTCCCATGCAGTGTAGCCGCAGCCGTGTCAGGCCCAGGATATTAGCGAGACAAGGTGGGACAGGCAGGGTGAGAGGGACAAGCTTTCTGTGCAGCTTGAAAGCGGGTCTCTCTCCCCAACAGAAGTTGGTCCAATAAAAGATATCCCCTCCCCCCGGGATTATATAATAATTATACAATTATTATAATTATATAAATTATAAAAGATATCCCCTCCCCAACAGCACCAAAACCAGAATCAAAGCTGGGAACCCAGCTGGCAGCGTGAGCCGAGGGCCAAGGGCAGAAAGGCTGTACAAACCGCGCTTCAGTCTGACCGCGACAAGGGGCTCTCCAGGCACCGTCAGAGGCACAGCACGGCAGGGTGCATAGTCTTGCCCGTGCCCTGGTGACTCCACACCTTCCACCAGCTCTAGAATTCACAAAACAACTTAAAATGAAAAAATAATGGAACTGCCATGGAAGGAGAGGGAGTATCAGGGGCCAGATTCTGCTCTGATACATCAGAGTAAATCCAGAAGAATCAATGGAGTAGCTCCAGTTTAAGCCCCTGTAGCTGAGAGAAGGATTTAGTACCTGGTGTATAGACCCCTCCAGCAGCTGGCCTGACGAGGGTTAACTCCCTGAACAGCAGATCTCACCCAGGTATTTGCTCTCTTCATTGATTGTCAGAGAGCCCAGCCTGGGTGGGGAGGGCGGAGCTGGACTCAGCTGAAGTGGAATATGCTATCTGCAGAGGTTATAAGAGAAGCAAACTCAGAAGCATTTCTCTGTGGCTATATGCTGGGATGGGAGGGTGACCCTGTGCTGAGAAACAGTGTTGTCTTAATGCAACTGAATCCTGATCTCACAGGCTGTCTCTCCCCCTTCTCACCACTTGAGCGGTTGCAGGCAATGATAAGATTTGAGGTATCACTCTGGCAGAGGCCATTATCTGTATGCTAGCTGGCTCTATTTCTTTTAAATGTCCCCACTGCCTGGGAACATGCTTATTTCAGGCACAATTGTGCATCCCTCTCCAGCAAGCCTGGTTGCTCTCACTCTTATTGTTGCTTGGCATCAGAAATGCTGCATCCCTGAGCACTGATAGAAGGAAATGTTAAGGAAATTAATTTCCAACTCATCCTAATTCCCCTGCATTTGGGGTTCTCCGGTGATGTCTTTATCCCACCTTTGGACATCAGGAGGCTGAAAGGGTTGGCTGGGCAAGGAACTCCCTTTTGCCATATGCTGTCTGCTCCTTATTGTTATTCACACTGAAACTTTTAACTAGCATTTCCACTTCACCAAGTACCTAGCCTGAGCCAGCACCTGAGATCATTAAAATCCACAGGGAAATCCTAGGCAAATCAACCACTATCTACTGATCCATCCTGTTAGCTCTGAAATGATCTCCTTGGAAAGGGGCCTTCCAGATGAAATATTAGTCTTCAAAACCTTGAAGAAAAGATTTTTCCATACTGCTTGGTTCAGGTGACTTTCCAGACCTTCAGGTGCCATTGCTCAGCTGAACGTTAATGTGTATGACACACTGCAACAACAGATCATGCTCTTTCCAGGTATCAACGTTTCTCTTTAAATAATCTTTGAAAAAGAAGAATGGAAGAACTGAGGCTCTCCTGAAATTGCAGGATGTCTATTATTTGGAGTATTAAGGGATGTTCCCAGGGTGATTTCTGGAGACCAGGTTCCCTGGAGTTAGAAGGGGGAACAGCCAGAACATTGAGGCAGGGTAGCCGATGTTGGTGCTGGACCCAGCTGATTGCTGCTGGGGGTGGAACAGGGAGGTTTAATTTAGGAGTAAAACTAAGGAGTTGAGGGGAAGATATAGGTCCATCTAGTCCTGTCTCTGACACTGGCCAGTACTGTATGCTTCAGAATAAGGGGCAAGAAACACTGCAGTAGGCAGATGTGGGATAATCTCCCCCTTGGAGGTCTCATACTAATCCCTAATAGCCATAGACTGGTGTAAATCCTGAAGCATGAGGTGCCAAGAGTCCATGGAAGGAGTCTGTATGGAAGGCCCCAAAGTTTTGCTAGCAGGCCTCAAGACTTTATGCTCCTTGGCCCCCTCCATCTTTACTCCTTGTTTGGTGCTCCACGGGAAGCTGATGAAGACCTCAAGCTCCTCATCAGTATGAGCTGAGGGGGAAAAAAAAATTCCTACTTTGTAGTTAGCAAGTTTAACCCTGTGAGCCCCTGTGCCCAAATACTATGGTGACTGGGCACCTTAGAAACACTTTGAGAGACAGATGAGATTAAATTAAACAACATGATTCTTCACTGCTCAATATTCAATCCTATTTTATACCCTGATATACCCACTGATACCTGTCTTCCATGTTTTCTTCATTCCCAGTAATGTGGAACCTGTTAGGCCAGAGAATCTCTGAGCCAAGGAATTCCAAAGAGTAATCACCTTCAGGAGAAAGAAACCCAAAAGAGACCTTTCTTTAAAGGGTACCATGCACCTTGGTCTTACATTGTGTGTGTTTCAGAAATGTTTGTATGCTCGCTTGTGTAACTGCAGCTAGCTCTGCTAATATAAATTGTGTTTTCTTCCATACCACTAATTTTCACTCGTTTACCTAGTAAACCTCATCAAAAAGGATCTGCTTCCTAATACTGTTGTGCACCTTAGAGAAACTGAGATGTTTATGTTGTTGGGTCAGAGCTGAACTGCAAAGGGTCTGCTTGAAAACAGTTCATTCCTAGAGGACCTGGAATACTAAAACCACAAAGCTCTTTCCCTGTATTATTTAATTAAAATACTTCCCAGGATTATCGAATACATGATGCAGGAAGAAGAATTTCTCTTATTTTCTAGTTAATGATCTATCTATCTATCTTAGGGTTTTACAGTGCCACCCATCACCATAGTGTCTGAGCACGTATCTCTTAACAGATATGTACTAACCAGCTTAAAGCCATTCCAAGACAATGGTCGGAGGCAGGTTTTAATGCAGAATTGACTCATACAGATGCTGAGACCAGAGAAGAAATTGATAAAAGCTGGAAAGTAGCAGAGATTCAATGCCAGGCCAAATATTCAATTCAGAAAGAATCTCCCTAAAACTAAAATTAATGTTGAAGGATGAAGGCGGGTAAATCTCCCACAGTTAAGTTCAGGCAACAGAGATTGAGTTTAAACCTCTCAGCAGTCCAAATTCCATCAACATCTTTCAGAGCGAAATTAAATTAAGTGCATCCCTATCATAAGAAATTATGTTGGTTGTAACCACCAAGCTCTATAGCAGAGGTCAAAATAAAATGAGTCACAAAGAAATATGCATTGCTGTTCTGACTCTTTCTTCAAAGGAACAGTTGGGTTCAGAGGTTTGTCTTATAGATATTTATAACTGTTAAACACTTGTTCTATTTCCAAGTGACTTTAGTGCAGTAGTCAGGTGCTCAGCACTTTCAGACAAATCAGGCCTCGTTGGGCACCCAAAACCACTAGTCACTTTTGGAAATCTTGGCCATGATCTCTCTATGCCTCACTGTCACCACCCATAAAATGGGAGATGTTCATCTCTGGGACTATTTAGTGTGCAGCATTGGATGTTTAGGCCAGGTCCCAGCTTTGGCAAGTCCAAAGGAAAAACAAGAAAAAGCCTTCCCCCTCCATTCCCTCCTCATTTTCACTAGGCTTCTCTGAGTGTCCCTTAGAGTGGTAGCATCCAAGAGGTGCTTGTCAAGCTGGGACTTGGGGATATTGAGGGGTCTGAATTCCACCAACTATCTTGGATTGTGGATCCATTCCCTGGGTTAGTCCTAGGCAATACGGTTTGTTCTGTGGAGGAGGAGGAGGTAGAAGGGGTTCTTTCTACAGTATCCAAACAGGACTGGTCTTGAGTTACTGTATTTATCATCACTCCTAACTAATTACAGTAATGCTTTCCTCCATTCTGTATGGTATCTGCACACTAGAACTGTGTCTTCCATTCTTCCAGGCTGTGCATATTTAATTCCCTTAATCTTTCCTCCCAGTCAGTCTCCCCTTAGCTATATTTAAAGGTGTAAGCATATTTTCATAATTAATCTCAGACATGCCGAGAGCAGCCACATATACCCTATAAAGTTGCTGAGTGAGGCAGCTCGGCTCATGTCTCTCCACTGCTTGTATACACACATGAACGGCACTGGGTAACAATGAGGCCTCTTGGGCCAGACTTCAAACAGAAAAATTGAGATCAGGCATACAGTCGGCTTTCAGAGCTAATCTTCACAGCAGTTTAGACGCCGCTTGCACGTTACCCTTTGAAGAAAATTTAGCAATGACTTATTTTAAACATATGACTGTTATATAAGGCAAACTGAAGCAGTACTGTTCAAAACCCCAGAGCAGATGGGCAGCCAGTTGATCATTCTAACATTGCATTTATCCATACAACAATCCAAGGTATCCTTTTTATGGATACGGATGAGCTACGGTGCACTCTTCCAAAAGACGGCTTGGGGAAATCTAGGAATCAGTGGGTCACTGTGTAAACGAACGCTGGACTGGCAAGTAGCCTTCCTAGGGCCAGCAGAGGCATTTTAGGACAGCACTCAGGCATGTCTCATGCAGAAATTATTGCTGCTCCATGGTTCGAGCATAGGAGAGATATGCAAGCTGGACCCCACCCTGGAGAACATGAGGTACAATCTCTACGAAGCTCCTTGGTGCGCTCAGCCCAGGGACCAGGCGCTCCAGAATAAAAGCCTCCAAAGCATCTGCAGGCTGAGGTGCTTGCTCAGTGACTCAGCCAGCTTCCAGCTCTCACTCTGTTGAATACACACAATAAAAGGCAATACTGTGATGATTCCAATATTATTACAACAATTATTCATACCACTGGGAAGAGGGGTGTTCATATCAGCACATCTCCCTTTTTCTCATCTGTGAAATTGCTGCCTGTTACAAGGGATGAACTGCTGCATAAAAGTGCAGTTTATTCAAGTATTATTGTAGCTGATAACTATCATAGTCGCTGACACTAGATGAATTTCTGTGGCAATCAATTCATCCAGCAACAGCTTGCTGGGACTCAGACACGGCACAGATTTACTAGACGTGAAAACCTCTTTAGTGGAAACCATTAACTCCCACTATTTGGTATTCACACTAGCACTGAGAATGCAAGGTTCACATCTTTGATGGCTGGCTGAATCTGTGTGAACTTGAGAGAAATGCACGTTAACTTTTTGTTTCAGCACTAACTATAAGGCCATTAAAGTTATCTCAATGCAAATATGCCAGGTTATATGCTTTTAGTGACTTGTTTTACATAACCAAAGGGAAACTACAAGCAACATGTTTATTTATACCACCAATAGGTTTTGATCTGAAAATGCTGTAAAGACTATGCAATATTGTTTAAAATATCCAATTTCCACCTAAAGAAGGAATGTTCACAGCTACAGCTAAAAGAAAGAAGAACTAATATGTGAAGCTCCCAATTTTGTTGGGTTTATACATACATAGCTGCAGTCCAATTTACCACAGGACAATCACATTTCTGGACATGGCACTAATAACTCCTGTCTCTGAGTGGGGTGGGATGGGATGGATCAGGGTAGTTGCAGTGCTGGTCAGGATAACAACTATTAATGGAAGCTCTCAGTGGCTGGGGGGTAATTAGAAAATTGTTGAAAGAGATTGGGTCTCTTGAGGATCACTCTCTCTCTCTGCCCAGAAGAATTTTGGAAGTGGAAAGTTCCCATTTAAAGAAATGAAGAAGCTAGAACTGAAGATAAACTGGAGTTAAGAGTCTAGGAGTTAGTCTTGTTCCTACTTGCTTTAGGAGCACAACTGGTCTCCAAGCTGACAACTGCTGCTGCAGACCCTGCAGCTTTGCCCTTGGAGCAGGAGATATCAGTTTCATTGGGGGACCAGAGAAACATCCCTCTCAGCCATGAGGGCCTAGAGGGGGAGAAGGTGCTGGGGTGAACTGGGAGCTGGAAGGGTCTTTTGCTTTTTTTTGATGTTGCTTCCCTAGCGGCTCTTAAAGGAAAATGAGAAAAATTACAGGAGAAAGGTCAGAAATAAAGCCAGAATGTAATCAGAGTTGAAGCGGAAGCTGGCGAGAGAGGCTACAGCAGCAGAAAAGGTTAGGAGGAAAGTTACTTGTTATCTCTTCTTAAAAATGAAACAGAGGCAGAGAGAGTGAGCTGATAAGGCCAAGCAGGGACTACAGTTCCGAGGCGATGGAAATGTGTGTTGGACTCCAGAGGAATAACAAAGGAATCCCTAAAGTGATCAGGAGAGGGAAGTGATAGCCATGGCTTTCATGTTGATAGTTTAAAGCTGAAGCACTAAAGAGCAGAGTCTGCGATGTTTCCATGAGTATTGTCTTCTGCAAGTTCCAGCCTGACACCACAACCCTGTCTACCTCACTGTTGCCTTCACCTTCCAGTCAATTCAAGTTGGGGGAAGCAATGAAAAATATCTTTCATACTTGAGCTAGCAGTAATTCCATAGAGTCATTAGGGACACAATTTTCATACCACAGATACATTAAAGACCTCATCCTTGCTACTAAACAGCATCTCCCTCACTGATTGATTGTGACAGTCTGAAGATGCTTTAAGGGCTGGGATGTTACAATAGGTGCAGGGAGATTGACTGCATCCACTGCCCTCTTCCCACAAGTCCAAGGTGCATGATCCATTTATTGGGCACCTGGCTCTTGAATTCATCACGTGGCTGTCACCACCCCAGATATGGTGGGTGGCTGTGTATATACTAATCTCACAGTAAGAAGCTCAGGAAAAATAATATAAAGTATATAAAAATAAACAATAAAACCTCTCCATACTCCAGAGCTTAAGCAAGAGCTTGATTAAAAGTCAGTGGACAGTTCTCTCTCAGGGCCTGGTCCCAAACCCAGGGAAGTCAGTGGGAAAGTCTCCATTAGCATCAAAGGGCTTTGGATCAGGTGCTTAAGGTCTCTGCTATCCTAAACACAGCTCTCTCAAAATTCAGTCCACACTGCCTACTCTATTGGCCTCTCCAGGCTCAAGGCTCACCACCACCAAAAAAAAAAAAAAAAGCCTCCGTCCCTAATGAGACCAGGTCTGTGCTGCAGACACATGGCGACTTAGTGATGGAAAAGACCTCTTGTCTCATGTTGTCAATGCCCCTGCTAGGTTAGGATTGTTCGCTACTTTCATCTCAACCTGTCCATTTCAGCAGCCTCACTCTCCTCCCCCGCAGGGTTTTCAGTTGCAGAGTGACAGCTGCGTAGCACAATTTTATAAGTAGTTTGTACTGGTGCTATACAGCAAAGCAAACCATCATGCAAAGGGCAGCAAGCTGGAATGAGCAGAGAAGTCTGTCCAGCAGACACTTGGGCCCGCAGCTCCCTACAGCAAGAGACTGGAAGAGGCTATATGACTGTCCCACCAGGAAAATAAAAACATACACATTAATAACATTCTTCCAAACACCAGACACAGCTTATTTTTGTGACTTAAACTCTACCTTACCCATTTGACCAAAATCATAGTACAATCCTCTTTAATTTCACTTAGACGTGTCTTGCTGTGAATCATAGAGCAACGTATTATTCTTCACTGGTCATTTTTTCTATGTTGCCACTTTAAATTTAACCCCACTAAAACACAATGAAAATAAAGAAAAATAATGATTCTTTTAATTATTCAAACATCAGCAGCAAGAATCATGCTTTTGATTCCTATATGAAGCATCATCGTAAGAACAAGACTTCAGCCAGATGACTTCACAGCAGTAATAAATATGTGTTACATAACACTTAGATTCTGTTCCCCTTCAGTTGTACTTCTTGATTAATCTACAACTCGCACACATCTGTCTGTCTGTCTGTCTGTCTACCTACTTTCCTACCAGAAGTAATCGCATGATACCCTTCACTATACTGAAGAAACACCTGGAAGAATTGCGAGTTTTCTGATTACTGCTTCGGGAGGCAGAAGGCAAAGCAGAGGCAGAAGGCAGGAGGCAGAAGGCAAAGCACTGAGAAAATTAGACACTAAATTTGATAGGACATTGAATGAGCATTTCCATTTTGTCTGGAACAAAGACCAGCTAGGGTCTGTTTGAGTACTTCTCTGAAAGTAGACAAGCCGTCTCGAGTCACACTCAACTCAATACCCAATCTCAGCTTTAAAACTCTTTAAAAGGCCCATCATAGCTGCTCCCACCCCCTACCCCTTTGTGAAAGCACAATCTGTGTGAAAAGGCCTTTATTTAGTACAGTTCAGTGAAACAGATTTGCTAAATGTTAACAAATATGCTCACTGGAATGTTCACTGCAACACTGCACCATAGGTCCTTCCATAGTGACAGGAAAACTCCTACATAATCCTACATCGGGTTGATACTATCTTGATGCAATAAACCAACTGATGTCTACTCTTACATAGAAACTTCCTGGAGTATTTTACAAGATTGGTATTTTACTTCTGCATTTTAAAGAGTGTACTATTAACCATACTCTCAGACTTATACATATATCAGTCTGAGAATAATGGTTAATGCACGCACACACACACACACGACCCCCAAAACAGACGATTGAGTCACATAGCTTTGCAATGAATCTCGATCATCATTCACTATGTTTGGAAAGATTTTAGCGGAGGTGGGAGTTTGCTCATAAAATCTGGTTCCTTTTCCTTTCTTTCTCTGTCCAAAGTAAGAGTCTAGTGCATCCCAGTGGAGAGACATAAGAAAAACACATTTGCTTTCACAATTTCTCCCCGTTACTCTACAGAGAGTATCAAAACGTTCAATCTCCAAGGAACACAAATACTTGCACACAGAAGTTAAGCCTTCGATACAGCTGGTACCACTTATCCTTAGCATGTCTGACGTTCCTCAGCACTTGTAATTTATATATATGTGTGTAAATACTGCATACCTAGCTGCATAAATCCTTTTATCAGATTAATATCTGAATCCCAATGATTTATTTCAACCTATCACTTTAGAGGCAAGAGAAAGAATTGTTTTTTTCTTCCATTCTTAAAAGATATGAACAGGGAGATACTTACATGCTAGAGTTATTTTATTATACAGCTCTATTCATCCACTGTTTCCTTCCAGTTAAACATCCAAATACATATATCAAACAAAGATGTCTGTGTATATGCTTCCATGTGTACATAGAGACTGTTGCATACACCTGTGTACAACCTATGCAGTATATGCAGGTGTGTATATATATATATATACACGGCTATTTACAAACAGATAGTTACATAGACACACGCATTAACCAAGTGCAGTTTTTCAGTCAGCATCACTGCAGCCATCAGCATGTTGATAAAACCTCTATGCAATGTTTTTATATATCTATGTATATGCATACTTTTGTAAAGACATCCTCAATGTGCTTAGAGAAGGTATTTTCTTGGTGCGTGGACTGCGCCTATGTAGAACTATATAATTACATGGATGCACAGACTGAAATAGTGATTCCACATAGCATTGCATGTTCATACCCAACCGCCCAATATAGGGATCTGGTCCTACCAAAGTCCCAAGGATTGGGCAAATCAGATCAACACTTGGGCTGAAAAGTAACTTACTGACCATGGTTGGCAGTGCCAGGTCTAATCTTTAACTAAACCGGTTTCTCCTCAAGGTATTGATTCACCAGAACTCTGCAAGAGAAACTGCCCAACAGAGGTTAGCCTGGCGAAAACTACAGCGGAGGAAGCAAAAGGTCATTTCATCTTGTACAATCCATGCCAACTACGGAGGGGGGGGGGGAAACGTCTAAACAAAATGTGATCCCAGGAACCCAGCTACACAAACTCGTGACGATCCAAAACCAAAGGGGGGCCGGGGGTGCCCTCGCGCCTCTTACCTGATTGCTAAAAGCTGTTTTATCCACATTGTCACGTTTCAAATAGTTTAGGATCAGATCTTCCTCTCCCCAGCCATTCGTGCCGCCCCGCGGTTACACAACGGGCTCAAAAATCAGGCTGGCGTCCGGGGGGGGGGGAGCTCCTTCCTGCGCCCGCTCTCCCCTGCTGGCGAGGCGGGCTGCCGAGGGGCGCCCTCCGCCTCAGCCCGCGCCCCGCTCAGCCGGCAGGACGCGTGGCGGGGGCCGGGAACCCCGGCGTGCCCGCATCGAAGCGGGGCGGGCGGAATCGCAGCGCCCGCCGCCCTTGCCGCCCCGCGGGGCCGCCCGCGGGCAGCAGAGCCCGGGCCGGAGCCCAGGGAGCCGGCCGGCCGGCCGGGAGAGGCGGGGGCAGCGCTCTCCCGCCCGCGGGCTCAGGTCGCTCTCCGAGGTGCTGGAGCCCCGCGCGTCCCCCGCCAGGCGCCAGCCAGCCCCATGTGCAGCCGAGCCGCGTCTCCGCCCGCTGCCCGCCGGCCGACAGGCTCGCGCGCTGCCTAGCCCATGGGAGGCGGGCTCGCCGGGCGGGGCTCGCCGGGGAAGGCGGGAGGGGCGCGGCCCGGCAGCCGGCGATGCCTCGCTGCGGCCCCGCGCGCTGCCCCGGCCGCTCTGCCCCGCCCGCCTCCCGGGCAGCGGGTCCCAAGCCCGCGTGGGCCAGCCCCGGCTGACGTCACTCGCCCCCCCCCGCTCCCCCCCCCCCCGCCGCCGGAGGATGCTGAACCCCGTTCGCAGCGCGACCCACCCCCACCCCCCTTCCCCTCCCGCCCCCACGGACACCCACCCGGCCTCGGGGGCGGGCCCAGCGCAGGCGGCTCCGCCTCGGGGTCTGCCGGGGGGGCTTGCGCGGGGGGCGTGAGGGCTGGCGTGGGTCTGCCGTGCTCAGGGGAGGGGGTTGCGTGGGGACTGCGGGGCTTCTGGGGGCTGAACTCCTAGCCTCTGGGGGTTGCACAGGGACTGCGGGGCATCGGGGGGGTTGCAGTACTGGGGGTACGTAGGGGACAGCGGGGCATCGGGGGGGTTGCAGTACTGGGGGTACGTAGGGGACAGCGGGGCATCGGGGGGGTTGCAGTACTAGGGGTACGTAGGGGACTGCGGGGCATCGGGGGGGTTGCAGTACTGGGGGTACGTAGGGGACTGCGGGGCATCGGGGGGGTTGCAGTACTGGGGGTACGTAGGGGACTGCGGGGCATCGGGGGGTTGCAGTACTGGGGGTACGTAGGGGACAGCGGGGCATCGGGGGGGTTGCAGTACTGGGGGTACGTAGGGGACTGCGGGGCATCGGGGGGGTTGCAGTACTGGGGGTACGTAGGGGACTGCGGGGCATCGGGGGGGTTGCAGTACTGGGGGTACGTAGGGGACTGCGGGGCATCGGGGGGGTTGCAGTACTAGGGGTACGTAGGGGACTGCGGGGCATCGGGGGGGTTGCAGTACTGGGGGTACGTAGGGGACTGCGGGGCATCGGGGGGGTTGCAGTACTGGGGGTACGTAGGGGACTGCGGGGCATCGGGGGGGTTGCAGTACTGGGGGTACGTAGGGGACTGCGGGGCATCGGGGGGGTTGCAGTACTGGGGGTACGTAGGGGACTGCGGGGCATCGGGGGGGTTGCAGTACTAGGGGTACGTAGGGGACTGCGGGGCATCGGGGGGGTTGCAGTACTGGGGGTACGTAGGGGACAGCGGGGCATCGGGGGATGCATAGACGGGTTACACCGCATGGGTTGCACAGGGGATTGCAGTGGGGTTGCACTACACAGGGATGCATGGGGCATTGCCCCGCCTATCTGAGGGCGGGAGGATTGCAGGGGGTGCGGGGTTATGCTGTGTGGGGTTACAAGGCAGGGCACGGGGAGGGTGATTGCACTGCCTGGCGGTTTATCCCGAGCTCTGTGCCCTCACCGGCTCCTTTCAGTCACCCTCCCTTCAGCCTTTCAGGAGCTAGGGAGGGCTGGGATTGGAGCGCGTGATGGTGTTTCCATGGCAACTGGGAGGCTTGTGGAGGAGTGGAGGTTTCCCACCTGTCCCCAGTGCAGCAGGGGGATGAAGGGGCTGGTTAGGAGGGAGAGGGAACTGAAGGGGGGCGGGAGGACTGCCTGGGCAGTGTGCTGGGGCTGCATGATTGGGAGAGGGCAGAGGGGTGGATGCAGGTGGGAGCCCCCCTTCAGCTGCTGCGCTGGTTCCACTAAACGGGTAATAATGGATCCCTGTCCTCCGGGGCACTCGCTGCTCCCCTTCAGGGTTGGGAATGGGTGTTTCTGCCCCATCTAGGGTGACCAGACAGCAAGGGTGAAAAATTGGGACTGGGGTGGGGGGTAACAGGTACCTAGAGAAGACAAAGCCCCCCAAAATCGGGACTGTCCTATAAAATCGGGACATCTGGTCATCCTAGCCCCATCTAACATTACACGCTAGCCAGGCGTTTTACTGGGCCGTAGGGTTTGCAATGCTGGGGTAGTCCGCTGGCCCACCCAGGCTCCTGCAGCGGCCAGTGCATGGTGCTTCAGAGGAGGGTAAGCAGGGTGCCGAGCCAGTTGTGCACGATTGTACATAGGGTCGGACTTATGACTTGGCCGCTTCGGCAATCACAGGACATTTGATTGCCCTTGTCCTAGCTGCATACCAGGGAATGACATTCCGGGTCATAAAATCCCTCATCCTTTTGTAATCTGCAGCCACAATAATTTCCGCAATCTCCTTTCGTGGCAGTGAATTCCATAGGTTGGTAGGCACGGTTATGATTTCATTGGCCCCCCCCAGAAGCATGATAAAAGGCAGGGCAGGATTACTGGACTGACCACAATAGTGTAATGTGGTACGTTCCAGTGTTGAAAATTGCTCCTCCGATAATCCAGAGAGATCAATAAGCAGTGGCGCTTCTGGTCTACTCCTTCACTGGCGAAGCGGATATATTATATTCAGTACCTTGTACCTCCAGGGCACTGAAATATGCCCCGCTTCTGGTGAGGGTGATGAAACTCCATAGTGAAAGCAATAGTGAGACCACTAGCACAGACCAACAGCAAGTGTTTTACCCACCATGTTTTGTATGCCTCTTCAAAGCCGGTTGAGACAATGTGGTTAAAACGCTGACAACGTCTTGTGTTCTTGTGTCTCTACACTAGACTTCGGGGTGGTGGGGGATGCACTGCTGTCAGCAGGCTTGGGGAATGTTTCAGAAGAAAGGCTAGATTCAAATGCTGTGTGTTTTACTAAACAACTCCCCTGCCTATGGACTCGGGAAACTTGGGTTCATTGTGCCAGGTGGGATGGTTTCCCCATCACTTCTGTTTGTCTGTCACTGTGTCCATCACTGTAACATCAAGATCCTGTTTTCTGAGAACTGCCATTTTGGCTGAAAAGCCAAACGATACTTTTTTTAGTACTTCACTGAAAGAAGGTGCACTGTCTATGGCACTTTATTGTCTGCAGTTTCCATGCCCCACACTCAAGTTTATGTATTTATTTAATTATAGATAAGCTGCCATAATAGTGATTTTTTTTAACCCCGTAGTCAGAGAGTGTATCCCCAAAGTGAAATGATGTGGGGTTGAGGTAACTTTCTGTTCTAGGGCATGGGAAATTGATACATTTTTTATTTGTGCTTTGAAAGTACTGCCGGCAGCTTGTAAGGGAGGAGGAGCAGCAGACTGCCTTACTTATGGCACTTCCTCATTTAATTCAATACACTCGGAGCATGGTTGTGTTGGGGGAGGGGAGATGTTCTACACAGTGCTTCACAGCTTGAGTGCTGTCATATACGCAAATACCAGTGGAGTATGTAGGCTACAATGTAAACCATAGCTGGCCGCCCAAGCAAACGCAGACTCGGGGAGAAAGAGATACAAACAAACAACCTTTTTTGCCAAATCTTGATTTTCAAAATCTGAACCTGTATGTTTGATGATGTAGTAGAGGTGCCAAGCAAATGTCACGCATTTGCCTCTCAGAGCAGCTCCAAAGAGTCCTTCTGTTCTTTCAGTCTGACAGAACAGAGCCTGGCAACTCTGCTGCAGCTGCAGGAAGCAGTTCCACTCCAAGAGGTGGCGTTGGTATGGGCAGAAGGAGATTTCCAGAAAACAGGCTTTGGCCTTGTCTACAGGGGGACACACAGGAAAATTAATCTGAATTCACCAAAGCTGTGAATGTAAAATGGTTAAACCACATTACAACCACATGTGGTCGCTCATTCAGAATTAAAGTGGCCTCAATTCAGTTTGGCCCCTTTAATTCTGAATGAGAGTGTCTATTCTGGAGTCTAACCAAATTTATTTATTTATTTGTATTATCATAGTGCCTAGGAGCCCCAGTCCTGGACCTTGACCCCATTGTGCTAGGTGCTGCACAAACACAGAACAAAAAGAAATAGAAAAGGACCAAAGGATAAGATGTAATCTGCCACATAACTGAGAAGGTGTCATACAAAGAAGCGTCATATGTAGAAAACATTTTTTTCAGATGGACAAGAGGTTACTTTAGGGGGAAGAAAACCAGTTCAGATAAAAGAAGTAACATTAATCTTCATCCAAAACCAAAAGTGAACTGAATTTAAATGTTATCTTGCATTTGAAAAAGTCCAGTGAAGTTTTATTATCTTTACTACAATTAATAAATGTCTTGCACTAACATGGGCTAACCCATATGCTCTACTGTTACAATACCCCCTCTAACCCCAAGATCTCAAAGTGCTATATAAACATCCCCATTTTTCAGATAGGAAAACTAAGGCAAGGAGAGGGGTTATGACTTGCTTATGGTTATAAAGTGAATCCGTGGCAGAGCTGGAAGCTAAGAGTCCTGGCTCCTGACATTTTGGTCTGACCATCTGACCACATTCCTACCAAAACCTACTTGCCTCTGCATTTGCTAGTTCCATCCATGACCAGAATCCATCCATACACCCGCTGCGTGGCGAAGGCCACTCTCAGGGGAGGGCTCATGGCTTTGGAAATCACTCCCTTGCCCTGCCCCCTTGGTCTGACAGAAAAACACGAAGTATAACGAGACTTGCCGTAAAATTGCGAGAGCTGGCAACACTGTCATGTAATGGTGAAGGGAAATGTCTGACCCATCAGAATCAATGCAGCGGGAGTACAAGTGGGCTGGGAAGATGAAATCCATCACTGACCACTGAGGGTAAGGCTGAGATCTGCAGCACTGTCCTCCTCAGCCTCCGGAGATACTCCTGGGCCTCTGAGCCAACCCATGGCCTGATAGAGTGATCACAACCCCATCACATCACTTGTGCTTGGAGACCACTAACTCCAAGTAAATTTGAGGCCTGTGTTCCACATAAACATAGAGCTTGAGGGCTCTCCCTGGTCTGCCCAGTCCCTACATAGGAGACCCTTTCTATAGCATGCATGTACAGCTGCTCCCCACACTGTCTTGCCCTGCAGCCCCAACATAGTGCCAAAGTAGAGCCAAACTTTTTGCACTGGACTCCCAACCCAGGCCCCAGTTTCATGCTGTGTGTTTAAACCCTGGTTCCAATCCCTGTCCCTCCTGTGCTTACCCTTCAACCCAAAGTCTTGCCCATCAGAAAAAAATTGTTCTTGTGACATCACTTTCCCTGCTATTAACTGTCATTTATTGCCTTCCGGAAAAGTCTCAGGCAACATGAAAAGCTCACCACTGTCAATGGAGAGTGCAACTGAGTGGAAAAACTGATTGTGGAGCAGTGGAGAACAGGAGTTTGGGTGGCCCAGCGTTTACAGAGCAGCTGCTCACTGCAAAGTGCAGCACTGCTATGTTCAAACTCTGCTCAGCCTGGGAGAAAGAACAAGAGTCAAGATTTCAGGGCATTGCCAGCCGCTCTCACAGGGACTCCACCTGCATTTGCACTTTCTGGTTCTGCCTGAGACTGGGAGAGGAAAGGCCAAAAGCCACTGCTCCCACCATTCGCTGAACCAGTTTTCAGGGAGTGGTGGAAGTCTCCCGAATAAGCCTATTCTCCTAAGAGTCCCAGCTCCAAGGGAAAGGAAAAATCAGCCAAGTTTCCTTCAGAAAATATCAGCTACATGTATATTTTTTCTTCATGTTTATTTAAAAACCAGTAGATTGTCTAAACCAAAAAAATGTTATTGGCAAATACTTCAGGTATCTTAAGACATGTTTGATCCCAGCCTGAAATGGCCCCTTTATTTCCAGTAGTGTTGCAGGTAGGAAACAGAAAGATGCCTGTAACTAGGATTATAAAGGAAGATGGCCTTCTTTGAAAATGAGAACCCCCACCCTTTGTGGTTTCTGTTCAATTGCTATAATAAAAGGGAACCTTTTGTTTGAATTTGGGGGCAGATTTTTCTAAGTTGCCCCTGTTATAGATGAGAATTGATTTGAAATTTGCAGACTCTGAACTCTCTTTGGGCACTTTCCTTAAAAGGGCAAACAGACCATTTCTCTAAATAACTCACAGTTTTACTTCAATAAAATATGCAGAGCCAAATGGCAAAATCCATATGAAAGGACCAGCAAGCAAAAGACTAATTACAAAAACAAAACTAATTTTTCTTAAAGGGACTCTGCAGTACTAGTCATTAATTCATTAATTAACGCAGCTTTCTCTCTAAGAGATCGGTGTTACCTCGCTTCTCCTCCACCTTCCGTCTAAATTAATCTCACAAACATAAAAGCTTTATGTTGTGGTGACTAAAGCAAGGGAATCCAGATTTAAGGATGGAATTGTCCTTACCTGGGTCTCAGAAGTCTTAGCGCAGCGTATGATGTTACCAGCTGCCCAGAAGGAATTTCAGCAATGCAGAGGACTTAGGCATCGAACGGTCAGCCGTGACTGCATGCCCTGGCTTACCACATGAGATGTGTCAAAACCAGATATTCAGATCGGAACCCCTTTGAATGTCATAGGGTTAGAAATCTGAATTCTAGCTTCCAAAGCTACCCCGAAAGTTATTTTCCGGGTTGGGTCTGGAACAGGAAGGAGCCTGTATTCAGGTGATTTGAAGAGACCTCTCAAGAATAGTTGTTCTCATCAGATTTCACACATTTGGAGCAGAAACCTTGTGAGGGACAGCTGGTGAGATTTCAGCACCCTCTAATCCAAAGCTAACCCCCAGCCCTGCCACAGCCTTTAACTTCCAGTCCCGACTTAAACCCAAGTCAAAACAAAAATCACATATGTCCTTGCCTCATCTCAACTCTAGCCACCACTGTGGATGGATTACTGTTCTAATGACATAGCCACACTCATCCTCACTGCTACACCTCCCAAATCTAACTCAAGGGGTTCACATCAGAACTGCTCATTCATCCTCCTTGTTATTGAACAGGAAGTGGCCCCCATGGGTCATTGCTTCTTACAATTCCCAACCTTCATGCCTCACTTTGTCTATGATCCCTATTTACTTTCACACCTTCTTGTAGTGTTTCCATTGTGCCAACGTTTGGGAAGACAGCTGTATGAATGACTCATTGTAAAATTAAATTGTATTGAAGATTCTATCATCTTTATTCCACCTGAACACAAAACTGTTTGTCCAATAGAATCTCTGTAAACCTCTTTTCCAGGACCTGAGCTTCCTTCCGATGAATTCCATGGGAGTTTTGGCAGCAGAACAATACCCACAATTTGTAACTGGAATTTTTTAATATATAACTTAAAAACTGGCTAGACTGATTGCTTTATTATTATTTGTTTCTGGCAGATTAGGACAGTTTGGGCACCATTAATGTAAAACATCTCATGAAATATTAACTCATAGGCTAGACAATTTGTTCCTTCTGTAATATTCTGCAGTCAATGAGTTTTAGAAGGTGCGATATAAATCACCTATGTTCATCTACGTTGTAAAGAAAACTTCCGTTATGGATATGATCACAGAGCGTGGCGGGTTTTGTACCTTGTCAACCCCTTTGATTCTGGGGTGGGGGAGAGGTTAACCCTGCCTCCCAGTTTCTATGCCGGTTCTACAACCTCCCCAGTAATCAGGGCTGTATGGCCCAATGGCCAGAGTCCCTCTAAATCTTCTTCCCCTGGTGGGATAGCAAGGTCTAGTGGCCGGAGTCCCTATAGTGTGCTCCTAAAGCAGCATGGCCCAATGGCCAGAGTCTCCGAAAACTCTCTTCCTCTGGTAGGATAGCGTGGCCTAGCAGCCAGAGTCTCTATAGCACGCTCCTAAAGCGGTGTGGCCTGAGGGCCAGAATCCCTCTAAATCCTCTTGCCCTCGTAGGATAGTGTGGCCCAGCAGCCAGAGTTCATCTATCTCCTTTGAGGTAAGAGAGGGGTCAGTGAACTGTGTCGTCACAAAAGGAGGGGGGGTTAGAGACCCCCGGTAGGGGAGACTGGGCTCACCCGCCTTCACCGGTCTCCAATCCCGGGCCCTGTCATTGACGGTGTGATCCGCCCCGGGTCAGCGGGGAATCCTACCACAACACGCTGCCCTCAGAGTGGTGGGAGATACCACTCCCTTCCCTTTCCTGGGTCACTTCCTACCAGTTCCCCAAATGTAGCAGTCCCTGTGGCATCAGGGTCTTCAGGTTCCTCAGCCCCTGGGGCTCCCACAGCTGCCAGTCTTTGGTCCCGCTTCCCGGCCCCTCGGCTCCCTCCTGTATGAGTCGCAACTGCTTCTGGGCTGGAGCCTCCGCTGGGTGTCCTCCTTCCTCAGCCGCCAGCTCTGCAGGCTTTTATACTTGACTCTCTGTTGGAGCATGCCCAGCAGAGCCTCAGGGGCGTGGCTTCCTCTGCCAGCAGGGAAGGGTTGACCCTCTCATTCCCAGTGAGGGGCCAGTCCACCCCGTCACACAGAGCTATCCATTTAAAATACTAATCCCTTCTCCATATGGGCACAGTGAGTTGTGCTAAATTTTGATATTGCCAAGACACAGGCCTATCGGTAATGCAAATAATTAATAATGAATAATCATATTCATTGTAAAAAAGTTAAATTTTAGCAATGATGGAGCTAATCTTTGTAAATTAACACAATTTTAGCAAAATGACAGAGGTAAATCCTGCATTTCTTTTCCTGAACATTTCCTTTCTGGATACCTGGGGAACATTGACATGAGGGTCCAACTTCAGTATTGCAAATCTAGCAACTGTCTCCCTATACGTTTTGACAGCACCGAGCACCTTGTGCGCATTATTGAAAATAATAACTCTGCACATAAACAGTGTGTGGAGAACACAGGTCACTCAGGAGAGAGACAGTGCAATTTCCCATATCTAAAAAGCCAGTGCGAGGGGCTAGTGACATACTGAAACACATTGGTTGCTAAGCAGAAGAAAATGACTTACGGCTTAAACACAAGAAGCCTGTTAACTGCAGCCATTTCTGAGCTAAAATCATCTTTTCTCCTCCCCACCTTTCAAAAATGTTTTATGAGTTCTGTTTGCGCAAAAATGTAATCAGCCTTCAGGTTGGTTTCATATGTGGGAGTCCTGCCATGCCAGACTGTGAGCTAGGATTCCGGCAGGCGAAGGGAGTAACATCACACCTGGAAGCCTTCATGGGATTTGATACTTATTCAGAATTCTTTTGCCTAGAAATTGGGCTGGAAATCAAGAGGAAATCATCCTTCTATTTGTTTATTCATTCTGATTTTAAAATAACTGAAAAGACTCCTTTCTAAGGCGCTAAGTGCCCCTGGGCTCATTAACAACACAATTTACATCCCAACAGCCAAAAAATCATTAATTCAACCAGAGTTCAGCCAGCCACTCCCCTACAAAACTTCTTTCCTCCTCTTCAGCATCTAGGAAGCAGGCTTACAGACCTTAATGCCTTCGGTCAAAAATACCACCGGGAAGGCAATTCTCAAAGGATTATTGACCCAGAAATATCAAGGGAGAGCAGAAGATTGTGACAGTTAACTTTCTGTGTGTGTTTTCTTTTGCACTGAGTATTTTTATACTTTGGAAATGATTCCAGGTTAAATTCTGAATTGGGGACAAACAGTGGGCTTGTTCCTATTGTGTCTGAAAAATAAAGCTTAAGAGGACAAAATCCTCTTCGCTGAGCCACTTTGGATGTCTCTTCCACATTCTTCTCTCCTCTCAGACAATAGGACTACAGGCGGTTACACTATTGTGTAACCGCCTACCACGTAGGACAATACTGGAGAGATGTTAAAATTCTATTGTTTGCCCTCTCAAAATTGCGGGCACAAAATGTGGGGTGCGGTTTTGAAGGGCAGGCTGATGCCTATTGAAAATCTTGGCCCTAGCAATGTCTAGCTCATTTACTGCTGGGGTTGCCTAGCAGTGAATGGGAGGCATGAGCTAAAGAGAATGAGAAAGAGAACGGCCCACTTTGGTGACAGGAAATGTGAATTAATCCACAGTTTAAGTAGGAGGGGAGGAAGCCATTAGTGAATTGGTTTGTGCAACTTGTTCCTCATCTCACCAACTCATTTAAAACCCCTAATGGCTGGCAAAGGAGTATAAAAATGTGATTACAAATGACCAATTCCTTCATTATATAGATCAGCAGGGAGAGCAGTGTTTTGAAGGAAAGCAGGGGTTTTATCCAGAGTGTCTCTGATCTGCATTGATTTTATTACTGATAATTTCACTAGCATCTTTTCCCCATTGTAACCTTTCTTTCTGTAAGTAAGTGTGGGGATCCTAAGAAACTTGCTAATAAGTCATTAGGAAAACCTCCACATGCTTTGTGATTTGTTGGATCATGATCTTAAGAAGGCATCTGTTAACTTGCCTGTAGGTGGAAGGAAAGATGCTGTCTTGGATACAGTTACCAAGGAGGATGGCAGCATGGTCTTTGCAATAAAAATAGGTAATGTTTAACCATTTCCTCTTCCTATGGATGTCATTAAATTTGATTTAAAGTCTGTGAGGGATGCAGGAATGTGATGTGATTTTTACCTCTTTGTTATTCTGTAATTTGATTTTTCTGGCCACCTCACAGAATTCTGTTGACAGTGGGTGTGATTTACCAAACTGCCTAAGTGACGTAGGAGTACAAGTCCTGGTGAAAATCAAGGAGACGTATTCCTAAATGTGCTTTTGAAAATTAGACTCAGGATCACTAATGCGTGTGTGTGTGTGTGAGAGAGAGAGAAGCCAAACACTCAGAATGCCCGACACACTCTTGAGCACTGTAAAAGAAATACATAGCAACAGTTGCATGGATGGAGGAGCAGGGACACTAGATCTCAGGACTGGGAAGCTTTGGCAGAGCCAAGAACAAAGTAGCATATGGAGGAGCTCCTCTATCTTCTGCACATTCTCAAAGTTTAAAAGAAAAGGAGCATGACACCCTTCCTGCCTTGCTGAGCCTCACTTCCTGTAGCCAAGGCCACATCCCCTGCAGAGGGCACCTACATGGCCACTCACCTTGGGCACAGCTGCCTCCCAAGTGTGCTCAGCTTGTCTTTTTCTTCTGCCTGTTTTCACAAGGAAATTGACCGCTTAGCCAGGCACATATGCCCCAATGCTTCTTTCCCATGGAGAGAAACTTTAGCATCCTGCCTCCCCTGATTAGCATTACTCTGTAACCATCCTGCCTCAAACCTGTCTGTGCACCCCAGAGTTCCCCACAGCTGCATTTGCCCTTTATTGAGACTGTCTCAGCACATAAAGAGAGTAATTTGTTCAGGCGAGCCAGCACCCTGCATTGCATTAGCTTATCTAGGCCACTTGTACATTATTCCCTTTGCTTTTTTAATCCAAACGTTGCTAATCAATTCCTTCAATTCTAAAATGTGTCCTGTAAACATCTCTCTCTGAAACAAATCCTGCCTGAACTGTACATACTCGAAAAAAGGAAAGCACTAAATCTTTTCTTTGCAAATCTGCCTTCAACTCAGCAAAATAACAACTAGGCTCCAAAGTGAAGATTTGTCCCTTGTGCAACTAACTAAGCCATGGAACATCCCAGAGCTCCAATAGTATCACACCCCCGACAGCTATTGAATTTTGCACAGACTCCGGTGTTTCTTGTTGTCTGCAACTCTAACAGGCCATCTAGAAGCTAGAGTCACCAGGTAATTGGCTGAAGAACAGACAGTGGATGATATGAACCACTGGGACAGTTTGTTGCTTGAGCTGAGTTGGATGTTCAACGTTGACCGTTCTATAAAGCTATGGAGCTTTTCCCTCAGTGCTGGGTAATTGGCTTGAGCGAACCCTGAGAAATTCAACTTAGCCCCTAGACCAGCTAGCTCACTGGGCACAGACTGGGGGACAGGGCTCCAGACTCTGGATAGCACAAGTCTCTCCTGGTGTGCAAAGTGCCCCAAGTGGGGAGGGAAGGGGTCAGCTCACCATGCTGGGCAGGCAGGCACCCACAGACGCAAACCTCTCAAAGGTGGGGCAACACCAGGCCTGCTGAGCCAGGCTCACAATGTTCTTTGTAGGCTCTGCAAACACCAACATGGCTGATATGAATTGGCTCAGAATCCCATCCTCTCCTCATTCTACTGGCCCTCCCCGAGTTGGCAGCTTGTCCCCTGGCTCTGGGGCAGGGTCCTGGTTTTAAAATATGAATGTGAAAATAACCCCAGGTGTCTGAACTCTTCTAGTGCAAGCAGTCTGGATGCTAATTACTACCGGATACACTGGATGTTACAATTACAGTTGGATAAAGGTCACAGAACAAAACTTCTGTATAACTAAAAAATAGAAAAACCTTTGAAAGAGCTCAGTTGTATCTCAAGGAAGTAACTCACCTCCACTAACCCAGAGGGAAAATCCTGTCCCCCTTGTGATCAATATCAAAATTCACAGTGACTTCACTGGAGCCAGGATTGCATCACGGAGCTTAAAATTAGAGCAAGTAGGGGGGTGTACAGTTCCCCTTCCTGTACTGCAAACTAAAGGGGACACTCCCATTAACTCGCTGGCTTGGGAAAACGGGGCTTCTCCCCAACTCCCCTTCTCTTGGGTAGTGAACTGATAGCTCCCTGTCCTCTCTCAGTCTGCCTAGACTACATACACATGGGGTGAAATGCTTGCCCCCTTGAAGTCAATGGTAAAATTCCCATTAGCCACAGCAGGCCCAAGATTTCACTCATGGTGTTGAATTATTGACTGGGAAAGGTTAAACACCTGAGGGCATATGAAAGATTCCCCTTTACTTGGCAAGGGTGCTGGGATAGTTAAAGGTACCATAGTACTAAAGTGCAATGTGTAATGCTTTGCAATAGAACCCAAATGAAGGGGAGGGTTAATGGGCCCCTTGTTTTCCTAAATATAGGAAGCCTCTGTTCTTCCTGATTTAATTAAAGGTCAATCAAAAAGGGAACTTCTATAATCAAGACTTTGTCTTGTTAGCTTCTCTCTAGGCTACTTTTAATTCAAGGCACTCTGGGGTTTGAAGCAATCACAGACCTAGGCCCAGAGGAAGTTCATATAAGAGGCCAAATTCTATTTTCATTCACTCATGGGCAGCTCCCACTAATTTCAGTGCAATTTACACAGGTACCATAGGCTCCTGGAATAAACCCATTATCCCTAATAGAGAGTGAGATCATTAGAGAACACAAGGTTACATTAGGCAGAGCTTGAATGAGTTGATCTATGGACATCTGTGATTTTCCTTTGTGGGGTTTGTTTGTTTTTATCCCTTTCTTGCACATCTGCAGCAGTCGGCTTATTTCTCACACACGCCATTAGAAATATTTTATCCGGAACAAACTGAGATGGTTTGCTATGATGGTGGCATATCTTATACACAGGCTCTGCTCTACAATGCTATGTATATGGTGTATGGTGGCATTCACAGAGCCGAGAGATGGAAATGATGTATTTTTAGCAGTAGCACCTTTCCTGTCTAGTGTGTTAACAGATTTTCCTTCTGCTCTTTTCTTACCTAGTTGATGGGCGTTTTAGACTCTCTCTTGCTGTGAAGTAGCCTGCTATATTATCTCTGATTCTGTGGAATAATGGAATTAGCGCATTTGCTTTCATAAAGGACAAGGGCCTCCATAAATCCCTGGGGAATCTTTACAAAGCCTTTTGTAGATTCATTTTCCTTTAGCCATATTTGTGTCTCATAAATCTCAGTGCTGTTGTCACTTGTGCATCGGTTTAATCTTGCAAATCAGAGTAATGCTCCATATTTAAAACCATTTTTGTTCACTTATTGAAAAGCTTTCTATTTTCTCTTTGCCTAGAGTCCTTATTATCTGGTTGTACTATTTTTCAGTGCATAGCAGGTGCATTGCATTGATAACTAATCATTGTCATAATTCATGTGTTCAAGAAGAGAAGTGAGTTTGACTTTCATCCATGTCAATATTCTTGAGCTGGAGTCTTTTTATATCACGACAGGATAAGCGATTTAACTCAACACAGGCTTTCTCCATACACGAGAACAGGTTTGTAAAATGAAAGGACGTGAATGGAAATGAACAAGAATTTACATTCAGCCCCATTGCTTTAAGACAGTAACTGCTAAATGTGAATGGAACCCTGATAATTATCCCTTCTGCAGATCTGAAATTATAAGGAGCCCACAAACTGTTTTCCTATCTCAGTCCCAATGACCTCAGATCAGTTGTCTGTGTTTTATGTGCTGACGTCCTCAGGGTGCTCTGGCCACATCCTCATCCCCTGGCTTTGAGCTACACAGAGGCACAGTCATAAGCGACATGAATGATACTTTAGATACTAAAGGGATAAGCGCTATAGAAATGCATGTAATTAACATACTAATCATTATTAAACTTACCTCCAAAGATAGTTAAAGTCCTAGGAATCCTCATACCTGAGCATATCAACTGAAAATTCACAGATCTCTTTTTTCTGTGCAGATGTGAGAATTTAGATCAATGGGCATTAGAAAAGAGCATGATGAGAATACAACACTGTACAGTAAGCGAGCCAGGGGAGGCTTGAAGAAAGGATCCTTCCGCCTAAACTCTTCCACCACCACCAATCCCAAAAAGGGTGAGTGGAAGGGGGAAGCATAATTAATTGATTCATAGGTTTTAAGGCCAGAAGGGACCATTAGATGATCCAGTTTGAGCTCCTGTGTAACACAGGCCATAAAATTTCACCCAGTTACCCCAGTATTGAAACCAGTAACTTGTGTCTGGGTCAAGCACATCTTCGAGAAAGGCATCCAGTCCATCCAGAGGTGGAGAATCTGCCACTTCTCCTGGCAATCTGTTCCAATGGTTAATCGCCCTCGCTGTTAAAAACACGTGCCTTATTTCTCCTTTGAATGTGTCTGGTTTTAACTTCCAGCCAGTGGAACTTGACAATGGATAGGCTGCATGCTGAATTTGGGAGAGAGGAGGCTGGGCCAAATCTCAAAGCACGATTCTACCAGTAAAGCCATCTCCAGCACAAGAGCGCTGAGAGATTTTACTTGTTCACTCAGATAACTTCATTTTTGTCACTGCAGTGCATGCAATGAACAAATGTTCTCTAATAATGGCCCATTAAAAAAACCCTTTCTATTTATGTTTTATATGAGTGCTGAAGCTCCTTATCTCATCTTCTCAATACATTGCTCATTTACCAGACAGAATATGCTGATTTATTGTGCAGTTTAATTGACATTAATGCATATATCTGAGCCCATATGCTATGGGCTGCAGGATGCTACTTGCTCAAAACAGCTATTGAAGTTGTCTGAACATAGTATTTCTTCCACCAGCTTGTAATTAAATGCTCTGTGAAGTGCTCTGAGATGTCTGGATGCCTGAAAAGAGCTCCAGAAAAGTAGAGGAGGAGTGGTTGAACGCCTTCCCTTTGCCTCAGTGCGGTGACTGTGCTTGTGGTTAGCGTTCTCCTCCCCCAGGGCTGAGTCTCAGGTTACTTTCCTCTTACGGTTTCCGAACGGTAAACTTCCAATAACTAGTAACGTTGCTTCGGAAAGAAAAGGGGAATGGTGCAAGTTTCTACTATTCTGGGTGAGACATTAACCCCAGGCCCCTTTAGCACAGACAGCTCTGGGGGAGAACCCCAGGGTGAGCTAACAATGCCGATACGTATCCAGAATTCCAGGCAGGCTTATAGAGCCTGTGCTGATGCCTCTGTCACCACATCATTGCTCCCAGCTGGGCTAGCGAGATTCAAGTGAGCAGGGGCATGTCCACCTGAGCTGCACTCACGCCTCTGACTGCCGCGATGACGTGCCACGGACACCAAGATCCCAGAGTCTCCACCCCAGAGTCCCGGCTTCCCTGCCCCTCGTCTCTCACGGGGACACCAAGGCAGGCTGAGGGGGCCGCGACTTTTACCTGCTGAGTCACTGTGGGCCTGATTCTGTGTGATGCTGGGTCAGCTCCTCTGCTGGCCTCACTGAGGTCGGTAGAGCTGTGTCCATTTCCACCTGCAAGCAACTTGGCTTGCCCAGCGCTCCAAGATGAGCGGGGCTTCCGTAGGAGTCGAGGGTGTTCAGCCCCTCGGAGGATCTGTCCTTCTATCCCTGGTATCTGCCTCATTCCTTCGAGAAGCACTTGAGGAGAGGCGTGTTCAGTATGCAAGGTGCTTACATAGGCCTGGAGCTATTCTGTTCTATAGTCACAGTAGTGGTAGCTGGGGTAGATGGCCAAACGCACTGACTTAGCCAATTTCAGCAGTTACCTACAATCATAAAAGAATAATAGGGATGCTCCTGGTGAATTTATCTCCCTGCAAAACCAGAAAGTAGGGCTCATTTATCATATCAGTAACACAGATTGGTTTGGGGACATTCGTAGCATAGGCAGGTCGGCCAGCAGTGCATCCATAAAGAACCAGGACTTGTATTGCTTGGCCTCTGAGAGGGCGAAAAGCTAATTAAATCAACAGGAGCGGAGAGGGCTCAGCACCATGGTAATCAGGTCAAAAACCTCTCTGTGAGCAACCAAGGATGAACATTTGGGGACAAATTTTCAAACCTCTAGAGCCCACATTGTCCCACGCGCTGCACAAAGCAACATCCACAATTTCATGTGTGCAATGCTTTGCTGGCAGCCTGGACCTTGAAGGCATGGGTGCTATGGGGTTTTGAATAAGGTATATTTTGTTGCCTTTGAATTACTGGCTGGATTTGTTGAGGTGGGGCGAGTCTCTTATGTTGATGCAGGTTATGCTAGTATGGACTGTTACTTTAAATCATTGTCAGGCTGGGGATAGTTTTTGGGTTTTTTTTAAATAAATGAATCTAAGTACATGAATTAAATAAACAAATAGATGCTTATGCCTACAATTGACCATTTTGCACCATAAGAGAAGCTTTGAATGTACAGATTTTGTGAATGTGCTTAAGCTTCACTCCTGATACTGGGTTCCCTCTTGCCCTGCATATTGAAAATGTAGCTTTACGTATAAAACTGTGTAGGACTGTAATTTTCCTACTGATGTAAAAGGAAATAAAACAAACAGCATTTGACATTTTGAAAACAATTCTTTGCTTGCTGTTTTCAAGTTGCAGTGGGGGAGGTTTAGATTGGATATTAGGAAAAACTTTTTCACTAAGAGGGTGGGGAACACTGGAATGCGTTGCCTAGGGAGGTGGTGGAATCTCCTTCCTTGGAAGTTTTTAAGGTCAGGCTTGACAAAGCCCTGGCTGGGATGATTTAACTGGGAATTGGTCCTGCTTCGAGCAGGGGGTTGGACTAGATGACCTTCAGGGGTCCCTTCCAACCCTGATATTCTATGATTCTATGATTCTATGATGCTCCAGCACCTTTTGGTGCAGTTGTTGCCGGTAACAGATCCTGCTTTCCCAGGAGTAGATTTGGCAAATCAGGAATGAAAATCCTGTCTCTGCTGCACAGTGCAGTGTGTCCTCATTTGCACAGTCACTTGACACATGGCGTACAATGTGTCATTACTTGACATTGGGTTTATGGAGTGTTTTTACACTGTAGTTCATTATGAAATGCAGTATGGCAAAACCAACAGTTGATAAGTAAAAGATACTGTAGAAAACTGGACATGACAGCTACAATGTACATGTCACAGGAGAAAGGCTTGGTGTGGGTCTAGCTGCATGGTTTAATTTTCATGTAATTTCCCTTTTCCCTAAGAGTGTGAGACAATTTCCTGTGAGTGCTGAAGCGTAATCAAAACCAGACTTTATTTTTCATCTTCTCTTCCATATTTGGACTTTAAATCTTTGGTATTTAAACAAGAACAGCAAGCCTGTGTTTCAAATCCACTCCTGCCTTGATGGAGTCCAACGGAAGAGCTGTATCAGATAAGAGTGCAGATCTATAAAGCATGTCACAATAGGTTAAACTGCTTGTGAAAGCTTTTCCTTCTCCAGCTTACTTGCGATCACCTCTTCTGATATGAAGGCCTCCACCTGTTAGCAATCTCCCGCCATGAAGCAGGAACTACTCCTGCCCATTTTAGTGTTATTCAAGAACCTCCCACTCTCCAGAAACCTCCCTTCCTCTCCCCACCTGCATCTGGAAACAAACAACTTTGGTATAAAGCAGCAGGGCCTGAGCTGAGCACAGCATACCATGCTAGAACAACTCTGTGCAATGGGCGCCAGGAAAGGGACAGTCTGATTAGCTGGCCAAGTTCCAGCTAAGCATAACAACACAGCATCCGTGCTCGCTCACAATCAAACCGTCATGCCCAGCCAAGGGGACAAACTGTGTTAAAAGCCTTGAAGGGTTTATTTTATAGGTGATTAATTTACAACATCATGATAGCAAATCAATAATACCCTGCACGTTAACGTGTTTAACGCACCAGAATGCTGTGCGGCTCAGGTGGTGTAAGGCAATTGATCTCTGGCATCATGACCCTTCAGCGTACTGTAAGAAACCACTGTTCTGCGGACAACAGACACAGTTACAAGGTAAATCCCGCACACATCTGGGCTGAGAATCCTGGCAGCCCGTCAGCTCCACGAACATGGGCCTCAAACAGTTGAACTAATGAAGCTTCTAAAGATGAGTCGCTCGCTCCCTGCCCTTGACCAAGTATGGTACCTCCCTATCCTGATGGCCCAGTGGAGATCCAAATTCCGATTGCGCACATTCTACTGCCACTACATCACTAGGGATCCACTATCCTGCTGCTTACCCCCAGGGAGTCAAATACCAGTGTAATGGGTCAGTTCAATAATGACTTGGCGCCTCTGTGAACTCCAGATGAAGTGAGCTGAAGTGTAAATGGAGCTGGGCCATACCGGGATGGACGGTACTGCTCTGCCATGCTCTTCTCTTCTCCCTGAGGACATTAAGCAGAAGTACACTTGGCAGGAGGAAGACATGCTCCCTCCTAAGACAGAGCAGCATGACATCAGCCAACCTCAGGGATGTGGAAGGGAACTTTGATCTTCGCCCTCAAGGCCTCTTATTGCACAGAGCCAAAAAAAAAAAGAAGGAAACGTTGTTGTAAGAAAAGAATCTCTCTGTAAGAATCAAGCAGGAGAAAAAGCCCAGCATGGATTTCCAAAGACCAAACCGAAGACAATGACAAATACAAGCTGCAGAATGCAAACAAACTATCTAGAGCAAATAGTTTATTTTAAGACACTAACAAATTTGCTCTAGGGACCCACAGAGAAATTTGAGCATCAACCAATTCTCCTTTCCTTTATTTATAGGATAATTATGATGATTTATTAGCAGTGATCAGAAATATATTTATGGATTGGAAGTTCCCAGCCATATTTCAAGTAATTCATGTCCTTACAAAACTTCTTTTGTGCTGTCATCAGAGCTCCACTTTTTCTTTTCCTTGAAACCTGCTAGCATGACAATTCATTGCTTTGTTTGTTTGAAAGGCAGATGTCTTGTTCAAGGGAACAAAAGCAGAACAAATGCTCAAAGATAAATCCTCCCTTCATTAGCACCCACTAAACCAGCCTGCTAGGAAGGGGTGGGTCCTCAAGGCATGGATTATGTTCCCCAGCTGGGCAAATCCACCAGTACCCTTTGTGGAATATAGGAGGAATTCTTCCCCAGGGCTGTGGAGCAGAATCACTCCACAGACTCCATGCCAGCCGGGGCAGGAGCATGCTTTGTGGCCCTTGCACCTGCCGTCACAGAAGGAAAACTGGAGAGGTCCTGTCCCGTCCGCAGAGCTGCATTGAGTAACACACAAAGGGTGCACTTCCCCTACACAAGCTCCTGCTGACTTGCTTACCCTCTGCACAGAGGAACCACAGCAGTTCTGTCGGGCCAGGAGCCTGCTGCATCCCTGGAAGGCAGGAGCAAGATTTAGGCCCAAGATCAGACATGAAAGAGCCTCCAATTGGAATCATTACATAGCTTATAAAATAAATGAGGGAGAACGGGCTCAGCCCTTAGCATAGCTGCTGTGGTCCCATACTGCTGACCCCGGCATTCAAATGTTATGAGTCAGGCCCCCCAAATCAGGAGATTTTAAAATTAATAAACTGTGGGTTCTTTTTATTTGCTTTCTGAGCCTGTTCCGGCTTTATTCTGCAACCATGAGTGCTAGAAACTGACCTTGTTTTCAGAATGAAAGCTGAGATTCCCAAGTAATCACAGGGCTCTAGGAGCCAGGGCTTCAAGAATATCATCCAACGACTCATGCTGAAATCATGAGAGTTAGTTGGCAACACTGGCTACAGTCAGTGCGGGGTGTCCTGGTTAGCTACAGTCAGGACAATGGCATGATCCATAGGACCATGCACATTCTGTGTTTGCACTCGGGCCTTTCATTCCTGGAGACCGAGGCTCAGAGCTCAAGTGAAATGAGTTTGGGGAGGTCTTGGCCTTACCTCTCTTTGTCCATATCTGAAACCCACCCCACCATTTTGTCCAGGGGGAAGAGATTGGAAGAGCTGGGGGTGCTGCATGTCTACAGTAAGGCTAAGAAAGAGCCTGAGCCGGGGCCAGCCGGGGCACTGTAGGTCTGGATTGCAGCAGAGCTAGGGAGGCCCAAGCCTGAAAGAGCAATGAGCGCTGGGCATCAGTAACAGTCAGGTCAGCTGGATTAAATAGCCAGCATTTCCTTGCCTGTCCCGTCTCCGTGTTCTTCTCTTTTTCCCTCCCATTTTACTCAACCAATAAACATCGAGCATTACGGCTTCCGTGCATCTGACTCGCCTTCCTGCACAGGCAGGAAGAGAACCCCTGTGTCTTTAAGGTTGGTGGGCAGGGCCTTAGTCCAGGAGAAGCCATAGCACGGTGTCTCAGAAAAGCCCCTGGAGCGTGCCTGCAGCGGGGAGCTCTGTCAGCTTCTTCTTAGTTTCTGCAAGTTCTCATCTCACAATATTGAAACAGCAATCCCCTGGAGTGGCCTTCTGAGTGCTGCTCAAAAGTCCTGTACAAATGGTACTAGACTGCATCCATCAGTCACAAAGCTCACAGCCGCTGTCCTTCAGTGAAGGATGCAGTCATTATTTTCTCATCAAACACCAGAGATCGGCTGTTTTATTTCAAGAACTGTGATACATCAGACAGAGGATGTCTTAGTGATAATAGGTATTATTCTTCCAACTGCCTGGATCACACAGAGTTGCATGTACACAGGCACACAAGTGCAGACTGGCTGCACAAATACAGTCCTGGTCTTTTGAAAGCCCAGGCAATGGACTGGCCATCGGAGTTTAATTCCAGCCTCTGCAGCTTCTTGTGTGACCTTGGGCAAGACACTTAAGCTCCTTGTGCTCTGATTCGGTGCCTGTAAAACAGTGGTAATGGTATTTCCCCTCCCCCAGAGCTCTTGTGAGGATCGATTTACTAATGTGTGTGCTCAAAGGTACTATTGTGATAGGGGTCAGAGAAAAGACTAGTAATTTTGTAGCTTGGCAGCTCCTTGAGGCAGGGACCGTCCTTCTGTTCTGTGTTGGTGCAGCTCCAAGCACACTGGGCTCCTGGTCCAGGACTGTGGCTCCTATGTGCTACCCCAATACAAATAAACAATCATATTAATAAACGAATACCTGTCCTGCGGATAAATTCCATTAATAACACTAAGTTCTTCTAAAAAGGGCACTCTACTCCTGCAGGAACTTTAAAGGGCTTCTGTAAGTGGCAGGACTCTGTGCAGAATACCCAGCCAGAGATGCATGTGTATATGAGATTTCTATAACTGAAACTTAAAACACTTTTCAGCTGTTGTTGTGAAACTCTGTCCAGGAAGAAAAGAAAACCTCAACAGCAGGGACCTTTAAACACTTCATTTTAAACACCCTCTGAAGTGAATGTTCCCACGTCATATGAAGACTATCTCATTCTATGTATATGGAAGAGCATGACATGATACACTACTGTATTTTAATAAAAACAATGAGGAATCCTTGTGGCACCTTAGAGACCAACAAATTTATTTGGGCATAAGCTTTCGTGGGCTAGAACCCACTTCATCAGATGCATGGAGTGGAAAATACAGTAGCAGGTATATACATACATAGTACATGAAAAGATGGGAGTTGCCTTACTAAGTTGGGGGGGCGGGTAAGGCAACTCCCATCTTTTCATGTACTATGTATGTATATACCTGCTACTGTATTTTCCACTCCATGCATCTGATGAAGTGGGTTCTAGCCCACGAAAGTTTATGCCCAAATAAATGTGTTGGTCTCTAAGGCATCACAAGGACTCCGCGTTGTTTCTGCTGATACAGACTAACATGGCTACCCCTCTGAAACCTGTATTTTAATAGACACTCACTATATGCAAATATTAGTGACAACCCCTTTGCTCTGATTCTGTTTTGAATGAGAAGGGTGGAATTCTTTCTGATAGGTTAAGAGCAGAACCAGATTTTGGCACCAATGTCCAAAATGAACCCCAAATATTTTTGAGGTGGGAAAAAGTATGGAGAACTTTTCTGTTTGGGTTCTTTTAATATTTTGTTTGGTTATTTATTTTGTACTGCTTGTGAGGTCTTGATTTCAGCCAGGATAGGAAGTGGAATTATTGAAAATTTCATGGAGTCCCTCACGGCAATTCGTGACCAGAGACATGCAGAGTAATATGTAAACATTTGGATGCTTGTCCTAACTGAAGCACTGAACATTTTCAATTTCACCCAGGGCTAATAACCGTAAAGCTTTATTCCCAAAAAATAAAAATGCAACAGGCTAGAGGAGAGAGTGAGTAATGGAAAGAAAATTATTCTTTTGTCTTCTCCTATTTCTAGTTGTAATCTTCTTTTCACAGTACTGGGTGGGACATAGTTCTTGGCACAGTGTGAACATGAAGACAATCAGACTTTCAGATCTTTGCATAGACGCTGCAAACTGCAACCCCCTCAGCAGCAGAATGACTTCCATTTGGCATTTCCTATTCACTGAGCTTGACATGTGCACTCATGGTCCCCTGGAGGGAAGGCTTGTCCACAATCCACTTCATCATGTTTTTTTTCTGCCAGTGAAGTGCAGTTCAATTAATTATCTGTCACGGGTAGATCCAACCAACCAATGCAATGTATCCAGCCAAAGACCAGACACCGAGCTTTTCCTTTTGGTATCATGAAGGTATTCATTCTTCCAGCAGAGATGGCACTTGCATTATAAATATTTGTTAGGGATTACTGGCCCAAAGCCATCCCCAGGCTTTGAAAGATGCTGTCTCTGGACCGGTGTCATGTTCCTTCCCTGGCCTGAGCTCAGATGTTACTGAGATGGAATGTTCGACGTGATACTCAAAGACTCAGTGTAGCTTCTACAAGGAGCCATGTGTTGTGAGATTGGGGAAAACAAGGGTAGCAGCAGAGTACAGAATACAGACTTCACATAATAGTCAATAAAAAGTATCCCATCTGGTTTTTATGGTGCTAGTGTTTACTAGACTTACCCCTCAGATAGCACCCTCGCTGTACACACTTCTCTACAGAACTCCACCACCAGTTTGCACTGGGGCTGGTCTGAAGGAGCTGAGAATTTAATTTGAATGACTACGATAAAGACAGTTAAAAGGATGAGGCATGCGGGTCCTAGTCAATCCGTGATGGGAGCTGGGTGAAAGAGGGAGTGTGTTTTAAGGAGACGGGTAGGAGATGGAAATGGGGAAGTATTGGATGCTGGATGGGGAGGCTGGTCAAGGTGTTGGGGCTTGCTTGAAAACAGTGCAGTACACTGAGATCTGGCATCTAAAGTACAAATACATATATTTTACAGTTCATATATGGACTGTCAGCTCTTTGGGCAGGGAGTGTCTTTTCTCTTTGTTTGCACAGCACCTGGCACAATGGGGTCCTGGCCCACGACTAGGACTCCTAGACAGCATGGTAATACAAATCATAATACATATACTGTTTACACCCATGCCTTTAAAATGTCACCAGACTACATCTACAATTGAAACTGCACACAGACCACATGTGGACTGTGTGACAAAAACAACCAGATAGGAGGAAGGAAAATCTAATAGATAACTGGTAGCAGACATCTCTCATTACACAGACACAGTAAGTAGCTTTAAGAAATTCATTGCAACAGCACCCTTGCTGTGCCTTATTAGTTGAAGTCTAGTTGCACATTTCACCATGGAAATCAAGTTTTCTCGTAGAGGTATGTAAACTGTTCTCCCAAAATTAGTGTGCATGAAAACCATGCACACGACAAGAGTGGAAATACACAGTTGTGCGGTTTCTGTGTGCAACAGTGGAGCACACACATTTCTCGAGTGCAACTAAGACATTACTCTGCAAATTTGTCCTGTAAAAGTCTCTATCTATCAGTTTCAGTTGGAGCTGGGGATTTTGATTTAAGGCGCTTCTCCTCTCTATCCCGTTAATCTCTGTCTCTTTTTCAGAATAAAAATAATTTGAAAAATAATGCTACAGGATCAACACATTACTTTCATATTGTAGGACTCTTGAAGGGAAAGTGACCTTAAAGCTGCGGGGCCTTTAAGAGAGAATGAGGTTTGGTTGCTGTTGGAATATGAGCTGCAGCCATTCAGAATCTGCTGCGGGCAAGCTCATTCTCATCAACTCTTATTTTCCTGCCTGCGTGTTCTATTGGTTTATTGCACAAATATCCCCTCCCGCTGTCTAATTTCTACATGTTTTTGTCTGTTAAGGTTCTGTCATGAGCCATCCTAGGAAGCGTTAATTCTCTGGCTTTAAAAAGGTATTGGATTTATACCAGCTGAAATACCAGATTTTATTATACTTCTTGGTCCAGTCCCTTTTCTCTCAAAAGGATTTCTTTAAAAAACAACAACAACTTGGAATGCTACCAAGCTGACAAGTGCAAAAACAAAATAAAGCCAGGAGACAATGGGATGAGATGCATATAGTATTGGCTAGAGACCCAGATGGAGACTGAACAGACTAGGAGCGTCCCATATTGAATTCTGCACATGTTTTAGCTGTGAAGATGGGCAAGCAGGAAGTGCAAGCTGGCTGTGTCCCAGACACATACGTACTGCTTTGGTCTGGATATGAGGAGGAAAATTGCACACAAATTGGCTTTGCAATAACATTTCCACTTCTTTCTGGGCTAGCCTGCAGCAGGAGAAGAAGGAAACTTGCCCTGATGCTCCTGTTCTGTGGGTACATAAAGGACCTTTTACCAGAGCTAAGCTGACTCACAGTAGAACTGTCTGAAGATGGAAAGCACACACAGCTCCCCTGTTGCAGGGCTTCATTCGTGTATCACATCTCCACGCAGGTTCTCTGAGAGATGAACACACCTTTTCCTGCGAACTGTGGGTCAGTTTCCAAACCTTGTGGTCCACAGTCCCAGTGTACTGAAACCCCAGGGCTGTACGTCCCCAGAAGCTAAGTTAGAAAGAGGATGAGGCCTCGTGAAGGGACTTGCTCCCTTTCACACAGCTCTTCCGGAAGGAATACATAAAGAAGGGATGGGAGGCAAAGAAAAAGGAAAACTGGTGCCATGATATGGTGCAATGTGAGATTAGAGAGCCAGATCCTCCTCCTGCTGGCGCTGCTCTGCTGGCATGGTGAAGGGGTTGGAAAGCCAGCATAACCTGCCAGATGCAGCTGTCCCTCACACGAATAGTTCTCAGTCTTTTCCCCACCAAGATCCCCTTTTCCATACTGGTATCGCCCTCCCAGCTAGACAGGTTCGAGCCCATTTCCGGGTTTGTGTGATGGGAACCCAGGCCTTAAACCTCCTGACACTTGTCTTTCTCCAACACAGGGGGCATGTCCGGGGTTTGCTGGTGGGATAGGAGGTGCTGGAGCATTACAGCTGTTCCTCAGCTGGCACAGAAACTCCTCCAGACCCAAGAATTCGGGCCATAGGACATGCGACATACGAAATAATTAGAGCTCTGGTCAACATTGTTATTTACAAATGTCTTTTGGGGTTAAATTTTGTTCAATTAAAAAGTATTTTCCATTGACAGGTAAGTACTCCATTAAACATACATGTTAAATATGCAAGCAGGCATTCCCTTTGTAGCTATGGTATGTTATGTACAGATAAGAACGAAGGTACTTGGTGCAGCATAGATAGACCCACTATCTAATGCTGAATTCCTGGGACAAGCATCCAGTCTAAACTAGAGCCATGTTTGGAACAAATTGGCCACCCAGTACTAACTGTGATATCTCAGTGTCCTTTTCAAGTAGGGTTAAAATAGTTCGGCATTCACCCGCCTCATCGTTGTCCCATTTACTGAAAGCTGGGGCAGAAGGCGAAGAGGAGGCCAGCAAGGCTGGAGATGTAATGAACAATCATGTGGCAGAGCAGCCATCTCAATCCGCATTGCTTTAGATCAATCAGCTGGGAGATTACTGCCTGTTGCCAGACTGTACACACAGAGGATTAAGATAATCGCCTGTAGGGAAGTGACACAGGAATGCAAATCCCACAGCTTTTCTTGGACTCTTCAGCAGCTTTCTCTATAGATTCTGAGATTTAATTCAGAGACATATTTGGAAAGAGGGAGAGGGCAGGTGAAAGGAAATTAGCTGTTGTTAATCTGCTAATAAACACAGCTCTTGATCTCTGTGGCCTAATGCAGGGATGTGCTCCAAAGAGCTGTTATTTTATTTTGTGCCATATTAATGCAATTTATTATCTCTCACATGCCTAACACCAAACACAAAATCTGACACTAATAGGATTAATGGCCAGAGAATAGAAACAGCTCCATTAAATTGGGAGAATTGGGTATATCAGGGAGCAGCCAGGATGTAATTTGGTCCATTTGTTAAAATGATATAAAAAACAGTCTAAAGTGAGCTAATTCCAAAGGACCAGAGAAGACAAATAAGAAGGATGATCCCGATCTTCAGATGCTATATTTTTTCATTAACTAGCTGGAAAGAGACCTAACGGAGAAAAAGAGAGCTTGATCATCAAGCTTATTAGCACAGTGTTGAATCTGGAAATGTCGGAAGCTTTAAAGCATGAATTGGCAACCTAGCTCAAATAAAAATAGAAACCAACTAATCTGCAAACTTTGTTTAAGGTCCCTTCACTTCTTTTTCCATATTCATCAGCCTCTGAACTTCTGGGTTCCATAGAGAACGAACGGTAGAAATGTCAGTGTTCTACAAGTGCTTTTAAAAGCAACCTGTAGTCACTAAAGATCTCAGGGCACATTTCACAAGAACTGGATGTTTCTCCGAGTTTAAAAAGTGGGCAGTTGTATTCTGCCTCGCCAAATGCCAGGGGAAAGGCAAGAAAATGCCAGTTGTTCTGGATTCTTTTGTTACTGTGTAAGTTTGTTCTGTGCTTAGATCCCAAGGCATTACAGTCAGAGAAAGAGTCCCCCACTAAGATCATGGGAAATATGAGAAATTGTAACCTCATGTTCTCTGCCCTTCCCTCCAACACACCCCTTCATCGGTTTTGCCACAAATCAAAATCTCATCAATTTAATCAATGAGGCAAATGTTTTCTCCCAGCCCTAATCCACCTACAGCTCAGGAATCTTAACCTACCCTGCAGACACCAGCAGGGAGAACCGATTGGACCTGCCACACTCCTACCTGTGTTACCAGCAGATCTTCATCTCCCTTTGTTGTTCTTTGTTAAAACTCTCAGCTCCATTGCCCAGCAAATGCCCTCCCCTACCTGCCCCACCCCATCAGTACTGGCATTTCCATGTTACCGTCTTGCCCTTAAGTCCTATACCATCCATTAAAAGAATGTGCAGTCATTTCTTGCTTGGTCACTTTTGCTAGCGCTTGTCAGCTTCTCTCCCTAATTTTCTTGGCAATAAAGTCATCCAGACCAATTTCGTGTCTTTTAGACATCTTCTACGGGATCTGACCCTTTTGCCTCCTAATTATAAGTTCTATTCCTTGATACTTCACAAGGTCATTCTCTCCCAAAAGTCTAATTATGGCCCTGGGCTTTCCGTATTCTTTGGCTAGCCCAGCTCATCCGTCCCTGCTTTCCCTGCCTCATCTTCTAATCTCGATCATCATTACTGTCATCACCTCAATGTGCACAAAATATCTATGGATAATGAATAACTAGAGTCCCTTGCAATACGCATGACTGTGGGTCACTGGCAGGAATTTAACCAAGGGGAAAGGGGAGGGGGGAGTTCATAATAACAGGACGTTGTATTCATGGTAATAGGATGCTGTATTCTGTGTCTGTGTGTGTTTGTGTGGTGGGGAGCGTGAGCCTGCATGAGACAGAAAGTTCAGGGTGTGGAGACCCCAGGGTGAGAAGAGCAGGTTTCTGACGTGATGCTGACCACTGGTTTTGCTTGTGCACCCATTGCTGACACCCCGTGACAGCAATGACGTAGTTTTCAGAGTGGCGAGGAGGCTATCAGCTGGCTGCGGTGTGGGCAGGGCTAGGATAGGCATGCAGGGAAAGATGGGAAAGCAGGGCAGCTCCTGTAGTGCTGTGGGGTGGATCTGAGCAGGGCACGGGGCAGAGGTAAAGCAGGAGCAGTCTGGTTACCCTAGAGAGCCAGGCTCTGCAGCACAAGGGATGCAAGGAGCAGAGAGTCATGAGATGGCGCTTGCAGTGTGGATATTCCTCTCTCCTTCCCTCTCTCCCACTGTGTCTTTTGAGTTCACACTTTAAATCTTGGTTTCTTCTTCAAGAGAATCAGTGAGCAACTTTTATTTGTTTGACATTGGGTGCAAATTGCCGGAGTTCTGTCCCTTCTCCCTCTGAGCACATGCTTATTCTTGCCTGTGCTTCCTCTTGGCCTTGTTAGTCAATATTGCTAGCACATAAAAGCTCTGTCCTAAAGTGGAACATGGCACATGCTTCCTAAGAGTATGGGAGACCTCCTGCCCTCTCACTGGCTTTCCTCTTCTCCTAGACATGCCCAGTGAGGCTGTGTACAGAGGTCTTTGTGATATATAGATACAAATCCAGTGTTTCCTGGAAAACTGCCGCTTTTGGAGATGACTACAAGTATTCCTAAAGGGATCTGTGTGTTCTACTGCACTGAGCTCTCACACAAGGATCTCTTTCTCTCTCCCAGTCATGCCTTTCGGGGACTCAGGTTCAGTGATGGTCAGAATCAGGAACTGTGTTGTCTGGAGGAATCTCAGAGAAAACACCAAATCTGGGCAAGTCAGAAAGAGTCGAGAATTTACTGTCTCTTGGGAAAGCAGGGTTCCATCCATGCCCATTCCAATCCGAGGCAAAGGTCTATTTAAATTGCTACGAGTCTACTTCATCTGGAAAAATTGCTGTCATGCTGTCAGTTCTGTCTTGTCAGGAAAATTGGGCTGTCAGACTCCAGTTCCTCTGAGTGATTGTACGGTTCCTTTTACTCCCAAGCATCTGACTGTCCGAAAGCTGAGTGATGCAAGGAACAGCAATTGCAATTTACTGTATAGGATACAGAAAACTGTACTTCATTTCTTCTCCTGGCTCTGTGAAGGTCTCCGTTGTGCAATGCTCCACTAGAGGGCTCAAGTTCATGCAGACAAAGTTCAGCGCTACCAGGGAAATGGACAGGTCAGAATGTTGCAGATTATTAGGTGCTGAAAATGAGCTTAACCATGAAGGTCATGGTGTTTGCTTAAGGAGTCCTGCTGGCCCCAGATGCCTGTTTAATTAAAGCTCCATTTACTCTCAGGCAATTCTCCCCATTCCCATCTCCAGGGTTGTAGATTCTCAAGGTCTTTGTGGGTAACATTCCCCTTCAGAACCAGCCCCCACTCTCCTGTCCCGATTCTTTCCGCAATGGTGCAGTTCTTTCCCCGGGGGCTGCACATTGGGATCCTCAGCCCTTTCCATCATGGGAGCTGGGCTTGGTGACCCCTCGAGTCCCTGCCAGCCCAACATTTCTCTGATTCAATGCACTTTCTGGTCCCATGGTCGCTATCTGTGGTTGCAACGGAGCTGCCCACAGGCACATAGTAAGAGACCGCCCCTGCCGCCGTGGACATGACACAGAGTGGGGTGAGAAACAGAAGCACAGAAAGGGGAAGTGACCACCGTGGGCCATGGTAGAGCTGGGAACAGAGCCCAGGTCTCTGCCCCCCACTCCTGTGCCTGACCCACGGCATTCTACTGGGGGCAGCATGCCGTTTAGCTCACAACAAGGCAGGAACTGAATGCGAATTCCCAGAGCAAATGCCTCTCCCCATTCCCCATGCCACCCGATCCCTGCTGATGCCCGAGACGTTTTGATCAGGCTCTTGTTGTCTAGGCACACAGTACAAAACTCCTTCCCCTGCGCTGAGCGAACAAGATGTTGAAATGCCATTTCCTGTGATAACCGAAAGCGGAGGAAATTCCGCCTGTAATTCTTGTCAAGCAGAGGGATCTCTTTGTAGTTCAGCGAATAATTGTATAGCCTAGGTTAATTTAAAAACAAACAAACAGAGATGAATACATTTAACGCTGGAATTATTTCCAGTACATTTCAGCCTCTCTTTTTTTAACAGTGCTACTTTAACAATCTGAGATTCAGAAGGGGGGGTTGGAAAGCTGTCCCTGCCTGGGTTCTAGGCTGCAGCTCTGTCTCTCACCCACGCCACCGACGGCTTTGCTGCTCACCAGTTACAGTCCAGGGGCCAGTTCCTCATGGCTCCATTGATTTCAGTAGACCTCTGCTGATTTATACCAGCTGAGGATCTGGCCCGAATCGTAGAATATCAGGGTTGGAAGGGACCTCAGGAGGTCATCTAGTCCAACCCCCTGTTCAAAGCAGGACCAATCCCCAATTTTTGCCCCAGATCCCTAAAAGTCCTGCCATCCCTGCTGATCTTAAGGCCTGGGACACTCCTGGGGCTGGTAACAGGATGTGCAGCCTTTTGTCCGTGCGAACGTGGCTCAAGCCAGCAGTAACCAAGGGTCATGGCTGAGGATGGATCAGGGGCCTAAATGTGAAATGTCCCAGCGCAGGCCCATCACTGCACACCCGCCCCTCATGGGGCTGATTGGCACCCTCAGGGGCTGCGTCAGGGGCTACGTTGCAATGGGATCCCTAGAAGTGAGCCCTGTAGCAGAGCAGGCAGCCCAGGGGAGAGGCTGCACTGTCCTGTGCCTCACCTGGGGTGGGGCTGGAGCGAGCGGCCGGTTCCAGGGCTATCTGTCTAGCGCTTCACAGCTGCGGCCTATTCAATTAAAAAGAACAAGCCAGAGCTACGCTGAGATTTCTGGGGAAGAGTCGCTCTCCTTCCTCTCCCAGCAGGAGCAATCTTAAACACTGCTATGAGGCCTTTACACATCTCATAAAACAACCACTGAGCCTTGTCCAGTCCCTGGGGGCTCTGGCAAACCAGAGCGTCGCAGAGAAACAAGAGCGCTCTGTCTCCCTCCCCTCCCCTTACGCAAAGCCCAGGTGCCTGTCAGTCCAAGTGCAGCGCTGTCCTCACCGATCTGCACCTGGTTCTTTCCTCTGAGCCCCAGGGCCCTGTAGAACTTCAGCAAGAGAGGGAGAGGCATGTGCTTGCGAGGGGGGGCCACAAGCCTTTCAGAACCCGGGGTGCTCCCAAATCCCAGAAGCTTTAAGAAAGAATCACAGTCACTGCTCTGTCTCATGGCCCACTGAGTTCTGGCAGCCAGGGGCAGGTGTCTCCTGCACCCCGGAGAAGGGTCCTAGGCTGGCAGCATGTTATTTAAGCTGCAGATTAAGCCTGCTGGCTAGCACACCCAACGGAACAACATTTCCAGCCTAACCCCTGGGTTTGGAGGGCAGGGTAGAGTTTCGCTTCCCCACTTCTTGGAGATTTCTGATCGGAGCGGGTTTCCAGGAAGGCTGCGCAAGAGACAGGGCAGGTGGCCTGGTGAACAGGTGTGTGGAGGGTGCCCCAGGCAGGGGGCGGCACAGGGATTGCGAGGCGCTTGCGGTGGAACGAAATGGCGTGGGGCATGGGGCATGGGCTGTGACAGCAAGGACAAGGAGACTGAATGAGGTGTAATGTGGGGGGGGATCCAAGGCTGACTGGCAAATGAGAGAGAGAGGGGATTCTGGTGGTGCATTTTGGATGAAATACAGGAGGCTGGTATAAAAAAAGATACCAATAAATTTCCTTCCACTTTACCTGGCATCACAGTACAGCCGTTGTCAGGGGGTAGTTTCAGGGTAGTTTTCTCCATCATATAATAAGCCAGATCCTCAACTGGTGTAAACAGACATAGCTCCATTGACGTCCACAGACGGAAGCTGATTTACGCCACCTGAGGATGTGGCCCAGCATTTTTGGCCTCACACACGTTCAGAGACACTCCCTGCCTGGACGTCCGGGTGGGGAATAGGAAAAACCTGAGACTCTGTTTTGCAACATTTTGTATTGAGTCAAGATTTTCATTGTCATCCAAATGTTCCCACCAGTTCTAGTGCTGTGATCCAGCCGACTGCAGCGTGTGCTTTCATATCCCCACATGCAAAGCAACCCCAGAACTCCTGCAGTCAGAGGTGGGGGCTCTTTCTCCCTTCTACCTGTCTGGACAGAGAGCTTGACAGAAAGATAAATTATATTGAATGCAGCAGCTGCTTCTCCATCCGAACTAAATAAACAACATGTGCTGAATTAAATACCTAGCAAAAAGGACTGATAGGAAAACAGTAAATCCCTGATCCATATTCAAGCCTAAATACATTCAGACCTGGTATTCCCCCATTAACAAGACAGATAATAACAGGACCTGTGGATAACTGCCCTAAGGATGACACTACTTTCAGAATTGTACTGTTTAAATTAATTGCTCGTGATAGAGATACTTTCTGTTCCTTTAGTAATAGCATCACGACCATTGTAATGAACAGATATTTGTGGGTGTGCACGCATGTGTGGGAAGAAGAATCAAGATGATGTTTGTGAGACCACCCCTGGTTCCTCTCTTCTGTGTAGCTGTGAGACGGAATGTAGTAGCAAATATGCACCCAACTGGATATGGAGTTTCCACGGCAAGAGCAGTTGCTGGACCCAAATCAGACATTTTCGACTCACAGAGAGTGAACTGTCCAATGCGCACACTGTAAGGTGATTTCTAATCAGTGTGCAACAGAAAATCTTTAATCATCTTCCAGGAAATTTACTAAATTAAAAAGAAAGTTCCATCTTTGTCCAGTCTGAATGCTGTAATGGTAACAGCCAAGTGAGAGCCCAGAAAGGAAGTCAAGATGCTTCATTGTGTTTTGTTGCCAAGTCTGTTGCCCCTTGTGGTCTCACAACATACATAGAACAGTTTCCATTTTAGAGAAACTCTGCCCATTTCAGTTTTGCCAGCAGGTGGTTGCTTGTCCACTTGGTAGAGCTGCTGCCTTCATGACCTGCTGGTTCTAGTTTGAGTCAATTGGAGTGATGTTCATGATGGGCCTCTGGCTGTGAGATGAGCGATGGTCCCGATTCTGCTACTGTTAAAGTAGTACTTTATTCATCAGAGTCCTGTTAACCTCAGTGGGATTAGTCATGGAGTAAGGTATTTGTGGGGGTGACCGAACCTGGACAAGTCCATTTGCATTGACAGACTGAGGTTAATTTGAGGACAATAACATAATGTTTCTTGAATGTTATATTGTGTGATCCCCACAATTCACTGCAGTGGATTGTGATATGGATTGTGATTAATGAATCAGACAACAGGAATTGGCTGACGACACTAGAATTTTTCCTTGAAGAAAAATGTCTTGGTAAGTCATGCCTGACAAACCTGATTGTCTTCTATGATAAGATAACTGGCTCTGTGGATATGGGGAAAGCGGTGGACATGATATATCTTGACTTGAGCAAAGTTTTTGATATGGGCACCCACAGTATTCTTGCCAGCAAGTTAAAAAAGTATGGATTGGATAAATGGACTACATGGTGGATAGAAAGCTGGCTAGATTGTTGGGCTCAGCAGGTACTGATCAACGACTCGATGTCTAGTTGGCAGCCGGTATCAGGCGGAGTGCCCCAGGGGTCGATCCTGGGGCTGGTTTTGTTTAACATCTTTATTAATGATCTGTTTGATGGGATGGATTGCACCCTTAGCAAGTTCGCAGATGACACTAAGCTGTGGTAGATACACTGGAGGGTAGGGATAGGGTTCAGAGTGACCTAGACAAATTGGAGGATTGGGCCAAAAGAAATCTGATGAGGTTCAACAAGGACAAGTGCAGAGTCCTTCACTAAGGAAGGAAGAATCCCATGCACCGCTACAGGCTGGGGAACGACTGGCTAAGCAGCTGCAGAAAAGGACCTGGGGATTACAGAGGAGAAGCTGGATATGAGTTAGCAGCGTGGCCTTGTTGCCAAGAAGGCTAACGGCATATTGAGCTGCATCAGTAGGAGCATTGCCAGCAGATTGAGGGAAGTGATTATTCCCCTCTATTCAGCATTCGTGAGGCCACATCTGGAGTATTGCATCCAGTTTTGGGCCCCCCACTACAAAAAGGATGTGGACAAATTGGAGAGAGTCCAGTGGATGGCAACGAAAATGATCAGGGGCTGGGGCGCATGACTTACCAGGAAAGGATGAGGGAACTGGGCTTGTTTAGTCTGCAGAAAAAAAGAGTGAGGGGTGATCTGATAGCAGCCTTCAACTACCTGAAGATGGGTTCCAAAGAGGACGGAGCTCGGCTGTTCTCAGTTGTGGCAGATGACAGAACAAGGAGCAATGGTCGCAAATTGCAGTGGGGGAGGTCTAGGTTGGATATTAGGAAACACTATTTCACTAGGAGGGTGGTGAAGCACTGGGTTACCTAGGGAGGTGGTGGAATCTCCATCCTTAGAGGTTTTTAAGGCCTGGCTTGACAAAGCCCTGGCTGGGATGATTTAGTTGGGTTGGTCCTGCTTTGAGGAGGGGGTTGGACTAGATGACCTCCTGAGGTCTCTCCAACCCCAATCTTCCATGATTCTACTATGATTCTATGAAGAGTCAATGGTTGTAAAGGATATATTGGGGAAAGAGCATGGCAATCAGATGGTGGTTTAGTTAGTGCAGGGCAAATCTCCAAAGGTTTGATTTTCAGTTGAGATAAAAGTTCAGGTCCCAGACTAACGGAATTGGACACATAAGGTAGCATATAGTCATAGGTGCAAATCTGTACACCTGATTTTGTTTGTGTGTGCATTACTGTGACAGTCTGTGCAGTCATGATAAGTGTGCACATAACTGATGAATAAAAGATTTAACCAACCCTCTGCACAGATACCTGTGATAACTAGGCATGCAAATTAGTGCATTCAGGTCTGAAAATGCCCACACACTTTTGCATGTGCAGATGCAGATGTGCATTTCTGAAAATCTGGGCCCAGATATTTATCCAAACGTATTGAGTCTGCAAAATTGGTCTGGAAAGCTCCTGGAAACCAGTTCCCCCCCCCACCCCCCGATCCCCCATGAATTTCAGTTCCAGAAATACAGCAGCTTGACAGCATTTTGGCTTCCAATAATAGCTGGAAGCCAGAAGTGAAGAAATTAACAATAATGATAAATAATAGGTGGGAAAGTCATTGAAACTTTTTTTGAAATCCCAACAAGATTCCATTCGGGATCTGATCTGAATTTGAGTGAAGGTTCAGGTCAGTTCTCCTGTTATATTAACCAGTTCACCAATTCCGTGTCCTCTGTAAGGTGTGCCTGCGTGTGGCAGGGTCTCTGGGAAAGATACAAAGAAGCTTATTTCGATGCACGTTTGTAAGTGTAAAAGAGCATCAAGGCAGCTCTTCTCTCATGGTTCCCCATGCCCTTTGCGTAGCGCTGATAAGAAAATTGAAAATACACAGCAGATTAAGATATGTGCTTTCCATTCTGATAACCATTATCTGATCTAAATTAGACGCAGTGGGCCCAGCCATAATGAACTGGCTCCTGCCTCCTCTGTTCTGTTCACTTTTATCTTACAGTGGTTGGCCTACTGTATCTCTAATCCTCCCATCTTTTCATTTTACACTTCCTCTTTCCATTAAAAGCTTTACCTCCGCAAAGCCCCGGATGGCAGGAATTCAGAATTAACTCCAGATGTTTCCCGGTGTAAGCCACTGATGCTTAAACCTGACCCCCACTTCTGACAGGCCTGCAAAGCCTAATAAACCTGTGGTAGGAGGTGCAAATGTAGAGCCCTGCCTCAGTAATGGGTTGGAGGCATGGGAGGGGCGGGGGGGGGGGGCAGCGGGAGCTGTTTGTGGGAGGGCAGGAAAATTCTTTGATAACCATATGGCAATGCAAGAGAATGTCACACTGGGAGCTCTGGGGTTAGCCAGAGTGATGGCCTCTTATTGAGCCCGACAGTCCTTCATTTAACACCCATGTCCAACTGGCATGAGAGGAAAATCACGACCATTGGAGATTTCAGGACCTTACCTTCCGAAAAGAGACACTCCAGTGGGTATTTCTCACCTACAGATCCTCCTCCAAGCAAAATGGAATGATTGCTCGTGCTGTGGAGTGTTGTCCCTCTCCAGACACACAGAGCAAAGAGACGCTCCCTGCCTGATTTCAAATTAGGAATTTTTAAGGTACCTAGGTGCCTAAAGATGTGGCGAGGCCCCTGTGCCGCTTGATGTCACTTTGGTTTCAATGGCAGATGCTTAACCTGCTTAGGCACTTTTGAAAACCCCACAAAGTGCCTACCCTCATTTTTGGGTGCCTAAATATCTTTGAAAAGCAGGTCCCAAGAACCAGAAAGAATGAAAGCAAAGACTACATGAGACAGCAGACATGTTTATGGCTCCTCTGACAACTTGCAGTCATTTGAACACAAAATGGCTGCCCTTCTCTGCAGACAGCTGAGTCCTTGGAGGTTTAAAGGTACAAAATACAGACAGCAAAGGCATCACAGTTGCATGACTAAATATGCCACAAGGGAGATCTCAGACAGTTAGATGTTCAGTTTGCACAAGCATGTGAAAGTTTGGATGTTTCTCCAAGCCTTTTCCCAACTTCCTGGGCTTACAAATTCAGATTGGAAGCCTGATGTCCATATTCTTTCTTGTGAGACATCCGGAATGCCCAGCTTCCCGTCAGGCGGGAGGAACTTACCCTGAGTATGGGCTTTCTTGTGTTGTCTTAGTACCTCCTGCTTCCAGTTCCAGCCATGACAAGGAAGTACAGGGGCAGCTGGGAAAAATGACAAAGGACAAACAAAATGGTAATTAGACTTGTATTGGGTGGAAAAGATTCAGGTTCACATTGGACTTGGCTGTCAGGGAAAGGGTGGGGGAATCTAACTTTGGACCTTGAGCCCGGTGGCCAAATGCTAAGATTGCAGCAAGCACTCTCTGTGGAGTACTAGAATGTCCTTGCATCTTTAGGTTCTTCCCCCTAACTCCCTTCCTGCCCTTCCGTGACTCATACGGTTCTATCAACACCCTTCCCCTACCCCCTCAGCATAAATAAAGGAATATAAGATCTTCTCTCTGTTTTTTCCCACCCCACTATGTAAACATATGCCAGGACAGCCCCTTTGCTCTCCCAGTGGAGGTTGCCAGAGTGATTCCTAAGAAGAAAGCCCAGTGCTCTTTGCCTCTAGGCACAGTGGGGAGATCTACGGTCAATCCACTGAGCCAGTGGTAGCCCCCACAGCCCCATACGTATTAGAGTTTCCCCCTGCTCTCTCATTTACCAAGGTGGCTGACATATGGCTGTGTGAAGAAAGAGTTAAAACTTCCTCTTGAGAAACAGGATCTGCAAACATTAACATTGTTCCACCTGAAAAGCACAAGAATAAATCAGAAAAGGGGCGACGTGCATGCAGAGAATGAATAGTAATAAAAGTGATGTGCAAATGTGCCACAGAAAGGTAATTACTTTTCCCTTCATGGCTTACCCATTACAATCTCTTCTTGGGAGTTTGGGAAACGGGATTAGAATGAGGAATTTGTTTTATCTGGAGTGTAAACTTGAGCTGGGAGGTAACTGCCCTCCGTTTGTAGTCGTCTGCTTTGGCTCCTCAGCCAATGAAAGCCATTAACCTTCCTGCTACACCTGTGAAATGAGCCTGCAGGAAACTGTGGGGAAAGTGATAGATAGCACACACGTCACCCAGCACATCTGCTGTCACCAGGACCGTGTGGGTGCAATTTGCAGACCTCCCCGCACAGAAGGAAAGGATCGGGGCTGCCAGGGGCTGCCTTTGCTGATGGATTATTTTGTCACATGAATCACATTGTTGGTGGAATCAGCCACAGCTGCATGAAAACCAACCAGCTCGCTGCTGTCCTATCCCACGTGGGTCTCGCGGAGGCTGAGGGCGAGCAATATGAATGACATTGCAAAGTGATGCTCTTTCTTTTAGAGAGGAGAACTCCTTGGGTCCTTGTATCACCTCTCCCCCCCCACACACACCCCTCCCTTCAGAGGGCTCCATAGCAGAGCCACTACAGCTATGGTTCAGTGTTGTTGGCAACAGGATGCTACAGGAGGCGGACTCCTGGTCTGATTCAATATGGCAAGTCGTACGTGTCAGCGTCCCTAGGATGGCAAAGCACCCAGTAGAAGAGAAGCCCTGTGTGTTAGGTCTCAGTGTTAGCATACGTCTGTGAGGTATGTTGCACTGAACTAAAGCACTAACTTACTTTTAGGATCATGTTCACACATTCAGTCCCATCAAGTATCTCTGTAGAATTTGTAAGAAGAAAAGAAAACTATCTAAAGCAAATGAGTTTTTAAACTGCTGATGAATCTAACTGAAGTGACTTCAAAATTATTTTTCACTGTGAGAGGAAGGAGATCTTTGTGAAATGACTAGGACAAGAAAATTTCAACTTAAAGCTTTTGGAATGATAGCAAAACAGTATATCTATTATGTCCTTACATCTGTACAGAAACAAATAGACGTATAGTATTACTGAAGAGAATCAACACAGTGAGATGCTTTGTCATCAAAAGCAACCTCTTGCTGACAAGCTAAATGAATGTTATTCAGATGACAAAATCAATTCTGCTCTCTATTTAAAAGCCTTTAAACCCAAGAAAGGTGATCTGTCTTCTTTATCGTAGCTGCGGGTTGAAAGGAATTGTGCCATATTAAAAAAAATCTGCGGTGGAAATCTAAGGGCCATTTTCATAACATCAACATAACTTTTTGTGTATGTAGGAAAAGAGTGAGGAGAGGAGCATGGCCTTGACTGACCTCTGAAGTTATATTAATCTTCTGGAAAGTAAAAGGTTTTGATTAACCCTTACAGCAAACTTAAAACAATTGGTTAAGTAGCATCTTCATCCCTGGCAACAAAAGTCCTCTAGTCATGCACAGCAGGAGCAGAAATGGTGCAGGATTCCCTCCACCAGTCTGCTCCCATCTTAGCTGGGAGCAGCCACCTGTAGGAATGAATATTGCAGCTCAGTCTCTGTGGCCCATCTAGTCTTCAGCATCTTTGCTGAGGTAACCAAGGGAGGAGGGAGGGATGTCTGTTAAGTGCAGTTGAAAATGACACAGGAGTTCACGGAGTTGGAATTTTCTGAATCTTTTTTAAATGATGTTTAATATTTCAGCATGTTAACTTTGGCTAATATCTGCGAAGAGTTTTTAGTAGCACTGTATGTGAACACACCGACTCGTTATGACTTGTATGGAACACTTCTGTGTCCCCATTGTGGTAAAAATTGTCATTGCAACTAGAGCTGAGCAAATCATGGAAAAAAAAATCTGACTGTTCTTTAGAACTGAAAAGTGAATTAGAGACTGGACATATTTGCAACCCTTTTGTGAGCACTTTCCAAGAATATTTAAGTGCCGGAGCTTTATTAGCCAGAATGCTTGCAAAAAACAAATTTTAAGCTTGAATGCCTGAATATTTCTTGACAGCAAATGTTGCTTTGTACATTCAGCTGTAAAATACATGATTTGTGCTGTTACATAAGCCATCCCATCAGGAAACATAAAGAACAGTTTGTGACTTATGGAACCAACCAACACAGTGTGAAGTATGAATATTACAAAGCAACACACCTTTGGAATTCACTTGCTGTTGGTTAGTCACATGGACTGTTTCTCTTCATTGATTGTTTGACACATTTAACTAACCAGAGCAGCCTTTATATACAATGATGTTGGTGGGTAAGTAGAAGATGATCCAGTAAGAGAACAGAAGCATGGAATTACCAGACAGTACACATTGTAATGTTCCCTGGAGAAATTAGGAAACAGTTATGAATCCATTTGAGAATTTCACTGTCTGTTCACAGGCTTTTCACAAACAAAGACAAAATGAACTGTTTAAATGTTTCCCCCTAATGATCTGCTCAGGTCTTACTGAAACCATCCAAGTACTGTGTCGTAGGCACAATAACATCCTATGTTCTATACCAGCATCTCGTAGCTCAAGGAATATTTTTTTCCTTGCTGAACTTTCAAGTTCCAGGGTGTAGGAATACAAGATACAACGTTAGTTTGGTGTGAGCAGCAGGAAAGTCAGAATCTGTTCTCTCTAAAAGAGAACTGGAAAAATTCATGGAGGTTAAGTCCATTAAAGGCTATTAGCCAGGATGGGTAAGGAATGGTGTTCTTAGCCTCTGTTTGTCAGAGGGTTGAGATGGAAGGCAGGAGAGAGATCATTTGATCATTACCTGTTAGGTTCACTCCCTCTGGCAGCTGGCATTGGCCACTGTCGGCAGACAGGACACTGGGCTGGATGGACCTTTGGTCTGACCCAGTATGGCCGTTCTTACATTCTCAAATCTCCCACTGATATCAATGGGAAGTATGCAAGGCCGTGCACAGGCTTCTTATTCTGCATACCTGATCATTTGCTTTGGAGGGCCAGACCTTGCAGTCAAAGTGCCTCAGTCGGCATATCGGTATTTCTGGGTTCCGTACATCTACCAAGTTTATAGCAATTCATCCTTGAGTTTTCTGCTTCAGCATGTTGCCAGGAGAGACACTGACAGATAAGAGAGAACAATTGCACATAACCTCAATTACCCAAGGATAACAAGGCCCAGTAAACCTTTAAGATATTGGTAATATTTGTATCTATTCAGCTTTTTCAGGGCTAAAGGCAACAATTTGTATCCAGAAAGAAAAGGAGTACTTGTGGCACCTTAGAGACTAACGAATTTATTTGAGCATGAGCTTTCGTGAGCTACAGCTCACTTCATCAGATGCATCACCTTCAGTCCTTTTGGTACGATGTCCATCTGTTTGCATTTGGAAAGGAAGATGATGTCTGTCTGTATCTGTGCAAGTTTTTTCATGCAGTTGATAGATTTCCACTCCATACGGCTAAATGCAGTGCCTTGCATAATGACAGGTTTCAGAGTAACAGCCGTGTTAGTCTGTATTCGCAGAAAGAAAAGGAGTACTTGTGGCACCTTAGAGACTAACGAGCTCACGAAAGCTCATGCTCAAATAAATTCGTTAGTCTCTAAGGTGCCACAAGTACTCCTTTTCTTTCTGCGAATACAGACTAACACGGCTGTTACTCTGAAATTTGTATCCATTAAGAGTAGACAGTTGGATGTAAAGTTGAGTCCTGGCATGCACCTCAGCACTAGCTGCTTCTTGATGAGTGCCATATATCAAGCCATACATACTCAAGGATTTTGCCTGCTGCTCATATGAACATTTAGTCTCAGAAATGTCATTACACTCTAACGAGCTGCTTTGAAGCACCAGCTCTTCAACCTGCCCAGCTGTTTCTAGGGCCTTTATTGTTTCACTGGAAAACCATAAACACACCGAAATTCCTGAATTGAACTGAAACTCTGGCCTGCAGATAATGCAGCCTGGTATTCTGCGGCTGACTGATTAAATGGGGAAGGTCACTTTAACAATATAACATCTTGAGGTGACAGGCTGATCATTGAGTCATATCCTTAAATCTCTTCAGTTAATTTCTTTGCAGCACTCTTCAAGATTTGAAAATCAAAACCAAACTCAAACCCTGATGGATTTATCCCCTGGAGTGTTCAGCGTTTTCTGGGTTTCCCTCCCACTGTGCTAAGATGTCACACACCATGGCCACGACTTGATAAAGCATCCCTTTTTAGGACAGTAATTAAGTGCTGTCCTGAATTAGGAATGGATTTAAGCACATACTTAAGTGCTTTCCTGGATTGGGGCCCATTCAAGTATTGTAGCAATTAAGCACATGCACCAATGTTCCTTAGCAGGATGTATTGTTGCTCTGTGTCTGAGTGCAGTAGATGACTTTCCCTGGAGTATGAGGTTAAAGTGACACTGTCAAGGCCCCAGATTGAGGTTTGTAAAAAATAAAGCCAAGGGTTTAACGAAAGTTAATTTGAAACGTAATATTTCCACACTGCTTTTAACGTCTGTGAAAGTAGCTTGATGTAATTTAACCATTGCCGTGCAGTGCCTTTTAAGGGGTGGCAGCGGCCTAATCTGTTTCGGTGTTTTTGTCAATCTCACTAGGTGCCTATCTGCATCTCTTAGACGTCAAAATTCCTTTGGGAATCTGGCCTTCTCTCACAACACATTTTTGTTTAGTATAGTTCCAGTTTGAATAAAGAAGGCAATAGGTATTGGGTAGCCCACAAGAACCAAGAAATGAAACAGACCAGTTTGGTTTCCTCATCTCAGATGAGTGAAATGTAAGAAGTAAGGCATAATTCAGTAGATTACATTTGTCGGATTATCTCATTAATTATCAGAGATTCTACTAAGAGAATGGATAAGGTAAATCCTTTGAATTTGTTCATCTTAATTTTGTCTCTTTAATTCGTACATTCTTATAAATTTTCTTCTGGCTCTTGCTAGTTTCCCAGATGCCACTAGATTTCTGATCAGAAGTTGTAATGCTTCCTTTGAGACATTATATATACCTTGCCTTTTGGATGAATATTTGGCAGGTATATGGCATTAACATCAGTCTCGTATCTATCACATTGCAGATAGGTAAAGCCTCAGTTCATAGCTTTAACATTATTATTATTTATTATTCTTATAGCAGCATAAGTGTTCTGTCAAAGACAGCTCTCTATCCCAAAGTGTTTTCAGACTAATAATAAAAATAATTATTAATAATTAGCTCTTCCATCTCTAGAATTCAAACATCCTTGCTAAGATAAGTAAGTATCATAGTGAATAATACCTACATACCTGGTTCTTCATCCCTAGATGTCAAAGCGCTTTGCCAAGGTGATCAATGTCATTATCCCCATTTAAAGATGGGGAAACTGAGGCACAGGGTGGTGAAATCACTTGCTCAGGATCACACGCAGGTCAGTGGCAGAGCCAGGAGTGACACCTAGGTCTCCTGACTCCCAGTCCACTTGCCAATCCACTAGGCCATGCTGCCTTCCCTTACAGCTGATCCGCTGTGATGATGGTACAGTTTTGCTCTTGTGGATTACCTGAGTTTGTTCACCTCACTGGGCAAGTGTGAGGCTAACGACTTCTCATGTTTTTCCTAGGGGAGCCAGTAGGAGGCATCATATAAACTGATTTGAAATATGAGACTCTTAACATTGCCATTAGTTAGCAAATCATTGTTATTATTATTGTTGTTAGAATTAGAGAAGCATCTACAGACTTCAGCACCATACTGCTAAGGAAAGGTATACACACATAACTCAGTGGCAGTCCCTGCACGGAAGAGCACAGCACAACAAGAAGACAATGACAAAGCATGATAAGCAGCAGTCAGGGCACTGTTGTCAAGTGCTGTGTAGGGACCAAGGCAGGGTTAGTTTTAAGGTGCGATTTGTAGGGAGACAATGAGGTGGCTTTGTAGATGTTTCTGTGGAGCTCCTCCTTTGCCTAAGGATCAGCAAGGGAGAAAGTAGAAACGAGCTTTTTAGGAAATTTTGCAAATGTAAATCTATTATGCAATCTTCTTTTGAGTGAGTTTATCCCACCACAATAATTAGGGAGCAAGACAGTCTGTGCTATCGGCACATCTGTATCCCTGCTCAGAGAGAAATCACTAATGCTTTTATATTCTTTTCGACGAGAAGGACAGGGACCAGATGGCTTTGGGAATGAGGTCTCCGCATATAGTTGGGAATTTTGCCTCCTTCCCCTTTGGAATACACAGATTCTTGCCTGAAGCCTCCTCATCCTGGCATCTGATTTTACATCCTCTGAAGGTTGTCGGTCTCAGGTTTGTTCGAGGGCGCGTCACGCCCACTGCAATGCTGCATGAAACCGTGGCTAAGGCATCGGCCCTCCATGTAGCTCACCTCATCAGGCATGCTGGGAGCTCCCAGCCCTGTAGACTGCTGAGAACTCCCACAAGCAGCACTTAGCCCACTCATTGTCTCCCTGGGTGCCACAGATGAGTCTGACCACTTAAAGTGGAATTATTTCTGGGTGGCAAACCATAAAGTTAATTTGGCACTAAACCCTTTAAATGGAACCAATTATTTAAGTGCTAATGACTCTTCTGAAGGTCTCTGCCAGACAGTGGCTGACTAGAGCAGTTCAGGGTCTGAAGCCAGAAAAAGCCTATTGTACAGTGGCCATGGGAGGAGACTGAAGTGCTATTGTTGAAGCAGAGGCTATATTAGGTCCCTAGTATTCCAGGTGTTAGAAAACATTGCCTATTCGGAGCTTGTCCCCTGGATTCCTCACATCGGAGAGCCGCTCCTTGACTGGTGATGCTCACATAAATGCTCTGAAATGGAAACAGACATTTCCAAAGCAGGGCACAACCAAATGCACAATGCGCTTGCACTTGAGGAGCCAGCAGAAGCGCCCATTCGGAGCTGCAAGCAGGCATCAAATCAGCAGCAATAACCCACCAAATAGCCATAACTCAGACATAACCAATGAGGATATTTAAGCAGATGCACTGCCCATGCTGTCAGCGTTCAGTTGCCTTTTGCTTTTGCTCTTCCTTATGGTATTCCCTAGCCTTCCCATGTGGCGGGGGCGTCTCTACGTGCGGTCAATCATTGGCATCACAACTCTCCTCATTAATTTCTTAAAACAAAATTCATAACACAATGGAAAATGGAAAATGGTAAAGCAAAGTAGCCCCCTTTGGCTGCTCAGGCCTGCAGGTGCAGTGCTTTTGAGAGGAAGAACCTACTCCAAATATTCCTGAACTAAGTCGGCAGGAACGTTGTAGCTTTCATTGGTTTCTTGTTTCCTGAAAGCTCATAGCAGAGTCCTTCATGCCATAATTCATCAAAGGCATTCATTGCATCAAAGACAGTAGCCAGACTCCTTTGAACCCTCCGATACAACTACAGGCAGCCTGGTAGTGGTGCCAATTTTTAGCTGCTTTGCAAGGCACTCAGGTGTTTTCAATTAATGAGCAGCTCACAGAAAAACCCATCTGCCAATATCCACAAGGGTCTCGCTCTGCACTTACTGACTGTGCCCCTCTGCACATTTACCCAGCACAAGGACCCGTAGAGCCTCAGACACTTGTCATGGGACGTGACATAGGAGAACTAAACCAAAGATTTCTGCTGTCAGCCAGTGCCACAGAGATTATAGCTCTGGCTGTTGTGGGAGATAGCACCAGTGCTCAGCTCCAGCACAGGGCGGGAGGTCTCTCCGTATACGACCCAAGAGCACGTGGTTATGCTGCCATGGGTGATTCCTGCTCAGGCAGGCACAGGGGCCCTTGCTAGCCCCCGCTTTCTATTCATGGGTCAATTGTGTTGTTTCAAATCAATAAGCCCTTTCCTCTGACAGGAACCTATTGGCTTCCTCAACACGTGTTCTTGTGTCATTGCTGTTCTGTATCAGACTGTTTGTTCCTGCCCTTGTGGAACAAGCCACTTTCCTTGCTGATGATGAATGAATGGCAGATGGGTCAGAGGTTCGGGTCAGAAAAGCGCCCAGAAGCCCAGCTCTTTATCCAGCGCAACCCTCCAGCTGTCCTGATTCCTGCAAGCTCGGGCTGCAAAGCTCATGAAAACGTGCTTCCTGAGAGCATGGAGCAAACTCAGCCCTGCTCCGCATCAGCCGCTCGAGGGATAGTCCCAGGCATAGGGCCCCTAGCAACAGCAAGTGCACCCCCCGCTTGTGCCCGCGGCAGAGTGTGCCCCCAGCTTCCATTGTACCAGTGAGCCCTGGGGATAGCACAGCCCTGAGAAGTGAGAGGTGCAGGCAGAGGAGGGGAGGAGCCAGGGTAGCCAGTGGATGTATTTGATTTAGCGACCTTAGCAGACTCTGGCAGCAAGTCTCCTATGGAGCCTGTTTGGGATTAAACCTGCTCTCCTCTAGGTGAAAACCTCCCCAACCCCAGGCTGGCCTCCTGGGGTGAGTCTGCATGGCTCTGTGCCAGCCAGGTTGAATCTGGCTCTGTGTCTGTGGTTCTCCTTCAGATTCTGGTCAGAAACTCTGAGATCCACACATGGCCAGACACATGCTCAGTAATAATAATGGGATAACATCTGCCTTGAGCTCTGAGGACCAAATTCTGGAGTCCTGTCAAAGCCTGGGTAAAAGCACCATGTGCAGGCTATGCCTGCCGAAGTGAGGGGGGGGCAGAACCCACCCTCCCCAAAGAGAAGAGCACCAGCACAGCTACGTCTATAACCTTCACACTTCACAGCGACAGGGGCCCCTCTCATCCCCCCGATGCAAAGTTTAGCCTGTGGATCTGCAGAGTTGCAGCTGTAATGAACATGAACCTGTCCTTCCCCTGCCCCCATAACGCTCCTCTGCACTGCCAGGGAGGGGCAGCCAGTGGCCCTGTTCTGCAGCAAGCAGTGGGGCAGAGGAATTTTCACAGCCTGACCTCTAACCCCATCCTCTGCACGGCAGTTGCATTGTGTGTAAGGCTCTCTGAACCCCTGGACTAGCAGGATCTGGCCCTAACAGCTGGCCCGAGCTGATCAGCAATCGTCTGTGTCAGTAACCCCAGTTCAGTGTTCCAGATATCAAATGTTAAAAAGAGTTTGATGCAGATGCCAAATATCCAATAAAGAAGGAAATTCTGCTTCCCACTCCCTCCCGCCCCCCTCCCCCGAATCCAAAGCAAGAGCATCAATAATCCTCTAGTCCAGAACTCCATGTCCCCTGCGTGTTCCCAAACACACATTAGTTTTGGTTTTTAGCAAAGGTATGGGAGAACAAACGGGTTTAATCAAAACCATCCCCACCTCCCACTGTTAATAATAATAATGTCATTGCAATATTAAGCCCGTTAATTCTCACCCTCACTTTACTTGTTTTTGTTTTTGCACTCTCGCGCTGTATTTTCCAATTTAATTAGTTTCAGTATTTTTGATGGCAACAGGTCTTGGTTTATCTTTGCAGCTAATACTCCTAATTGTTTATCCTTCCTTCAGTGCTATCTCATTAACTTTATAGGCTACCATTTCCACTGCATCTGCAGAATTAATTTCTTCTGTGTGGTGAAGTTCAGCCTTAAAGTACATTTCTGAAACCTTTCCCCTCTGTCCTGTCTCATCCTCATGTGCCTGAAGGAAGTAAATAGGATCTTGAAATGACCATTCCCCTGATGATAAACCTTGGCAATTCATCATTTTCATAGCAATCTGTGCCCTTTCCAGGGTCAGAGGTAGAATAAATGCAGAGCTGGCTGCAGATGTGAGGGCTGCTCATTAGCTCTGTGTAGATTTATTTATTTTACTCTTTCTGTTAACTGACATAACACGTCAGTCATGGACAGCACACACCCTGCTGTGGCAGGATGCCTCAAACCTGCCTGGGAGGGACCAATTATGGAGAAGTCCAGTGCACTAGCCCATTCAGTCCTTGGCATGTTTGTTCCGGTTGCCAGTGGCAACCAGGAGCCCTGCAACCCTGCAATCTCATGCTACGATAGTCTTGGAAGCTAAGCAGGTTTGGACCTGACCTGCGATTAGATGGACGACCTGGGTAGTGGTATTGGTCATTTCCTCGGAGTCAGTCCTAAACCAAAGCCCCTGCACTATGCTAGTGGCTCTAAGCTGCTGGCGGGGCCTTTCTGGGATGAGACATAAAGTTCTGGTCCTGACCACTTACTGCTATTAAGGAACTGAACCTATTGCTCTTTTCACAAATGTCCTGGCAAGATTCTGCTCCAGGCAAATCGCATTCAGCCCACTTGAAATCCCCCTGGGTAAGGCACCAGGCCGGAAGTATTCATTTCCCTATGGAATGTGGAGCTCAGAAACATTCCATAGGAACTAACCCCCACAGCCCTGGACCATGCTCCGAAGTCTCTGCTAAAGTTAGACACACAGAGTGCGGGCTCTTGCCAACAGGCCTCTCTCTTGGACCAGAAAAACTGGTGGCTGACCACCGGCCCATGCTACCGAGCACTCACCATTAAAATGCATCTGTTCAGTACTATACGCATGGGGGCTTAATTAAGTATGTGGTTGTATGTAGCCATGAGGCAACTAGCTAGTGTTATGTATGCACAGAAAGGGGGAGCCTGGTGGGGTCTTTGTTTGAAACTTTAAACACCTCCAGATTATTTTGGGGCATTGTGACATTATTCAGAGCTCCAGCTTGCCTAGTCATTATTTTCTTGCCAGTTTAGAAAAAGATGGCTCTACCTGAATGGCAAAGAAACTAGGAAGTGAAGCCTTAAGCCTTGCCTGGGGCTTGACAGCTGCACCTGAGTTTAGAGGAATCCAAATTTATGTCTCAGGTTGTTAAGCACTTCCCTTACTTTTGAATCCCATTCTCTTGACTCCAAACTAGAAAGAAAAGGGTACAAGATGAATTAGCAATAGCTCCCTCTGCTTTAATAGAGTGATAGCACTTTCCATTTTCGCAGGAGGATTTTCACCATTTAATTTCAGATGACAGATGAAAATGGAAAAGAAGCAGCTTGCTGACAGGAACGGAAAAAGGTGTCCAGATATTGCCAGCTGTGGAAGCCTCTATTAGATAACAGCAGTGAAAATATACGGCAATGTGGCTAAGTAGCGCGACATGCATTCTCATCATGGGCACATAATTCTTCCATTGTTTGCAAATGACACACAGGCGGTGAGTGATGGGATGCAGCCCAGCCTCCAATGGCAAATGAGGTTTCTTACAAATGAACTGGAGAGATTCACAGGCAGGTGGCTATACAATGATCAGTGTTTAACAAGGAAATTGAAAGGTCCTGTCAGGCATTTTTTACACTAATGATAGGTCATATCCATGAAAGGAGCTTGGTTCTTCAAGGTATACTTTTGATATATCTAATCAAGGAGGCCATTTAGAGGAGAAAACGCATGAGATCCTTCATGAATACAAATATTCTATCAACTTCTTTCTGGTCGGCATTCATTATTTAAAATATAATAATAATAGTAACGATTTCATCGGGTAGGTGTTGCTCTCTGATGGTCAAATTTATTCCAGTGCAGGAGCCCGGCCTCATACCATGCAGCCCTCAGGTCACAGACAGAATTCTAGGCCCCAGTTCACTGCCTCTGCCCCAAGGATTGTTGCAAGGACTGTGGAAGGAAAAGAATTCTCCTCCCTAGCTACGGTTGAGGATCAAAGTCAGTGACCCCTTGTGTGGGTCTCCAAACCCTGTCCTGTTTCCTCACCTCCCTACACCCACACCAGCTCCACTGGGTCAAGCCTCATGTGGGGCCAGATTTGGCCATATGAACTAGAACTGGTCAGTTGTTCTATAGGAAAATAGCAACTGCCACAACTGGTAAGACCAGAAGTTCATGTAGTCCTATATCCTACCTCTGACAGGCCAGTGACACTTATTCTTGAGGCAGGTGCAAGAAACCCCTGAATGAACATTTATAGAATAAGCATCTCATAAAGGAAGTGTGATCCTAATGCCTTCAGATAGTGGTTGGCTGGAGCACTCCAGAAGATACCTCTTTTTCTTTCTTTCTTTCTTTCTTTCTTTCTTTCTTTCTTTCTTTCTTTCTTTCTTTCTTTCTTTCTTTCTTTTTCTTACCTTTTGTAACCAGTGATGTTCTCATTATTTAATTATTGACTGCAAACACCTTTTTTGTATCTTGTCTTAAACTGATTTTGATGTCTGTATATTCATCTTTGAAAGCATTTGATGTAAAATTTGGCCCACACAGTTTTCAGGCTGTGTGTGGTTTGTTATCCATTCTCTAAGGCTATTCACCATATGTAATTCATGGCATGCAGTTGGTGACCTAATTCACATGATCCTGTGAATTCTGCATAACTCTTTGCATTCTATTTTAGAGCAATTATTTTTAGTTACTGTTAGTGTCGCTAATTAACATCATCAACTTCTCCCTCCAGTAAAAGGACCGATTAGCACCCGTTGACGTAAATGAGTGCAGAATCAGATCCCCAAAAGAAAAGACTGGGGGAAAATGGGGCACTAAATTGCTCCAGGGAGAGATACAGTCTTTCACCTCCAGGTTACTTGATTCAGATGCAACTCAGTGGGGGCGAGGAGGTTAAGTTTTAGGGCAAAGGATTCTACAACACCCAAGGAGCTCCTTTGAGGGAGTGCTGGAGTGGGTAAAAATATCTGTTTTGTAGAAATGAGAGAAATAGAAATTAGACAAGAATAAAATAGATTCTTTACTCCTTTAGTTTCTTTTTATGCAAAACAGCAAATTTCAGAAAAGCTTCTAATATTCCCACTTCAAATGGGCATCACATTAGGACTGAAAAGCACCTTCACAATACACTTTTGATGGCACTCTTGAATGTCCTGGCTCCTTTGGAGTCTGAAGCTGAAACAAGGCTAAGGTTTGGTACCATACATATTGTATGTGTTCAGTGGAGACAAGAATTTAAACTAGTTTTAACACCATCTGACATCCACATTTCAAACCCTTTTAGTGACGCCGCTAATGAGTCTGTGTTCACAGATGAGATGTTCTAGCTGGCTGGAAACAATACCTTCCATTGATTGTTTCATCCCCTACATATGATTTGCACCAGGAAACGGCTCTGAATTTTCATTTTAAATCAAACTCATACAATAGACTCAGCACATGAAAATATGATTACAGGTTTAAAGGTTATAGCAACTTCACATTTTTCTCCAAGTTCTCATTTCTACATTAATTTTCACTTCCAAGTTGGCTCTCTTTGGCTTTCTTTAGCTTCCCAATAAGATTCATAGCAAAAAACAGGAGGAGGTGGCATTTGAAATTAACTTTGCTCAGCCACATGCATTTTCAATGGTTGGTTTCCCCTTTCAGAATAGAGGAAGCCAGGAAAATGGTGAATATTGATTAGAGGTTTTCTTATTTCATATCTTGCAAAAGCACACAGAGGAAGAGATCCCAGCACCCCTCCTGGCACATCCAAAGCTGTTGAGCTCAGCTCCGACTCTAGCTCCACTATGAAATAGCTGGGATCTGGAGAATCATTGTGAAGATTGATATGTAGACTAGCACATCAAGCCATTGCTCTTTGCTTCAGAATTCCAGGATTCAGTACAGCCAGCACGTTTACCATTTTTTTATTTGCTGTTCTGAATATAGGAGTTCACAAGCATTAAAGTCTAAATTAAATTATGCTTAGAAAAAGCAGACACTTCCCTTTAAGTCATAGCGTCTAATGATTATGAATTAGTTACATCATTTGCCGATTTTCTCTTGTGCACTAACCACTAAGGGACAAATTCCACTCAAATCTGTAAAGGTGCAACTCCCACTGATGGCATCTGTAGAGCTGAGAGAAGAATATGGGCCTAAAATAGATTTGTTTTCACCCTAAGGATACCTGCTCGCAATGTAGGTTCTATACAGGTTCTATGCTGTTCAAATAAATGACAAGCAGGCAGAGGAGTGGGAGAATGATGTAATGCATCTTTATTATTTATTTTTGCCAATTCAAATGTTCATGGCCTCCAGATGTTGAGTTCAGAAAAGAAGAGTCAGAAATTCTCCAGGACTTGTCTGAGTGAAGTGAAGTGCATAAGTGAGCTTTGCTGCAGGCCTTGGTAGGTCTGGGCCAATGTTTACTGTATTATATTCTGTTCTTAGGCAGCTGTTAAAGATTCCAAAGGACAAACAGTTTCATATTTGGGGGCAGGAGAAGGAGAAGGAGAAAGGGTGTGCTGTTGTACAAAGCCCATGCAATTCCCTATGAAATCAAGACAAATAGAGGGGTCTGATCACCGCACAGAATCTCTCTTTATTTTAGCTCAAGGAGCAAGTATCACCCTCCTAGCAACTGTTGAATTAACTGACCAATTAACTAAGCAATTAGGCCAATCACAAACGAGATAGTAACTTCTCCTACCCAATGCACACACTTCAGTGTGCATTTCATTACAGTGAAAAGTGCACAGAGGCCCAGTATTGTTACAAATGTGGAGAAAGTGCCCATCACCGTAGCATCTGGGGACACTCCAATAAAACCAAAATCCATTTACCAAGTATAAGGAGAAAATATATCATGTTCCATCACAGCACTGCAATGCTAAAAGACTGACATACTTACGGTTAATGCACCGGGCTGGCACTCGGGAAATCAGGCTTCAGTTCCCAGCTCTGCCACACACTCTTTATCTGACCTTGGGAAAAGCCTTTAATCTCTCTGGGACTCTGTTTCCCAGTCTCTAGAATGCAGGTAATAACCCTGCTCTATCTGACTCACAATGTTCACTAATGCAGGTGAGGTGTTCAGCTACTGAGGTGATGGACCCTTAGAATTACCTCGCTAGAGAGACCAGGCCTGTCAGCAGAGTACTGAGCATTCCAGATCTGGCCTTTACCAAGAAGCCTGGACAAAGTGCTCTGACGACATTTCCTGAACCTGCCCAGGCTCACGCTCAGATACGTTTCTCGCTGAAGTGAATACTGGAGGTGGGGACCTCCTGCCGAGAGTGCCCTGCTCCCTCAAGCTTCATTTTGGGGGATAGTTATCTTGAGCATTGCAGACAAATGCAGTTGGCCTGGCAGGTCAGAGACGCAGAGACACAGTCTTAGAAGAAATCCCCTGTCATAAGCCATCACTTTACAGCATCCCCATGGTTTTCCGTACAATTTTGTTTGACCTTTAGTTTGAGATACAGTTCTATTAGGCAACCAATTTTTGTCAGCCCTTTGGAGAAACTTCCTTAAGACACGTTTGAGTCTCTAGCATTTAGCTTGAGAGAGGCCTCAAGTTAGCCAGTCAAACTGAGAAATATCAGGTTATTTAAAAGCAAAGGCAAAGATGTACCATGTATAACAGGGGAACTCCATGCAGGATACTGACTCATGGTCTGCAATTATCCCAGAGCCCTTCTCCTAGATATGTGTTAGATGCCCAGTTTTAAAGTAAAGTTTATAATATCAAAATAACTAGCTTCAGTCTCCTTCCTGTGATTTATATCTATGACCTTTCCACCTACCTTTTTATTGCACTTTCTGTGCTCATGTGCTTACTTGGAGTGATTCATGCTGCGGAAGATTGATGGACAGTGTGATAGCCCACTGATTCTAAACAGAGACACAGATGCTTGTACTGGTTTCACCACCACCTCACAATTTACAATGGGTTTTCTAAGCACCGTCAGCCTGAAGAACAGTAATGTGTGTCAGGTTTCAGAGTAGCAGCCGTGTTAGTCTGTATTCGCAAAAAGAAAAGGAGGACTTGTGGCACCTTAGAGACTAACCAATTTATTTGAGCATAAGCTTTCGTGAGCTACAGCTTATGCTCAGATAAATTGGTTAGTCTCTAAGGTGCCACAGGTCCTCCTTTTCTTTTTAGTAATGTGTGTGTGTTTGTTTGTTAGAAGAAAGGTATTGAGGATGCTGTGAAGATACTTTACATTGCATTAGATACAGTCTAGAGTCATATTTTTTCCATTTGGACTACTACATGGATAGGTCAAAATATGGAGTATTGTACGTGCCATATTTTATAAAATAGCTAATGATCTTTTTGGTGGTAGTTTTAAAAAGACTCCTCTATTGATAGACATCAGACACCAGCAGGGTCAGGGGAAGGGGGGACAATGCTTCCTTTCTAAGCAAATATGCCACTGCTGTGTCTAAGCTGGCTCCTTATTTTATCTCCTGCTGTCCCTTTGTAATGCAAACAATAAGGAGATGAATTTTTAATATACCCTGACAAGCCATAATGCTTCAGAACTACTTAGAAACTTCAGACCATGTAAAAGCCATGTCTGAAAGGAAAGAGTGAAGACTTTGGTTGAGGCTTTCAAAGCAGTCTTTCTGATTTGGACACATGACCCATTAGAATTACTGGAATTAATGGAAGACATGTCTCTAAATCCCCTAGATTACTTAAAAAATCTCAACCTCTGAGACAATTCCTGTCCAACATATACTGTACGCAAGCTGTGTAGAGACCAGTGTATATGTGCATGACATGTAGACACATATGCATAATATGACCTACAAACATAGGCCTAGATAAAAACTTTTCTACCAAAGTTACTTTAAACATTTCACCTGTGCCTTGTTTCTTATCAGCAGTAACTGTATATCCTCCACCAGCTCATTTTTCTTGGTCCTCACTTTACCCTTCAGTTTGCTAGGGACTGAACCCAAGAACATCATGAGTTCCTGGGATCGAATGAACTGTGCACTCAGTACTCAGGAGTGAGTTCCCCATAGCCCTGTGTCAAAGTTCCTTCCCCACTCTGAACTCTAGGGTACAGATGTGGGGACCTTCATGAAAAACCCCCTAAGCTTATTTTTACCAGCTTAGGTTAAAACTTCCCCAAGGTACAAACTATTTTACCTTTTGCCCCTGGACTTTATTGCTGCCACCACCAAGCGTCTAACAAATATAACACGGAAAGAGCCCGGTTGGAAACGTCTTTCCCCCCAAAATCCTCCCAAACCCTACACCCCCTTTCCTGGGGAAGGTTTGATACAAATCCTCACCAATTTGCATAGGTGAACACAGACCCAAACTCTTGGATCTTAAGAACAATGAAAAAGCAATCAGGTTCTTAAAAGAAGAATTTTAACTGAAGAAAAAGTAAAAGAATCACCTCTGTAAAATCAGGATGGTAAATACCTTACAAGGTAATCAGATTCAAAACATAGAGAATCCCTCTAGGAAAAACCTTAAGTTACAAAAAGACACAAAAACAGTAAATTGGAATAAGTATGAACACAGTGGGGGTCTAACTAGCTAGGGGGAACACCTTGAACCTTACCCAGCAGGGAGCTAATAATTATAGGGAGTCTGCCCTGCTTGGGAGGCATGGTATGGTATCACAATATCAGAGCAAACATGATGACAGAGAACCTCCTGACGCAGAGCCTTTGTAAATGCTGTGGTGTTTCTCTAACCTCTTATTGACTTTGGCTTCCAGAATCAATTTTCTTTATTAGCTGATGAATCTCTTCAAAAGACTTTCTGTACTGAATCTAGATAAATTATTTAAGCAGTAAATTGTTTCTACTCCAACTGTGTTACAATGTGGTGATTTAATAGGATATAGCGCTAGGTTGAGGTTTAGGAACAAGGTCACCCTGAACGGAACATCTGAACATTAATAGGAACACTAATAAATGATACCTAAGGCCAAGAACTGGTGTACAACAGAGGCAATTAATAGGAAATAGGTTTGCAGCAGAATACTCGGATCTGGCAGCACGTCTAAGAGGAAGAAGTCGTAGGAGACCATGGCATTAATTATTTATGCAAGTGAGTAGCTGTGTTTGAAAGAAGAGTGCAACATTTGAACTGGACAAGATGTGGTATTGTGGTAAATGATTGTACTCTGTCTATTTCATACCTGGTGAAAGCTGAGCTGCCATCCATGTCTGTGGAACGTATCTAATGTATCTATGTGACCTTGTGGTCTTACCCTGAGACTCCCAGAGAAACAGAATCTAAAGTGTTCCAGTGAAGGGAACATTAGAGCATGGTCAGCAATTCAAGCAACAGTAACAATGGTCCTCAAAGACATTAACCACTAACGGCATCACCCTGCTATATATCCACGTACTCAGGAGAACAGCACAGCTTCAAAACAAAGGGGTAGCTACTGGACACAGGCACACACGGGATCTCTCATCAGCAGTGATAGTGATATCCATCTATGGGCCTGATTCTCATTTCATTTATGCCCCGTGACTCCATTGATTTCAGTAGAATTACTTTTGATTTACACTGGTTCCACTTGTCATGGGCTGAGAAGCTTCAGAGCGAAAATTCTAATATGAGAGAATTCTGCTTCTGAGAGTAATGTTGGCCTAACAGGTCATAGCATTTGAATCCACGTTGATAGCTCACAATGGGAAATAATTGCACTAAATGGCAGCTGAAGTGCATGGAGACACAGAAAGGACTGCTAGCTACAGAAACACCATTATTCGTACCAAGAACATTATTACACACTTCTGTGCTAAAATCCTAAAAACAAAGGGCCACGTTCTTTCTCAATAGCCCATTTCAGAGATCAAAAGGCTAATAGATGTTTTCAGCAAAACAAAATACCATGCAGAATTTAATTTTTCCTAACTTGGCATTTGATTCTTTGTAAACTCAAGTTAAACCTCCGATTTAAAGAGCTGTTTTGACCCTATGGAAGGAATGCAACAATCCCTCTACATGAGGGTAGAAGTCAGTTGAATAAGGGATCTTGATTGATGTCTTGCTTGAGCTCATCCTTTCCCAAACATGCTGGTCTGTATACATGTGAGACAGGAGCTGACAAAGGGCCTACTAAATGTTCCTGCTCTTGGACAGCCAGTATTTTAACACGAGTCAAATTGGTTGTAGTAAATGTAAATTTACTGATTGTAAGTGTGCTGGATCAGAGTCTGTAGTCAGTAACAATTGCTCCGCGCAGCTTTGGTAGTGCAAAGCAGGCGGAAATGCTGTGCCTACTGCTTTTCAAGATGACCGTTATTATTTCAATTTTTCCTCGTGCTCCCCCTGGCTGTTTGCTGTACCCATCTGTTTTCTTTTGTCTTCTGCTCACAAGCTAAACTCCTCTGTGGTTTTGTTCTGTGATTGTATGGTGCCAGCACAATGGGCTCTTGGTCTTTGAGTGAGAACCCTAGGCACTGCCATAGTACAAATATATTAATAATAATAATAGCAAGGACATTCCCAAGTGCCACATGGAGGCAAAAGGCCTGATTCTCATTTGCACTAAGGACCTTTTACGCCAGTTTAAAGGGACCTTAAAGTGGATGTAACTGGACAGCTCTTTTACACTGCCAGAGACTAAGTGTAAATGAAAATCAGGCCCCAAGTGTTTTGAGCTGACTAGTTAGTGGCACGGTAAATTGTTGTATAGATGGAGCCTAATTATGTAGGGGAAATAGTGAGACCAACTCTGTGTGAATTGGTGTCAAATGGACAAAGAAATCAAATTGCAAAAAACCTATTCCCCTGTTTTTTAGCTACTTCTTTGAGTTCCAGTAACTGAAACCTCTGGATTAAAGCTGAAGGTAGCAGCAATATGCTCCACATAATACAAATGAAGAATGGCCTTTTGGGCTCTTGGGAAATCATTTTTGAGTCCTTAAACTGGGAGAAGTTTGTGCACCTCAGCTTACACAGCCCCTGGCTCCCTAAGTATGGAGAGTCTGTGACTTTCTAATTGAGGGAAATAGCAAGTGTGCTCTACGCTCTTCCTAAATGAGGGCTATGCACTTGGCTGAATTTATGATGGCACTTTTGTTTTGCATTTTGGGATTAATGTAAATATATTGACTTGTATCCGCAACAGGGCTGCTTCAGAGAACTCTGCTTGCCCTTGGCAGAGGGGATAAGCTGCAGGCAGCAGTGTCGATTCATTAATTCATTTCTCGCATACTTGTTTTCTCTATCTAGTGAATTACTGTGTTTTTCTCAGACTGAATAACTAATACCTTATTGATTAAAGTATTTAAATATTTACACTTACCTTTCCTGGGTGCCTGTGCCCTGCCTTTTCTATTAACCGTTTCAGATCTCAAATGACATTTTTATTCCTTTCTCTATACAATACAATTATATACAATCATCTACCTTTTTAATTGTAGATATCATGTCACTACTTAAGGCAGTAGTGTGGTCTAGTGGTTAAGAGTGGGAAGCTGGAAGTCAGGAAATCTGTTTTTTATTCACCTCTGTCGCTCACTTTTTTTCCTCTCTTGGACAAGCCACTTAATATTTCTGTAAAAAGAAAAGGAGGACTTGTGGCACCTTAGAGACTAACACATTTATTTGAGTATAAGCTTTCGTGTACTATATGTTCCATATAGCACTAAATGTTCCATTCTATGCATCCAATGAGGTGGGCTGTAGCCCACGAAAACTTATGCTCAAATAAATTTGTTAGTCTCTAAGATGCCACAAGTACTCCTGTTCTTTTTGCAGATACAGACTAACACAGCTGCTACTCTGAAACCTGTCACTTAATATTTCTGTGTCTCCATTTATTAAATGGGGACTGTGATACTTAGGTTGCTCTGCACTTATCAGATGTGTCAATATAACATTTCACTTGGGGGTGTGATTTTTTACCAATGTAGTTATACCTGTAAAAGCCCCAGTGTAGATGCAGTTATTACCAATGTAAAGGTGACCTAGAGTGATGTAATTATTCCCCTTCCCATATGGGAACAGCTATATCTGTATAAAGTAACTTTATGCCATTATAATTATATCCATACTAAGATACTAGAACTATACTCAAAAAGAAAAGGAGTATTTGTGGCACCTTAGAGACTAACCAGTTTATTTGAGCATGAGCTTTCGTGAGCTACAGCTCACTTCATCAGATGTAGCTCACGAAAGCTCATGCTCAAATAAACTGGTTAGTCTCTAAGGTGCCACAAGTACTCCTTTTCTTTTTGCGAATACAGACTAACACGGCTGTTACTCTGAAACCTAGAACTATACTGGATTAGTTAAGGCAGTTCTACATGCTAGTATAGATAAGTCCTTATCTACTTTTCCAAAGCACCTTGAGATTCTTAGATGGAAGGTGGTTTATAAGGCTATTATTATTACCACCAGAGATTATTAATTAATTATTGTGGGTATTATGACACTAGCATAAAAATGATTCTGTAATCTGGGGCTGAGCTCTCCTGAGAGTGAATTTGGACCATGTGATGGACTGAAATTAAAGGCCCAGGTGAAGTTTTAGTGCTCGTTCTGGATCTGTGTGTTACTTTCTCAAGTAAAAAAGGAAGTTTATGGGCTGGATAATAGAAACCCTGGCAGTGTCACTTCATAACTCTTTATGTAAATTGCATGTAAATGAGCTCAACCTGGTTCCAGTAATCAGCTATGAATAGAAAATTCAAAGAACACAACCAAACAAAACAGAATATAGATCTTTGGGCGGGAGAGAGGGGGGGTAAATCTAATGTTTTAAGTAACCCCTCTGCTCCTGGGAGCATTCTCACCCATTTATTTTATTGGTCATTCTCTGTAAGTCTTTTCATATTACTCAAGCATCCGGTGTACGTGGAGAGGAGTAGGGGTCCGGTGTGTGAATGTGGAAGGATTATTTGGGGTACTAGGAAGAGGAAGAGGTATGTGTTATGGAGTTGAATGTGTTGGTTGTTTGGAGCAAAGGCACATGTGCTGTGGCAGAGTCTGTGTGGGTAGGTAGAAGTGAATGAAAATTTAGCCCTAAGTGCTTTGCTTTGTGCTAGTGGACCTGTGTCTTGTGGGGGTGTTCTGTGTGTGGAGCAGGGAGTTCTGTGTGGGGGGGGGGGTACGTAGTGGGTGCAGAGCGTGTGTGTTATTAGGGTGTTTTGCAGTGGGGTGTATGGTATGGGGGGGGGCATGCGATGTGCACGTAGGGTGAGTGCAATGGGTTGTATGATGTGGCCTGTGGATGTGCCATGTGTTATGTAGGGTGGGTGTGTCAGGGGGTGTGCTGGGCAAAGCACACTTTCCTTGTAACTTTGCTTGCCGTTGCTAGAGCAATAAAGGGGGCAGGGACGGGGGGGCGAAGAGAGAAGGATGAAGGGTCTGGGAGCAAGAGCAGGGGAGCTCACTTCTGAGTGCCTTTCCTATCAGCTGCTGCTAAGGGCAACCAGCCCCTTCTGCTCTTCCTGCCAGAAGGAATTAACCATGGGGAGAGGAAACCCTCGAATGACACAGCACAGCAGCCACATGCCCTTGTATGTGCCTGTCCCAGGGCAGCCGGTCCCTGTGGACAGAGGAAGCCCAGCACCCCTGGACCAGAGCAGGTGGGCCCAATCCAGCCGATTAAAGAGAGCTGGGCTACACCTGGCCTATAAAGGGCTGCTCGTGGGCAGATGGGGGAAGGAGACAGGCTGTGCCCTAGGGAGGGAAAGCCACCCCAGAGCAGAGCTAGCTCCTGTGCTGGGTCCCAGGAGCAAGGGACGACTCAGCCCCAGGGGGGGAGCAGAGCCTACTGAAATTGGGAAGCTGCAGGGAGCAGACAAAGTGCAAAGGCCCCTGGGAGGGGTGGCCCTGAAGCCTGAGGCTAAGGATTGAGTTAGTGAGGCAGCACATGCTTTGCAGCTGGGGCAGAAGCCTGGCCCAATGACAGTGCCTCCTTCCTCATTGTCTTAAAGCCTCATCACTGGAATATAACAACCTCCCCAGCCCTTCATGCAATTACCCAGGGCCTGACAGCGGAAGCAGAGCCCCACTGGGAGCATTCCTCTATGCAGGGGCTCTAGATTAATGAGACATTCTGGCTGCAGACTGCAGGGCAGATATGGCATCTCTGGCAGGGGGTGCGATGGGCCTGCTTTACCCCCTTCCCTGGGGAACCTCAGGGGTATGGAAATGCCTGGTTCCATTTTTGCACAGAGAAGGTCCCAGCCTCTGTGTGGACAGCATGGGGGATATGACCAAGATGAACATAAGAACATACGAGTGGCCATAAGGGGTCACACCAATGCTCCATCTAGCCCAGTGTCCTGTCTCTGCCAGAGGCTGCTGCCAGGTGCTTCAGGGGGAATGAACAGAACAGGGCAATTTCCAGTGATCCATCCCCTGTCGTCCAGCCCCAGCTTCTGGCAGTTGGAGGTTTAGGGATGGCTCATTTGTTACCAGCTTTTGTGCTGAACTCATTGAGGCTCTCTCCATGTAACCTCTGGAGTGCTTTTCCCCGCTCCCATTTTCACACTTCCTAGCCAGGTGCACGAGCAGGCTCCAATACGGACTCCGAGCATTGTCCCCCAGGCAGCATCACAAGCCGGCACTGCACTTTCCAGCAGGAATGCTTCATTTGGCAGGCATCCCACTTTCCACACGCAGCACAGCGCACGCCAGACATTCGTCCAGGCTCAGATTCTGCTCATCCCTCAGGCACTGGAGCCTAATACACACAATGACCCCCTGCATGCCCATTACACGCCCCCACCCTACTTGGAGCTTGTTATCCCTAAGTAGAAGGCTGGCCCCAGGCTCAAGTCCCTGCTTTGGTACAAGCTTCCCTTGGGCAAGTCTCTTATTTTCTCTGGACCTCAGTTCCCCATATGTACAATGGGGCTAGTGCTTCCCTGCCTCTTCAGGGGTTGTGAGGGTAAAGATGGTGAGGTGCTCAGATGCTGTGATAGTGGGGAGCATGTAGATGCCCGAGGCTGTCTTGTGGTCCCTTCCCCCCAAATGTGACACTTTCTATCCTACTGGTCCTTTCCTCCTGATGAAATGTTTCAGGGTAAATATTCCTAGTCCTGCTCTGAGGCCCATAGGGATCCAATACACCCTCCCTCTCTGGTGACCACCTGTGAATATTCACAGTGTGAAACATCCCTCTAAATATTACCCATGTTAGGGGGAAGGAGGACCAGTGGACTATCCTGAGGATAGACATACAGTTTAATCCTCACCCACTTCTCTGAACTGGCTCAGCATAGACCTTTGTGAGTCAGTTTTGCCTCCTCACTTTCAGATGTCATCTGCCCCCGCTGAGGACGTATAATACCTGTAGTTTAAAAATATGGAAAGATGCTGGCTCAAGAGCTCTTTTAAAGGGCTGAAATACCAACTATAAGGACCCTAGGTGCGTGGGCTCTGTTGCTTAGCAGTATGTGTGGCTTTGTTTGTGCGTGCACGCCCAGGAGAGTTAAAAGAGGAAACAGATTGCAAAGATTCCAGAAAAAGTGATATTATGAGAATACATAGAAACGACGTACTGTCAAGATCAGGAGGGGGAAGCTCAAGTGATGGAGACACACAATTAAGAGATGTAACAAGCAGTGAATGACAAACATATCCCATGTCAATAGGATTCCTGCATCTTTATACTTCTCCTTTCTATCCATTCCCTTCCACAGCTTCAGCACCAGCTTGCCTCCTGTACTTCACTTCATTTCATTGTCTATGTTAAAGACAGTAATCTGAGGCTGAAGACCACCCCAGTGACTTATGTGAATTTCAGTTAGTTCTTTCCTGTACATTTCCCAAACAAGTGGGCAACCTAAGCCACAGAGAACTGGGAGTGCCTTCAGAGCCAGTATAGAAGCTGTAAGCCCCGCCAACTCCAAATACATTTTTTATTATTATTATTTCAAGCTCAGACCTGTAAGGCCTACAGAGTCTTTCAGGCCTGGACCTTGTGCAGCTCCTTGGCTCGACTAAAATGTAGTTTTCTGAGCAAAACACACCTTTCCTTCAGATTCAGCTGTTATGTGCTGTGGATTCATATTCACGACCAAATATAATCTGGCATGCTATACTCATTTTTCATAAGTGTTTAGCAAACAAAACATTTTTAAAAACCCAGCCAAGTGAGGCCAACAAGATTTCTCTGTAAATATGATGTACAACCCTAATTATCACTTTAGGGGAAAGCAGTGCAAGCTACCTGACTCATCAAAACCCCAGCATATCGTGGGTTTCAAATCAAACTGGTTCAGAGGTTATCCATCTGGATATCTGGCAAGTAAGATTTGCCAACAGAGGAAAGCTGAATATTTCCAGCACTAACACTTTGGATTTCGATGTTATGGGAAATAACAAAAGTCTATTTTCTATTAGACCTTTTACTAAAAGCAAGTGCATTTCGCATGACCTTCAACTGTTTATTCAATTAACCTTGAAATAGACAGGATAGCTGTTGCCAGGTTATTTTGTAGAGATCTTGATCAAGAAAGCAGTGAGAATACATGCAACTTATAAACAGAAGACATATCCTGATCTCATCAAGGGGTTTGTATGCCTTAATCCCTTATCACAAATAGCAGGGGTATAAATTCATCAGTACTGGTGATACATATAATCTTGCAAGTTTGAGCCATTTGTTAATTAACAATAGGCCTCCATGAGCAGTCAGCAGCTGGGTTCCTGCTCTCATTGCTTTAAATTCTTCCTTCCTGATTTTTTGTTTAATGTTTGCACATGCGCTGAAGGGCTCTTTCACTGCAAAGTCCCCTAGAGGGTTTCAGATGCATCTATTTTCAACTAGCAGCTTCTCAGAGCTGTTTCACTCACCACGGTTTAGAGAAAGCGGCAAGACACATGCCAAGGCAAAACATTATGAAGTGAATAAAGGACCCTACCTGCCCTGGAAGCAGTAGAGGTTAGCAATTAACTTGAATTGAAGGACTAAATTTAAAAGTATCTCTATGTATCTAGTTGTATCATTCAAAACCAATTTATATGACAACAACCACTCAGACATGCCAGCAGCAGCTTTGAGTGCGTGTTCATCAGCTAGACTGCTTGGGAGATCACGGCCAGTGATTGCCATGTCACTGTCACTTCTGGGCCCACTCGGAAACCAGAGTGACAGAGACTGAATGATCAGAAATAAATGTCAAACAATGGGGAGTCACCGTGGGGTTTTCAAAAGAGAGGGCCAGGTGTGCCATAGGTTCCTGGGGGAAAAGATATTCAGCACCCAACTGTTGTTTTTTTTTAAAGAAGCTAAGTATTTAAAGCTCTTGAATTTGGAAAAGCAGCAGAGTAATGAAGTGCTCCCTCAGAGTACACATCTCTGTGCTCATTTGAGAGACAGTGAAAGCCTTTATCACTATTGTTATTTATTATGTATGGCTTTTTATAGCACCACCCACAAGCAAGGCCTTGCTACAAAAACTAAGTTAGTTAAGGAAACTAAAACAAAACAGAGGCTCCGTGAAGAGAAAGGGGTTCTGATTGGAGAGGGTGCAGAAAAGAGCCATACAATGATTTGAGGGCTGGAGAAAGTGCCTCACAGGGAAAGACTTAAAGAGCTCAATTTGTTTTTCTTATCAAAAAGAAGATAAGAGATGTGGCTATGTTGCGATATACAAGTACCATTAGGGGGTGAAAACACGGCATACAAAAGGGTTCCTTAATCTGGTAAAAAAAAGGCAAAGCAAGAACCAGTGTCTGCAAGTCGTAGCCATGTTCAAATTAGAAATGAGACCCAAAATTTTAACCATAAGGGTGATTGACCATTGGAACCAATTCCCAAAGGAAGTGGTGGATTCACGACCTCATCATGTGGTCAGATCCAGACTGGTTACCTGTCTAGAAGATAGGATTTAGTCACACACAAATTACTTGGCTCAATACAGGGGTAACTGGGTGAAATTTTCTGGCCTGTGTTATACAGGAGGCTAGACTAGATGTTCTAATGGGTCCTTCTGGCCTTAGCATCTGTGACTCTATGAACCTATTTCTATCTTAAAATAAAGAGCTTGATTCCCACAACATCTGCACTGGATTCTACCAGCACAGACCGTCACACAAGGACTCTGGCAAGGGACGTCCACCCTGAGAGAAAGGGGGCCTCAGCAGCCGAAGATACCCATAAACCTTGCACTGCCCTCGTCCCAAAAGTGGGCAGAAAAGTACATCCACTGGGCAGTCTCTGCCAGCAGGGGCTCCGGATGTAACTCCAAGCTGCCCCACCCTGGCAGGTCCCCCAGGGAGAGGGACAATGCAAAAGCAGGACAGCCCACTCCTTTGGGACCAGCTGCTACTGCTGGAAGTCTGCTAAGGATGGAAAGTGTGCCTGCAAGGAGGCAGGTCATGGGTCTAGAGGGGTCAATTCACACAGCACTGAAATGCAGCTACCACTGGGGTACAGCTGAGTGTTCACACAGTGCAGCTATGGCATACGTCACCTTAGGGCAAGGAGTGAAGAAATGTGCTGTAGCTAATAAGGGTACGTCTACACAGTGAACCGCCCAGCCATGTCGACAGACTCGGATAGCAAGGCTTGTGCTACCAGTGCAGCTGGTGCTTTGAACCTAGCTGTGCAGACAAACCCCAAGGGTCCGACTTTCAGAGCTGATATGCACCTGCAGTCACTATTAATCATCAGCAGCAGGCTTAGCTCTTACCTAACACCGAGCAGCTCTCCAAGCCCTTTACAAAGGAGGTCACGCTCATTATCCCCATTTTACAGAGGGCAAAACTAAAGCTAGTTATTTCGGGCCCGATTGTGTAAAGGGCTGAGCACTGACGATTCCAGCTGAGACTGCAGGGGGATTTTAGAGAGGCAGAATAAAATAACCTGCACTGGGACTTTTCCAGGGCAATGGAGTCAGCATCACAGCTCATGAGAAATGCTGGAGATGGCTGTAAACCATCAGGCTTTGTGCATTGGCATCTTCATCCCACCCAGAAAGACAGCACCACGTTGCACCCCAACTGAGACACTGGGCCAACAGCAAGGATCCAGTGCTGTCACTGGAGGTCTCCTCCTGAAGGTCTCTCCTCCAAGGACTGATTCAATCCAGCTTGGTATATACGTTTGGGGGTTTGTGCAATTCCGAAAGCCTGAATTCTCACCTCTGCTCTGCCTGAATTTAAGGAGGATTTTTCATCACCACCGAGACAGTATGAAAAATGTTTCACACTGAAGATGAAAGCAAAGAATGTTGCTCATCTGAGGACTTGGATAATACAAAGTGATTTTCCATTCTGACTGGAATTTGGCTGCTATTTCAGTTCTCTGGACTCACAGTAGTGGGAAGGCAAACCGTTGAAAACAAATGAACTCATTAAAAGAAAGAGAGAGATACACAACAATTAACTGAAATTCTCAAGAATGAAATTATCACAAAAATAATTTGGGTTTTGCAATCTCAGTTGCATTTTTTGCTGATCCTGTGTTCAAGCACTGCTGTATCATTTACTCACTGTACAAACCTTAATTGTAATGGTTGGATGTGATCCAAAATCCATGATGTAGAAATGATAAGTAACTGGGTGCACAAATTAGAACAATTATATCTACATCAAATTCAATTCATCATGTAATCACAAAGATCAACATACCAAAGGGCACCTGTAGTACATTAAAAGCCTGGGAGATAACAATTGAACAAGGTTCCCTACGAGTGTGACTGGAGATGAAAAAAGTGATTGATTGATTGATTGATTGATTGATTGATTGATTGATTGATTGCAGAGTTTGGCAGAGCTCTGGGAACTCTGAAAAAATGTGAACTTTCATTTTACCTGTAGGAAAGCTTTTCGCAACCTAAAATTCCTTTCAGCATACATGAGATGAGTCGACAAGCATTCTGCTGAGACTGCCGTCCCATCATTTTGGCAGCTGGCAGATAGAACCCTGCTCCAGCCTACTTCTACCCCCTTACCAGGAAGCTCGTTGAGAAGTGCAATACTTTGGGCTGCCTGTCATCTTTCCTAATGAAGAAGCAGCCTGCTGCGTGAAGGGGACTATATCTAGATGCATATCCAGGGGTGGAAAATGATCGGCTGCTCCATCAAGATGGCACAACATTGCAATTCCATGAAAGGAAAAGTGACTCCGAAGGTGATGAGTATGAACACAAAAGTCAAATGGGGGAGAAACTTCATATACTCGTGCTGAGCTGACGCTCTTCATGTCTGTCAGCTTTGCGCTTCATTTGGTAGCTGCATTCAAGTTTCTCGCCATTATCCCCAGGGACTCACCGGCACTCACTTACTTTTTGGATTTTTTAAAAATGTTTTTACAGTATTTTTATTTTAAAAACATAAAAGGAAAGAAAGTGGAAATTAGTGGTGTCCAGGTGACAATAAAGTGAATTCTTCTTACCTTTTGCCTTGGCTTCTGTGATACCTAACAAAACCCCTTCTCTGCCCCACTGCATTTAAAGAGTTGGTTTGAATTCCAACTCTCAGCCACAGACCCTTATTCAAAACCCTGTCCCACCTTTAATTGCAACAAAAACAATGATTCAGCCAAGTGACCAGCAACATGTGAGGAGGGTCCATGTCACTGGGCACTGTCACATAGGGTGGAAATTCTGGGGTCAAGGGACACCTCCCCACTATTCCACAGGCAAACAATTGTCAAATCTGATTTTTATTTTTATTTAAATTTGTTGGTGCTTGTAAAAATGCAAGGGGCTCATTGTGCTGTCAAGAGCCAGGAACAGTGCACCAGAGACACTGAGCTTCGGCACACTGGAAATGAGCTGTTGCCACGAAACTGAAGTGGAACTCGTGCACATGGAACTCGTGATTTCAGATGCCACCATTTTTAGAGGCCCAATTTAAGATGTCTGACAGGGAGCTGATTGTCAGAGGGCAAGTGCTCAGCACTTTCTGAAAATCAGACCCCTTCATCAGACCCCTTCATGGTGTTTCAAGCAGCTGGGCACTGCAAAATCATTAGACGCTTTTGAAAACCTTAGCCTACGTGCACGAGGCACCCTCTGTTGTTATTTCTCAAACTGCCCTGAGTGAATTCCCAGGGTCTACTGTGTCTCCACCAGCTTTGATAGGGAGGGTGTCACCCAAAAGCTAGAGACTTCCACCTGTGCTAACAGGGCTTGGGGGGTTGTCTATGTAAATCGGGGTTCTATTGCCCTTCAAAATGTGTGTCCAGTTCCCACTCACGTGCCCCGCTGACTCAGTGCATTTGACCCAATAGGATTACTACATGCAAATTAATGAAACACAAAGAATTGAGGCCTCTTCCAGTATCACATCCGATTAGTTTGCCTATTTACATGGGATTGGCTGGGGGGATTGACAGGTAATGTCACAATGCCACCACCAGCCATGAGCTGCTCATACTACAGTGGCTAGGGGGAGATGAGACAGCACGCGCCTTTTGGTTCAGAAATAAAAGATCTTCCTTTATGTTAATACACAGCCGGGATCAAAGTTCCATCACATTGTGAAGAATCAAATTAGAGCAGTTCTAGAGACATAGCAGAAGGTAAACAAGTAATGTGCTGTAGGGCTTACTCAGTATGCAAAAGCTCTTTTATTTCCCCTTAACCAGTAACCACATTCTGTTTGATCAATGCACAAGAAAGCATCTTTGCTCTGGGGCACAAAACAAATGGCATATAGTAAAGGCGAGGCAATATTTATCACAGTTAAAGATAAGCAAAACTGCCTTCTGTAGTTTAAGCCGTTAATAAGAGCTACATCCAGTGTTTTGCTATAGGGTACTTACCTGGCTGTTGATTTGCTGTTTTGTATGTGCTTTTTTTCTTCTCTTTCTTTCTTTTTTTTTTTTTTTTTTTTGTCAATCTCCGTGCTGCCATTTAGAAGTTTATTGGATTCTTGTGTTTAAAATTGCAAGCAGGTACTTTGAATGAGTGTTAGTTCTTTAAATATATGCTGTATCTTCATGTGTCATGCAGCCAAGCACATCAGAAGCTGCAAAGTAACAGGCAATTACTGCTCTTGAATAGACAAGGCACTCACTAAAAGAATGTGCTGCATCTTAAATTATCCATAAACTCTCTAATCGTGCTTCTATTAATACCTGATTTCTGGCACGTGCCTAATTATCATGTTCCTTGTCAAACTGCCACCTTCCTCTGACGAGTAAGTGCCTGTGCCGAGGAGAAGAGGGCAGGCGAAACTGTGAAACTGAAATCTGTTCAGTAAACTTGCAGCGAGGCTGCTTGAAGGCCTGCGTGGTTGTTGAGCAATACGAACCACGCTGTGTTCCTGTGCCACAACCTTAGCTGCAGGGTGCGTCGGGGGCGACCGCACGGGAATTTTTGTCTCCACAGAACTAGAAAAGCGTTTTTGCAGCAGCAGTGCTGAGCTGAGCTCACACACAGAGCGAACCAGGCTTTCCTCGGGGCCACCTCTCAGCACTCTCTCGCCTGGCCTCCAGTGCCTCCCCCATTATCACACAGCATGTCATTTTGCATTCCCCTCTAAGGGTTTACTTCGGGGAGGAATTGTTTGGAAGCATCACAGAGAGGGTAGTGAGAATCGACACCATGCTGGCCTGTCCAATTCACCATGGCTTCCCCTTGCGCTCTTTGGCAGGAGCCAGCCTCTCTCTCTCTTTCTCTCCAGAAAATAATAAGGGGCTATCCCTGGCTCCCCCCGAGGTGCTTTCTGCTCTCTGCATTTTACAAACATGAGCCTGATTTGGAGACTGCAACATGAGAAGGAACAAAGTCACTGACGTTTGGCTCTGTGCAGTCCGCGGTGCAGAGCTGTCAGCAGGAAGACAGTGCACGCACTGTATTTAAGACCTGGTTAGAAATGCCATGCTCCCTTCCTCTTGAACCTTTACACACTCCAGCAGAATGAGAATGTGCAATTCATGTCTCATTAAATTTTTTTTGAAATATTATCCTGTTGCCTTCTCTGCATTTCCTCCCTCTTAAACAAAACTAGAGCTTCCTTTGGAGAATACAAGCAATTTGTTACCATAACAACACCTTTTCTCTCCCACTCTGCAAAGTTTAAATACCAGCTTCCCTTTGACTGTATTTTTCCCCCTCTGGAGACTAACTGCCACCATCTCACTTGCAGAAGTACGGTCGCTGTGGTGATAGGCAAAGAATTCCCCTCCAAATGCTGCTGGTGCAGGTGCCTGCCAGTGTTAATTCAAAGTGACAAATCTCAGGCTGGATCCATCTGTACATGCAATTATTTTCCATGTTTTCTCAGTTTCACAAACTGGCTCTTAGCTCTCCTTAGCTGCCCAGCCACTTCGATAATTTGCGCATCAGGGAACAGAGCTGTCGAATGGTGTTCTGCCAATGTGTTACTTGGCCACTATCACCACCAGTCTCCATTGTATGGTTTACATGCTGAATGCTTTCTTCTGCTATTTGACCAGCTTTAGTGACAAGGGTATTAATTAGTCTGCACTTTTCCATTTAGCTCATTCACATTACTGTGAGGGCCTGTCACAGACTGGAAGCTCACATCTATGCTTTCCGGAACCTCTTCAGGATGGGAATCCGGATGGAAAACCATTTTTCTTAGACGATTTCAACTAGTTCCTGAATTCTGTTTAGTCAGAAATGCTATGAGAACAACTTCCTATGACATTCCTGATCCCATCTGAAAGCCTAGTGCAGAAGAACACAGATGTTTTAAAAAGGGAAGAGATTTACCAGACATTTTCAAACTTCAGAGGAGTTTGGCATTTAGTCTGAGTTAGGGGGCAGGTTTGCACTAGCTTTTACGCTACCTGAACAAGGGATGGACCTGGTTCAAATAGCCCCCAAATTATTACGTATGGTTATCCTCGTTCAGTTGTTCTTATTATTAGTAGGGTTTGTATAGGGCCAGCACCCTGCCAGGGGTTTCACAAACCCAAGGTTAGTTGTAATAAAGGAATTTAACAATAGTTTGGTCAAAGGGCCCTCATTTCAGTGACTTACTTGAGAACATATAATTCCACTGAGAAATTGACTTCCTTGGTAGGCAGCCTCTATTTTTCTCTGTGTCATGCAATCATCTTGTCTCCACTCCTTCCAAATTACCTAGTCAACATATTTATCTAGTGAGGTGCCAGTTTCTTATTTATAATTTAATCCTGACAAAACGGTGGTTCTTAAATGCCAGTAGCTTTGATTTTTTTTTCAAATCAAGTTGAAAGCTCCCCAGACCGCTGAGATAAAATATAGCTTAAGAACTTTGTTTTTAATGTACTTCACGTAAGAATTTTTAATCCTGCTGTCTGTTATAATTCTAGATCCTGCCTCTGGGCTCTTGCTGTGCAATTATATAACCTTGTTATGTAAACATCAAAATTAAATGCACAGGATGAATCAACTAAGCTAGATTCACTTACAGAGCTCAAAACCATCATAGCACGGCCAGTGGGACCAAGGCCAAAAGAGCACAGTGACGGAATTCAGTTCAGTCTCTAGCAAGCAGAATCTGAAAAAAAAATAGATATAGATATCATTTTAAATATTGAGAGCCACTGAAGAATTTTCATGAGATGGCTGATTTCAAGAGAGACTAGATAGTAGCTCGGAGGGTTGGAAATGGCCACGGGACCCTTTCAGCTCTATTTTCCCAGTTCAAATCCAGCCTAGGACAGTAGTGACTGACAATTGTTAGCTGTCAGATAGTTCTTCGGCTGGCAGCCTCAGTGCAGCTCTTGGAGGACTGGTGTCCTGGCAGATCACAAATCATTCCTGCTGATTCTCTTCCTGGTAGCCTGAGGCTGAGGACCAGCTGACATGGAAGGTAAGCCACCCTCTGCCAAGTCACTCCAGCTCAGGGATAAGGCTGTGTGTGCAGCGGTTGTGTACAGCTAGTGTGTGCAGACGTATCTTGTTAGTCTGCTCTCCCCTCTCCAATCTCCTGCCTGTGTGCTTGTCTCATCCACCTGTTACACCCACGTCTTTCCGACTGCAAGCTCTTTGGCATATGGGCTGTCACTTATTATGTAGCTCTACCATACCGACCATGATGGGGCCCCAATGAAAGTGCGGCTTCTTGGCACTACAATAGTCTAAGTGAATGAATGAGTGGTGAACTTGTGCTGTTATTGACCATACTGTTTATGAAGAGAGAGGGGGGGCTTCCTTCATCCAGGCTGTCACTTTTCACCTCCACTATATGAAATTAATTTTATTTCATGATGGGCCATGCATTAACAGCCATATAAACTATAGTATAGTATTATATTGCTTTATAGGACAATTTATTTGGTATAAAATGTTACAAAGTCCTGCGGCCTGTGAATAGCTCATCATTTAGGGTGACATTTTTCCCTCTTCACAAGGCCAGAAAAAAGGCCAATGCCCTAGTTATTTTATCTCCGAATTATCTTAGCTTTGGTGGATTTAAATCAAACTCATAATGTTTTCAATGATTTGTTGATATATGAACTTGTCAGTGCATGACAGACTGCACAGAACTTCTGGGACCTTGCTACACTGGCCAGGAATGGGATCTGTAATTCCTAACCAGTGGTCACTGTGTTGGAAGCTGTAGTGTGGACAAGGTGTAGACTTTAGGACCAGGCTTAGAAGACACTGTGGTAAAAATGCTGGAGCCCTCACACTCCCAGCCAATGGGAAGCTTACCAGACAATGAGATTTACACATATGCAATTATGGGAGAATTGGACAAAGGGGTTGAGACCCACAGAATCAAAACCTAAGGGAGGGTTTATGTGAACTCCTGCAAAGTGAAACCTCTGGGTTAAATGCAGTTCTAGTTTGAGACTGTCCAAGTGGTCTAGGGATCTAGACACACAGCTCGCATTATGGGGGTCATGTGTCTAAATCCCCTCGTCAGTTCTGACAATCTCAATGCTAGTCTGTATCAGCTACACGTGTGGATTAAGGGCAGTATACAACTCTCATAGCCAAAAAATGTAGGATGTCCTGGTCAGAGCCTCCCTCTATGATACCATTTACCCAAATGAAATCAAAGAGTATTGCAGAGTATGGGCATCAGTGTGTGACTGATCCAAAAGGACATAAAAGGGATTGACAGGAGGAAATATTCAAAATGTCAAAGGACCTGACATGGAATTTACGTGGGCAGAAAAATTGATACAGAATATCAGATACTTAAGAATCTCTCATGTAAAAGAAAAAACATTTCTGAAAATACAGAAGGCAGGCAAACTGAGTAGAAAGAAAGAAAGAAGGAAGTCTTCCTAAAGCCTGATACAAAGAACCATAAGAAATAAGAAAATAGAATTAGGTGTTTTCAACATCTCCTTTTATATTATCAGATTATATTGATTTGCTGCAATCAATTATCAGCTTTTCACTTTCAGCAGTCAAAGAGCCTGCATATAATATGCAGAAGTGGGGAAATACTGCCAAACAGCTTCCATCCATATTCATTCAAATTATTAAATAAATTTGCTTCAGCTGTGTTCACACTCCTTTTGTGTTTGCTTTCTGCAAATATCCTAGAAATCCATCTTTGCTAGTGTGAAAATACATAAATAGCTCAAAGCTTGAATATTTACAAGAAGCAAATTTGGAATTGCAGAATTAACCAACAACTGTGCAAATTTTGAATGTCAAATAGAAAATTTTATGCTTGAAAATACAATTTGAAACTGGAACTTTTGTTGATGTATTCATAAGTCATCCATTCAAGGAATGGAGACAATGTTATGTGACTTGTGCAGCTAGGCAGCACCACATAGATTTTTAATATTTTCAGCGAGCTGCTTGCAAATGATCTGGACACCAAGAACTATTCTCTGAAAATATTCATGAATAATTTTGAAGAATGTGTGAATTCAGGAATTTAGCGACATGTCCACAGACAATTCCCAAACGGAAAAAGGTGTGGAATTCTGTGTATAAATTGCTCACAATCTATTGGGGCCCCATTTTCAAACTTTAGGTATCTAAATTAGGGTAGTCCATTCTTCATTTGGGTACCCAAATGCCTATTTTAGGCACCTAAGCCCCAGTCTCTCGAGTGATTCCATGCGGAAAATCTTGCAAGACTGAGGTCCTTCATGCTGATTTGAGCACCCAAATTGGGAATTTTTATCTAGGGCTTCAGCCAACTCCAGTTGAAGCCAATTGGAATGTTGACTCAAAGAACAGTTGGACCAGGCTCTAGGGACCAAATTTGAAATATAGGCTCACAAGGATTTTCAAGATCTTCCAAGTGATTTAGGAGCATAAGTCCTCTGGAAAGTCAAAGGAACCTGTACTCCTCAATTATTAAGGCACCCTTGAATTCAAGCCACCATCTCCTCATGAAAGAAAGTATTTGTTCAAAAATTAAAATAATTTATTATGTTACTAGCTTCCCATCCCTATGAGACATACACAACTTCTGACAGAAGTTTCAGAAAGAAAGAAAGAAAGAAAGAAAGAATCTGGTCTTTCCTAAGCCTGATGATAGGTCCATAAATTAAATTAAAATACAGTTAAAATGGAGGTTTTTTTAAGTGAACTCATAAAAGTCTTTGATGGAAAAACACTTTATTCTTATAACTTTTTTATCACATCTATTCACATTTTTCCTTTCACCGTGAATTTTTAATGACTTGTAATTTTTTTTTACTAGTTCATTTTTAATCCTCCACAAGACAAATTCACATGCCAAGGAAACTCCCTTTTCAAAGCCAACTATTGATGGCACCATTAAGAAAGATGGTCTACCAAGACATACCTCAGCACACAAGAGTGCTCTGATGCACTAGGTCAATAAAATGTCTTCCAGAGACCGTTGATAAACAAGAGGTTCCTTTTTGCAGGCCAGAAGATGAAGGAGAGCAGCAAGCACATCAAGCTGTAATCCCCCAAGACCACAAGGAGCGCTGATGCCCAATCCCCAGGTGCCCAATCTGTGCCCAATCCCCAGGTGAAGTGCATCTATTACAACTTTCTTTTAGATCTGGAGGTAGCTGGTTCAGTCCTGAGGGTGTGAGCCAAGATTTTGGCCATCCCTTTCTTTCACCCTCGCCCACGCTACCAGATAGTCCATGCCCGTTATCATGGTGGTTTTTGCGATGTGAACATTCATCCATTAGGAATTGGACTGAGACCCTCCAACTCATTTCGTGCACCATAGCACACCAGAAGACCAGCAAATAGGAACAGTTTCCCATAGTGCTAACCTGGACTGAATTTACATTGGTAACTTGTGCCCTGTGAAGCCATCTAAGCTGTCCAATCCTCCGTTCCCACATGCCTCTACTTTTTATTAACAGGCTTGTTTAATGTTATGTAGTTTAAGAATTCCTTAGTAACTGGCTACATCTAGTACATAGCTGTGGATCAGGCCCTAAAAATGCTAAATATTACTATTATTGAATTTGCCAAATGCCTTCCATGGGCTTTATCTAGAGCATCATTCCTTAAATGACATGTATTTTGTGCCTGTGTGTTGGAAAGATTGGCAGCGCAGTGAGGAACGCGTCAGGTCCCAGGGCTTCAGCACCACTGCCAACTCACTGCTGAAGTACAAATAAGATGATGAAACCCAGCAGCCTGGCACCACCGCAGTCAGGTAAAAATGATTAAGGAGATAGTCCGTTTTTTTTTATCCCTCGCTAAATGTCATGCTTCGGGGGACTATAGCCAAGAAAAGTTCAAAGTAATAATATCAGAAATCTGCTTCTCTTTTTCTTGTGACATTTTATTGTGATATGAAATAGCAGAGGATAAAAACACTAATGGTGATATTTGGTTCCTTCTTTCAGTGAGCATTTTAAATGCAGACTGGCTATGACTCACATTTATTATGATATATGCAAATCTTTAAGGGCCTCATTCACAAAACCAAGCCGGGTACATGCATATTCTTTTGTGGAATTTACTCTGTGTGAGGAAAAGCCTAAAAGATAATTACTGCCATCCAAAGTTTCTGCTTTCCACCACCCTTTGAATCATTATACCATTAGGCTCACATATAGTGGAAGACCTATTCCCTGGCACGGAACAAAAACCATATTCCCAGCAGAGACTGATAGTGTATGGTTTCCAGAAATGTCCATAAAGCTAGAAAGGGAGGATGGTCTTCTGGTTAACATGCTGGCTTTCTGTTCTCAGCTCTGCCATAGACACCCTGTGTAACACTGGGGGACTCATTTCATCTCTGAGCCTCAGTTCCCCATCTATACAATGGGCATAACAATCTTTCCTTTCTCCCATCCTTTGTCTGTCTTGTCTATTTAGATTGTAAGCTCTTTAGGGCAGGAAATACCTCTCCCCTACAATGGGACCCTGATTTTAAGGGATCTCTGACTGCTACTGTAACACAAATAATAAAAGACAGTGATACCAGAGGGTGACAAACATGTCACATTAGTTATCAGTGTGTCTGCCCTGAGGTCCTAGAGATACAGATCTGCTTCCACTGCGAATGCTATTTGAAGAATGTCCTGCGTGCATATATTCCAAAAAGAAGAAACATATTCTAGCCTTATATCCCCAAATATTACAAAAGGGTGCCAAGAAAAGGGGTTTTAATTATTGCACAAGTTCTTCTCTATCATCTCAGCCTCTATTAAAATGTTTCCCGGAGAGTGTGAGTCCCTGTAATAATTGGATGCATATTTTCTCTTTAGTGTCTGAAGTGATTAGCTTTTCTGCTCTTGTATCTCTGTATCCACGTAGTTAGTGATGGAGATGGGGATCCTTTTTGGATGAACCTTTCCAGTCGGCACTCTTCCCTGGTGACCGAGCAAGGCTGAGCAAGCCCTTAGGGAAGTAATTAGTTCATGTCACAAATCCAAAGCCACTTCAGAAGCATTAGACCAAAACGCATAGGGAAAAAGCACTCCCTACCATACTGAGGGCAACAATCCCACACGGGCATGTGGAGAAGATGAAATGCATGTGACTTTAGAGTATATAAAGGTCTTTTCAATGCCTAATTTCTACAGGATCAAATCCGGTCACTGTCATGCAATCCTCACTTAGGCAAAACTCCAACTTGGCCACATATTTCTTTGATTACATGTATGTGCTTATTTTAAATCAAAAAGAGCAAGCTGATACACAATAGAAAGGAGGCAAATAATTGAGCTATAAAATATAACTTTAATAAGATTTGGTTCCCTTTAATGTTTATGGGGTGAGTTGATTTGTGGGTTTTTTTAACTTTCATTTCAGGTTGATTCCTATCCTAATTAGATGCTATTATTGCACTCCTACAAATAATCTTTCGAACCAAAGTCCATTGCGCAGAGAGTGATCAAAGGATGGTTTAATTAAATTTTCATGTTTAATTCTCTACTTTCATTTCTGCTGTCTCTTTTTGTCTAATAAATGCTATCAGAGGAGGAGGAGAACTAGCTGAATGATGCAGACCTGTGCTGGCTGCAGTGTGTTTTAGGGTCTGTTCCAGAGCCTACTGAAGTCAATGGGAGTCTTTCCCTTGACTTCATTAGGTTTTGTATCAGGCCCTTGGACCCAAATTCCTTGTGCTGTAAATTATAATCTTTTCCTTCCAGGGTCTGGGCCAGTGATGACCTAAAAGGATTTCCTCCAATTTTGTCTGTGATTCCAAGCTTCAGTGCTCCCATCCTCTGCCAGCTTAAACGTTATACTTAATTTAGGGCAATAACTTTTAAATTATTAATTGTCTGCCTCACCAATAAATTATACATTTTGTAAATGAATATTCAAGTCCTAATTCAAAGCAGCAGATGCAAAATGAAAATGTTCATGCACAGATACAATTCTAAACCATGCCTTGTTTTTATTTTTATGGGAAAGGTCTATTTGCGAGGAGGCAAAACAAGATGAAAATAATCACCAAAAAGATGGCGTGGGAGGCAGGAGACCATGTTTTAAGGGGCTTCTCAGCTCAGGCTCCAATTTTATGTCAGCAGTTTGATTAACATGAACCCCCAAATGTTTGTGTGAAAGTGGCATCTGAAGGCATTGTTGGTGCAATTTTGGAGGAGGTCATTAAAAACTTTAGATTTTGCCCACCATCTCTCCTCTATTCCCTGGACCACGTCCCATGTGGGATGAGATGGGTATTTAACCAAAGCATCAGGGTGAGCTGAGGGTTTTATAAAAGGAACCTAGGGAAGTAATCGAAATGACAGACATTGTGTCTGACTGCTAGGAAGGTCTCGATGACTGTGAAGATCACTTACATGTGCAGCTGTGGACATTAACAAGGTGGGGCCATAATCACCCCTGCCAGATCTCCACGGGCTTTGTGACAGTTATCCCAGGGATGCATTTTGACCCATCGCTAGGGGGGTAACCAAACCTCAGGCTTCAGCACTTCTGTCTGTCCCCACAGGTGACTGAAAAGAGATTGCCCCTCTCCTGATCAGCCCTGCACAGATCGGCGGGGTTCATTGTGATGGCTCTTATGAGGCTGGGTTGGAGGAGAATGCAGGTAATCTCCCCTCCCCTTGCTCAACCTATGTGAAGGTCTCCCAAAATATCAAATCCTGTGCAATGGGGCATGTGGTACTGGAGACCATGCCTTTAAGGGAGCACAGGGTCTGCTCACTCCTTCACTCCCTCCTCTTGGTGGTGCAGATCTGCACAGCCCCCTATGTCAGGTGGTACGAATGTCACAAGGCGCTAGGGACAATGGAAGGTTGAATTTCTGACGCCCCCGTGTACAGATCACTGCCGGAGATGGGATGCAGGATTAGATGGACCTACAATCTGAGCTGTTATGGCAACTAAACTAAGCCTGTGCTTACAATGATGTATGCAAATATTTCCATCCTTGGAAATTGGATTGGAAAGGTCATGTTGCTGTCCTGCATGGGGCTTTTCATTTGATTCGAGCTGAAATTGTGTGTGATGCATGTATTTTGATAAGGAGGCAAACTGGTTCCAATCTGAACGGTGTCACACGCAACTGTTTAGTTTTATGTCTTGTAAACGTCCAAGAAATGTCCCATTCTGTTACGTCTGGAAACTATCTGGACTTTATAGGAAGTGAGACCCCAACCCCAGGAGATGGAAGGTTTTGCAGACTGCGTACTGTTGTTAATGAAAAATAAATTACAGCCCCGTACTGCGCAGTATGCATGCAAGCCCTTTTATGAGCATCTCTGACTTATGTTGCTTTGTGATTGGCTTGCTGGGTAATTTTTGTCATTTGCATGTTCTGTATGTTGATCATTTCAGCCTTTCCACATGGATTAGTGACACTGTATACACCGGAGAAGAGGAAGAGCTAGTCAAATCAAATTAACTGACTTTGACAAGATCAAGACAGTGCAATTACTATCATAATTCACTGAATATATGAGGGCATTCCAATCACTCTAGCAAAAGGCTGGGAAATATTTGTTAGAGTTCGGGGAATACTTTAGAAAAAAAATGTTTGCAAATATTTGCTGTGCTGAGTTCATGCCTCCTTTATGTTTCTCTGCACATGCAAGTGATTGTATTTTTCTTTTAGCAATATATATATATGCTTGCAAAAAACTAATTTTGAAGTTTGGATTGCTGACACAGACCTATTCACACACAAATGACTGTGTTAAAAAAGCTTAACCTGTTTGTGGATATTCCAGGAGAGGAACAAGAGGCTACTTTCGGCTCATAAATTAGTCATTGCACATTTTTTCACTCAGCTCTACATTTCACCTGTCTTCAAACACAAAAACATGTAGAGACTCACAAAAAGGTTCCTTATTTATTTCACCTTCCCATTTGCTTCCTAAACCATGAATGAGATCACAACAAAAGGCCGCAGAGCTTGCCTATTGCTTCGGCAATTCCATGAGCTACCCAGGTATCCACAAAACCTTGCTATTGGTGGAGGAATAGAATGTGATCACAAAATCAATATGCATTGCTCTCATCAGCTGTCTCCGAGGGAAAATGCAATAATTGAAGCTGAAATATCTTCCAAACCTTCAGTTCAAACGGCACCTCACATGCCTTGCTGGAATTGTATGGTTTGGGGGGATAATAATAAGAGAAATTCCAGGGAGCACAAGAATATTACTAGGCTTTCAGATAATCTTTTCTTCAGAGAATAGAATGTAAGGCACATGTTCAAAGAGTCTCCTTTCTGAATGCAGCCATTGATAAAGAAAATCTGTTTTTGACATTCAGGGAATATTGTTTTAAACCCTATTTCCTGATGTTCTGTAAGCTACTGAGGAGCCCCCTCGGAGTGATGCATGTTCGACTGTAATAAGAGATTGCTTTTGTGAATAACATGCATGGTTAATTAGAAAATAAACCCTACTCCGTATCGATTCACTCACTCACTCACGCCACACTTCACAACCTTTGGGTTTTTAAACAAAAATAGTTCATGTTGCTTTCCTTCTTGAGTGAGACTAGAGTGAACTCAGAGTCATCTTTGCCAGCTAGTTTCCTTTTGCAATAGGCCAGAAAGCACAGATCACAGGGAAACACACTGCACTGTAAAGGAATGAATCAGTGGCTCCTTTTAACAAATTTCCCATTTGCAATTTTTTTTACAAGACAAAAAATATATTTCTGATTAGCAGAAAACACAGAAATTAGGCCTTCTGATGCCAAACTGAGTTATTGTTCCATCTGGTATTTAATTGACAGAAATGTAGAATAAAGCAAGAGTATCCTTGCTTTAAAGGCTGACGTTACTCAAGAATTCATCAAAGTGACAAGACTACAAAAGCCATGCATTGCCGCTTTACTCTTCCCTTACCACTCACTGGAGAATAATGCCTGCTCTGAGTTGCATATGATCTGTTTCAATTATTTTTTAATTTACATTGTGGTAAAACTTTGACAGTCAGGGAAAAAATCATGTAAAATACTTTCTATAGCTCTTGCCATATTAAAAAGCTTCCCTGCTATGAATACTCAGTGTCTTCTGTAGCAACTGATTAGTTAACATGCATTAGAAACAACACATTTGCATATAAGTATCATTTCAACTTTCAATATGTATTTTCTTTCTCGATCGCCAATTGAATCTTGCCAGTATCGATATGGACCAGGGGATAAAAACACGTGTCAATACATCACTTATAAGACCACATGTAAATAACCTGGAATCATTCTACTACAGTGGTTTTCAACCTTTTTATTTTGTGCTCCCCTAAAATATTTCAAAAGAAGGTCCAGGCCCCTTTGGAAATCTTAGTCAGAGACTGCAGACCCCCAGGGGCCCACGGACGACAGGTTGAATGCTACTGCTCTATTATTTGATACCCTTGTTTTGGTTCTTTACTCACATAGCTCCCATCACTCGAAACGGGACAAAAGATAAAGGAAAGAAGATGTTGAATCAGCAGAGGAAAAGGAAGAGCAAGTAGTTCTGCCAAGGAGACTTTGGATGAAGTTTTGGAGAAGCAGGGTCTCAGAACTGTCTTGCCACAGAAGGAATAACATATGCAGTGGGAAATTATGCAGGCTCTATATGCTAATCATTTACTGCTCGTCATTAGTTCACAGGAACTATTCACGGGAAGAAGCACAGTTACCTCAGCAACTGTGTGTCAGTGCACAGTGCTTGGTCTGTGTGAAATATGCAATGAGCAACTTCAGGCCTAGACCAGCTCAATGAAATTCCTACTGGCTCAGCCAGCAGAAAGTTGCCTTTTGCTTTACCTTGTAAAATTGCTGCCAGTGGACTCCCAGGTTCCCAGATGAATCTCAGCTGAGGTGAAAAGCAGAGGGTCCCCACACAGCAGTGTGTACTAGGGGGTAACCTCCCTGCAGAGTTTGGCCACAGGCTTCCTAATATGACTAGAGCTGACTGGAAATTTTTAGATGAATCTTTGTTGTTGAAAAGTGCTGATTTATCCAAACCAAAACTGGGCATGAAACAAGGTTATTTCTGACAAACTTTCTGACTCAAACCATGTCGAGGGAAAAGGTTTAAAATGTTTCAGCACTTTCCAAATAAAAAGTTCCAGGTTTCCAGTTTGAAATTACATTTTGTTTCCAAATTTAAGCTAATTAGATTGAAAAACATGTTGAAAAAAAACCCACTGAAGTCGAATCAAATGATGATGACACTTTTTGATTGCCTGAAATAAACACAAACCAGTTTTTGGTGCATGAATAGTTTTGAGAGTTTGATGTTTCATCCTGATCTGAGTTGGGGAAAAACATTGAACTCTAAAAATATACTCAGGGGACAAGAATGCCATGTCCCATCCATCTTTAAATTTGACAATCTGCAGTTAAACAGCTATCTTCCTTGAGAAATCAGACGCTCCTATCTGATGTGCACAGCAGCATTTCATCTCTAAGGCTGAGAGAAAATGACCTTTTTTGCAAGGAATCATGCTGGCAAAGCTCTGAAATGTGCACAGAAAGCGAACGCAAATCCATAATCACTTCCCAATATCAGTGAATGTTCTTGGAGTTTGCTTTTCACCACATACTCCCCTCTAGTGTGGCAGCATCATGTCCCATGGCATTTACTCTGCACTGTTGTTCCTTTGTCATCTCTCTCAGTGTAAGTGGGTATCACAGGACAACACTGGCCCTTTAAGATGGAAGAGGCTGGTTCAGCTGAGCTTCAAAGAAGGCACCTGTGCCCTAGAGGGTACAGATTGGCAGGTGAGAGCTGCTAGAGGTCCGGAGGCTGCAGAAGGTCCTTGAAGGAAGCTGTAGGTGGTTCCTGCGGAAGGCTAAAGGCAGGAGAGCAGCAGAGGGGTTTGCTGGCTGGGGTCCTGAAGCCAGAGAGCCAGGGCCAGAGGGCTAGAGAAGACTGAAGATCAGACAGTAGCAGATGGACTTGCCTACTGACTTCTAAGCCAAAGAGCGGAAGGGGGCTGTGGGGATTCCTGCTGGAAAGAGAGGAGTCGCTCCTCAGCTGAAAGTGGAGTGGCCGTCCCAGTAAAAGGAGATGAGAGGTCCAAAGAAGAGTCCAGGTGTGGTGGAAGATGCTGGTATGTGCTATGCTGATGGATTAGAGAATGTGGGGTTTTAAGGCATGTGTGTGAGAATTATGTTTGGGACTTTTGTGGCAGTTTACTTGAACTGTTCATTGGTAATAAACCAGATCCAGGAGTGTATTGCTGAATCAAGAAAGCTTGCACGGAGTTACTGGGGATTGGAAGGAGGGAAAACTGAGGTAGGCACACTTTTCATGCAGCAGCCTGCTGCAGGAGTGCACCCTAGCTAGGGGGCAGAGGGACAGCACCCTGTTACTGTGGGATTGTCCCACTCTGGTGAGGAGAGGAGAAGGCTCCTTGTTAAATAGTGACACTTACGAGCCTTTGTGAAGTCAGGTCCAGTCTCCCTGTCCCACCACACGCCTGAACCAATTGCTTAGAACAACTTGCATGCATTTATCAGGAGGAGCTCTGTGGCAGGTAGGGTTCCCTGGAGGGCAGGATAATCTGCTCAGAAATACCCCAGAAGACCTCAGCAGAGTCCCTGAAAATATTTGCAGGAGGCTACCCCTGTATGAAGGTATGGACTTGAGGAAACAGGGAATGGGGAGGAAGGTGTTAAATCTATCCTAGGTTTCAGAGTAGCAGCTGTGTTAGTCTGTATCCGCAAAAAGAAAAGGAGGACTTGTGGCACCTTAGACACTAACAAATTGTTCAGTGTTCACTAGGGAATAAAGTATAACAGGAGGCATCCAAGACACTATCTGCTTTAGCAACCATAATGCTTGTCTACTGAGCTGGACACATTTATCCTTCCCAAATGTACAGCATGTTCCATGGCGATCTAAGGCATGCAGCCAGAGCCAGGAGCACGGGGCCTATTCCATAGTATCTGAGAGACCAAAGGAGAGTTTTGTGCCCTGTCTCAAGATTAAGACACTCTATGCAGGTGCCGAAGTGTGGAATTCCGTGAAAACTCTCTGGCCACAGCCCATGGAAATGGCACTTCTGCTGCGTTAAGCCCGCATTGATTTTTGCTATTAACCTTCCCCCTGGATTTCCTGTCCTTTGCATCGTATTCCTCGGCGCTCTGGTTCACTAATATTGATTTTGCACAGATGAATTGTCACATTCTGTTTCAGCTAAAGATAATTCCATCTACTCGGTTGTCTTTAAAATTGTTAACTGTCCCTCTCCCCAGTCTCATCTTTCTTTAAGCTTTCTATTAAAATTAAGCCGCTATCACACATACACTTTAATTTTCCCGAGTTAAAGCTGGTATCTCGCTAGGTTTTGACGTCTCATGAGATGCTGGGCTGTCCCCTGACTTCTTGCTTGTTTGCTTTCCTTCCTTCCTAACTAACTAAACTAGCATGGAGGAATATCTCTATAGTTGGCTCTACATCGCATTCTGAGGCTGGACGAAGATGCAAGGGTTATATATCCTGGACCTATCCATCAAACTGGGAAGTGTTTCCCTGTTTATAAGTCTCTGCTGGTGGTGGGCTGAGATTGAAACAATCAAGAAAAGACTGACAGGAAACAGCTTCCCTCTGCTCTAGTTATTTGAGTGCTAAAGATTTTAAGGATGGCCCAGCTCAGTTCATAAAGAATTTGAAATCATCTGTTGGCAGTTCTGGTCTGCACACTGGCAAGAAACCGAGAGCCCTGTCAATCAATGTCAGAGCTGTGCAAGGAATGATACAGCTACAGGGAGAAATTATCCTTTCCCAGCGGGTTGGTGCTGTGTTTTCCACGTCAAATTATATTATATTGTCATTAATGCTAATGCTAACAATACGTTAGCTCTGTAGTGCCCCCTTTCACCCAAGAATCTTAAAGTGATTTACCAGCATTAATGGTTTAACCTGCACAATGTCCCTGGGATGTACTTACTAACCCCATTTTGTGGAAATACTAATGCGTTGTGGGGAACATTCATCCCTGTGCAGAATGACCAGTGCGCCATTCGCATTACATGTAGGGTTTGCCTCGGATGTAATTGATGTATAGGCTTTGTGCTGACCCTCTCTGCAGGGGTGAGTTTTGCCCAGGGAGGTTAAGTGATATGCCCACGGTCACAAAGCTAGTCAGTGGTAGAGCCGGGGGGAGCAGAACCAGGGAATCTTGGCCGCTAGGCATGCGCTCCAAGCCTCAGACAAGCTGGGCTTAGTCCTCTGCTGTGCTGAATATACACTTAGCACAGCTGAGAAGAGGCTGGGGGTAAGGGAATCTAAGGGCACCTCTATACTGCCTTTTAAAGCCCACGGCAGCGAATCTCAGAGCTCAGCCCTACAGACTTGGCCTCATAGGGCTTGCACCATGGTTTCAAAAAGACCTGTGTAGACATTTGCGCTTGGCTCTGAAATCCAGGGTGGGGCTTAGCTCTCCTGAGCCACTTTGCTCTTTCCTTGATCCTGGGCTGGCCAGAGGCCAAACTGGTCTCTGTGTAACTTATATCAACACTTAGGTGTCTCCAAATTACCCCACTCGTGGCCAGTTGCTGCACCAGCTGGGATCTAGCAGAACACTAGGCACCTCTGCTTCTTCCTGCCCCTGGAGCGCCCCTCTCCACACCCCATGTCTCCAGAACCTACTTTGTTTTGGAGAAACTTCAGCTCCCACAGGTTATGGAAACTCTGGTTCTAAGCAGCAAGAGCTGAGTCCACCACTGAGCCTGGTGTTTCATCACTGTCAGTGCTGTCCTGTCTGATGTGGCAGAGAGCTGTTAAGAGAGCCATACATTACAGAAATGTTCCAGGATCCTAATTTAACAGAGATCAGGGTGAAATCCTATATCCATTGAAGTCAATAGCGAACTCCCCATTGACTTCAGTGGGGCCTGGATTTTAGCCTAGGGCTCAGTAATTTATCAATTTGCTAATGTTCTGCATTTTAAATTTTAAAATGTTTCTCTGATGCTTCAAAGCATTTGCATTTCTACAAAAATCCTTCTCTGGTAAAAGCAGAGCTAACTTTTATTTTTACTCTTGCTTTTCACTTAAAAATCAAGAATTCCCTTTGGATCAGTCTGTAAGCAACGAATTGCAGAGAAACTTTCTCTCCAACCTCATCTGAATGATGCACATCCCAGGGGGTGGAAAATTACTGAAAACTATAATAGTATGTAACAAAGAAGTCTTAAATCCAACCTTTATGGCCATTTATAATCACACCAAGTGTGATTCATTTCACAGGCAAATCCTGCCTCATTCTCTCAATGCTGCTAATATGTACAACTTCAAAACCATTGCAAGACAAAACCGCTGCAGCAGAAGACAGAAATTCAGATCTCAACCAACGATAACCTTGAATTTTAATATTTGCTTTGAAATTGGGATCCCTTTTGGGGAGGGGGGAAATTAGGCATATTTGACAGAGCCCTAAAACTTAGCTTGTGGCTCCTCTCTTTCCATGACTGTAGGATCAGGACAAGTCTGGTCAAGTACAGGCTTTTATTGTCATAGCAGTAATAATCACGGTCATCCTTAGCACTTCCATATAGTTCTTTATGTTCCAAAGTGGTAGGCAGACATTAGCTAATCTCATCTGTTGGCAAACTCACACAGCAAGCTGCTTCCATTCATCTCTCAAGCAAAATAAGAACAAATGGGTCAGTCATAATAGTGGCTGATGTGGGCCCCAATCCTGCAAATGTTTTTGCCTATGCTTAATGTGACTCCTATAAGTAGGCCCATCGATCTCAATGACTCTTCTTATCTGTGTAAAGATAAATGTGTGGGAGGGTGTTTGCAGGATCAGAAGTTAGGCTGTAATCTCTCTGGGGTGGGAACCTGCCTTTGTATTGCAGCCTGTATAAATAGTGCCTCGCTGACCTCAGTTGGGGCTTGTATGCTGTACCGTAATGCTAATAGTCATAATGTTTGCCTGTATTGGTACCAGCAGAACTTATGTAAAACTTTATCCCTGCCCTTTCTCCACTTCCCTACACATTCCTCTGGTGTTTTTGCACTTCATCACGATGGGCAGCAGATGCCCCTTTTGTACAGGAATGCTAACTCTCATTCAGGCCTGACACTGACACCTTTTCCACTCTTATTTCAAGTGTGCAGAGTTCATGGAGTCTTTGTTTATATTTTCAATTTTTAGGAGGTAAGATAATCACGCTCACCTCATTCTGCTCCACACATCACCGCCGAATAGCGGACGGCAAGGTCAGACCCCGAGGAGTGACTGTGGAAGGCAGCTGTGAACAATGACACATGAAGGCAGTAGCTTGGCCAGAAGGCCCCCACAGTGAGCTAATAACATGAGAGCAAACAAAGGCAGGACTCCCTGCAGGATGAAGATGTGGCCTGCATGCCTCAGAGGGCCATAGCATCACGCTGGAAAAGTGATGTGTCTCATTGACGACACATCAGTGATATAATGATTGCTCAGGACATTCAGCTATGGGAGGCTTTGGTATTTTGCCCTTTTTTAAAGGTATAGTAGAATACTCTTGGGTTTGTGTGTACAAGGAGGTAGTTAGCACCCATGTTGATGGGCAGCCCCCTGCCTAATAGCCCACCCCATTCAGTATTGGAAATAGGCTGGTTTTCTTTTTCAGTTTGTATGTATTGTAAATATTGGATGAGACCAGCACGCTGGCTTGTCGTGGACAAACACACACGCACCAGGGGAATGGGAACAAATGGCTGTAAACATTGCTGTCAGGAAGGTTTTTGCTCAGTGCATGTTATTTTCCAATTACCCATTTTTAAACAGTCATTTAGAAGGTTGTATTTTATTCCCTTCTTCCAACCTTCAGTAGAAGAGGAAGATGCCTTTGGAAACGAGCTGCTACTGTTCTGTACCTGAGATGCCACGGGTGCGGGGTGGATCACTTTGGGCTCAGACATGGGCTCCACATGTCTCAGTGGAACTGACATTTGATTTAAGCTTTACATTCCACTATCACCATAGGGTTCCCATGAGATTCCCAGTTTGAGCCCCAGGCTTAAATAGTCCTGCTAAGTCTGGGGGCCTATCAGAACCTTTGGAAGCTGCTTCAAACTGATTCAAACTCTGGGCCATTTGAGGCTGGCCCATCGATGGTTAATATGTGCCAAGTGCTGATCTTCCATCAGTCAATAAATAGTAGCAGATTAACTGAAAAAGTGCTGAACCACGGAAGTGATGCTGCAAGGCTTGACACCTCTTCTGTGGATGTTTGCAAAGTTCAGACCTGATTCTCCATCATCCTCGACCTTGCTCCTTCATTTACACCAGTGCAGTTGGGTGTAAAACTCTGCCATTCTGAGCTGATGTTGCCTTTCACACCCAGTGTGCACTAGTGTAAATAGCCACACACGGTGCAGGACAGGAGAGAATCCATCTCTCTACCTCTTTACCATTATCCCTTTGACACAACTGGTCATGGGGTCCAAGTTTAGTACATTCTCTTGGTCTCATTTCGAACTCACAGGAAGAATGGATTGAAAGCTGAATGTGAATGTTCCTTTCTGCACAATACTTTCCCCCACATCCTTCCTTTGCTGGCTTTTTCGATAAAAGCAAAGGTTGTTAACAAGGCAATAGTGATCTACCATTATGAATAATGAACCTACCATTCTCCAGTGATAAGAACGTGACTCCAGCAACTTAATGTGACTCTGGAACCTCAGACTTAAATGGAGCAACCACAGGGTCTGTAAAACAAGGATAGTTGCCTCTGACTCAGAGTCTCAGTTGTGCGTGATTCAGCGAGTGAGCCAAAAGAGAGTGTTTGCCTGCAAACAGGTGTAAATCTCTGATAAATGTTCAGGATTCTGTGTGTCAGGGCCATGCACTACAGCTTAGTCATGTTCCTGAAGGGTTTTTCCTCAATAAATGCATGACTTTCCTTTACAGTCAAGTTAAACAGAGACTAAACATCTGAAATGTAAGGTAACCATAGTCTAAGGGAAAATCTGTTAGGTTAAACTTGAGAAGAAAATCAGACCGATCACTGACCTAGGGCTTCAAAAAAGACTCAGTCTGGCCCCTATTGAACTTCCTGCAAGAAACTCCATTGGCTACACTTGGATCAGGATTAGGAAAATTTTTATATATATATTTAATATATTTTCTGTGATTTTTTAAACCAAACAAATAAGTTTTTGTTTTTTAACAAAAAATTCATAAAATGTTCCGATTCCTCAGTGAAACAAAAACTTCTTAAAAGTTCAATCTTTGTTCTTTTGTCTCCCCCCACTCCACCCACCCCTATACATTTGTCACCCTTTTCCCCCTTTCCTTTCCACTGGTAAAAGGGAGAAGGAAAAGGAGAGAAATGCAGAGAAGAGGAGCCGGGGATAGAAAACTCAATTTTTGTTTTGATGTTCTGATTGAAAAATCAGAACATTTCAACTAAAGCAAAAATTTTCTGTAAAATGCTTCATTGTTGGTCAAAAAGCCATTTTCACTGAAAAAAATGTTTTGATGAAAAAATGCTCAACTGGCTTTGCAGATCTGCAAACGCTCTCAGAGAGAAGAGACGCCCTGGCAAGGAATTGCAGGGCCCATCCTGCCATTCCTGAGCATGTTCTAGGATTCACTGGAGACACAGCAGGGTGGGAAATGGTTTTCCCATCCCTCAAATATTTTTCTAGAGTCCAACATTTTTTCCCATCCCAAATCAGGACAAAAAGTCAAAATCTTGACAATATTTGCATATCAAAACCCCAACGTTTTTTTCAGTTTGAGTGAACTAAAATATTCCATTTAGATACGTTTGAAATGTTTCATTTCAGTGTCTGTCTAATTAGCTTACATTTCAAAAAGAAAACTAATTTTGCCTCAGAAAAACATAATGTTTTGTTTAGAAAATGTCAGAGCATTGTGACAATTTCAAAACTTTTGTTTCAACTTCTTTTCATGTAGGGAGATTTGCCAAATCCAAATTCATTTCACAAACGGTTTCAGTTTTAAAAAATTGACATTTTTGACAAACGTTTTGTTGATAAATTTCCAACCTACTCTAGTTGGAGACAAACTGAAGAAGACAACTCTTCAGCCCAGCAGCTTCTGGAGGGTGCTCAGCATCTCATAGAATTGAACCACAGTATCTAAGGGCCCGACCCATAGCCCACTGAAGTAATTCGAAAGACACTCATTGATTACAGTGAACTTTGAAGCAGACTCTAAAAGCGCAAGGATCACGCAGTTAGGTGTGCGCTCTTTCTCTCTACCATGTGTTATCCTAACTCCCAGTGAGACCCACTGATACCAGTGGGCTACTGGTAGTGTCAGGTACTATTCAACTTGAGTAAGAGTATCTCTCTCTGGCTCAAAGTGCTATCTGCTTTCCTCACAGAGCTGTGAAAAAGTATATTTGTACATTTTTCACTTTGAAATATATTTTTAAATGTTTTAAGTAAGCACATCCTGAAGAAACAAACAGAGGAATATTTTATTGAGGAACGTTGACTATATTGGCTTAATATTTTGCATAAGGTGTTGCACTGAAATAAATATAACGATCAAATCCTGCTTTCAGAAACACTCATGCAGTGCTCAGTGGAAGATGTACCTATGTACTGGGGGCGGAATCTGGTCTCAGATCAACTGCTTAGTGATCAGACTGAGGGCTTGTCTACACGCACAGCTTTGCAGCTGCCCCACTGTAGCGCGTAGTGCAGACGCTGCCTGTGCCAACAGGAGAGCGTCTCCCCTTGGTTTAGGTACTCCACCTCCCCAAGAGGCGGCAGCCAGGTCGACAGGAGAAGTCCTGTCATCAACATAACACTGTCTAAATCGGAAGTGCTGTTGGTATAAATGCGTTGCTGCATTCCACACCCCGAGCAACGTAGTTATACCTACAATCGTTTGTATTGTAGACCAGGGCTCTGTATAAAATTATTGCTCAGCCAACTAGTCTTGTTTTGGAGTTGACACAGACTGTGGAAAAATTGGAGAGAGTCCAGCGAAGGGCAACAAAAATGATTAGGGGTCTGGAACACATGACTTATGAGGAGAGGTTGAGGGAACTGGGATTGTTTAGTTTACGGAAGAGAAGAATGAGGGGGGATTTGAAAGCTGCTTTTAACTACCTGAAAGGTGGATCCAAAGAGGATGGATCTAGACTATTCTCAGTGATAGCAGATGACAGGACAAGGAGTAATGGTCTCAAGTTGAAGTGGGGGAGGTTTAGGTTGGATATTAGGAAAAACTTTTTCACTAGGAGGATGGTGATACACTGGAATGCGTTAACTAGGGAGGTGGTGGAATCCCCTTCCTTAGAAGTTTTTAAGGTCAGGCTTGACAAAGCCCTGGCTGGGATGATTTAGTTGGGATTGGTCCTGCTCTGGGCAGGGGGTTGGACTAAATGGCCTCCAGAGGTCCCTTCCAACTCTGTTATTCTATGATTCTATGACTAGAGCAGTGGGAAAGCTAAACATCCCAATCTCTTTAGCCTTGAACTTCTTTTCCTCCTGAACCAATTGGTATTTGGTATGATGCATTTCAATACACCTATGCTGAACAGCAGGACCAGCATATGTGAATAAAGATGAGATGATGAAGAAAGCAAGTTAACATAATCAGGCACCTGTCTGCAAATGTAATCAGGTGATGTGGTTAATATCTGTATCCTCCTCAGTTCTGCTTGTAGCAGGCTGCTTAAAGGGGTAAAGCAGCATAAAGTATTTATATATGAATATATGAATGAAAGACTGATTCAGTTAAATATACTTGGGATGGATATAAGGAAATGTCTATGCATTTCACATGACTTTGGCTTTACAGAGGTTAGTTTAGAATTAAGTGCATTCTAAATCCTGTATCGTGGAGCACTGTTTACTGATATCTCCTGTGGTATTGCTATTTATATACATTCATAATATTCAGAAAAACCCATTCTTTATTGAGAAATCCTGCTTTTTTAATGCCACTATAATACTAGGGGTTATTTTACTACTATATTAGAAGTGAATGTTTTAAAAAATGGAGTGTTTCCTTTTGAAGAACATGTTATCGAGCTACTGTTTCCCTTAAAACTTTAATATATTCATCAGTTCCAGGAATGAGTGGAACCATATGAAAAACCAATGAGGAAATATATCAAAGGGTAAAATTTAAAGTAGAATTTTAGTGGTGTGTGTGTATCTGCTCCAAAGGGCCCAGGTGTGTTCAAAGTAATTAAAGTGGTGTCAAACTTTAGGAGAAAAACATTTCAAATATTATTTTGAAAGCTGAGTTGGAGTGTGAGTTCTCCACCAAGATTTCCCCTCTGGGGAGATAAGATGAGATGCTGCCTTAGTAGATCTGGACTACAAATAAGTTTGTTGCTCTCATTCTAGTCCCTGCGGGACTTTTCCTGCCTCCCAAAACTAGTTTGGCATAACTCAATGCAACTCTCATTTGCAGTGTGAGAAAGCTCAACTCTGGGATACTAAGATAGTGAGGAGCTTTGGCAGATGAATACGAAGGCCCCAGTAATGAAGTAACAAAGGGTGTCACAGGTACCAGAATGCATTAACAAAGATTGCATGTCTCCGGATGCTCACCGATAATTTCTTGTCCAAAATTTCAGACCTATGCATGCATGTGGGGATCAGGGTGTGGGCACACCTAAGTCAGACATGTAAAAGTTCATGTGCCCTTTGCATACATTCTTTTGAATATTAACTTTTGCCCTTACACTGGACTGCTCTTAGGGGCTGGGTTGGACATTGGTGGTTTGACCATTATTGGAATGTAAAGTAATTATGCATATAGTATTTGCACTTTTGAGTTTCTGGAAGCCTTTGTAAAGCAATTGTGTGTTACTCAGAATGTGTGAGTGCTTATGGAAATCCATCAAGGGCTAGATCCTACAGGTTTTAGTGTATTGGACACAGAGTACAATACTGTTGCAGGAGAGCTAAGCTGTGGAGAAACCATGGAAGAGGATTGTACTGCACACATTCCCATGTGCTGCAAGGCAGAGCTCAGGTGCAGGACAAATTCAGGACCTGAATGCAAATGCGGGGTAGATTGCGTAGGGAAGTTATTGAGGGTTAAGGGGTCCTCTGATTGATTTGATTATTTGATAATTTGATTATTAGTTATTATTATTATGGTTGTTTTTAAATAATCATTTTATTATTTGTGGACCTAGAGACATTTAATGAGACATGCACTGTATACTCTATTAGATTAAATTAATAAAGGCATCCAGTTTCTGTAATTTGTTCGACTTCAGTGCTGCAATAGGAAAATATTTTGCATTTCTTAATAACAAAAACTACAACAAGCATCTCTAACCCTTTCCTCACTCCAACCCATGTATTGTTTGTGGGCAAATACTACAGAGATAAGTATTTGTCTCTTCTATTGCTAATTTGGCCCTATGCATCCAAGCTTGTGATACAAACTAATTCTGTTTGGTTATGTTGCATTTTTTTACAATGGTGTTGGCTCCTAATTGGATGCAATTTCCCACAAGGAGATAAAATATTTAAAAACAAGAATATAAAAGAGAAAGTCAGCCTTTATTAAAATGACTCCATCATTTTGAATTGATGCCTTCAAGTACTCTTTTGTAATTCATCCTTATAGGTATAAAATTATCATCTGAAGGAAGATTGTTAATAAAACTGACATTTCCCCATCAGTCAACTTAATTCACAATATAACACTTTCTAAATCCAATTATGTCTGTCTGATGACTGACATTCAGTTCAACATTATTGTTCATGTGGAAAAGTGGATAAAAAATGCAGCTTCAAGTAATTTATTATACAAGAAGTCATTTTTATTGGGACAAATATATAAATGTTTCTGAGAACTGGGAAGGACAAAAAATGGAAGCAGCTTCTCTTCAAAGTGCAGACATTTCTTAATTTTACAAGACTATGGATATATAGAAGAGATACTAGAGCTACATTATATAAAATTGGAATCTTCTGATTGCTTATGAGATGTAATAATATTAAACTATTATCATGTGACCAGACAGCAGGGAGCGTATTTGCTGCTACTTCAGAGCACGATATTGTTACCAGATGCTCCATTTGCCTCCAGTGGAATGCACTCTGAATTTCAGCACCATGGACAGGTCCATCTCTCTACAGTCTCTCACTCAGCAAACCATCCCTGTTCAGCAGAGTAGACAATCACACACTTAGCTTTAAATTCCTGTTGGATACAATGGGACTTAAGCATATACTTAGGTGCTTTGCCAAATCAGGACCCTTTATTGCTGAGTGACTATTAAGAAAATTTACTTTTTGGAGACTGCATGCAAATTTGACTTGATCATGTCCTGTCCTCTAGTTGTTTAAATGAACTGCAAAGTTGCACATATTGTTATGAATTTTTTAAAAAATATATTTATTAACTGTCAAAAGAGAAAAGTCCTTGATAACTTTGACATGTAGCTTTGTGGCTGTTCATCCTTCCCGGCTTTATTCGCTTTTGGCAAACATTAACATGAGGAAAGATTTTTGTGTATGTGTATGTAACACAAGAAGCAAACTTGCAACTCAGAGCTAGGATTTATTGAAAAAAAAAACTAAAATACTTTTGTGATACAACTGTATTTGTTTGTAGAGGATGGTTTACAGATGCTACATTATCCAATCAAGGAAGAGAAACAAGATCATGTGACTTCAGTGAGGCATAACACAGCTTGATTATCAAATCACTGATATTGAATAGTCCCAGAAAACAGCTAGCAAGCAGCTCACAGCCTCAAGTGTGTTTACAAAAAAAAATTAATTCAGCAATTATGAATAGTGAATAATTATGCAATAGAAAAAAACAGGCTGTTTAAGTACATTTATATACAGAAAAATGGATGACAGTCAATGAATAAATTGCTAATTGTGAATTGTTCACCCTGCTGTAATCTCTATTTATTATTCTCCATTCTAATCTTGGAGGATGAAATGCACCTTTGGGATTAAATGGAACTTCAGTGGTCCATGGACTGTCTGCATGGGAGTGAATTTCATCCTTAGCACAAACAGTTAAATATCTGAATCCAGCCTGCTAAGCATATGTTGAGATTTTATTTAAAAAAAGACAATGGGAAGGTTTGCAGAAGTAAGATGGCTGCAGACCACAAAGATTCTGCCCCTACCAGGGTCTCTACCTTTCTTCTATGGAAGAAACCACAGCACGAATTGATGCACACTTCCCCAGCTGAAGATGAGCTTAGCATGGTAATATGCAGAAGCCAGTATTAGTCATCCTTTAGTCATTATATTGTAGGACTTGTCATTTCATGTATCTCCCTGGGAATGTTGAAACAAATAAATTCTGTTAAGAAAAACACCTATTTGAATGATGTCAGGAAAGCATACTACCACAAAGACTGTATGATACCCACTGGAAAGGGAACTAAATTCTCCACTGCAGCCTATTGGTTTTACTGTGGGTATCACAACAAGACAAGTTCATTTAAGCCATGTTTGTTCTAAATTATTTATGCCTGCCTGCCTTTTTCGCTCTGCCCCCCCCCCCCACAATATTGTGTAAAGGGCTCTTTCTGAGATTTCTAGTGACAAACTCAAATTGCACTGAGAAGTGCACGTGCTTATTTTGTCCTCATCTCAACAGCATCAGACAGCTGATAGTGTCCCTTCAGTGGTCATGAATGCAAGGGATACAATCCAAAGATCTCAGCTGCAGGTGGCATCAAGAACTACTGCCATCCATCAACATGCAAGTCTTTGAACTAGGAGACTGGTCCATTTTTATGTCATCCATCTGCGGGGAAGCAATCAAGCTCAGGATGTAGGATCCCATTTGTGGTGATGTTGAGTTTGCTGGTATTGTGCTAAATTGAGCCTCTTCAGTCCATGGTACATGCGGGCAGGGTGGAAGAATTGTACAACATGCTGGAACATTTGGCATCTATTACACCTGCTGCAAATATGTTACTGTTTGCATAATAACGTCAGTACATTTTGCAAAAGCAAATGCAGTCTGGGATTAACAGGAACTATTCTCATCACATTTCCTCCAGAACCCAAGCACACAGAAGACATAAATGAACCAGACACTGCTAGCAACATGTGAACAGTTAGATCCAAGCACCTGTTCTTCCTCCACAACAACAAACTCAAGTAATCTCACTGTTCTGATATTCAAGTCCAAAAAGTTTGCCTGATTCACTAAACTGAGCACATGGAGACATCCACACAGGCTGGGTAATCAATTAAACAATCAATAGGAAGCACATCAGACTGGCTTTGTTACTTAACAGTCCCTTTGTTTTAGTTCCATCAGCTAAAAGGAGTCTTTGAGGGAGAACAATAAAGGAAATGAGTCTGAGGGAATTCACAAGCTGAGGCATTCATTTCTAGACCTCACAAAGACACAAGTGTTACATTAATTTGATAATGCTGTCTGTCTGAAAAGAGTTAAAGTAGGTCTGGCAAGCAGAGCAGATGGGAGTTATGCTCTGCCTCTAGTTATCAAACTGGCATTCATGTTCAACTTTCTTTTAGAAGAGGATCGTGTTAAACAACTGCCAGAGAAGGCTACAGACATTAGCCTGTCTGCAAATATCAAACCACATAGAAAATGTTACAGTCGCAGTTCCAAAGGAAACGAATAGTTCACATTTGTTTTTTGAAGATTTACAAGCTTCAATGGTGAATTGTGCTGGAACCGGTAGTATATATTCGGTCTGATTCTCCTTGAGTTTACGGTAATGTACATCAGGAATCAACGTAGTTATGGCAGGGTAAAACTAGTGTAAGTTAGTGCAGAGTCAGCCCTAAAAGATACATGACTTCTGTCACCGTGCCTCAGTGGGTCACAGCTGAGAATGCCAGATTCAGGACAAACTGCTGAGAAATAGGGCAGACTCACTCCAAACTGATGGCCATTCTATCATTAGATTATACCAAGCCAGTAAGAAAATTAAACCTCTGTCTCATGACACTGGTTAACAAGGAATCAGAGACACAAGCTCCTTAGGCATTCCAGCATTGTCTCATCATCCAGACACTGGACTCCATGATGAGTCGTTACTGAAAATCAATTTAATCAAATATAGGCTTGTAAAGTCTCTCTGGTAACTTCCAGATTGGAAGGTCTGCAGTCCATAGTTCAAAATGCTCCTTTTTGCTATACGTCCATAATTCAGGGAATCAGGCAGGAAAGAGGCAAAATGGAGATCTCTCAGGGGTCTTTAATATCTTTTGCCATATGCCTGGAAATTTACTGTCTCAAACAAAGCTCACAGCCCAGTTTGCGGAAAGTTACTGGCACAAGGTGGAGTCCATGGTCACATGAGCATATCACATGTCCTTACACGTCTTAATGACTCAGAAGGGGTAGCCACTGGCCCTTGGAGCCTGAAGCCTTGGAAGAGATATCTGGGCAGAACGAGTTTCTTCTATGACCCACTGTGAGAGCTAAGTGTCTTTGATGGGCCTCAACACATTGCTGTCCAGCCTCAATGTAAATTTTACCTGGTGGGTGTTACCCAGGAACACAATCACATATCTAAGATACAAATCCCTGGCCAATATTCATAACTTCATATACAAAAATTATAAATGCATATAAACAGGATAATCATCCTTCGCAAACCATCACTTTTCCATTGACACCTTATGTAACATACTTTGTTCAAGATTTGTTGCAATTGTATAGCAGTGGCAATATCAATGATGTAAATGGTCATACTTCAATCATACAGCATCACACCTTCTCCTGTGGAAGTCATCAGAAGCAGGTTCAAAAGTATACTGGAACTGGAGTTCCAGCAGGTAAAGGGTTTATGGCTGGATCTCAGATGGTGTAAATTGGCATAGTTGTACTGGCTTCCGTAGCGCTTTCCCTATTAAAAACAGCTAAGGATCTGGCCCTTTAATGTATAAATGAAAAGGTTTCTGTTAATGAATAGGGAGATGCTGGAGTGTGGGATGCATGAATAATGCAGAATGGCTAACGGGCTGTACGTGCAAGACCTCCAGCATGTTGGATCATCTTCATATTAACAGGCATCTATGGGCAAAGCTGGTAGGAAGCAAACCCAGCACAGTAACTGTATCCTCTGGGTTGGGTCCTGTTTCTTTTGTTCTGTTGAACTCTGAGCTCTGTGTGGAGGCCACTGAAAAACAGGGCAGGCACTACCCAACCTGCCTGCTCTGGCTTTGACACTCCTGGACCTCTGGGCCAGAGCCACACAGACCTTTCTGGTGCACTGGGAGCACTGCCCTGTTACCTGGATTTCTGCAAAGACTTTTAATTTAAGACATACAACCAATGGGATTGCACAAGGTGTAAACCGTTGCAAAACTCAGCCATGACTGGTTAGATCACAGTGCCTGTCTCCCGAAACCTCAAACCCTACTCGCTGGTAGTGTGATCCCACCTGCTTCGCTATCACATCATTTGAACAAACTCTCAGTATCAGCAGATGATGTTTTGAAGGGGCTTTGGGTAAATCAGACATGAAATTCTGCTGGGGAAACAAAATTGTAGCTGTCAAATATTGTCTGAACATTCAGCCTTGCCTGCTGCATGTTGTATTATGTAGAGCAACTTCAAGATATGTGTAGTTAGTGGTAGCTCAGTGCCGTATGTCACTCTAGGACAACAACATCGATGTGCATGGATTTTCTTTTCTTTATTTATATAATGTTACAAGAAGAGCTGACAGAGCTGAAACATCTCATTTCTGGGAGAGATGGCAGCACGCTGCCTAGGGAGCAAGGGCAGGATGCCTGCTGTTGGAACCCTCAGCAATGTCGGCATCTAGCCGGCTCCTGGAGCAGGTTATTTTTTTTAAATAAATTCTCATCCCATAAACACAATGAACAATAGACACAATGACAACATCTCCGGGTGGGACACGTGCTCCGTCACCATTATGAGCCTTCAATGTATTTCCTGCCCTTTTTTGGATGGTCCTGTGGGGATCTCCTTGGATAAGGCCCTACATGAGCAGTGAGGTAACTGCAGAAGGGAATTGGAGGTCAGGATATCTAATTCTCATGCCTCCGGGAGCTCTCTGGTTGTGCTGGGTGTTGTACAGCCGGAGACAGCCCCTTAAGAGGTTCAGCTTACTCCTCCTGCAGCCAGTTCCACTGTCTAACACATGAGGAGGGGCACGGGCGAACTCTCCTCTCCCTTTCAAGTGAGTTATTCCCAAGAGAGCATCTTGGTAGCTGTCCCTATGCTTTCATCTAGGGCAGGGGCTGCAGTTTTTCCTCAGACCTTATGTAGGCCACACAAAGGGTTGGCCCCTCCTAAGATGATCTCTTCCTTGCCCCTGTACAACTCCACGAAGACCAGCCCCACCCTAGCTCTGAACCCTTTCCCATTTCTGTTCCTCTTTTCAGGCAGAGATCCTGGGCCACACCCTTAGCTGGTGTAAATGTAGCTTAGAGTCATCTGGCTTTTTCTATGTAACCAGAGTGCATCAGCATCCCCCTTGGTGTATCTCCCCCAGCCCCATAAGTGGAGGCCACATTATCACTCCCATCATTATAAACAATTATATTTTTCTCTTATATCCTGGGCTACGGCCTTCGATGTCCATTGCGTATCCCCAGTCATCTCCTCTGTCTTCCTGCCCCTCAGCTGTGCAAGTACCAGAAGCAACTGACTACGCTGCTCTGCTGGTAGAGGCTTTCCTCTCTGCGGCATGGGACCCTCCTTTGCCCACTGCTTGCCTGTCCTTAATGGTTTTCAGATTTTGGAGGTGTCTTTCTCTCTCCTCCTCTAACTTCTCCCCAGTCCAACTGTCAGGAGCAGAGGGGTCACTCTGACTAGCTCAGCTGTGAGGACTGGGGGTGGTTTTCACATGGCTGTAAAATCCGTCTGGCTGTAAATGCCCCGCTGTCAGTCTCAGCAGCAGCGCCCGTCGCAGGTGGCTGCCCCCGAGGGCTGCCTGGTGTTAGAGGAGCCCCGGCTGAAGCAGGGAGCCGTAATTGGTGTTGATGACTCCATTCTCGGCAGCAGCCCTGAGGTGAGTCCTGTGGCCAGATTGGAGCATCAGTGCACTTCTACGGGGCCTGCCAACGCTTGTAAAAGCTGTAAATAGGCATGTTTAGGGAGGAAGGAAAAAAAGAGCCGGACTCACACTTTATCTCACTTCCAGCCCACTTGCCTAACAGAGCATTTGGGAGGGGCAGCTGGGGAAAGTGGGAACCGTAGCACTGATAAACTATGGCTCAAAGTGCAGTTTGGCTCTGTCCATGTACAGCTGGCACCTTCTCACTCAGGAAATCTCCTGTGATTGTTTTAGCTGCATAATTTGGTGAGGACAATAAGTGTTCATTGTTTGTCGCTCCTGTTAGCCCTGCAGTTCACACAGCTAAGCAGGACACAGCTGCATTTTATCCCTTTCCTTGCATCAACAGCACAATTATTCACTCAGTTCCTGTTGGCTACACCTGTGCAAACCCACGGACAACAAAGAGCTGCACAGATGTCACTGAGGGCCTAATCTAGCCTCCAAAAGCTTTATTGCAGGTGAGCATGCACCAGAAGGGAAGGCCTTGGCTGGCTCAGATCCTAGGTTACTCTGCAGTGAGGGAAGCAGCTAAAGCTGCTTTATCTGCGATAAGGAATCATTGAGGGACAATAAATAGGATCCTATTTTCAGAGCAGACCCACCCTTTAGTAAGGAAATTTTTATAGCTACAATACACTAATGTTATCTGTTCTTGTTCCTATCATTGGCCTGGTTGAGGACTATCTTGTCCTTTGGTTACTAATAGCAGATTTTTAGGAAGTTGAGACTCTTAGAGAAAACAAGGTAGTCTGGTCCCAGCACTGCTACTGACTCCTGGAGCAGAATGGCCAAGTCATTTAAACTCTGTGCCCTCACTCTACCCACCTGTAAAATGGGTTAATAATATTTAGCTATCTCATAGAGGTGTCTTATTGATGAATATTTGAAAGCAGTTTGAGATCCTTTGTTTAAGTACAAAAGGAAAATGTTTTATTGCTAGCCCTTCCTGGGAGTACTGCTTCTTGATTGTGGTCTCAGAGCCTGTTCAATTGTTGCAATGCCACACTTCTTTGCTTATTGTTGGTCTGCACTATAATGTAGAAAACTTGGATTAATATTTTGTGAGGTGTGCAAGTGTATGCATGCATGTTAGAGAGGCAGGATAGCGCAGTAGGGAGTGCCTTGCAAAATGCAATAGAACCAAAAAGCTGTAAGACTCAATGTGTTATAGCAACAAAACCTCCTTCCTATTTACACTTTCCATGACACATAGCTAATACTTTGGGCTAAGGGCTTCATTATATTACCTCGCTCCTCCTCCCTCGCTCCTCTCTTTCCATCAACACAACGCCCCAGCAATAGATAAGGAATACAGGCAGCCTCTCAACATACAACAGCGAGGTGTTCTGAATGGAGAAATGTATCCATTTGAAATGCCTTACTTAGAGTGAAATCAAGTAGGGAAATGCTGAACAAGGCAGATAAGTGAGTCAGGTAAGAGAGGTTTCAGAGTAACAGCCGTGTTAGTCTGTATTCGCAAAAAGAAAAAGAGTACTTGTGGCACCTTAGAGACTAACCAATTTATTTGAGCATGAGCTTTCGTGAGCTACAGCTCACTTCATAGGATACATACCGTGGAAACTGCAGCAGACTTTATATACACACAGAGAATATGAAACAATACCCCCTCCCACCCCACTGTCCTGCTGGTAATAGCTTATCTAAAGTGATCATCAAGTTGGGCCATTTCCAGCACAAATCCAGGTTTTCTCACCCTCCACCCCCCCACACAAATTCACTCTCCTGCTGGTGATAGCCCATCCAAAGTGACAACTCTCTACACAATGTGCATGATAATCAAGTTGGGCCATTTCCTGCACAAATCCAAGTTCTCTCACCCCCTCACCCCCCTCCCAAAAACCACACACACAAACTCACTCTCCTGCTGGTAATAGCTCATCCAAACTGACCACTCTCAAAGTTTAAATCCAAGTTAAACCAGAACATCGGGGGGTGGGGGGTAGGAAAAAACAAGGGGAAATAGGCTACCTTGCATAATGACTTAGCCACTCCCAGTCTCTATTTAAGCCTAAATTAATAGTATACAATTTGCAAATGAATTCCAATTCAGCAGTTTCTTGCTGGAGTCTGGATTTGAAGTTTTTTTGTTTTAAGATAGCGACCTTCATGTCTGTGATTGCGTGACCAGAGAGATTGAAGTGTTCTCCGACTGGTTTATGAATGTTATAATTCTTGACATCTGATTTGTGTCCATTTATTCTTTTACGTACAGACTGTCCAGTTTGACCAATGTAAATGGCAGAGGGGCATTGCTGGCACATGATGGCATATATCACATTGGTGGATGTGCAGGTGAACGAGCCTCTGATAGTGTGGCTGATGTGATTAGGCCCTATGATGGTGTCCCCTGAATAGATATGTGGGCACAGTTGGCAACGGGCTTTGTTGCAAGGATAAGTTCCTGGGTTAGTGATTCTGTTGTGTTGAGAAACTGCTGAGTTGGAATTCATTTGCAAATTGGATACTATTAATTTAGGCTTAAATAGAGACTGGGAGTGGCTAAGTCATTATGCAAGGTAGCCTATTTCCCCTTGTTTTTTCCTACCCCCCCCCCCCCCGATGTTCTGGTTTAACTTGGATTTAAACTTTGAGAGTGGTCAGTTTGGATGAGCTATTACCAGCAGGATAGTGAGTTTGTGTGTGTGGTTTTTGGGAGGGGGGTGAGGGGGTGAGAGAACCTGAATTTGTGCAGGAAATGGCCCACCTTGATTGTCATGCACATTGTGTAGAGAGTTGTCACTTTGGATGGGCTATCACCAGCAGGAGAGTGAATTTGTGTGGGGGGTGGAGGGTGAGAAAACCTGGATTTGTGCTGGAAATGGCCCAACTTGATGATCACTTTAGATAAGCTATTACCAGCAAGACAGTGGGGTGGGAGGAGGTATTGTTTCATATTCTCTGTGTGTATATAAAGTCTGCTGCAGTTTCCACGGTATGCATCCGATGAAGTGAGCTGTAGCCCACGAAAGCTCATGCTCAAATAAATTGGTTAGTCTCTAAGGTGCCACAAGTCCTCCTTTTCTTTTTAGGTAAGAGAGGGGCTCTCAAAGAAGGAAGTTTTTCTCCCAGCTTTTTCGTAATGCTGAACAGCCCCCTACCGCTGGGGGGTCTACCCACAGACTGTGATGCAAAGTGGAATTCTGGACAGTAACTTTTCTTCTTCCAAGAGGTGGAGAAGCTGGCACTCAGAACAGAGCCAACGCTGACCCATTTTAACATCAGAGACACTATCCGTATTATCTGCTAATAGGGGGTGCTAAAGGAGGGTTAAGCTAAGGAGCAGGGTTTCAAAAGGGAATGAGGGGGGTGTTTGATTCCACTGGGGAATGGCTGACAAGAGGGGAAGTAAGGAGGTGCTCATGCTGGGGTTACAGGGATGGGCTAGTTCTCCCAGCTGGCTCTGGAGGTCATTTGTGATCACACGAGCCGCGCTATCTGCCACATATGCTTGATTCAAAAGGACCCAGCTGAACCCGAAAAAAGCTTCACAGTCTCACAGTTTGTTTTAGTATCATGTACTGCAGTCACTTATGCAGCCAGTTAACTGCACCAGCAGTCTGGCATTAGCAGTGCCTTGCGCTAGGAGGACTCTGCACCTTTGGGTGCTCTCTCTCCTCCTTTGAGCAGCTGGATGGGTCAAGCTCAGAGTGGAGCCTTTCTGCCTTACCATGAGCTGCTTGTGCTGGGCCCTGGAGGGAGTGGGGAATATACTGTCAAGATTGTTGATCCCTCTCCACGCCCCATCCCCCTCCCCCTCAATAAAACACCATTCCTGAGTAGTGAGAACAGAATTTTATTAATAACTTTTCGTCCCTTTTTTTTTTCTTTTGGCCTCCCTCAGTAATACTTAGTGTCCCACACCTACTTGGAGTGTCCAGGCTACTCTTCTCCCAGGGGGATGTCTGAACATAAGGAAGAAGATTGTGGGGATTTATAAGTACTTCCTGAGGCATTGAGCTTTGCAGGGCCATTAGGGCAGAAGTATTTCAAAGCACTCTGCAATGACCTGTCCAGAAAGCCCTGGGCATGGTACTTCCTCACCGATTACCCTTGAACTGAATGATGTTTACTACAATGTAACAGATGGTTGTGGAAAGTGGGGTGAATTATGGTATCCCCCAGCTCTGAATGAGACCCCACTTTATAGGGAAAAGGGCATTTCCAAAGGAGGTTCTAGCTTTGAGCCGGGGGTTGGGTTTTTTTGGTATGTCTGATGTGTTGTGCACACCAAGAAAAGTTTTCACATGCAGCTGGTAACTGCAGGGGGCTAACACGTGTGGGAAGGACTGTGCAGAGCTCTCCCCCCACACATTAGTGCATGCACCCTGGGGAGCTGTTGGGTCTGCACGTGCCTGTGCCAATCTCTGTGTATCCCAGCAGATAAAGCCAGAAAGACAGGAGAGGTTTCTCCACATTGGGCTTTTGGTTATGCCTCAGGCCATGTCCACCCAGAGGCCCCTGAGCAAACTCAGCCCCGCGACAGAGTGTTTAGTTTACAGCACAAGTGGAGCAGTTGACTCAGCGCCGCTCGATACAGGGGGCAGCTCTGCTGATCCACGGGGAGTCTGAATTATTGCTCATCCTCCCCATGGAAGAGAGCTGCCCCCATGCAGAGCAGAGGCCACTGGAAAGGCCAGCTAACGGCATGTATCCTGGCAGGAGCGACCCTCCACATGCGACTGTGATCTCCCACCTTTACTGCTATTGATGTTCAGCTTCATTCGGTACCTTTGACAGCTTCCCTGCTTCTCTTTGATTTTTATTAAAGCTACCAGATCAATCAATACCCCATCTGATCCCCAGGCCCGGCCCCTATTGACAGTCCCACCATGCACACCTTGCATTCACAAAGCCAGCAGGGAGCCCTTCCCCGAGCTCCTGATGACTCGTTGACTGGTGTAGGCTTGTCATTACTGTCAGTGCCTGATTTGAAGGGGTGACCATGCTACATGGGAGCCAGCTTTGCTTTGGAACAGAGAGGACAAAAATCTTTTCAATTCTCCTTAAAGACTATCATCAGTGCTACTTCAATTACCGGGGAGAGTTAACAGCGCCGGGTGCTGGGATGGAACTGCACGGAAATGAAGTCCAGGCTGGAAGAACCAAGCAAACTAAAAATGATGTGCTGTTAGCAGGCCCAGCCCTTAAAACAGGTGAACTCCTGCTGTAGTTAAGGGGAGTTTGGCCTACATAGGAACTGCTGGATTAGACCCGTTCTTGGTGATAAGCCGTGTTAGGGCGGAGGTGGAAATGCTCTGCAACACCCAGACCTTTGGAGAGGTGATGGGCAGGGTTTTCTGGACCCCACTCAGCAGTACAGCCTGAGAGGAAGCAGGTTGGCTTCTGAAGCAGAACTTGGAGGCCAGAGATACAGTCCTGTCAAAGGGGCCATCTGAGCACCTGACTTTCGGCGCCACTGACCAGGGATGTCTTTAATGATTGACTTTTTTCAACTGAAGGTCACTGGTGCGGGACACAAAGCCTTGCGGATACACCACAGAGCCACACCCGTTCTGCAGTGGGGCTGGGGACTGGGATTAGCCCCTTTTGGCTTCTACATTCAGAATCTATTTGGGCTGGGTTAGAGGCAGTGACCTAATGGTGAAAGGCCCCAGGTACCATTTCCAGCTCCCCTTGGAGAATGATGGTTTGAAAGAGCTTTAGCATCAGGAGCAGCCGCTGTCACTTTAGTGCTGTGTGTTTGTATCCTCTGGGCTTCAGCACTGTCCCTTTGGGCTGCTGCCTGCTTTGTGGCAGTATGTGATGACTCCCCTAATGCAACAAGATACGTATTTTTCAAGGTGGCGGCTTAGCATTTGCCTGGTGTTATGGCTAGCGCCCAGCCCAGCCCATGAATGCACAGTCTCTGAGTGACTGATCTCTCTGTTTGTACTTAAGAGACTGACCAATATGACCAAGATGAAAATAACAGCCTCTGTGCAGGCTGTGCAGCCATTGAGTTTGAAGACATGTCACAGAACCAGGGGATTGTGTTAGTTTATATCTGTGCTTAAAGCTACAGAGCCCTCCTCGATAATACAATGCAGCAATTATTCACCTTGAAGTAGTGTACTGGTGCCATAATTTCAGATAGCAGTGGCCACCTTTGCTTTCCGCTACCTTGGATAGGAGAATGCTTAGTAAGCTGCAACGCTGGGTTCCTCTAACATCCAAAAGTATATTGAAAACAGGCACAGAAAATGTCTTTCCAATTCCAGGATCATAAATATTAGAGATGATCCAAAAATAATTTTTGAAGGAATTTTTTTGCTCTTTCTCAACAAGCTCTTATGAATATTCTCCAATGATTTATGCCTACATTATGGCTAGAACCTGCTGGTGTAAATTGGCATGGTTCCATTGATCAGAATTGGACTGGGAGTCAGTGGAACTGTGCCAGTTTGCACCAGATTCTCATAGTTCCTTTATAATATAGCATCAGCCCCTTGTAGTTTAATTTTTAAAAAATTCCCAAGTGGTTTCCATGTATCACAAATTCAGTCCTGCTCCCATCAGCTGAATTTTGAAGAATTTATGGACCCAGTTTGCATGCCAAGTGTAGGAGGTGGCGTGTAAACTCTCTAATATTTGAAATCCGGGCTTAGAGAACAACTATTCTAGTAAAAAGGAAGGAAAATTGAGGCCAATGATAAAATGGGAATCCTATCGCTTAACAATAGGGAAAGCATTTCTGCACTTTTCTCTCCAAATGAATATCTGAAATTAGTGCCCCAATAGAGACAAATGTCTCGCTATCTGTGGGCCAGATTCTCAGCCTTGACCTCTGACACGCTGATTTGTGTCAGCTGGGGGCCTTGCCCATGGTATTTGCACGCATGTGCATGCTTCAGAGAAGGAAGGATTTAAAATCTTCCTTGTGACCCAAGCTAGAGCTCTGCCCATTGAACAGACAGTTCTGAAACCCTGACACTCACCTTTCTCATGTGGTATAATATAGCCTAAAACAATACAACTTTAAGTGCAGGTTGTTAGCATCCACTGTGAGGCAAAGTAGCCAACTGTAAGTTATTTACAGTGTCTATTAGCTGAAATAAAGGGAACTTGCTTGTTTTCACACAAAGATTGAACAGAAATTAAAGCTATTTTCTCCCTCCCCAGCAGATCTAGAGTGGAGACACTTTCAAACTCTGCTCTCTGTAGACGGAGTTACTCTGCATTTGTATTGGTGTTACTGAGCATAGAATATAGCCCATTAGCTATAAACAAGCTCCCTGTGCTGCTCAAATACGTTGCTACACAATTTGAATATTCTTCTTTGTTAACTAGAGTTATTTGTTTAAAGACAAAAATCTCATCTGATTATCGCATGGAGCAGTAGTTTAGCACTTTACCACTCTTTGAGGACACAATTTGCGTGTCATTTCACCTGCTATTGTCTTTTATTGGCTGCAGGATTGTTAAAAAGGGAATGAGATATATTTATCATGTGCACAGGAAGTCTACCAAGATAATTGTGACTAGTTATAGCTAGAAGGGGAAGGTGACAAGGGAGTGAAGTCTTGCTGGAAATAGGTAATTCTTTTTAAAACGGGAGAAAAACAGAGGAAGATGATGAGGAGAAAATAAAACCCATCAATCGGGGTTAGAATGCCAACAAAGACACTTGGCACTCTCAATTAATCCAACCATTCCATCTGCATTAGCAAAACACTCATACAAGTAGCATAAATGTTTATTAGAGATATAAGTTACTGACTTCTCCTCCAGTATGTCACCCTCAGGCAGATGGACAGTTATTTCATAATTTCTACCTTGTGAGATTCAGGGACCGATTACCAAGGTGCTGCCTGAAACCAACCCAGTGGAGAGGCAGTAAGTGTAGGAGTTATACAGTGGAGATACCTGGTTTGGGTGCGTGGTGTCTAGCAGAGAGGGCTGAGATACAAATCAAACAATCACAGAAATGAAAGATGGAAAAGCCCTTGCATCGGGGATGAAGGATTGTTCCTTTTTGTAGATTTTCTAGCATCATGTCTAGTTTTATTGACTCAATCAGTGGGGCTTCCACCGTTTCCTTTGCCAGACTATTCCACAGTCTAATACATTTCACAGTTAGGAAGTCCCCCCCATACATATTTTTAAATTTCATCCTATTACTCTTATTTACCTGGCCTTGACCCCCCTCAGCAATTGCTCTTTCTCCTTGGAGCTGAATCCCCTGAAATATTGGTAGACATTTATCAAGTGCCCTCACATTTTTTGCATGTGGCCAAGCGATACCATTTCAGTTCTTTTTATCTGTCTTCATAAATCAGTCTTTCCAGCCCCTTAAGTATGTTTTCTTTTTAGATTCCCTTCACTGAATTCCCTCCAATTTCTCACTATCATCATGGTGACAGTAAGGTACCCAAAACACATCACCACTGTACAGAGTCAGATGCATCCTGGTGACCTTATCACAGCATTTGAGATTGACAACATTTGTTCTTTGTCCTGTAATAGCTGCATGATCTCTTGCTTCTCATAACCTATGCTCTAGTTACTCCTCCAGGGCTAGATTCTGACCCCCTTCCTCACACTGAGTATTATCTTACTGCTTGCTTAGTTACATTGAAATCCATGGGACTGTGCAAAGAATAAAGTATTATTCGATATGGGCCAGGATGGCAGAATCTTTAGTGTGATGTGTTAAAATTGTGATCTATCACTTTAAACTCTTTAGGGGAGAAGAGGTCTGTTCCTGCTTGCAGGAAGGTGGTTTTGTAGGGAAGTGGGCTTAGCAACAGTCAGTCTGCAAAGAACCAACCTACAGTAAGGTGGGGTGAGTTGTGCCTCTCTTTCTTAGGGAGCAGCCTGCTTTGTCCCCCTCTGTTTTTAGGATTTTGTGTACTAGGGTTTGTAATTCTAAAAAGTAATGAAGGATTACATTGCATCCTTCCCGACTAGGGTATTTTATGTTTTTATCCACTTTGTCTATTTGTATGCTGTGAACATAATACTTAAGAAGAACATAAGGAATGGCTATACTGGGTCAGACCAAAGGTTCATCTAGCCTAGTACCCTGTCTTCTGACAAAGGTCAATGCCAGGTGCTTCAGAGGGAATGAACAGAACAGGTAATCATCAAGTGATCCATCCCCTGTTGACCATTCCCTTCTTCTGGCAAACAGGGGCTAGGGACACCATCCCTGCCCACACTTACCCATACAGTGAAAATATTTAAGTGGTTCATATACCTTGTGCTAGCTCTTTCCATAAGGTGCATTTCACCCTCACTGATATTGTCATATCCCTTTGAATGGATGTCACAGAATACATTACATTCTCTTAGATATTTTCATGTGCCTGATACATTTTTGGAGAGGACTTTGTTAAGGCTTGATCCTTCTTAGTAAATGACAAAGCAATGAACAATGAATTCACTGATAAATCAGCTACTTCCCTATGTCCACCAAGATTTGAGTGATCAAGAAACCCAGTGAGATTAAACATTATCTTTCTAAATTATATTTTCCCCCTTTTAAGCTGCCTATAAGCTTTCCATTACTGATATCCCATCAGTCATTTCTCTTCAATTTCCATTTAAAACCTCACAGTTACAATGGGGTTTAGAAGCAACTCCCAATTTAATCTGACGAATCCTTGCTCACAGAAAACATTTAATCAGAATCATGTAAGTAACTTTATTCTTAGTAGCTATTCTATTTAATTTTTAATGTGAAGCTGAATATGATTTTAAAGCTAGCCGGCTCAGTGGTAGTTGAAGTGGCCACAGAAATATTTTCCATCTATCTGAGAAAGAGAAGCATTCCCCAAGCAGCCATTTCCCTCCTCAGGAAAGCTCTCGAACTTCTTTGAACAAAGAAGATCTTACCCAGCACAATCAATAACATCCAATAGCCTCAGCAGCTGCTCATGATAATATACTGCAGACTTAATTGTAGGAGGGAGCTACAGTACAGAACATAGGGTTAAGAGGGATACGGTTTTGTACTTCCATAGCATATTTTACCCTGTGATCTCATTAACTCATTAAACATTATCTGTTCTTCACAACACCTATGTGTAGTAGGTAGCTATGATTCTTATTAAAGTATTTGCATTAGCTCATTAAAATAAGCGATCCCCATATTACAGGCATAAAGCTAACGAGAAATAGAAATGCAAATGCTGGGTAGCATTGCTGTTCACAAGCACATAAGAGAAGGGTTTTGCTTTCATGGGGCTGCAAAACAGCCCTAGGATGTGGGCATTCTGCAGACCTTTTTGTCACTCTGTCAGCGGAGATGAATGTGACTGTGGAAATAGCCATTCTTAGTTTTTAAAAAAAGAATCCATTCGGGAGGGTGCTGTTCAGACACAATGCGGAAGAAGGGAACAACTGTTTTACATAAGTGGAGAGACAAAGATTTCTATTTAAAATTCCTCATCAGCATACGAGCACCATGTAGCTATTTAGTTCTATTCTCAATAGTTGCCAGTAACAACCTAGTTTTGCAAATTATAAAAGAGAGTTGGTGAGTTGTTTGTTTTTTTAAGATTTCCCAAGTCCAATTCTCATTCTGCAGTCACATGTAGAGCAGCCATCCTCACAGATTTATATTCTTTTAACAAAGTCTGTAGTGACCAAGCTCAGGAGCTGATGGAGAGCAGAGAAGGAGAAGGGACTGGATTTTCATTACAGCCAACAGAGGAATGATAATGCGTTCAAATGAAATCAGAAGGAAAGTCAAACAAAGGTGAGCATGGGGCCGAGAAAGGCATACTTCTTTCTGACATGTACTATAATGCTTCTTCCCCTGCCCTACCTGTCAAGCTTGATCAGAAATGGTATGTGTATAGTGATGCACGTTGGTCACATATAGGGATGTGCGGGACGTAGCCAGAAGTTTGGTGGCATGGTCCCAGTTGTTAGGGACAGAATGAGCATCACACATACCAGCTCCCTTTTGTGAACAGCAAGGAGCTTGAGGCCCAAGACTACTTTGGCGTATGCAGTCTGGTCAAGCCAGGCCACAGTGTTTTGATCAGCAATGTTCAAGGCATGAAGATCTCCAGGAAGTTGAGTCATTTTGCAGTCCTCAACAATGTGTCTCATGGTTTGTGGCTGCCCAGCCTGTGGATAGTGGATTGTCTCATTCACAATGCGTCCCCCATAAGCACCCAGCTGCAGCTTGTCTGCGATCTGAAAAAAAAACGGACTACCAGGACTACCAACTAGCAGTTCACATTCAAGGACTACCAGGAATCTCGGTCAACCGGTCAAACAAGTTCCAGACAATGATTTTCTAGTCACAGATCTGGCACTTAAGGTCCTCCAGGTGAATCTTGAAGTGTTGTCTGCTGCCCAGTGGGAACTTATTGATGTTCTGGTCCAAGATTTGTGAGCGTGGGTAGCTGACTGAGATGTCACCTCCTGCGACACTGTTTGCTATAGCTCTCCATTCATTTTTCTCAATTTTGGGGGAAGAGGACAAATTTTGTACTCATCTCCAAAAATATACACAGCTGATCATTGCTCTCAGTTTAGCTGTCATGTTAAAGCAACAGACCTTCAGTTTTATTCACAATTGTCTGTCATCAGATCTCAGCAAATCAGTATTGTCTAAATTGACAACTAGTCAAGTTTAATGGGGATCTGTTGCAATGTTTTCACTGCCCTGAAACAAATATCTTTGAGTTCCCATTGGGAATGGAGGAATGGGCTTGTGGCTACTCTGTTCTATTTGGGTTCTCATACTGCACCCATCACCACTGTGTCTGGCTAAAACAGAGGTCTCAGTTTCAGGACATTTGGGTTTCTGATAATGATTTTGATGTTGACTTTCTACATGACATTTGCTAGGTCACTTAACATCATTGACCCAGATCCTCAAAGGTACTGAAGTGCCTAATTCCCATTGATTTCAGTGGGAGTTAGGTGCCTAAATACCTTTGGGCATAAAGATCCAGATCCTCAATCTATGAAGTGGGAATAATTATATCCATCTTCTACATGAAGGCTTTCGGAGTTTCATGATTGTAAAGATCACTGTGATCGTAGAATCATAGAATCATAGAATATCAGGGTTGGAAGGGACCCCTGAAGGTCATCTAGTCCAACCCCCTGCTCGAAGCAGGACCAATTCCCAGTTAAATCATCCCAGCCAGGGCTTTGTCAAGCCTGACCTTAAAAACTTCCAAGGAAGGAGATTCCACCACCTCCCTAGGCAACGCATTCCAGTGTTTCACCACCGGAATCGTCAAGTGAAAGGCATGATATATGTGTAAAATATTATTACTGAGCAGAATCCTGAATCCTTTATTCAGGACTGACTCAATGCTTAATTCTATGCAAACCTCCAGCTTGTACCAGTGACATTTTTGCCTGCATATGAAGAAGAACCTCGATTTTGGCACATAATTTCAATGAAATCAGGATGAGGTCACAATCATTTTAAAATTAACTAACACAATCTCTTTTCTTTGGGATGTGGAAACAAATTGTTGATAGAAGCTGTTGTGCCTTCATTCTTCATTAAGTTTCAAAAGCTTTGCTAAGTGCTTAGAATAATCAGCCAGCTTGTTGGATGGAAGAACTAGGGATGTGTTTGGAAGTTCCATTAGCTAAGCATCTAGAAATTCAGATATTTCTCCACAGCTCTAGACATTGAAGATGGGAATTTGGCCTAGAAATTGGGATGGAAGGGGTGTGCTGAACAGACCACCTCACAAGATTTCCAATGTCCATTGTTTATGGTCATTTTAATAGCCCGTCCCATAGAATATCTTCTTCTGGTCCTGGCCAGAATCAAAAACAGCAGCTGCCACCAGATGGTTACAACTCTTTTTGGAGAAAAAAGTCCAATTAATTCTTTTTAAGCCTCAAGTCAAGTTCCTAGGATTGGTTTGAAACCTGGGGATAAACTTCAGGTTGTTTTCTTATTTTATCCAAACTGGTTCACCCAACCCTATTGTAGACAATGAACATACTAATGTCACAGCTGGGTAAAGAAATTGCATAGGTTCCAGGACACTCATTACATGTAAATGAAGACATCAGGCCACAGTCAACCATCTACCTGCACAGCTCCTACAGATGAAGAATAGGTGTATTCCCTTCCCTCCCGCTTTGGTGCCAAACACTAACAATTCATATCACTGCATCATTATATTGACTATGAGAGGGGAGTCACTTAGCCCGTAGTGCCATTTTTTTATTCATGGAAACCGCCTTCTTTTCTCTTTCCCAAGTGTCAGAGTGAATGATTTTAAGGCAATAGAGACTTCCATAAAACCAGGTTTTTATTTTATAGGTATATTTTCCATCCCCTGCTCATTCTGCCTGCAATTTATAAAGAAAAATATGGATTTGGCATTATAGGAGGGATTGATGGGGTATTGCAGCATGATGCTTATGCAATGGATTACAGAAGGCGCCATGAATAATCAGAATTATTGTAAAACATTGTAAATTTAAAGAAACATTTAAGCTAAAGTTTGTTTGATTAAGGGTGAAGGCAAAATCATAATATGTCACTCACAGTAAAGGAAGCTACCTACTACATGTGAAGCAAACTCCAGTCATGATGTACACATGCTTTCAAGCAGAAGGAAATTCATAAATTGGATGGTTTTGAAAAAAACACAACCAAACCTGTCCTTCCCAGCCTCTGATACAGCATTGCAATATGCAGATCAAGCACTGTCCCCAAGTGTGATGTCATAGCAACAGTCATTGGTAACTGGCTGATGTCACCACTTTCTGGAGGGGGTATTTCCTGTGGTGACATAATATTGTGCTGTGGCTTGGTGGGGTTCCATGCACCTGGGGTTATCAGAAGTTACCTGATGTTATTAAAAGACGTGGATCATCTGTCACTGGGATTAATAAGATTGACCCAAATACCGACTTTTCCCAGGCTGCACAGGTATTTGGTTTGTTAATCACCATGTTTTATTAGGGATAATGGTCATGGCTCAGCAAACATACTGTACTATATATACTGATTATAACTGAACTAAGTCAGACTTGGATTTTATATTAACCAGGGGACTGAGTAGCATGTTCGAGGGAAAGATTCTCAAGCAAGATGTGGAAATAAGGATGAAATTCACCTCTGTGCCATGAGCCAGCACAAGAGCTGAGCAACACTTATCTCTCTCTTGAGCCCTCTGCATAGGGGTGAATTTCACCCTTGATTTGATTAGAGCTCTCCATGAGACCTCTTCGGTACTCCGTGCTGTCCTGTGAGGAGGACATTGCTTACAAAGTGAGGGAGCAGTGGATGGTAGCAGAGATGACACCAGCTCTGAAGAATCTAAATTAGGAGAATGGCTAAAGGAGCTGGGCTGGTTCCCCTGGAATATGAGGAGGGGTTGAGGTGACTAGCAGAGATGTTTGAAATTCTGATAATAGACAGAGGTCGCTTTCTCTCCTAATACAGGTGAGATGTGTTGCTCTCTCTCTCTAGAGTGAAATTCATTCTCTTTACAATCAGCAGTCCCCCTGTAGAAACTAGGATTGAGTGCACACCATGGGGGCTAAATTGCCCCAGAATTGTCCTCCTGTTCCCATATGCACCCTCCCAGCTCTATTGTAAGCACCTCCAAATCAGGATGGAGGCACAGCAGCAGGGTATTGAGACACTTGCATTGCTACCCTGTGCCTGTAGACATAGGTCTGTAGATACAGAAAAGGATAATCACTATAGAAACCATAAATGCATTGAGCTTTGCAAACCTAATAGTGAACACCACGTGGGAGCATCTATTCCTTTCTGTGTACAGTTCCCAGTGGGGTTAATGGGAATTACACATGCAATTCTACTGCCACACTGAGAGGAAAATGGACCCCTGAGTCGTCCATTCAAACAAATTTAAGCTAAATAAATAAATAAATGGTGATATGTCTAAATCAAGCTGAGTGAGTTTTCTTCTCCTGACTTAAGAAAGGTAGACAGATGCCAGAACATCACCCTTTATCTTCCCTTTTTGTGTGACTTGAACAAGTTTCAATGGAAGATGTAGCATGAACTTAAATTGTGTTCAGAGGCAGCATCATTTACAGCCATAAGAAAGAGAGACCTTGGAAATGACTAGTTGAATTTGAGGAAGGAAGAGATCAATAGTCTCTGCCAAGTGTCAGCAGGAGACGAGCTAATAAGGCAGAAGACACACCAGGCATTTTCTTTAGTCACCGAGTTACCAGTTTTGCCATCTCAGTTGGAGAAGAGTCTATGGGAAGAAGCACCCATTAAATGACTTTACAAGAACTAAGAGCTAATTCTGAGTTCAACTTTCTCGGCATTTGGGTACAGTGTTTCTCGTGAGAATGAGAAATTAACATTTTACTGCCTACTACAGTATATAAAGAGAGTAATAAGGTGTACTAATATAACCTTTCTTAATAGACAGCACTTTTGTTACACAGTCTTTCCATCGCCTCCCACTGGTTGCTGTAGTTATAAAATGTTGAGATATAAAATAGACATAATCAAATTGCCAAGTGTGGAAAATATTATAGGACTATAGAGCTAGCTCTTCAGGTGGTATAAGCCTCCATTGATTTCAAGCTGGGAATCTGGCCCAGGAAATTTAATCATCATTTTCAGCTTTAAGAAAGCAATGGAATTCTGGTGACCTGGACCGCCAGAAGAATGTCTAGCAAAGATATTTTCTGCTGGCAATGGCTGTAATGGAACTGATCGTACAAATATCCACTCCCCAACACACAAGAAATTTATAACCAGAGATTGTGTTCCCCTGGCATCTACAGACATTCACCAGCCAGGATATCCCCATTAGAGATAAGGCCAGGAGAATTCTAGACCCCAGTGCTGAAGTTTGGAAATTGCACAGTATACATAGCACAGACCGGGAAAGTTTGGTTGTTTTTTTGTGGAAAAGATTTTTTTATGGCATTGCTCTGCTCTCTCCATCCTCAGCCCAGGCATCCCAGCATGGGCTTTATCCCATGATGAATCTGGCATCAAGTGAAGGACAATCCATAATAGCTCCTAGAGAACTTTCTCCCACTTCCCTTTTCCATCTTGGGAACTATCTTCTTCCATAAAGACAGTGACTACAACTTTTGCTAACATCTATCCAGAATGGCAAGCATCTTTGGTGCTCAAAATACAATATAAATGAAACTCCAGAGATATTTATAGGCCTTGCATTGACCCTCTGCCCTGGGTCCAATTTCACCTTCAGAGCCCAAGGGAACTACTCTTCCAACAAACTTCAGATGTTGGGTGTCCCGGCATTCAGCATGACATTTAACTACAGTCTGACATGCTGCAGCTCCTCAGCAGCCACTGTAAATTAGAAACTTTGGGGAGATGTTGGGATGGGGGTGGTGAGGAACTGTGTAGCTCAGAGGATGGTTAATGGAATGTGAAGCAATTCACTTGTAGCTGTATGTCATTGATGCAAATTCAACCCTGGTGTAGAGTGTTGCCATCTGAAAGATGTTTGTTGGTCTTTGTAAAACTAATTAGTGGCCTTGGTTTTTAGACGACTGTTATGATGTTAGATTTTTTGTGACATAGACACCTAACAACTTGACTGAAGAGCTGGTAGTGGGGTAATGGTTTGAATGGAAATAGAAAACATACCATGCTCTCAGTCCTAGATGAGGACACTCCAGATCAGATTGGAAGCTCATTGGTAGGCAGTTTATGGAAGTTTACTCTGCTCTTGTACCTCTCCTTCACTCTCTGTGCTTTCGCACCTCCCTCTCCAGCAGTGAAAAAATCCTGCACCTTCTAATAGCACAAAATGCATTGAAAACACCTGGTGATCTCTGAACACATTAACAAAAAATAATTTACAATGAACATCCAAACTGTGGCTGTACACCAGTGTAACTCAGAAGAGAATTTGATCCCTCATTATTACACATAAAAAACCCACTTTTTAAAAAAAAAACTACTTTTTGCTCCAGTGCTTAGATTCATTTAAACAAGTTTTTCTATCTGCATTTTCCCATTACATCCTTTTTGTGTTCCCTGGTGTACAAACTCATTTAGTTTTCTTTTGAAACCATGTTGCTCCAGGTTTTACTGGCTCCTGGCACTGCCCTATTAAATATATTTTGTACTTGTTTATGGAACCATCTTGCTTAAACTCCCCATTTGCTTTTAGTATCTCAATTTTTGGATTCTGTTGACTTTTGTTTTCATGTTTTTCATCACTTTGGGGAGATTATTTTGATCAATTTGACCAATCCTCTTTGTAATTACAAGGAAAAAGCTCAATTATGTTTCCTACAATGTTTTGTACTTCTTACAAGAAGCTTCGAACAAATGACTGAGGAAAAGTGGCAAACTCTGTATTTGATTATAAGCTAGGTAGAAAGCATTATAAATATTTGGCTGCAGTTAGTATTGATGGAACCACCAGACATTGGTTCATTTCATTTTTCGTTTGAATCTGCATTGTGTGTTTGCGCTCCCATGCTGTGATACTGCTGAAAAGCTCTCATGAGGTCTCCCAGCTGACGGAGCTGCATTGATGTTTGTTTTCAGGTGGCTAGAATTTCCTTTTTAGGTACATCATGAAACTGTGGAATACGTTCCACTCAGCAGAGGATTAGAAGTCTGGATTCCTGGGTTCTATCCCTAATGCTGCCACGGATTGCTGGAGGTGGAGCAAAGCAGCTAATTTCTCTGTACCTCATCCAAGTATAATGAGAATTCTTACAAACACTGACCCACACATGCTCTCTCTGAGGTAGGAATGTACGACTTCACCATGTTACAGCTTGGTAAATTGAGGCATGAAAGGTTATGGGCTTGATTCTGCCATTCTTACATACAGTAAGGTATACAGAGCGCAAGTAAGGGCGGCAAAATCCACTCCTAAGTGATTTGCCCCAGGTTAATGGGTGAATCAGTGGCAAAGCTTTTACTATAAGTCTGAAGTCAAACAGCACAATGGAGATTACACTTCAGTGCCTGTATGCCTCAGTTCAACAGGACACTTAAGCACATGTCTAACTGTAAGCACATGAGTAATACCACAAGTCATGTGCGTATAGTGAGGCACATATTTATGCGCCTTGCTGCATCAAGGCCATAGGTAGCGCTGCACTGTGGCTGTTGATGAAGTCCCATCGGATTTACTGAGACTGTTTGCATTAGATAGCCTTTTGTAATGGTGCTTTTCTTGCAATGTTTACCTTTTTTACTGGAATTTTTTCCACATAGAATCATAGGCCTGGAAGGGACCTCGAGAGGTCACCTAATCCAGTCCCCTGCACTCACGGCAGGACTAAGTATTATCTAGACCATCCCTGACAGGTCTTTGTTCAACCTGCTCTTAAAAATCCCCAATGGTGGAGATTCCACAACTTCCCTAGGCAATTTATTCCAGTGTTTAACCACCCTGACAGTTCCTAATGTCGAACCTAAACCGCCCTTGCTGCAATGTAAGCCCATTACTTCTTGTCCTGTCCTCGGAAGTTAAGAAGAAAAAAATTTCTCCCTCCTCCTTGTAACAGCCTTTTATGTACTGGAAAACTGTTATCATGTCCCCTCTGTCTTCTCTTTTCCAGACTAAACAACCCCATTTTTTTCAGTCTTCCCTCATAGGTCATGTTTTCTAAACCTTTAATAATTTTTGTTGTTCTTCTCTTAACTTTCTCCAATTTGTCCACATCTTTCCTGAAACGTGGCGTCCAGAACTGGACACAATACTCCAGTTGAAGCCTAATCAGAGCGGAAGAATTACGTCTCATGTCTTTCTTACAACACTCCTGCTAATACATCCCAGAACGATGTTTGCTTTTTTTTCAACAGCATTGCGCTGTTGACTCATATTTAGCTTGTGGTCCACTATGACCCCCAGATCCCTTTCCACAGTACTCCTTCCTAGGCAGTCATTTCCCATTTTGTATGTGTGCAACTGATTGTTCCTTCCTAAGTGGAGTACTTTGCATTTGTCCTTATTGAATTTCATCCTGTTTACTTCAGACCATTTCTCCAGTTTGTCCAGATCATTTTGAATTTTAATCCTATCCTCCAAAGCACTTGCAACCCCTCCCAGCTTGGTATCGTCCGCAAACTTTATAAGTGTACTCTGTATGCCATTATCTCAATCATTGATGAAGATATTGAACAGAACCGGACCCAGAACTGATCCCTGCGAGACCCCACTCGTTATGACCTACCACTGATAACTAATCTCTGGGAATGGTTTTCTAACCAGTTTTGTACCCACCTCATAGTAGCTCCATCTTGGTTGCATTTCCCTAGAAGAACATTGCAAAAAAGATTCTGTATGCAAAACCTCCTTGTTCCTATTTGAGAGCCCAATTTTTCAGGCACACTTTGCTCCTGCAACAGGGGTAGGGTGACCAGATGTCCCAATTTTATCGAGACAGTCCTGATATTTGGGGCTTTTTCTTTACATAGGCACCTATTACCTCCCACCCCCATCCCAATTTTTCACACTTGCTGCCTGGTCACCCTAAACAGGGGTTTCATCCATACTAGGCAATATATTTATGCTTATATACCCTGCCCAATGTCATGTTCTATACGTATTATATGCCAATTTCCATATGAGAATACTACCCCCAATAAAATAAAATAAGTTTTTAAACTGCTGGAAACCACAGTGTAGATAAGACTATGGTGACTTGAACTGTTTTTATAACTAGTTTAGCTAAACTTGTTTCAGGAGGTTTCTCTGGAGTGGTGGTGATATCCAGGGTTGTAGCATTATCGTCTAACCTAGCACTCGCTCCCCCCAGAACAGACAAGGAAGCTTTGACCTTTTAAGAATCTGGCCCAACATAAATCCAGCCAACAACTCTTCCAGCTAGGCTGAGTCCACTGAACTTGGACAGACACAATTGGTGCCCTTTGGACAGAATGACGAAAGGCCACACATACATCCCATTTCTGATGGGGGGCAGCTTGGAGGTGGGCAGGTGTTACTGTTTTGGCAGAGGCTGCCTTTTCATAAAACATTAAAGAAATAGCAAAAAGGCTAAAATTATGTTCATAATGTTTTTATAGTTATGACCTTTCCAAAATATGTCTCTGTGGGCCCCCCTCCATAATTTTAATGAAGAAGGTTCAACCTATAAATGTTATAAAGCTCTATGAGGTTCACCCGTCTCTGCTTCACCTGAGCTTTGCAGCTGCTATGCTAATCCAGCTAAACTCTCCTGGAATATAGACTTCAGAACAGTGATGTGTGGAATACATTTTATCCACTATAAATTCACTTGTCTGGTAGGCCAGAGAAATTACTGTAAAAGAAAGTTCCTGAAAGTTAATTTTTTTGATTGCGACAATAGGAGAAGCTGGTGTGAGAAAACTAGTGAGTGAGGAAAAGAAAATACATAAACTCTGATCTGAATCCCATTGAAGTCAGTGCAGTTCTCTCTCTTTGGGTCAAGCCTGCAAAGACCAACTGAGCCAAATTCCCCCTGGGAGTAACTCAGTATTATAGCAGGGATGTATTTGGCTGACTGTGTCATCCTAAGAAGCGCTCCCCATAGTTAACCTATTCAAAGAAAAGAGTATCTGGGGAACATTTGGTGAACCCAATGCATTGGGCTGGCTAAACACACTAATCAAGATCCCCAGCTGGTTTAAATTGGCACAAAAAGGGGTGAATTTGGGTGGCCAGATCCCCAGCTGAAGCTAATCAGCACAGCTCCAGTGAATTCAGTGGAGATATGCCAGTTTGCACCAGCTGAGGATCTGCCCCATAGTGTTTAATTAGCTCTAGCATGGCGAAAGTCAGCATTTGATTGGCATTTCTTCACACATTACTTTTCTACATGATCCCTCTTTGCAGAAGCCACTTGCAATGTGTGTTAGCTGCCTTCAGAAACAGTTTTTTATCTTACAATGAAAAAAGGAGAAGAACCCACATTATCATTCGCATTTTTACAAAATAATGGGAATGGGAACTTGCCACCCAATTTTGCCAGCAGCGAAAGGGTAACCCCTGTTCAGTATCTGACATTAGAAACCAGCAATGGTTAACGCCTGCAGCAAGAACATGACAAACAGGAGAAGGAAAGATATCTATCAAATCCCTTCCTAAAACCCTCACAGTCAAATCAAATGCCAGATGGAATTATAAACCATTGCTCATGTTTTCTGATCCAGTTGTGAAGCTGCAGCATCAATAAGATCACTCAGATATTTATCCATGGTGGTGAGGCTTGTTCAGGAGTTCTTAGGGCCTGATTCTGATCATGCTTAGGCTGGTGCAAATCAGTATGAGATGAGCAGCAGCAGGAGAGGCGTCCACCGCACTTTGCTCTATACAAACATGGTGCCTCATCCCTAATCAGGAGGTGCCTTCTCTGGGAGACAGACAGCACAGTTCAGCCTCCAGGGCCAAACCAATATTTGGCCCGTTTGCTGAGGTTTGCCACTTCGGGTGGTAGTTAGTGCTAATTGGCAACCTGAGCGCTGATTAGACAGTTATGCCTTGCATGAATAGTGTGTTCACCACTGTCTTCTGAGCATCTCAGCTCATTACATATAAACGACCAAACAGACCTATGATTCTCTGAAACATTATTTCTGAATAACTGGCTGATTCACTGTTAGATACCCTGTATACTGATTGCATAGGCTTCCACCAACACACCTTGTGATTCAGCCCAGACATGTATTAATGAGGTATCTATAAATCCCCCTGGGATTCTGCGCAGGCTTGGTGCTCTATAAATGTGCTTTAGAGAATCCAAGAGATGGGAGTTCACTAATCAGTTTAACTATCTGCTGTTAGTCTAGTCCATTTTTCCACATTAATATAAAATTTGAGCATCCGCAATATAAATCCAGTAATAGCCACCTGGTTTAACAATCCATGTATTTCCATTGCGTAATAGCTGATTTCTATGGATTATCTATAACAAAATTTCATCTGTGCAGGAAGTAATTGCTAAATCTAAGGGGACCAGTTCATCTCCTGAGAACCAGTGAATAACCCCACGGTATTTTTTTAATTAACCTGAGATAGCTTATTTTGATATAGAAGCTAAATACATGACTCTGTTAGTATCATAAGCTCCCAGCTATATTGTAAGTAGCTAAGACTAATTCAGACTGTAAGCCCGTCTTTGGGCCACGTGTTAACAGGATCACACGTGACGCTATGTCGCTATAGTGTGAAATTTGAAGAAATGCTTTGAGAGAATTCTATCCAGTGTTATTCAGGTGAATGAGGCTGAAACAAATTTTCTCACTTTGCGGTGTGGGGGCAGAGTCTGAAACGTGCTGGAAATAATGGGAATTAGAACAAACTTTTCAAGGTGGTGATTGCCATTGGCTGTAACACATACAGCCCACACATGGCACTCCCATTTCTTAGCCTTGGTGTGACAGGACAGAGACGACCTGGGTTGTCTTCCCAGCGCTGCCTCTGTGTGACTCTGAGCAAGTCACTTCCTCTCCCCTTGCTGCTGTTTCTCTTCCTGCCCTTTGTCTGTCTAGTCTATTTAACTATAAACTCTTTGGGGCAGAGATGGCCTCTTACCACCTAGAACAGTGGTACCCTAGGGTTGAAACTGCTAGTTGCTAGTGTAATACTACCAATATAATAATGTAGGGGCAGATATGGTTGCTAGGGTATAATTTTTTGGGATGTGTCATCTTGGTTTCCTTCTGATTTTCCTTCAGACTGCAAAAGGACATTAAAGAGACATGAGTCACCTGCAAGGCAAAGCCATTCGCCTTTGCCCCACTCCTATTTAGAGCTGTGTGCAAAATGGTTTTCCTGACCCACAAGGATTTCAAACATTTTCCCATCTTGAATTGGGACAAAAATTCAAAACCTAGAAAATCTTCATGAATCAATAATCTGAACAAATATTTGAATTGGATCAATTGTGAAATGTGTCATTTTGATTTCAACCTTTTTATGTTTTTAAATCTTTTCATCATGAAATTGTAATTAAGTTACAGTAAAAAAAGTCCTTTCTAACCAAAAAACAAAACTTTTTGTTTCGAAAACAGGGACGTTACAACAATTTAAAATTTTGTTCAATTTAAAAAAAAATTATCAGGAGTTTTGTTGAAGCTGGCCCTCTCCAGTGAACCGTTTCCGTTTAAACAAATCAGCATTTTCGAACAAAAAGGGTTTCATCAGAAAATTCCCAACAAGCTCTACTCCTAATCCTACCACGCCTTGGACTGATCCACAATGTGATTGGCAAAACCAAATTTACCATGAAGAACATGGTGCACAGTGGTTCCAGAATCCAGGCACTTCATCTTGTTTGGAAAATAACTCTCCAGGGTATGACAACAAAAGTATAAATAACCATGTAAATAATACATCAGGCTGCAGAAAGCTTGGAGAAAGGAAGTTATGTTTCCTGCAGCCTAGTGCCCCCCCTCTCCTCTTTATTGGTCACTGGAAAATAGCTGTCACCTGGAGATAATGAACATTTCAGTCTCACAATAGATGGTGAATTCTCCTCCCATGGAATGGTGCTGAATGAAAATCCTGACTAGATACGACCCAACATTTATCTGGTGTCATGTTTCCAATTCACTGTACCAACCCCCCTCCCCACCCCCAGCAAAATTGATAGCTCACTTAAAGGCAGACACTGTTTTTGTCTTGTTCTCCAATTGAGATCTGTTAAAGAAACTGCTTGAGTCTGCTTGATTGCTTTGGAGTTTCACAGAGGGCAGGAGATGGGACATAATGCTTGAGAGAAGATCCTGCTCATTGCTTCAGAACGAGAACTGTGCCACATTAAACATGCACAGGGGCTTGGTTTGTACACAACAGCTAATACAACATGGACCTTCTCAGGTAAGTCATCTCCTTGCTGCTTATGTTGTCTCACTAGACTGCACTTTGAAGTCTTGGTTTCTTATTGCAAGCCCCATGCTGAGCAGAGAGGGTCAGTTTCCAACACACGATAATATTCCCATACTTTCCATTTCCATAAATGCCTGTCACCTTGTTTGACCTCAGAGTGCCTTGCAACGCCTTGGCTCGTTCGGGACTTGGTATAAGTGGGAACATATCCATTGCCAGGAAAAGTGAAAAGCGTTTTTACCTGCCAAGAATGTAATTCACTGTTCTATGTTTCCCCTGCAAAGAATAGGTGATGCCACACGCCAGCTAGCACAGGCAGGGAGCACATTCCATATGGTGCTAGATGTCTTGGTGATGTTGTTCAGGTCTTAAAGGAGACGCAGGTGCTTTTGCACACTGGGTTTAAGTAAATGGGGAACTGCGTTTCCAGCCATTCTGCCCATCCACTTTTAGACTAAATGATTTTCCATTAAAAAATGTAATTTTGTCCAAACCAAAATTTTCACAAAATGGATTTGTTATTTTCTACCCCGCCCTAATTTCAAGAGCGTGATCCTCCACACGCTTACAGCATCTTAAATTGGAGTAGCTTTATAGAAGTCAATGGTGTGAGGGAAAGAAGAACACAGCCTTCTCCAGATGAAAGTAGTGGTTCATGTAAGGTCAACACAATTATTCGGATCATGATTCGGGATTTGAAATAGGTTAATTTATTTCTTTGAAGAGACCTTCATAGTTTGCCTTCAAATACATTACAACTTTGTAACAGTTTGAACGCTGTGCAAATAATGAAAATGAGCATCAGATACTTAGACTTTGATTAACAGATATGAATATCACACTTTGGAAAAGCTCACAGATCTTGGGTAATCATTGCTAAAACACAATAGTCTTTTAATGATAATTGCAGGCTTTCATATGAGAAGCAACAGCTTTGTTTTTTGGTTTTTTTTTTTCCTTTTTGGACCAATAGATACTGTTTAAAGGCTTAAAAGAATGGCACTTCAGCAGATGCTTTATAGGTAATGTTAGGGTAAATTTGCACCAAGAACAACTGCAAAATAAACCCTAATTTACATTTACATGTTTTGATTTCCATGGTTAATTCTATTTAAAGCAAACATCCAAAGTACTGAGGCTCAGCAACAACCATCTCCTTCCTTTCTTACACTATGTGACAACTTCGGAGAAGAAACCAATCAGGGCCATAGATCTAACAAACATATATATGCTTTGGGAGCAGAGGTTTATGAACATATCCCCTCCAAAAAGGCATCTGATATACCTGCATTGTTCCACCTGTCAGTGGTACCATCGGAGAGCAAACACAATTGCACTGCTGACCAGAAAAATGAATGTCCTTCAGCTATGTTCAGTGCTTCATTATTCTGTGTGTGCTGCTGAACTTCCAACAGGAGCCATTCCAAACTAGTCTAGCTTTGGGGTTTGGTTCAAATCTAAAATGCAAGTGAGGCTAGCTGGAAGGTCTGTGAAGAATCATGCAACTTTATGGAGAACCTGGGCCAAGTCATGAACAAGATTGGCCCATTGGCTGTTGGCTGGTACAAGGCAAAACTCAACGACTCCGGCTGATGTTTCACTGCATTCAATCTATGCAAATTCTATTCAGTGGTAGGGCTCCAAAACCTGTTTGTTCATGTGTTTTCAGCCATAACTGGAGGCTTGATGAAGGCTGCTTTGAAAGTTGGACCCTTTCTCTTTCCATACCTCAGTTTAGCCATCTGTTAAATTGGTACATTAATACTTGTTTACCTTACACTAACTGAAGAAGCAACAGGTAATTGGCAACCAGTTATAATGTTTCCAGGACTAATAACATTTGACATAGCATCACCCAGCGTTTAAAGAGTGGGTCAAGTTTACAAAATAGCCAGATTACCTCCCAGCAAGCAATCAGGCCTGCTTCAGATCTGCAGCAATCTGAGCTGGCTAGGCTTTACTCAAATCCACAGTGTACAAAAGATCCATGGAGACTATTGACAGGCCATTACCTAGTGTAATCCACTGACAATTCATCTTGGGAAAGAATAGTGGCTATGACAAGTTTTTTTGCAAACTTCAGAATTAGGGGAGATTTTATAACTCTAGGAGATTGATATTAAGGACACCATTAATAAGAAGAAGAAAAGGAGGACTTGTGGCACCTTAGAGACTAACAAATTTATTTGAGCATAAGCTTTCGTGAGCCACAGCTCACTTCATGAAGCTCACAAAAGCTTATGCTCAAATAAATTTGTTAGTCTCTAAGGCGCCACAAGTCCTCCTTTTCTTTTTGCCGATACAGACTAACACGGCTGCTACTCTGAAACCTGTCATTAATAGGAAGGCATTTAGAATGTGTTCTCTCTCCCTGTTTTGTCTGTAATTTAATATAGTGTGTAACCGTACACATGGAAATAAAGTATCTTTAATTTGTTCCTAATTAAGGTTCCTGTATGTTTACAGTAGCAGAGTGTGGTTTTACAGCCACTTGGATTTTACTTTCCGTATTCCACATGACCTCATCTCTTCCTAGTGACTTTTTCCTCCTGTTTGACAAATAGATACCAAAAGATTGGAATGCACTGACTTATTTGCTTTCTAGCAATCAATATTAGTTATTAGTCGAATAATGGTGACTCCATCCCAGTATGAAGTCTTGCATGTAGTTTTCTGGGGGAATGAAAAGACAAACCCCCTTAGGGCTAATGAGGTCAATGTAAAATAATATGTATGACCTGTACGTCACGTGCTTCTATACACTGAGAATCTGGAAGATGGAAAAAAATCTACAAATTCTTTTGCTTTAACCTAAGGTATATTAAAATAAGATCGTGAAGGACTAGACATTTCTAAGTGACATCCTAAAGAATAGTCACACAACAAGACATTGTACTTTTCCATTTGTAGTCCAAAGGGAAAGGTTCTGTGTGGAATTCATGAATTGATTTCATAATAGTGAAATACTCTATTAAGTTTAAATGTTGCACAAGTAACAATAATATTCAAAAGTATCATGGAAGCCCAAGAACACATGCTCTTAGAATCATAGAATCATAGAATATCAGGGTTGGAAGGGACCTCAGGAGGTCATCTAGTCCAACCCCCTGCTCAAAGCAGGACCAATCCCCAATTAAATCATCCTAGCCAGGGCTTTGTCAAGCCTGACCTTAAAAACTTCTAAGGAAGGAGATTCTACCACCTCGCTAGGTAACGCATTCCAGTGTTTCACCACCCTCCTAGTGAAAAAGTTTTTCCTAATATCCAACCTAAACCTCCCCCACTGCAACTTGAGACCATTACTCCTTGTCCTGTCCTCTTCTACCACTGAGAATAGTCTAGAACCATCCTCTCTGGAACCACCTCTCAGGTAGTTGAAAGCAGCTATCAAATCCCCCCTCATTCTTCTCTTCTGCAGACTAAACAATCCCAGTTCCCTCAGCCTCTCCTCATAAGTCATGTGTTCCAGACCCCTAATCATTTTTGTTGCCCTTCGCTGGACTCTCTCCAATTTATCCACATCCTTCTTGTAGTGTGGGGCCCAAAACTGGACACAGTACTCCAGATGAGGCCTCACCAATGTCGAATAGAGGGGAGCGATCACGTCCCTCGATCTGCTCGCTATGCCCCTACTTATACATCCCAAAATGCCATTGGCCTTCTTGGCAACAAGGGCATACTGCTGACTCATATCCAGCTTCTCATCCACTGTCACCCCTAGGTCCTTTTCCGCAGAACTGCTGCCTAGCCATTCGGTCCCTAGTCTGTAGCTGTGCATTGGGTTCTTCCGTCCTAAGTGCAGGACCCTGCACTTATCCTTATTGAACCTCATCAGATTTCTTTTGGCCCAATCCTCCAATTTGTCTAGGTCCCTCTGTATCCTATCCCTGCCCTCCAGCGTATCTACCACTCCTCCCAGTTTAGTATCATCCGCAAATTTGCTGAGAGTGCAATCCACACCATCCTCCAGATCATTTATGAAGATATTGAACAAAACCGGTCCCAGGACCGACCCTTGGGGCACTCCACTTGACACCGGCTGCCAACTAGACTTGGAGCCATTGATCACTACCCATTGAGCCCGACAATCTAGCCAACTTTCTACCCACCTTATAGTGCATTCATCCAGCCCATACTTCTTTAACTTGCTGACAAGAATACTGTGGGAAAATACTCTTGAGGGAAGGTATCCCAGGGAATGAATATTATAGTTTCCACTGAATTTTCAACTTTATTTTCCTAAAGCTCTTAAATACTTTTATTCAGTAACCCAGAAATTCCCCCCAAAGAAAGGATCCAGCACTAGTGCTAGGGGCAGGTGAAGTAGTTTGGATTCAGAGTTTTGGGACTTCTCAAACTATTACTGGGTTTGTAGGATTGGCTAAAATACATGTTTGCCATTGTTTTCTTGACATTTAAACCCACCTTCCAAACCATCATGAATACTTACTGCAGTATGGCTTTGCCTAAATGTCTATGTCACAAGTGGCTGGTTGACCAATCAAGGAGAAGAAACAGCCCCATGTCATTTAGGTGACCACACACCCAGTGTGAATTGAGAATGACAACCAGTGAACACTCAAAGCGATAACCGTGGTGAATAGTTCAGAAGCAACCCAGAGTCTGAAATTTATCAAATAATGAACAAATTTGTAAAACTCAGTATCTGTTCATTGATCATTTGTGAACAGGAAAAGGGGATAAATTCACACAAAACATTTCACGCAGCTCTAGTGACTACACAGTAACACCAGCCTCCTGCAAATTGCTTAGGTACCTGTACATGGCAGAGCCAAAAATAATCTCTGCTCTGACTTGCACTGGCAGAATTTAGAAGACTGAAATAACAAGTGTTTGACCCAGTAACAATATGATACTGACTCTTTAGGGCAGTGATGAAGGGTCTGATGTTGTGAGGTGCTGTGTGACTCCTGCAAGGTAATGGGTATCCTAAACTGGCTCCCACCAGGGAGTGAGGGTGCTTGGCATGTCTCAAGGCACTTCATAAAGCCCTTTGAGATTTGCTGATGAAAAGCTCGACATAAGAGCTAGATATTACTGTTGTTCTAAAAGGCTGATCCAAAGCCCACTCTAACGAGCACAAAGAATCCCACTGATTTCAGTGAGCTTTGGCTCAGGCCCTAAATAAACAGCACTTAGGTGATGGCAGGATTTGTGGTTTGCAATTTAAAGGTACTACCAAATGTGCCACTTTTCTGACCTGAGAAGTGGGAGCTTTCCTAGCTGTTGCCCAGGAGTGTTTTATAGGGGCCTTCTGCCTAATCCAATCTTTATTCTAATGCACAATTGAAGGTGGTTTAAAATAGTGTGTGCTAAAAGTATAAATAATAGCCATTCATCTTTTAGGTGTTATTGAAAACTGCCTTGTTGATATTAACGTGGAGTTTAGGAAATATCCTGAAAGGCACTGTAAATTGCAGGAGTTGGAGCTTTCTGGAATGGAAGGGAAGCAATTTTGTAGCCTGTCAACAGAATGCAAATGAAAGCTGAATGAATTAGTGCGTGATAAACTTTTAAAAATCTAAGTTACAGTTTAAAACACTATTAAGAGGTTTGGAACTGCTTAAAATTAAAAAAAAAAAAAAACAGCACCACTCCAATGCCATTTCAATTATGGCTTGCAAGACAGCCCGTAAATATATTTTATCACACTCTGGGATAAATCATTTTTGTTATACTGAGTGTTAAAAGGGTTAGACTTCTGGTGCATTTCAGGTAATTAGCATTAACATGACACTGTAAGGATAAAGTATTATTGTTTGTAATGTAATCTCAAAAGGACAAATCCTGTAGCCATTGCTCAGTCCTTCCTCAGGCAAAACTCCCAGTAAAGTCAATGTATGTTCAAGGAACTTAGCGCCCTCTATGTGAGACATGCAACAGCTAAAAGAATCAGGCTGGCAGTATTTGGGCTGCTGAGTTTGGCCCATAATATTTTCCCTGCAAATCCACAATGATATTTCTAGGGCCATATTCTGCACTGCCTTATATCCAGGGAACCTCACTGCTTTGCCTTGCTGCTGCAGTTGCCCAGGGTGTAAGATACTGCAGAATATGGCCCAGAGTATATAGCACGAGAAATATTTTAAAGCACATTATGAGAGCTAGGTCTAGTTATTTAGTTATTAATTATATTATTATTTATTACAAATACCGGTTCCAATTTGCAAGGCTGTTAGAAGGATTCAATGGATATTGGGCCACATCACTGACGTTGTTGGAGTTACCGAAGGGCTGACCATGGTATGGATTATTATCCCTGTTTTACAGCTGTGGAAACTGACACAGAAAGGTGTTTTGGCACTTGTCCAATGTCGCATCATGGTGTGACAGAGCCATGAGACCTGCTTTCTAGCTCCTCCCACCCCCTTAGGATCCCACCACCCGCTCACTCTCTCTCTCTTTCGTCTACTGTACAGCAAACACAGCTACTATGCCTTGGGTGATATGGAACCTTGTATGAGCTTTGTGGGCAGCAGTGTAGGTGCTGGCTCCTTCATCCTGTTCCCCACATGGGGAATGATGGGTGCCCCTGGAAAGGCTTGGTATCAGTCTGGAAAGCACCCTCACTTCCTAGTTCTCCAGGCCTCTTGGGGCTGAAACCTCTGACTGCAAACCGCAGAAGAAAGTGTGGTCTCATGCTTCGACTTGGGTGAGAAATACCACAAGGGCAGGCTCAGCCCTTCAGCTTCCTTCCTGGCTGGTACCCAGAGAGGCAGTGGGGTACCTGGGGGAGAATGAACCACAGTTTTTCTTGAAACCTTGGAGAAAGATCCAGAAAGCTTGGGAGTTATCATAGTATCCAGGAGGATTCTCCATGCATATTCATGACATCCCCAATCCCTTCAGGCTCCCCTGCCTTCTACTGGCCTGTCTTTTTGTGATGTTAACAACATTTCCCCATCTTACTCAAATTATCTAAGGTTTAAAGGGAGGGAGAAAGGAAGCCTGCTTCCCAGGTCGTTTCCCTGCTCACTCATGGAGCTCTGCAATGGAAAGAAATGGGGAATGTTTCTTTAAATTTTCAAGACAAAGAACAAAGCAACATAATGTAGAGAAGCCAGAAGCAAACACACCTGTCATGTTAAAGAATTAAAGAAACAGAGGTCCCTTCCCTCTTGGCTCAAAGTGGAATGGATACCAACACAAATCAGGTAATTCAAAGCTACCCGAGGGCTGTTTGAGATGCCAGATAATATCTTCATACCCATCTCTAATCCCCATGTAATTCCTCTCTTTTGAATAATTGCTTTTGCTAGAATCAAGCTGTACTGGCATCATCTTAATTCCTTTGTCTTCCATAAACAGCTAATTTATCCTGTTTAATGAACTCCAGAGATTGTTCAATACATGTGAAACTAGTTTGCTTACGTCAGAAGAATTTTAGAAGTCCATGTAACAAAATAAAAAATAAAATAATAAAAAATAGCTGTTATTTTGCACCCTTCACTGAGGTGCTTATGCTTGGTACAACACAATAAAACCAAATTAAAATGTTTCAGAACAGAATGAAACTTAAAAGTCAAACCAGTAATGACACTAATGAGTGGGTCTGAGAGAGAGAGAGAGAGAGAGAGAGGGTAGGTCCCAAATTTTCAAAAGTGACTAGTGATTGGGGGGCCCAACTTGACATACTTTCGAAGCCACCTCTGAAAAGCAGGTATCTTAAGTAGGACACCCCCAGAATTGAGGCTAGTCACTTTTGAAAATTCAGGCCCTACCTTTTTCCCCTTTCCTTTTTTTTGTGTTAGACCCACTAGTGTTGTTACGGGTGTGAATACGCTTGTGAGGCATGGAAGTGCTAATCTCCCCATTGTACAGATGGGGAATTGAGGCACAGAGTAATTCAGGGACTTGACTGCAGTCACACAAGAAGTCTGTGGCAGAGCTGGAAGTGACCTTAGGACCACAGTTCGTTCTCTAACCATTACACCAACCTTCCTCTTAACAGGAAGCTCCTTTCCATAGATTCCAAGGGGCTGAGATCACCTAGTCTGACCTCCTGGATAGCACAGGCCAGAGAACGTCCTCAATATAACTCCTGTTTGAACTAAAGCATATCTTTAAAAAAACCAAAGTATCCTATCTTGTTTTCCAGTGAGGGAAAAATGACTAACCTCAAATCTGAGGTGTTTATATTTTCTTAGTGTGGGGAGAGAAAAATTAAGATGGAGTAGAGAAGTAAGTTCAACACTCTAGGAAGGGTTCAGCCCTGTAAAGGTCTGGTTGTGCTGACCTAAAGTACCATTTGGGGATCCCTAAAAGGCCAGGTGATTTCAGGGCAGAAATACCAATCTGAATGAGACTCAAGATAGGGAGTCAAATATATCCAACCCCTTCTTCCCCCCCCCCAAAAAAAAAAAAAAAAGTATCTATTTATAGTCGCCTGTTCTGTACTTGAGTCCAGGCAGGCAGATGCTTATGTCAAGGGTGCTCTGCTTGGAGTAGGGCCCCATCCACCCAGATCCAACTCCAGGATGAGGGTCCGTAAATGCAGCATAAATGACAGCAGCCGATTCTCTGCTGTCTGAGCATGCTCCGGGAGACAGCAAGAGCCGCAGCTACATGAAAGGCAGAAACCTTGGAGAAGAGGTTGTTTGAGCCCGATGTATTTTTCTAAAGGCATGCTTTACACCAGACTTTCCAGTGCAGGCGCGGCGTATCTGACCCAGTTGTGAGACAGCCACTGAACCACCCCAGTGACTCAACTGACAAAGGACTCGTACCTGAGCCTTACAGAAATTTCATTCTAATTGCTTTGTGCGTCTACGGAACATTTTATTGTCATCCTGAGCTTTCCTTGGTGCTGCGCAGCTCCATGTGTAATGAGATTATGCACAGGCGCCCGTCAAGTTTAGAATAATAATTATTTTGTTTTGTATTGGGAAACCACAGCGACTCCATGGACTCTAATTGTTAACTCTTGCCATTGCCTGGGGGCAGGATTGTTACCTTTACAATCCAGCTCCTCTATTTCTTTTCCCAGGCTGGTGCCCAGCTTCTCGGGTGATGCAATTTGGGGCCCCACTCTGTACAGCAGCGATGACATGATTGTGCCTGGTTTTTCAAAGGAATCTGCAGGCGTTGGTGTGGGATTGTCCTTCCCATCCAGCATTCAAACTGAGACTGCTCCAGTGTTCAGTGAAAGAGCAAGGCCTCTGCTGAGACTAATTCAGGGGTTTTAATGAGATGCTATTCTCAGAATGCTTGCAGCCAATTTGGTTGAATTAGCCTGTTGGTCCCACTGGCTATCCATTCTACCCACTGCACTGTGGTTGCTTTGCAAGTGCACGTGCCTCTCTTGAGACTTTCAGCAGCACCTGTTATTTAATGAAAGCAGGTCAAAAGGACAGCATGGAGAAATGTATGTCAGGAATGCATGGAGCAAAACTATAGACTCAGCAAGCAGGAGCGATGGTCTCCTACAGTTCACGGAAGCTTCAGGAGCCTGCAAGAGATATTGGATGCAAAGGGTGCTTTATTTTATTTATTTGTTTTCAGATTCTGTCATCCGTCTCCCTGTTTCTGAGACCACCTACAGAAATTAACATAACAGGGGTAAACCTACAACCCAGTGCCCAGCCCAGATGACTGAGCTTGCTGCTGGGAAGAGGAGTGGGATTTTTTTTTTAAATGCTATTTTGATCCCAGTTTGATTTTTGCATCTTTCCTCGAGAGAAATGCTCCAGTTTTCACTATGTCGTTAAAGATGTGTGATCAATAGCATTCATCCGTGGTTCAAATTAGCAAAAACTGCAGCAGAAAAAAGTGTGGGTGGAGTGGATGGGTTTGCTTGGTGGTTTGTTGAGCTAAAATGTACCAGTGTCGTGTGTGCATGTGTGTGTAAGCAAATGCATAAGTGTGGGCATATATACACACACATGTATGTTTGCGTGTATGTGCGTACATGCTGGGACATGCATATGTCTGTGTGGGTGCATGTGCACAGACTGTGTCCCATTTCATTGTATATTTCCAGATCTAAAACAGATATTGCTCAAAAGAGCATCGGGAAAACACAGGCCCACTTTAAGCAGCACCACCCACGCACAGTGACACCAGCTCACTGCTCTGTGGAGAGAAGGTCTATGGATGCCTGGAGGAGTCCGGTAACTGTCATCATTTGCATAAGCTCTTCTTGATTTGCTGCAAAATATTTTTTGTTTGCAGAAGTAAAACAGAACTCCCCCCCCCCCGGCACTTTGCCTGCACGCTATTCAGCTCAGCAACTTCGCTGCATCCTCCACAACGTGTGTTCAGCTGATAAATGAAACAGAAACATGCCAAGCACAGAAGAAACCTTTAACACTAAGAGACAGAATTCCTTGCAGCAGGAGATAATAATAACAGTGATGAAACACAGCCATAATAATTTGATAATCTCTTTCTCTTTCTCTCTCCCTCATTCCTTATTTTCTCCTCCCACTGCTGCATTTTGGTTTCCAGCTAACGAAGCAAGGTTCTGTACATGATTCCTTCGGGAATTCGTGCTTTTGTCGATGTTGGCACATCACCTCATTGGCTTGGGGAATCCAGCTACCAGGCAATGGCACTTCCACTGAGCATCTGAAGGGTGTGAACACCAAGGAGGGAGAGGAATTGTTTAAGGTGGTCCATGAAGTTAAAAAACAAGAGTGAAAAAAACAAATTAAGACAGGGAAAATTTAGGCTGAACGTCAGGAAACCTTTCAGACGGTGAGAAGCATGGAACAGCTGCCAAGACATATGCGGGAGACACCATCACTTGAGACACTGAAATCTAGACTTGGAAAAGCATGTGCACACAGGGTTTGGGGGCTGATCCTGCCCCAGCAGGGAGATGGACTAGGCGGTATAATAAATCTTTTCCATGTCTCAGTTCTAACCTCACACCCTCGCTGCCGCGCAAAGTAAATGTGACCCTAGGAAATTTAGAATCTATGCCCTGTACCAACTCAGCCAACTCAACGGGAGCAGAGGGCGCTCAGCACCTCCAGGGGTTGTGCAGTTCCTTGCAGGATCAAGCCCTAGATCAACAAGCGCTGGTCTAATTTCACTGCTACTCTGGTGTCGTTTTGGTCTCAGCTGTCGTTGTTCTTTGGGGTTATTTGTTGGCACCAGATAAATGCAATGTCAGCAGCTGAGTGATTGCATTATGTATTGTCATTACATATCGACAACCTACAATCTATTATTAAATGGTGATAAGGATTCCTGCCTGTTTGAGACAGTGGGGCTACACTAGTTGAGTCTCATTAATTTCATTGGGTTTACTACTGCTTTACACCAGGGTAAATAAAACCAGAACCACACCCAGTAGTTTGGAGGATATGACAAAAACATGGCACCCACTTGCGCCGCACCCCCAACTCAAGGGTGGGCACAGAAAGATTTAGTCTGGACATTACAGTCTCACATTTGCTAGACCCTGACAACAGACAGGATCTCTACTTCAATTTCAGCCCATCTCTGCTTCTGCTCTAGCTAATACTGCAGTAACTCTCACTCCTGAAACACACACAATGTGCTCAGAGAAGGGATTTTTTCATAGCATTTTTTCATGCTGTAGTGACTACAGTACCGATGATCTTTTAAGTCAGTAATTGTAGGATTCATATTTTTAGATAGTTCTATAAATGTGCCTATGAACATCAGTTCATATCTTCTCGGAGTGATTTACCCTCTTTCATTTTATCCAGTGAATTAAACATAAAAATATCCGAGGTCCATATAGATTCTATTATCGATCTGTCTAAAATTTACAACATCAGTCACTTCTCTCTCTTTGCAGCCTGCCTGGCTCTTTGACACACAAGATTATGCTCTGAAGAATAAAGGTGCCTGGCTTAGGAGAAATGTTTGTAGGTCATTCTCTGCTAATAGGATATTCAGTTTGTTGGGTGATATTCTATCGGTAGTACATCAGTGAGTCAGGTTTTGAGTAATTACTTGAAGCATGAGACATTTTATAATCGGATACATGTCATGTCTTATAGCATGCCTCAAACATTAATGTTCTTCTAACTCATTCCCAGCTATAATATTTTGCCACTGATACCGTGCATAATCTTCACATTATATCTTCCCCTGTTATCTAACAAGACGCTGTAAAATTACAGTGGCACTAACATTTGCTACCCTTAGTAAATGAAAAGGTCAAATTATGGATGAAGTAACATTGATTTTGTTATGAGTCCCAAGGTGACAGAGAATCAATTGACCTCTGCTGAAAGAAAATAAAAAAAAAAGGAGAGAGGCACTTGTTTTGGCTGACTCTCTCTAGTGCTTAATCCAAATTCTTTTTGGGTTTATTTCACGGTTACCTTTAAAGTGGTTTATTTGTTATTGCTGGTGAAAAGCATTTTACAGGCTAAAACTCACAGGCAATGACAATGCAAGTTTGCCCCATGCTGCTCTGCCTTGACTACCCTACCTAATACATTCCCCTCATCACTTGGTAGTCCCACCTACAGGGAGTGAGAAGATGTAAATCTCTGTTCTCATTGAGGCTATGGCTTCCCTGCTGGAAAAGGAAGTGTACTTAGTATAAGGTTTTAATGGGAAGACACACTCATTGACTTCAATGGACTCTGCATCCAACCCATGATCTATTCTGTTCCACATTGGTTCTTATATTGTACTCATCACCAGAGTATCTGATGCCTTCCAGTCATTCATGAACCAACGGATTACACATCTGCCACATACTGTTTGTTGTTTCATCCCCTCCCTAGAGGGAGAAGCAGGTGCAGTGATGAGTCTTCTTTTAATTTTTTTTTTTTAAAACACATTGCTCTGTGTTTATGTTGGAGAAGGCAAGGCCAAAGAAACACGCCTTGCACTTGGAATAGAACGGGGGAGGTTTGTGCTTGTCCTAATTCCTGGGGAAGTTCATTCTGCAGCCTTGGACCAATCCCTAGGAAAGTTCTGTCTCCCAAACAGACAGGCTTTGCACTCACTGGAGAGAGTCCCACTGTGCCAGAAGAGCAGATTGTCAACCACGATCATCTTCCTGGAGCTATAGTTGATCTTTAAGATATTCTAGGTCCAGAACATGGAACGCTTTGAAGATAAGGACGGAGACCTTGAACTTGATTCAATATTCTGGGGGAGCCAGTAGGTAGCAAAGGACAGGTTGGAGTCGCCTGCGATAGCCCAGTTGACGAGGAGACGCGCTGCAGCATTCTGTAGTCACTGACATTTTCTAAGCGATGATGAAAGAACCCACCCTTCATGATTTCTAAATCTCATGATTTTAAAGCCAATCTTCTGCTTTTGGGGCCTAGCTCATGATTTTTGAATGCTTTGGGGTTGGTAATACTGAAGCAGCCTTCAATCTTTGGGGCTAAGTTCACCCTGCAAAAAGGAGAAAAGGAGAAAGCTCTGAAAAAAGCAACTGTACGCTTGAAAATGAATTTAACTTCCTGGAGAGTTCATCTACATGAGAGAAGGAGGCTGCACTTTCTCCTTTTCAAATGTGGATTAAGGCAGCTGGTAGTAATTAGAACCTCAATTAGATGCCCACACACCCACCAAAAATAGGCCTAGTAGAAAACACAAGCAGAGTGAAGAAAAGAATGGAGCAGAAGAAAGTGTCTACATTAGAAGCAGTTATCAGAATGACTGGACATCTAAAAGCAGCATCTGTTGTAAAATAACAGCAATTCCAGTGGAAAGGGAAAATTGTGCCTTGAGAGCTAGCAATTTGAGGGGGGGAGTCAGTTACTCATTCGTCCCTGTCACTTGAAAAAGAAGATGATCCACGTGCCCAGGTCAGTCATGTCTAAGCTGAACCTCATTCTGGGTGGAGGGGAAAGCACAAGAGTCCCCTCTCCCAGCAGCAGCTTTCCCTCTGGAAAATACAGCAGGGAAAAGTTCTGATAAAGATTATACAAGCTGTTGCAGGAACTAGTCCATTCTCTGCTGGTAAAAACACACAGCATAAGGGACTGCAGTTATGTGAGTGTAACAGCTGTGGGAAAGAAACCATTTTCCTCTGTTAAAAGTGACCCTGCATCTGTTATTTAACCAGGGTCAGTGTCCCATTGCACTGCAGTCATCACTCAGTGTAATGATCTGCTTTGGTCCCAGAAACTCAGAGGAGCCATAATCTCTGCCTTATTTCCTGGGCAGTCAGAGGTCTATTTGCAGCACTCAATGAATGACACCCAGAAAACCATAGGCTGAGATGAGGCCCTTTTAAGATGCTGGCCCCTGGTTTTGATTGGTCTGATTTTTCAGAGTTAGGCAGTTGGCCCACTGGTGAATTTTCTTCCTGAGATTCTGTGATGAAATATTTTTGTGAAGGAAAAGGAATGTTGCAGATATTTAATACTGTCCATGGCATAGATGCAGGGCTTGATTCTTCCTTGCTCTGCACCTTGTGCTATCACTTATGTCTAGGCAAAGAGGGGGTGGAACACTGCCAGTTGTGAAGGGTCAGTGTAACCCGCTGTGGAGAGTGTGTTGTAAGTCCCCCTGTGAGCTGATCCACGTAGGACAGACGTCTGCAATAGCTTCAGCTACGGGAAATTAGCTCAAGTGGTAACAGCTCGTGCTCAGAACTGTATTCTACAATCAGTCTCACCAGTGCTTTACACAAAGGTAAGATCACCTCCCCACATCTACTCCCTTCTTTATCCATCCTCAGGAGCACGTTGCCACAGAATTGCAATGGGAGCTCATGTTGAGTCACTTGTCTGCTATGACCCGTAAATCCTTTTCAGTGTCACTGGTTTCCTGGATACAATCCCCCATTCTGTAGGGCTCACCTGCATTCCTTGTTCCAAGATGGAGAACTGTCCAACTGGCTGTATTATAGCACATTTTAGTGGAGTGGTCTCAGCTTAGCAAGCAATCCAGAGCACTCTATCTGCCTTCCCTCTTATCATTATTTACCTTTCCAATCTTTGTGTCACCCACACATTTTATCAGCAGTGATTTTATATTTACTTCCAGATCATTGACAAAAATGTTGAATAGCATCAGGCCCAGTACCTGCAGAATCACACTAGAAACACTTCCATTCCATGATTTTTCCCCACTGAGGGCTGCTTTTGGAGATCAGGCTGTTAGTCAGTTCTTAATGCATTTAGTGTGTCTTCTATTGATATTGTATAGCACTAGGATTTTAAGTCAAATGCCTTACAAAAGTCTGGTTTTAGAGTAGCAGCCCTGTTAGTCTGTATTCGCAAAAAGAAAAGGAGGACTTGTGGCACCTTAGAGACTAACCAATTTATTTGAGCATAAGCTTTCGTGGGCTACAGCTCACTTCATCAGATGTGAGCTGTAGCTCACAAAAGCTTATGCTCAAATAAATTGGTTAGTCTCTAAGGTGCTACAAGTCCTCCTTTTCTTTTTACAAAAGTCTGAGCATCTTGTATCTATGCAATTACTTTTATCAGCCAAACTTGTAATCTCAAAGAATGAAATCAGGTTGGTTTGACAAGACTTATTATCCTTAGCCCTGCTAGCTATGGATTTTTCCCTGATGTCTCTAGCTTCTCTTATCAGTTTTTTGTACTTCATAATTTCTATACTGATTGCTATCTATTTGTCCTTTTTTCCATTTATTATATTTTACTTTTTTATTTCTAATTGCTGCCTTCACTTTGCCCACTCAACTAGGATGGGCTTTTATCCAAAGCTGTTCCCTTTCCTAATCATGGCTTTTTGGACGTCTAATAAAGTTTCTTTAAAAATTCCCTATTTTCATTAACATTTTTCTGCGTGTATGTATATGTAAACTCGTTGGGCCAATCCTCTCTTTGCCCACACTGAATGTAATCAGGTTATGATTACTGGTCTGTAAGGAACCACCAATTTGATTAATTCAATTTTATCCATATGATAATGAGGTCCAAAATAGCATTACCTCGTGCTGCGTGCAATGTCTTTTGTGTAGGAAAATGATCATCTATAATTTTTTAGAAACTCAAGTGGTGTTTTACTACTGGCTACATGCGATCTCAAGCATTTGTCTCCCAAACTGAAGTCTCCCATAAAAATGTAATTTTTCTTTACACCCATGACAAGCAGGTGCTTAAGAAGTAACTCCTACTGGTCTCTTGTTTGATTTGAGGGTCTGTAAAAGACGCTCACCGTTACCTCCTCCTGGGCTTTGTTAGTTAGCACGTTGATCCATATGCATTCAAGATCCTGCAGTTCTGAGTTATCAACAACTGTAAAACAAGTAATGATGTCTTTCACATATATTGCCACCCCCACACACACCTTTTTTAGTCATTCTGTCCTTTCTAAACAGGATATAACCAGAAATTTTAACATTCCAGTCATGTGAATCATCCCACTAGGTTCCTATAATGCCAGTTAGATCAAATTTCTTCTCATCATTGAGAATATCCAATTCGTCTTGCTTGTTACCCAGACTCCTAGGACTGGTATATAAACAATTGAAAATTTTCTTCTGTTCACACTCCTCTCATCCCAGCATCATGCCAATCTCTCCTGTCTCTAAGAAATAAGCACATGCCCAATGTACAATAAGCAGAAACTAACAAGATGCACTGGCACAGAAATATCATTCCCAGCCATTCTTCCTTCAGGAGGCTAGACTTCTGAAAGGCATATTAAACTGGAGAGGACATTGTTTTCATTTCAGCACGATTTCAAAGGTGCAGAACATTGACTAAGAATAATTTCTTTTCCATGAGTAAGTCATGGAAAACAGATGTTTAGTGGGAGGCAATACATAGCTCATGCAGGGACAGATACAGACCTTTAAAGAAGAGAAAATATTGAAAGTTTACGTGGAAGACATCAACATGATTGATACAGTAAAAAGCACTGATATTAACGGGAAATGTATGGGAAGAGAAAATCCTGCCAAGTGGGGAAAGCACTACAAAAAGGACTCTAAATAGGTCAACAAGGCATGAGACAAATGAATCCACGAACGAATGATTCCATAGCCTGGAGTCTCCTCATCTCACCATTACACTAGATTTCAAAGCTGTATTAACCTCTAATAGGAAGTCTCCTGATAGACTTAGGGAGTGTCTCCACTTTTGAGCTGGGGGTGTGATTCCCAGCTCGACTAGACATACCTGCACTATCTCCAATCAAGCTAGTACAACACAAATAGTGAACGCATAGCAGCATGGTTGGTGGGAGGAGCGAGCACTTTGAGTACTTGCCCTTCTGAGACCCTAGGCAAATACTCCAGGTGGCTAGCCTGTCACACCTGCCGTGGGCTGCACTCTGTTTTTAGTGTACTTACTTCATCAGAGCCAGTGTAAGTCTCCTTGAGCTAGGAACTAAACCCCCGAGCTCAAAGAGTAGACTGAATGCCATGCAGTTAGACAATCATGTCACACCTCACAAGCAAAGCAGACATGGGCCTGGCTTGAACCGCAAAGGGAAGTCTCACAAGTTTTGGTGATTCATAGAATCCAAGTCCACGAGAACATAAGAACGGCCATACTGGGTCCATCTAGCCCAGTATCCTGTCTTCTGACAGTGGCCAGTGCCAGGTGCCTCAAAAGGAAGGAACAGAACAGGTAATCATTAAGTAATCCACCCCCTGTCGCCCATTCCTAAGAGAGACCATTGTGATTATCTAGTCTGACTTCCTGCATAACACATGCCACAGAACAGCCCCAAAACAATTCCTAGAGTAGAGCTTTTAGAAAAACAGACAGACCATCTTGATTTAAAAAATGTTCAGTGATGGAAAATCCACCACAACCCTTGGTAAATTGTTCCAATAGTTAAGTATTCTCACTGTTAAAAATTGACATCTTGTTTCCAGTCTGACTTTGTCTAGGTTCTTCTTCCAGCCATTGGATTATGTTATACCTTTCTCTGGTAGATTGAAGAGCCCACTGTTAAATATTTGTTCCCCAGGTAGTACTTATAGATTGTAATCAAGTCACCCCCTTAACATAAATCTGAACCATCCTACTAATATTTGTATTATTTCCAATAAACTCATTTCCCTTTTCTATTAAAATAATGCCTAGTCCAAGGTCCTAGACAAAAATGCTGCTTCTTTGCCCTCTCTTCTGTACACTCTGATTTGGAAACATGTTTATTCATTGCTATCCCTTGAAAGCAGAAGTCCCTGCTGTTGTTTATCAGCCTCCTCGTGTGGCTTAGAAATGTTTCTATGTGCATCATTGCTTTAAGACAATTCTTCAGAAATTCATAAAAATTGCAGTCAGAGTGGATGACTTAATTATCAGTTTTATTCCACTTGACAGACACGTCCTTATTACAGATTGAAAGCTTCCCCTTTCACCCCCCATGAAAAGCCTGAGGCGCTACAAATTTGATTAAAGGTGGAACAAGTGATGGAAGGATTCATGCTTATCAAAAGAGAGCCATCTAATTAACAGTAAGCTACATCTGTGCGTGCATTCCTTGGTCGTAGTTACTGGCCTTTGGCACGCTGAGGAATGAAGCCAAAGGCAAGAAAAATGCACCACTGCTCCAGGAAGGTACACCCCATGTTGGTACCGTAACGAAACTTTGGTTCTAAAGATAAAGGATGGGCTTGTGGTTAAGGCGTTGGGACTTGAGATCTGGGTCCAGGACTTGGCTCTTCCACAGACTCCCTGTATGACCCTCGGCAAATGGCTTTAGCTCTGCCTCGGTTTTCCACTGTGAAATAATCTCATCATGTGAAATAACCGTTCCTTTTCCCCATCCTCCTTCGGTCTTGTCTAGATCGTACTCTCCGCAGGGCAGGGAGGTTCTCCTAGGAGGGGTATGTGCAGTGCCTCAGGCAGTGGAGTCCTGATCCCAGTTGGTGCCGCTAAGCGCTTCTGTAATACAAATAACCCTCACGGCCTGTCACACTGTATGAATACCTCAGCTGCGAGTTGCGCGTGGTTTCCTGCCACATGCAGACTTGGCCTCCAGACTCATTAAATTAATCCAATAGCACCAGCTGGAATCAAGCAGCTGGACGGGTGGAAGTTGTATTATTTTTAACAAAGATCTGGTTCATGCGGTATTGATTAAATTAGATGAGTAAATTAACCAGTGACTGAATGAAATGGCAGGGCTGTTAAATGAGTTACCTGCTGTACATTGGCTGGGTTAACACAGGCTCCAGGGCTTGGCTCACCTGCGTGGAGAGTTATACAGAGGCAGAGAAGGGAAAGGGGGAAGTTAATGTAGCCAACAGGCCAAAGCACCCCTTTTACACCCTACTGCCTTCTAACAGGAGCCTCACATTGATAGGCAGCATGTAAACTGCCAAACCCCCAGTAGAAACAGAAAATGGACCCTAACTCCTAAGCCACATGGGGAAGAGAAACTATGCAGCCATGCTAGCTATTCTGGATGCCCTTTAAGACTGTAGGAGAGTAAAACGGGCCACTAACATAACCAGAGGTGTGCAAGAATTACTGGGACTGTTTTCCTTTCCAAACAATCTGCTGAAGGACAGGCAGAGAAAACGGCCCAGTCGACTTTGCCTGGGAATTGGGCTTCTTTCTCTTTAATCCCTGTTCAGAGGAAGTCACTGCTGCTGCACCTGCTGTCACCCAGGGCAGACCCACCCTCCATGTGCCTGCCGTGAGATCCCATTCCCATTGCATGCTGCCCGTGTTTATTCTCTGTAAATGTAATGCCGTGTCTATTATATATTCCTCTTTAGAAACAAGCTTCAGGGCACAAACCTGCCTCTAATTTAGGGGAATAGGAAGAAAATGAGCATAGGCATGGGAACTAGAGGTGTGAGGCGTGCTGCAGCACCCCCAGGTTTTGCATGGGGTCCTGGCCTCTAGCCCCATGCCCAGGGGCTCCGCCACAAGCCCCAGTCCTGGCCCTGGTCGCTGGCTCGTGCCCAGGGTCCCAGCCACTGGCCTCATGGTCAGGAGTTCCGGTGCCAGGCCCGGTCCTGGCTGCTGGCCTGGGGTCCCGACTGTTGGCCCTGCACCTGGGGGCTCCGCATCCGCCCCCAGCCGTGGCACCAGCCTTGGCCACCTTACCCCTGTATGCGTCTCCCCCTCCCGGAGACACTGCTCTGCTCCCGGCCCGAGCTCTAGGGGGTGGTGAGGGGCATGAACAGGGGTAAGGGGGGGCTCATCTCAGCACCCCCCCCCACTCTAAGACTGTTCCAGTGCTGCTGCCTGAGCAAGTTATCACATAACTGTCCTCTTTGGATGTTTCTTACACCTTCCTCTGAAGAATCTGGTGCTGGTGACGGTCAGAGACCGAATACTGGATTCGATAAAGCATTGGTGTGATCCATGCTCACAACCTGTGGAGTTCCTAAGTGTTTCCTTTTATTCCACATGGCAAGACAGAAGAGTTCATGCAAGGAGCTGTAGACTTTTACATTGCACAGGTCTTCCAATATTTGTATATATTTTCAATAGCTCTTTTAATCCGTTTTGCCCTTATACACAAACACACACACAGGGGAGAAAAATATTTCCCATCCCTCTGACTGTTGATTTTCATCTGCACTGACTGAGCATGGGTTATTGACAATGACAGGGGAAATGCTTCTATGTAACATCTCCTAAGACTCGGTATCCCTGATTTCTACCACATGATGATACTCAGACAAGGTGTCAGCTTCCTAAGTATAAAAACCTGCAAATGATATTTGTGAAAGTAAAGCAATTTGCTCCTCTCTGCTCACTTAGAAACTGCAGCATCCCCAGGGAATGGGCGACAGAGGTATTTCATGAGTTCTTGGGAAGAAAGTGTTTCAAGGTAAATGCAGACACTGTGTATGTACTTGGTGGAAATGCAATGGTAAGCACAGAGGGTAGGCAACAGGCAAAACTGAATTCATCATCTGCATATATAGCCTAAATGATTTGTCCCTGGAGATTCCAGGCAAGATCTTGCGTCAATGGGTGTACACTAATTGGAACTACATGGATTTACACCTGCTGAGGTTCAGACCCTCCATAGTGAGCCAGCCCATGCAAGCTCATAAACCTCAACTCGCAAGCCCAATTATTTTCCCTGAGACGGGCTCCCACGGTAAGCTGAATGTTTGAGACCTTCTTTACATTTCAGGCCTGTGATGCTCACGATGTACACTGTCGGCACGTTGCAGCTCTGTGCCATGGGTGGAGTCTGCCTCCTGCAGATGGTGTGGCTCAGGCACTGAAGAAGCCCAGTGTGGGCTCCCTGATGAGCCTTGCCAGGTAGGTTTCATCATAAACTGCAGCCAGAATCTTCATCTGGACTAGATCCTCACAGCACCTCATTCCATCCAACTACACTGCTCATTGGAGTTTGTCAGATTTAGAAGACAGTTTGTTGACCTTCAAAAACATGCTGAAGCTTGGATTTTCCCTCTGCCGCCATCTACCACTGGTTCAGTTGTGTCTGGCCATGCCTTAGATCTTCTACTGCTAGTGTCGAAGCCTTGAAGCTCACTGAATTGCAGAAGGCAACATACATTTGCAAAACAGAGGACTTACACAGCATGTGCTGATCCATCACTTGCACATGCAGAGGAGCATTTAGACACCAAAATGGTCCATCCCAGGCCTGCAACTTAGGTACTTAAGTTTGAAAAGTAGGATTCTGCCTTTATGTAATCTCTTTTCTATACGGGCTTTTTTTTTTTTTTTTTACACCACTATACAGGGAGACTCAAAGTCCGTCCACAAGTTGGGATTCCACTTGTCAGAATGGCCTGACCCAAAGCGCATCCAAGTCAGTAGAAAGACTCCCCTTACCTTTTTACCTTCCCTGCTCTTTTTTGTAGATCATATCAGTTTTGACCATTTTTATTTAATTTATTGGGGCAGATTCTGCTCACATGTATATTTTAATCCGCACTGAAATCAAAGGGAGAACATGCAGCCAAGAACAGAACTGGTTCCTTATGGAATGTCAGGAGCGGATACTAAGCCATGCTAATTAGCAGCTGTAGCCATTCTCTCTCGTGTAATGGGATGGCTTCTGGAAGAGCCGCTAACACATTTCCTTCCGATGTCCGTATGTAATCTCTCACTGTGCACTTTCACCAATAAACCCCTTTTAAAAAGAATCAAAGAACCTAGAAATATTTTCAAAAAGTTTTAAAATGTGTTTCTTCCATATTGACCTGTCTTCCTTTTATATTTACTCTTTACAGGCATAAATCCCATCCCCTAAGTAGGTTTTCCTTAGGGCTCTACTATCAGCCAGGTATCAAACAAATACTCCTTCCTGTGGACTGACTGAACAAGTGTACTCCCTGGACTGAAGGCTTTAAATTGCTTTACCATTAGAATGCATACCACACAAGCAGTGCCTGAAGTTTTGAAATACACTTGTCACTTGTGTTTTCCTCCCACCTAGAGAGAATTCTGATCCCTCATTTTAGAGAAAAGTGGCGCCATTTGGCTATACGTAAACTCCTTGTTCCAGCTAGCATTTGACACGGTCTCCCACAGTATTCTTGCCAGCATGTTAAAGTATGGATTGGATGAATGGACTATAAAGTGGATAGAAAGCTGGCTAGATTGTCTGGTTCAACGGGTAGTGATCAATGGTTCCATGTCTAGTTGGCAGCCGGTATCAAGCGGAGTGCCCCAGGGGTCGATCCTGGGGCTGGTTTTGTTCAATATCTTCATTAATGATCTGGATGATGGGATGGATTGCACCTTCAGCAAGTTTGCGGATGACACTAAGCTGAGGGGGAGAGGTAGATACGCTGGAGGGTAGGGATGGGGTCCAGAGTGACCTAGACAAACTGGAGGATTGGGCCAAAAGAAATCTGATGAGGTTCAACAAGGACAAGTGCAGAGTTCTGCACTTAGGAAGGAAGAATCCCATGCACTGCTACAGGCTGGGGACCAACTGGCTCAGTTTCAGTTCTGTGGAAAAGGACCTGGGGATTACAATGGATGAGAAGCTGGATTTGAATCAACAGTGTGCCCTTGTTGCCAAGAAGCCTAACGGCATATTGAGCTGCATTAGTAGGAGCATTGCCAGCAGATTGAGGGAAGTGATTATTCCCCTCTATTTGGCACTGGTGAGGCCATATCTGGGGTATTGCATCCAGTTTTGGGCCCCCTGTTACAGAAAGGATGTGGACAAATTGGAGAGAGTCAAGCGGAGGGCAACAAAACTGATTAGGGGGCTGGGGCACATGATTTATGAGAAGAGGCTCAGGGAACTGGGATTACTTAGTCTGCAGAAGAGAAGAGTGAGGGGGGATTTGATAGCAGCCTTCAACTATCTGAAGGGGGGTTCCAAAGAGGATGGAGCTCGGCTGTTCTCAGTGGAGGCAGATGACAGAACAAGGAGCAGTGGTCTCAAGTTGCAGTGGGGGACGTTTAGGTGGGATATTAGCAAACACCATTTCACTAGGAGGGTGGTGAAGCACTGGAATGGGTCACCTAGGGCAGTGGTCTGCAAACTGGGGTGCGCGGCAGCAGGAGCACCGCCGGATGGCACTCCGCCTATTTTTTCTTTGGCGGCAGCTCTGCACATCCATGGCTGGTGTTCCCCTCCAGCGGCCCACCTGTGGCAGGTCTTCCGGTCTTCATGCTGGGGATGTGTGAGCCAAAAAGTCTGGAGACCACTGATCTAGGGAGGTGGTGGAATCTCCATCCTTAGAGGCTTATAAGGCCCAGCTTGACAAAGCCCTGGCTGGGATGATTTGGTCCTGCTTTGAACAGGGGATTGGATGAGATGACCTCCTGAGGTCTCTTCCAGCCCTATTCTTCTATGATTCTATCAGTTGCTCCTTGTTTCTTCCATACTTAGTCACGTGCCCGTTTTTCTTAAATAAAGAAACCACCAGACTAAAAATTAAGAAGCAGCTTCTCAGCTAGTGCAAATCTCCAAAGCTCAATTCAGGTCAATGATGTTACCCCACTTTACACATCTGAGGATAAGATTCAAATCTGTAAAAATCAAAGGGGTGGAGGGAACTTCCCAGAATGTATGATTTCAAATAATTCTGCTTATAAGTAACAATATTTGTATATTTTAATGAGATTAATGTTCCAACCACCATATTATATAGAAATGTGCAATTAATGAGTGGAAAAAATATAAAAACCTCTTTCTCCCACCATGTCTCCCACCAAAGTCCAGTCACACATCATAGATGACGCTTTCCATGGAAAAGCGGGGTTTGGAAATGCCTGGGGCCCTTCTATACGGTTTCTCCTCAAACTCAGGGGCCCATGGAAAATCAGTGGTGTAATAAAAACACACACTTGATATTTGGTTAAATTAACAACTAACCTGAACTTCATTCCAACCTCAAACCCAAATAACCAATAAATGATCCCCATTGATCAAGAGTGGGGCTTGAACTATAGACCTTCACCATTAAAACCAGAAATCATGATCATTCAATCTAAAGGACTAAGTCCTCTGGTAGCACATTTAGCAGATTTATCAGCATTAACCTCTTACGTAGCCCAGCTTCTAAAGTGGGACAAAGACCCATTCTCTAAGTGCAGGTTACACATGGATCCTTTATGGCATTAGAAGCATTTTAGCCCCAACATTTTTCCTTTGTGATGTTGTCATTGCATTTCCAGACTGCAGCTTGATCAGAAGCAGGAAATGGCCAGAATCTGATGAGAGGCTGCATCCTCTTGAAAACTCCAGCCCAGCTTTGGAGATGCTGGTTATAGTTTAGAGAGGCACACACATGTTGGCTGATCATTGGAACTGAACTAAGTTTCCAAACCTTTGAGGTTTGCCCGTCACTACATACAAGTAGGATTAGGGAAACTGGGTTCCTGAGACCACCCCAAAGTGCTCCACACTGAAACTCAGCCCCTTGATCCAATCCGCTCTGTTCCCTTTGCACACTGAACTCACCCACCCTGACAGGTTCAGAGCAAGGTGTGGCTACCCACTCATCTGTCCTAAACAGTAGGTGAAACGTTTATATTTTCCATCAATTATGTGGCACTATTCCTCATGTTCTTCAAACAAGAGACAAACAACAAAATTAGTGGGTTGACAAACCACAAAGGCTGAAGGTTCAGGGCACCCTCAGCAGTTCTGCCAATCTCTCCTCAAACTGATGTCAGGTGCAACATTGTACCAAAGAGCACAGTTCTTTGTGGGCCCATGATGAGATCACTATAAAACTCTTGGCTTTGAACTTGTGAGTTTTTTTCAGAGTTGATCATCTCCCTAGCCTGGCAATCATGTAAGGAATGCGGTAAGGTGAGAGGTGGTGTTTTGTTCCAAAGGGGATTCATTAGCCTCTCCATTCCTCCTGTCCGCCAGGTGTTGCATGTTCAACATAAGCTACAGAAAAGGGAAAAATAAATATAGCTGGTTCAATGACCGGAAAGAAATGCTTGCTTCTAAGAGAGTGGAGGGAAATGACAAACTACACAAGAGCTACAGCTACCCAATACAGGAAAATGCAACTGGTAAACTCAAAATTCTGTTGTCAGGAGAATAAACACATTCAACAGATACCAAGTGATGTGAACCAGAGCACTGGAGTTAATGGAATTCCCTATCAAACAAATTAAAATTAGTAATAGGCTAGAGGCTAATAACCTGCCCATTGCCTCGGGCCAAATACAGCCCAACTCCTGACGAGGATGAGCTGATGACAACTGAAACCTCATGCTCACGTTCCATTTAGTAGATGGGAGATCGGCTGAGCAGCAAAATGTTTCTGTAGCTGCTAGCCCTCAAAATCTCCTCTGCTCCCCTTGGTGCCAAACTCACAGCATCACGATCCTTCAAGGGGATGCTGAATAAGGCCCTGTTGCTTTGGTATATGTAGCACAATACGTTACAGATCCCATGGCCTCCTGCAAACACCGCTGCCACATGTGGCAGGAGGAATGGGAGGCGTTATTCCAACTTCCCCAGCCAGCGACTCCAGACAATATCCTGTAGATTTGCTGCTCCTCCACCTACCAATCCATGCTCTTGTTGACCTTTCATCTTGTACTGGGCCCCGGACCCTTTCAAAGGCTCTCCTGGCTGGCTGCTGGCTGTAGCTGGAATCAGGCTGAATATGCTGCAGATTTGTTCTCCAGCTGCTGTATAACTGGGCATGTTTACTATTACAATTTAAAACTGGGCCTTTCAGAATTAAAAACCACAGATCTGCCCTTCCATGCTCAGTCATAAAAGGGTATTACTTTGACTTTGGAATGGTTACTCCATCTTACAACATGCTCTCTCTCTCCATTAATGGGGTCGCCCTTGTTCTCTCCTTGTGGACAGATTTCTTTAAAAAAAGAAAAAAAAACCCACACACAACTGGCAAGAGAAAAGGAGAGTGATGTGAAACAGAGAAGCCAATAGCCGCCTTTCAGACCATTGCCTTAGGCTAATGGGGCACAGCCTGGGGTGAAGCCAGCAGTTGAACGGTCTTGTTTTTGGAACTGACCTGTTCCAGGCATTTGTAGTATTCTTAAAACGTACATCGAATGTCCCTTTGATAAGAGGTAACATTAAGACATCATGTTAAAGTCTCACTTCAAATGACTGAGCCCCAGGTCCAGAACTGGGAAGTAGGGGGAAGAACGGACAAAAGGTGTGAAAGTATTTAAAAGGTACACTGATTTTAATGGGATCACTGATCAGATATACTTAATCACATTTTCATTAAAAGCCACCATTCCAATCACAGTAATGAGTTCAGCCATGGCAATTACCAGCTGTTGTCTGCTCTGTTGTCTCCACACTGTGAAACGAACTGCAGGGGTCTCAGTGCATTTCCCAGCAGGCAGCTGGCCCACATTTGCCACTACAATTACCATCTTCATTTGCAATGTCAGCAAGAAGCACAAAAAGCATCCTGCAGAGCTGGTCCTGAGAGGTAACTTTGTGCTGCCACTGTTGAACCGGTTTCTGCTGATTACTACAGGGCTGCTGTCAATCTGGCACCTTTTACCAGCATTACCACCACGTTTTAATACAGACGCCAGTTCATAATCTTGATTATTGGCCTGGAGCCATATACTTTTTTATTATTATATTAAGAGGGAAGAATGTTCTACACCAAACTTCCCATTTTATTTTGAGGGTATTAAGAAATGAAACATTAATGGAATGTGGAAAATGAACTGCATATTCAGCTGCTATTTACCAAATTGTTCCTGTTCATCTGTGGCGTAGAGGAGTGGAGGAAAGAGTCTATAACTATGCCTAGAAACATCCCATTTCTACAAATGCGTGCATGGCTGACAGCCACTAAGCACAAATGAATAAATATTTTATGTACTTTAATTTTCTCATCTATAAGCTTGATGTTCTGAGTCTCTTTGCTTTATTTTGTGACTTCATAAATGTTAAAAACATTTATCCTCTTATTCTTTCCAACAAAAAATAAGACTTTTGCCAGTCTCTGCTCCCGTTCAATTTGCTTTCATCTCTTTATTAGCATAGCAAAATAGCATATTGCCTGCAGTTTACTCCCTTCAGTAATTTCTGCATTCAAATTTTACCCTTCCTTCCTTCCATTTCTTATCACCTGTGCTCTGATCTTTGTATTATTCAGGAAGCAGGGTGTTTTACCTTTGTGTGTGTGTCACATCTGCTCACTGGACCCTGCAGTCTATTGGGATGCAGCCTGGCTTTTTCCTTGTATTTATTTCATTTTCTTTTTAACTTTTTATCATCATCTTTTCTCCAATTGCCCCTCCACCTAATTTTCTTTCTTGTCTCCCCTTGGCCTTTTGTGTCTTCTCCGTACTGTAGTGATTGCCATGTGGAAGGCTGGCGGCAGAGGCTGGCATTCCTATTTACTTAGCTTTCTCTCCCCTGCTTTGCATTTGTTCTCCTTTGAGCACACTCTTTTGCACTGTTTCAGAAAAGCTTTTTGCACACCCCGTTTGCTCTGCCAGAAGACACTGCCACTGGTATACTAGCCAGCCTAGAGATTCACAGGGACCCTCAGCTTGGCAGACCCCTGCACCAAAGCAGAATCCAATGCTCAGGGTTCAATACCTTAATCCAACATGGGCCAGTGGTGGTCAAAAGACAGCATTTCCATCCGATGACCGCCTAGCCCTCGGGTAGCCTTTGTGACAGGTTGATTGTCTCAGTGAAGTTTCTAGCGGGAAAACAGTCACATTTCAAGAGCCACCAGCAGAGCTGAGACTCTGGTTGGAATTCTCAGCCGGCAAGTCAAGGAGCAACTGGGCTAGATAGATTTCCTCCTTTATGGTCAGCATCAACCCTCCAAGTCTGAGCTTAAGCATGGTGATGGGGTGTATAAACCCTACACTGGGGTTAGGGGCAGAAGTGGTTAAGGATCATTTCTGGGCCCAGGTGGCTCTGCCCCATTGCACTGTCAGAGCCTGCTCTAGCTGGAGGAAGGGCTTAAAAGACATCCAGAGAGCTGAGAAGGGGGCAGACACCTGTCTTAGGAGGTGAAGAAGGGTACAGCAGCCAGCTGCATGGGGAGAGGGCTGTAAGTGGCAGCTACCCCTGGCCATAGAGAAGGGACCAGTCTTTCCCCAGGACTTGGGAATCCTTCACTCTAACTTCCAGTGGATCATTTGTGAGCTTTTGGTAACACTGTGGCATGGGAAAGGAAGTAGTTGGAAGTGGCCCAGGAAGACAGTACTCCACAATATTTGCTATCACTAGGGTGACCAGATGTCCCTATTTTATAGGACAGTCCCGATATTTGGGGCTTTTCCCCATACAGGTGCTTATTACCCCACCATTCCTGTCCCGATTTTTCACATATGCTATCTGAGCACCCTAGCGATCAGTGCCGTTCATAGGGCCCTGGGTCAGAGACCGGGGAGAGGCGGGGACTGGGCTCCCCTACCAAAGAGACTTTCCTGAAGAGGGTACAAGTCCCTTCCCCCCCGCCCCATGGAGATAAGGGACACTGTGAGCCTCAGTCCAGGGCACACTGCTCAGAGGGACCCTTTCTTTTGTGGGGTTGTTGGACTATATATATTCTGTTGGATTTGATTACCCTGTAAGGGGGCAAACACTATTGGTGACCTGGCCAGAGGGTTGAGTCTGTACCTACCGGAAGGGGGACTGCCACAGCATTGGAGTGATTGCTGGCAAGCAATGCCGAAGAGCTGGGGCCCAGTGACCTAACTAGACACCACCACGGGTAGGCCCAGGCCCATCTCAAGCACATTGGTAGGACTTTGGGGGGAGCTTGCACTGCCAGTAGCTATGCTGCACCCAATCTGGAGATCGACAGAATAGGTTGCTCTCCAGCACTACGTCTGCGAGGAAGGGTATTTAACAAAAGGCAAACGAATGTTTGAATGCGTCCGATCCAAACTCTCAGTTGCTTTCACAGGGGAGATTTTCCCCCAAATAAGTGCCACATCTGATCCCTGTGTCTCCTTTTTCCCTAGGCAGGGTCACTTCAAATGCCATTCTCCCAGTGCAAAACTTTGCCAGAGAAAGAGAAATGAGCCTTTTAATAACCTGATGGTCAACAAATTTGCCAGAGCTAATGAGCTGACACTGACCTGTCCATACACTGTGCTGGCATCTCCCTGCTAACTTCTCTTCGCACTGAGCAATAATTGATTTCCCGCTCTTATGACAATTCCTTAGTAATTTACAAATCTGCTGCTTACCACTTACTGCAGACCTCGATGAGCTCACGCTGCAATGGAATGGAAGCCGAACTCTTAGAGACCCCCTCAAAATACTTGTGAGTCGCATCATTCCTTACAACTTTCACCCAATCAGACAGGATGAAAGATTTCCTCCATCAAGGAATGTAGAGAAAGAATCTGAGAAACCAGTGTGTTTCTTTTCCAACTTCTAAGGTGCTCACATGCTGCATGGTGGAGTCCAGTGTAAACATTATCACTGTGATAGTACCTATGCCTGAGATGCTCGGCACTGTACAAAGACATAGCAAGAGACAGTTCCTGCCATGAATGACCTACAATCAATGGAGTGGGAGACAGAAAGTTGTAATAGTTCTGTTTTACATATGGCAAACTGAGGCCCAGAAAGATTGTTTTCTCTAAGGTCAGAGTTTGTAGCAGAACCAGGTATTGAACCCCGCACTCCTAGGTCCCAGTCCATCATGGTAGCCACAAAACAAGCCTTGTGCTGTGTACCCAGATAGACCAGTGTTATTCATAGGCAGAGTAGCAGAGAAACCCAGGCACATGGGAATTGCCATGGCAGTAAGTAGCACATGGCCCATGTGAGGGTTGAATCATCTCTGTGGAGTGGCCATTGCAAGAGACTCCAGTCTAACTCTGTATCAGTTGACTATGGGGCAAAATGTCTTCAAGTAAAGGCCTAATAACTCTGAAGTGGAAGAAGAAGAAGAGAAAGGAAAGGTGCTTGGGGATGGATGTGACTGTGATGGGAAATGGAAGAAGGCAGTCACACAGGAAGGTCTGAAGATGAGTCTTTATGCACAGGAATACCTCGTGAAGTGTATAATTGTTCAGAGGCGCTTGAAGAAGATACTAATGCCTAATGTTCACCTTAAGTAGTGTTACAATGGCTTGTCAATTTGTGACATTTATTCCTCTGTGATTTATAACAAAATCACATGGAGTGTGCCATCTGCACTTGGCTACTTTGTAAGTGACTGATTTTTAGTCAACTCATGTTCACTCTGAAAGTGAAATGTTTGTTTTCTTTACTCTCACTTGCTTTGATGAGATATTCCAGCCCATTAGCCAGACACTACTTTCAAAAAACTATATCTTCAACAAATATTTCCTGTTATTTTTTTCCTCAGTTGCCCATTGCAGATGATCACTTGGAAAATGAAAGATGTCTGCTACCCCATGAAACCTATGAAACGTCAACCTTACTCAAAGGAGAAGAAGGGAATACATTGCTTTCAAAAAGTCCTTCTCATTCCTTCCAAGCAATTAATGCTCTCAAAGAGGAATGGCAGAGCTGGGGCAGTGTCCAGAATGCTGCAGTGTTCGAGTTAACCTCATGTAGCAGAACTTTGCACACCCTTTTCACCTGAAACCTGGCTAGTTCATACACCTGAAATGGTGTATAGTGTTTTAAGGCCAGGATGCTGGCCTTAATTCCTCACCCTAGAGGAATAAATTCTCCCTGAGCCCTGAGCCACAACTATTCATTTGTTTAACATCATTTAAATCTAGCTGACATCTTCCTGCCTGTTCGTTTATCTAGGTGGTCTTTATCACCATCAGCTATTGATTGATGAAGGGAAACATCACTTCACAGTCTTAGTCCTGCAACAGACTGTGTGTGAGAGAGGGTCTAGGTGGAGAGAGATTAAAGTTGCACATGGGGGTAGTGGGTTTCCTACATGGTGTTCATTGCAGAATTGGGGCCTTACTGTGTTTCCCCAGAAAAATCCGCAGAACTGACTGCTTTGTCCTATTAATCTAAAAAGCGATGAATAGGGGTTTTGGTAGAAAACAGGGTAACCATGATAATGATTTCCAGTCATTCCACACTTCTCGTTTCACTAGCCAGCCGCAATGTAAGAGACCCATTTCAAGGGTACTGGAGGTAGCAGAGCAGCTGATATGGGAAGGAGTTTGAGGTGCTTTGCAGGATCTAAAGATGCACCAGCTTCTCTCATTGAGAGTCATTTAAGGCACTCAGGAGATGAGCTGTTTCCGATGAGGCAGCTAAGGAGAAATATTTAATTAGATGGCAGAGGACAGCTCCAAGAGGGGGGCTGGTCCTTGCAAAAGGCAGTATTAATCTGAAGAGTTAAATAAGGCCCAGGACAATCTACACTGACCACAGCCTGTCAGAGAAAATGAATGTGTCCGGAGCTAGCCAAATTCTGGCTTTCAGGGAAAGGGAATCAAGCTGGCAGATCTTTAGCTTGGTTAAGAGCGGGGTCACCACAACCACCTTGTATTTCTAAATGCTGTGTCGTTGTAGCCATGTTAGTCCCAGAATGTTAGAGACAAAGTGCGTGAGATCACATCTTTTTTTGGACCCACTTCTTCTAATGAGAGAGACAAGCTTTTGAGCTACATAGCTCCTCTTCAGGGCTGTGTAGGTGACATTCTGAGAACCTTTCCCAGAACGGAAAAAGAGCTCCATGCAGCTGGTAAGCTTGTCTGTCTCACCAACAGAAGGGGGTTCAATAAAAAGTATTACCTCACCCACCTTCTCTCGCTTGTATTTTTAAAGTGAGTTTAGTGCTGAGTTTACAACCCTGGCAACTTTCCATAGAACAGTGGAGGTGGCGGGGACGGGGGGACACCCTCCATGTAACCAGCAGCACCAGATACTGGCTCAGCTCAGCCTGCCACACCCCTGCAAAGACAGCAGTGGACTCAGTGCCTCTCCGTTCGCTTCCTGGCCTTGCTGCTGGGATTGCCATCCTGGGTACCAATTTGTGCCAATGGGGGAGGGGTTTTTTTGTGGTGTGGGAACCGCTCCCCTGAGAGCCCAGTGTGGCTGAAGTCTGCTCACTCACTTCACACACGCCAGGGAACAGCTGCCAAATAGCAACAACATTGACTCCCTGCCAGCTTGCTTCGAACCCGGGAGCTGGCGATGAAAGGCTCCAAGCCTCCTTATCTATTCCTGAGCCCTGTTCCCCCAGTCACCACCCTGGAGATTCCTCTGTCAACAAGCTGTGAGACATGTCTTTAAACTTAGCAAGCACATTAGGGGGAAAAGAAGAGGGGAGTTTTTCAGACCACTTGAGCCCATTTTGATCAATGCATTTTTCTAAAAGTTCGTCAGCGCTGAGACACTTCTTCCCATCTGATACCAGCAAACAGAATCCTAGACACCGAAGGGGCAGCAAAGACATATGCCTGAGGTTTTCAAAGCTGCCTCTTGGCATTTGGACACCTGTCCCCATTAATTTTAATGGGATTTGGAAGTTCAAAGTCTTGGTGACTTTGGAAATTTCAGCCTAAGTCTCTCGCCCTGAAGTGTGCAGGATTATCAACATACTGTACATTCCCAAGTGTTTAGAAACCACCCAAGTGATAGATCATCTATCTACACATACAAAGTACACACACAAAAAGCACATCATGGGCCTAGATGTACTGTTTGTGCTTGGTGTGTGTATGTGTGCATGTATATACATCTATAAATATAGACCATGAAAGTGTAGAGGGTGTGTGGGTGGAAAGTTGCTAAATTGTGTATTTGAATGAGATCAATGGTTCCTGCTTGGTTTTGATTACCATGGACAAGTCCTTACATGCAGAACTATTTTTAATTCAGCTCTGTCTATGTGCCCATCTGTGAGCTCGGCTGCCTCTGCTACGCTTTCAATTTGCACGGAAACAGTCAAATCCGATTACTTTGGAAAATATGCAGGGAGGTTAACATGGTGTGAAGTGACATAATGCACGTTGGTTTAGGTGCTATCCCGTGGGTGTGACTGTTTTCTGGGTGTTACAAATCCCAAAGCTGTTAAGAAAAAATAAAAATCCAAGGGTTGTTGCCATAAACCCTTGAGCTTGAAGGTACATTTGCCTTGAGAGCCATAAACATGGAACTTCCCCATAAACGAACAGGCCTCTTTAAAGCAGGGCTTGTATCCTCTATATGGCATGAGGATGAGACAAAACACAAGGGTTTTACTGAGGATCACACACCAAGTCCCCTTACACAACAACATCAATAATAATAACTCCTCCTCATGTGTATACACCAGCACTCCCCTTCTAGGGATCCCAAGCTACTGTTGTGGTTGTTTGTTGCCGTAGTATCTAGAGGCCTCAGTAGATGATCTGGGCTCAGTTGTGCTAAATACACACTGTACACCTGTGACTAGCTGGTGTGAAAAGCTACACAGAGGAAGCCATTTGCAGGACAACAACAACAAAACACAACTTTTATTGGGTCGGTCAAACTTAGGAACTATGGCACGTACTCTTCAGCGCCACCTACTGGCACGTTATCTGTTAACTCTTTACACAGCTACCGATACAGAGGCCTTGCCTCACACTCCCTGCCCCAAAGAACTTACAAGAAAAGTAAACCATTTTATAAGCCATCGGACTGGTAGCACACTGGGGAGTTGGGCACCTAATTGCTTCCAGGGCACAGCATCCCAGCCCACCAGTGCCATGTCCTGCAGCCCTCAGGGGTTCTTTCTTCAGGTCTGTCCAAGTTCACCACCACTCTGCTAGGGAGGCCTGAGGAGATCCCAGCTCAAAACAGCAATGCTGAAGGCTGTAATAACACAAATCATGGCTCAGCTCTTACTCCCCCGTGAAGACCGTATGAATTTTGCTATTACTTCAATAGGAGCAGGCCTTTGCACAAAAATGAAATGATCAAACCTTCTCTAGCCCTCATGTAACTGTGCATACCATCAAGCACACATCTCTCTGCAGCCCTGTGTGGTCTCAGTCAGGGAACGGGACAAGGCTGGGGAACGATTTCATTTCACCCAACATCACAATCTGCTAATGCAACACATTCGTTTTATTGCCCTTTTCTAGTTTGCTCCTCTAGCCTAAAACAGCATCATGTGACCCGCTACATAACTGTGGGAGATATACCATATTTCCAGGCTGGGATCCTTGCCCCTGCTCACTGTGTGGAGGAGACAGGAAGGCCAAGTGGAACGAACAAGAAGTGGATGAGTTTCACCCCTCTGCAAGCAGCCAGCACAGCTTCAGGCCTTGTGCTCTTCCTAAATTCAGAGGGTGAAATTCACCTGTGGGCCTAAATCTCCTCACTTTTCCCAAGCTGAGTAGCTCCTTACTCCAGGAAAAGGCCCACGTGGTGCCTCGCACTCTTTGGAAGGGTGACAGCATGAGGCCCTAGGTGAATCTGGACCAGTCATTTGACCTGTCCGTATCTTAGTTTCCCCATCTATGAAGCAGGAGTAACAATAGTCGCCTCAAGAGGATTCTGAGGGTCTCTTAAATAAGGCACTTAACGAGCTTTGAGATTCTCCTTTAAGCCTCCCTGTATGCGTGACATGTACTATTTGCACTTGATCACTGCAGAAATGGAGAGTCTGCAGCAATGGGAGCGGGGTATTCATTTGGTCCCAAAAATGACTTCTGCGTTTATCCAAACCTCGTAAGGTGGAGTGCAAGTGAACAACCTGCCTGAAGTCGAGCTCCTCTGCTCCAGTTATTACACCATTCAAATTTCCTCTCCAAATTAACATTTCAGACGTGTGCAAACACCACCCAATGTCCTTGACAAGGATTTTTCTCCTCAGCTCCAGTCCGAGCGCACAGATGTTTATCCTGGTTAAAGCTTTATCACTGAAGCAGAGTGTCTACGGCAAAGCACCTCCTGGGAAGAAGCTGCATTACATTTGGCATTTGATTTAACATCTGTTAGAAGATAACTGCTCTCCCTTCACCCCACACATGCTAGATCTCCAGTGGACTAGAAGGGAGAGCTCCACCTCCAATCTGCTCCAGTTACCCAAATACAGCTTCTCTGGAGCATAACAACCTGGTCTGCAATATTAGCAGACATATCAGCTTTCAGATTCCTGAGCTATTCCTAACCTATAGAGCCAGCTCTGCCATATACGTTCAAGGGGCTTGTTATACTGCCACGGGTGGGTGAAATTCAGAGGGCGAGAACTAGGTCCAATGCATTGCTCACATTCCACTTAAAACCTTAATATAGGCTTGTGTGATTGATGTCATGCCACCATACCCCTTTTTGGAAAAGGAACAGGAATTTGTCACAGCTCTCATTTCCAGGGGTATGAAAATATAATTTGGCTAGGGATTTACCTTCCGAGCTGCTGGGCTCCCGGTGTACAGAGGGGAAAGTGCCTGCGATGGAAGGTGTGCTGTGGATTAATGCAGGAGACTGGCAAATCAGAACTTGTGAGCTGTATTCCCAGACCTCCCTCTGCATTGAGTCCCTGAGGGCAGTTGTGTATCTGTGCCTGGTTCTCCGTCGGTACAAAATGGCTAACGCTCAGCTCCTTCCACAGGGAGTGGTGAGCGCTTTGAGATTCCCGGGCCAAAGAGATTCTCAGATTCTCTCGGAGTGCAGTGTATTGGGGTTAGCACATCTTTCGAATAGTCTTGAGTTCTGAAACAATGCATGCAATCGGAATGAGGAAAATATTGCCAGGTAAGATACTTGGGAGATGAGTGAAGGGCCAATGCTTCTTCTGCGCCATGGAAATGGTCAGAACTTTGAGACTCGATTCAGCCGGGATTTTATGCATGTGAGTCGTCCCTATGACATTACACACATGCTTCAAGTTAGGCACATGCTGAAGTAGCTTGCTGAACAGAGGCCCTGTTCTGGGAAAGGAAGTTGGCGCTGATCATTTCCCAGCTTCGCCCATTGTTTTCACAGAGTAAAATCTGTTCTCTGGCTCCAGTTCTGAACTGAACACTGTTACAAGGCCAAAGAGAAATGCTAAGGGGCGAAAAATGAACAAGACCAAGAGCCCTGACCAGTGCTGAATCAAAGACTTCAGCTAGGATTGAGTGTCACCCTGACCTGAGAAGGAACTGTAAGATCACAGTGTAGCAGGGGCTGGAAGGAGTGAGATTAATTGCACCATTTGCCAGCCTTGTTAAAATCTTTGTCATTCACATGGCCTGGCTCCGTGACCTTTTTTTATCTCATTCCCACATTTCTCAGAAGAATAAATCTGAACTCAATAGAACTCAGAATTCAAATGTCTCCTCCAGGCTGTGAGTCATAGAAGGAGGCTCTGGCTGACTTGACCTTTCCTGGATCATGCATTTAGATGATGGGCCCATTGGTCCACTTGGCCTTCCCTCATTCATTACTGGGTGGTACCTTGCCTCATTACCCTGCTGGAAAGAGAGGGCAGGGCCCACCAATACAAATGCAGGATATTAAAATGTTGGCGATGTAGGGACCCGTATAGCATTTTACTGGCTGTGTTAATGTGCTGTTATTTTCTGCTGGTCTCCAGAAGCTGCCTGAATTTTAACGCTTTGACTAAAAGTGTTTGAGGAACGGTGGGAGAGACAGAAAAGGGATCCAATCAAGATGCAATCTGCAGGCTGTAAGATGCCAGTGCAAGCCTAGTTGAACAAGGGAGAAGACATGCATTTAAATACAAAGGGCAAATTCTCACTCAGTCACAACCTGTGTAATCCCATCTGAATGCAAAGCAAATGAAAGAAACCCAATAGGAGGAAAGGTCCTTGGTCACTCAACTAGGAGCCAGGAGACCGGCGTTTTATCCCTGGCTTTGCTGGTGACCTAGGGCAAGTCAGTCAGTGCACCTTTGTTTCCCTCTTCAGGGCAGGAACTGTGTCTTATTACCGGTCTGCAGAGCCCAGTCCAACGGGGCCCTGATCTCAGCAGGCCCTCTAGCTGCTACCATCATAGAAGTAATAATGAAAAGGATTCAGCACTACTTGGTCCCAAGTTAACCAGAGCTTACCTCCAGCTCAGCTTATCCCTCCGCTCTCCCAGTTGCTCAGGGGAGGCAGGGTGGGCCTGATTGAAACCTACTGAAGCACTCCCATTCCTCTCAATGGGGGCACTCTGGGAGAGGCCCTATAAGACTGGCTGGTTCACACAGCAGGGGCCAGTTAGGATCCTCCCCCAGGCTCAGAGGCCTGGGCTGAGCTCCAAGCCCAGGGAGTTCTCTTGACTCTTTCCCTCCCCTCCCCTCCTCCTGATGGCTTGATATTGAACAAGTGCTATAAGTGCTGTTCCTGGCCCGCTGCGATGGGCTGTGTTTATCCTCCTGAGCCAAGCCGCCGGCTCTCTCAAGTCAAAGGTCAGTTAGAAATGGCCATGTGGGATGGTAACATTCTTCGACACTTCTGTTTTTATTGTCCTGAGACATAAGAACATCATACAATGAGAGCAAGTCAATAGGATCCAGTGACAATAGAGAGTCCAGTGACTCCTTCCTTCCGATGCTCCCTTTCCTGGTGTGCTCTTCAACGGCCCAGCCCTGCAAGGTACTAAGTGCCCCCCAGCTGCAGTCATGGCTGAGGGTGCACAGGGTCAGGCCCAGAAGTACAGTAATGCAACACTATGCACTAGGATGGGACTCTGGCCTCACGCTGTCTGCCAATAATTGAGGCTTTTGACAGTCCCATCACAACTAATTGTCAAGTACATGTCTGTCTGTCACAGGTACTTACAGGGCCCTGTTGCCAGAGTATCTGAGCAGCTCACACCCTTTAATGTATTTTTCCTCGCAATCCCCATGGGGCAGGGCCGTACTGTTATTCCCGTTTAACAGATGGGGACTCTGTGGCACAGAGCGACTAAGTGACTGGCCCACGTTCACACACGATGCCTGTGGCAGAGCAAGAATCAAACCTGGGTTTCCGATGATCCCAGCTAGCACTCTAACCACTAGGCCATGCTTCCTACACGGAGTCCAGGGAGCGAGTTGCAGGTTCTTACATAGCAAGTTTGACTGCACAACATAATGCCAAAGAGAGATTTTGCCAAACGCTGCATGGTCAGCTCCTAATGGGCTCCTGAAAGAGCTGACACTGGGCACTGATTGTTTTTACCTTTGGGGGCACCAAACAGACATTCCAGCTCTCTGCCAGGCCTGACCCATTCGTTTCACAGTGGGAAGGCCAGGGTTAACAGAGGCCAATTGGTTAATCACTGACCTGACACATGAGCCTGAGAAGGGTCTGCCAGGACTGGAGTGCCAGGGGTGGCTATGTTTAAGTGGCCAAGTGATTCCTCTCTGTACATAGGGTCAAATCCTGCTGTCAATTGACTTTAATGGGAGCTTTGCTTGACCATGCAGCCAATCAATAGGAGTGAGGCATCCGAATACCATCAGTTATAAAGTGCTCTGAGAACCTCCAGGGTAAATGACATTGTATAAATAGATAATTGTTGATTGCTAACATATTGTTCTGTGCAGCTTGACGTGGCAACAAGCAGAATCTCCTCCGTAAACGAAAGTGGAAAAATGGGTCCTTACAGGCTGTGTATCTCGCCTGATAACTAGATGAGCTGGGGAAGACTCAGCTCTTCAGTGTAGGACCAGTGTCTTCCTGTGTGTTGGGCAGTGCCTTGCAGGATGAGTCTGTGGGTGTCACTGTAATAATAACAACAATTTTTCTCCCTCTGAACTGGACCCTGCTTTGTGTCCAATTAATTACCTACCTGATTCTTGTAATTGGCAGCAGATGACCTGCTTATCTGAGATGGCAATGAGTCCCTCCTCTCCTTTCACGCACAGGTTGCTACAGTGTTCATTCAGTATGTCAACAAACGACAGCAGGTTATTTAGATTGCAGGTTATTTAGATGTCATTAGTTTGACAGCTACTGCTGTCAAACACAGACCCTTTGGAAAGGAATTCTGTTTCTAATAAGATAATACCCCTCTTTCCCTGGTGCACTGATGTCAGCCACTATTACCCCTGACATCATGACAAAGCTCAGGTCAGTCTTCAGGTTCTGAGAATCAAAGCCAGGACATGCAGGGTATGCTCCTGAATCTCCCTACCCAGAGCTCCTATTGATGTCACTGGGAGTTCTGTGGGTAGAATAGCTGGAAGAATGGGGTCTGAATTGGTACGGTAGGAAAATCTGCCCTCCCACTATGTACCTCTAACATACCAGTGAAAGCCCAGTGAAATATTAACAGCAGAGTCAGGGTCTAATAAAACAAAAAGCAATTGTGTAAATACCATAAACTTGATAGACAAATGGCACTTACTCCCCACAGTTTCTATCTGGAAGATTCATTTTAAAGTTGAAATCAAATAAATCTTCCAGGCTGAAATCTCTCTTAAAAAACAACCCAAAAACTTGAGAACAAAGGGTGGGGGAAAAAATCCATCTCTACAAAGAAGTGAAGTAAAGAAGCTTCCACATCTGAAAAGGAAAGGAAATGCCAGCTAAAGAACTCCATTGTTTAGGCAGGGGACAAGAACAGCTGTCTTGAAAGCCCTTTTCAGTGGCTGTGCATAAGAGTATTTTTCTCCACTGAACCTTTGCTCCACTTTGGAAAAATTTAAAATCTTTGTAACTCAGAGAAAAAAGGCCCTTCTTGGAGAAGGCTTTTGTTAACACAGCCCATGCAAGGAGCATGTTTTAGTGCCAGTTCCAGAAACGGTTTTAATGTCATGGTCAGCTTCTCCACGGAGTCTTCCTTCTGTTTAGCACTGGATATATTGTTTCATTATGTATAGGTTTTCCATGCATGTACAGAGGCATGTTCTCCATTCAAGCAGTACATTTATTCCAGAAGCTCATACTGATTTGTGTTCATTCTCTTTGCATTACTCAGTGGGTGAACAACTAGGTCTCAAAGAAATAGCATAGTCACTTTCACCTTCAATAGATTAACTCATGTGAATTTAGAACGGAAGTAAATCTGCAGATTAGATTACACTGCAACGTGGATTTATGCAGTACAGAAATTAATGTAAAGCTCTTTGGAAAGTAATCAGAACAATGTGAAAGTATGGCAGTGAACATTGGCTATTGGCGGTGTAGGCAAATGGAGCAGCCCTGATAGCTTAAGTCCAGTCAACCTTGTTTTTATAAAGAGTGCAGATATTGGGTAGAATACTGGAGTTGTCGCCTGCTCTTATGAATAAGTGCTCTGGGGTCATTTTTCTGTGAAAGTATGAGCCAAACCAGTACTGTTCGTCTGTGCTGGGTGGACTAGATCAGTGGTTCTCAAAACTAGGACCACTGCTTGTTCAGGGAAAGCCCCTGGTGGGCCAGGACAGTTTGTTTACCTGCCGCATCCGCAGGTTCAGCCAATCGCGGCTCCCACTGGCCTCGGTTTGCCGCTCCAGGCCAATGGGGGCTGTGGGAAGCGGCAGGGGCCAAGGAACGTGCTGGCCACCCTTCCCGCAGCTCCCATTGGCCTGGAGCAGCGAACCGCGGCCAGTGGGAACTGCGATCGGCCGAACCTGCGGATGTGGCAGGTAAACAAACTGGCCCGGCCCGCCAGGGACTTTCCCTGAGCAAATGGCAGCCCTAGTTTGAGAACCACCGGACTACATGACGTACTAGGTGGTTTCCATCCTTAGTTGTTTTTGTATCATTTTATATACTGGTTTATTTAAAAAAAAACTGAGAAAACCTATTGTAGGTTAATGAATGCAGGCTGTTTTCACTCAGTTCCTGCCAGACAACCCATTGCCACCTAATTCCCATTGAAAGGGGTATGGAAACAATGGACAGTCTACCTTGATTACATGCTGCTTTGTTTGGTATTGCAGTTAACAGGGAGGTAAATAGATAACACATAGCAGTGAAAGAGTTAAATGGATCCCTCCCTCTTGTTGCAAAGGATATGTTTTTGTTCCTGTGAAAAGGTTGAGGACAGGGAGAGACATCTTCAAAGTCTCACCGTAAGCCACTGAAGCAGAATTTTAAAAGAAAGTAAAACCGAAATATGAAAGTGAATAGAACAAACAAGTATAAATTTTAAAGGATGAAAGTGAAAAAGGAAAGTTAACTGAAACAAAAAGGTTTCAGAGTAGCAGCCGTGTTAGTCTGTATTCACAAAAAGAAAAGGAGTACTTGTGGCACCTTAGAGACTAACCAATTTATTTGAGCATAAGCTTTAGACTGAATGCATCCGATGAAGTGAGCTGTAGCTCACGAAAGCTTATGCTCAAATAAATTGGTTAGTCTCTAAGGTGCCACAAGTCCTCCTTCTCTTGAAACAAAAAGGGAACCCAAGCATTTCCCAGAGCTGAGGTATAATGATCAAAGAGCACACAAACCAGAGCATCATGCAGAACTCACAGAATTCTGTAAAGAGTACACCACCATTGCTGTTTTCTGCATAGTAGGTGGAGTCTGTCCCTGGCGGGGCTTGAAGCTGGGGACTATCAATCCAAAAGCAGAACTACAGCCCCTTGAATGAAAAACGAGCCTCCAACGGTTTTCAGTGTTGGCTGTAAGTTCTCAGTCCCGTAGCCATATTGGGATCAGACAACTATAATTTCATATTCAGCATCAGATTAAGTGTGAGCATCACCGTCTCAGCCCAGTAGAGTCTCAGAGGTCCCTTTCTGGCATTACTTGGAATTTAATCGCAGCTGTGACAGCAGTAGCCATTGCTGGGGCTGGTAAAGCAGAACTTAACCTGAGCTCTACCTTGTCATAAATACAAGCCCCGGTAAATTCTTCATCCTGCACCGCACACAGCACTCCCTTGGGGGCTCCAGCACCGAATGCTTTTATATGACAAAGGAACCCCGCCACCTCCTTTTACCAAAAAAAAGGTCTATGGGCTCAGCATTGAAATGGGGACACGTGTCCTCCACTTGAGTGCCCAGGTAAGCAACTTAATGCTCAGATGCTGGTCTTGACTGCCGATGTGTTGTGTGAGCACCCGAAGGCAGAAATAGGTGCCCTAACCCCAGTTTCAATAGGGAGACCCCCATTTCCACTGATTTCGCAGTTCCTGGATAGGATGAGGCTCAATTGCTGTGGAGGCTTCTTTTGCTAAGGGATAACAGTAAAATAAATGACCAGGATTTCAATGCCCATGGATGTATCCACAGCAGCTCCTCACTTACAGTAACATCTCTTTATGTCTTTTATCTAATCAGTTCCAAGAAGTGTCTCATTTCTGCTACATTAGAGATAAATTCAGAAGAAACGATCAAAGACCTTATGCACTCTGAGAACCCAGGAAAATTCCTGGTCAAGGCTCCTGCCACCAGCGGAGACAGTCAGCAGTAATTGTGCTGATCATCATAAATATATTTTTAAGTTTGATTTTTGGTAAATGACTGCAGTGGGTCCCTTTTGAAACAGTTTTTTAATGGCACTTTCTTCATAAAATAACTGTTATGGGAAAGAGCTGGCATAGGTGAGTATGAATGAGTTATAGGCCTTTTCATTGGTTGGGATGTATTTATCATTAGATAAATAACCACAAGCCACTGGCATTTGAGAGGGGAATTGTTGGAGTTGGAGTTTTAGTCCCATTCCTGCATCTCAAAGTCACCACTACAAATGGCCCGTGGAGAAAGGTGAAGGACTAAATGGGCTGTGTCAACTGAGCACCTCAGAATGTCCCCGTTAGAGCAAAATCAACTAAGGAATCCCTGGGAAAAATGTACAATGCCACAACTTGTGTTGTGTCTGTTAGTTGAATGACTAGAGGACTCCAGTCTGCATCTTTCACCTCTCTATTCCTGCTAAATAAAACAAATAAAGCCACACAGTTCTGGTGGCAACCCAGAAATACACTGCAACCCTATCAGATGACACAGGAGGAGATTTCTCAGTTTGGTTTGTTAGTAGAAGAAGAAAGGGCTACGGTACAGAGCTAGAAAAAAAACGCCCAGCATAGAAACACTGTGCCAACACCCATCATGTCAATGTGCACAGCTGTGATATTTGTCTCAAGACAAGGGATAAACTCCAAAGAGGCAGCAGAACTGTGCACAACATGGTGAATTTTGATGTTAAATTAGTTCATAGAAAACCAACAAAAAAACCAAAACAAAAAAAATTAGCTATGAATTAACCAAGCACCAAAGGCTTAGCTGCCTCTGTGCTTGAAAAAGAATACGTCTGAGTCATAGTCCTCAGATTAAATACAGAGGCAGCCAAATGGCTCAGAGAAAAAACAAACATACGCACGTAAGGAGAATAAAGCTTCCTATTCCCACATAGTGGGAAGAAAATCCACTGCACACAGTGACTTGAATGGACATCGTCCAACAAACATTCTGTTCACAGAGGTCAGTCACAGCCCAGAGGAAAGGCAACAAGGGGTAGAAACAATGATGGGGAATGTCGAAACATACATTCACGAGAGCCACTGATGTGCTGCCAGTCTTATGAAAAGGTAGGAAGGCCAGTGCTCTGGTGAAGGGGCCAGAGAGGGGCTCAGAAATTTGGGTCCAGTTCCCAACTCTGCCTGTCTAAGTAACAGCAGCTGCCTCATGAACCACAGAACTGCCCAAAATCACCATGCTGCTGCCGTCCTTCTCGTGGCACGGCCCCGATGCCAGGGCTTGTAAAGGCATCGTCAGAGGGTAGGATTACTGGCGGTCCTCCACGGTGACTGCCTGAGGGGCTCCTCCTCCCCTGGCTGGATATGGCTTGTTTGTGCCCCTGTATTCTGCTCTGGCCCTTTTCCCTGGCATGATGGGGCTGGAGCTAGGGTGACCTGGTCTCTGGGTACTCCCTGAGTGTAAAGTCCACCTGCCCTGCAAAGGGCAAGCACACGCCCATGAACCTCTTAAGACCTCAAGACTTAAGAGGGACTTAAATTGGGCACGTGCCTTATGCTGGCCCTCTGCTACTTGAGCAAGGGTTGATCTTCAGCATAGGCATGTGTTTGTCAGTACTACCAGACTAGTTCGCCCTGAGGGCGCCCAAGGAAGAACCTTTCCATTTCCATTCATCGAGCGGATGCCACATGCGGTCTTCCTAATGAAAGAATCATTTGTATAAATCACTCTTTTAGTAGCATGCATCTCTGAAGGGCTTAAACACTGTGCTTGTTATATTTTCTCATTTTTCCAAGAGAGAAATCATCAGTGAAGCTAAATGATTGGGGTATGAGACAAACGCCTTTTCTTTAAATATTTTACAACCATTAACCTCTCTGTGTTTTGTCATTTTCCAGGTAATTGAAATGCCTATGCAGAAGCTGAATTTTTCTAAAATCAATTATTAACTTACAGCAGAAAGGCATGGCTTCAGGCATCTTTATGATATGTTGTGGCTACCTTAACCTGCCTCAATCTTGTTTATTCTTAAAAAAGATAAAAGCTAGCTAATTAGAGATAAAGTACTTGGTTTTTCCAGATTGTTTGGCTGATCTTATTGGCTGCACTTTGAAATTCTTATGCAATACTTTTATTATAAATTACATTACAGTGGTTTAAATAATAATATTTGTAAAATGAGCCGTTACAATTATTTTGATGAATCACATTTTGCAATTCAGACCAAAATTGGCAGCTTATTGAGGGAGCACATGAATATCAGCACAAGTTTTGCAGGCACAGAATTTAGGTGTGGCTGAGAAATCTCACTTCTTAATAATAAGGAAAATTGGATACATGATCATTTCCCCCCGCCTCCCTTCATGGAGTAGTGATTTGCTACCAGTTGTAGGAATTGATTCAAAAAAAGTGAAGCAGACTCATTTTAGCCCTCTGGGGAAAGGAGTTAGAACATAAGAAATGGCTATACTGGGTCAGACCAATGCTCCATCGCGCCCACTATCCTGTCTTCCAACAGTGGCCAATGCCAGGTGCCCCAGAGGGGATGAACAGAACAGGGAATTATCAAGTGATCCATACCGTCACCCATTCCCAGCTTCTGACAAACAGAGGCTAGGGACATCATCCCTGGCCCATCCTGGCTAATAGCCATTGATGGACCTATCCTCCATGAATTTATCTAGTCCTTTTTTGAACCCTGTTATAGTCTTGGACTTCACAACATCCTCTGGCAAAGAGTTCCATCAGTTGACTGTGTGTTGTGGGAAGAAATACTTCCTTTTATTTGTTTTAAACCTGCTGCCTATTAATTTCATTTGGTGACCTCTAGTTTGTGTGTTATGAGAAGGAGTAAACAACACTTCCTTATTTACTTTCTCCACACCAGCCATGATTTTATAGACCTCTATCATAACCCCCCCTTAGTTGTCTTTTCCAAGCTGAAAAGTCCGTCTTATTAATCTCTCCTCATATGGAAGCTGTTCCATACTCCTAATCATTTTTGTTGCCCTTTTCTGAACATTTTCCAATATATCTTTTTTGAGATGGGGCAACCACATCTGCCTACAGTATTCAAGATGTGGTTGATTCATGGATGTCTGTAGAAGCAACATGATATTTTCTGTCTTATTATCTATCCCTTTCTTAATGATTCCCAACATTCTGTTCACTTTTTTGACTGCCCCTGCACATTGAGTGGCTGTTTTCAGAGAACTATCCACAGTGACTCCAAGATCTTTCTTGAGTGGTAACAGCGAATTTAGACCCCATCGTTTTATATGTATAGTTGGGATTATGTTTTCTAATGTGCATTACTCTGCATTTATCAATATTGAATTTCATCTGCCATTTTGTTGCCCAGTCACCCAGTTTTGAGAGATCCTTTTGTAGCTCTTCGCAGTCTGCTTGGGACTTATCTTGAGTGGTTTTGTATCCTCTGCAAATTTTGCCACCTCACTGTTTACCCCTTTTTTCCAGATCATTTATGAATATGTTGAATAGGACTGGTCCCAGTACAGACCCCTGAGGGCCACCACTATTTGCCTCTCTCCATTCTGAAAACTGGCCATTTATTCCTACCCTTTGTTTCCTATCTTATAATTAGTTACCAGTCCATGAGAGGATCTTCCCTCTTATCCCATGACAGTTTATCTTTTTTTTTTTAAAGCACGTAGAAATGTACAAATACCAGTCCACTGACAGAGTGACAAACTGGGAGAATACATGAAAAGCAAAACTAGTACTTAATTCAGAGTTACCACAAATTTACATTGGTGTGAATGAGATCAGATTCTATTTGTCAAAAAAAAAAAAGTCATAAATGAATAATCATATCATATAAATGTCAGGCTGGAAGGGACTTCAAGAGGTCACCTAGTCCATCCTCCTGCACTGAGGCAGGACCAAGTAAATCTATACCATCCCTGACAGGTGTTTGTCGAACCTGTTCTTAAAAGCCCTCAGTAAAGGGGATTCCACAACCTGTCTTGGTAACCTATTCCAGTCCTGAACTATCATTAGATTTGGAAAGCTTTTCATAATATCTAGCTGAAATAATAGCAATAATATGACTCTCCCATAGCTCTTACAAAGTTATAGACAGTAAAGGAGGAAAAACAGAAGGCATGTCATTTTGCTTTGTGCCACTTTTTTGATGTCTCTCATGTGGGGGAGATGCTAGGCATAAAGGTGCTAAAAAGGGAGTCACATATGTTTAAAGGAGGAGGGTGCCTTTCGTATCTTGCAGGGTTGCCAATGCTCACAATTTTATTATGCATCTCACAGTGCTTGGTGTGTTTAGCACCTCAGATCCTGGAGTTATGTGGGATTATGTGAAAAATCTCAGGTTTAAAAAAAAAAGCCACCATGTTTCTACTCCTCATGGTCATGGAGGAAACTTTGAAAACGTGAACCCTAAAGGCTCCAAACAAATAAAGAGAAGCCAAAATGCATTAATTTTTAAAATCTGCTAATGTGGAACCCAATCATGATCTAGGGGAGAGGGGAGCTGACTTGTGAATTTTGAAAGGTTGGGAGTGGCAATACTGTCCTAATTATAGTATTTTTTTATTATTTACATAATCCTTGAAAGACAGATGGGATCTCTTCAGGATTGCACAAAAAAAGCCCCTGCCATAAAGAGTTTACAGTTTAAGATTTAAACGTGATGCAACAAGTATTGGGAACAAACAACAGGGTGGAGATTGAATGCGGGAGAGGATGAGGGTTGCAGTGTAAGGTAATGCAATTCCACAGGACTGTCTTGTGAACAGCTTCATAGTTCAACTCAATATGGCCCCGATCCCGCATCAAGCTTGGCAAGCACACAACCCCTGCACATGTGCAAAGTCTCATTGATTCCACATCAGCAAAGGGTCCAGGCTAGCAGATTCCGGCAGGCGGGCGCAAATGTAGGCACCATGCATTTCAATCACTTTACATTTTAAAAGATCATGATTTATTAAGCTGAAAGTAATTTGAGGGATGGGGGTGATGGAAAACTGAAAGATCCTTTCACCTGGTATCCTTAAGAACTGGAGAGCCCAGCCATTTGTTACCAGTTACAGTGGCCATAGAACTTTCCAGTTGTCTCCTATGTGCAAGTGGTGGGTAGTTTCAAACTTGCACATCTCTTATTTTTCCAAGAACAAAACATTCCCAAGTGTACTTCTCTCTCATCACTTGAGCAATTAGATCTTGATTTTCATGCTTTGCTGGTACAGCAGAGACATAAGGGGATCAGATTTTTCAGACTATTTCAAACAATTGCAGCAATTTTGCCTGGCTGGAAACTTGTCCAAACAGGTTTTATTTTCTCTCCTGTAAAAAAATAAAAATAAAAAAAATAAATAAAAACCACACACCACACCCTCACCTGAACAACAACAACCTCAGGCCCCGGAGATTTATTGTCACCTTTAGATAAATTAAAATCACAAAAATTCAGGTGAGATTAGCAAAATGAGTAGCATTTAAAATTCAGTGGATTTGGGTTACACATTTCAAGCTGGAGTCATTAAAGTTATTCAAGCTGGAGTTACTAAAGCTATATGTATACTGTATAGGCACCTGAATAAGTAGGTAGATTTCAGGGATGCTGAAAATTGATTGAGCTGAAATGTATAATTTAAGATTGTTTTACAAAGTTGAGCTAGATGTTAAAAGCCTTGCTGAGCCAAAGGGAGTGAAAAGAGCCTTTGTGACCTATATATGTTTTCAGCAGGATGGTTGACAGAAACGAGCAGAAAACAGAGTGAAATGCATTGAAAACTGAGTTAGTTTTAGTCTGGAAAATGACAGTGCAATGACCTCTGAAGACACTCATTAAGTCACAAGTTGATGTAACGTTAGACTAAAAAAATCCTTGAAATGGGAAGGAAAGTCTGTTTGAAGCATCATAAATGGTCTTGACTGGACAAGTTGACATCAGGATATCTTATCTCATCTGACGGAACAAGACCTTGGCCTGTGTATTCCAGGCGAATTATCCAGTAACTCCAGTGAGCATACCAAGCCATGAGAGCATCAGTAACTTCAAGTATTTTGCCATTATTAGCTGTCTAACTGAAATCAGGTACATTTAAGGCACTTCTCATGAAATCTTGCACCAGTACTAAATTTGCTCATTATAAATTTTTTTTTTTTAAGTAACTCAGTGTGGAGATCAAGGAAGAAGGAGGCACGCCTCGGGGCCCTATTTCACCCCAGGGTGTTCGCTACTTCCCACGACCCAACACAGATGTAATGAGGTTAAGTAAGAACTATTAATTATTCCTCAAGAAAAGCTTTTAATGATTTTAGACTATAACAGCAGCGTAAACAAAACAAGAAAAGAAAAACCAAAGACCAGCACTGAATAAGAATGAATACAAAAGGCAGATTATACTGAAGACAACCACAAGTACAAGTAATATCGTGGACCTTTTGTGAGTTCCTGAACAGGGACTCTACATATGCTGGTCCTGGCAGGTTATAATAAAAGCCTCGAAGACAAGCATAGGTCAAACTATTGTTCACCAGCCCTATATTCCTCGTGTTTTTAAAGGCAACATAAAGCTGATGAATGACCGCGCTACATGCATTTGCTAGGACTATGTAAAAGACAAGCAATAACACATGGAAAGCTATTATGCATCAGCCATCTACTACTGATTTTATACTATGGTATCCATACGACTATGATCAATTTGGCTCAAGAGACCAGACTTTTTTACTCCATAGACTTACCCTGCATTCGTCCAAAAAAATATGTTACCCTTCAGTTGGCCATTTTCCACACTGGCCAGGTACAGACAGTCGAGAAGTGCACATCCCTTCGGTTCAGGGGTCGTGGGTCAGGTACGACCAACGACATGCACACCCTCTCGTGCCTTCGCCTTTTTATCTGGTCTGACAGCCCTGTTTTAGAACAGACCAGCCAATCAGGGTAGATCACATCGTATGTGGTTGCCCTCATTGTATAACTGATGCATAATTAATTTTTATGCCTGTTTATTTTCTGTAGCCAATCAGATTTTGAATGTGGGTAATTTTGGATTGATAAGTACATAGGAATCTGCATAAATCGCTATCTGGTCGCCTCGTTTCCTGACCACAAGTCACAAGCTTTATTTTTGCAAGGCTTGCATTTTGCAGAATACGGAAGTTTGAGGCCTAACGTTTGCAATACTTCTATTTTGTTCAAGCTTGACATGATAGTTCAATATATTCACACTCCGATTTGAAAATAAAATTTCTGTGGTTTTAGAGTGCAGTCAAAGCAAAGCAAGGCAGATTCCCCTTTGACTGTGTACTCTGCCCTGATGAATTCATTCCCCCTCCCCACTTTCTTTCCCCTACTTTTAAATGTTCTAGATATAAATGCAGAAGCAGTGCACTGGTCCAGAAGCAGCAAGGAAGCAAAAATATCTTACAAAGAATAGAAAAGTAAAATATATACCTCACCCTTTAATGAATAATATAATTGTAACACTATACTGAAAGGAAACAGGGGTAAACACATCTAAAATTAAAATATATATATAAAGGCAAAACAGTGCTTGACAAAAGCCAGCCTTCTCAAAGGAAGCCATCACTACTTTGCTCAGCAAGTCTACACTACAAAAACCTGCACCCATTTGGCAATACAAATGGCCTTATTCAGAGCAGGGAATTAAGGCAATAACAGTGCTCTAGAAAGGAATAGGAATTTAATTTAAAGCCCAACTAAACAAAGCTTCCAAGTAGGACTGTAAAGGTTTGGACTCACCCCTGTGGCGCCTCCTGCTGGTAGCCATCAGGAATTAGCTCATCCAGCTACCGGAGCACCGTCTGCAGGCCAGTGATCCGCCTTACTGCCGGCCCCCCCGTGTCCCTTCCAGGACCTAGTATTCCTTTCTCTGGAGTGCTGCCCCCCTGGCAGTAACCCCACACTCTCAGGTTCTGGGTCTCCCCACCCAGGGGAACCCCCACCCTCTAACCCCACCTCACCTCAGTCTGGGCTACTGCCAGTCCCCACTTAGCCCCTTATATTAGGGGCAAACTGCAGTCTATACACCACTCATCACAGGCAAGGGCATTTTGGACCTGCTGCCTCCGCCTACCCGTGGGCTGCCCCTCTGCAACCCTGCACCTATTTGGCCTGTAGTCAGGCCTGCAGCCTGAGGCTTTCCAAGCCGGAGCTCCCAGCTCCTCTCGCCCTTCCCCAGCCCTGCTCCAATCTAGGTATCCTGTTTGGCACCTTGCAGCTGATTGAGCTGGCCACAGCCGTGGCTGCTCCCTTAATCAGCCTGGGCTTTTCCCACAGCCCTAGCCCTCTCCCAGGGCTGGCCTCAGCCCTGTCAGGGCCGGAGCACCGCTACAAGGACATATAACATTTTCATTAAATATGCCACCTTTTTTCCCTCTCCAGGGGAATGCGATTTTTTTATTCTGTTTCATTTTGTTACTCATATTTTGATTAGTTTATGGTGGCCAATTTCTTATAAATTGGTAGGTATTGACTGGGAACTTTCGACTCAAAATAGAGTTTTGAATTATTCTTTTATTATTCATACACTGATTAGCTCCTTGCTATGTTCAGAAAACACAGAGCAGCCCTACTTTCTACCAGCGCCACACAACCTGCAGATCCTCATATAAGCCTTTGACCCTGGTGAGCACCCTCGTGTCTGAACAGTCCTATTGATTCGCCATGAGAGTAAGTTAACCAGAGACCATGGCTGGAGACCATGACTTTATTTTTCATAACTTTTTTATTCTCTATTTTTTGTTAAAGGCACAAGAGCAAATAATCCCAATGCATAGGAAAGAAAGGAAGTATGGTAAGAGACCTCCCTGGCTAAATCAACAGCGCTGCATCAATCACAGCATTCCCCATCTAGCTGTAAGTATAGACATGGCCCAAGGCACAAGACATAATTCTTCCTTTCTATTCAGCACTGATAAGGCCTCAGCTTGAGTACTGTGTCCAGTTCTGCACACCCCTCTTCGGAAAAGATGTGAACAAACTGGAAAAAGTCCAGAGGAGAGCAACAAAATGATTAAAAGTCTAGAAACTATGACCTATGAGGAAAGATTGAAAAAACTGTGTTTGTTTAGTCTGGAGAAGAGAAGACTGAGTAGGGACATGATAGCAGTCTTCAAGTATTCAAGTATGTAAAGGGCTATTATAAAGAGGACGGTGATACATTGTTCTCCTTAACCACTGAGGACAGGACAAAAAATAATGGGCTTAAATTGCAGGTTAGACATTAGGAAAAATTTTCTCAGCGTAAGGATAGTTAAGTATTGTCTATGCAAATTCAGGGCCCTGGAAAGTCTGGCTGCATCCTCTGTGATGGATGATTTCTGTTGCTGAGAAAAGTCTTGGTTTTCTGCTGGGAAGTCACCTTCCAGCTGCTAACTAATGAAAGTCTATTTACCTTCCAAAATGTATCAGTGTTGCTAATGGTTTCTTAGTATTGCCTTTGCAAAGATCACAGTTCTCCTCTGCTTTTTAGTATGTTTACTTTTGTAAATGGTGTCTTGTCACTGTCTTTCTTCAGGTCTAATGGAAAGGGATTCTTACCTAGCTAATATTTGTCAACGTCGCAGGCTCCTTGGGAAGCTTAGCTAGGATCTTAGTAGTTAGCAATGGAAAAGGCCAACTGGTGGGCCCTGATCCTGTACCATTAAAGTTAATGAGAGCTTTGTTACTGACTTCAATGGGCATAGGATCAAGCCGTACCTACTGAACTCCCACTGACAGTCATACCCAGACAGCCTGCAAGGCTGTGGTCCAGTGTTTCTAACATGAAAGATGTATCCAGAGCAGCTTCCGGGTTCTGAGCAGAAAGGCTCCATCCTGAACAGACACTGAATGATCCCAGAGCCCGTCTTTTCCCAGTGAGATGATTAGTCGGGTTAATTCCTCTGCACATTGAGTCATTACTGCCTCAATTGTGCCGGTCACCCCCAAGGGTGACATGAAGAGTACTAACCCGCTACAGAGGAAGGTGCCTCCGTCACAGCCTCGAGGGTCGCTCCCCTTGACGTGGGCCCTTTGAAGGTGGGTTTGTGGGAAAGAATAAAATGAAACACAAGGGGACGTTGCTTTGGTCAGCAGTGACCTTTCAGATTGAATCAGTTTTTTCTGCTTCAGTACAAGGAGGAACCACCATTGATGCTGAAGACACTCACAAGAGAAATGAAAGTAGAAGCATATGCCCCTCAACAAAACTAGGGCCATATAATCCAGGGATTTTGAACATGTTCTACAACTGTTTCTTCTCAAGGGCAGGGGAGCTGTCCATCCCTGCTCAGATGGCAACCTTTGATTCTTTTCATGTTTTTTCTTCTGCGCCTTTTATTTTCCTTATTTTACATCTCTTTTCATTTATTTTTTCTTCTGGAACTTTCTGTATTTTAAAAAAACAAGCATGTTGGTTCAGTTGGAAAGCCCCATTCCACCTCACCTGCTAGTCCCTGACTAGAACATCTTAGGTACCCTCATTGATTAAACTCTGGGTTACACAATACAGACGCCAGTCTCCAGTAAAGGATGTGTACGCCTGTGACACAAATACAGCTTCTGATGCCTGCAGAGTTTCAGGAGGAGCATGGCATCATAACAGAAGGGAAGAAAGAGTCTTGATTGCTTTAGTATTGTTTTTTTTAAAACCACAAATTGTCATATCTTACATGGACATGACAGCAAAAAGTGCCCATGAGCTGCACTTAATTTGTATCAAGGCACAATACACATATAATTCAGTTTATACAATAGGAATCACCAAAGACATCTGGCTGACAAACAGGAGCCATTTTTCCCTGGGATAGGTTATGATGCTGATAGATGGACTGTGTGGGCTTGAGAATAAGGTGCATTGTCACAGCACTGTTCATATAGGAAATCCACAGCACTTTATAAATCTGTGGTAAATAGGTGGTATGGAGAGATTGCTCTATCAACCACTGGCAGGATTGCAGCACAAAGCCTAATGGTTAGAGGTGCCCAACTTGGGACCCCTGTTGAGTCTTTGCAAAATCATTACAAGCTGCTGCTGTTTCTTAGTGCTGTGGGGGAAGGGACATTAACGTGGCTCTGTTTCTCTTTTACTATGTGTACCGGCTTAACATCAACCAAGGTAATATCCTGATCTCACGTTTTCCATCTTAAACTGAACTGTACTAGGAGAAAAGTATAATAATATGAGCACAATGTACAAACCCCATCAGTTTGTACCACTGCTATATTATTGTGCTCCAGTTTACAATAGCTTCTATAGCAATACGTCACCTTATACATTAACATTACTTTGATTTGCTGAGGACTTGTGCTTTGATCATTCAATCCCCCCTAAGTGTCTTTCTGGTGTGCACAATTGCCCTCTGTCTCAGGATGTACAGTAACAGAACAGAACAGTTTCTTATGAACAGCTAAAGGACACTCAGTATCCGAGAGCCTGTCCCTCTTCAGTAATTCATTTCCCCTCGGATGGCATCTAATCGTTTCCTGAATGACCCCACTGTGTACGCCAACTATCTTGTTTATGTAGCTACCCTTTATGTACATTTATTATCTTCTTTGGAAGGAACAAAAAAAAAACACCTTATGAATCCTGCCCCCAGTTTAATCTTCTTTAGTTTCCTTTCATGTACCTTTGCCTTAGCATTTATCCATGTCAGTTTGCTATTTACATACCGAATTCCGATACAGTTATTTATTTATTCTGATTTTAAAATCAGAGAAGGCTCATCTAGTGCATAGCATGCTCTTGGCACGAGACACATGTTAAAGCTAAAAACAATATCTAGCTCTTGTATAGCTCTTTTGCTTGGTAGATTTGAAAATGTTTTACAAAGAAAGTCAGGATCAGGATCCCCATTTTACAGATGGAGAAACCGAGGCATGAAGCAGTGACGTGAACTGCCTTTTAGTGAGAGAAGCAGTCAATGCAGAAGCAGCACTCCTTTCCAACCCCACACCACACACTACTCAGCAGCTGCCAAAAGACCTCTGTGTTTTTACAGCACATCAGTTCGGCCCCGAAGATGCCCTGACAGCACCACCACCACCCCCGCCTTGCCGAGGTAACACGTCAGCCATGAATGGCTTCACAGATTGTGTCTCTTGGCACCTGCAGATCTTGGTGTAATCTAACATCCACATGTCTCACCCTTTTTCCCCTATGGAGGGATATATCATGGTGCTGAGCTGCCATGCTTTTTATTCCTGCAGTTTTTCAGCTGTCACAACTTATCTCTGTAACGTTGTCATGTGGTAACAATGGCCCCGTAGCTGCAATGCTCCTTGATCCTGAGAAGCTGACTGTCTCCATAGGACTGTGAGAAGCTGGCTCTCTCTGGAAACACTCTAGCTGACTTTATAGCAATATCCAACACTTCTATGACAGTCAGATCTCATTAATAAGAATCAGGTGAGGTGGGATTAAAAAGCTAATGAGCACCATAGTACAAACAGTACATGTAACTGTGCTGATTGCCACTGAGTTCTTATGGCTAGCTAGACACACAGATCATTTGACATGGAGCAACTCAGTCGGCATGCACTTCCACTCCATGCCATTGCACAAAAGGAAGTGATAGACACCGTAGCAGATATCTGGTGCAGCAATAAGGAGAGCTGACAACTTGTCATGGTGCAACGCACACCTGAGCTACCCCACGACCATGATAGCTGCGGTATTAACACGAGCTGTCAGCTGATCAGCTCTGTGTATGTAGAGCCATCATCTCTGAAAAATGGTCAGACTGGAGATGATCTTTGCTGGGAGAGGAAGTATTGGAGCCCCAGGTGCTAAGATCTCAATATTTCACCCTGTCTCTTTTCTGCTCATCACCGAGACAAGTAAAGTGAAAAATGAGGGGGAAAGCTCCAATGTATCCAAAAGGGCCGAGATATGTCTGTCTGATTTATACCACCTGCCAATGCCCCCAAGAAGCCATTGGAACAGTGAGAGGTCACCCGGGCACAGACACTCCATGGATGGGGCAGGCAGCAGAAGGGGTAACCAGCCCCGTGCCAACTGAGGATAACCTGAGACTCCCTGATTCTTCAGGAAAACAGAAGGGCAAGCTAAGCCAGCGTCAGCCCCCTGTACACCAGCATCCAGCAGTCCCAGTTCATTCACATTTGTCACTTCCTCGGCATCACCCCAGTAAGCAGCACTGTGGGGACAATGCATTTGGAACACCTTGGCTGCTTATCCTGCATCTCTTTCCTCTTCCCACATTTGTATTGTGGCCACAACATTTAGAGCACTCACAATTATTTGTCCCTCTAAATAATTGACGGAGATTAGAAAGCAGCTCAATTTTGTCTCTGAGGATCCAGCCTGGAAAGCTGCTTAGATCTGACATTGTTTCTTGTTCTTTATTTTTTCACTGTACTTTGCCCACTCCCATGCCCCCTGACTGATGCAAAAGCTGCCAAGCGGAAATCTATCAAAAGCTTGGAGGAAATGGGAAGAACGTTCTGTATTGTGCCTTTTATCAAGGCAGGCATGAGCTCCTTCAGAATGGAAAAGTCCACCAGTTAAGTTAGTTTTAAGGGCTGTTCCTTTTCACATTTTTTTAAATCTCCAAAATATAATGAGAATTACATTTCCTGAGTAAAGGATGGCACAACCTTCATAAACAGTCTATGCATTACAAGGTTATAATACCAAGGAGGTATTTGTCAAAAATTTCCAAGGAAGATGACCACAAATATTTGTGTTTATAATCACCTATCACAATGTAACTCCACGGATGGCTCTACGTGCTACAAAGAACTGATAATAATGTGCAGTATGTGGCTATGTAACCAGAGAGGCTGGGAACAACAATCCTGGTTGCAACAAACACAACGTAAAAGGCCATTCCTGTCCAAAATGCTTTTCATCTAATTAAGACAAGACACAACAAGTGGGTGTAAGTGTGGGGGATGGAAGAAAGAGGGACGCAGTAAAAAGAATTTGCATTTAGATAGGCCCGATAAATATCGGAAGGCTTGCCTAGCCTTCTACATAGCTGTCATACCCAAACAATGCAAATGGAGCTAATTGGCTCTAATTTGCTAAATGATTTAAGAGTTTACTTGAAACAGCTGGCAGCACAGTACATGTTCTCTGCATCATCCAAGGCCACACTAAGAAATCAGAACAAGAAGAATAAAATGTGAGTTTAAGCTTAATGTCACAACTTTTGCTATGACAAACTGGCCCAGAGCAGGAGTAACTACATTATTGTCAATGCTGCATCAGTGCTGAATCTCTACCCCTCCCCTCTCCCCCCATAAAGATTAACAAACATAAGGAGGGATAGGAATGGGGGTAGCTAGCTGAGGCGTGATTTCTATTATCCATTCCTTCAACACGTGGAGGCAGTTAGCCGATGGAAGTCACTGGCCCAGGATTTTACGAAGGGTTACATTGTTACCATTAATATTTGTAAATGCTAAAATAGTGGCAATCCAGGCTCTAGGGGCCAGAGATCCATTTTTCTCCTTCAGACAGAACCGCAGGGTTGGCCAGCTGCATTTTGTGGGCGTGAGCATCTTTGAAATATCAGGTAATGGTCACTAGATGATCTAGAGTGGCAAATCTTATGTGTTAAAGACTTCTATAGCCAAAGAGAAGGGGTATTTGAATGACACTGCTGACGTCAATATAAAGGTTCAAATCTCTCTACGAAAACTGGTACTTGGCCATTCATTAAGCATCTTTCAGTGCATACGTAAGTGTAGTACACCATGAAGAATATAAAGAAGATGATCCTCCCTGTAGTCCCTGGGGAGCATTAATCTGCTACATGAAATGACCAGGAGACTCATCAATGTTAATATTATTATTAACATTTGTATCAGGGTAGCATCTATCATGGTTGGGCCCCAACATGCTAGGTGGCATAACAAACATATAATGAATGACAGACCCTTTTCAAAGGAACTTGCAGTCAAATTATTCTTCTTCCACATTGCTTGCATTAAACGGAATAATAAGTGTGCAGGGTCAGAGTTAAGAAAGCAGTGCAGAGATCACACGGTACATGCATGTCTTGAGTCAGCACTGTCTCCCATGTTTAGAGATTTCCATACTGATTTGCTCCATTTCTAGGAGACTTTTTAGAAACCAAGAAAAAATAGCTATGTCTATGCAACCTGCTGGTTGCACATAATAAAACTCTCCTTCCCTTCCAAGCAGCACATAACCCACTAATAACCCTGGAGGAACAGGAGGAGCATTTTCTCTTTCAATGGCTGATTGAACATGGTGCACTTGGGTTTATACTGAAGTATCAACTACCTACAGGTAGAGAAATATCAGTCCCAGTTACCTGCCAACAGATTCTCAATACAAGTTTAAATGGGGTCATCTGACAGCCTTTCTAATACTTAGTATTCTACCTTATAAAATCCTTTTATCTTGGTTTGATTCATATTCCCATTTTGTAAGCCAATTGAATTCCTGCTACATTAATCTCTTGCTTGTGTAGCTACTAAGTTGTTTGAGTTGGCTATTGCATCTTTGATTACTCTGAGCCAAATTCAGCTGGGGTGGGCCATGCATTTATGTAATACCATGATATCTCAGTATTCCTATTCCATGCTTTATACAGCCTAACACTTTGTCTGCTTTCTTGGTTGCTGCTGAACGTTGGGCAGAGACTTCCACTGAACTATCCACAATGAAGCCCAAGTATTTCTCCTCAGTGGTTACTGTTCATTTAGAACTCACCAGTATATATAGTTCAGTTTATTCCATCCAATGTGCATTACCTTGAACTTGGCAACACAAACTTTCACCTGCCTTTGTGCTGCCCATTCATTTAGCTTTGCTAGATTGCTCGGAAGTCCTTCACACTTCTCTGGGCTTGACTATCCTAAAAACTCTGAGTCATATGCAAATTTTGCCTCTTCGTTACTCACCACATTTCCCAGATCATTAATAAATACATTAAACAGCATCATTTCTTGTAGAGAACCCTGGCACGCCCCAGTGTTAATCTTTAGACATGGTGAATGATGACCATTTCCTCCCACACTTTGGTTTTGTGTTTTAGCCAAATTCCAGTTATATTCTTCCTGCCCAGATCTCTTGTACAGTTTCCACTGGATTTAGCATTTTTTTTTTTTCACTTCCTGCCCTCAACTGCTACGTTGCTGTTTGGCAGCTGCCACAAGGTTGCTTTGGGATGCAAGATGATGACACATAATCCTCTGTGTTATTATTGAAAATGTATGATCTTTTCAGCACATGTTTGAGATGGTGAAAATTAGCTGTGCTCTCTGCCGGGACCCCAGCAAAGACTTTCACCATATTGCATTCTGCATGGTTTCTCAGCTTGAAGAACTACACTAAGAAAAAACATAGAAACAGCTTCTGTTGATGATCCAGGAATAGAAGTGGAGGTGTGCTGCGGCTTGGCTCCTGTGGGTGGACTAGAGATAGGCTTGGTATGAGATAAACAGAGTTATTTTGTTGCAAGGCTTTTCAGGTAGACTAGATAATTTGGATATTGAGCACCTACTGTGAAGGGATGTCTTTTCTTCTTACACAGTGGTACAAGCTCTCTTTGGCAGCAATCAGCTGGGAAGGTACTTTGAGGAGACTGGGTCTCACTGGTGCGAGGAATCTGCAAACTTCTGTTTGTGCTCTGAGATTTTCTCTGACATCATCTACTCATGAGGGCATTAACCAATGCTCACCGGTCTTTCAGCAAGTGAGTGAGAAAGTGGGGGAGTCTTGGGTCTCTTTAAACTAGATCTATAGATAAACTATAGTCAGAGATAAGTGTAATAGGCAGAAAAGCTACTGAAGACAGTTGATCACATGAGTAGAAATAACAAAAGCCAAGGACTCCATCTTCATTTCACTTAGTCCCCTAGAGCTTCTTGGAACCCCAAAAACACTGCACCTTTGGTAACACATACACCTGGAGGAAAGGACAGAATTAATATTCAGCCTACAGGACTGTGACGGGGTGTATCTACCCCGCTCCAGCCCTGAAAGGGTTAACTCTGCTTTGCAGGCTGAGGAAGGCCCACCCCTCCGACCTTGCTGGGCATGCTGAGCCTGGAGGCAGTATATAAAAGGTAGCAGCCCACCTCCGTCTGGAGAGGCTGCTGACAGGGAAGGATGCAGGCTGCAAATGTCCTGCAGGGAGTTGCTACAAACCCCCACTACAGGACTATGTCTCACAGAGTTCCTGACTGGAAACTCCAGGCTGCCCGACAAGCCCAGAGAAAGGACGACACTGGTGGGATCCCAGCCATTTGAGAGCCCCGGGGACCCGGGGAGTTTCAACGAGGGGGAAAGGGTAAGAAGCAGCACAGATTACTCGAATTCTTCACCGGTGAGTGAACCGGGGGACCGGTCAGTGTGTTTTGGGAGGATCCCTGCTGACTTGGTGATGAGCACCCCCGCCACCACCAGGGCCCTGGGCTGGGGCTCGGAGGAGCAGGGTGGGCCCAAGCCCCCTTATCCACTCCTCCAACGGGCCAACCAGCTGCGCAATCTCACAGAGGTGGGCTACTTCACTGACTCTGGCCATTGGGCCATGCTGCCCTGACGGGAGGGGCTGTTCACTGTCTCTAGTTACTAAGTAATACTACCCCATGTTACAGTAAGGGTCATCGGTGTAGGACCTACAGGCTGCCTCCACCCTTCCATTTAATCCTACATGACCCGACACCCCGTGACGGGGTGTACCCAGAGCCGTCCCATCCATAGGACGGACTGGGGCAACCGCCCTGGGCCCCACACTTTGTAGGGCCCTGTGCTCTGGTGAGCGACCCAACCCCAGCCCACCGCGTCAGCTCCTGGCATCGCTCGGGGGAGAGGGTGGAAGCAGGGGGAGGAGGCAGGAAGAGGCGGAGTGGGGGCTTGGGGAAGGGGGTGTGTACCTATCTCATGACAGGCTGCATTAGAAGGGGAGGGAGTAGAATTCTGATTTCACAGCCACTTCCTCAGAACTCCTTGCCCTGGGACATGTTGTGTATAAAGCTTAGTACTTCTGATTCATTTCTAGACTTCCCGTTGCAATTTCTGTTCTTAAACACTAACTTCCCTCCAACTGTGCCCTCTGGAGGTTTCCTGTAAGTTTTTCTTTTGTCAGTTAAAGTGAACTGAGACCACAGCAAATCCCCCTTTTTCCTACCTCAATTCACTGCTGTTCTTCATTACCCTAAACTGCCTATTAAACTCATTAGGCTGGTATACAAAACTCGGGCAGTCTTGCCTACAAACCTGTTTCCATGTCCATTATTCCCCAGTCTATCTACACTAACTGCCGTACAAATGATTTCATTCAGAAACAGGAACCACTAATCCATTTATGAACAAGCCACAGACACTGTGTACATATGTATCCCCAAGTGCAAAACACACCAGCACGTCACCTTCACTAGGGATCTTGTAGTTCACAGCTGAATGCTTAAGGAAAATACAGCAGCTCTAGAGGAAGCAAATAATTTGCAGCTGAACTGTTCTGAAATGCCCACTAAAGGCTAGCCCACGCAGCATCTTTGTTGGTGGCACCCCAAAAAGCAGCAAGCTCTGAAGGAGAGAGGCTGACGAATGGGGTGCTGGAAGTAGAGCAGAGATTTCCCAACAACAAAGGAAAATATCATACAGCTAGCAGCACCCCTGAGTTCAGTCTCTAGGTCTGAACTAAAAGAGCTTGCACCAGACAATGCCCAGCGCAGGAGTGTTTGCTGTCCAGATGCTATGTGGTGACCCGGTGGCCCCATGGTTCGACAGTAACCTGGGGAGCACTTCATTTTTCTCAGTACCCCAGAGGCCTCAGGCAAAGGCAAGTAGCCGCTGGAGACACACATCTTGGGCCTGTTTCAGAGTAGCAGCTGTGTTAGTCTGTATGCGCAAAAAAGAAAAGGAGGACTTGCGGCACCTCTTAGAGACAAACAAATTTATTTGAGCATAAGCTTTCGTGAGCTACAGTTCACTTCATCGGATGCATTCAGTGGAAAATACAGTGGGGAGATTTATATACATAGAGAACATGAAACAATGGGTGTTACCATACGCACTGTAACCAGAGTGATCACTTAAGGTGAGCTATTACCAGCAGGAGAGCGGGAGGGGGAGTGGGGGGAACCTTTTGTAGTGATAATCAAGGTGGGCCATTTCCAGCAGTTGACAAGAATGTCTGAGGAACAGTGGGGGGTGGAGGGGGGGAAATCTTGGGCGTGATGCTTTTGAACTAGAAGGCACTAAGAAAGGGCAACATATTGCAGGATTTTCTCTCCATGCAACTTTACAAATAATCCTTGCACTGCAGCCTAGTCCTTTTAATGCCTGGCACTTGCTATATGTGAGGTAATAAACCTTAAACTCTTCATCCTCCTAATAAGACAATGCCTTTAGTTATCCACTTGAGGGACTTTTTTCCCCCATACAAATCAAGGAAATGGGTTGGAAATTGTTAGCAGCCATTAACTAGCAATAGCACTAACCCTGAGCCTGGGTAAACTGAGCCAGGTTCTATCAGCATCACAGACTCACTTCCCTTTGCTGTGCAGATTGAGCAGGCAGGAATGTTGTCACCAGGAACAATTAAAACTCCATTTTGTTCGCAAAGCAGCGTGAGACCAGGGCCCATATGGAGCTGCAGGGTTAAAATGTTGCTGGTCTCTCAAGCAGCCCCACAATCATACAGGTGGAAATGGTGGGGAGCCACCAAGCCCTTTGTGCTATCAAGATTTCTGACTCTAAAACTTTGCAACTTCCCTTTGTGTTGCCTGTTTTCCTCTGAAGTTGCCCTGCAGTAATACAGTTAGCTTACTGTTCCATTAATGTCTGCTGCATCAGTGCGTCAATGGAGCACCCGCACAATTCGCCGCTGTACAGCACATGTGCATTGGAAGCAAAGCCCTGGCTAAGAAATAACGTAATGGTAGTTGTGATTTGTGCTAGAAATAAGCTTTGTGCTCTCCTCTCTTCCCCCACAGATTCCCTTTGAGTTTCCTTTCCTGGCTCTTCTTTCCATATCATCTCCCAGATCCCCCTAGGAGTGATGGTTCTCTCCTCTGTGCTTGAGCAAATCTTTCTGATAGGCTACATTACCTCCCTTGTACATGTCTCCTAGGTCATCAGTCTTTTTCATACTATTTCTGCTGTGCAAAACTACCAGACTCCAGCTGACGTGGGCAGAACTCTCTATTTAGAGATTTAGGATTGGACAGCTTGAAAGAAACAAAATGAATCATTTCACATCCTGAAAACACAGGACATATAAAAGAGCATTCAGGTGTGCCCCTTGTGAGAGCAGAGCTCCCATGGAACACCCTCGGAAACAAGTGGAGAACTATTTCTGTAACAACTGGATGTATCTAGCATAATAATTTAGCGGAGCTCTGAGACCCCCTCGTGGACCAGCCTGTGACAACATAAGTACACACGGAAAGATGGATGTTCCTAAGTCTGGGGACTGTCTCTTGCCCAGATTTCCCTCCGCCCCCCCCCTCGTGTATTTAGACATGCAAGTGATAGAAAGGGGCCTGCTCTGCACAAGATTCTCCACTTCTAGTCCCATGTTAAAATGGGACTTTTCTGAGTTGTCTGTTATACACCAAATGCAACAAGGTTTCACTCCTCTAGGTTGTGCCTACAACTACTAAATCCTACACATAACTGAATTGTTCATGTGTCAGAGCTGGTCTCATTGTGGCTTTTGCGTTTAGATCTGCCCCTCATCTGAGAGCACTTCTGATAAATGCATTATTTTAGGTTGGAGCCATTTGCGTAAACTACTATCCAATTAATACTGATCTCCTTCTTTTGTTTCTTCTGGAATCTGTGACTTTGAGACTGCACACATGGCCTGGAACTGTGGGAACTATTCCCCGAATACCTCTGATCTGGTCCCCCATCACATTTGTTGGGCTTGCAGCTGGCATGACTTACAGCATGGGCTCTCAGTGTGGGGGAGGCTGTGACCCACTCTGCCCTTTCCATGTTGCTAAATTTGGGGGTGTACTGGTGAGCAAAAGGGGTCCTGCTATTGAAAAGGTTGATAAGCACTGAGTTCAAGTGAGCTCCATTTTTGCTGTTACATCCCATTCTTTCTCAAATCAATACCTGCCTCCTTTTATCACTCAGAGACGGACCATCCCCCCAAGGGAAGACCTGGAGCTGCGTTCAGATAGAAATTCTCAGCCAAGCTCATTTTTCCCTTCTACTTTTGGTTTATCTGTCAGAGGCATTCAAGGCAAGATTCAATAAGCAGATGGAAAGTACAGTGAAGCACGGGTTTAGAATAGATGATCCAGGAAGCGCCTTCCAAAGCTATCATCTGGGATTCTGGGATTAAACAAGAAACTAGACTGCAGGGTGTGTGATTTTTCCAGGGGCAAGCATAGCCCTTACTTCTGCTCTCTGCAGCTGTGCGTGGCTGTTGAATGGCTAGAGTAATTTACCCTGTGATTCAACAATTATGGGCACTGGTATGGTAATCTCATTGCATGCAGACGCTGTTGGAGGGGGCGAGGGACAGAAGCATCCCCGCCCTTTTTTTTCAGCTTTAGACATGGAAGCAGGAGTGAAAAGAGTGTGTCGGGGGCACTGCGGCTGGAGAGAGCCGTGCAGAGGCAGCCCCAGAAAGCCCATGCTTTCCCCTGGCTGCTCAAAGTCAGCCAGGAGATATAACATATAGCGCTTCTTTCCTGAGCTGCTCCTCCCCTCTTCTCCTTCGAACTCCTTCCAGCGTTCAGTCCCTCTTCACAGCCATGCTGCTTTCCACACTCCACTGCTGCCAGCCGCTCTCAATACCAGCCACTTGACAGCTTGATTCAGGGTGCCTTCACCTCTGTTCAGGCATCATCATGGGGTCTGACTGCAACTTGTCTCCAAGTGAAAGTTCCTGTGTGAGTAGGAAGGGCTGCCTGTGTCCCAGGGACCACAGAGAGAGAGAAGGTCGATGTTGGGCCAGTTTCATCCCTAGTGTAACTGACTTCCCGTCATGATTTTTGCTACCCTCCCTTCTCTCTAAGAATCCAGAGGAAACAGAGAGCCAGCCTGGTAGTCACAAGCTAGTTCTTCCAGCACTCATCAGAGTGACCAAAGTAGTGCACTGCTGTCAATTGTGCACCAGGAAAACAGAGGCAGATATTCTGTCACCACGGACATATTCCCTGGTGAGGATGCTTTCAATGAGATATTAAAAAATGGTAATAATGAGTCTGGGCTTGCTGGTTTTCTTGCTATTCTCAGCCTGGAGTTGGGATTTATTGATCTTAAGTCAAAAGGGAATGAAGCTACCAACATTGTTGATGGTGTTTCTTTTACCTTTGGCTTCTCTTCAACACACACTTGCTTGGATACAGTGTGAGGCTCCTGAATAACGTGTATATTTAACCACATCTTTCTGAATAAATCAAAACATAGCATTTTAAGTGTATTTTACAGTCTTGTTCACCAACATAAGACACAGAAAGAGAGAAGAGATGTGTAAGTGGCAGAACTGGGAATGAAAGGCAACAAAAATGATTAGGGGACTGGAACATATGACTTATGAGGAGAGGCTGAGGGAACTGGGATTGTTTAGTCTGCAGAAGAGAAGAATGAAGGGGGATTTGATAGCTGCTTTCAGCTACCTGAAAGGGGGTTCCAAAGAGGATGGATCTAGACTGTTCTCAGTGGGAGCTGATGACAGAACAAGGAGTAATGGTCTCAAGTTGCAGTGGGGGAGGTTTAGGTTGGATATTAGGAAAAACTTTTTCACTAGGAGGGTGGTGAAACACTGGAATGCATTACCTAGGGAGGTGGTGGAATCTCCTTCCTTAGATATTTTTAAGGTCAGGCTTGACAAAGCCCTGGCTGGGATGATTTAGTTGGGGATCGGTCCTGATTTGAGCAGGGGGTTGGACTAGATGACCTCCTGAGGTCCCTTCCAACCCTGATATTCTATGATTCTATGAAACCCAAGGGTCCTGGCTCCCAACCCCTGCTTTAACCACCTGACACACTTCCTCCCTGCACACACGGGCTTTATGTGCATTGCAAACTTCTGAAGCACCATGGGAAGACCTATTCTGTCTGAAAGGCACCTACCCCATGCGACAGTTTTACTGTAGCGTGCACAAATGGGGATTTCTTTGGCATAGAGAGCTGGATAGACACTCTCAGAAGCCACTTGCCCACAGGTTGTTTCATCTTGGCTATTGGCATGTCATCTCACATGGAAACTAAAATACCTGGTGCGTGGGAGTTAATGCTAGCAAAAAGGAACAAGAAATCATTTAATTGTCCACATCTCTTATAAGCAGGGGAAACTGTCCAAGAATGTTCCCATGTTCATTTCCATCTGTCTGATTTGTTTCTGTTTTCATCTCTTTGTTTTAAACACCATACATTTCTCATTTCCAAGTCCATACTCTTCTTTGATTAATTACGTTAAAGAATTCCATTTTAAACCTTTGTGGTTTGACAGTTTGTCCTAGATGAAATCTTCCAGCAGTATACACATAATTCATATTAAAATATCACTGCCACAGATTCAGGGCTCAGCTGTTAAAAGAGGGCTGAGTGGATGCCAGAAATACTCATTTTCGACTGTATGGTGAGTAAATGATTTGATAAGAATAAACTATTTTGATTTGTATTAAACCAGGATTACCTTGTTTGCTTTTCCCATCAGACAATGATTTGTGTAATTGGCAGTTCATACAGCATGATTTCATAATGAAGGGAAGTATCAGCTGAGTTTTATGCCTGAAATAAAGGCCAGGGATTCACTCTTGGGCCTGCTCTCATTGTCTCTCTCCCCTTCACTCCAGTGTTTAAGACTTATCAACCCAGTCTCCAGGCAAAGGTTACTCCTGTAATTCAGCAAGGCCAGCAGAACCTAGTGTTGAGTGGGTGAGACTAACAAGGCTAATGCCTGGGAAGAATCCCATCCAAATTCTGCTAATTTGGCCAGTGAAAGTTAATGGCTGCATTCCAGCTCAGACATATGCAACACATTTCAGACTTTGGTGGTGGATCAGATTGGTTCCTGTGCTGGACAGATTTCCACTCTCGTTTATAGCTTCATGCACCCTTCATTCTACATCGACAGCATGCACAATCTTTCATCTTTTCCAAAGAACATCACAAAAGCGCCGTAGGCTCTGCAATATTTTTTGTGCCAATGGCAGATGACGGATGATCTGGCCCAGTCCTGCAATTCATATGGATGGATCATGTTAGAGGGCTTTCCCTTCACCCTCTTCCCCTGGTTCTTGTCATGCAGACAGAGAGCAGAAGACCAGAAGTCCGAAGTGCAAGCAATGCAGTGGTTATTGGGGTTTGTTTGGAACTAACATATCCATAGCTCTACACACCGGCAGAGTCTGTTTCCCAGTGTCCCGTTCCCAGCATTTACCCCGTGTCCCCCTTCCCAGCTCTGATGCCACAGAGCCTTTACCCCATTTCCCCCTTCCCTATTCCCATTTCCCATCCACCATTCCCCCATTTCCCCTCCTCCTTCTTAGCAGGCACAAATATACCTGCAATGCACGCCCACAGTCCCACTCCTTACAACTTAGGGTCATATTCCATTTTGGGTCTGGGGTCTTCATCCCACCTCTTTTGTATCCCATGGGAGGGGTAAGGAGTGAGGTTGTGCTACAATCAGGGAGTGGCATTTCTTTGGTCTTGTAGTGTTTTCTATCTCCCTCCTCACCCAAGCCCCTTTGCCTCTCCTGACTGGTTGCTTGACTTTGCCTTGAGATATGGGTTGAGGCAATCTTAAAGTGTGCTCTTGAGTAACACTTTAACTGCTCTTATCTGTTCCCATTTTACTAACAAATCCATCTGACTAGGCAGAAGCAACATCACAGTGTCTTTGTATATAAGAGTATCAAAAAATCAAACCCAAAATTCTATCCCAGGCTAACAAACAGACCTATATACTAACAGATAATGGGAGGGAGAGCAGCCCACAGTTTGAAGCACACGACAGGGAGTCAGGAGGGCTAGATTCCTGCATCTGCTGTGAGCAAATCACTTTCCTTCTCGGTGTCTCAGTGTCAATATTTTATAAGGCAGTGGTGATGATATTTCTCAGCCCATACGTTCAAACGACTAATCTGGGGGTGAAATCTTGGCCTCATCTAAGTCAATGGCAAAACTCTCATTGGATTCTAATTAAGAAATACTAAGAATCTCCGCACCTAGTCTCCTCTGCTTCCTGTATGTAATTGTTAAAACACTGGATACCCATTGTGCCCCAAAGTTATGAAGCAGAAGGAAAACTAAATTCATGCCCTGTAGAGATTTTGAAGACTGGCTGGGAGCACCTGTTATAAAAGAAGCACCGAAAGAACAAACCATTCCCTTTATTGGTATTTACTTCTATTGCAATAAGGCCCAAAATTATTATTAATTAATCATAATTATAATTAATGTAGCACCTAGGAGTCCTAGATATGGACAGGACCCCATCATGCTAGGTGCTGTTCAAACACAGAACAAAGAGATATGCCAAGCTCTGTACAAACACATACAGAAACACAGTCAAATGGAGGAGTCAAAAATGATTTGCAGGCTATGGGCTTGGTGACAGTGGGAATGAAAGTGTGTTCCCAAGTAACAGGGCAAGTGAGAGAGGAGAAGGTTGGGGAGGAAAGATCAGAAGTTCAGCTTTGGTGATGTCAAGTGGTGTCAGAGAAATTGGCTGAGATAAGGCTTTGGATGGCGAAAGACAGGTTGGGAAGGGTAGATTTGCTTTTAAAGAAACACATTCTTTCTCCCCTGACCTCTGTTTTCAAGTTTCTAAACAGTATGGCCCAGATTTCTTTAAAATATTTCTTAAACCCAAGCCAAAAAACCTAGCCTGACCATTCTATGAATCATCAGTCGTACATCCTGTTCCGAAGCAAGGTGTGGAAAGACTAGTTTGAACTAGGCTGAGATAGAGATCAGAGGTTTATTCATGAACCACTCAGCTTTGCAATGAGCTAAATTTTGATGAGAAAAATCATCTGTTTTTATTCCCATGGACTTTCAAGAATAATATTACAATTCTGACAACTCTTGGTAATATTCAAGGAGTGCAGAGTAATATACTACTTCCATGGTAAATTTCTGCAATAATACACTTGAATCTTAATACTTCAGAGGCTCATAGGAAAGTTCTGCAATTACAGCCAAGACACAATTGCTTCTATTTCTACAGGGAAACGTGCTGTCACGCACAAAAGACAATTTCAAAAACTCTCTCATACTTTTACAACACCCCAGGTTTATTTTTAAATCTGTGTTTGGTTTCAATGAGAGCTTAGAGAATCAGGGAAAAAATACCAGACAAAGTAATCTGGTTTGGAAAACTAATCAGTAACATGCTAGTGCATCTCCAAAGCCTTTGAGCAAAATCAATGGAGAATTGCGTAACTAGCACCACAAGAAATAACATAATGATAATAATAGAGTCCCTGGGAAGCCCCCAAAATTTTTAATGACAATCAGCATTGACTCGGGGAATGGTCCAGAGGTACGGAATGCCATGTAGGCACTTCCCATTTTGAAATTCCTATATTCATATCATACGGGTCTTGGGCGTCGGGTCCTTCACTCGCTCCGGTCTTCGGCGGCATTGCAGTGGCGGGGGGCCTTTTTTATTTCCACTCCCCTGTTTTCTCCACCTGGCTACGCCACTGCCTTGGGCCTAGAAGCTCAGCGGGTATCAATCAGCAAAGTTCCACGGATTGCCAGGCCTGTTACCCACTGAGAACATGGCTGTGAATAGATGCGAAGCACTTTGAGGTCCAAAGGCGGAAGGTGCTAGTGAAGGGAGCCAGTATTCAGTTTCACAAGGAAAAGTGAAGCTCGTGAGCGGGGGAGTGACTGGGACACGTCTGACAGCAATGGCCAGAACACTGCCAGACACACCTGGCCACAGCTCTACTTTTTGACATCCTTGCTGGGCAGCTACTTTTGTTGTTGCTGTTCAGTTTACTCTGTGTGAGCCCCCAGAGCCAATTATTAATGTCTGACCTCATCACCTATCAGCATGGGTTGTTTTTGGTCTCGTATTCTGATCGTGTTACCTTTTGTGGGGGTCGGCCGCCGGTTAGAATTACCACCGTGAACATTTTACACACTGTCCAGAAATGGACATCAGAATTTCAGAAAGTATTCACTGAAGGATTTTGCTTCCCAGCAATTGCAGAGCTAATTGTTGAAGCTGAGGGTTCTGGTCTTTGAGACCTTTCAAGAGTAGTTGTTAATGGTGTAATTAATTCAAATTACCTCTAATTTCAATTCAACCTTTGGCTCCGTGAAACCTAGATCTAATGTAGCACTTGATCATGTCTGTTCTGAAGAGCTTACTCCAAGCTGTAGTCTTTCAAGTATAGTAGCAGTCACCCCAGCCTGGGCACATACATAACCAGCAATGTACTAAGAAGGAATCTACCAAAATGTTTGCTCATCCATAATTATTACTCCTGAAATAAAGCAAGTAAACATTTGTTCAAAAAGAATGGATGTTTGCTGAGGTTAGTTCACTAGCAGGAAAGCTCTGAAAATTGCATTTAAATTGCATCTTTTTAACTTGGGACACCTTTCAGTCTCTAACCTTAAATTGCTGACTTGGAGATTCCTACTGGTACCGTGTGAGCTGTTAATGCTGCCATTCCTTGGTGGAAAAGGCACTGCCCTTCCTAGTTTTAAAAGATGAGTGGTGCTTCTGGTGAATGCAGATATCTGTGGAGTTTATTAGCGAAGAAACACAAGCTACTATGATGGAATGGCTAGTCTGTATGTGTACTGTTGCCCTCTACTGAGGGGAATCAGGACTCTGCTCGACCCTGTTGTTGGGTCAAATAATGGAAAAAACAATTATTTGTGACTGAATTATTCAGAGCTTGGTAGAAGTTCAAATTATTTGCAGACTAATATTCAATCTATAGAGCTGTCGGGAAAACAGAAAAATGTACTTGCATATCATTTATTTGAAGAAAAACTCCAAAATCCCTTGGATAAATGATTTGCAACAAACAATTCAAGCAGCACTAGTCTATAACCCTTAAACTGCTATGGGAAAGATTCCCCCTTAAACTCAAGGGGCTGGGGCCTATGCTTTTGGAAAAGATCTGAGGTTCAGCACCACAAGTTTGGAATAGTCATGCTATGTAACGTAACAACAGCAAGACCTGGGAAGCCGCAGAATTTACTCTAGTTCTCCCCCCTCCCCTCCCCGGCTGCTCTCCTGCTGGTAATAGCTCATCTTAAGTGATCACTCTCCTTACAGTGTGTATGATAACACCCATTTTTTTCATGTTCTGTGTGTAATTAAATCTCCTCACTGTATTTTCCACTGAATGCATCCGATGAAGTGAGCTGTAGCTCACGAAAGCTTATGCTCAAATAAATTGGTTAGTCTCTAAGGTGCCACAAGTCCTCCTGTTCTTTTTTTCTAGTTCTTTAGTTGGTCTCGCTCACTATATCCTTTAGCTATTTCCACTGCAGCTCTATATGACAATAATGATTTGAGATACCTAACATGTTGCCAAGTGCCAGGGGAACTCCACACATACATGGGAACTCTGATCTTGCCTCAGTTGTATACAAGTTGCGCACTGACTTACTATGAAGGCCAAAGGGAAATTTCAACTCCTTTTCAGCTGAGTGGCAGGAAGTCAGGCTACGGATGGCTTGACCACCTGGTTTTCTGTGACAATTGTGCCTTTTCTTGCCAGCTCTTTTGCTGTAGCAACACTGGCATTGGTTCTTTCAAAAGTGAGTTCCAAACAAGCTTGTAATAGGAAACAATGTATAAACAGCTGCAGCATGTTTATTCTGAAAACCCTCTCTCCTAGGCCTCCCAACGGCAGATCTCAGAAAGCCAGTCTGATCCAGCGTATGATCATACTGCTCTGTGCACATGTTTCTTTTCACTGCACCCACCAGGAGGGAGAGCAAAGGAAACATGCTGGAAGAGGCAAAAGCAATCTGTGGAAACAGCTGCCATTTTTTCAGGGCAGAGGACCTATATTCTCCATATATTTGGAGATTTCCTAATTGCTGTCTGATTTTGGAAATAAAGATGCAAAAAGCTTTATGTAAAGTATCATTCAATAAGACAAACTGCTCTCAGATGCAGCCAGGCCAAAGGGGTTTATGTATGTGCATCCAGTGGTGGAACGTTTTTCGCCCAATGGCTTTGTATGCATTGCTGCCCAACGAGGTTCCAATAATAACTGGCTTTAAGAGAATTTTAATCCATCCTTTAAGGAAGCCGTGAAAATGTAAAGAAAGACTGGAACTGCAACTGTTCGACGTTGCTTTCTTACGTTGTGTATCATCCATTCTTCTTTTTCATTTATATTACAACAGTCCCATTCTGCTAAGTGCAGTGCAAACAGGCAAACCAAGACTGTCTCTGTCCTATGTGACATAACAGATCACACACATCAACAAACAGGAGGTGGGGACTGTTAATCAGGCATATTTTAGCACTGTGAGCATTAGTCTCAACTGACCACCAGTCCAGCCCGACTGTGCTGCTCTGAAGTCTACTGGAGTAAGATGGTATGGTGGGCATCTCCTGAGACCATGACATGCCCCTCCGAACTCTGTCCCAGTAGGCAACGTTCTAAGTGAATAGATACACACCATTCATCAAGGCCTTTGGAAAGGATAACACTCTTAATGTGTGCGACTAATAGAAAAATACCCCGTCACTGTAAGAGTGAGAAGATATAACCTCCTGGAAGACTTACGCTGAACTACAGCTTCCCTAAAGGGACAAATTCTTATTCCCCTACAGAGGGAGCAGAAGATGTTTTGCACTGAAGGCAGCTCTGAGTGGACCCACTGGTGATTGTGGATTGGTGGGTGTGGTGGGCTGTGCCTTTAAGGGCTGAGCTTCCCAGAGAGTCTGGGCAGAGCTCTATGAAGCTCAGCCTTTAAAGACACAGACCCTAATACTCTAGTGGGTGCATATGAGGTCATGAGGAGGTAAGCGGAAATGCAGGGCCAGATTCTCAGCAGGTGTAAATCAGCATATTTCCACTGACTTCAGTGAAGCCACACCGCTTTACAACAAATGAGGGATCTGAGCCAAAGTATATTCTGAAAACGGACGTTTTCCAGCTATTGTAAGCGGTGTTGACTGTAACACAAAACCATCCCTGGTGACTATGAATTTCTGCCTTGTTCATCCCTTAGAAATCAAGTGCAGTCTATTTGCAATTTTAGAGCCCTGCAGAATGACAGGAGCCTTAAGTGAACTTTAAACAGTATTTGTCACCGGCTCCATTTCCAGAATTACGCTATCTCATCCCAGGGATTCTGCAGAGCAGTTATATTTTCATTGTTGAATTTGCCTATTACACTCAGTTAACCACAGCAGTAGTTTTAGTAAATTCTCCCTTATACAATTTTTCTGCCAACAAAAATGATTTCTAATTAGTTCACCATCAGGTTTATCTCTGCTATGCACACAATATTTTGCACAGGGCTCTTGAAGTAAATATTGAGACAAAATAACCAGAAGCTAGTATAATAGGTTCATTTACTACAGATTTTATCCACTCTGCTGTGGGGGGAAACGCATGAAGTACATTTATGTTCTTCTCGATCCTAACCTCCTCTCAGACTGGTTGCTAAGCCCTCAGTGGTTCAGATCATCAGCCTGTGTACATCAGCATTGTACCATTCAAGTCACTACAGCTATGCCGCTCTACACCAGATGAGATCCAGCCCTTCATATTTAAAGCACATATGGGGAAGGAGGCCTGAATTAAACCCAGTCTGGTTCAGAAAATGGGGGAAGGCTGTCTTGTTACAAAATATGCTGACCTTAATAATCTACAATGGAGATGCTAGAAACCTATAGGAGACTATGGCGATATATTTTGGGGAGTCTAAAGTGATTTTGGAATGATATCCGTTGAAACCAATAAGCGTCTCCTATGAAAAGGCTAAACAGGTTACTTTAGTCTGATGGTAGCAAAACAGATTATAGCCAAGCACCGAAAAGATATCTGGCACATCAGAGCTGGAGGGTGATAGAAATATTCCAGTTTAAGAAAACGTGATTTATGGGCTTGAAAGCAAAATAGAGGCAATTGATGATATATGGAGACTGTTTCTAAATAATATTAGAAAACAGTTTAGATCCCAGATATGAAAGATTATAGATAACTCCAGACATGCAGCGTGGGGCATGGAAACCAATGAATGAAGGTAAATGCAACTCTCTTATCTTAGGTGTTTGTAGGCGTTTATTTTATATTGGTTGGTGGAGGAAAGTAAGAAATACATTTGATTGTGTTAATAAAAAGGAGGGAGTTGAACTGAGTGTAAGTCATAAAACGTTTCAATAAGAAAGCAATAATAAAAAGTTTGTTAAGATGTGAAATATTTTGTGCCTAAGTTTTGGAAAGTATCATCTTTTCACTGTCAGTACTTGCAATACTCCTCAGTGAGTTTTATGTTACAAAATAGAACATGTATTTTGGGACAATTTCTTTCCTTTGCTTTTAGATAAAGGTAACATCGATGTGCAGAAAAAGCCCTAAAGTAACAGCTAACAAAAGTCAGCTTCCAGTCAAGTGCAAGGCACACTTCTTGACCTGCCTTCACAAATGAAAACTCATCTTGTAGTATAAAATTATAAATCCATGTACAATTTTCCCTCCGTAATTTGCAAAGAAATCACACATGACAGATGTTATTCACAGTGCTTACTGCATTTTGGAAGGAGCGAAGGCCCAGATTCAATAAAATGTTTAAACACATGCTGAATCAGGACTTACCCTGATGATTCCAGTATGAGAACCTGACTAGAACAGACTAAAGCAAAAAATGCTTGTAGCCCTATCTGCCTGGTCCAAACAAATCCACTGTGTTTTGGTGTCTACTCAGTTATAGCCCTGAGGAAGAGGTGGAAAAGGGAACATGCAACCAAAATGAAAGAGAAACAAAGAGAGAAGGACAAATCTCCCAGGTTTGACTGTGCTAGGCACATGCACGCTAGCGGTAAACTCAGTCCACCTTGTGTAGATGCAGGAGCTATGAGAGAGGGGGTGAAGGTGCCTTTGTGCACCTGTGCAAGACCTGCCACAACCCTGGGTTTTGGGGTCCCTGCATGCGAGGATAAGGAGAGTGTCAGTGTCTTCAGTGGGGTTAGCAGTTCCAGAGGGGACAGGGTCGTAAACTCACCTGGGCGTACTGCTGACATCTTGGTAGCCTCCGAAGCGTCTCAAAGGAACGGGTAGCATTTAAAGGCAACAACAAATTCACTTCCGTGCACAGAGCTGGCACAAATCCCACGCTGCGCAACGGCTGGGTTCTTCCCAGGCACCTAAAGGAGTTAGGCCCCAAATCCCATTGATTTCAATGAGATTCAGGCACCTAACACTCTTTGACTCCATTGGAAACTCCAGCAACAAATCCCACTTAATCCCTCAACATAAGATTTAAGCGGGGCATGGGCTTCATGATGGCTGCTTGCACAGGGGCAAAATTTAATTCTGTTTGTTATATACAGGAGGAATGTTAGGTTGGAAGCATTTTTCACCTTCCTATGAAGCTGCTAATTAGCAGGCATGTTTCACGGGACGTGAAGGAAAGGGGTAGAGAGAAAGCTAATAGATTCCATACATGGTAGAGCCAATTTGATACTATCCTGTGCAAGAAAATATATACTGTAAACTCCATCCACCAGGTCAAGGTGCTTAGTTCGATTTAAAGCGCAGACAGCATGTTACAATCTATCAACAGTGATTTCCTTGTAATTAAGCCATCTTTCATATACCCAGAGGTCGCTCTTGGAAACACCAATGGCATTATATATTTATTATTAGCAAATGTATTACGTTTGAGAACTGGGATAAAACTGCTAAAATGTAACACAGAATTTATAATTTTGGTCCTGAGGATGCTGGCGGATTATAAATATACATTCCGTTTCAAATGGCAAATGACACATGGCATTTTGGGAAGCTTAGCACAGGGTCTATCATGAATAAAACAGTTTTTTGAACAGCATCTTAGAACTCCATGCACTCTGAAGACTCAGAAAAAACAGTTCAGTAGATGATCAAAGCTTGATGCTCTCAAAAAAGTTGTTGGGTTTTTTTACCAGATATGATGAATTTGTGACATTTTAAAGCTTAATTAGGAGGAAGGTAAGAGTCGGAGCCATTTATCTTGATAGTCCCTTTAATATGCTGATGGGCTGGTAGGTGCTGAGTTTTAATTACTTATTCATAATTTGCAGAGCCCTCTTCTCAAAACAGCTGGTAGTTACAGAGGAGACAGTGATGCGAGAGATGTTGCTGAGCATGTTGGAGATAAACAAGATTTAACCAAATGCAAGAGAAACACTCTCCTTTCATAGTTTTTCTACTTAAAAAAATTATAATAAAATATATATTTTTGATATCCAGACAAATTGAAAGCTGACTACTGAGCTGTCAGCCATTAATTAGTCCCATCTAACTTAGTTTGCATCTGGCCTTCAACTTTTTCAAAGAACAAGCTCATCTGTCGGTTTTTGCCCCCAGCACTTCTAGGTTTTTTCAGTTCATAGTATTCTGCCTAATGAGTGTCATTTGAATTCAGTCTGCTGGCAGGGAAATAATACAGATATTTTTCATACAGCGTGTGACAATACTTATTTCCAAAGCCTGTTCTGTTGTGGGGTCACGTTTTGTCTGGATGAGGCTCAGAAACAACAGAGGCTCCTGAGTTTCATTTGAAAACTCATATAGTTCTCAACTACAATCAGAAGTTCAGAGTTAAACTCCTTCCCTATAGTCCAGAGTGAAATGTCCATCTCCAATCATCAGAGGTACAGTGTGTATGGCGGATCATCACGTGATGATCACACAACCCAGGAGTGGCATTCAGTTTGTCACATGCTTTCTCAACCATTATGGTGCTGTGCAACACAAATCAAACCCTGCGTGGTTAGAATGCATTCTAGCTGGCATGTTTGTCACAGAGCGGAGATCTGGCAAACACAGGCCTTGATGGAAACCCAGGCTTTGTTTTTTATCTAACTGGCATGCTGACTGGGCAGTGTCCTGGCCTCAAGCTAAACAGTGAGTTGCCCCAAGAATACACCAGGAGAATCAATTACAGGTGGCAGTAGTCCGAGGGAGACTTGGCACTGCAAAAAGCTGTCCCTTTCCATATACTCAGGCAGTATCTGTGTGAGATCTATGCCAAGAAAGTCATCATGCTCTCCCCCGAGACAGCCAGCTGGCACTGGGCATTCACAAGAGAGTACACACGCTTCCTCTCAGCTGTGACTCAAGCCATTACTGCAGCCCACCAGCGGTGGCTCATCCCATCTCTAAAGAGATGCTTCAGTCAATTAAGGGCTGGCTTCTGGGCTGAAATCCAGGAGTTGCTGTGGCAGATGTCAGTGCCAGAGCAAAGTGATGTTCCAGTGTGTTCGGGCCTGAAGGAAATACTGCCACTGACCAGCAGTCCAAACTCCCTGCCAATCGCTCTGTGAGAATTTGCGTGTTGAGTTCAGCTGCCACTGTGCGGAGGACTCAAAGTTCTCATTAACAGGGGAGCCGTGTTGGTGAGCTGGGTGAGCCTTCTGTCCTCACCTCTCCCTTGCACTTCTGGAACCACGTCCAAACCAAACCTTCTTCTAAGGTTCTGAAACATTCAAACAAAATTCTCTCCCCCTCCAGTTCAGACACTGGAAAAAGAGGTGCAAAAATACAGTAAGAAAAGCCTGTCCTGAGGTCACCACCTCTATGACCATACAAGGATATGCCTGAATGCAAGCAAGAAATAAAAGCAGTGCTTTCTTTGCACTGCAATAGCACCTTGCAGACAGGGATCTCAAAGCTCTTCCCAGACATGAATGAACACCCCAGCAAGGTAGGTCAGGGACCATTATTCCCTTTTTGCAAGTGAGGAAACTGAGCCACTGAGTGTTTAAATGGCCTGCCAAGCACACAAAAGCAGTCTGGGGCTCAGGACTGGGAATCATAATATCTGGGCTGTATTCCCAGCTGAGTTTTAGCCACGGGACTATCCTTCCTGCCCCGTTCATAGGAGCTCAGACACCACAGTGATGAACACTAGCCACAACAGGCTCCCCAACTAGTACTGAAAACTCCAAAGGGTCTGAAAAGTTAGAGAAGTTTCTTGGTGCTTCCCAGAACTCTGTGAGGTTGGCCCCTCCCTAATCACCTGTGAATTTTACTAGCTAACCCTAAACAGAGTGAACTAAGGAAGTAGGATCTAGCACATCAGAAGTCTGAGATGGAGAGGGGAGGAGGGCTGATTTCTCAGCTAACCAACAAGATGGATTCACATTTTCCTCTAACATTTCAATTGCTGTGAATGGGGGGAGGAGGGGGGGAAATCAAAGCAATTTTTCTATCATCCAAGCTCACGTCAAAAAGACTTTTATCAGCAGCATCTGCCTACTCCCCATGTTTTTAGTTAATTTATATTCTGCAAGTGAGTATCGCAGAGGGTTTATGGTAGAAGAATTATAGCAGTAAGTTGACTCACTTCTGAGTGGTGTAGAATTGTTTGTACTTTCAGTTTGTCAGCAAGATAAATTCTTGGATGGGGATGGTTTGCTCCCTCTAGCAAGATCACACTCAATTTCATAGAGGCATCTTTTATTGATCTCCCTTTCTTCTGCTCTTCTCTTCTAAGATAGGACAACTTAAGCTAATATCTCATCCACGGAGTTAACAACATTCCAAGGGCCCCTAAATCTCTATGGCTCTGTTATAAGGCAAGATCTCACTGGACTGAAAGGGGAAAAATGCCTTTCTTATAGTTGTCGATAGCACTGCAGTCCCCCAGTAGGTGATGTATTTAAAGCATTACTTGTTAATCTTGCTCCTCCTCCTGAGAATTAAAACATCTATTGAATATCTGTGTCCTGTCACACAGTGATGGGGACTAAAGATGATGAACTTAAAGTGGACTCAGAGTGATAAATATTATTTATAGACCAAGGCAATGGGAGCAGTGTGTGATTATGAAGAAATACAGTAATGCCACCCCTCGGGTTAGGAACAAGGCTTGGCAAAAAGAGCCTCTACATTTGTCTGGTTACTATGGTAAGTCACCCTGGTGGGAGAGACGAGGGAGTCTTTTTACTGAAAAAGGCAAGAATTGGGGTTTGAAAGCCAGCATTTGCTGAGCAGCATGACTAGCAAGATGGCTTTTTAGGTCACTCTCCTAAAATCAAGCAGCGTCCTTAGTGATGCTAACGTATATCTATATTAATAATGGGCATTTACATTACTCAGGGAGCAGTCCCTAGTATGATGCACTGAAAAGTTTAGAGGGCTCTTTTTCAGATGAAGTGATTTGCTTGGCATTGAACTGTATTCCCTGCGTGATGTTATCTCACCTAAAGCTGGCTAACGGTGTCATGTACCAGTGATTTCAAAGTATCACATTTATCCCATGCTTAGACCCCCACTGGCTTTCCAAACAGCCGTTCAGCCATCTGACGGAGCTGCCACCTGGCTGAAGAAGTGCAAAGCGTGTGAGTGTCTAGAACGCTCACAGGCTGTCGAACGCCCAGGCCTTGTTTCTATTCCAGAGACGTTAAGGTGGCCCCAGAGATCCCGAGAGCCCTGAAAATCGTACCCAGTGGCACTAACAGCTTAGTCAGATAATTCTAGAGACCTGGCAGGCAGGATCTGGACCAACGGCCTGGAAGTGAAAAGCTCTGTGTAACGTTAGCAATCCCCTGACCCGTCCTGTCGTCCAGTATAAACAACACAGCACAGGAGGCACCAGACTAAGCTTTCACAGTGCGCATTGCGGGTGAGTCATTTGGAAAACTTGCTTGGCCAGATTTGTCTCAGCACCCCGGGTCCAATTCCGTTGAAACCAGTGACCGACAGGTGAGTTTGGCCCACACACTGCAGCTACTGATCAAACTTTTTTCTTCTCAAAAAAAAACTAGCAACTTTCTTCCTAACCTCTGCATGGTCTAGAAAGAGAGATCCCAGCTGAGCAGAGCTCCTAGCAAGCCAGGTGCCAAGGAAGTCTGCATTTGATTCTGCATACTCCAAACTATGACCATCCTAGTCTCAGATGTGGTTAAATCTGCCCTGGTCTTTTAAACTAAAGAAAACAAGCCTCCCCCAGAATTTTATTCACTAGCAATGGGATCCAATTATTAGCAGTTTGATATGTACCTAAAGTAAAAACTAAGTCAACCCTGCTGTGTTTTTTGTAAATGTAATGGCAGTTGACCTTTGTATGATTAAAATGAAAGGCTACAAAATGATCTAGATTACATTCTGTAGCACTTTGGGTTTCTTGGGTAAGGTTCAAAAGAAAAGTCCCATTTGGCAGCTAATGCTATGCTGCATCTCTGGCACTCTGCCACTCACCTTGTGAGGTCTTCCAGCAAACACATTCTCCATAGTTCTGGCCAGTGTTAGAACTCCAACTGCTGCCTCCTTACAAAACAGCCAGGAGGGAAAATGAGCAGAATTACCAGTAGAAAATCTAATTAACTCCTATTTGACATAATCATCCAGATCCTGCAAAGTGCCCCGAAATCAGTGGGAGCTATGGAGTGCTGAGCATTTTACAGGATTGCAGCTATCATGAAACAATGTTTCCAACTCAGAAACAAATTTTTCTTCTTTTCCAGGCAGTTTATTCAAATGATGGAGCCATTGGCCATTATCTTTGAAAACTCATGGCAATCGGGGAAGGTCCCAGACGACTGGAAAAAGGCTAATGTAGTGCCCATCTTTAAAAAAAGGGAAGAAGGAGGATCCTGGGAACTACAGGCCAGTCAGCCTCACCTCAGTCGCTGGAAAAATCATGGAGCAGATCCTCAAGGAATCAATTCTGAAGCACTTAGAGGAGAGGAAGGTGATCAGGAACAGTCAGCATGGATTCACCAAGGGCAAGTCATGCCTGACTAATCTAATTGCTTTCTATGATGAGATAACTGGCTCTGTGGATGAAGGGAAAGCAGTGGACATGTTGTTCCTTGACTTTAGCAAAGCGTTTGACACGGTCTCCCACAGTATTCTTGCCAGTAAGTTAAAGAAGTATGGGCTGGATGAATGAACGATAAGGTGGATAGAAAGCTGGCTAGATTGTAGGGCTCAATGGGTAGTGATCAATGGCTCTATGTCTAGCTGGCAGCCAGTATCAAGTGGAGTGCCCCAAGGGTCGGCCCTCAGGCCAGTTTTGTTCAATATCTTCATTAACGATCTGGTGTGGATTGCACCCTCAGCAAGTTTGCAGATGACACTAAACTGGGAGGAGAGGTAGATACGCTTGAGGGTAGGAATAGGATACAGAGGGCCCTAGACAAATTAGAGGATTGGGCCAAAAGAAATCTGATGAGGTTCATCAAGGACAAGTGCAGAGTCCTGCACTTAGGACGGAAGAATCCCATGAACTGCTACAGACTAGAGATCGAATAGCTAGGCAGCAGTTCTTCAGAAAAGGACCTAGGGGTTACAGTGGACGAGAAGCTGGATATGAGTCAACAGTGTGCCCTTGATGCCAAGAAGGTCAAGGGCATTTTGGGATGTATAAGTAGGGGCATTGCCAGCAGATCGACGGATGTGATCGTTCCCCTCTATTCGACATTGGTGAGGCCTCATCTGGAGTACTGTGTCCAGTTTGGGGCCCCACACTACAAGAAGGATGTGGAAAAATTGGAAAACATCCAGCGGAGGGCAACAAAAATTATTAGGGGACTGGAACATATGACTTATGAGGAGAGGCTCAGGGAACTGGGTTTGTTTAGTCTGCGGAAGAGAAGAATGCGGGGGGAGTTGATAGCTGCTTTCAACTACCTGAAAGGGGGTTCCAAAGAGGATGGTTCTCCATGGTAGCTGATGACAGAATGAGGAGTAATGGTCTCAAGTTGCAGTGAGGGAGGTTTAGGTTGGATATTAGGAAAAACTTCTTTACTAGAAGGGTGGTGAAACACTGGAATGCGTTACCTAGGGAGGTGGTGGAAACTCCTTCCTTAGAAGTTTTTAAGGTCAGGCTTGACAAAGCCCTGGCTGGGATGATTTAGTTGGGGATTGGTCCTGCTTTGAGCAGGGGGTTGGACTAGATGACCTCCTGAGGTCCCTTCCAACCCTGATAGTCTATGATTCTATGGAGGCACAGACTTGTCAGGCTCCCAGTGTGCCTAATGGCCTGATTTATGACCTACAGAAGTCAGTGGAACCTTTGCTCTGGAACTTCACTGGGAGAAAGACTCGCCCCTAACTGAATTATTCGCTGGCTGACAAGTTTGAAAAAGAAAAGGTCTCGCTTTTGAGTAATTAAATCCTGTTAGTTAAATAAGTCAGTCATATGGGATATGACAGCTAATGGTCTACAACAAAGGGAAAGGATTATAATTGTTCAGGAATATTGAAAAAATTACAGAATAAACTCAGGGTCTATTTACAGAAAGTCTGGGGATATCTTTCTGCAGCTATATGCCACTTTAATTGCAAATCTGCACAGATGTTTCCTTAGAATTTGAAAAGTGATTAACAAATAAATTAAAGTAATGCTTGTTTTGCTTGAAGTATAATAATAAATATTTTTATAATGCATAGTTACCACAGTATCTGGGCACTTTATGACAAATCAAATACAGATTAAATGACTAAAATATACAAGGTTGAAACAATTAAAGTCAGAACGAAACCATAAATAATATCAATATGCCAGGCAAACTATTCAGAAAGCAAACACATAGTATTGCACAATGCAATATATCAGTTCAAATATGGCACACTAACTGAGTCTATAGGCTGGAGAAACTGATTTATTTTGTGCACCAACTGACCTTTAGCATTGCCTAAGCCATGGAGCAAAGATGATGTATTTGGCTGTTTTGGGAGTCAGTACTATAAATGCTATTTTAATATTATTAATAATGAGAATAAAAGCTTGTAGTGAAATAAGTGCTCAGCTGAATCCTCTAATTTACCCCACTCTAACTGTTTTGACATCACTGGAGTTACACAAGACTTATGCAACTGAGATCAGAATATGGCCCTCTGTCTCGGAGCAGCAGCATTGCCTACAACCTATGTTCAGGTCACAGTGCTTGTCTGAACTCAACAGTGCTGTTTGAAAGGAGCCACATCCTTTTGGCTGAGTACCATTCCAGGCTGGTACAGGAATGGTAACAAATATTTAATGAGCTGCTTTCCTGGTATGCAGGATACATACCTCCCCACTCAGAAACCTGGGAAAACTAAACCCCTCCCATCGGCACCCTTCACAGGGTGAGTCTATGTAATAAAACCTCTCGTGAGCACGAGTCTATGTATAAAACAAGAAACACAGTATGAACTAGGAAAACACAACACAATAAATCAGCATGAATAGTAAGTAAAATAACCACCCCAGAGTACCTTGGGCAATAGACCTTTGCCTCAGTTTCCCCACCTGACAATGTGAGGGTCCGATGGACAAATGTCTCTTTGACATCTCGTTCTCCATCCCCCTTTTCCCTTTTGGTGCATCCCATTCACGGTTTGTTGTCAGGGGTTAGTGAAGTACCAAGATCCCAGAAACGCACTTGGACCAGTCCATCTCCAGCCCCTGGCGGGAAAGTGCTTCCATGAAGAAATGCCTGCCCATACCCTGTACTCACAACACTTCTAGCCATCCTGGCTCAGTCACCTCTGTGCCATCTCTCACCACGCCACCACTGCCCCCCCTGCAGTGCCAGCCCCTCTGCTCCTCTTCAGTTCGGTCCGACGGCGCCCCCGCCCAACCCAACATTAGCGATGTCAGCTGTGTGGGTGCTGGCCAAAGGGGGTTGTAAAAGGGTGGCTCACCCCTTAAAGGCTGGGGGGCTGGGGCTAGCCAACCCCTAGTACAGAATAAGGCACACCTGGGTTGAGTCAGGTAATTCCCTAGACAGGGCAGCAGGTGGCTGCAGTGGAGGGGGAAAGCTCAGGAAGTTTTGGTCGAGTCTGAGGAGAGTGAGGACCAGCTCCTGCAGGGACCTGAGAGCAGGGAGGCCTGAGAGAGACCCTGTCAAAGCAGGGGGGAGAGATTGCAAAGACCCCACGCAGAAAGGCTTGGGAGGAGGAAGAGAAAGCTTGCTTTGTGTGGCCTTAGGAATTGACTTTGTTTGGCGACTTTGAGTTTTATTTGCTGTTTATTTTCTATTAATAAACCTAGTCCCCAAGAAGGGGTATTTTTGACCAAAGAAACATCTGAAGGGAAGTTTTATTTGAACAGTCTGAGGGGAAACTGAGGCAGACTACCTGTAGCATGCCCCTAGGCCACCAGGGGGCACACAGGAGGTGGCCAGCCCAGTTACAAGCTTGATTGTGCAGTATCCAGAGACGGCATAGGGAAATCACATCATGTACAGAAAAACCATCCCAGCAGGCTGATGGAATGTTAATGACAGACTCCCAGGAGCCGGGTCCAGCACATCACTGAGCTAGTGAGATAGGCAAGCTCCTTTTCAAGTGTCAACCCTGTGCCTGGTTATCTTGGAGCCATCCACCCTGTAGGTGCAAAAGGCTGCAACCTGGAAGGAATGGAGCGGCTGTGACATAGCCTGAGATAGCATTTTCATTTATGGAAAATCTGATTCTTTTATGTGCTTCAGTGCAGTTCACTGCTCCAGTCTGGCTCTGACTATACATTATTTCATATTGTTTGTGTTGCTCTGCTAAAAAGCATTAACTTTCTCCTGCACACCACCTGACTACAAAGTTCACCAGGCAATTCTCAAGGCCAGATTGTAATCTGGTGTCAGCTCTGATTTCCATTTGCAAGTATTTTCTTCTGCAGCAATTATGCTGAAAGTCAGGAAGCTTGTCCTGTACTTAAACTCCTGTGGAACAATCCAGCTGGCTAGATTGCCACCATTAAAATAACTGGCAAACATGAAATGTTTATTATGTATCTATTGTTGACTTTTTAAAATTCATACACAATTCAAGCTACATATATAATTCCTGAGTAAATACAGACATATTTTTTCTGTTGACTATTTCTTGACCTAGTTACTCTACACATATGCCATAGAATTTAGCAGAGATAAAAAGATGAGACCTCCAGGAATTCAAGGGCTCCCAGATAGGTTATGCACATCTTGAAGAAGAAATTTACCAGGAGGCATCTAAAGTAAACTCTATAGTAAGTGTCATCAGCATCTTTCATGTATCTTACAAAGTTATTGCCTGTGGTATCATATGGTGATTGAAATGACATAAAATTGCATTTCACTACAAAGGAAAACATCCAAGTCATTTTGCCAGGGACATACACCAAAAAAGATTGGAAACTTCTGACTTTTTATTTTTCTTCAAAGATCTGAATCAAGAAGAGAAAAGACTGAAGTTAGATGGGTGTTTTATAACGAAATGGTGATATTTTAAATTAGAGCTAGGCACAGCCCAAAGTCTCAGCCCCAAACTTTGGAGAAGTTTATATCTGGATTTGGACATGGACCTAAACGTTGTCTCTGCCCTTATGGATTAGGTTAGATTAGATTAGATCCAAAACTCCACTCCAGACCACCAGTAAATCTGGGGAAAGATTAGATTAGTTGGGGATCTTAATTAAAGAGGGTCACAAATTAATTGAAACAAATAGTTAGCACACAGGAAAATGTGTTATGATTTTTTGCAAATTATTTGCCAAAAAGAAGACCATGTTTTTTACTAATTTGGACCCCCAAACTAATAATGTGTTTAAACACACATTGAATTGAGGCAGATGGGTTGACTCATGGAAGGCCCTTTGATGTTAAGCACATGCTTAAATGCTTTGCTGGATCAGGGACTTGTAGAGGTGGATGGGAAATTTCAGTCAGAATGAAATTTCAATGAAAAACTGAAAAGCATATAGAAAATTTGTTTTGATTGTTTTCTGATAATTTCTTCACTAATTTTGCATTAAAAATTATTTGTCAAACATTTTTTATGAATATACTGGAGCCTGTGGATCATTCATGAGGCTTACTCAGCTAATTAATCCATATTGGAAATTCACCATTCAGGCTTTGTTACTGGTCCGCTGAGTTGCATGGAATTACCTCTGGGCTAACCTTTATACAGTACTGCCATTTCTGCTCAGAATTAAGTTTACTATACCACAAAACACATTTTGTTGCTTGAATAAATGACCCTCAGCATCAGACCTGAAATTCTCTTTTCACAAGTATCATAGAAACAAAATTTTGAATGTCGATGAACAGAAAATAATATAGCATTGAACAAGCCAAGTTAAAGCTTGTCTAATTTGGGAAAATGTTTGTGAGTAAGTGAGTAGGTCTTAAACCCATATATGCAGTGGTGAGCTGGAGCCAGTTCGCACCGGTTCGCTGGAACCGGTTGTTAAATTTAGAAGCCCTTTTAGAACTGGTTGTTCCGCGAGGGAGAACCGGTTCTAAAAGGGCTTCTAAATTTAACTGGCCAAAAGTGTCACTTTAGGCGACAACTCCACGGGTGCTCCAGGGCTGGAGCACCCAAGGGGAAAATTTGGTGGGTGAAGAGCACCCACCGGCAGCTCCCCGCCCCACCCCCGGCCCTAGCTCACCTCCCTCCACTCTGCCTCCGCCTCCTCCCCTGAACGCGCCGTCCCGCTCTGCTTCTCCGCCCCGCCCCCCAGCTTCCCGCGAACCAGCTGTTTGCGCGGGAAGCCGGGGCGGGCTGAGAAGCAGGTGGCAGCTTCGCACTCAGGCCCAGGGAGGCGGAGGTGAGCTGGGGCCGGGGGGCGCGAGGAGGGCTGCCCGCGCCGCAGCAGGTAACCCGGGGTTGGGGGGGCGCAGGGGAACCGCTCCCCACCCCAGCTCACCTCCGCCACCCTCGGCCCGAGGGGGAAGCCGCTGCCTGCTTCTCAGCCCTCCCCGGCTTCCCGCTGAACAGCTGATTCGCAGGACGCCCAGGGGGCGCGGAGAAGCAGAGCGGGGCGGCAGGTTCAGGGGAGGAGGCGGAGCGGAGGTGAGGTGAGCTGGGGCCGGGCCTAGGGCGGGGAGCTGCCGGTGGGTGCTCTGCACCCACCAAATTTTACCGGTGCACCCACGGAGTCAGCGCCTAAGGCGCCACTTTTGATGTGATCAGTGGGGGAGCAGCCGCTCCCCCGCTCCCCCCCTAGCTACGCTCCCCCACCCCTAGGAGCCAGAGGGACCTGCCGGATGCTTCCTGGGAGCTGCCCCAGGTAAGCCCTGCTGGGACTCCCCACCTCGCCCCCTGGCAGGTCCCTCTGGCTCTTAGGGGTGGGGTGGGCACCCACTACAGTGGCCCACGAGACCCTCCTGCCCAGTTCTGGGGGCAGTCAGGGGACAGGGGACGGGGGTGGATAGGGAGGAGGTCCTGGCCGGGGGAGGGTCAAGAACGTGGGGGGGTTGGATAGGGCAGGAGTCCCAGGGGGCGGGGGTGGGCAACGAGCCCCTTGTGGGGTGAGGAGGGAACCCGTTGTTAAGATTTTGGCAGCTCATCGCTGTATATATGTAGGTAAGTAGCACTATCCCCATTTAATAGGGGAGTAAACTGCGCCATACAGAAGTGAAGTGACTTGCCTAGAGTGATGCAGCAAAGGGAAAAAAGGAATCCAAGTTTGACAACCAGTCTAACATCCCCCTACTCTAACCAATGACGAGATCATATCAATTATACTTAAAACAAATCCTTCATAATAAGTACTTAGTGCAGATATGTCTCTGTGACTGAAGACTAGAGGCAGCCATTTATGTTCAGCACTTGCTATGCTCTTTGATGTTTCAGGATGACAGCTTAATATGATCCTGCTCACTTTCTCTCTGACTATCGGCAACCCTTTATACTAAATGATTTTTTGAGCAGTGTTTATTTCACATATAATAGCCCAAAAGCCGAAACGAAGAACACAAAATATTCAGTCAAAGAGACTTGGCTGCTGGTTGATAAGTGTCAGCTACAGTACCATGCCTTCAGTAATGCTTTTTGTCTTGCAGTTGCAAAAGGAGGAATAACAAATTCTTAATAACATCCTTTGAGAACACTTCACAATCGGCCAAGACAGATAATCTTGGATAAAATAAAAGGGGAAAAAGAGAAGTCATTAGCAGATAAGATTAGTATAAATTCTGCAAAGCCTTAAAGAGGTCACTCGTATAACTAAAAAGAAAAGAAACTCAAAGCTATGGGCCACTACAAGGTCCTGACCAATGTTAACCAACGGCAAAGTAAGAAAAATAGCTGGGGAAACAAATCAGCCCTCAAATGTTATACAGCTGTAAAGCAGCTGTGTTACAGGATTCAGAGTAACAGCCGTGTTAGTCTGTATTCGCAAAAAGAAAAGGAGTACTTGTGGCACCTTATAAATTGGTTAGTCTCTAAGGTGCCACAAGTACTCCTTTTCTTTTTGTGTTACAGGAATAATCCACTGAGGGAAGCTAGGAGGAAATACTGGCTGAGTGACAGTTATTTTCTATAACTCATGTGTATGGCCTCAGGGTGATTCAGAGATGGCCCTGGTGTCTAATCCAAGTCTTAGCTTCCCTCACCTTTGCCCTCACACTGCGCAAAATATCAGATGAGAGAGCTTTGTGACTACTTCTCAAGTGATTATATAGACAGCTGGCTTCTGTACAACAGGAAAGTCCTAAACAGGATACAGAACCAGCAGTGGGCACATTGTGAAGATGTCATTACGCATGATGAGCACCACTGAAAAACAGCCCCTGAGCAATGGAGAGGAGCAGCTAAGCAGCAAATGGTACACCCCATACAACGCTGGCAGGGTGGAGTGCAGGAACACCAGGGGTCTTTACTGTCGTTCGAGAACAAACAGAATCCGTCTCATCCAGCGACTCAGAATAAAGCTACACCAGCATCCTTGAGAACCTGGGGCCCAATCCTACAGGCACCAAACACAGCTCAGTTGCCATTGAATTCTGCGGGTACTTGTGTGTTCTGTAGCCTCTCGGCCCGAAGCTCATGATCAACTGACAACTTGGGTCACTGCCTGCAATTGGAGTTTACTCATAGACATACTGAGCACTCCAAGAATTCCTCAAATGCAACTAGCAAGGAAGAGGCTGCCTGACATGATAACAGTAACAGCACACTGACCGGGGCATATGACAAAGAGATATTAGCCTCTGGCAACTCTGAGCCATGTCAAGTGCATGCAGGCAGAAAACAAATCCCAATCTTTTACCAACTCTCCAAGGTATCACGCTTTTATTTCAACAACCTCCCAGGAACGTGCACAGCACCAGTGAGCTAAGACTGATGACAAGAGTCAGAGACAATGGGCATGGGAGCCTGTCTGGGGAATAGCATTGTTATTCCATTCTGATCATAAAAACAACTCCAAACTCTGGCAAGGCTTCTGAATTGGGAGATAACAATCCAGTTCCGTTTGGTTTTCATGCAGGGGTAAATAGTCACCTACCTGGACATTTTTTAGTTTAAACTGATGCAGGACTGGCTGCTGGCTGGCATGTTCTATCAGACTTCTTGGCACTGCCTTCCAGTCCATTAACCACCCTGCATCCCACGTGCAGCTGCCTCTGCCTCAACACACTGATTTTCCAAAATGAGGAATCTGAGCTGGGACGTTCATTCATTGACCCAGCAGGGGGTGGACACTCAGGGCTAGACTATATGCAGAGTCGCACTGGTTTAACTGAACTGTGTGGACGCTCTTATTTCAGTTTAAGAGGGGCTTAAACTGATTCCCATTCGACTTAAACGGAATCAAAATAAGATAAACTGGAAGACGCCCCTCTTAGACCAAAATAAATGTGTTCCCATAGGGGCTGCACCAGTTTAACTAAACCGGTGCCAGATGGTGTGTAAACAAGGCCTCAGGAGAACATAATGCTTTATCTTGGAAAGAGGGAGCATGTAGTGTAAGTTTCTAATGGCCCCCTCTGGCCAGCAGTCACAGATGTGTCAGTGAAGGTCCCCGCATGTTGATCAGACCCTGTTTACTTTAGTAGTATAGTGTCAATGCGAACTTGGATTCCCAGGTCCAAGCTGGCATTTCCTGACCTTCCTGGGCTTAAATGAGACCATATGTACACAGCACATGCTTGCTTTAATGTGCTTTATTTTGTTTTTGTGGCTCCACAGAAATCCATTTTCCTGCGGTTGTGTTAAAATATGTATTTGTGAAAGGCAAACAAATTGCATTTTCTTGATTATGCCTCATGGTTTCCTAGAAGGAGAAACTGTCTAATTGGTTTACATTAAGCAGATGCACTGTTTGAAGAAGGAAATTAAATAGAATCCCACTAGATGTGTTGGTAGACAGACGTGGTTAAACACAAACATTAGCAGGCATTCAGCAATGCTCTGAAACACATTCTGAGAAATTGCAGCTTGCGTGGTGAGGAGTTGTTTGAACTGGCTCTCTGGTAATGAGGACTGCAACAAATCACCAGTGATTCAGCTTCCAGATTGCTGCCCGTATTTTTCTGGATCTCTCTGCTCAGGTCTAGGTACCTCGTTAACAGAAAGTATTGAACAGGCAGGGAGTGACTACAACTTTGCCTGCCACACATTTGTGACCCTGCAGAGCGGTCTCACTGCCCATCATGAGCTTGAGGCCCGGAGGCTGCAAAGCATCCAAGTATCCACTGAATTCAATGGCAACTGAGGTATGCCCCGCACCTTGCAGGATTGGGCCCCCAAATCAGCTCTTCCACCCCCCAACCAAGGGGAGCAATGCTGAACAAAAATGACTATGCCTTCTCAACAGCTCCAGGGAGAAAAATGAGTGGTGGAATGAGCTGACACACACCCAGACCCCACCCCCAGAAAAGGCGGAGGAGACCAAATACAATCAGCAACAGTCCAGTGCCGAGTAGAGGAGGTTCTTTAACCCCAGGTTAAACCAAATTGTACTGAAAACCCGGGGTCCTTGAAAACAGGGGGTTGCCTGGTGGAGGTAGGAATTCTGAATCCCCTTTCACTTATATATTTTACATCTGTGTCCTTCCATGTGTCTCAGTTGGGCTGCTGCTGGTTTAAACACTGGTGCCAGCGAGAGAAAAACAAAGCCCCAGGGTCCTTGCTGCAGGTTTCACTGTACTAACATAAGGTGAATTTACCCTGAGAGGAGAGCATGTAGGAGTCCTGTGTATCACCGGGGTCCTAAGTGAGCTGAGGTGGTGGCTACGCCTTGTGCTGAGCAGCCCTGTACAGCAGTGAGTTTTATTTATCAAGAGAAAAATCTGCAAGGCAAGCATTGTTCCTGGGAGCCTGCCACAGGACACCCAAGAAGAGGTCACACAAAAGGGTTGAGAAGGGATCATTCTCGTCCCCTGTGTTCAAATAAGATGAATTTAAAGTGGAACAGGTGCAGAGAAGAGTGACAAGGATGATCAGGGGGATGGAGAAGAGCCCACAAGAGCTTGTCTTGTTTAATCTAGAAAAAAAAAATGAACGCTGAGACAGGCTCTGATTGCTCTGTATAAATACACCAAGCAGATAAACACTAGGGAGGGTGAAAAGCTATTTAAGATAAAAGACAAAGCTGGCACAAGAACAAATGGAAATAAACTGGCCAAAAATGAATCCAGGCTGGAAATTAGAAGAAAGTTTCTAAGAGGCATGAGGTTTTGGAACAGCCTCCCAAAAGGAGTTGTGGGGACAAACAACTTAGTTTTAGAACGAGCTGGACAAATTTATGAGTGCGACTGTGTGGGGGGGCTTGTGATGGTGGGGGGGCAGGGCTCAACAGCCTGGGGGCTCACTTCTGGTTGATGTGTTATGTTACCAAAGCTCATGCTTCAGGGTTTCAGCTGGCCACTGGTTGGGGTCAGGAAGGGATTTTTGCCCCCAATGTATTTTTTTATCTCCTTCCTCTGAAGCATTGGGGATGGCCACAGCTAGAGATGGGATATTGGATGGGAAGGGCCAGGGCTCTCTCTCAGGTGCTGGGCTGGCTCAGGGTCCAACTGATCACCCTATGTGGTGTTGGGAAGGAATTCTCCCCAGGTCAGATTGGCAGTGACCTTGGGAGTGGGGGATTTGCCTCCCTCTGCACCATGGGGGTGCACATCACTTGCCAGGATTATCTGACTATAACTCACTTAATACTTTCCCTGCCATTGCAGGGGGCTCAAGCACTGGTGCACCTGGTCCCTCCTGGTGGTGACACAGACAGTCTACTCCCCTGTTGGCTCTAATTCTTTGGTCTCCTTTCCGTTGTCAGGTTTAGTGTGTGGGCACTGGGGGATGTTGGTGGCCTGTGACATACAGGAGGTCAGACGAGATGATCTTGTCCCATCTAGCCTTAACTCTAGGACAGTTCTGAGTAGAGCAGGCTGAAACGAAAAATCAAGAAAGAAACAAACTAAAAGTGTGTGTGAAATGTTTGCTAGCAGTCCCTTGGGCTTTTTGACCCGCTCTAAGTCCAAGTCCAAAAGCCTGACTCTGCAGAAGGAAAAATGCAACAGCGGTCCTGGTAATTTATCTCAGAGATGCCAAAGTAACAGACAAGATTCCATGTGATCCTTGCTCTACCATCTTGGCTCTCTTTGATATGCCCCTAGCTCACAGGAGGGAGCAGTGCACTAAACCATGCTGGTGAAGGGTGAAGCTAATTAGCTCGCACCCTGTAAACTGAGGAGAGGGATTTGAATCCCCCGTAAAAAAACAGGTTTACATTTCACAGTCACAAGCACCATACACCTTCCAGTTCCAATGATACAGACGGCAATAAGTCAGTGCAATAGAGGGAAGAGGAGGGTAGCTTTTGGATAAAATGCTTTTATGAGCTGCAAAATTATTGGAAAACCTATTTAGGCTTCCATTGAAATAGGAGGTTTTATTTTAATTTATGTTGTAATGGAAGCTTATAACAGTGCAGTACCATAAACACAAACAGCACAATCTTATAAAAATTTCATCTTTATCTATTTTGGGGAAAAATAGCCCTGTCTGCCTAATTGAAGCATCTGTCATTCTGACATTAAATAGTGCATCTATGGCCCTATTATTATATTTCCTTGCATTTCTCAAACACTGTTAAATTGAAATAACACTGTTGGCTTGGAGATAAAGGGAGATAATAAGTATTTTATAATGAGCAGAAAAAGGATATATCTTCCATCAGAGCTGGAAATTGCTTTATCTTTTTAGTTGTTGTTTTGTTCCCCTAAAGGGGGTTTTTCTGCTGCTGAAATTTCTCAGCTCTCTAATAAAAGTAAGATCAAGTGAGGAGCATTTATACAAACATTAAGAGACATGACTGTGAGACAGCTACTCATCAGCATTTGAAGTGATAGCCTTTATAAGCTGTTCTAACAAATGATTTTGGACATGCATAGAGATGTTCACAGTGAAGCTGTATTTAAATTATGTTAAAAAGGGAACTTCAGAGATTATTTTTCATCATTTTAAAAAATCATCTTTTTTCCCTGCATCATCATTTATAATCACTCCTTCGAAGCATGACACTGAAATTCAACCCTAGTTAATTTTCTCCCTTCGGAGGTGAGTGTCCAAGCTGGCTTCTTTTTGTAGTGATGCTCGTGTGTTGTGGGGGCTGCTGAAGATGCTGACTTGTTTTTGTAAGGTTGCACATCAGTGGTGAGGGCTCAAACATGCGGGTTTGTTGTTGCATGGTTGCATACAAGCAGCAGGGGTGTGCAGCTGTTGGCCTCTTGCTCTGCGACTGCACAGGTGTGGTGTGGGTTCTTCCCAGGCTGGCTTCTTGTCCCACGGTTGTACACAAGCAGTGGGGACCTGCCCACACTGGCTGGTTTCTGAAGGGTAGCCACGACAATACCATATAGACTTAGCTGAGGATATCCTTGCCTTGCCCCTAACCAGGCCTTCCATGTCAGTTAGCCAAATGAGCAGCGGTTTTAGCCTCAGCCATAAGAACAAACTGACCCCCCTGAAAATTACCCCCTCCCACTAAAACAGACTTGTTAAAGGGGCTAGGGGGGAGTTGTGTGAAATAGGAGGAGAAGGAACTCCACCAAGAGGGTGCTGCCCTGAGGTGTGAATAAGCAGGCCTTGAAAATCTGGGAAATGAAGACCTTTAGCATAAGGTTTGCTGGGCACTTGGCACTCAGAGGCTTGTCTTCTACTTCTGAAATTACACATGAAGCACCCAGCCCTTCTAGACGCACTGAAGGTTTTAGCAGCAATTCAGCTCCTCACACATCCAGAGTCTCTCTGAAATGCGATGAGGTTTTGCAGTAAAGGAAAAAGCCATTGTTAATTCTTGTTGGGCTTTTCATCTGTCTGGTGTGGTGACCTGTACAGGCATGTCAGTGAAGCTGGCAGGGCATTCTCTTTCCACCGGCTCGCTCTCTGCTATGCAGCCTCCCCACTTGCATGGAACGTTCCCCTTTCCAGCACGTTCCCCTTTCAAATCCCTGAGCCAAGTTGCCACAAAATGTGTGGCCACATTTTACCCCCAGTCCCCACAAAATCATGTATCTAATGTATCTGAGTCCTGAGATACTAATACAGATCCAGGCTCCACGCTGCGATGCTGAGATTTGTAATCTTCTCGCTAATACGCAGCATTTGGTCTACTGCTTCCTCTTGTGACCTTCATTACCAGGAGCTCCTTAAATTAAAGTACCTAGACTGCACCATGAGGATCGCCACTGTCACCTTTATTGCTCTGGCCAGCGAAAGCCCAGCTAAACTCCCAAATGCCAGGATGGCAGCCCTGTGCAGCCGTGGTGCCGACGCCCCCTAAAACACCACGCCCCAGGCAACGCCCCACGCCTTGAGCCTGGGGGAAGCATTCCTAAGGCAGAGCAGGAGTTCAGCCTGTGTAGCCTACTGAGACTACCAAAAACTGGGGCCAGTTCGTGCCAGTTTTGGTCTCTCTTCCCTTCTCCATTCTGCCTCTTCAGCTCCCACTGTGCGTAAGTAACATATTGTCAGGACTCTGTCTCAAGGTATGCAGCTAAGTCCTGACAATCCCCATGAGCGATTAACTGGAGTCTGGGCTCTGAGACCCACCCCCCTCACAGGGTTTCAGAGTCCGGGCTCCCGCCCTAGCCCAAATGTCTACAGTGCCATTGTTAGCCCCAGAGCCTGAGCCAGCAGATGTGGGCCCGCACAGTGATGCTGCGGGTCTCTTATTACCATGTAGACATACCCACTGAGACCAGGATATGTGGAAATGATTCAGCTGAACATAAGCCATACATACTAACTCCTGGAACAGTGATTATCTCTTAGGTTTCACCCCAAAGCCATGCTGATGGATGTGGCATCAGAATCCAGAAAGGTGAGGCCAAGCAGCTCATTTCCCATTTAGGCATAGGGTGTTCATGGCCAGGTGTTTGGAAATCTGGCTCACAGATAGCATGTAAAAATATCCATTACTCTTCTGTATCTGTACAGCTCCTATCACAATGGGGTCCTGGTCCATGCTGGCAGCTCCTAGGCATTATGATAATACAAATAAATAATAATAGTAATTCCTACAGAGACTGACAAATCCAGTAAACTTGAGTCAATAAGCACAAAACAAGTGGTAGGAGGGAAAAGCCTGGGAATCAATAATGCTAAAAGAGACAGTAAACTTGACATGGGTATGCAGTGTGATGGCAGCAGAAATAGTCAATGCTATTCACAGCTATAGGATCAGATCATACATCAGGAGCCCTCTACGGAGCTCTGGTGCACCCACACAGGTAATAGTGTGTTCAGTTCTGCACATCCTGGCACCAGAAAGATAGTGACAGATCAAAGGCAATTCAGAGAAAAGCCACAACATTAAGAGGAGATGAGGTGGAAGACCTGAATTATGAGGAAAGACTAAAAGAGGGGAATATGCTCATGTTGGCCAGGGGAAGTTGTGAGTCTGCAAATATTTGAAGGGTGCAAACCCCATGAATGGAAAGCGTTCTTCAGGGCAACCTCGAATGATTCTATTTGGTGGTTCACTCCAAAGGCATAAAAGATCCACAAATCTGAATAAAATATTGCTAATGTTTTCCTTACCAATCATCAGGGTAAAGGGCAGGGGGTAGATTTTGTGCCTGGGCTGGTAAATGTGCATCACAACAAAGTAAGGGTGATTTAGGGAGGCACAAAGCAGTGTATCAAGAGGGGATGAAATTAAATTAAGAAAGGGAAAGTTCTGCTTACATGAAAGGCAAACGCCTCAAAAATATGTGTAATATTCATCTGATCCTGGAGGCTGCTGAAGGCAGGGAGCCCTGTAGAATACCCATCCCATTTATGTATCAGCCAGTTCTTCTGCAGACTGGCTCAAGGGGCATTTAATAGTTCATGAATCAACTGATCTGCAGAATATTTTATTTCTCTAATAACCTGGATGCTGAAAAAGAAAAGAGGTTTTTTTACCTTTCCTAACCAAACAAAGTAGAAGATAAGAGGTGATGAGGAATAAAGATGCATTGTCAACATTTTACAAGCTTTCCCATTATTAAAAGCTGCTTTTTGCATAAACAAAGTGGGCCAAATTGTGGCTCAACTAGATAGCTTAGAATCAATCTCTCCTCTTGCAGGCCAATGTGTCCTTTGGAGACTACAAATCCCAGCAGGCATTGTGCCATCCTGAGCCCAACAGTCATTGCTCGGAGAAGGGTGTAACAAGCGGCAATGAAGGCTGTGAGCTGTAGTATCTGTAGGCCACTGTGCCTTAGAAAAGAGCAGGGGAGCAGCAGTCTGCTCCATTTTATAAAGAATAACTCAACCTCTGTTGATAAGGTGACTTTGGATAGACCCGCGTTTGAGTATCTCCTGCTGTAAAGTAAAACAAAAACAAGCCATGCAGAAACAAACCCCAGGCTGGTTTGCATTGCAAATACCATTAATATCTGTTAGTCTCCAGTGGGGTCCCCTCTACCCCATGCAGGGCTGGCACCAGATAGAAATGTCAAGCTTTAAATCAAAAGCAGCTACCCAAATTAACACCCTTGTGGTGTGAAACCACAAATGATTTTAGGAGGAACATGGATGGATGGTTATGAATCAGGTTTCATAATAAATTTCCTCCGCTGCATGGTGAGACCCCTGTTGTTTCCAATTGAGAAGCAACGCAGGAGGTGAAAAGACATTTTGTTACATTAATGGAGAAAAATGCAGCATGAGATTTATTGTTTTCCCTACAGTTCCCTCTAAACACAATAGGGTTCGTGCCCTACTAGCAGCTTCTACCTTCTGAGCAAGTTCATAGTCCAATTAGTGGGCACCAATCAGTCCCAGCTATTGCTGCAGCTTTATTCCTCAGGGAGGTAGTTTTCCTAAAATGATTTCACTCTAAGCTAAGCAGAAGTGGAGTCAGGTTGCCCCGGTTTATGACTCTGGAGAAACCGCTAGCTTTGGCGGGATAGGCTGAAGGTCCAGAACCTCAAGCTGGACATCAGTTTTACCTTTTCGATTCTGTGTGTTCTTCCCAGGGCTGAAAGCTCTACAAAGTGATCATTGGTGCAGCAGAGATTCTGGGAGGGGACAGGTAAAATGTGAAACCTATAAATAATTAAATAGTAACATTTAGAAAGTGACAGATGTTGGCAGACTGGTTATCCCAGAAGTGTAGGTAACTGGCCCTGGGCGTGTGTGAGCCTTCTCTCTAGGCTTTGTGGGGCTGTCTGTATAATGTTCTGTACTGGTTTATTTTTTTAGTTTGGCTACATACATTTCACAGCATCAGGGTGGTTTTTTTCCTCTTTGAGACTCCTGATAGCTGATATACTTTTCAAGCATGGTGGTAATAAATGTAATTTCTCAGAAGAAATAGATTTACCCTTTAGCTCTGAGAGGTGAAACTCCATCCACTTTAGCAGTAATGAATCTAGATTTGATTCTCCGATTCTGAAGTCCTGAATGAAATGCACGCTTTCACTCCCACCTCGCCCCCCTCCTCTCGACACAGCAAGAAGAAATTATAGCAAATCAGCCACTGCAGATAAATGAAGTGAGAATGTTGCTGTTTGCAGTCAGTAATTCAGAGATACCGTAGAGGGTCTGAGTGCCTTGAAAAGGTCGCCAAGGCAAGACTGTTCTGGTGTTTAAAGCTAAATAAATAGCCTCCTTCATGGGCTTCCAGTCTCCAAACAGACTCCCAGGACAACTGAGGGTTGCTCCCAGGGCAGCTGTTAACATTTAATCACCCATGCTCTATCTCCATTCCCAGCTGCTGCTTCTGCTGCCTTTTGATACTGCGTTTTAGGCATCTGTCATGAGAGGCCAGCTTCCTGTGTTCTGACCAGGCTAGCCCTGAGGCTTTGCCCACGCATCTGCATTGCTGGACTTCCTTGTACACTGCATCTTAGGGATGGGGTCAGCAAGGTCAGCTCTTCAACACAGCTCCCAGTGAAATTCCTGGGGAACATTATAAACGGGGCAGTTCAGGGCTGGAGAATATCTGGCTGGCCAAACCCATCCCACTGGACAGGCTCTGCTATGCTGTCATTCATAGGAGCACCGTATTCATGGTGCTATGTGTGGCCTGCTTATTTAAGTCACATTAGTGGCTAGATACCCCAGCTAAGATCCAGGCCTTACTGTGCTGGGTGTTGTAAAAACACTCCATAAGAGGCAGCCCCTGCCCCAAAGAGTTTGCAGTCTAAATAGATGAGACAGACAAAAGGTGGGAGGGAAATCGAGGCCCAAAGAGACGAAAGGACTTGCGATAGATCAGAGGCAGAGCCAGGAACAGCACCCGGATAGCTGTGGTGCTCTCTGTCTAATGCCAGCAGGTGCTGTTTGCAGACAATAAAAATATAGCAACATTCCCCCATGGTCATCTAGACATATCCATATTCAGAGTCTTCTCTGCCCCATTCCTCACACGTGATACTAAAAGGTGTCATAGCCTGGAAAGATCCATTCCACGCTCCAGAGCAGGACAGCAGAACAACCAATGTAGATACTGCAGCCAAGACGTGGCAGGCTGGTAGATTGCTCCTTGGGGTAGGACTGTCACTTTCTCTGTCTATGGACATGCTGAGCATATCCAGTAAGCTGATTGTCCTTTCCTTTAGTATTCAACTTTTCAGTGGTCTGTTAATGAAGGGTTCCCAGTAACCTGGGACCCAAATTTATTGGGAGTGACTTCCATGGAGCCATTCTAGTTTACTCTAGCTAAAGAGCTGGTCCAATGAGGTGTTTACTTTCTGACAACAGAAGACCTTTGGCCCAGAACTAGAAAATTTTTGTCTAAAAGGTGAAACTGGCAAAGGAAAAAGTACGTGGTGCCCTGCATTTCTAAGCTTTTAAATGATGTCATGCAAAAGGTAGAATTCCTGTGTATGCCGCTCCTGTTACTTTAACTGCAATTCTGGTAAATGCTGTCTCATTGGAAATGGTGATGATGTGAAGGCATCCCAGTGGATGCAGCATGCCACACTGGGCAGGAAATCTAACTGTCTTGGGTAACTGATGGAGCTTGCTTAAAGCTCTCAAACAAACAAAAAACATTGCAGGAGTTTGGGCTTTGCTAGTAAACAAATAGATAGTAAACTTCCCAGGTAAGCTGAGTGTAAGCTATGGATATCATTGAGATGGTTGTTGAAAGGAAATTGTGCCCAGCAGAGTAAATGAAACTAAACTGCACTGAGTACTCTCTCTGTTATAGGTAGTTGTATGCAGTGTTGTTGTGGTCATGTTGGTCCCAGGAGATTAGAGAAACAAGGTGAGGGAGGTCATGTCTTCTATTGGGCCAGCTACGGTTCATGAGAGAGACAAGTGTTCGAGCTTACACAGAGCTGAAGAAGCTCCAATGCTTGTCCCTCTCACCAACAGAAGTTGGTCCAATAAAAGACATCACCTCCCCCACCTTGTTAGAGGTTGTCTCAGCAGTAGAACAGAGGGGGAAAGAAGCTAGGAACTTATTTTGAGGATCACTGTGACAAGTTTTCAGAAGCCAGGGGAAGAAAAGGTAGATTACTTCTTACAGCTCAGTAACACAGCTCTTAGGCTGAGTTCTAATGAGGCTGCTTAACTTTGGAAAAGACAACAAAGCCTTGCATTTACAATAAGCAAGAAAGTGACAACACTCTGCAAACGCAGCCGTGAGAACGGGTTTCTGACTGAAGGCAAGCAGGCACACCCACACACACCAGTTATCAGCAACAATTTTAGTCACCAAATTATTTTCTCAAGGTAGTAATAGAAAACAAAACAAATGCAAACCTATTTTTTTAATCTATCCCAGCTAACGGAAAATGCAAAAGGAAAACCAGGGGCTGTCCAGAAGGTTTTTGGATGTACCAGCAGTCACTTGGGAACATAACAGGAGGACATCTGGATTATTAAGATTTGTACACTGATGGCAATAAAGCTCACTACCAGTATATTTTGATGAGGACTTCTTTTTAAGAAAAAGGTCATTTGATGGCTATCTTAGCAACTGTACATGGCTTCTCCCTCATTCACTTTCATGTGCAGAAGCAATCCATGGCAAATGCAAGATACTGAAAGCCTGGTCTCTTATGTGGTGCACACAAAGAATAGAGTCTGCTATGTTTTAAACTAATTATAAAATGTTGCCCTGTATATGTAGGGCAATATTCAGTAATACAGCCTGACTGCTTTACAACAATCTATCAGTGCAAAGCAGCCATAAACCGAGCTTCAGCCTGCTAGTTAAAGTGGTTTGATGGTTACTTTGCATCACCAGAACAGTGCAAAACCGCCTGAGTGTATCAGTGAATCTGGCCCATAATAGGTGTTTTTGTGTTTATACAGATGGCCTCAATTTTCAGAACTGACTAGTGATTTTAGGTGCCAAACTTGAGTCAGCTGAGAGGGAGCTGGTTTTCAGGGAATAGATGTTTTATGTTGGACACCCAAAGACTGAGTATCCAACATGACTTTGCTAGACACTTTTGAAAATGTATGTTCGATAGACAGGTTGCACTAATGAATACTTTCAGCATATGGTATGGACATCCCTTCCCTATTGTGTAGTGTGTCGGTATACAGAAACGTCTGTTAATTTATTAATACTAATGGGGAGGTACAATCTGATACAGAGAAGGTCAGCCACAGAAGATGCCATTTCCTTTTTCTCTAAGAGATTTCTCTAAAGCCTCCAGAATGTTCAATATCATCTTCACAAAAATTATTTACCAAATTTCTTCAACTGTTTTCTAAGCTCAATGCGTAAGAAATCACTCCAGAAGAAATCCCAAGTCCCATCAAACATGCTACAAATCAATCCATCATTCAACATAAAAGCCCTAAGAGAATGACAATGGCATTAATAATGGAAAAGATGCCCAGGTGACTTTAGTAATCACACACATAAATCATAGTTGTGGTCTCAGTTAAAAAGCAGGAGCCAGTAATCAAAGACCAATGTGCGCAGCACAATGATGTCACCTGGGACTATTCAAATCTCACAGCTTTCCCAGGTCTTCAGTCTTCTGCCTTTTCTGCATGGATTGGGGGGTTTTTATTTAAATCCAGCGAGAGCTGAAGTAAAAAAAACCCCAGATAGCTATGACTGTGACAATGTTAGGAAAGTGCACAGGAAAGCCAGGAACTGAGCCCCACTCCATTTTCCTATTGTTGCAAAAGTTTTTCTGTTTCTGAAAAGACTCAAAAGACGCTCCATTAGCAAATCTGCCTTTCACTTCCAGACATCAGGTTCAAATCTGCCAAGGCCATGGAGCCTGGGGATCTACCACCAATTGCAAAAGCCTCCCAATTTGGCATGTTGGGAATTCTCTGCGTAGGTGATATGCAGTACTCCAAATGCAGAAGTCATGTAGGTCAAAAGTGAGGAATATGGGCAGAGCTGGTGCGACAAAATCACGTGATTCAGACTGGACACAAGACAATACTATAGGTGACATGAATGTCCAGAGGTATCATAGTATTTCCTGGAAAATAAACAAACAAACTTTTGGAAGGGATAATACTCTCCTGCTTCAGTGCAGAACCTGTCTCCTCCAGCCCCCCAGAGCCATTCTGCCTATCTCAGGTGATTTCCTATCAGGTGCTATTCCGGCACAGACCCCCACTGCGCCCCCACAGCAGAGTCTGTGCATACCGGTATCGCTACATCCACCAGCAAACTGCAGCCATCTCTGGAGCATGTGGTCCCCACTAATAGAACGCACTGAGAACAACAATAGGACAAAGCACTTAGATATCTAGCCCAGAGTCCTTGTTTCCACAGTGGTCAGTTGTTGGTGCCTGGAAAGTGACAGAAAACCATAAAGTACCTGACCAAATGTGTAATGTTATACATGGGAGGGAAACACTCCTCCTGACCCCTGTGATGATGAGTTTAGGTCATGAAGCATGAAATTTTATTGCCCTGCCAAAAAATTGCCCTGTCTCTTTCAAGTGAATTTCATTGACTTTAGTGGCATCCCACTGTTTTCATTGTAGTTAACTGACTGGATCCAAATATTTCTTGCTAGCACATTGTGCTGCCCACTGACTCCAAGTGTATATTAGCCAAAATGAGTCAGTGAAAACTTCCAGAAGTAAATGGCATTTAGGGAAAGCAACGAAGAACTAATGCTTATACTGGTAGCACAAGATATCTAATTGAGATTTCACTGAAACCCTTTGGCAATACTTAAAATTGACTTTTAATACTTTACAAACTAATTAAGAGTAGTGGACTGGATAACTACAATGAAGCATAAGTGGCATTTAATTGGACTACAATGAATCATAATTGGGAATAAGTGTAGCACAGAACAATAAACAACATACTGGGAAAGGCTATGGCCAGTTATCAGAAATGACAAATGACAGATTTCATGCATCTTTGATGGCCATGAACATGTCCGCTTGCTTTGCCCTTTCTCCTAATGCAGAAACAAAGGGACAACAGCAAAACTCGAAGGCAGCAAATTGACGACTGGTCAAAGTTAATTCTGTTTAACACAGTCCACTGCTAGCCCATGAAACTCACTGCCACAAGATATCCCTGAGGCTGAGATCTCAGCAGCATTTTTAAAAGGATTAGACATTTATATGGATACTGAAGACAGCCATGGCTTCAAAGGAATCCAAACCCTCCTTCTTCAGGGTATAAATTGCCTTCTCACTTTGTTAGGAAGAGACTTCCCCTATTGGCAGGTATTTCCAGAATTGCCCACTTCAGGGCACCTTCCTCTGTAGCATCTGGCACTGGCCACTGTGAGAGACAGGATACTGCCCTAGATGGATGTTATGGCCTAACCCATTATTGCAAACCCTACTGGTGACAGGGATGGCGATTTCCTGCAATATCCTGGACAAACTTTGCCTCTAGTAAAGCAAATGGTGATATTCTGCTAGCCAGACTTGTGCTGTCTTTGTGCTCCAATAGCAGGAGACACGTGGTTGATTGCACCGTAGAGAGGGTGCCCGGGGAGTCAGTGCTATGACTAAGTGCAGAGTAAAGCCTGAGAGCTGGTAAAGTGGGATTTACACCTCCTGGAGGCACAGACTCAGAGGATTTCTATCACTTCCCTTCAACAGTATGCTAGCTGGCAGCAGATTTGCTTTCGGAATTGGTTTCCAGCACCAGCGCTTGTTAATTAATATTTCTTGCTGCCTTACAGTTTTCCCCCCTGCTTTTACATTCTCTGTTGCATTTCTAGGATTTATTTCCTCTCTACCCCTCCCAGGCTTGGTGAGATTTTCAGGCTGTTTCCATAGAAGTGAACCAGGTCCCTAGGTGGGCTTTCCTAAGTGGCCCCAGTTCTCATTTGACCTCTGCTGAACAAGGTAAATGATGTCTCCTTGCGTTGTTAGAGTGGTCTGAAGTGTAACAGGAAAAGATGTTGCATTTCTATTGAATGCAGGGGTTCTGCCAAAACCAGGTCTGTTTGGCATTCACTTTTAGGCTGCTGTCAATACCTCACTCCCCGAAGGGGGCTTCTGAGACCATCACCTTGTATTGAGCCATTTATACTGGTCCTCTTCAGATGCACTCCACAAATTCATCATGTAGCTGGTGGTGAGGGAGCAGCCTGTGGCAAGTGATGGAGCACTTTAATGGAAAGCTAAAAAGTAGGGGTGAGAGCTCTGTTCGCCCCTCTGCAATCCCACTGAAGCCATTGGCACATATGACTAGAACTGTACAAAACCCCTGGTTCCTGCCGAGCTTTTCTCAAGTTTCTCAAAGGGAAATCTCAAAGGGAAACATCCAACATTGTCAAGGTTTCTTCAAAATAAATATGCAAACCCAAAGTCTTTTGCATGATTTAAACCCAGAATTACCAGGTGTTCCAGCTTCACTTGAAACTAGATCACTCAGATCCCCAGGAGTTTCACAAACCTTGATTGAATCTGTCCCATGTAGCGGGTTTGTAACAATTTCCACACAGCTCTCACCACATCTTGCAGTTTGAGAACTGCTGGCAAAATGGAAACCTGACATCAGCCAAGGTATTATGTCTGGGGGTCTGTCTGACCCATCATGCAATTACGTTCAAGGGATTTCTCTTTAGTTTCTCTCCAGTCAGATACTTGTCTGATTTCTATGGCACTCTCTCTAATTGATAGCTATCTTCTCCATTGTTCAAAATTCGTAACCCTAGCATGAAAGGTGCATCTCTACAGAGGGTGCCCGTTAGTGCTGTTGTTTCTCCAAAATGTATTGATCTGTAATCTGCACTTCAACTAATCTTGATTATAACAGCTTGAAGCGCCAAGCCATGAAATATGAAGTTGGGAGTGGGAGAAGGGAGAGGTAGAAGCCCACTTACACCTGAGAACCAGTGATTGATCTCTCCCCAAGAGATTTCAAAATGAAACTTTAAATTGAATGACCCAAAATTATTTCCATCCAGTGAGCAACTAAGCTGAAGCTAAGTGAGATCAGTATTCTTCCAGGTCAGCTGCTCCTGGTGTGTGCCGCACACACACTGCTAGCATGCCTGGAAAACGCAGCACTGCCTGGAAGGGAAAGAGGGAATCAACTTATCAGAGCAACATGAGAATTCTGCTCCTGAAGGCTTTGCTTGCCTACAGCTCAAGAGGCTGAACCTGTTAGTCCAAATGCTTATTGCTGGATGTAATATCTTCCTCCACAGCCCAGTCCACTTGGGACAGCGACCGTGAGAATAGATATAATCACCTGTTACCTGGCTCTTCCTAGAAATCCATCAGTAATTCGAGTGCACCCATCACCTGTGAACTGTCACCCTGCCTGGACTGCCCCCAGAAAGCAGCGCACACAGAAAAGCTAACGGAATGCTAGGAACCATTAGCATTAGGAAAGGGATAGACAATAAGACAGAGAATATCATAATGCCAGCATGTAAATCCATGGTACGCCCACACCTTGAATGCTGTGTGCAGTTCTGGTTGACACATCTCAAAAAAGATGTAGAATTGGAAAAGGTAGAGAAGGGCACCAACATTTACAGATATGAAACAGCTTCTATATGAGGAGAGATTAAAAAGGCAGAGTTTTTAGTTTGGAAAAGAGGTGACTAAGTGGGTCTATGATAGAGATCTATAAAATAGTGAATGGTGTGAAGAAAGTGAATAAGGAAGTGTTATTTACTCCTTTACATAACACAAGAACCAGGAGTCACCCAATGAAATTAATAGGCAGCAGGTTAAAACCAACAATAGAAAGTACTTCTACAATGCACAGCCAACCTGTGGAACTTGTTGCCAGGGGATGTTGGGAAGGCCAAAAGTATAACGGGGTTCAAAAAAGAATGAGATAAGTTCATGGAGGATAGGTCAATGGCTATTAGCCAAGATGATCAGGCATGCAACCCCATGCTCTAACTGCCAGAAGCTAGGACTGGACGTTGGGCTGGTTCACTTGATAATGGCTCTGTTCTATTCATTCCCTCTGAAGCAGCTGGCATTGGCTACTGTCAGAAGACAGAAATATAAGAACACCCATACTGGGTCAGACCAATGGTCCATCTAGCCCAGTATCCTATGTATTATATTGTTACCCAAAAGTCTACATGTCCAGTACAGCAAGCAGTATCCCTTCTAGCAATTACGTTCCCAGACACAAGCAATGTCAACTTAAAAAAGGGTTAGCTTTTTGCCTTTCCCCCTCATTTAGAATAGTTCAGACCCTAGCAAGGGTATCCAATGGCAGTCCTACAGCAATACTTTCTGTATTATCAAGCTCTCTTCTCTTCTGTAAAAACAGGGGCCAAATTAATCCCTGGTGATATTCCATTGGCTTCACTTGAGTTACCTCAGGGATTAATTTAGCCCAATATCTGCAATTATCCAATATCAATGCTAGAAGACAAATTTTTAAAAATTCGCCCAAACGCTCTGATAGGCAAAGTGGTTAGCTAAAATATTGCTGCAAGACAGACGTGAAAGGGGAGGTCTCCCTGCCATACACATGGAGTCGACACTGGTATTCCTGTAGGTTTCAAAGCCTTCCCTACTCTGAGCAGCTTAGCCCCTGCTGACAAGCCATTGACCATGATTTCTGCAAGGGAGCAAAGCGCCCTCTGTGCTTGCCTACACTTTCACTTAAATCCTGCTCAGCTGCACCTGCTGGGGACATCCACTGTCAGCAACCAGTACTTTTCCTAGTGTAGACAAGGGTCCGGGCAGTGAAACCCTCATCCAGAACACTGTCGCTGGGCAGACAACCGAGCCGTGACAATACAGGCATGAGGATGGCTGTTGATGATGATGACACTGTCCTATGCTGTCAGTCACGACAAGTGGACAAGAGTTAGTTAAACAATACGTCTGTCAGGCCAGCCATGACCGCTCCCCCTGCACATACTCTCCTTTCTGTTGTTCCATAATCAATATATAAGACCTTGAAGTACACTAGCCTATGGCAGGGTCACCTAACAGACTTCAGCGCGAGGTTACTTAGCCAATCTATTGCAGATCTATTATACACCCTGTCATCTCTCCTGACTTAACTGTGTTGCTCCTTGTCATGGTTTGACCTACAAAGCAAATATAACCTTGTTTAGTGGCTAACACCTACAGAAACAGCTTCTGTGCTGGACAATTTTTTTATTTTATTTATTTTTTTTGGTTCAGCACTCTTAATTCAGTCACTTACGTCTGTAGGAGACACTAAAGTAGGGTAATAAATCCCAGTTGGGCTGTCTGGATCTATTGCTGCCCACCTGGCAGACCTTGAGCGGTATTAGCTCTCAAGAGTCCCTTTCTGTGCTCAAGGATTCACCTACATACTAGGAAGGAAAGGCAGTCTGGTAGTTTAATTATAAGATGCTTTCTGCATCAAATAGCTCAGGGAAGTGTTTTTAATAACGCTAAAATATCAGAATGAAAACGTACAAGGTCGTTCTAAAGGAGGGATCCTAGCAAAGCGGATGAAATGTTCAGCGTTCTTGATGAACAGGAAGGACATAAACATAAACCAAAGCCAGAAGGTCAACTCAAGGCTAATGCACTAGTCTCACTTAAGCTCTAACAAACCCTCTACGTAGAGGTGAATTTCACCCTCTGTTAACATTCTATAATTTAATTATGTTCCCATCAGGGCAAAGCTCTTCAGGTGGTTAGCTGAAGAGCAGAAAGAGGAGACAATCTCAAAGCCAGGAACTCAGGAGTTCTTAGCTCCCGTTCCTTAGTTCAGACCAAATGCTCATGTCTCTGCCCATCCATTCCTCTCTAAGGGCATACAGTTTCACTCTAGACACCTCCCTCTAGAGTAAGATTAGTACTGAGGGTGAAATGTACTGTGGGGAGAGGGGCAGTAGAAAGCATATGAACCACTGACAAAACTGTGTGTAAATGGGGTTTCAGTGGTGTATAGGCCTTGAGCAAGCCCGGTGCCAGGCTCAACCAGAAGGCCTAAAACTTGCTCATTGTAATTATCCACATTGATATAAGCACATATATAATTGTAAACTTTTGATCAGCATTTTCAAGGCCATCTGGACATTAGTACACATTTAAACTCAAGTCAGACTTTGAAATAAATCACCCCGATTCCCTTAATAAACTAACGCTACAGTTCCCAAAGTCAGAGGCTTTTTTGCTGAATGCGAGGTAACAACACTACCTTTCTGTTGGGTTAGTATGTTTTTTTTAAACTCTTGTCTCTTCATGGTCCAATTAATTTAATTTTAGACATAACATCACAACCAGGTGTTAAAGAGTCCTGTCCAGTTCAATTCATGAGGGTAAATACACTTTGCAGCTCTCCTCTGTGCTTTTTAACAAACAATCAACCCCAATGCCTTGGCTAGAGATTTCCAACTTCTCTAGTGTTTATTCCACTCAACAGAAAAGGCCCTGGTAATTCCATCAGTGCTTCAAATGACTCTGAGGGCACTTATGTTTCATCCGAGCTGCTTTACTCAGCCTGTGTCCCCTGCTAAGGGGAAGGTGGCTGCAGGACAGAGATATCAGAGCACGGACTGACTGTGCCTAGCAGGACTCCTTCTTTTGTCTCCCATTTGGAGCCAGGTTTTCAAAAGTGCCTAGCACCCACGACGGGGACCAGGGTTCCAGAAGTTCAGCATGTTGGGTGCAAATCAGGTACTGTGCTCTTGGAAATCTGGCCAGAAGTGGAATGATGGGAGGGGCTGGCTACTTTTTGAAATTCTTTCCCCAACTATGCCCACTGATCTCATGCAAATCTAGCCCTAAGCTCATTTGAAACGGTGGCTGCTTGTTCCTAAGGTCACATTGGTTCCGCTGCGCAGTCACTTTTAGGAACTTAGTTATACAAGCAATTACTTGCAAACAGATTCTGTTGACTACACGCTGAGTGGGAGGCCATATAAAATGCTTCTAGCAAATCCATTAGATGTGTGTTGAGAGTTGGCTCAACGGAGTACGCAGCGGTCTGAGCCAGCAGGATAAGTAACTTCCCTTTAATAACTAGCTCTGGATTCTACCATGAAGAACAACAGTGACCCCAGCATGGATTTCAAACTGACGCTGCACCACCTCGGGTTAGAGAACATTTGATAAAAGTCCACTCGCGTGTGTGCCTGATTGGATCTCATAACTACCATGCCCTAAAAACACATTGAGTCTTTATTCTTCCCAACCACAGTGCCCCTCAAGCACATTCATTGTTTCCTGGTGTTTCGGAAAACGTGAAACACCATGCATGATGACACTTTATAAGCCCTAGTTTGCAGAAGCCATGTGAAAAGGAGAATGAGATAGAGCAGCCTTTGTTTCTTTTACTTGACCACTGGAGAAGTAGTAGAGAGTGAGCGATAGACACCAGGCCCAGCAGTTTGAGGGTAATTAGCAGAGATGTGATCAAGATATTTAATGTAACAAAATGACTTGGATACAAAGCCAAGAAGAACCAAAGGGCAGTACCCAAGAGCAGGATGGCAATTAAGTTTATTTCTCAGTGTTTTCCAGCCATTTTTGTTTTCTCATCCTCTTATGAAGAGGAAGCAAGAGTTTGCTAGAGTTTTCTCTTTACAGGGTTCATCACGTCTGAGGAGCAATTACAAGGTTTATTTTTGTGCCAGGAACATCCCATGGGAGAAACTTGTTAAACAGAGATAGCAACAAGGAAACATTGGGGGGAATCCTTCCCCCCACCCCAAAATAAATCTCCTCCCTTCTTACCCCTTCTTACAAGGCACCGGGGGAACAAATATTTCAGCCCTGTGAGGAGAAAGATCATGGATCCAACCTGTTACCGCAGCAGCTCAGGAAGCTGTCCCAGGACCTTTTAACAACATGACCATACAATCCCTTTAGCCATCCTTTCCATCATGGGAGTATTGAGGGCATCCCCTATCCCAGCATGTTTGTTTTCACCAGGAAGGGCACCCATGCCCCAAGGACAAGTATACAAGTGTCCTGGCCTCAGTGTAACTCATCTTCTGTTTAAAGCCCTTGCACTGAGGCAGGGCCAGGTAAACCTAGACCATCCCTGACAGGGGTTTCTACAACCTGTTCTTAAAAACCTCCCATGGTAGGGATTCTACAACCTCCCTATTTCAGAACTTTCCTATCCTTATAGATAGAAAGAATTTCCTAATATCTAACCTAAATCTCCACATCTTTCTTAAACTGTGGTGCCCAGAACTGGAAACAGTATTCCTGCTAAGGCCCATTGCCAAACAGAGCAGGACAGTTACCTCCCGTGTTGTACATATGACACTCCTCTTAATGCACCTCAGAATGATATTAGCCTTTTTTGCAATTGCATCCCGTTGTTGACTCATGTTATGAGCCACTATAACCCCCAGAACCTTTTCAGTAGTACTATAGCCTAGCCAGTTATTCCCCATTTTGTAATTGTGCATTAGATTTTTTTCTTCCTAAGTGTAGTACTTTGCACTTGTCTTCATTTAATGTCATCTTGCTGATTTCAGAACAAGTCTCCAATTTGTCACGGTCATTTTGAATTCTAATTTTATCCTCCAAAGTGCTAGCAACCCCACTCAGCTGGAAATTTTATAAGCGTACTCTCCACTCCATTATCTAAGTCATTCATGGAAATATTAAATAGTTCCAGACATTAAACACCTCAGCTTTCTTGATGTCTTCTGTTATTAGCTCTCCTTGCCTGCTAAGTCGAGCACCTACACTTTTCATTTTTCTCTTGCTCGTAATGCACTTATAGAACCTCTTCTCATTGCTTTTAATGTTCCTTGCTAGGTGTAACTTATTTTGTGCCTTAGCCTTTCTGATTTACATGTCTGTGCTATTCTCCTGTACTCATCCTTAGCAGTTCATCCACATTTCCACTTTCTGTAGGGTTCCTTTTTGATTTTCAGGTCATTAAAGAGCTCCTGATAGAGCCATATTGGCCTCTTAGTATCTTTCCTTTGTATGGGGATAGTTTGCTGTTTTGCCTTTAATATTGTCTCTTTGAGAAACTGTCAGCTCTCCTGAACTCCTTTTTCCCTTAGATTTTCTTCCTGGGGACCTGTATTTGGGTGGCGGTCATCCCTCCCACTCGGGGTCAGAGGGAGGCCACACCACCTCACTACATCGTCAGGATCTCAGCCTACTGTTGGGGGAATTAACAGTTAGGCATTAGTATCCCGACTGGCCTAATGGGGATGAACTCCCAGATGGACAATTAGCTCCAGGCCATAGGCAGAAACAGGTTCTCCCAGGAGTCTGTATGCTCTTGCCCTGAGGAGTGGGCTGAATGGCCAACAGTCTATTGCCCTTGGGCTCCTTAAGCAGGGACTGGGCAAACACCATAGGCTATGGCCTGGGGTCCCTTCAGCAGGAGCCAGAGCAGTCCCAGAGGTCACTTAGTTCTGGGTCCTTGATGCTGCCACAGAGTAAACCCCGTAGTCAATGAGCTCTGGTCTCTCATTGCAGAGAGAGAGCAAACCCAAGGGGTCGGACATCCTAGCTCTGGAGGACAACAGATGAACGCAGGCCACTGGACATGGCGAGGGGAAGTTGCCACCCCAGGAGTGGGGTGGCAGGTGGGGTCTGAGCCCACCCTACTCCACCGGACCCCAACCCAGGGCCCTCACAGTGGCAGAATGGTCCGCCACTGGATCAGCGGGGATCCCAACTGCAAGACACTGACCAGGCGGAGCTACAGCCCAGCTGAGGTCGGCTGTCCCTAGGCCATTTCCTCCCCTCCCCTTGGGGTGTACCTGGATCAGCGGGGAGTCCTGCATCTTTTCAGGGTAGATGGCCAGTGGCAGTCCAGGCAGGTCCGTGTCAGCAGAATCCATCTGCCTCCCTCGATGTCTCAGCCCCAACTGAACGGGAGGCCCTGCCCTTTCTACTTCCTGTCCCAGTTATGTACTTCCGGCGGGAGGGGCGAGGCAGGCCTGGCTCCGCCCACTGGGACACAGAGGGTGGTTCCTCCCCCTCTGGCTAGGAGGGAGGCCACACTGCCTCACGACAGGACCTTACCTACCAGTTCTCTGAGGTTGATAAAGACTGCTTTTTTGAAGTCGATTGGCCTTATTCAGCCCTCACTCCTTCCTTCCCTTAGAATCATGAAATCTATCATTCCATGATCACTTTCATCCAAATCGCCTTCCACCTTCAGGTTCACTACGAATTCTTCCTAGTTAGCCAAATCAAGTCTGAAGTGGCTCCCTCCCCTGTCCCTCCCCAGTTAGTTCCTCCACCTTCTGAAACAAAAAGTTGTCCTCAACACATTCCAAGAACTTACGGGAAATTTTGCATCTTGCCATATTACTTTTCCAACAGATGTCTGAGTAGTTAAAGTCCCCCATTACTGTCAGGTTGTGTGTTTGGGATATTTATGTCATTTGTTCTTGAAATGTCTCCTCTGCCTCTTCCTCCTGACTTGGTGGTCTAGAGTAGACTCCTACCTTGACATCACCCCCATTTTTCCCCTTTTTATCTTCACCCAGAGACTTCCAACTTGTCTGCTTCTCATCCTTCTGGACTCAGAATAAGTGTATGTATTCTTGGCATATAACGCAACCATGCCCTCTTTTTCCCCTGCCTGTCCTTCCTGAACAAGCCAGGCCCCTCTATACTGATATTCCAGTCATGAGATTTATCCCACCAAGGCTCAGTGATGCCAGTTAAGTCATAATTTAGCTTATGTACTAATAATTACAATTCTTCCTGTTTACTCCCCATAATAAAAGTAATAAAGCCAGTAAATCAGTCTGCCTGGCTTCTGTCAGATGTGGGAGAAGCACCCACAGGATATTCTCATTTCACCCCTAAAAGAAATATTGGTCTCCTCTCTACTCTGCATCCTCCCAGCACTCAGTTAGCCAAAGGGACATCAAGGCAAAAAGTTATGGGCCTGCATCCAGTCTAGCTAGAGAAGTAGAGGGCTTACAATCCGAGTCCACAATGAGAGGCAACGCATACATTTGAGTTTGCATTGCTCCGACCATTTTGCACTTCAGAGTTTCTAATCTCCTGAACAACAGGGAGCAGCTCATTGCAGCTCTAAGTGAAGCTGTGCAATTCTTTATGTTTTATGCAATCATAGCTCCTCTGAGGGTTTTTCTCATTACATGCACGCATGGCAGTGTCTGGATCGCTTGCACCAAATGTCTCTATCACCTCATAGCATTTCAGTGAATGAATCATTGTGACATTTCTCTTTGAGATGTTAATTTTTTCTCCCGAGCTACTACAAGAATACCTTTAATGTGATGGCAGCCCAGAGCTAGGCAGATCATCAGTACACATGCCAGGATACCAGTAGCCAGCCCATTTAGGGTGACCAGATGTCCCGATTTTATAGGGACAGTCCCAATATTTGGGGCATTGTCTTATATAGGTGCCTATTAACCTGGGATGGGGGTGGGGGCTTTCACACTTGCTGTCTGCTCACCCCAAGCCCACCACTTTACCTTCTGATGAAAATCATTCTGCTTCTAGCACGGACACAAAAATGCTAGAACTAAGGGTGCGGGGGGTGCTGCTGCTCCCCTGGCTTGAAGTGGTTTCCATCATATACAGGGTTTATAGTTTGGTTCAATGGCTCTGAGAAGCCCCACGATACAAATTGTACCAGCGCCCCTGCACTGACAATGGCAGCGCAGAAGCCCCCAGTCAAAAAGCTAGTGGGCCCACGTAGCTATAAGCTGCAGTGTCTAAAGCCTGACTACAGGCGTTTATCAAGGAGACAGGAAGAGCAGGCATACTCGCTTTTGGGGATTTGCTTACCAAAATGACCCTTCCAGTTTAGAGAGCTGCATTTCAGGTGCAGTGTGGACACATTTCACTTCCTACATAACCACAACTAACAAAAAGCTTTTCTGAGGAGGCACGGATGGACACCCCTCAGTAGAAGATGCTGAAAGATGTGAATCACTGTTACAGAACTTCACTGAAATGCCTCAAAAATCCCACCTAATAGCATGTATTTTCAATTCGACACACGCAAGTCTCAGAGTCTAAAGTATTTTACCAGCTCTAGTTTTCCACAAAAATGTCACGAGAAATTCATCTCACATTATTTTACCAGCTCTAGTTTTTACAAAGCACTGTAGCGAGGCAGGACACGCCAGCGCAGCACCTCCCGCTGGTCGTCCTGGGAATTAGCTCTCCAGCCTCCAGAGTGCCCTCTGCAGGCCGGTGTTCCACTTGCCTCAGGCCCCTGTGTCCCTCCCAGACCCTGGTGCCCCTTTATCTTGGGTGCTTCCCCCTGGCAGTACACCCACGCTCTGGGTCTCGCCACCCAGAGGAACTCCCAACCCTCTATCCCCACCTCGCCTCAGTCTATGGCTACTGCCGTCACCCTCTAGCCCCCGCTTACTGGGGCAGACTGCAGTGTACAAGCCATTCATCATTGGCAAGGGGGGCGGGGGGGTTGGACCTGCTGCCTTTGCCTACCCTGGGCTGCACCTCTGCAACCCCAGTACCCTTCCCAGCCTTTAACAAGGCCTGCAGCCTGGGGGGTTTCCAGGCTGGAGCTCCCCAAGCCCTGCTCACTCTAGGTACCTTACTCAGCTCCCAAGCAGCCAGGCCTGTCTCTCTTCACAGTTAGAGAGAAACTGCCTGACCTCCTGGCCCACAGCCTTTTATAGGGCCAGCTGTAGGCTGCCTTCCCCATCAGCCTAGCCTTTGGCTCACTGCCCCAGGCCTCTCCCAGGGCTGGCTGCAACCCTTTCAGGCCCGGAGCGGGTGACCAACCCGCTACAAGCACCTTTAAACTTTGTATATAAGTGCCATTCCCTATATCTATCCATCCAACAAAGGAGCTGTCAGCATAGCACTAGGCATCATACCACTGGCAGTGAGGTTCGTGAGTGTCTGAAGAGGAGGAAATTGAATTAGGTATTGCAATCATGTCAGGGACACCTACTTTCTTCAGTGTTAACATGGCTTTTGAGAAAGCAAGGACAATCCATCAGTTTGATTGGATTCACCCTGACCGTTAACACATATGGCTCTATGAACGTGCAAGTGCCTTTTAGTTTTGTCGCATGATCTGGAGTGAATATCACGGTCATAGACACACCTTTGGCATGGAATGCCTTGGGCCTGCCAGCACTATCCAGTGCCAGGATGCAACAGTTTGAGAATGTAGGACTTAAAGTGACACTGTGTGGTTATTTTGGAGCATGCTGGGGCAGGCTCAGACAATTAGTCTCCTTAAGGCTGATGAATACAGATGAAGAGATGGGATGTTTTTCCCCTTCTCCTTCTCAGAGTCCAAATCCAAAGAGACCTAAAATGAAAATCTGATTAGCCCCAAACCAAATTTCCCAGAATACTTTAGATGATGTTACATTAGGCTCTTTACATGAAAACAATTTCTTTGGAATAAAGCACAAAAATGAATATCCAAAGTAAATGGATTTTTTCTCTTTAATTTATTTCAGAAGCTTCTTTGAGGATTGCTCTGCTTATTGCTGATTTCCTTGCCAGTCTGTTTGAAGGGAACTTTTGTCTCTGTCTTAATTGGTTTTTCACCATCCACTATTCAGCACTTCCTGTAAAATCTTCTTTTCGCTGTTCTAAACCCAAGGACAACAGAGAAGCCAGTTGTGGAGGAAGGGAAACTTTTTGCATCACTTATTTCTACATCAGTATTTAGTCAGCAAATCCCCATGTTTTCACTTACAATTTCAGCTTCCCAGCTGGCGTTCAAGGCTTAAGTTTTTCAGCTGGACACCTGAGCCATTTATCAAGCTGCTCTTCAGCTGGAGTGCTCCAAAATAACACCAATCAGCGTAGTAAATTTCCTGTGCACTTATTCCTTCACCATCTCTCATTCTACAACAGTAGACGTCTCCTAGTCTAATGGGAGAGATCACTCTGGCTCCTCCCTAGCAATGAGGTATTTTTAACTGCTTTATTTAACCATCCCTGCAGCAGGAATGTCCAGCATGCTGGGAGGGCTTCGGGGGCAAATCTAAACAGAAATAACTAGCTTGGATAAAATAAGAAGCAATGTTGGGCCTGATCCCAAGTAATGCTGTGGATCCACGAGGTGTCTTTGTCCATAAGTGCTAAGGGTACTCGTGCCATGCAGCACTTAAGGAAAAGATCTATGGAATTTAATAGGGCTGAAATCAAAAGGGTTCCATAGAAATGTAATAGGGTTCTACATTTCTCTAAAATCCTGTAGAACTTAATAGAAGAGGTGATTCTTCTAAGGCTTTTTAAAAAGCATCCTGCATAATTCTACAGCAGTTATGTAAGTCTCTGTTCCTACTGTAGGATGGCTCAAAAGACCTATAGCAAAGTCATTGTTTTCTGTTGAACTCTGGGGAACTTTGCTATAAGAAGGGAAGTACTCTGCACCCGGCAGAACCACATGTCTCTGAACAAACCTCTAGCTCAGGGATTCTCAATCCATTTACTATTGTGGGCCGCGGCCACGCAATATATATACTGCCTGTATGGCCCTGAGGATGCCCTCAGGATGGCCCTCAGGGGTGCAGCTGTGTTCTGATTGGACCACAGGTTGAAAACCACTGGTCTAGCTGAACAAGACACCTGAACCCTCTTTGCAGGCTTGGAGTCGAATGATAGAATGTGCCGGGGTTTGTTTTTTTTATTCTCCCTTGGAGGGAGGGAACCCTTGGAGCCTCCAGCTGGGCCAGAACCAACTTGCCTGACATTCACAAAAGCTGCCTTTCTGTGAGAGATTTGCTGCCCAGTTTTGCAGACTCCAGAAGTTTGGAAATGGCTGTGAATGGAGGTATTTATCCAAATGGAAATGAACTGGCCAAATCCCTCACTTCAGTGCAAATAACCCAGAGAGGGCCTTTGATGTCATCAGGTGACATGTCTGTCCCTCAGATATTTCTAATGCACCCAGCGCTGCAGTTTGAAGGCCCTAGGTGTGTTGGCTGTTTCAGGAAACCAGAGCGCTGTCATGAACATAAAGTAAACCAGCAGCTCTTTCAGTAGGCTGTTCTAACCAAGCTTTCTTCCACATAAAGCATACAAGGATATACTATATCATAAAGAACAGCAGATGGGCCTGAGTTTGTAACAGTATTTTACATCTCCTGGTCTGGATAGCTCTTAAAGAGCTCAAGCTTTGCTCTCACCGTCTGTCACATCACCCTGTCTCTTCAACCAAACATCATTTAATTGTTAACTACAGACCATCTGTTACCCTCCACTTTTCTAACAGAGTCCATGCTCTTTATGGTTTATTAATATTTATTTAGCCTGTTTAAAGCGCAATCATGTTATAAGAGACTTGCAATATATCTATGAGGAGTTTAATTCCCTGTACAGCCCCACACTGCACCCAGTAATTCTTAGTGAGTCAAATGGGATCTTTTAAAAGGCTTTTCTCCTGCAGCTGGTACATGGTAGATACGTTGAACTGTGAGGCATGAATAATACATAAAAGACTTGCTTATACTGAAGACACTATTTCCACAGCTGGTTTGACAGTTTGGACATTTTCGTGCACACTTTGATTGTTTCAATTATACTTAGATGAGAAATCACTGGTTTGGCTACCAGCTTGCATACATTTGCTGGTTTTACCTTTACATTCACTTTCTTCTATGCCCACGCCGTTTGCAACTTTGTGCTTTCCCATATTCTGTTAGTGTAAACAAACTAAAAGAGTCCAGAAAGACCTGGACACCCAGCCTCTGAAAATCAGACCTTTTAATGGGTCTCAAGCACCCAAAATCACTAGTCAGTTTTAAAGGTTTTGGCCTTCTATGTTTGCATAGCAGCTTTCGATGACCAAGTGTGTATCCCTCCTCATCTTAAATATCTAGGGAAAGGGCCTAAGTCACATGATCTCATTTCCTCTCTGGAAATCGTAATGCAACAGATACACATGTAAAAAAAAAATCATTTAATCATAAAATCCCGTTAATGTTTTTGGCTTGATGCATCTTGGGAGAAGTGCCTGAAAAAATGTTTTTCTTGAACAATTGTGCATGGAAAGTGAAAACCCAGTAGGTGTGAACTAGCTAAAGCGAGATTCAGCTTAGGATCTTGATTTGATATGTCCTCTAATAGGTGGCACCTCAGTGAGAAACTCATCTCTTCACACTTTCCGTAGGCATCAGTTCTTTACTAGCTCATCGGGACTGGTGCCACCTACTGAATTACCAGCACCACTTTCTGCTGAGCTCTGGGTTTCCCATCTAAGAATTGACCAGTCTTAATTCTTAGCCCCGAGAGCTATGCCAAGACAGTCATCTGCGGTGTACAAATGTGAATTGTAAATGACAGATGTAAAGCTTTTTGCAAGTGAAAAGTGCTATATAAGTGCTCAGCATAAATGTGTGGCTGGCTGCAGATTATTTCAGTCTTTTATAGTACTCAGCAGCTCTCACTGAACTGCTTGGGTAGCTTCCTGCCATTTTCGGGGGATGGAAAGCTGGGGGCACTTAAACAGACCTTGTAAGTAATCCAGTCTTCTTCTCATCGAATCTGACTGTGCTCCATCTCCAGTTACAAATGAGTCTCCTCATTTTTGAAGGTGCTGCGTATCAGCAGCTCCCAATAAGTCTGGACCGACTGGCACTTCTGAAAATCTGGCTGGAAGAATTCAGAAGCTGAGAGACTGGTATAAACTATTATTTCATCTTTTTTTTTTAAGAAGACAGATAATATAATCACAATTGTGTCTTTTGTTATTCCCAGCAAAATTGGTCCAAAGTTTACACGGTCCCTTGGGATCCTTTAAACCATATTCAGTCTAATTTCAGTCTCAGGGCACTCGCTCTGCTCAGTGCCTCCATCTGAACTGTGAGTGTGGCCTGGGCAGAGTATATTTTGCTTTTCTTGTGTTGATGGGAGGTTGATTTACTAGAAGAGGCTTTTCAGGCCATTGCTAAGCTCAGTTATGAACAGCAACCCTTTGTGTTTTGGTGGGTGCCGCTGTCCTCCCCAGCACACTGTGTGAAACAAGTTCAGTGTTTATTTGATTCCACACCAGCTCAACCGTGGCAACCTCCCTACAAATTTGAATGGTTTTAGCTGGAACTTGAATCTGCAGAACATAAGAAAAATCAGAGGGTTGATTGCATTAATGGGCACCAAAAGGAATGTATTAGCACACAAAACACTGAGCCTGTACAACAGTTAATGCAATCAAAGTTAGCCAAGCATCGCGAGTGAAACTGAAATCACCAGTCATATCAGACAAAGAGCCTCTCAACTGTACTTAAAGTCTGTTTCAAGCTCCGCTTTTCTCATGGCTTGATTTTGAGAGGAGCTCAGTGCCTTCATTTGCACTGACCTTAATGGAACTTGAGAGCAATCAGCGCGTCCCAAGGGGTTCTCTGTATCGAACAGGATTGGGCCCACACACTTTCTTGAGCTACAGTCCAGTAGTTGCCTGGCTGACAATGTGCTTCAGCATCTTGATTTTAATTTACTATGTTTCCTTGAAAAAGATTTCTATGTTTTGCAACTAATTTAAAAAAAACATTTAGAGGGAGACAAAGTAAGTTCTTGCCTATGGCACATTCAGGCTTTGAACATTATTTTACCGGAATTCTACCGTCTGTTCCAAGACATCAAGTGATGACTGCTTCTGTTGTCTGTTAAACTCTCTCCTATGAATCCCTTATTGTCCAACTTCAGGTGTGTAGCTATTTCAAGTCTATATGGCTATAAACCCAAATGTCGAAGACATCAATGCTGAGCTCAGAGAGACAGCTGCATAAAACACAGCCTAATTGCCTAATAATTCTGGAGCGGATTCATGAAGATTCATTTAGCACTGTATGTACAGTCATTTTGCTGTGATGATGCTGGGGGAAAAAATCACCAAGATATAATTCAATATAATCTCAATAGAAATTTGCTTTTTCACAACCCATTCTCTTCAATTTTAGGGAATCTCCCCTGTATAGAAGCTGTTGCAATGTATTAATTATAATTATTATGTTTTATTAAGAGGGTGTACAGCTGATTGTGCAACACTGCCCAATGAATGGGGTACGGCTGGTTTGTATACTGGCAATGGTGAAGTTTTGTTAATTTGCCACTGCAAAAATGAGCATTTTCCAAAACCTACAGCTTAGGGCATTCATCAGTAAAGAAAAAATATGTTCCTTTTCTGCACTGCCGAAAAATGGGAGAGAAAGATAGACTTTTTGCTGCTTCCACAGCTGTGTTGAATGGCAAGATTTGTTTGTTTTTTTTTATTGGATTATGTCCACAGCAAACCAAACTGTTCTGGATTTAAATCTCAACACACAATCTTCTCCCTACAATTCAGCTCAGTCTATGATACCTGTCTTTGCACCCTCTTAAAGCCAGGAGAAGGCAAGTGCTTCTGTGGCAGCAATGATAAGAAACCCTCACCCAGGCTGTGTTGGGGAGATTGGTTGAGATGATCTCAGCTGGAAGTTGCCCACTGGACAGATTTTTACACAAACCAGTCTTAGGCAAGCTCTTTTGAGTCATTTAACACTAGGCCTCAGAGCTAGAAAATGGCAGCTCCCTTAGTAACAGAGGGGGAACAGGCTAGATGGCCCAGTAGGGCTTTCCCAGTTCTCATTGTTGTTGTATATTCCCAGGGAAGCCTCTACAGCAGATATTGCTGCTATCCTACTGCATCATTCATGGGACTGTCCTCTGCATTCACTGTTCAGTACAGGATTGGGATGAGGAGAAGTCCATCTAAACTACCAGGGGACCTTAACCCAAAGCCAGCACCTGGCCACCTCTGAACTTTGAACTGGACCCAGATCTGAAGCCAAATTTGCCACGGGTCTCTGTATGTACAATGAAACCCCACACACCCCTCTCATCACCGCATGCACATGTTCACACATTTGTGTTATGATGAAGCACCTCCTTTCTTCATAACACAAACTGTAGCACCAGCTTCCTTCTGAGCTGGCTGTTTCTAGAGTTCTCTCCCTGCAAAATCATATTTTTCCTTGAAAATTATCCAGGGTTTATCTTCCTATGTTGCAGCTAATAAGACCCTCCTGATATGGCTGTCAAGGTGAGCCAGCAGAATCGCTCTCCATCTTCCATTCAGACACCCACAACCAGACAGACTGCCATGAACTCTGTGCCAGGCTAAGACTGTCATGACTATTTACAGCATTCATGACACAAGTGAAGGGAAAGGGCCCAATTCGACACCCACTGAAGTCGATGGAAAGATTCTCTTTGGAGCTATCAGCTAACAAACACAGAGAGACATTCCCTCCAGTCTCTGTATAAAGACTGGCACTTCCACCAAAACTATTTTTTTACATATTTTACCTGCAAACACGTATGAGATCTTGTAATTGACTCAGTTCTGAACCCTTCCCAAGCATTATCAGGTTAAGTATATAGTCACTGTTGTGTGTTTCATTGCTTCAAGAGGCTTTAGTCCTTCCCCCAGCTTTTAAAGATGGAAAATCTGCTACTGTACATGGCTAGTTGGGCTCAGAATGTACCAACCCGCCTTGTGTTTTTCAGCTGAGAAAAAGTAATGTGCACTCTGTATTTCTTCCTCTATGTCCCATGAATTTTTATTTCAGTGAGGGTGGGAAGGTTAAAGTCTTAACACTCCCACAGTGAACACAGAGCAGTTCAAACGGTTCTCGCCTCCAGAACAGGGTGGATTACTAATTCCTTACATTTATGTCCCTTGTTCCGGAAAGCTGAAATGTTGGCTGGCCTCATTCTCTTTCATTCCCACCTCTGACCCTTGCTACTTCCTCAGCCCTTTCCTACACGGTCAAATGTTCCAGAATCAAACTTTCAATTGCATGGTAGATACATGGAAGCTGATATTTGTATCTGGAAATGTATAAAGGGACAGATTCTGTCATCCTTGTTCACACTGAGTAGCACCATCGGTGGAAAACAGCCTCCCCATTGGAGGGGTCTATTTCTCAGCATGAGTAAGAGGGGGTAGAATCCAGCCCTGTGTGGTTCATTACTGGGCATGACGTGTGCACTCCCATTAGAATGCTGAAGTGAAAGAACTGACCTCATTCCTACCGGCTCATGTGTGATGATAACACTGAGGTCTGCACCTCCATTTCCTGATGAAATAATGCTTGTCCTTGGTGTTCAGCTTGTGAGTGCCTCCGGCGAGCTGTGTAATGCCTCCAGGCTGTAACTACAAATGAGTTATTTTTCTATTTTATTTATCATCAGCTGAGTGTGAGGACTTTGATAAGATCAATATGTAAAGCCTACAGTTCTTGCTAAACTGCACAGAGACAGGGCTGTGATAAGCCCAGGTTCACTCTCAAATTGGCCACTCAAAAGGCTTGAAAAACTTTCTGCCTAAGGCTTCCCTCCCCCCTCCCCGCCCCGCCCCATGGTTTAAAAAAAAAAAAAACTATATTCTTATCCAAACATCTCCATTGCACTGTGAAGAAGCTGCAGCCGTATGACATCAGCGACCAGGAGTCTGCTGTCCCATCCTGCTGTATTACTGAAATAGATCTTGGCTGTGTGCTTCTTAAAAGAAGAAGAGGCAAAGGTTAGAGCCAGAGCCCAGTTTCCCTTGGTCCTAATCAGAGTGAAATATCATTTTGTTCCCTATTCTTCCCTCCCCCCCTTAATTCTGAAAGGGTGAATATCTTGTAATCTTGTCGGGGGATGTGCCAGGTACCAGGTATCTGAAGGTGAGAAAACATACACACAAATCAAAAAGTCTCCTGGTGACTGGTCAACCCTGATGGCTCAGCAGACAAGCTGGGGACCTTGGTTTGCCAGGATCAAGAGCATAATGGAAGACAAATGGGAAAGAAGCTCAGGCCATGTAGTTAGTCTGACTGATGATATGGATCCCCCAAGGTCAAGGCTGTTCCCGGTGAGGTTTCTTGTTCACAATCATTAGAGACAGGACCCCTAATTATAACATTTTGTTCTAGATCCAGACATCTTCGCCCACTCAAGTTCAGTTCTTTTTGAATCCAGGGTTCAAGTGCATATCCACCTCTAGTCTTTAGAGGTAAATCCTTCTCCTTGGTGGGATCACTGGCTGCTGGATTGCACCTTCTGTGACCAGGGCTATAATCGGGGAAGGGAATAAGCCATGAGTATAGCAAAGGACAGAAAGCCCATCATGAAACCCAGAGAGCACAGTTTAGTCTAGTCCAATATTTCTGATCACTGGACTGCTGGAAATGAGGGTTCCCTGGAGTTACAGCTTTGTACTGGATAACAGAGGATGCTATTGCTTAGGTGTCTACTGTTCCTAAGGCCAGGTGCAAGCAAAACTGCCTTACAGCAGCCGACTCCATGATTACAGCTCTGACTACAGCACTTTGCCATGTGGGAGATATAGTATGGGTTTTACAGAACTAACAGGACGTCATTTGTTCCACCCTCATGAAGATCGTGTGGGAAGGTGCTGGAATGGGGAAAAACCCATTGGGGATAGACAAAAGAAATATTGCTCAGCCTCTAATCCCTGGGTGGCAGGGCTTTGATAACAATAAAGAAATCTATAATAGCTGTAGACAATGGCAGCTTGAATGAAGCATTTCCCGGTCACTCATCTTTACAAAGGGAAACATTTCTGCTTCCTTCTACTGTTGTATTACAGGCCCTCTGCCCTCCATGGGCTTCCTGTGAAGGACTAACAACCTGTAGAGTGTGAGCAAGTTTAAAATATTCCTCCTCTGCTCCAGTCTAGTTGCTGCAGAGCTCAGCTCCACAGACTACAGGACATGGGTCGGGCACTCCACCAGGGAGGGATCTCCCCCATACTTCACTAACCCAGCAGGGCCATTGCCACCTGCCCCAGAAGAATCTAGCAGGTGTGTCATATATTCTGTCGTGCCCCATCTCACGGATAGTCTATAAACCTTTCTGAACTGGTGGGGGCTTCAAGAAGATGGGTCTTCTGGGGAATTACTAACATTGCCACTTCTTGATTAAGAGCCAATTGCAGGCGGCTCAAAATGCCAAAGGAAATGATTTTTCTTCCTAACACCTTCTTTTATGCTGCTGTGACTCTCCTTTATGCTTTAAATCAAATAGCCCCACACCTGCTGTAAACTGAGAGCACATTCAAGGGGCTGATAGTTATTCTTGACTGAATGGCCAAAAATGTTCTGAAAACTATTACTATTTAAACTTCAAGGCCTCCTAGTACACACAGCCCATCTTCCCTGCCTAAATGCCACAAGCAACATTAGCCAGGCAACCTAGTAACAGCAGCAGGATACAATTATACAATAAAAGAAACCCCTAGTCTTTTTCTGGCTTTCTCTATATCAGGATTCAAGTGATGCTCCTTTCAATCAATGGACTGAATTATCTCAGCCATGTAGGACAAGGTACCTCTGACTTGTCCAGAGACAAGGCCATGGGAAGAGAGCATCAGTTTCCTCTGTCATGTAGTGGATAACAATATTTTGACCTATTTTCTGAACTGTAAACTTCAGCAAGCAGCATATTCTGTGCTCAGCTCAGCCTCACCCCTTGTGCATAATTAATATTGTTCTCCAAGTTCCAAGCCAGCCCCGGTGAGTGCCACTGGGGGAAAGTTCAGTTACAATTCATCCTAAAAATAGACTAGCCCAAATTCAAGGAGAAAATGCGGAAGCACAAAAGCACTAAACCATCAGTTTTTCATCAGCCGTAGCCAAAACTACTCATCAGTCATACTCCAGCTGCTGGTTGTGAATAATGTGATTACACAGGCTACATTTGCAGACCTGATTGCCTAAAGTTAGGCGCCTAAGTCCATATTTAAGCATGTCGATAGAAAGCAGCCTGACTTCCCAAGGTGCTGAGCTCTGAGGACAATGGAGCTGCAGGTGCCCTGCACCTCTGAAAATCAGACCACTTTTTAATTTACGTGCCTAAATAAGGTAGAGAAGCCTGATGTTGACACAGCAAAAAAAAAAAAAAAAAAAAAAAAAAAACCACAGGGCAGCAAGTCTCGGAGCCTGGGTCCAGTGACCCTGGTGTGCCGGGCTCATGCTACAGAGCTGAAAACAGACCAGCGCCCCTTGCCCGATTTGGGATCCCAAAATTGTACTGATGGCAGATGGAAAAATAACCTGCTTTCCCATGTAATCTGGCAATACTTTATCTTTTCTTTTGTCCCTGCTCTCCAGATGCAGAGAAAGAAAAGCCCAGTTTGCAAATGCCTGGACTCTGAGCATCTGAACAAGTTGACTCTCTGAGTGAGTCCCTCCCTGGGTATCTCAGCACTAAGACCTGTGTGAGAAGAGCAGGCTAATGTCAGGAGTAGGATACCTCCAGAGGTTTAATTTTCCTCTCAAGGCTAGCCTACTTCTTCCAGTCTGGCTCTTAGGACTTCTTCACAACCTTCTGCATAGCCATGCAGTCCTAATAATCAGAAAAGAATACTGGAGGCAGAGAGAGGGGGTGAAAGAAGGAACAGGGTTGGATTCGATGTGATGCTTGTTTGTTTCTTAGAAGCAGCTCTTAGTCTGCTAGCCAGACAGCTAGTACTGAGCGAGCAGGTGTGGGCGAGCCGTATTCTCTCCTATTCCCCATGCACCTTTATTTCTCTCCCTTAGACAGTGGCAGCCAAGCACAGCACAGCTGTGTGTCTGGATAGCTATTGTGCACAGGTAAGCATCTCATTAAGAGATCGTGAGCCTCACAAAGCAACCAGAGAGTAGCAGTAGCATCTATGCCTGCACCTTCTGTGCGCTGTTCGAACACGTGAGCCTTGTTGTTCTCTCCCTCCTCCTCCTTTTTGCGCTACTCCAGCTCCAGGCTGAGACTTCTGGGGGAGAATTATGGGGTCTACATTTTTTGCCTTACTGCGCTGTTCATTCTCAGTGCCACCCTACACAATCCACAGCACGTGAGTTTGAGCCCCATGAACAGAAAAGCACCTCCGGCTTTCATTTCTGGGTGCATTGGTTTAGAACTCTGTGCTTCAGCAATGAATGGAGAATTGTATCATTCGTCTGTGTGTGTGTGTGTGTGTATATATCTCACACAGAGAGACACTCGTGATCACAGAATAGAGTGAATGGAGAACAGTATCACACACATTCTATCCCCAATGCATGACTTTGTGTGTCTGTGTGTATATGTAACAGAGCAGATGCCCCTAATTCTCTTTATCGGAGTAAAATCATTACGTGAGAAAGGCAGCGAATGTAACGCAAAACTGCCGGCCAAACAACATCTAGACAAGGTCACCTTGAAAATAAACTCTTCTACAAGGAAATCTACCCCACATGAGCCTTTCTGTAGCAGCATGCTGAACCCTGCAAGTGACAGCTAACTAGGGACACCTCTCAGACAGAGGGACTGCAAGATATAACTCAACTAGTAGATTTCTCCTGAGAAAACTAGTCCTGGCTCCAGCCCTTCCCAAACAGAAGGAAAATGTCTTGCACTGACCCAGCCATAAGGCACAGTGATGGCCCACTTCAGGTCTTCTAAGCTTCTCTACACTTCCTACTAGCAGAACCTAGATTGATTTCCTATTCAAAGATATGAAGGCTGACAAGATCTTCTTGGGTCCGGGCTCCCTGCACTGTGGCAGGAGAATCAGCACTGGTTTTTACAACAGCCCCTAGAGCTCAATATCAAAACAGTTCACAATGAGCCAGGACAAATTATCCCAGGTGGCTTCAGGAACGAGGGGGCCTATGATGAAAGCTCTACTATGGAGTTGAAATCATCCCATAATGGCGGAGACTGAGATACATATTCTCCTTACTCCTGAAAATCAGCTAGATTGCAAGCTTATTGGGGCAGGGAGGGTCACGTATTATGTGTCTTATAGGCAGGAATGGTGTCCCTAGCCTCTGTTTGCTGAAGCTGGGATTGGGTGACAGGGTATGGATCACTTGACGATAACCTGTCTGTTCATTCCCTTTGGGGCACCTGCCATTGGACACTGTCAGAGGACAGGATACTGGGTTTGATGGACCTTTGGGCTGACCCAGTATGGCCGTTCTTATGTCTGTATAGCCAGTACAACAGGGCCCAGCCTGGTTTTGAGGCCTTTAATGCAATATAAATCTTTAAAGTTCTTTAATCGATAATTAATTGAATGAAGATTCTATCTATGATCTCAAGGGCTTGACAGGCCTGGGTTTATCCTCACCATGCCCCTCTGAAGTCAGCAAGTATTAATACCCCCTTTTAACAAAGCAGGAAGCTGAGGCAGAGAGAGGCAAAGTGACTTGCTCACGGTCACACAGGAAGTCAGGAGCAGAACCTGATCTCCTGAATCCCACTCAAGTGCCTTAGCCATGAGCCTGGGAAGCAGCCTGGAAGAGGAACATGTGGACCAGGAGGCAAGGAAGCACACAGAAGGGGTGTTCAGGGTTCAAGGAATATTTCAGATACAGCAGATTCCATGGAGTCTCTCTTTAATGTGTCTGCTTTCTCAGATCTGGATAGCATAATATCTGTGGTGCTGATTTTGGCGGGACACTCCTGCATACGACTGTCCCCTGGGGCATGTTTAGAAGGCTCTTGGCTGAATGCTTATGGCCCACTGCCATAAAAACTAGCGCACTCCAACTTGCCTATGAAGTAATGTCTGTGATGCAAGTCTGCCAAGTAACAGGAAGAGCTGAAATGATTCCGGTGAGGCAGTGACAGTCCTGGGGCCTTTGACATTCTTTTTCTAAAGACTAAATAAAAGGATGTACTAGTTAGTACAGTGGGATGCGAGAACATAATTAAGGTATTCAAGCCACAGTACAAGAATGATGTTGTTTACGAATGTAAAAAAATAAATGAAGCTTGTAATGCGGATTTTTCCAAGGGAACTATCTGAACTGTATTGAACTGGCATTTCTCGATGCTTTAGATTTCAGAGGGGAGGCTTCTTGAAGAAACAGTACAAGGTGTTCTCAGCTGTCATTTATACAAAATTAAGATATTTGGGACCGAGGGGCTAAAAAAGCCTGCGGCAAGATTTTTTACCACATTTAATGTGATTGAACGAAGACGGGGAAAGCAAAAACTAAACTGCACTGATGTTTAAAATAAAAATAAAAATAAAAAACCACACTAAATTACACATTTGTACTGGACTTGAAGGGGGGGAGGGAGTGGTTCCCATTGAGTCAAAGGAATTTCTTCATGGGTCCCCGGGCCTTTAGCCAGCACTCTCTGCACATGGGTGACTCTCTCCCCAGGGAAAGAACCACTCTCACTGCTTTGCTTTGATTAATCAGTGTAAATACAATAACCGGACCCTGGACACTATAATCCCAAGAATTTTACATTAAGATCTAGCCTGGCGCAGTTAACATTCAGTTTGTAAACAGAAATGGCTGTTGAGACATGAGTTTCCTCGTCTACCTTAATAAACTGTGGACAATGTCGATGCCAATGCACCCAGAAAACCTGGGTTAATGTTCACTAGCAGTGTAACAGCCACCCGGGTGCATGGGCTTACAGTCCAAGACTTTAGATTTTCAAGACAATCTATTCTCACCAGTCTTTGAGAAGGAGGAGTTACCTGAGGAGGATTTAAGTGGGCTCTGGGGAGGAAATTATTAGTCCTGATGTACTGGGAGGGGTGAAGAAGAGTTTGCTTCTGATCCCCAGTTTAGGACCAAATTAGGATCTCCTAACTCTCACTGAGCAGCATCTTCCTCCATGAGGATTCCCACTGATGTCACTGAGACCACTGGTGCAGTGAGGGCAGTAAAAAAGACATTGGAATCTGGCCCTTTGTAACCTGTCCATGTGGCTTTAGTATTGTCCGAGCATCTGGTTTTTGGATCGGTGCTTTGGTTATGGAGAAAATATTTCTATTTACATGAACTTGTAAAGAATAGTTCTGCTCCTCTAGACACTCTCTGAACCTCCAGATATTCTTGTTTTGGGATGGACTATTCACATCCCGTTCTGTAACCCAGCCTGCTGACAACGCACCCTTGTCCCCTCCACTCCTCTTCCTGCAGCCAGCTAAGAGGAAACAATGCAGGTCTCTCTCCGCCTGCCCAACACACTCATTCGAACACATGCTCTGGGTTGTGCCTCGTCTCCATGCTGTGCTTGCCTCTGCTTGCTATGGGCTCTAGTCCGGGATAACATGATAGCTTTTGAATTTAGCCGTGGGGAACGTGTAATTGCTGAGCCATGTCTTTTCATCTCCAACAGGAGGAGGGGACTCAGTGACTCCACCCACACCTTTTGGCTTTAACTGCTCATTAGTGCTGTATAAGTGCTAGCAGATTGTTACCAGTCAAACACATGACGGTGTTTTTCACTCTAGAAATAGGGTTCCTTTAGATACAGAAGGGGCATTGTCATTGCTTGATTTGAAATACATCCCACTGTATTGTGCTGTTCTCTGTTTTCTTTTACATTTCATACCATCCTGCCTATTTAATACACAGGAGGTAATGCTGTGCTGTGACTAATGTAAAAAACTATGAATGTAAATTGGGACTAATTATACAACCTTATTAATATCCTTCTACCATGCCATGATAATGTAACCAAAAAAATACTATGAAACAATTTCATAATAACACATCAGGGTTTTTAAATCATTTTAAAATGTTTTTTCTTCTATGTCTTATGGTTCTTTTTTAAAAGATTGTCAGCTCTTCTTTGTCATGCTCCATGGTGTCTTGTTGTGGTGGACGTGACAGGGCTGCTCTAAAGGAAAATGTTCTCTTCTGTTTCTCTTTTACTTTCACTTACCCAGATCTCCAGTTCCTAATAAAACCCCACAAGTGACTTTGCTGATCTGTCCTGTGTTATTATTAGTATGATCATAGCACCTAGGGGCCCTAGCCATAGACCAGAGCCCAATTGTGCAAGAACAGAACAAACTGCTCAATGTCTAGGTCACTTCCTTAAGAAAATGTAGGTATCTAAAAACTCCCTGTTAAAATATGGCCAGATTGTCGGCTGATGTAAATCGGTGTTATTCTATTGAAATCCGTGGGAGTAATGCTGATTTATGCCACCTTTGTACCTGACCCAATATAGTTAGAATCTTTCCCTCAGATATAACAGGCTAGATCAGAGAGAATATGCTATAACCAAAATAAAAGGGCCACTATTAAACTCTTCTTGTTCAAACACCCTGGATGCTGCAAAGAGTTTTAAAGAACAAAACAAAAGAAACAAATAGGGAACCTATTTTAATTGCGCTTTTCAAGCTAAATGTATCCACTTAAACAAGCAGTACTCATCCCAGTGAAGGAGAGGAGCTTTGTGGTTCACCTAGGCATGGGAAGAAGGCCGGAAGGCAGGGGAAATTGTACCAGGCAGGATCAAGAGAGAGAAGTTCAGTGGTTATGATGCCAGCCTGGAACTCAGGAGACCAGGTTTTAATTTCTTGCTCCGTCACAGACCCTGAGCAAGTCCTTCAGTCTCTCTGGGACCAGGACCCTAGCTATAAACAGGGTCTAATACTTTCCTCCCACCCTCCCAGTCCCACAGCTGTTGTGAAGATAAATACATTAAAGATTGTGAGACGCTCAGCTGTTGGGGTGACGGGAGCTGCATATGCATCTCAGATAGCTAGATTGAATATGAGGGAGCTGCCGGGCTTGTCATTCCTAGGATGGATGAGTGAGGAGCTCTGACTGATTCCCCAGCTCTAAGTCCTGGATCATGCTCCCCGCACAGAGGCCTTGAGCATCTGATCTCCAAGAAGCACAATTCCTCTTGGTTGTAGCGGAAGAATCATCTGCAGCAGCACCTCTTTACAGGGCTACAGCATATCCCCCTGCCTGAAAAATACAACACTCCTGCCCCGTTTGTTGGGGTGAGCCAACAGACCTACTCCCTGCCCCTGCTCCCCCCGTTGTTCCCAGGAAAAAGCATGTGGAGTGCTGGGGCTACAGCCATGAGTAGTTCTTAGATAGCCACAGGGAAATTCTTAACCCTCCTACATCTCTGCACAGCTACATAAGGGTTAGTCACAGGCTAGAGTTGGGAATAGAACCCAAGAGTCTTGACTGGAGCTTATTGGGGCAGGGCGGGGCAGGGGAATTGCAAACATTTTTTCAAAAAAGTTTCCTTTTTTTATTTTAATTCTAAAATTGGTCACCAATTTGTAAACGTTCCAGCAGCTCTAGTCATGAACCGCAATCCCCTGCTCCCAGGGCTGGGACCTCATTCCTTCGAAGAGCAGTGGGGAAAAACAAGCTCTGACTCCCAGCCCCAAATTAAAAGTGTTATACGATGCTCCTTAGCCAGGAACATTTAGGTATTTAATTTACTGGGATTCATAATCTGCCAGAAAGCACCTCTCTTGTGCTCCAACAACCTTTGCCATAAATGTACGGAACATGCACTTTTTACATTTCCAAGTGTTTCCCGACTTTAGAAAAGCCTGGTTTTTCACAGTTCTTAGATTGAGTCACATTCACATGCTGGATAAGAATGAAGCATCAAGCTGTTCATGTTCTCTGCACTACACTTAAATAGCTTCTTCCGGAGAAGCTTTATGGCTCTTTCAATGAACTTTCCGATTAAAATGATAGGTGTTTCGCTCTGGGCAGTATCAATGAAAACATAAATAGAAACTGCTGGAAAGGCAGCAGAACCAATGGATTGTTTAGCTCTTGCTCAGTGGATTGAACTTGCATATCTCTTATTATATCCTGAATGGAATAATAATCAATCATCTAAATGAAGCTGCCCAGTTTCTTGATTAAGTCTTATTGCTATTGTTTCATAAAAGACATTTCAGAATCCAGGCCTCTCCTCACTGAGCTGTGGTTTACCCTCATTGTTATTCTGAAGCTGAAAGTTAGGTACTTGGCTTATTATTTCATTACATCATCACTTCCTCTTACACCTATAGCCATGGGCAGGGTTTCAGAATCGGCATTACTCATCATATCCAGTGTAATATACAATAATAACAATAATCCTGTACAATCCTGCCAACATGGAATGATTCCCGTGGGCAAGGAGAATAGAGTTTGTCTTTAAATTTCCACAATACTCATGTCCATAGAATTGATATAATAGCTTCACTTTGGAGGGAAAAAATCCCATAAAAAATTATCATGCTGAATCTTTCTCACTCAGATAAAAATCCCCATCAATGACAGTGTTTGGGTTGGGAAAATGAAATCTTAGGTGGATTATAATCCATTCCAAAATTCACTGCACAACCACCCTAGGCCATAATGTCATTTAGATTAGTATAAATCAGAATGATCTCCAATGACAGGAGTTAGTACAGCCACTGAGAGCAGGGTGTATATGCTGAGAGCTGGTTGAACCATTTGCAATGAATAATGTACCCCATTCCTTGCTTATCGACCCGTGGATGAACCAAACCTGATTTCCACAGAAAGCGCTCAGCATTCCAAAGCAATCGCTGGATAATTCTCAGATTAGGGGTTGTCAATCAGCTGTTCGGGTTGGCTGGTCACTGTTTGTCACCTAGGTCAAGAGGTATTGTTCCTGCTTCCTGACTGAATGATGCACCAGGAGTGAATAACATAGGGTGAAATTCATCCCTGTTCACAGGGACAGCACAGAGTCTAGATACACTTCTGACCCATTTGATCCTAGTCTGAGGGCTTAAGTGATGCCTTGGCCATGTGCACAAGGGAGAAGGTGACCCAAGATGACTGGTGAGCACACTTCTATTCTGAATTTCTGGCTGTATAACCTCAGCTGCTATAACTAATGAAATTTTCCAGATCTGCAAACTTTTCGTGACTACCTGGCGGTTGTCCTAATACTCACAGACGATGACCTCATGAACCACAGCAAAGTGAACTTGGTGCTTTTATTGGTGAAAATATTCCCCCCTGTCCCGCTTTTTTTTTCCATCTCTGGTTATGAGCTACCAAACCAGTCTTGCAGAATGGTGCCACATTTAGCACTGGGATGTGATATTTTGTTTGGGTTTTTTGGCTCTTGTGATTAATTAGAAAGTCACTTTGAAGTTTGTCCTTTCCTAAGGCTAAACATAACTAATGAAATTTACGATCCCTTGCCTGTTAGAGGGCTCTCGCTATATTTGCCCGGAAAATAAAAATTGAAAAAAAAACATTAGGAAAGTAAAGAACTGGTACTGTGTCTGCATTCCAGATGCAACCTGACTTGGGGCCCACAGTGAAATGAATGCATTGGACTGGCACTCAGAGTTCTGGGTTCTTTTGCCAGCTCTGACAAAGACTCAGTGTGTGCCCTTGGGCAAGTCACTTAATCTCTCTGGGGCTCAGTTCCCCATCTGTACAATGGGGATAATAATCCTTCCTTTCCCCATCCTTTGTCTGCTTTGTCTAGTTAGATTGCAAGCACTTTGAGACAATGCTTCTCTCTTATTACATGTGTACAGTGCTTATCATAATCAGGCCCTGATCTTGGTTGGGACCTGTAGATGCTGCTGTTAATAATAATGATAATAATAATAATCAGGATGTTTCATTCCCATGCACAGAATATGTGGACTGATGGATGCAAAAATAAACTACCTGATGCCGAACACACAGCACCAAAGCAGCTGTCAGTTGTTCTCCCCAAGAAATATGCAACGCGAGAAATGAGAATTTGAAGCCAAAATTGCCAGCTTTACTTATGGCTAATTCTTCCTTCTAAAAATCCAGTGGAGAGAGGGGGGAAAGCTCTCAAAACCCTTTTACCAATTTAATTTTAAGAAGAAAAATTCTGTGGCCTTAAGGAAAGAGTACAGGATGAAAAACTCAGCATACTTCAGCTCTGATTTCCAAAACATGTGTGTGTACAATTGCACGTGCAACTGCTTTGTACATGCAGCTTCAGTGTTTAGTTTTTAGAAGCACCAGTAATCGGCACACCTGGAGAGGTATGAAGATCCTTAGCCCCATCTGAAGCCATTTGGTGCCGTGGGAGCCAAAGGGCCATAGCTCTGCTGAGCCCAACTGGTGAATAATCACTGGGATAAGGAACCATAGTAACCTGCACAAATTAGAGCAGCCATGTGGCTCTTCTGTCTTGCACCAGTGACTAATTTGCTCCTTGGCCAACGCAGGTCTGAGGAGGTAGGAAGGTGGCTTAGAGCCACTTTTGCCTTTCCCATCCCGCAGCCAGGCAGGCGCTATTAGGTTCAGCTATATCTATATTTTTAACCCCTGTGAGCTGGAAACTGGGCTGGAAATGTAAAAAAATAAAAAGTAGGGTATTTTTCCTGGACCGTCTGGTATTGGTTGAAATCTTGGTGACCTGCCAGGATTTGGGCTGAAACCAGCATGTGCCTGAATGTGAAAATTAAAAACTGAACTGAACTTTTGGAAACCTCAGAAAATAAGGTTCTATTCTGACTTTGGTATTCAGTGAAAGTCCATGGCTCTGCTCATTTAATCCAAATTGGGTCATCCATCCACAGCAGCAATCTCTTTAATTATGCACATAATCAACACTAATTATGAAAGTGCAATTCCAGGTTAAGACATCAAAGGAAGGTAATCCTGCTTATTAGTGTATGTTTCCCTTACTGGATAAATAAATGCTCAATAGTGGTATATCTTAGTCTGAGTGGCAGAAGTTGAAGAAGAAATTGTGTGGCAATCCATACCTCACCCCTCTATTTAGATTGATTAATTGACCTTTAAAAATGTACCCAAAAATAAATTACCTCATAAAATAAATTATCCCATACTCCAGCATGCTTGAAATCCACAGTAACTTGAGAAAGGACTAATGAAACATTGAAAGCATTGAAGAAATGACTAATGAAGCAAATAAACCTAATAAAGAATAATTGATTAGTCATTTGGAAGAACTACAGAATGTATGAGAGAGACCACTCAAGCTGTGTCAGTGGATAAATAGAATAAAGAAGAATAAAGACAAAACTCAGCTGTGGCAAAGGAGAAATGTGCCATGGTAATTCAACAGAGCGAAGTGATTCACACTCCAAACTTTCCCTGGGCGTGGGCAAAGAAATCCCTCCTGCAGGAATCTGCTCTTTAAAACTCAGGAAAGCAGCAATTCTCAACCATTCCTCGCTGAAGGAAAGGGCTCAGCCAAAACAGAGAGATGGATTTAGAGAGAAAGGTCAGTTTATGGTTAATACATTGAATTGGCATTTGGGAGAGCTGCCACAGAGGATTTTCAGTATTTCAACGTTTGATTTTGTTCCCATTCAGAATGAAGACCAACATTTTTGAAATTTTCTGTGACAGGGACAGTCTGCCTGGTAGGTGTCCTGGAGCCATGGACCTGGAAGCCTGAGGGTCCTGTCTCCAGGGCAATCTGTCTGGCAGACTGTCCTGGAGCTGCAGACCTGGGAATCTGGACTCTCGAGCAGCAGCCTGCCAGATGGGCTGCTGAGGAACTGGGTGTGCAATCTGACAAGAAACCAGGCTTCAAAACCTTCCTGATTTGTAGAGGGACTTTGTTGAAATCAAAAAGTTCCAAAGTGACCAGTTTGATTTAAATGAGCCAGCAAATTCCAACATAAAAATATCTCATTAGATTTTTTTCTGACCAGCTCTAATATTAATATTTTCTTTGCCTTGTCTGTTTAGATTGCAAGCTTGTAGGGGCAGGGACTGACTTTTGCTATATTTACGTACAGCACCTGGCACAATGGGACCCTGAACTTGGCTGGGGCCTGGAAAAACTGCCATAATAAGAACGGTCATACTGGGTCAGACCAAAAGTCCATCTGGGCCAGTATCCTGTGTTCCGACAGTGCCAGGTACCCCAGAGAGAATGAACAGAACAGGTAACCATCAAGTGATCCATCCCCTGTCACCCATTGCCAGAGTCTGGCAAACAGAAGCTAGAGACACCATCCCTGCCCATCCTGGCTAATAGCCATTGATGGACCTATCCTCCACGAACTTATCTGGTGCTTTTTTGAACCCATTTATAGTCTTGGTGAACCCTATTATAGTCTTGTTATAGTATAATATAAATAATACTAATACATGCCTCCAGTCAAACCTGAAATCCATGGAACCACTCATAACTTAAAGCAAAACATGGGCTGGAGAGCCTTGCTGGGCTGGGGTATCTGCAGTCCCTCTTGCTCTACAAGCTCTTCGTATTTATTCCAGTTTTTTGGCTAAGTATTTAAGATCCTTAAACATAACAGGAGAAGTAGCATTGGCAAGCACCTCATAAATTCCTGCAGTCTAGAACTTCTGGGTCTTCCTCACTGCTTGGAACTGCCGGAGCCATTGTTCTATTGCTGTTCAGGACACTTTCCCCCGTTGCCCTTCCTGTCACTGAATGTTAACCGTGCAATAAAGAGGAAACAGCCTTTGGTCTGCATGCCTTGCTCAAGGGCTCGTATCTTCCTTCTAAAGGTAGAAACCCTTCAGTGCCTTCCACTCGTTTTAGCAGTCTCTCACAGTGAATACCCCTGGGAGACAAAGTGGAGCCACACCCTTCAAGGGCTCGGCTACTTGGGAATTTGATCCTGACTCTAAATGGAAAATAAAAGGTTCAGCACTTCCCTGAGAAGAAGAGTCTCGTGTCACGAACATGGAGTATTTTCAGTCCCATGTAATCTGAACCAATCTCTGAGGTTATTGCCCAGTATCAAATGGGGACCTTGATGTCGGTGGCTGTGTGCCCTCCACTTCCCAAGAGATATTGAAAAGAAGAGCAGAGGGGACTCTTCTCTGTGCCCTTCACCAATCCCCAGAGTGTGTGGACAGGAACACGCACATGCCTTCAATCTTCTACACAGCGCTGCTCTTCTTTATTCCTCCTGCTGTAGCTGGTTCAGGTTGTGCCCATAAAGCCACACACAGGAACATGAGGTTGGAGGCATTTTCTCTTGCATCCTTTCAAAGGCAACAATGAGAAAGCCACGAGTCCTGTACACAGGTCAGACGAGGCAGGTCTTTAAAATAAATGGGGCCAGAGTTTAATCCCATGCACGATAAAAGGAATGGAAGCACAAGTAATTGAAATCATCTGGTCCTCTTGCAGCAAGGTTCTCCAGAACCTCGCACGCTGAGGAAGCTATTTTTTCCACCAGGGTTCACGTCAAGGTGGGAATGAATACCTTGGCTTCAGCAGCTGTATTTATCTTGTCAATTTAATCTTTTATTTGTACCTGGTTTATTTCTGTTTTCTCAGGGAATTAAGGGACATATTTATATCCTTTCAACAGCATTTCTTTGGAAGGCAATCTCTCTCTCACTCACATAACACAGTGCACTCTCTTCCATCACTTAGGGTCTGATCCAGAAACTAATTGGAATTTTTCCATTGCCATCATGGGCTTTGACTCAGGCCCCGAAGGAACTAAATGCACATTGATGGGTTGAAAACAAGGATTCAGAATGCAATTCTGAGTGATGGGCGGTAACACATAATCTCCACTGGGGATGTCTTTGGCCATCTCCAGAATGCTTTCATGTTACACTTGCTACACAAATTCAAAGCACTTAAATTTTGCTAATATGAGCACTTGTGAAAAGCAAATTTTAAACCTGAATGATCACAAAAAAACATATTTCAATTGATATTCAAGAGTAACTGCCTAGTCCCTTGTGTCAGTCAACACATGGTAAGATCAGATATTTGCATTGACCTTGTTTGCTAGCTATTCTAGTAGGGGGTGAGGCTGTGAAGAAATTCACAAATGTTAAATCTGCGTTATGCAGCCGGATGAGCCAGCGAAAAAATGCATTTGATGTGTGCTAATCCAACTCTAGAATTGCCAGTTTTTTCCAAACCTGAATTTGTTGGCCAAAATTTGGCTTGGCTCTAACTCTGCGAGAACATCTTCTCATGAGCTGCACAGCCCCGTTCTGCATTTTCCTGAGTGTGACTAACACCTGGAGAAGCACTGGGCTTGTGATTTTTAAAGCTGATGAAAGTATTCAACCACACGGCTCCCAGTGAAATGAATGGCGACAACCAGAACATAGCCCGTTTCCTGGCTGCATTCCTGAACCTCCATGCCTCTTCTGAGATTCACCCATTCCTAGGTAAAAATGGTGCCATGCCCTCTACTCAGTCATGCGGTGGTAAATTTTCAAAAGCACATATGTCACTTACTACACCTAACTGTCATTGGCATCGTCACTAAGGAAACAGGTGTGTTCTTAACTCGTGTTCGCCAACACGAGGAAAAAGCCTAGAGAAGACTACAAGGCAGTGTGTCGTTTTCACAGCAGCACATCGTATTAAAGACTATGGAGGGGCCTAGGGTCTACTTTGATCTGTTGACTCATGTGAAAACTACAAACTCCCTGATTTTTCAGTAAGATTTTACCTTGCGTTAGTTAATTCAAGTGTACTAGCTTGAAAAGCTACCTCTTAGACAAGTTTTCCGTACTAACAGGATCCTCTGCCATCCGGTGAGGCAAGTCATGTGGTTGACAGAAAGAATAATAAGAATTTTGATGATGATGATTATATACATAATTATCTGGCAGTGTACACGTTCAAAGCACGTACAACCATGAGCTGGTTAAAACTAAGTGGACAATGCAACCTATCTCAGTCAGTGCTGACCTGACTCTCTGCACCTAATCTGATAGTGAATCTCAAGGATTCTCCAAGTTCACATTTTCAGAGGCAGTACACTCCGACCTTCGCTGGATAGCAAACGTTCTACATCATCAGGTGCAGTCAGTCAGGAACTGGAAACTGAAAAGAGATTGAATTCTCCACAAGCTGATGGCCGTGCGAGAGGCTAACAAGTGGAACAAGTACACTAGGGTCAGAGTTTTTCAGCTCCAGTGACTTCCTGCAGGTTTTGCTGCTGTTGTAATTTATTTACTTAGGGAAGCTCGGCTTCTCGTGCAGCATCCATTTTCTTAGTGACGTTCCTGCTTTTCACCCAATTTTCCACTTGGGGAGACTAAGGCATGAGTGGGTCTTATCACTTTCTCAGAGTCACACACTGAGTCAATGGCTCTTCTGCTAGATTTTTCAAAGAGCGTCAGGAAATCAGAATATGTGAGAGGGATGGCTAGGGCCTGCTTTGCCTGAACATACACAAAGCAGCATCTTCCCCTTTAGCAGCACTTTTACTTTTTGTTTGAGTCCCGAAAGTGATATTCTCGTCTTTTTCAAGGCAGCTCCCCAATTTACTATGGCACTGTGAAATGTGCAAACCTGACTACATGACGCTCTTCCTAGTCCTGGATATTTCTCCCGTATGAATTCACCTGAGCCCATACAAGGTGCTTTTGTAAGTGCACATTCAGAGTAATTTTGTTTCAACTGTTTCAGGGGCAAATCCATTCTGACTGATACATTTAACCATCCACTTCAACTCCGTAAGGCCCTCTTAACTCTGCATGCCCTCTCCTCTCCATACACATGTACATTACTCTTTATACATCTGTGATAGCTAATGCAATTTTCTTTAAATGAAGACAATTTGAATCAAAGATTTGAGCTACAAAACAATCAATTTTTAAAGGGCAAAATATCCACGTTTAGGGACTCACCCTCCTTAAAATGCCCAAGAGAAACTGGGCACTCTGAAATACCATTGACATCAGTAATGAGGAGTCCCAGAAATCAGTGGGACAACTCAAATGATTACAGGCTCCAGGTTTAGAGCTGGTAAGGGCAGAGCAGAAGGAATCCTTACACAGAGCACTACAGAATCCAACAAGCATGTGGATCTCATCAGGATTATAGGGAGCGTGTTTAATTCACATGAAGACAGGGCACAACTCAGTCAGGTCCACTGGTAAAATACAACTATTAAAAATTAAATCATTTTCTTTAAATGCACTTTGGGGCCAGTGCAATGCTGCACTCTAAGTTGCATGCTGGAAGCTGGAATTGTGGTTTTATCCATCCAATCCGCAATGAATATTGCATTTTTCCTTCCTGGTAATTTCTAGCCATGCTTCTGTTGTGCCCGCTGACCTTATTCGTGTTTCCCCTTTTGGTTCAGTTAGCAACGCTGCTGTGTGTAGGAGCTCAAGTTCATCTTGGCATCTGAAGGGAAACGAGTGTGTTTCTCTGGACGTGCTACCCCAGGTGTAACATTTGCCTCACCAAAAACACCACAAATAATTCAGCTCATTTCAGCCAAGCTGCCACTCCACACACAGGCCTAAGGCTAAATGAGCAAAGAGCCTTTCTTAGAGGTGCCTCTCCCTTGCAGGGAAGCTGGGAGCAGCACAGAATGCCTATATCGCCCTACATCAATAGGTACTTTCCAGTCCTTCCATTTTTGGAAATGGAAGCTTTCACACTTGGGTGGTTTGTGGGCAGACAACATACATAACCAATACATAGATTGTGTCCCATTCATTCAATCATCAAGGCTTCCCAGGAGTAGGAAAACTGAGGAAGCTCAGGTAGAAATGGTTTGGCCTCAATTTATAAGAGTACTTCACTCCTTGCGAGAAGTGCCAGCTGAGTATGACTGGGATTGGTGGACGGAGCCACAAAAGGCCCAGCCCTCAGGCCTGGGAGGGGCCACAGGCAGAGTGCAGGGGCAAAAAAATGAACAAGCCGGGACAGGAACTCAGTTCACAGAGTCTAAACAAAGGGACAGTGAAACTGAGAGCCTTGGAGACCGAGGCCTCCGTTTATTCACTGCACAGGCAGACCATGGGCAGTGACACGCAAGCCTCCTCCACACGCTGTCCCAGAGTCCTGCCAACGAACCCTCATTCTCCCCGGGAAGGGTCAGCCCTAGAGCTGAAGGGTTGACTCCTCCAGGCCATATCATTCTTGAGCCTTCCTGTCTGGACTGTGCACAAAGATGCCAGTCAGTGCTAGCTCTGAGGCAGTCTACTGTACTGTGACAACCCCTGGCTTAAGACCTGGTCAGGCACAATTCAATGGCTGCCAGATGTCAACCCCCTTCAGTCGGTGTTATCACCATTCGCATTACAGTAGAGCCTTGAGGCTCCATATGAAACCAAAGCCCCACTCTGCTGCGTGCTTTGCCTACAAATAGCACGAGACAGTCCTTGCCCCCTAGAGCTTACAATCTAAATGGGCAAGACAGAAGGTGGGAGACAGGAAGTGTTATTATCCCCAATATTCAGACAGGAAACTGAGGCACAGAGAGATTAAGTGACTTGCCCAAGGGAGTCTGTAGCAAAGTCAGGAAATGAGCCCAGCTCTCCTGAGTCTTGGCTCTGTGCACTGACAAGGCCATCCTCCCTCTCTGATCACTGCTAGGCTAGTCCAACTGTTAACTAGAAACCACACCGTGAACGGTTTTGTGTCACATTGCCAACTACCTGTGGCACCCAGCCCCTCTGTCCATCCTTTTGCAAGGAAAATGCTTTGAAGTTTCTAAGCAGAAAACAGGCTGGGCTATTTTAAAATGTTATGGGTCAAATTTTCAACCAGCCTTAACTGGCACTCCATTTTTGCAGCCACAAAACGTGCACAATTTTGCAGCTGTAGTTTAGGTCACCTGGACTATTAGGTCCTTGAATGCACCTTCAGATGAAAGGCTTAAACATCGAAAGGTCTAATCTGCAACGGTTTGTCATGTATCTGAAGCTATGGGGGCCTAGAATCTCCCAAGATCAGGTCTTTGGTGACCTCAATTGTGCCACTACTAACCTTGATAGTTATTATTTTATTTATACAGCAGCCAAAACACACAAGGTGCTTTGGACAGTGTCTGAAAATATAGCTCCGTATCTGTAAGGACTGCATAAAAGTGAATAACTGCAGCATTCTAGAGAGAATTGTATTTTTATAGACATCTCTTTTGCTCAGTGAATTTTATGATTATCTATGCCCACAACATCATGGCATACAATGCATTTCAATGCTGCATTAGACAACACAGCTGGTTTCACTATGAAAGCGGCATTTCCTGTTACATGAAATCATATCCTTACACTTAAATGAGAACAGAGCAACTGGAAAACATGCAGCAGCCAAAATTCATTGCTGAAGATCTGTGTGGGAACGGCATGCTGTTAGCACATAGCTCATGTTCACTAAGCAAATTATTCTTCTTTTGGAACATTAAGGGCTAAATAAAGGTTAAATGAATCCAGCCGTTTGAAATTGCTATTGCTACTTTAATTTGTAGTTCACAAGAATTTGGTAAATTAAAAATGTGAAAAGAAATCCCTTCCCATCCTGCACTCACCTCCTCAGGGGAAGAATAATTTTGTACTTGAGTTTTAGCATCCATAACACCCTTATCTCTCTGAAAAAGCATTCCTCCATTTTTATGAGTTTCTTGGTAAGACCGGGGGGACCGAGTGATTGTGCTGTATTCTCCTTTCTCCTCTGAGTTCAGTGTGAGTGGATATTGTTCCCGAGGTGGGAAATAAAGGTGGAGGTGTCCACATTTAATTTACTGCTTGCAATAACCAGGGGTTTATCAACATTCCATCAACAAATTATTTTTATTGTCAGCTTCTTATTGCCTAGAGCTGTGACCATGGAAAAGCTGGTTCAACGAAAATGAATCCTGTCACCTATTGACTGAACCTGAGGATGCCCCAATTGTGGGTACGGCTGCAGGTGTTAGATCTTATTGTGAATGAAGTGTTGGTAATTTAATTGCTATTGCCAGAGCCTGGCATCAAGAGGGGCACTGCTATTTTTTCCCTCTACTACAGCTGGATCAGATGTCCCTCTGTTTGTTTTTTCATACGCAATTCAGCTTCACAACCCAAAACACAAGTCAAGGCTGTCACACCATTTAGAGAAGAGCATGCAGAGTTGCTCAAGGCTGCAGACTAAGGCAGCCAGGTGTATTTACTGTAATTTAAAGGCTAGGAGCCAGCTCCTAGGGACTCACTGAGCTGTGTGTAGCATAGGATGTGGGGAGGAGGAGAGCAAGTTTCCTCGAAGCCCCTTTCCGCTCCCACAATCCCGGGGATGGCTGGGGGCGCTGCAGCAGCAGTTCATGAAAATGAAGGAACCAGTTTGCCGCAGGCGTTCCATGCTGACAAAGTCAGAAGCAAAATCCCCATTGCAGTAGGATGAGGCTGGCACCATGGCTTCTCCCCCATCCCCTCCGTTCGCATCCAAAATCACCCTGCTGGCGGGGGTGGCGAATGGGCTGCTTTTTGGTAAATGGAGACTTTTGAATTGGAAGCCATAAGTGCAGCGGGGAAGAAAACTCAGCGTTTTTCTCTTCCAAGAATGTGTGTCATCCGAGCTCTTTCAGAGCAGGGCCACGGGTCCCCTTCCTAATTAGATCCGTGACTTCTCATCTCTGATGCCTCATTTAAAACCTGTCCAAGCACCACCCAGGAGTAGAACTCGCCAAGCAGTCAGGGTGGAGGGCTGTGAGGGCCACGCATACCACAGTGCAGCATGGGGACAGCCTTGAATTAGCAGGAGCTGACATTTGGAATGTGAGGTTCCCTGTGGATAAATAGGTATTTGGAGAAATCATGGAGATTTTCATCTGCACAGGGCAGCGGAGAGTATGGCACTTCCCAAGGGGTATTAGTCTGTCCTTGGTACTCTCATCTCAGCCATTAGCATCAAAGAGTGTTTGCTCTGTTGTAGGAGCTGGGGGTAGACCAACCATCAGCGTTCACAGCACTTGATCAGGGTTTCCTGGCGGACAATAGGCCTGATGCTGTGTAGTAGAGACAATGAGTGTTACAGACATGGCATTACTGGGGAGCTGCCAGCTTGAGGCGGGATATGAGGAGGTGAGTCCTGGAGAGGGAAGAGTGAAAGGGGCGATATGATCCCAGGAGAAGGAGGAGCAATGATCCCACAGCCAGTGTAGCTGGGTACCCCCTTGCTGAAGGACACTAGTGACTTGAGATCACTCTGTTTAGCCCCAGAACTTTCGTGTGGCAATTTAGGCTGTGGGGGTCTGCAGTTGGCCATTATTATAGACAGTCGTACACCTGGAAACCCTGCAGGGTGCTTAGGTGGGTAGGATGGAGATTACTCAGCAACTTGGTGACAGAGTGGTCAAAAGTGGAGTTGGGCTCAGTCTCACCTGTGCCTGATCAGCCATTTCCCAGCTGACACAGACCAAGTGATTATAAAAGCCAGCTTGTGGCTCAGTTGGAAGAGGGAGCTGTGGGAAGTGGGGGTGGTCTAGTGCAAGCTGCAGAGCAGAGGGAAGTGGCGCAAGGGAAAAGATCTCTAGGCTTTGCAGCTTGCTTTGTCTTTGAAGAAGAAACTGAGCCCTGAGGAAAGGGGCATGATCTAGAGTCTGGGTGTGGCAGTAGTCTATCAGAGGGATTTAAGCACTCAGAGGCTTGGGATGTAAAATTGACCCTCTGAGTAACTTAAACTTTTCCAAATCCTTTCCTTTGTTTCCTAATTTGATTTGCTGTATGGTGAGCAGCTGGAGTTTGACTCCAGGAAAAGTAAATAATATTACTCTGACCGCAGAGCGGTTCTGCAGCTCTCTGTGGGAGGCACGCCCCTAGTGAGATGACGCTGCCTACTTAATGAGGGAAAGCACCTGACATAAAAGCACTGGAAGTGAAAGAACTGAAAGGCACATGTTCTGTCTGCTTGCCAATGTGCGGATGGCAGAATGCGTATTTCCCGTGTCTCCGTCAGGGAGCTGATGGTGGAGGCTTTGAAAAATATTAAATGAAGATATAATAATAATGTGAAAGACAGATATTAAAGAGGAGGCAAAAGCCCAAAAGCTATAATGCTGGAAGAGCCCCCTATCCGGTACTTCTCACAGAAGTATCTGGGCACCACATTGGCACTGATGGATTTTTATCCTCACAGCACCCATGTGAGATAGGAAAGTGTCATTATGCCCATTTTACAGGTGCAAAACTGAGACACAGAGAGACAAAGTGACTCTTACAAGGTTATACAGAAAGTCTGTGTCAGAGCCAAAAATTGAACCTAGATGTCCTAGTCTAGGCCCTTGCCCATCCTTCACTAAGGCTGAAAGTGGACAGGCAAATAATCAAGAGTGCATAGCAAGACATGGTAACATGAAAGGCCAATGCACTGTCAGGCTCCGCATCAGAAGTTTCATCCCATAAGAAAGGGAGGCAATTGTCTCTGCCTATGGCTCTGGTGTGACCATCCCTAGAACGCTGTATTGTCTGTAAGGTGCATTGTTACCAGAAAGACAATGGCATTCTGAAACTAGCTCAGAGAAGAACCCCGGAAAGGATTAGAGTTCTGGAGAGAGGGTCAAGGAGCTTGTTTAATTCTCATCGTGATGACACAGCTGGGCCAAACAGTGGCGAAAGGCCTGATTTTCAAGAAGTGCTGAGCTCTTGCAGCTCTGTCGAATTCAGCTGGCACTGTGAATGCTCAGCACCTTTGAAGACCAGGCTCTTACGAATCTACAAGACTATATGATAAATTTTTGAAGGGTGCAACCACCAAGAAGGGAGAAAAATTCTTTAGGGTGGCACAAAAGGATGTAACTAAGAGCCATTTGGAGGAATTTAAAATAGGGGGAAACTGGGCTGGATACTAGGAGAAATTTACTTTCTATGGGATCTGATACAGTGTGAAATAGTCTCTCAGGAGGAAGTGACGGAGTCCCCATTGCATTTTAAACTAGCCTGGACAATGCACCAGTATGGTATACCTTAGCAAGGGAGGAATTAGACAGCCTCGTGGGTATTTTCCATCTATAATCTCTGGATGTCTATGAAGCTAACTAGGCCTAGTAAAGCATGAAAAGTACTATGCCACTAGAGGGGGAGCGAGCTGCTGCATTACAAGCAATAAAGCTTTATTTTGCATCACATCTTTCATGCCAATGGTGACCCAGAATGACGACAGGGGTGGTGAAGCCTGTGAAGACTGAGTGGTGTTGGGAAGAATGAACTCTTAAATCTTAAACAAAAGTGTTTTGGTGATGCCTATACCCTGATAGCCAACAGAAATAAAGACATTCACTGATGAAGCAAGAGCAAAACGTATCTCATGCATTCGGCACGTCACTGAGAGTTCGGTGTGTGTTGGAAAGGAGGATTGCACCCCTTAATGATTCTCTGTATCTTATCCTCACTCTCCTTCCACAGAACACCCTGGTATCACAATCAAAAGGCATCAGCCCATTGTTCTGCCATAGGCAATGCTGCATGGATCATTCAATAGTAACCACAATCACTCAACTGTAGATCACCTGTGGGGGGGTGGGGTTGTCAGATCATTGCCAATACTGAAAGTGTAACAGGTTGACGTTAGAATGGTCCATGGCAAAGGTATTGAATTGTATCCAAATAACCAATATGTTTCTCCTAGCAATCTAGTAGACTGAGCAGCAGGGTAGCTGCCATACAGTAATATAATGGATGAATCTGTATTCACATATTTATTAAATGGTTATTAGCGTCCTGCAAAATAAAGTGGTATCAAAGTATTCATTTATAATCCTGACTAGACTGCTGGATTTCAGAACTGAAATGCAATTGTGTAAACATGCAGATACGCTTTACAATGTAAATAGAATGCACTCATGTAATTAGTTCATCTATAACTGTATATTTTAAAATCATATGAAGTTTGCCCTCATTTGTCAAAATCACATCTTCCATTTGTTTATTTGGGGTTTTTTTTTTTTCAAATTAAACCAATAGAAACGCCACAGCTACTTTAAGCAAATTAGGTTTCTGCTCAAAGCTTAATTTCCATTTTAAAATATGTCCTTGTAGAAGCTGCTGTAGATATGGGAATTTTCAGTAAAATCAGTGTATGCTAGTTGAACTATTTTAATGGCATTATTAACATTCATAACTGCTGTGACATTTATAACAATATATAGTGTTTGGGTAATATAACATGATGATGAAAAACTATATTTATGCACAACTTTTGTCTCTCAAATGTCAAAAAGTACCCTTCATGCTCAATGAATTTGAAATGGATTTGATTTTTTTCCATGTCAGTTAAGGTCATTGCACAATTTTCCTTTTGATCATGTTAAAGACCATGCTAAGCAAACAGCTTTGCTTACCTTCCTCTGAGGAGCTGAAAATGGGGGTGGTGTCAGCCAGGTAACGGTTCTTGTCATTCACACCTGAACAGAACGGCATGAGATGAATGAAAAGCCAATAAACTGTTGTGTGTTAATGATGCACCAATGCCTTGAAGAATGCACGGATGGGATGCTGCAGTAATCCCCCCATAGGACACTTGACTGCATCATGGTGTAGCAAGAGGCTGCCAAAGTCCTATTACATAGTCTTTGTTCTCCTATTTCAAGCTACTCTGATCTTCAAAATACAAGTTGGCTAACCCATGAGATGGGCGGGATGTGTTTGTTGAATTGTTGGAGGCAATGAGCTCATGGTCACTCAAAATCTGGCAGCCTGCCTATTGTTGGAGAGCTCCCTTCCCATATACATAAGAGAGAGGCATACATGGGATGCAGAGCAGGTAGCCTCTCTTAGTAATGGAAAGGGCTTGACCCCACTGGCAATGAGAAACACACTTCTGGAGAAATCAGAATTCTTGGCTGAAATGCAACATACAAAATGCACAACAATGCCAGAAACAGTTCCCTACGCTAAATGGATGGTGATGCTGGGATCATGAAAGAATTACTGTACTTAAGGATTTAGTCCCAGTTCAGTCACTGTAAGCCTAAGAGTTTCACTTGGCTAAAGAAACCCCATCCCTTAATATGAGGGCTGGCTGGAAAACAACAATTGCAAATCACGCAAAAAAACCCTGAAGGGTTTCAGATTTGTTTTTGTAATGATGCAGAACATAAATGAAACCTTTTGATGAAAACGAGAGAGAGAGAGACAAAAGACTGACCCATCCCACAATAGCCCAGTGGCTAGAGCATTCAGCTGCGATATGGGAGACCCTGTTTTTAGTCATTGCTCCGGATCAAACACTTGACCTGGGTCTCCCACATTATTCTGGGCTCTCTTTCACTCTGGTGAAATGGCATTTTTGACCAGCTCTACTTAATTCCCATATATTTCTACTGAACAGATTGTTCATCGAAACACAGAACATTCTCAATTCTCAGTGTAAAATAAATCGGTGCCGTAGGAACTGTGATTTCCAGCTAGCTGCTGTGTGGAAAGAGTGTTTTTGCCATTAGCAAATTTCCTTTCTCAAATGTACGAAAGGAAAATTTCTAAAATCCCTGCGGGGGGAGAAGTTGTGGCCCTGTGATCAGAGACTGACTGTACATGTACATAACTTTTTTATGGTGGAGGAGCACGCTGCTGTCAAGAGAAAGGAAGGAGGTATGATGTGGAGGTTCTGCTGCAAAGAAATATTACGACCTCAAATCATGCAAATCTGAATGCCAAAAGGTTTTGGATCTACGGTCACTTAGCATAAAAAACTGAAAATAAATATGGACTGACATTACAAAAGAAAGTAACAATTCTTGCAAGTTATCTGTAGTTAGGGAATTTCAACAATGTCATAAGGTTGTCTTAGGAAAGAGGCAATAAAAAGCCAAATATTACTATTTATTGTTACCTCCCCAGTTCATACTGAACATACGGCCCAAGGTGCATCGTGTATTTACAGCCCCTTCATCATTCAGCGACACTGAGTGTCACTGCTAGGGATGTCACTGCTTGCATTACACAGTGCATTGCATGCACAAAGCTCGCTTTTTTACAGCCCTTCCCAGTCAAGCTCTGAGATGAAGTAGCTGAGCAGTTCACTGAACAAAAACTATGTTTTCTTTTTTTCTTCTTCTCTTTTTTTGCAGTGATTTTTAAAGTGTCCACAACAGAGAGAAATGGGTAGCATCAGCCAGAGTCTCTGGGCAGGTTAGCAAGGGTGGGTGGACAAGCTTCCACAGCATAGTTTGCAATAAATTGTCAGTTGCATATGTGCACATCCGCCCCTACTGGGTGAAATATTCACGCTGCTCAGTATCCAATGTCTCCCTCTTCTGAAACCAGCGCAACAGTCTCACTGAACTGCTTCAGTCTGGGCCTGTGAGGTGGTACCAGAGATCCTGCATTTCCTTTTAGCTCTCTCTTTGTCACCAGTAATGATCTGTTCCTTTGGGCCTCACAGAAACCCCCTCTGGTGCAGCAGCAATTATTGGGCAGTTGTAAAGCGTTCTCCTTTTCTTTTGTTCAGTGCCAGTAAGAAATGCCCTGTCAGGAAGCGTACACAAGTGGGTGTAGTTTAAACCCCAGTTTGTCCCTCCGGTAGCCGCTTGTTATAGAAGCAGAGAATCTGTGTCTCCTGGGCAGAAGAGTTATGCAGTCTACATGTTCATTCGCCTAGAATGTCTTTTAAGAAAAGGCTTGTAATTGTGTGAAATGAGACCCTGAATTAAGTGAGCTGCTCAATCTTCAATAAACAATCCCAGAGTGAGGGCAAGATAAGAATAGACAGGCTCTATTTTATACAGGTTTGCCCAGCATTGCAATATTTTCCGTCTCATGTTTCTGCCTGCCTATCTGTTCCCAGTTCCAGCAAGGAAATGTCATTTTTATGATTAATTGGCTATATTCCTCAGTGAAGGCTGTCAGGAGCGGTTTCCTGGGATGTCATCATTACTTGTACATGACAGTGAATAGTATTCCTGAGAAACTGATGGTCAAATAGCTCCTAAGCAACTTGGGGTCTAATCAAGGTCACAAGACTTCACTGGAAATTCCATTCCCTCCCTTCAACAGCAGAGTCCGTAAGTTCCTTGAGCTGCAGCTGTTCAGTGTGATGCCTCTTGAAAACAGCTATCCTTGACTGAGGCCTCATTAACTAAGCCATCCTCAACCACTGACCCATAGATTCCAAGGCCAGAAGGGACTGTTGTGATCATCTAGTCTAGCCTCCTGTAAAACACGAGCAGAGAACTTCCCCAAAACAATTCCTAGAGCAAATCTTCTAGAAAAATATCCAATCTTGATTTTAAAATTGCCAGTGATGGCGAATCCACCATGACCCTTGGGAAATTATTCCAATGGTTATTTACTCTCACCAATAAAAATGTATATCTTATTTCCAGTCTGAATTTGTATAGTTTCAACTGCCAGCCAGTGAGTTGTGTTATACCTTTCTCTCCTAAATTGAAGAACCCATTATTAAATATTTGTTCCCCATGGTAGGTGCCTATAGATTGTAATCAAGTCACCCATTAGCCTTCTGTTTGTTAAGCTAAATAGATTGAGCTCTTTGACTCTTTCACGATAAGACATGTTTTCTAATCCTTTAATCATTCTTGTGGCTCTTCTCTGAACCCTCTCCAATTGATCAATATCCTTCTTGAATTGTACATATCAGAAATGGACATAATATTCCAGCAGCGGTTGCACCTGTGCCAAATATAGAAGTAAAACAATCTCTCTACTCCTACTTGAGATTCCCTTGTTTATACATCACAGGATCACATTAGCTCTTTTGACCACAGCATCACATTGGGAGCTCAAGTTCAGCTCATTATCCACCATGACCTCCAAATTGTTTTTAGAGTCACTGCTTCCCAAGATAGTCTCCCATCCAGTAAATCTGGCCAGCATTCTTTGGTCCACAGTCCCACTGAACCAGCTGTCCTTGAGCCCAGATGTTCAGGAGCAAGTCTCTACGATTAAATCTCCGTGAATGCTGCAAAGGTTTGCAGAAAATTGTTGCAGTAGCTGTAAACGTATGACAGACTGATGTTAGCAGGTGCACCCCTCAGTATTCTTAAGGTCGGACTTCCTTAAAATGAGTGATACAAAACAGATATAAATTATGTCATGTCCATGCGGAGAGAGCGAATGCTGCCCAACTTCAGAATTCCTGAATGACTCTTCTTGGATTGATGTTAAGTCTCTCTGGGATCAGCAAAGTGAGACCCGTTTGATGTTTCTACTTTAAATGGTCAGAGCACTGCACTTCTGCTTGGAACATATGAGAAGTATGTTCTTCCCCTCGCTTTACGAACACAAAAGACGGCTGAGCTAAGTCTGCTGAAACTTTCTACCACTATTACCTTTTTCAGCTGAGAAAAAATGTGGAAAATTTCAACACAACATTAATGTGTTTGAGAACATCATGAGCAACTGAAAAGGGGATTAGAATTGAAGATAGAATTCATTTTGACTGCAAGAAGTGTTCCAAGAGTTTGCTTTTATAGAGTCGTCTTTGGAATCCAGATTAATGGAGCAAAGGAACAAACTTCCCCATGAATCAAATAAGTGCATCCTCCTAGCCCACCCAGTCCTCCTGAAATGGGATGAATTTGGCTTGTCTGATTCTCTAAATATTCCTGTTTTCTTTCTGAAAACTTAACTTGAGAGCCAATGCTTCCGTGTCATTATTGGACAGGAGTAAACGTTATCTCCGTGAGTCATGGAATAAATTTATTCTCAAACTTTACTCTTCATCTCATTCTGTTCCCCCCCCACCAAACATTCTAGATGTTTGCATTTGGAGGGCAGAATCTTTATGAGGGTTCAGCCTAGTATTTTACAGCCTATAATTTTTCACATGGACAGTCGTTACCATTCCATCTCAGTTTCCCTCTTCTGTTTCTCTAATGTTGGTAGAGATGACATCACCTGAATAGGACAAGATGGTGGCTCTGAAATGACTACAGATATGAACATTTTCATTTGAAGAAGTTTCAGGCCTAGTGCTGATGTCAATTTAATTTCCCCCACATCCTAGTCATAATGAATGGAAGATTAGTTAGAGGTGGGGAGAATATTAAAACTTTAATAAAGCCGTCAAAATCTTACACAAGCCATGTCTGGGCTCTAATCTCTTCCTTACATTACGTTTGATCATTTTATAGTTTGATCAAAAACTTCTAGATCTGCAGAGCACCAGGAGCTATAAAATCCAGGTGTGATATCGGCATCAGCAGCTCCAGAACAGGGACGCCGTTCTGTGAGAGAACAAAACACCAATCAAAGGGAAATTTCCATTTAGATGGCAAAGGCAGAAGTCAAGTGGACACTTTGAAAAATAGTTTTAAAGAAATAAAGTTCCAGGGGTGCAATTTTATGCTGCATCTGTAAGAGGCACAACAGAAAACGTACAGCTCAGGGGAGACTGGGTAGGGTGGGTTAATGGCACTTTTATGTCCTCTCAGTTCAGGGCAGTTTTGGGAGCTTAAGAGCCCCCAGCACAAGTTAGGCAAATTACATCTGTTTGTTCGCTGCTGCCTGTGGGTGGCTGCACTGCCCAAATCCCCATGGGGCTGTGTGCTGGAGTCTTGCCCCCTCCCACCATTGAATACCCTTCCTGCTCCCAAACCTACCCTCAGCATGTCCTTATGCCAGGGATCTATCACTGACAGCAGCCTCCTGCAGTGCCTGCACCGGGAGAATTCTTCCCCAGCCAGCTAAGGACCGTTCCTGCTCCCTTTAAGATGCCATCATACAGGGCTGGACCAATGGGAAGAACCCCTCCCTGGTCTCTTCCTTTTCTATAGTTCCTCAATCCAAAAGAAGGAGGGGAAGGGCCCGTTCATTACTGCAGTCTTTTAAAACTAGGCAGGAGAAAGCATTCAGAGATCGCCTATTCAGAGAACAGTCCTACACTGGAGAAGGTGCCCTAATAGATCTCTTCCATCTCCATAATCCATATGATCCCAACAAACCCCTTCACGGATTTCCAGACCTCTTGCAGCCAACCATAATATCAGCTCTTTGTAGCTTGGACATGGTTACTCTCTCTCACAGAGTGGGATCTCTCTGCAAAGGATCTTTTTTCAACCTAGAAAGTCTCAGAGTTTAAGCCCAGAAGGGATCACCAAATCATAGAGTCTGACCTTCTGTCTTTCACAAGCCACACAACATCACCCACACACCAAGCCCAACAACCAGAATTAGACCAAAGTTCTCTCTTGAGCCCTATGATGCAATTAGATGGAGCTTTTGTTCTTTTTAGGGTTGCTCCTGCCACCAAAAATGTCTCACTGGAAGGTGCCCTTAGTGGGAGGCAAGAAGTCATAAAGGAAAAAATTCTGAACTCAAATCCAGAACTTGTCCACAAAACCCTGTCAGCTGGATTATCTCTAAAATCAACCCATTGTACTAATCACCAAAGGGAAAAAACAAAAACAAAGAAATGGAAAAAAAACCCTGAGAAGAGGACCCTGCTGAAAGGATCCCCATTCTGTCTAGCCAGGGCTCCTTAAATATTTGGGCTTTTTAAAAAGTTAGTGATAGACACAACTTAAATTTCCTGATTGTTCCCCATAACCGCAGAGTCCTCATTATTGATTTTTTTGCCATCTTCCCAGTTGCTGTGTCACATGATATATGTGGTTAATAAAAGCTAAAGGAGAGTTAGCATTCATTATCTGGGGCAGTGCTGTTGTTAACTCACAACATCGTCTTCACCCATCAATATTTTCAAGGTCACAGAGAGATTTCAAAGGCCAGATCGCAGGCTCTTCTGAGCACGTGTAAAGGAAACGGTTGACTTAACACTTGCCCACTTGCAGCAGTTTGCAGCTATCTTCCCAGTACCAGCAGCACTTAGCTAGGTTAGGAGTTTCATTTAACAAGTTATGTACCATTCCCCCCTGCCACACACACACACACACAGAGAGTATTTATTCAAGTATCTATTTAAAGCAGCAAAGTATAAAAATAAAATTATAACCACTTCATGCTTCAGAGCAATATTTTGATGACCTTGGGGGTCAAAGAGAAATTGCCCTCCACCCACCTGCAGCATTTCAGAACCAGCTAGTTGAATGTAAGTGTAGAGGCTCATCTTCTGATAGTGGGCAATGTCAGAGGCAGAGAACCAGACTGGAAGGGTCAGTGATCAGCCTGGGGGGGAAAATCCAGTATTCTCAGCATCCCCCAGCAAGAAGGGAAAAGACCACTTCAGGGACAGGGAAATGGTTTGAAATAACCAGACACACTCGTCCTAAATCAAAAGCCAGGAGGGGCTGTTGGAACACAAACAGGATTCTTCTGCTTGGCACACTCAACCTGAAATGGAAATGCCACTGTCACTAGGTTTGATATTCCCGTGCGCACATCCTCCTCCTAAATAAGGCAGCTGTGGGCACATGCTGCCACTCATGAACACATTGCTTTAGACTTATTGTTAACCTCCTGTTTTAGTCCTGCCTGTCCATGTAAAAAAACCAAACCATTAAAATTCACTAACATAGTCAAGCTGCCCGGGGCACCACATGCCTTTCACTCTAGGTTCTCCTATGGCACAGTCCATTGGAGAATCTGACATCTGAGCACAGTCACTTTTGACTGTAAACATTGTCATTAGCACACGCCAGTCAACACGTGGCACAGTGAATGAGCAAAAAGAATGGACCCATCATTCAGTTACAGAGAGTATGAGGTCCCAGCCATGATCCCCATTATTCTAAGGGCTGTACATACCCACAGTCAAAGGAAATCCCTGCCCTGGAGAGCTCACAGAGTGGAAGAAAGGAAGGACTATCCACATCTTACAGATGGGAAACTGAGGCACAAAGAGATTAAGTGAGCTGCCCGAGGTTACACACGCAGTCAGTGACAGAGATAAGAATTAAAAGCCAGATCTCCTGAGTGCCAGTCCCATGCCTTACCCCAAGATCAGACCATTCTTACTAAATTACATGAAGATAGTCAGGATAGAGTGATGGATCTAGGAGCCATCAGTATAAAGAAGATGACTTATCTCATGGAATTTTTCTGCCTCCTTTCTCCAACCCTGTTTTCCCCAGGAGAGGGGCTAATCTGGCCAAAAGCACCTTTTGCTATTGACATATATTTACAGACATATGTTTTGCCTAATTTAACCCATGTGATTATCACAGAAGTAAAAGATACCTGACTTTTGTGTACGCTGCAAAATAGTGTCACCCAAGACTCATCATAGGCCCAGATAACCTGCTCTTTGTTTTTTCTTAGTTAACAAGTGAATGATTTTTTTCCATCCATCCAAAATCCCCAACTGCTTTTCTGTTTAAGAGCAAGAAGTAGGTAAATCCAGTAGTTCATGTTGGACCTTCTCTTAGAAGAAATTAACTAACCAGAGGAGTGATATTTAGGTTATAATATAAAATGATAATATGCAAAGTTGCAGTTCAAACAATGAAGATAAATTTATGGCCACAAGGACAAATCTGAAACAAAATAGAGACTTCAGGGTTGGGTCTAACATATTAAAATAGCTTTTTTTAAAAAAATCAGGGCCCCTGCAATTCAATGTTTGAATTCATTGCTTTGAGAACACCACTCCATGAAAGCTCCAACAACTACATTATGGCACCGATTTACTAAGAGTGCAACACAAATAATTCAACAGATCTTTTGTTTTTCCAAAAAAGAATGGCTCATTTAGATTTGGAACCAAACACACAAGGGAATTGCAATTAACGCCTAAAGTTACACACTTTATGGTCTTTAGCTAGCATTGTTACAGCAAGGCTCTCTGCGCTGAAGGCCACATGCAAAACTTGGGAAAACACAACAAAGGGTTTTACCCATAAATGTTTTCAAATATTTACATGCAATAGGTTTTGTATGTTACTGTAACATCCATTAACAAAGAGGAAGGAGCTTTTGCCATAGTGGAATCTCTGGGTTGTAAGTTACAGGGTCCTGTGATATCTTGAAAGCTTTCTGAAAAATTAATGGATTAACATCCTATTTACACTGCAGGAAATCACATCATCCCCTTCCTTCAGTTAGAGAGATGGCAGAAATGGGATGGATTGTTACTATTTATTGGGGGAAGCCATCTGGAATCTCAGGGTCACCCCCTCTGCTGTAACCTAGGAGGAGGACAAAAGACTTGTCCCCATGTTACTGATATTGTGCGCTTCTTCCAGTTGAAGAGAACCAAACTTATTTGCTAGTAGACCCCATCAAAGCAGCTCCAAGCACTGATCAGAGAGGGCAGCTGTCTTCTCACATGGGAGATATTCTCAAGCCTTTGCAGGTCTGGGGGGGCTGAACTCCTAATCCTAACTCAGATCCCCACCAGCCAGGGTCAATGCTGAGTTGAAATCGAAACTAAACTGTTCTGAATGATGCGGCTACCTAACAACCAAAGTGTCCTGTCCTGAACAAAGTGTCCTTTATTCATCAAGAATAAAACGGGTACTTTAAGATCCATGTCCGCTTTTCACACTGCAACCAGGACAAATGAACCAGGTAGTTACCTAATTCTGGGCAAACCTCAGAAAGGTGCACCTCAGATAAAGCATCCAAAAAACTGTCGTCCTCCTACTTTCTCTTTTGCCTCTTGAACCTTCAAAATTCAGCTGGAGCTTTCTCAAGAACAGAAATGTCTCTTGCAAAATTCCTCTTATGAGTAGGCTAGAAATCACAATAGTTTCTCTTGTGGTGTTAAGACACACCTTTCCAATCATCATTATCAAATCCCAAAAGGACGTCGCTTCTGTGCAGACTGAGCAACATCCAGGTCAGTCTTTAGCTAGGTCCTTAAGACATCTGGCTGGATGTTCATTCACTGTCTGTCATTGGCAGTCTGATCGTGCCCCCAAAGCTTTTGTCGCCCCCATGATCACCGACCATATAAGGGCATTCCTTGGGTAAATGCACTCCAGCATTAGCTGATCTTCCGTCTTGTACCAGGAAAGACACTGAAACCAAACCAGTGATGATGAAGGTAGTTGGTCGGTTCATCTATGAATATCCTCATATTGCTGATCTTGCCCTCCACTTGATGTGGAACAGCTGATTAAAAGAATGAGCATCAAAAATGTCAACACATAGCTTCCCTGGCACCTACGATTCATAGCCGTACAATGCAACTGATTCTATAGATCCACAGCAAGCTTGATGTCATCATGTCTCACCAGAGGTCACTGAATGGCCTGGAACATGGTGGCAACTGTTGCTACATGAGCATCCACATCTTTTGAGCAGCCTCTGTGCTTTCTATCATCATTTATACTAAGTGAATCAGATTCAGCAGGAGCTCTGCCTGAGGTGGGGCTGAGACTTGAACCCAGGTCTACCCACAGGCCAGGTGAATGCCCTAATCACCAGGCTATTAGCTATTCTGATGGCTCACTTGCTCGCTCGCTCTCGGGATTGGGGGCGCTGTTGAGGGTGAGGGGAGGCTGTGTTTGACATGTGCACTAGCTGGGTGTCTGTTAGTCTGTGGCTTTTGTTTTGTTACTTGCGGTTTCATTGTTTTAGGGGTGTTGTTGGTCCCTGCCCCGCCTTTCCTTTGGGGGAGGTTGTTCTCCAGAGGGTCCACTTCCATGGGTTTAGCGGTTTGACTGTAAGCATGGGGTTCGGTGCATGCCTGCTGTCTCCAGCATTGGGGAGGGTGTGTTGCTGAGTGAAGATAAAATTCTTGGCTGTGCTAATGTAAAATCAGTCTCCTGAATTAATAAATCTATTGTGCTTTTCCTGGCCCAGGAGCAGTTTGTGAATCGTTTGGTAGAGGAAGGGCTCTGTGTCAAGGAGTCGTTTGTTCAAGTTTTCCCCATGTTTACCCCTGCTACCAACTTCGTGTTTTTTTCCAGTGTCCCAGCCACCCTCCCCCCGGCTTCAAAGTGAGAGGCGAGTGTCTGAGCCCTCGCATTATGGGAAGGCGGTGTCCGCTGTTCACGTGAGTCCGTTGAGCTACAAGAACCCAAAGGGGAGGCGTGTTACGTGATTTCAGCGCCAGGTTCAGGTGGTTCTAAATAACCCTGAACAGTCCCAGAACCTGGTGTTATACACCACGTAGATGGGGCCGATTATACAGTGTTTGTTACCTCTGAAAACGTGCAATGTTTCCTGTGTGGTCATTTGAGGGGTTCCTGCCCACACACTGCTGGCTCTGGGGTCCCTGGTAGAAATGTGGGACCCCAGGATAATGGGAAGGGGACTGGGACAGCAAGAGACCAGCAGGAGACAGAATCTGACAGTGCGGATGCAGGCTCTGTCTGTGCTTTGGGAGCGTTGACGGCAGCACAAGCCCCTGTATGAGTCCCTGAGACAGTGGTGGGATATCGGAGAGGTCCAGAGCCAACCGTCCCTGCCAGCAGTATGCCAGCTGCCACACAGTCCTTGCATCAGGTCATGAGTGTCCTGGAATATGACATCTTGGGCTTTCATGGCAATCCTGATATGGGAAACCCAGTGCAGATTTACCAAACCTTAACTGAGAAATACCAGCTCCTGTGGTGCTTGCTGGAAGAGACGATGCAGGGAGCCCTGAGTTTTACTCATTTGCATCAAATTGACCCTCCCACAAGGTTCTTTTTCTGCCTGGAGAAAAAGCTTAAGCACCGTGGCAGACTGTTTGCCTACAGCTGCTGCATGGTCATCTGACGGCTGACCCTGCTGGGATCCAGAAAACAGCTGGTTCTTTTTACAGTACTCCGTACTTGCCTGAAGCCTGGCATGTGCTAGCAATAGAGAAGCTGCCCCAGGGGTTACCCTGGCTGACTGGTGCGGAACAGTGGGGCCTGGATCTCCCGCTGTCACTGCAGGACCTCTCTGCTGCACCCCAGCAGCTATCCAGAGGCAAGGCCTCAGGCATCGATGGGCTGCCATCTGAATTCTATAAGCATTTGTGGCATCTTATCAGTCCTGACTTTTTTCTCGGGGGCTGGAGTTTCCCCTAGAGAAAGAGCCGCCCTCAGTTGCAGCTGGGAAGAGACCACCCTGCTGCACTCGAAAGGGGATCTCTGTGACTTACAGAACCGGAGACCTAGTTCCCTTCTCTGCTCTGATTATAAACTTTTATCCAGGCCCTTAGCTAGTCAACTGAAGGACTGTCTGGACTCCTTGACGCACTCTGATCAAACCTACTGTATTCCTTGCAGCTCTATTTTTCATCATTCGTTTTGTTGCAATGGATCAGGAGAAGGCCTTTGATAGAGATAAGCAGAGTTATGTTTTAAAAGCGTTAGAAGCTTTGGGGATTGGGCCAGTGTTCTCCTCATATATTTCTTTATTGTACCACCATGTTTTCAGTGCTCTAAAGATGAATGGGGGGTCTTAGCTGCTGCTTCCCAGTTCGCAGAGGCATTTGTCTGGGTGTGCTCTGTCTGGGATGCTGTATGCTCATAGTTTGGAGCCATTTCTGCGTCTCTTCAGAAGCCGTCTGACTGGCCTTTCTGTGCCGGGTGCTTTCCCGGCTTGTCTGTCAGCCTATGCTGAAGGTATCTAGGGTTTTATCACGTCTGACAGTGACATGCAGGCACTTTGCACTTGTTTACAAGAGCGTGAACAGGCATCTTCTGTCTACATTTCCTGGGCTTGGAGCAATTCAATCTTACTGGGCTCTTGGCAGTGTATGGACCCCCTTGTTGCCCCCACCAATTGCAGTGGGGCATCTCTGGGGGTTAAGGTGTTGGGTGTCTCTTTCGGATCCGAACAATACATGGTAAGGAACTGGGAGGGGGCTGAAGAGAAAGCGTAAGGCCCCCTGCAGAAATGAGGCTGCTCCCTTCCTGGCATCAATGTCATGGCATCAGCTACTGTGTCTGGACCCCTCCCACCCCACACCCCTCTAGGCCTTTTGGACTGAAGATGAGATCCTTGTGCAGATTCCAGGCAGATTGCTCTCCTGGGAGGGTTTGGTGAATGTTCCTTTTGCAGCCATGACCAAGAAGCAGCTCTGTGGTATGTGTGTCAAGCTGCGGCATTATGCCACCCTTCTGGTCTCCCTGATACAGCCTCTGTCCCTGGGTGACTCTGTGTCCCTGGCTTGGAGGATGCTGTGCAAACCTTCTCATGCTAAGCTCTCCGGTGACTTGCAGTGGAGGGTCCTCCACTGCATCGTAGCAACCAATCGTTCTGTGCACCATGTTACCGCTGTGGGGTCCGCGCAGCGCTCCTCCTGTTTGGCATGAGGCCCAGTGCTCCATTTTTTCCTACACTGCTCCTGACTGATTCCTCTTCTTCTTCTTTTGCAGCAGCTTTTCAGCAGTTTGGGACTGTTTTTCTCCAAACCACTGTTTGTCCCTGGAGCAAGATACAGCACTCGCATTCGGCTGGTTTCCCGCCTTGCTAACTTTTTGCTGGGTCAAACAAAACTGTTTTGAAGTCTCACCGGAATAGAATGGCCAGGTAGAGTGGAGTCACATGCTAGGGCTGTTCCACACAGATGGTGGCCCGGCTGCCGATTGATTACACTTTTATCAATTGACTTGTAACTGGGACACTTTTCAGTTGACTTGATGGGTTAACAATATTTTGAGTCAACTCCATGATGATGATGATGATGCTTTAGTGATCCATGTTTAAAGTTCATTGGAGACCTGATTTACTTTATTTTATTCATATCTCTTTGTGTGTGTGTTGAAATTTTATAACATTTTTAAGTTTTTTGATGTGATTTTATGTGAATAAAGGTGTTTTTCATGTCATTTCTCTCCCCCCCCCCTCTCTGTCCTCCCCTCCCCCAGGTCTCAGGTTCATCTCAAAGCAGGAAAAAAATTCCAAAATCTCCAAAAATGTTGTGGGGTCGGAAAACCATTTCCCACCCAGCTCTACATAGCAGCGTATCATAGCCCCTTGCTACTGACCCAGGTAGCAGTGTATGTTGCATATACTTCCCCACCATCTCCTCCCCAGCCATCCTTTTAGTAGAACAATGTGAGAAACCAAACAATTCCCTGGGAGGGCAGAGACATGTTAACTGAACTCAAGATGCAACATCTCTAAGTACTTGAAATTCTGAACTGTACATTCAAATCTCCTTTCCTAATTAATCTCCATATCCCTGTTTCTGCAGCGCTGTGATGTTCCAGGCCGTTGATTAATCATTGCTGCGAGTTTTAAATTGAAACACGTGCAAATTAAACAATAGTTCAAAACCAACACTGGGGTCATCAACTCGAAGTATTGAAGAAATGTCTGCGCAGCACAATAAATCCTAATTCCAACCCATTACAGCTTTATTAGTGGAGAAGCCTGCTCATCAAACCGGCCACAGTCACGCTGCTATCCCCTTCTGTCTGCTGTAAATTGCCCTCAGGCCAACCAGTGGCATGCAGGGAGGGAGGTCGCGATCCAGATTATAGGCATGGCAGAGGACGGGGCTCAACAGAATCGATAATATGCGGCAAAGAGAGTCACTGATAGCCCCTTTCTCTCTTGCAGTTCTCAATGGAGCGAGAACTGCAAATAAGACACTCCTCTCCATCTGAAGAGGAAGGACACATGCCCATCTGGGGCCTGTGAATGCCAGTCCTTAAGCCAGAGAGTGGTGCTGGGCTGAGAGATGCTCTCTGCACCGCACGAGATAAGCATGCTGCCTCTGGAGCATTCTCAGGGCCAGTGTCACAGAACGCGCAAGAACCAGCCCCTTATTCCCCACATGGGGCAATGTGCCATAGAGCTGTTAGACAGAGCATCAAACGGTCTCATGCTTTATTTTCACTGTATAATCAGACCATTTCCTTGTGCTTCAGTGAGACTTGCATCCCCTGCACAATTCACAGCCAGGGCCAGCTCTAGGTTTTTTGCAACTGCCCAAGCAAAAAAAAATAAAATAAAATAAAATAAAAGGGTGGCCAGAATGCCGCCCCTGGAATTGTGCCACCCCAAGCACGTGCTTGCTTTGCTGGTGCCTAGAGCCAGTCCTGCTCATGGCACGGCTCCACTGAAGGATGCTGAACAGGGCTTTCTGCGCTGAAATCAGCAAACTCAGACCGGGGAAGAAGTCCAACTCAATGAGCCAGATACCTCTCTCTGTCACAGTGAGGTAAAATCAGATCCCATGGAGCTACTCTGGATTTATGCCAGAATAACTGAGACCAGACTTTGGTTCAATATCTCAAAATAATGTCTAATAGTTTCACCTCATCCCAAAAGTCAAGGGAGTGTAGAGTCCAGACAGCCTAACCAGGCTTATTTCAGCCCACTGAGCAGAGATGGGCAGCTCTTCTTTTCGGTACAACACTGGACAAGTGCCCCCTCGGAACCTCAGTTTACCCATCAGTAAAATGGACAATATGATACCTCAGAAAGGGTGGGGAGAGACTGAACTGATATTTGTGAAAGGCTTTGGATGGGAGGCACTATATAGGGGCAAAGAATTAAGTGCTAATATTGGTTTTGCTGATAAAAATCATGTGTGTGGTTTGTTTGTTTTTTTGGCTGAAAGCCTGAGGTGGTAAAGTAATAAATATGAAATGTAAAGGAAGCTAGTTGAGTCTCCTGACCAATAGGAACAGAGATAATTGCTACTTTGTGTGTCCCTGACATTACAAAATGGTTACCTTAACCTAGAGAGTGTTGAACAAATTAAAAAGGTGGTTTATACAAGCTGAGGAATTATACTGGGGACAAAAGAATCCATATGGCTTTTCTGTTTTCCTTCTTACACTTGAAAGTTCTCCCCTTGAGCACTGCAGATCTTCTTGCCCAGAAAATGTCACTTACATGTTATGCACAAAGCAACGCAAAACTTATCTGAATTTAATTTGTGGTTTGGGAAGTCAGCTTTTCTGTATGTGCCTACAAATACCTCCTGTCTGTTCTACCCATGTTCCTGCTAAGCAGACCGCTCTGTTTTTTGTAAGTGCATTCCATCTGAAAGGTTAATTATTTATTAAGCATAATGGAGTTTAATCTAAACAATTACTTAAGATAGTATTAATCTTAAAACCATTTAACTCTGTGTCAGCACAGAAGTAGCTTGTTAATTTAGGATTTGTTCCAAATCCCCAGAGATCTTGCTTTCTTCATCTCTAAAGATGGATGGAGCACACAGGAAAAAAAGAAAAGAGAAAATATTTCTACAAAAATTAGCAAAATTATTCAGACTTTTCTCAATGCTCTTCTAAAAACAGGGTTAGCTGCAAAATGGTGACAGTACATACCTGCCCAAGACATCTGTACAGTCCCCATTACCATTCTGGCAGAATGCCTCACAGTCTGTCATGGGTACATCCTCATAATACCCCTGTGAGGTAGGGAAGTATTATCCCCATGCGGCAAATGGGAAACTGAGGCACAGAGAGACTACGTGACTTGCCCTAGGTCACAGAAGGTGTCTGTGGCTGAGCAGGGAGCTGAATTCAGGCTAGTACACATCCCACTGGACCATCTGTCCTCTCTCAGGGTGAATTCAACCCCGGAGCTGAAGGCCCCAAAGCCTATGAACCACTCTAGGTCTCAGAATGGGGCTTGAGTGGTGCCCTGTGCTGGCTTCTTGTGCAGGGGTGAATGTCACCCACAAGAAGAGACTGAGAGTATGTTCCTGAAATTCACCCTGCCTGGACGTGAAGTCAATCCGATATATGTATATACATTCAGTGGCCTGTGTAAAATGAGCTTGTGGCCTCAGTCCTAATCACCTCCCTCAAGCGCCCCGTGCTTTGCATGGCGTTCTCCTGACATCCCATTTCCCGGATATTTCCCTGGTCAGAGGCCCACTGTGTATGGCTGTTTTCTCAGGGAGCTTCCATTCCACTGAGGCTGCTTCACTTCTTCGGGTCAACAGAGAGGGTAAAGAGGGAGGATGAATTACCCTGTTAGATTGACAGCCCTTTGTGGCCAGGCCTGGCTTTTTGTTATATGTGTGGACAGCATCTAGCGCAGTGGAGTACTGATCCCTGATGAGGGTTTCTAGGCATTATCACAAAAGAGATCAGGTACCTAACTAGTTCAGCTTTAGTGCCTGGTGTTATCTATATTATCAAGGCATTTATAAGTCCTGGAGGGGTTGCACAATTGACTCTAACAAGAAAAAACACCTCAGTTCAGTGGCTAGGCAGGTGCAATAAGGAGGAATGCCCAGGGCATTCTCCCTTGGGGAATTCCAGGTGCATTTTAACAACCAACAGTCCTGATCCTCCACTGGAAGTTGCTAGCACAGCCCCCATGATCTATGTCAAGGCCCACTGATGTCAGGGATCTGTGGTAGAAGATAGCAGTGCAGATATGAGGCTGTAGTCTGGGAGCAGGAGTTAAATTAAAAGTCTTAAATAAAGATTCCCCTTAGACTTTATACAGCAACTTATTTTGAAATAAAACCTTTACTACATATAACTATATTTCACAATGCTGGGCTGGAGAACATTTTTGTGTCCATGGTAATGAGTGCCTTAAATAGTATGCCATTCTATTAGTTTCAGAAAAGGCCACAATTTCCATAACGCTCTTATTTTTATGTATTTATTAATTTTAAATTCCTAACTCTGCCTTCCTAATTACATCTTCTTTGGGTTACTGCAATGGAATTGATATTTAAAATCTGTTACTTTTTATGTGTTTATCTTTTTTGCATTTCTATCAAGAGGAAAAATAAAAATTAGCCAAGCATCAGAGGATAGCCATGTTAGTCTGTATCCACAAAAACAATGAGGAGTCCGGTGGCACCTTAAAGACTAACAGATTTATTTGGGCATAAGCTTTCATGGGTAAAAAACCCACTTCTTCAAATGCATGGAGTGAGAATTACAGATACAGACAAATATATATTGAAAGAGAAGGGAGTTACCTTACAAGTGGAGAACCAACATTGAAGGCCAATTTAGTCAGAGTGTAGTCCACTCCCAATAATTGAAATAATTTAAAAATTAGCCAGTCAATTTCACCCTCTTTGGTGGAGTCAGTTGTTAGTCAGTTGTATGTTCTAATCTCAGGGTCTGCTTTCTCAATGCTGCAATGTTTAGACTGCAAAAGAATAGGGCGGGGAGGTTGTTTTGTGTTTGGCAGGGAAGTTGTCAAAACTGTATTGGAATTTTGTTAATCATAAAAACATTTCTATAGGTTTTCAGTTTTTTGTAAAAAATTCATTTTTTCAGTACCTAAAGTTGAAGCCAAATTTGTACAACAGCGTTTTTGTTAAACCTATAACTGAACACATCTCAAATAATTACATAAGCTAACTAAGGATGGGCAAAGCTCAAAAGGATCAGAGGATCAATTTAGCTAAGCATCCGACCTCCTAGATGTTCCTCTTAACTGTTTTGATCTAGAAGATGAGCTGGAAATCTTAGCTTTTCCATAAAATTTCCAGTACTCCCTGACCCCAGGTCAATCAGCACTAGAAACACCATGATATTCCAGTCCCTCCTTTTCTGAGCAATTGAACGTTAAAAGAAATATAACGCTTTTTTTAAAAAGCCAAAGGGATGTTCTAATCTGGGTTGAGGTTTGGGAGAAGTTTTCCATTGACTCTTACTTTAACCAAATGTGATTAATAACTGTATAGAATCAAGCAGCCTAAATTTTCAAAAGCATTTTGCAACGCTGGACATTTAGGATTTTTCAGAGGTGCTGAACACCCACAATTCCAGCTGAAGTCAGTAGAAGCTTAGGGTGCTCACCTGCTCGGATAATCAGTCCCAAACTGAGTAACCAGCATTTTGGAAAAATGAGGCAAACGTGGTAATTTCAGCAAAATTGTTCCTTGTGGTGATAATGGCAAGAACAATGCTCATGCTCCGCAATGGAGACCACCTGTAAATGTCCTGAGATGTAATCCTGAAATATGAGTTTGACCTTTTCTTTGTTCTCTAATTTGACTCTGCCCATTTCTCTTCTCTTTTGTACAGTCTCTGGGCGCTAGAGAGAAAGAGACCGAATGGCCAGCAAGAAAAGTACAGACTGCGTAAAAAGATGGCAGTGGCTGTGCATACTGATATGGCTCATGGACTGCTCCCCGTATTACAATTCAACCAGCTTGTTCACGCGACTAACACTGTAACATGGACAGAAAAGCCAAGCACTGGAATTTGTGGTACAAGGATTGCAAGGCAAATGGGAATTGCTATCACTGTGTAATCTTCCTCCTATTTCAGGGCCAGTGAGAGCCAGGGGCCACCTACACTGGCCAGGGAATAGCCACTTGTCTTGCCAAGGTAGAATGCAGTGGTCTTTAAAGAACCAGGTATGGTGTGGTTGTAATGAGGAAGGAGCCATCTGGCCTGATTGACAAGGGGCTGGACAGAAAGGGGACGTGACTTCCCCTGACTTCCTGCTGCCAACCAGACTTCCCATTGGAGGAGAGGAATGTCACTCCAGAGCAGGGACAGAGTATTGGCTCCAGGCCAGTCAGCTGGCACCAGGGCAGGGCTAAAAGGAGAACACACATGTTGAGGCTGGTGCACATGTTGTGGAGGTGGTTGGGGGGAGCAGGCCCCACCCCCAGGACGAGGTGATCCGCGCAGAGAGCAGGCCGGGGCATGGCCGCAGCCAGGCTCACGGAGCAATCTAGACTCAACAGAGGAGCCTGACCAGTGCACTGACATGAGGGCAGATGCCACGCAATACAGCAAAGACCAGAGACTTGGAGCCTCTCTGAGACACACAGTTTGGGATCCATTTAATCAACGCCGCGGTGCTCCACTGACCATGAGCCTAAGTTTCTGCCATACCAGATTGAACCAGTGGCCCATTACATCCACTGTTCCATCCTCAGTCTTAAGCAATACTTGATGTATGAGTAAATAACAATAATATGCTGCACAGTAATACTTCCTGAGCCCTGCCATCTTCATCACGCTTCTGCTGTGTCCCACAATCCTCATATCACAAGCCAAGGCATTTTTAAAATGTCTCCCTCTGTAGCTGGAATGGGATCATTTGTATATTCCTAAGATCTAGGAGAGTCACACAGTCTGGACTCTTGGGCAGTGTTTAAAAGAATACATTTGAAAAGGTCGGGAGAGCACTTTGCAGTGTGTGAAAGATGCTAGGTCCCAATAAATGTCTTTGGTCAGATTAAAAGCCTATAATTTCGTTCTCCTAACTTTGTTTTCTATTTCCTGCAGGTTGAGACAAAATCAGTCACCCGTCTGCTTGCTCCAGAGTATGAGAAATGCTCTCTGTCCTGCTTTTCTTTTACTGCCAATCCAAAGTTTCTTCTCCTATAAAATGATGATGTTTGCTTAAAAACGTAAGGCTGAGAAATAAGATATAAACTGAATGTACCCAATGGTTAGAAAATATTGTTAACTTCTTGGCCCTGAAGAAGAAAATTATGGCCGCTTTGGGAACCATTAGGGAGAGAAGAAATGTTTGGAGCTGCAGCTGAGGCAAACGGTAATGAAGATTTATGGAGGATCACCGGTGACATGAGTTTATTTAGGATCCTATGAACAGCTCCTGAGGCAGAGAGACACAGCTATCAAAGTGCTGGTAGGTGGCATGGCAGCACAAGAGGGATGGCACATTTCCCTCTGGAAACGTGAAAGCCTGAGCAAAGTGATGACCTGAACAGTTCAAAAAATGGCAGCCTGACGTCCGAACCCTGAACACGGAAAGTCCAATAAAAATCACTGTAACACTTTGTACTTGCACATCTCAAAGCACTTTACAAGGGAGCATAGGAGCCTCCCCATTTTGCAGTGGGCTAAATTGGGTGAACAGATTAGTTCAGGCTCTGCCCAGAGTCAGACTTCCTCTCCCCAGTCTTGTCAGTCTGCATGACCGTGGCAAGGGAGATTTCGCCAATAGCTGCTCTGTGCATTCAGCCCGCCCTGACTTGCATTGGAAAAAAGGGAGCTGGTTCTGGGGGAAACTTTCTGTTCATTTAATTTGCAAATAAACCATGTTGTTGAAAACCATTATTGCAAAATAATAATAATAGAGTGAAGGTGAGAGAGACCATAGGGGGAAATACAAGTCAACAAGCATCATTCCCTTGCATTTCATTGTGCTAAATGATGCAACCTGGTCCTGCAGTTTGGAGAGCAGGGCCCAGGTCCTGCAAACTGCTTTGTGTGGGCAGCATCCACACGGCGCCCCAGTGAGTCCCATTAAACAGCTGTTGACCTGGTATCTGGGTGAACTTCCAGCTCAGATAATCCCGTTCAATCCATTTAAAATGCCATGCTGCTTTCCACTCTTGCTCTCAAATCCTCTACTGCAGCAATGCATTTATCTAGTCACCAATTTAAAAATAGAAATATTCACTACAATAAGTTCTTAGAGAACGATCATACTGAAGGTCAGACAGGCATTAGGATTCTTAACAATCATGATGTAAATGACATTAGACTGTCTGATTTAAAATAACCCTTACTGGATTCTGAGAAATTAATAAAGGGTAACCAGATAGCAAAACATTACCTGAAAAATACTGTGCATTTATATCGCACCTTCATCCAGAAGGATCCCAAAGCACAATGCCTAATAAAAAGCCCACTGAAGCCAATGGAACAACACTCATTGACTTCAAGGGGCTTTGGATCAGGCCTCTTGGGTCAGATTTTCAAAAGGGGTGAGGGGCAAATTTCCAAGGGCACAGTAGCCACATGGGAACCAAAACATAGACCAGATTTACAGAAGTGCTCAGAATGCATCTGCTCTCATGACAACCCTTATGGCTCTTTTGAAAATCTGACCCTGGTTGTTAGATCTCTTTTTCCCCACCACCACCTCTCTCAGTGACAGACAGACTACATCCCATTGAAACCAACAGTAAATTTAAAGTGAAACACATGTAATGATCTAAGTGGAATTTGATCAGGATGCCAGATTAAACACCAGTCTTTGGCCATGTAAGGACCCCAGTTTTCTCTCTATCTGATATCCTGTTGTCCCATTTGTAAAGCAGTGCATGAAATCTCATGTCCCAATCCATCCTTGAAAGCAATGCTGCCTCTCTGAGCATCAGAACGAAGAGGTGCAGGAAGATGCAACATTTGCAAGAGTTAGGTGTTTGCTGATGGGAGCCCAAACGAAAGTTGAGTAGGGGAGGCCCAAGAACTCTGGATAGTCTCGCCCAAGCCGTGCCAGCCGCACAGGGAGCGTGGCTCTCTAAGCGGGTCTGGAGCATGACAAGGAGTGGCAAAGGTCCTGGTGTGTTTGGGAAAGGAAGTGGAGAGGAGTTTCTCATTTCACATCAAGCAGCGAATTAGGAAAGCTACTGTGACATGTGCCTCTCTCCTTCGCAAAGAGGACCAGGTACAGACAACAACAATTTGGCTTTTCTTGGCAAACCCGCAATGACGTGACCTCCCTCTGCCTGGCTCTAGGGGCAGTCAGGCCATCAGGAATCTATCAGTGCAGACATTCTGCTCTGTCTCTTGTGTCACTGCAGTGCTCAACCAGAGGCCCCAGACCACCTAGCAAAACCAAATCAGACTAACCATTTTAAGACAGGAAACATGACTTACTAATGCAAAACACCCACATGCAAAGAACCCTGTGATATGCGCTGAAATGCCATAGGGAGGACCTCCAACTGCAGAAAGAAACAGGTTGGCTTTTCCTAGCCTGACATTTCTATTTATCGTTAGCTGCACAAAACCCCTTTCCTATCTGCCAGACATATTTACTCTGGGACCTTTACTGAAGGATTTATAACTTGGGGAGAGATGAGCGTACGCTGGACACATTCTCCATGCTGCATACACAATCAGGAGCAGCAAGCCTTGCTCAGAGCCCTGCGTCCCTGTGTAATGCCGACCCAGGGCACCGACTCCCCCTGTGGAGAATGGGCTGCTTCTCCCCTGTGAAGCAGAGCTGAGTTTCCTCTGGAACGTTGCTGGCCTGTCCGCTTACTAGGATCCCACCTCCCACCCCAAGGAGCTGCAGAGATTGTTTATCTGAGCAGCTTTTAATTTCCCGAATTCAAGTGTCAACCCCCTATTGCTGAGTGCGCTGCCAGGAGAATGTCTGTCGGAAACGTTGGTAAATTGCTCCTGCATTATTAAGGGCTCCTCGCCGGGCCAGCGGGGTTCAGCTGTGGTTTGAACTTCACCTTTCCTCAGCTGTTCATCCGGGGGCTACTTGAGTGTGTTGTGTTAACCCTGCCTGGAATCTCAAACCAGGAGAAATCCCAGCACCAGCATTTTTCTGAAGGTTTTGCTCCCAGATCCTAACGGCTAATGAGGCTTAAACGGGTGAGCGCAGTTCTCCTTTGAGCTGCCTCTGATACAGTTGTTTATTCTGCTTGTGCTACGCCATTTTTTGTTTTCCTGCAGAGGCAGGCACTGGGGAGCTTATTCTTGCAGCACATCCTAATGGCAGCACGGCTGGTCCCCTCTACGGCCAGTTTCCTTTGCGATGTTAAAAAGCATTTACATAGGCAACAGGAGTAGTCATCTTATTGTTTCCTTCCTTTCCCCCCTTCCACCTCATTTCTCCCAGTTGTTGGTGACACACACTTGTTGTCCCTGGTCTCAGCTGGACTGTGAGCTCTTCAGAACAGGGGCTGTCTTTTACTCTCTCTCTCTACAGCACCTGGCACAATGGGGAATCATAACGCAAATGATAAATAGTACCAATAATCATCAAGAATACTGCAAGGCTGGCTCAGGCCCGGCCACTGAGGGCCAAACCCCAGGGGCCTTACCCACGTGAGAAGTCCCATGGCTTCAGGAGGTCCTTTCATGTTAGTAAGGCCTATTGGGTTGGCCTATACAACCAGCCATAGCATGTTCCTCCCTGATTTCTCTTAAAGAATTATAGTAAATTAGAGCAAAGTGCCTTCCATGCCCGGCGGACAGCCCCAGAAACTGAGGTCCTGTCCCTCTGCACAGGCCAGCCACTAGCATGCCTGCGTCCTGACCTGGATCCACTGGAGATGAAGGAGCAGTTCACAGTCTGGGCTTACGGCCAGTTATGTGGGTGATTTTTCTTGTGTGGACATGTGGAACTAAGAACTGAAGTGACACCCACCCACTCATTTCACACAGAGGGTAAAGCTCTCAGCCACCACTGACCCGGGAAGGAATTGAACCAGTAACCTGCAAGCAGAAGGGCCCATATTCCATTAGCAAACCTGGAGCCATCCCACCTCCTTCTTCTCCCATTGCCAACCTTTCTTTTCATTATCCAAATGCCCCCTCTGGCCTTGCACGGTCTGTTAGCCTTGGTCAGTAGGCGTGATTTCATAACTCCATGGCTTGGAAAGGACATCTTGTGCCATGCAGTCCAGCAGGGGCCTGCGTGACTGCAGGATGATGCTACTGATAGATTTCCTTGTCCACTAGCCTTGCCTGCCCTAAGTATTTCCACTGTTGTGCACTGCAGGGCCTCCCTTGAGAATTTACTCTGTTATCTAACCCACCGTTCTGCTTTTAGAAAGTGCTTCCCAAGAGCTCACATGGTTCGGTGATTTCTGGCCCTTGAGCCCGGGAATTGTTTGTCAGACTTGGTTTTGAGACTTCTTCCTCTGCCCCTGCTGGCTTCTGCCCTCTCCCTGCCCCCTCAGAGAGAAGGAAGAAGCAGGAGGGCAGGGACCTGCGAGACAGACATCACTGCTTCGAATGCTGCATACACCTCCCCTTTTCTCCCTCTGTAATGACAGGTTTCAGAGTAACAGCCGTGTTAGTCTGTATTCGCAAAAAGAAAAGGAGGACTTGTGGCACCTTAGAGATTGGTTAGTCTCTAAGGTGCCACAAGTCCTCCTTTTCTTTTTTCTCCCTCTGTGTCCCTCCAGGGCTGTGGTCTGAGATCATTGTGTTTAGCAGGCCCAAAACACAGCTATGTTTCATTGTCTCCTAGTTCTCCCTCAGCTAAGGAGGTGGCCACATGAAATTGGATTATGTTTTGTAATTGCTTTCCTCCTGACATTTAGGATTTAGGACATTGGAGGATTCATACTAAAAAGCTGTAAATCCTTCATTCTCTTGACATGAGTTGCCAAGATTGGGCACAGGGGTCGGGCAAGGCACTCGGTTTCATCAGGGGTCTAAATCTATTTATGGGACTTGGAACGGTTGGACTATCTCCCATTACTTCCAAGACCTAAAATGGATGTCGTTTTAAAATTCCCATGTTATAATAATATAAAGAGGGAGACGGACAGGTAGTGAGCTGATTCAAAAGAAAATCCTTGACATTTTCTCCTCTGCAGTGCTTAAGAAAATGAACAACCACATTAACAGGAAAGAAAATGAAAAAGGGGGCGAAGAACCTGCAGTGCCATTCAGTCTACGTGTTGCACCTTCAAATTTCCAGAGAACTCTGCTGGTGTGCATAGATGGCAGTCAGCTCATTCTCAGAGTAGCGGCAAACTGTTACGGAGGAGACACACACACTGTACTCTCTCCAGGCAACTTAACTTTTGACCTCAATATAAATACACTTTTTTTTAGACAGAAGTATGTCTGTTACTCACTGTGCGTGAATAGAAGCCAGAACTGTCGTGTTTATAAGTGGTATCAAATCCTGTAAAGATCTAAGATGCTTCTATTGCTGAGGTGGAACATCCATGTCAAATTGCAAAAAAAATACCTTCAGGAATCTTCAAAATGTGGGAAATTTGCACCAGGTGGGCATGTTGGACTTCCAGTTGGACTTTAAAAGGGACAAGCCAAGTACTTTAAACCCGCAATATCAACTATTGCGTCTAATCGTGGTTAAGAACTGATGAAGAGTGCCTTGAAGAGTCTGGAGATAAAAATGCACCACTGCCACAGGGAAATTCTCATAAGCAGCAGTTTTGCCCTTCACACAGTGTCCGTTTGTTCCCACTGGCTGAGCAGCCAGGCATGATAGTTGTGTCCTCGGATAGGAGACTCCAAGGAGAACTCAGGGTGCTGCAAGAAGTGCAAGTGGGTCTCTCTGCTGCTAAAAGTGTCATCTGTGAGATAAAGCCAATACCCCGGTACACTTGGCAGTCCTATGGGTCTAGCTGCAAAAAAGGAATGTTAATCCCAGTGTCCTTGCCAAATTCCTCTCTGGGTAATCACATTCTGCCACCCTAGGTTTCCCGCTGCAGTTTGAAGTGGATATAATACTTGACTTCAGTTCCAGTCCTAAAAGAAGATGCTGTTCAGTGCTGCTGTCGGCTGTTCAAACGTTGCTGAGCACAACCGCAGCAACGGCTGCATTTCAGTGGTGGGCAAAGTGATTCCTGAATGTATGGCTTTTAAAATGCTTTGGGATCCTTCAGTAAAAAGGATTCCATGGAATATCTAAAAGCCACACCCAGCCAGCTTTGTGCTGGACTTTTTAATCGGCTAGTCAGCTTTGGTGGGTACTTTGCCCGGTAGGGCTGTAGGATCTGGCTCTAACAAGCAGCTGCAATAATACATGAGGGATGTTCTCGGGGTTTAAATCACATTTTTAAAATCTTTGTAGTATTTAGTTGTGTTGCCCCCTGGAAGCTCTGAATGATATTTTCCAGTCTCCGTTTAGGCAGCATGTTATTTTTTTGTGTAGATTTGCAGAAGCAGAGGCAGCTTGCTGACATCCTGAGGTTCTTCCGTGCTTCACAGCCCACAGCGTCGGAAAGCTACGGTCCTCAGGCCTCCGTGGCATTTCCTTCCACCCCTTAAAGGAACAGCAACTGAGACAGCTGAAGGGCTGGACTGCTGCCTGCCCAGATGTGACTGTTACAGAAAAAAAGCACAATTATGCAAAAGAGCTGGGCCTGATGTAGGAAAACATTCTGCTCTACATACTTATGTTTTGGGGGGTGGTAAGGGGATAGATTTTGCATAAAAAGAGAATTTACACTGTACATAAATTTGAATGGCAGGCGCTTAATTTATCATGGATGGGAGCCATTCCATCATTCCAGGCTATTAAAAATTTTAATCAAAGATTTTGGTTATTAAACTGCCTAAGGTTGGCAAAGGTTTGCTGTTATCTTATGTTAAAATCCATCATGGTCCAAACAAAAATGAAATTAATTTCAGATGCCAAAAGAAACTCGAGAGTCAATATAGCATTAATATTTCAAACAGGTTGGTGATGTGCAACTAACAGTGAGCCTGGTGCATTTAATATTTGCATAGAAGGAATGGCTTGGGGGAGAATAAATGCAGAATTCATCAATACTATTTGCCTTGTGCTGTGTATTTCACAACCCACTTGGGAAGCAGCAGCCGGCACAGGAAGTTTGCTTAGGAACAGGTCTGGTTAGAACATGAACTTCAGAGGGAGCTGAGCTGGGGGCAGGCTACATATTGATAACAATGTTCTGGCTGATTCCTAAGGCCATTAAACAGACTGGGTGGGCTCTAAGCAATGTTAGACTCCGACACAATCTGCAAATGTGCTACCATCATTCGCTGTCCAAAGGGCATTACTTGCCCCTGTGTGTCTGATGGAGCCTTTTAGGTTCCTCTCATATTTGCCCCACTTCCACATAGGCCTTTCCTCCCTACTGTAAGGAGTCTCTTTTCCTCTTCATATGCACTCATTTGCTTTTATTGTTCAGTGTATCCATGGACTTTTCTGTGGCACTTATCACCAGGGTATCTGCCCATCTCACAACATCAATTAATTGAACTTTGTGACACTGTGGGAGATTGAGAAACATTACTCGCCCCATTTTACTGGCGACTGGTGTGGGGCAGAGCTCAGAAATGAACCCCAAGCTGCTGAATCCTAGTTCCGTGCCTTCACCATGAAGCCACGATTCTTCTCTTCATTGGTGTTCATGGAAGTGCCACGTGCATGTGAAGAGCACAGTTAAATCCTACGTTTCTTCGCAAGAAAACGCGAATGCTAAAAATTAATGAAAAACTTTTATTAAAGTAAAATTACGGAGACCAGCAATGGATGGGCAAACGGGACATTTCAGCCCAAATGGTTAAAATCCTGCAAAGTTATAAGCAACTGAAAACAGGGTCTTGTAATGGAAAGTGCCAGGAAAACGTAACTAGAGGTGGAGCTAACAGCTGAAGATCTAGTTCCATCACCTTGACCCAAGTGGTGCAGGGCTCGAACCTGCAGCATGTGTGTTATACATCATGATGTTAGGCTGACCCAAACAGACATGTTTTCTTGAAGGCTCAGCCCCCGGGGCGTGAACAGTGTAACGCTAAACAGTTTCATTCCAAGTTACAGACACCCCACTGCTACAAAGCAACTTGGACCCAGGCAATAAATCACATAAATTCTGTGTCCAGCCAGAGGTCCTTTGGAAGCAGACTCATATATCACTGCCGAGGTATCTGCAAACAGAGAAAGCGACAAGCTGTGATGGAAAGAGTCAACACGGGAGATGTGATGAGAGGAAAACATCCACAGCACTGCAGTTCAAAGTTCTTTTTAAGGGTACAGAGAAAATTAGAGATGGGTGAGAAATGCAAACATTGTGGCAGTTCGTTTTTGATTGAGTGCCCTAAAATGCAGGTGCTTATTACACCAGTGTGGTCTGGCTGAACACTATGCAAGATTAGGATTTCTCATGAGACTGCCAGCACTTCCTGGACTGGAAAGGAATAGGGTAACATCTTCCCCCCACCCCCTTCAAATCAGCTTGTGGAGCGTCTCATAGAGGACAGTAACCAGAACCAGATGTTTCAGGGACAGGTGCCAGTAACAGCAAAGTGGACAATTATGGAGCTGTTTCCACACAAGAGACGTTTCTTCCTGTTCCCTGCCCTATACCCTGAAGCAGGAGGACTGAGATCCCTTCTTTAAAAAAACCCTATTACTTCGGATTCTCTCCTTAACCATGTAAATGTCTAATTCTCTTATGACTCCTGCTAAGGTCTTGTGATGATGAGTTCCACAAGTTACTTAGGCATTGTTTGGTACAGTTCCTTTTATCATTTTTAAATGTCTTGTCTTTCAAAAGAGAAAATAAAGTGACACCCCTTCGGCTTCTAAGCCCAGGAAGCACCATTCTCCTTTTGAAGCTCACTGAATTCAAGCAGCATTTCATCAGACTCCTTTTGCAGGTTTCACACACACAGCGCAGCTCTTTGCCTCCCACACAAACCCAAATACATTTGCCAGGGTGGAACATGATGAGCTCTTGCTAGTTATCACTGGTTCTATGATGCATTTGTCCTTTCCTTGTCCCCTGCAATGCTGCTCCCACTGGTTCTTTCTGGACATCTGTTCAATGAGTTGTAAGCTTCCCACAAGAACATAAGAAAACATGCATGACAGAGCACCGGTACCTCACGAGCACCAGAACACGCTGGCTTTGAGTTCCAAACAAAGGGTGTGGTCACGGCTAGTTCAGCTTGCATCTGACTTCCATCACTTCCGCTTTCAGAGGAGAACAGGCAGCTTAAGGGTCTGTGACAGAGCCACATCCTACCCTTGGCGGCAAACATGTAGCTCGGCAGCAGTCAGCTCTATTGGCAATAAAGGACTTTGCTCAATTCACATAATTTCTTCTCAAATATCCTGGTCAGGAGTTATAGACTCATAGACTTTAAGACCAGAAGGGACCATCATATCTGACCTCCTGCACATTGCAGGCTACAGAACTCACTCACCCGCTCCTGTAATAGACCCCTAACCTCTGGCTGAGTTACTGAAGTCCTCAAAGCATAAATTCAAGACTTCAAGTTACAGAGAATTCCCCATTTACACTAGTGTAAACCTGCAAGTGACCTGTTCTCCATGCTGCAGAAGGTGAAAACCTCCCAGGGTCTCTGCCAACCTGACCTGAGGGAAAATTCCTTCCCAACCCCAAATATGGTGGTCAGTTAGACCTTGAGCATGTGGGCAAGACCCACCAGATAGACCCCTGGGAAAGAATTCTCTGTAGTCACTCAGAGCCCTCCTCATCTAATGTCCCATCTCCTGCAGTTGGAGATTTTTGCTGCTAGCAGCTGCAAATCAGCTACATCTCATTGTAAGCAGTCTCATCATGCCATCCCCTCCATAAACTTATCAGTCTCAGTCTTGAAGCCAGTTAGGTTCTTTGCCCCCACTGCTCCCCTTGAAGGCTATTCTAGAACTTTACTCCTCTCATGGTTAGAAACTTTTGTCTAATTTCAAGCCTAAACTTGTTGATGGCCAGTTTATATTCATTTGTTCTTGTGTCCATGTTGACGCCTAACTTAAATAACTCCTCTCCCTCCATGGTATTTATCCCTCTGATGTATCTATAGGGAGCAATCATATCTCCCTGAGCCTTCTTTTGGTTTGACTAAACAAGCCAAGCTCTTTGAGTCTCCTCTCATAAGGGAGGTTTTCCATTCCTCAGATCATCCTAGTAGCCCTTCTCTGCACTGGTTCCAGTTTGAATTCGTCTTTCTTAAATATGAGAGATGAGCCACTTTCCTCCACTTCACTTTAGCTTTTGCCTTTCTCTGTCTGCAGTCCCTGGAATCCAGCTTGCTTCATGCACTTTCAGAAAGAACTGTTGTCCCCCAGTCTCGCACAGAGTTACATGCGGAAGGATTCATGCCCTGAAGTTTTCTTTGTGCAGTCGGTAGCTGATCTTATTAGTCACGATCATGCTAGCCGTAAAGCTCCTCTGGGTGCTGTAACACTACCAGCAAAGTTCAAATGACCCAATGGCCACTGTACCATCAGCATCCTGGAAGCTGTTTATCCTCAAGGAGAACATAACACACTACCACACAGTCACATCAACAGAAAGCCTCGCTTGGTCCCCCAGAGATGCCAATATACTAGCTAGTCCTTCCAGCTTAGCCTTAGTGGTAATGAAACCAGTACCCTGAAGAGACTTCTGCTGCAAACATACAGCATTAAATCAGGCAAGAGGATGTCTGGCATCCACACTTTAAAGGAGCATTCAGCTCACATATGTTAACAGAATTTCTGAAGACTTGTTTACCCCCACAGATGTCAGGAAATTCCAATTTTAAAGCTAGCTCATTCTCAGAGGAACATAGCAGTAGCCCTGCTAAAATTGAACAACGGTGCCTCTAGTCTCCTGCAGTGACCCCTGCCTTATTGACTGCGCTTCAGAATAGTTAAACCTCGTGCCAGCCCTTGCACCTGAAATTCACAGGTATGCCTGTGCTATGGGCGCTGTAGCAGCTTACCTGCGGCGCTGGAGTGAACACGCTTCCTACATCAACAGAAGGGGTTTGTCCATCGACGTAGGTAATCCACCTCCCTGAGCGGCAGTAGCTAGGTTGACCGAAGAATTCTTCTATTGACCCAGGTGCATCTACACCCAGGCTTAGGTCAGCTTAACTGTGGCACTCGGGGGAGGGGGGGGTGAATTTTTCACATGCCTGAGCAACACGGTTAGGTCAATTTACATGTCAAGTGTAGACCAGGGTTTATTCTCAGTCCTTTTCTGTACATGGTCTCTATCCATCTTCTCCCTTATTTCTGCCCTTTTGAACACATACTGTGCACTGACTGGCTAACCCAAAATGGAACCTCTCATTTGTCAATGCACTATGCCTGCCTGTTCTGCTCATTTACTATAGTTAGTGGAGAAAATATTTCTAACCTTGCACATAGTTATCCCCTAATTGTAAGATAAAGCTATGCGCATGACTAGCCTACAAACGCCTAGGATCATGTGATGGTATGAAAATTCCTGTGTCAAATCATAATTAAAATATAATTCTGTACTCTCCCAATTTACTGACGATCTCATGTTGGACTGAGTGAACTCTTTTTGTTTGCAGTTCAGAGTAGAAGAAGAAAATCAAGGGGTTGTCAGACCAGCAAGCCAACCACTGAAGTGAACAGTGATTCTTCAAAATGTAAGCTAGCCCCGGAAAATAAATGCAACCACATGTCCCAGCAAGAAAAAGGGAGCCACTTGTTATGTCTTCAAGGCAATAGCAGTAAGAATTAAATACATACAGAAGTAACTGAGAAAGACAGCAGCCTGGGTGTGTTAGGATGACTTGCCCTTTACGTTGGGCATACCCAATTTCCAATTATTTTTAATACCATAAAAACTAAAGGCCAAATTCAACATCAGATATTTCTGGCTCCCTCTAGTCCAAGTGCCAGTTGCCTTGAAAAATTGCCTTTGAATGCCTGGCAGAACTGGGCTGCTACAGCCGCGAGAAATTTGAAAAGTAATCCTCTCACAGCAGCCAGGAGTGCACACTGTCCAAAGAAACCCTCATGGTCACCATCACTGCACCCAGCAGTAGCATCTGGCCTTAACGGGATGGGAGAAAATTGCTCGATGCAATAATCTATGAACTGCCAGTTGCTAGCACTGGTTCCAGGTGTCACTGAGAAAGTAAGGAGACAGTTAAATCAGATTCCAGGAGAGTCAGTGTAATGGAGAGGATCAGAAAGATCCCTGTCCTCCTACACCCACATCCATGTTTTTTTGAGTCTCTGTGAGCTCACTGGCCCTTCTGCAATGCTAAGGCCTGAGTCTTTGATGGTTTTATTATATTTCTTCAAGCTTAATTTTGTAAAATGTAATGTTATCAAATTAGAATAATAGCCAAGCAAAGGCATATGTCCTTAACAGGGAGAATGGAGCCATGTATATTAGAGGAATGAGGAGCAAAGACGAGCCCTCCAGGAAATTGAATTTAGTTTCAATCAGCATAATGACACCTTGTCCAATCATGCAATGAAAGAACAAGACGAAGGAGTTGAGTATTCAGCAGAGACCAGCTTTGAAAGCCTGAATTCCATTACAGGCAGACTGACGGCTAATGTGCAGGATGTAATATGCAAGGTGGATATTGGAACCCAGGCTCCCTGAAAGTTAGGGACCTTCCCACTCCCGTCCGCTTGCCCCCGAACATGCACAGACTGTTGCCAATGCCATTTGTTCCTTCTGGGCAGAACTGAAGGTCAGGTGGGCTCCCCTTTTAAAGCTTTTCTTTAACTGAGAAATAGCCACAATCCCAGATCAGCACTAGGCTATGAAGGCATTCATGTGTCGTGGCCAGGGGAGCAGTTTAAGGATTGGTAGGTGGACAGACAGACAGAAGGAATTAAACTCAGGTGTACTAGCCCCTTAAGTATGGCACTCTTCCTCTCAGTATCTTGCCTTCTATTCTCCTCCCACCCAACTCCTCAGCTCAGGTGGTCCACCACCTATGAGTTCTCCTTCTGCAATAGGAGACCAGATGCTTGGCTGCTATAAATCGGCATCTCCATTGATTTCATAACTCTGCAGATAAAGGATCTGGCCCAAGAGCTCTCTGCTCCTGCTCAGTTGTGTGCACGGATGAGGGGACAGCAGGTGGGCAGGAATCTTGCTGAGGGAGAAGAGGGGGTCAGGACTGGCCTATCATTGTTTGTCCATGATGCTGCCAGAGCTTAGCTGTGGAGCCCAAGGCCCCTCCCAACTCAGCTGGTAGGACATATGTGTAGATTGACCTTGAGAAATCATAATGAAACAAATGTTAGAAAGCCAGTCCCTGCCCTCTTGGATGCTCCAGTGTGGGACCTGGAAGGAGCTAAATTGGTTAGGGTTCTGGTTTCAAGCTGAGATATTTCCCCACTACCCGAGCTCAACTGTGGTCTCTCAGAGAACATTAGACTTGCTTCAGTACTCCCATGGGTAGGTTTCTGCTCTTGGCTTTGTACAGATGAAATCCTGCCAGAATTTGGACAGGAGCAGCACACAACTGCAGGGGATGGAAAAACATTTTTAAAAATGAAAAACACAAAGCATGACAGGGTTTATTATAAGGTTAGTGTGAGTTTAAAAAAAAAAGTTTAAAAGCTCTTGCCTGTCATTTCTATTTCCATGCAGTGGGTTTAAAAAGAACTTTGAAGAAATCTTTTGAAATATTTCTCTTTCCTCTTTATTGTTTGTTTTTCTTTCATTTAATCCTCCTAATAACACAGACAGTAGCCCAGCCACCATCAACCATCTCCAGGGATAGAACCTGGGACTAAAAGCATAGCTCTCTACCACTGCTCAGCTAAACGAGTCACTCTGTTAGCTAGTAGCCGTAGCACCCAGGAGTCATGCACTATATAGGTATTCTATCATGCTGAGGAGCCCTAGCTCCATGGATCCCGAGGCGAAATAAAGACCATAGCTGCAGTAGCAGAAGCTGCCAGGGTGCTATAGTTTTAAGTTACTCTGTGTATATCTCTCTCTTTTGCTCACTCTTGTGTCTTGGAGCAGCTGCTGCAGCAAAACTAGAAAATAATCCTACTTCTGACTATTGTTGTTATATTTTTCTCCGGGTAGTTAAAACCTTCAAGCTTCAAAATGACTAAAGTCAGGTTAATGTTACGCCTAAAACAAATCTGTTTATCTTTCTCTGCTTTAACGCAGTGCTGAGATCTGTAAGTGGGGTTTCATAGACTACAGTGAAGGTTATTATGCATGAAGACTATCTCAATAGCAAAAGATCTCTCATACACATTTGAAAAACAAATCTTTGGTTTATTTTTCCTCTCAGCATCATAAGACTGTCAGGCAGATCAGGGGCCTCTCCAACTCCTCTGACTTCTCAGAAACTTCCCAGCCAATTGTGTCTCTGTTTTCACCCTTCGAGTTCTCCACAGAACTCACAAGCATTCTTCTGGTCAGCAGGGTAAATCCAAGCTGTATCATGAGCCCAAACACTGTTCAGAACCAGAGTTCTGGGGGTGCATAATAGACCTCCTTTATTTTCAGGCTCACTGAGTATGACAGCAAATTAGAAAGCTTTTTATTAAAAGCTAAATTTCACAAAGCTAAATTCAAATGGCACAGGCAAACTGGAGTGGTGGCATAGTCCCTAAACAGAACAATTCAGATGAGTTTTCATAGAATTTGACGTATGCAGCAGAATAACGAGTGACACTTAGCCAGTGAAACGCAAGAGAGACACATTATACGATCAGGATACTTTTACTGGCTGATCATTGATTTGAAGGGAAGGCCAGGCAGGCTGCAATTTCAGATTGATCATGGACCCCCTCAGAGTGTCACTCCACAATCTCCTTCCAAAGGCAGGGCACTTCGACAGTGCAGGTAGGGAAACAGAGACTGAGCAGCAACCGCTACAGCAGCACTGGGGTTGTTCTGTTGCCCCTGCATAGAAAGACTAGAGCTATCCTGTAGCAATGGCCGTCCTCCAGAAGTGAGCCTGATAAAAGGAGCTAGAGCTCTGAGACATGAGCTTAGGTGACAGAGTCTCGTCTTGATGAGTGTTTCCTATGCAAATGAATGTTTGTCAAAAAGAAAAATTTTAATGTGAAATTTTCAAAATCATTTAATGTGCCTGTTTGCCCACAATTAAGCAGCACGGCTCAAATGCAAATATTCATGCTCAATCCATGGAGTAAAAACCTGCCAAAAGGTATATGTTTGCCAGAGCTGTGAGGCAAGGGACCATGTTTTATTTGCTACCATGAAGAGCAGCAGGGACACCTATGGTGCAATACACACATTAATTAATAATATCCATCCCGCTGAGATAATAAACAAATCTGAGGAAAATCATAATCTGAGGATATTCTACAAACAGAAAAGAGAAGTTAATTTTGTCAGATAAATTATTCAAAACAGATCATTTGCTCAGCTCTGCCTAAGGGTTAGTGGTAGTGACTATGACAGGAAAAACACAGACCCCAAAAGGTCAAGACTTGGCATTTCCGACCATTTATTTTTAAGAGAGAACTTCACAAAAGCAGCCAATGAGCTGTGTTTTGGTAAACCAAGACGTAGTAACTAATTTGTGATTCCGTTAACCAGCCCATCTATTCCCCTGGTGTATGGAGAGAGTTAGGAGAGTGAGGATGTTGGTTCTGGTTTCACAAATTTGCGTGGCACCTGTTTCTATGGCAAGGAAAAAGAGAGGCTGTGTGCCTTGTGATGGGCCCGCTAGCTGCACAGAAAGTCAAAACACGTTGTGAACTGTCACAGCGTTTCTTTAAATTAGTCACGTGCCTGATTGTATGCTTCTGAATGTGGAGGTCATTGAGAAATGTACAAAACGCTTTGTGTGTCATTAGGATGGATGTCGAGTTTTTCTTTGATTTCACTAATGCAAAGTTAATAAAAACTCTGCACCCGATCCCTGCTCTCTGCAGGACTCAGTCCGTGCAAAGCAGCTGGAAAATTGCCCTAAAAGCTTAGCTGGGGACCCACTGCACCATGCAATGCCAGGGTCGCAGTATCACCTCTACCTTCCGAGCAGAGGGGTCCCGTCAGGGATCTGCCATAATCCTCATTGTCATAAAGGCCATTAGGATGCCATTACAAGTCCAGCAGAATTGGAACATCCTTAGGCTGCTCTGTCATGCTTTGGGACTGGTCCAGCCCCCAGCAAACCACAGGGCTGGTTGAGGCAGAAAGCTGATTTACAGATCTAGCCTAGCGTCTGAATATTCCTTCACAAGCTTAGAGCCCTTTATCCCTATCTTACTCGTTGCACAAATTCCCCCAGCCTGCATGTATGCAGCGAATTCAGTCATTCCCTTCACCCAAAGAAGAGCACTCTACATACAAATGATTGATTTATATCAACGGTAGCCATGACTCATGTGGCTTTTGAGTACTGTGAAAAGTTCAAAGAATCAATACTACAGCATCTGGAAGCCTAAGAAGCAACATGCGCGCCACAGATTTTCCAGCCCAATTTCAGCCTTCTCTGGCCAATCTCTGTTTCTACAGCAAAAAAATAAAAGCCGCGGGCTTAGCAGTGCATTAATGGGCTTATGGTTTGTCTAGACCCTTTAAACCATGCTCAGGTGCAAGGAGCACTAACATCATGCTGTGGATTTGGCTTGCAACCGTTTGTGTGACTTTTTCCTTCAGTTTCATCTCACTTGTATTCACATCCTCTGATTTGAACTTTGAATTCAAATCAGCCTACAAACTTCAGCTGAAATTGCTGAGGGCTGCCTGGTTTCATATAAATTAGAAAACATCCCACCTTCAGCAAGTATCTCATGGTTTCCACATGCAACTTTATACAGAACCACTCCAGGTTCCTCCAGAAGTTCAGACCCAGGTTCTTACTCTCCTTTATTATGTATTACTTGTAGTAGCAGCCACAGTGTACAGGGCACCTTCCTGAAGTTCGCAGAAGCCCCAAGAAGCTCACAGTCCAAGGACAGATAAGTAGACAGAGGGTAGGAGAAAGGAAGCAAGATGCATGGATTCTTAGATACAAGTCACCTCGGTTCACTGCAGGGCTCATGGGCAAATGAGCCTTGAAGACAGATTTAAACGTGGATGGAGTATGGGCCTTTGGGATGAGTTCAGGGAGCCTGAGTCATAGGAGAGCAAATGGGAGGGAAAACCTGGCCACCGAGCTCCTCTCCAAAGGTCTGCAGGGAAATCACCAAACCAGGTAGCTAGGTTTTGTGGGGAGAGTTTTTCCGCCTCCTCCACCCCATCCACTTCCCAAATGGCTCTGCCCTGTGGGATAAAAGCTGGTACTTTCTGGCTCCTGCTGAGCAAAGCTGAGGGACAGCCTTTCCTCCTTGGTGTGGGAAGCAGCCTAGGGGGCTTGGGCCACTTTTCCTCTTAATGAGTGTCCTTTAGAACCACTCACATTCCTCAGGAGTTGCCAGGGGACAGGTGCGAAGGGGAATGATTGACTAACGAGATTGCTCTCCTGAACCCCCTGGCAGGGCGGGCTGCTTTGATCCAATCTAGCTCAGCATGAGCCCCTCATGGAGAAGGGGCAGGCATCTTAATGCATCTCACCTCCCCGCAAGGATAGACAGGCCATTTTCCAGAGACAGCTGCTGCCCACAAACTGTTAACCCGCTTGAAGTTCAGCCACTGTCCTCATCGAATCCCCAGCAGGACCCACTGCCTGCTGATCTGACACCGGTTGGAAATGCAGCATCTGGATGCCTTTGTCTTTTGCTTTCAGGCCACGGTTCAGAAGGTGCAGTCAGGGCTGGGAAGCACTGTGCTTCAAAAAGTGGTATGGGACTTTCCTCTTCCCTCTGAATGCAGGAAGAATTCCCAGCCCCATTTCCAGGCCATGGAGTTGAAGACCAACAGGGGACTGCATGAGGAGGTGCTCCATTGTTCCGAGGGCTTTGAGGAAATGTACCTTTACGAGGCTCACACCATGGAAGGCAGAGGCAGCTGGGACTGAGACACTGCATGAAGCAGGTCTCTGTCCAGGACCTTGGCTCTGTGATTACTGAACATCACAAAGACAAACTACGCTGCACCCTGTAGGCGAGGACCAATAAGCCATCCTGTAATTCACAGTTCAGGCAAATGGGGTGGTTGTTTAATTAGTGTGTGTAAAGAGATCAATGTAATTTCTGTTTATCAGAATTCTTTAACTGGAACTAAAATGATATACATGGCTTTAAGGGCAGTGGGAGTAATTTTTTTTTCTTTTAAATAGCAACGCTTACCTTTTTAATTTAGGTAGCACAATAACTGTAAACCTTGCAAAGCAATTCTTCATTTTAATAATTCATCTCCTCAAGTTTTACTGTGATTGATCAGAGATATTAAATTTAATACAGGAATTTATGAAGGTTATCAGATATCAGGATGAAGAGGCGGCTGCCTGAGTCTGATTGGTTTGGTTTGTACAAATCTGGCTAGGGAATTCTGTATGCATGTGGCCGTACCGTGTATGTGTGTCCCTTAGCCAAGCGATGCAGGAGAACGTAGAGCAGCACTCTAGCTGAATGAGACTGGAGCTTGTAAATTAGGAACCTGGCTTCTATTTCCAGCTTTGCCTCAAACTTCTTGGGTGAACTTGGACAAGTCACTTCCCCTCAGTTGCCTTATCAGTCTCCTGCTATTTTAGAATTCGGCCAGTACTAGGGCTAGGGCCATCTTTAATTTGATGGCAATCTCCCAGTGCCACTTTCCCTTTTCAGATACACTCACGAATGAAACATCAGCCCCAGGAACTGACGATGATTATGTAGGCCATAAATTCCATTCAATCAGCTTCTATAGGCAGGAAAGTAGCGGGCTCGCCCATTTACACCTCCCTGCCTGGGCCCTGCTCTCAGGCACAACAATAATGACCTGGAGGATTCCCAAGTGCCTTACAAATGATCCGTACAATACACGGAGATGACTGCCTCCACCCATGAAATGTAGTGCCTGTTTAATGGAGCATAGCAGCAACCATTTGGGACAGGAAGTGAAGAGGCATACTATACGCAATTGAAACTGCAGATCAATCAGAAATAAAAAGACAGAGTGAACTGGAATTTGGCCGAGGATGATACCTTTCCAAAAACTGCCATGGGGCCTTTATTGACCATCAGAGCTTTGCTTTTAGATCTCCGCTAAAAGGCGGCACCTCCAAATGCACAGTGCCTCCTGTGACCGGAGGTACCTAGGGGAGCCCACACTGAAAATGTCAAGGTCAGGGCAGGCTGCAAAAAGATGAGCAGATTCTCCCAAAAGTGGTGGTTAACACTGCAGTTAGATTGACCAACCAGTTGCAAACTGTGCTCCTGATCCCCCACACTGATTATCGAGAAGCTTAAAAAAAAAAAAGAAAAAAAGAAAAAGAAATCACAGAGCCCCCTTTATTGCATTCCAGTTCTCTGGCTCCCAGTCAGCAAATAGGTCCAGTAAGGTGAGGAGTTATTTAAAACTCTGTTCACTATACAAAATATTCTTCTGATCCCCAAAGGGCCAGCCGCATTACCAGATCAATGCTAGCCTGGATCTTACCCAAAACACCACGCTGCCAGCCAATTCTTTAGTAGCTAAAACTAAAGGTTTTATTAGAAAAGTAAAGAAAAGAAAAGAACAAGAAGAGAGTTGTTAAAAGGTCAAAGCAATCAGATACATACATATGCCTTCAGAGTCTATTGGTGAGTTTGCTGGCTTGTAAAGTCCCTCTGGAACAGATCCAAAGCTTGGATGGGTCTATTGGTCCTTTGTTCAAAGCTTCAGTTTGTAGAGAAGTTACTCCAAAGGAGCAGCAGGATGGGTCACACCTCCTCATGCCACTTTGGGAAATTGCATCAACATAGCTCAGAGGGAAGAGTCCTACATAGATCAGTGGTTCTCAACCAGGGGTATGTGTACCCCTGAGGGGGATGCAGAGGTCTTCCAGGATGTACATCAACTCATCTAGATATTTGCCTAGTTTTACAACTGGCTACAGAAGAAGCACTAGCGAAGTCAGTACAAACTAAAATTTCATACATGTTTATACTGCTCTGTATATTATACATGTATATACAATATTTATATTCCAACTGATTTATTTTGTAATATGGTAAAAATGAGAATATAAGCAATTTTTCGGTAATAGTGTGCTGTGACACTTTTGTAGTTGTATGTCTGATTTTGTAAGCATCTAGTTTTTACGTGAGGTGAAACTTGGGGGTACGCAAGACAAATCAGACTCCTGAAAGGGGTACAGTCATCTGGAAAGGTTGAGAGCCACTGATGTAGACCACTGCCTGCACTGGCCTGATCAAAAGCTGTTTAGCTGGAGCGATCAAATGCAAAAGGTTCATTGCACCCAGTGGTAGGACCACAGCTCAGCATGCAAAGTGATACCTATAATTCCCTACAGGTCAAAACAGCTGAAAGAAAAGAGAGAGAAAAGGACAATTCAGAGAAAGCTGTGATTTTTGATCCTGAATGAAGAGCTCAAAATACACAGGAGGAGGCTGTCAGAAGTCGTGGTAATTAGAATGCATCTCCCAAGCAGTGAGGACAGGCAGGGATCATTAACGTCCACAGGGTGTTGTGTGAGAGCACCCAGAGCTGGGAAGGGCAATGTGGTAGCAGAGAGCAGCTTCCTCTATTTCTCTTCTAGGCACTAACAGTGACCCCAAAAATTCAGCATACATTTCATAACACTGGTGGTGACTAAAGCTGTTTTGACTTCAGTGATGAAGGTGTAACTCAATTATAAAAGGGAAAGCCCACTACTTAAAAGCAGGTATCAATCTGAATTAACCTGAGCATTTTTAATAATGTGACTCATTCTAGGAAGCTTTCCATGCCAGCTTCATCATCTTTATCATCTCACTACTTTAAAAAAAAGCCGAGGGAAAAAATAGTAATCAAAGCTCAGGTACTTTCATTTTCTAATATGGCAGGATCATAGAATTATAGAATCCTAGGACTGGAAGGGACCTTGAGAGGTCATCTGGTCCAGTCCCCTGCGCTCATGGCAGGACTGAGTATTATCTAGACCATTACCTGACGGGTGTTTGGTCCAACCTGCTCTTAAAAATCTCCAGTCATGGAGCTTCCACAACCTCCCTAGGCAATTTATTCTAGTGCTTAACCACCCTGACAGTTTGGAAGTTTTTGCTAATGTCCAACCTAAACCTCCCTTGCCGCAATTTAAGCCCATTGCTTCTTGTCCTGTCCTCAGAGATTAAAGAGAACAATTCTTCTCCCTCCTCCTTGTAACAACCTTCTATGTACTTGAAAACTGTTATCATGTCCCCTCTGTCTTCTCTTTTCCAAACTGAAAAAATTGGGTTTGTTTAATCTTCCCTCATGGGTCATGTTTTCTAGACCTTTAATCATTTCTGTTGCTCTTCTCTGGACTTTCTCCGATTTGTCCACATCTTTCCTGAAATGTGGTGCCTAGGGCACAATGCTCCAGTTGAGGCCTAGTCAGCGCGGAATAGAGCGGAAGAATTACGTCTCGTGTCTTGCTTTCAACACTCCTGCTAATACAGCCCAGAAGGATGTTCGATTTTTTTGCAATAGCGTTACACTGTTGACTCATATTTAGCTTGTGGTCCACTATGACCCCCAGATCCCTTTCCGCAGTACTCCTTCCTAGGCAGTCATTTCCCATTTTGCATGTGTGCAGCTGATTGTTCCTTCCCAAGTGGAGTACTTTGCATTTGTTCTTATTGAATTTCATCCTATTTACTTCAGACCATTTCTCCACTTGTCCAGATCATTTTGAATTTTAATCCTATCCTCCAAAGCACTTGCAACCCCTCCCAGCTTGGTATCATCCGCAAACTTTATAAGTGCACTCTCTATGCCAGTGGTGGGCAACCTGCAGCCTGCAGGCCTCACACAGCCCGTCAGGGTAATCTGCTGGCCGGCCGCGAGACAGTTTGTTTAGACTGACCATCCGCAGGCACGGCTGCCCACAGCTCCCAGTGGCCACAGTTTGCCATTCCTGGCCAATGGGAGCTAGTGACACGGGCCTCAGGGAAACATTTAGTTTTTGTGATCATTGTGACTAATATATAATAGGAACAGTTTGACTTTTATATTATATTGTAAATTATACACTATAAAAGGACTACCTAAAACAATGTAAATTTATTAAATAATATAATATCAAAGTGGGACACTTTGATAAAGTCAAAACTAAATATTTTCAGAATATTTTGTTTCATGAAAAACATCAAGATTTCCACTTTTCATCACAATTTGGTAAGAAACCAAATTTCAAAATCTCACAATTTCCCATGGGACAGAAATTCCATTTTTCAAACTGCTCAGTTCATAACTCCTAGAGCACCTTATACTCAGAATAACATTCAGGACTTTATTTTCCAATAACCCCAAGTACGGTTGGAGAGTCAATCTAACACAGAGGGCAGGGAAAGCGGCTGAGAGCAGCAAGCAGCTGGGTGCAGGACCCACTCACTGCATGGTGGTGGCAGAAGGATTTCCCACAATTCCTTGTGCTGTTTCATGAACTCTGGGCAAGGTGTCTCCCCATCGCACTCCCTGCGGGGAGTTCTATACTTTTTGACTGTCTCTGCTCTAACTAGGAATTATTCCGCTCATGAAAATCCCAAATTGCATTTTATATTTCTTGTTAATGTTTAATTTTCTCCTCAGCCTTAGGATAAGCCACATTTATATAAGAGGTTGAATATCCATCAAGAATTTGCTCAGACAGGTCAAGTGGAAACTGATGCATTCAAGTAATGAGTGTAAAAAAAGTCCATTATCTATAAATAAAAGCCTGTCAGGAGCAGATGACTGCAGCACATTAAGCCCTTGCCTTTAATGACAGCAGTTTGAGGTCCTTAATTTGTATGTACCCCCTGAAACTCTTCCACCTGAAGGGTGCTGAGAGGTGGATTCATTTGCTAATGGTGCCTCTCGAAGAATGCACAGAGCAAAACTCTAAGCTCATTCTGATTAGAACAGCAGTGCTTTCCTAAGAAACATTTATTCCCCTTTCTGGGGACTCAGGTCACGATAGCAGAGGGGGATGGTTCACCAGCCTTAGGGTCACTTCAGAGTAAATGGCCTAAAAAAGAGTTTCCTATTTCTAAAGAAGGGGAAATTGTGTTGTATCCTTTCCCCATGAGGGTCGTTTGTGGTAACTCCGTTAAATGATGGTGGCCTTTAAAATATCACCAAGTCTCTGGGATCCATCAGTGATTTTTGAGTTTGGGACCACTTGCTCCAGTGCAAGCCTCCCTGACCAGCAGTCAGACCCTACAAAAGTCTGACTCCTGAACTTTTCTAAAGGTGGAAAGTGAGCGAACATAATTGTTCCCATCTCCTTTAGGGGGAACTGATATCCAACTAACCAGATCCTTGGGAAACCCGTTCATTACATGCTGGACACTTCAGGAGTAGGCAAGGCAGGCAGAAATCTGCAAGCTCTGGAAATTCATAACTTAGAAGTGTCTGAATCATGTGCGAGATGTCCCTAACCAGCTGTAACTCGCACTGTTGACAATTACAGAGCACGGCAGGTAGCCCATAAATACACTGCAGCTTAATGGGGACAAACTTTACCTTAGGACAAATCTTCTTGGCTGTGCACTAACAAGATGAAAGACATTAGGTACCAATTTGTTTAAACAATTACTATTCCTTCCCCTCCCCCATTCCGCATTTCTCCCAGGGATGAGAGATTTCACTGGATGAGGAAGTTGCAACAAGGCTGCTGGGGCCACTTTAGTTCAGGGCCTCTCTGTGATGGCAATGAAGGGCGTGTGTGTGTATGGTCCAGGATGGAAAGCTACCTGCATTCACATCTGCTGAACCCAGCCACTGCATAGTGACATGGGGTGGCCACCGCTTAGCTGGTCACTTCCCGAGGTGCTTTTGCACCATAGCTAGTCCAGAAGAGCCCTGGCTGCTGGGTGGCTATCCACAAGGTGTGGGCAAAGAGGAAGAGGAATTCTAGTTCAAGTCCACTAGTGGTTGTTGTCAGCAATCTGCCTCTTCGGGTTTGTCCCATCTCTGCCTTCCTTTCTACACAGAGCACTGGGGGACTCCCCCATTTTGCTTTGCAAAGGACTCGGCTGATTTCTGTCCTCAGGGATTCACACCTCCCGATTGCTGTTTTGAGTTCCAGGCTAAAACAAGGCCAGAGATTCTTGGTGAAACTCAACCAAAGCCACTGAGCTTTGTTTGGTTTGGATTCAGCCACAGGAAATCTTCAGGTTTCCCCGTGGCCTAAATGGAACCATAAATGCATCGTGAAGACACCAACTGAAACACAAAAGAAGGAGATTCTTACCAGGTACAACTCAGGGACCGTGAGTTTGAGGTGTCTGGCTATTTTTGACTGGCTTCAGGTTCTGTTGCAAAAGCTTTTGCATACTTCTACTCTATTAGTGGTTTCTCACTGCAGAGTGATGAGTTCCCAGGGTGGGCTAAACTCCAAACTCTCTTTCTATTAATGTTGCCCATCACCATGTTTTTTTTAAAAATCCTCCCAGCAATGTTTAGTTCTACAAGTTTGTTTTATTACCTTCTTTCCAAATAAATATTAAATATTTAATTTGGTGATGGTGCCATAGAAGTTGACAAAGGGAAAAAGGAGAAAAGTTCCATAGTACAAAGTTACAAGTCCCTCTGTCTAGAAGATTGCATGAAACCGCTGCATTCCCCTCTTTCCCCCATCTCACCTATGTGACTCTTGAGAACTGCACACAGGGACATCCTCAGCCATCTGAAGTCAGACCTACAAGCCATGAGGAGAGTGATATACAGAAGGAGAAGAATTTGAGAGACAGCCCGTTTGACCAGAACTATTCTCATTTTCTAGTGCAGGAACAGTTATTTCTGCTGTTCAAAATCATGTGTTCATTTAATTCAGTCGCAGAAGCAATCACAGAAAAAATAACCTCATTTATTCTGCAGAGTATCAGTTACTCAATATTACAGTGATGTAAATTAAATATATAGTTTCTGTAAATTCCCATTGATCAACAATCTACATGAAATGTCTTATTACAGTTGATGTGGTACACGGTCACGCAGCTAGAAACATAAATCCCATCAATAGTAAGACAACTTGCAGTGAATATATTGTAAGATGTACACCAAAAAAATTTTTTGTTGATACAACCAGTTCCTACACAGGTGCAGCGTTGTGCACATGGATTCAGATGATAAGGAGAGGAGTTTGCACCTCAGGGCATTTAAGGTATCATTTAATGGGTCATCTAGTCCATCCCCCTGCATCATGGCTTTTTTAGTAATTTAAAAGACTAATACTTAATATTATTTACTGAGCTGTACAAGCGTTAGTTAATTAGCTCACAGGAGACACCAGGCAAGCATTACCATTATGCACATTTAACAGGTAGGGAGGCTGAGGTACAAAATATAAGTGACTTTCCTAATGTCGCACAGGACAGACATGGGAACTGAACCCAGGAGTCCTGAGTTCCAGTACACTGCTCTAGCCACTAGACAGCACTGCCTTTCCAATTTTTTTATATTTCCTTGTGAGACATGAAAAAGGATAACCTCACTTGTGCACCTGCAAGAACAAAGAAACCCAGACTGCACATAGTTCTGTTTCCCCCTCCAGACCCACGCTAAGTTACATCCACGATGCATCAGTCCTTCCCAAGAATCTAGGGACATAATAACTGATTTCAAGCTTCAGGAGGTGGAATGTGGGTGAGTGTCTGGAAAAACTGCTACCACCTTTCCCTTAGGACAGCTGTAAACTACTGTCTATTCTGTACCAGGCATGGGCCTGAAACACACAGTTCACACATGGGTCCAGATCAGAATGTCTCCACTCTTCGGGGTTGCTCTGGCCTCAGTCCTGCAAGCTGCTCTGCATGGTCAGACCTTTGTACCCACAAGGATGGCCGCAAAATAGGGCTCCGCCCAGGGACAAGTGCCCCCCCGTACAGATCAGCCAGCACTCATTAACCACATGGCTCGTGGAATGCTTTCCGTCTTGTATATTGCACATGTTCCAGCCCTTGATGTTCTAAGGCCAGTCCGTCTGATTGAGTGAAGGACCTAGGAAGGCAGTGGGAGGCACCATCCACATGAGGGAAGTCCCCACACAATTCAGGGCTGAGATACTTCCCCTACCGAAGTCAATGGGGATTTTGCCATTGACTTTCAGTGGAATCAGGATTTCACAATAGATGGCCATTGACTGGCGCCATGGATCCACAGGACCTGTGCTACACCCCAGCTTTTAAACAATCCTTTGGAGGAACCCCTGCAGTGTGTCAAACCCCCAGTGCCACCCCACACTTCCTTACGGGTAGGGCACACAGCCTCAGGCCTCCAAGACTGAGTCTCTGGGCTCCAGCACTCCTGTTTCACACCATGAGCCTGGCCCAGCAAGTCTCACTGGGATAGATTCCTGGCCCGAGACTTTCACACTTTTTTTTTCTTGTCCAACCCTCACAGACCCGTGCTGAGTTCTTGTAGTCTGCCCGCCAGGGATCCCCGTAGATATGTTAATTGTTCAGTCCTCAGGGGTCCCATTATATTTGTAGGAAACTGTGTGTCCGTTTCAGCCAGTCCTTTAATGACCCAGCTTATTCCACCCCACAACAGTTACCTGATACAACAGCTCATGTCTCCTGCTCTGTCCCAAGAGCAGCTTTTTAATCCTTCTGCAACCACTGGGTAGCAATGCAAAGTATAGAGGGAAACTGAGGCACACATAGGCGTCATAAAAATATTACAGAAAATTCCCACTTTGTCATAGTTCAGTTTCACCCAGGAGAAAGCAGGAGGGTTCTGAGATCCCACTGGCAGAAGCAGTTCCCTGATTGGTGTATTTCCGTTGTCTGCTAGGACCTGCTGGGCTCAATTCCAGCTATGGGGGAAAACTTAACATAGCAACAAGAGGTCCATTTTGTCAAAATTGAATTTATATCTCCAGTGGCTTTTTTCCTTTACTATAAGTGAGGATTTCTTTAATCTGTTGAGTCCCTAGCATTATTAGAGTCAAGATCATTCTGAAATCCAGGACATTCTCCAAGACAACAGCACCTCAGACTGGAGGGGAAGAGAGTCATTAATTTTGAAGACTTCAGTAGATTTTGCTAATCAGCATTACATAAAGCAAAAAAAACAAAACAAACCTGTCCTCTAAATGCTAAATTTGCCCTTGGATACAGAGGACAAATTGACAATTACTGTTCTAAATTCTTTTCCCTGAAGGTCTTGCTAGATAATTAAACATGTAGGCTTTCTAAAGATTGAATACCTTAATTTATAATTTGTTGCATCCTAAAGTATGTTGTACCATTGCTTACTCACAGCTCTATTCACAATGCCATCAATATTAGGAACTTAATAATATACATAGATACAAGCCTTTTTTGTTTCTACTTCAGGGGTATTAATTAGCCCTTTGTAATTAGTTCTCTGTTATAACAGTGATCCAAAAGCAAACAAACCCTTCAGCAGTTAATCTGAAGTATATGGAGACAAATGCATGAATACAAAATCCATCTGCACATTACAATGGTGCCATGTGATTGTATTTAGGAAAGGCAACCTAAAATATGCTTTGAACCATGCAAAATTACAGCCCTGCCCTGCAGGCACCTACTCGCTCTAGTAACCCTTATCCATGTGAATACGGATAGGTCACATGATAAAGGATTTTGCAAAATTGGGCCTTCAATCAGACACAGACAAAATAGGTGAAACAAAGTGTTACACAGGTTTTGGGTCAAAGTTCTGGTAGTCCAGTTCCTTTAAAATAAGCATCCTACATGTGAACTGTTCCCATTATCAAGTGAAAGATCCTTTTTGATTTGATTGTCTAACTCACTTAGCCAAGTCACACAGGGCCAGATTGTGATTTCTTTACTCGCAGTGACTAGCACCTTACTCCAGGAGAATCATAGAATCATAGAATATCAGGGTTGGAAGGGACCTCAAGAGGTCATCTAGTCCAACCCCCTGCTCAAAGCAGGACCGATCCCCAATTAAATCATCCCAGCCAGGGCTTTGTCAAGCCTGACCTTAAAAACTTCTAAGGAAGGAGATTCTACCACCTCCCCTAGGTAACGCATTCCAGTATTTCACCACCCTCCTAGTGAAAAAGTTTTCCTGATATCCAACCTAAATCTCCCCCACTGCAACTTGAGACCATTACTCCTTGTCCTGTCATCCGCTACCACTGAGAACAGTCTAGATCCATCCTCTTTGGAACCACCTTTCAGGTAGTTGAAAGCAGCTATCAAATCCCCCCTCATTCTTCTCTTCTGTAGACTAAACAATCCCAGGTCCCTCAGCCGCTCCTCATAAGTCATGTGTTCCAGTCTCCTAATCATTTTTGTTGCCCTCCGCTGGACTCTCTACAATTTTTCCACATCCTTCTTGTAGTGTGGGGCCCAAAACTGGACACAGTACTCCAGATGCGGCCTCACCAATGTCGAATAGAGGGGAACGATCACGTCCCTCGATCTGCTGGCAATGCCCCTACTTATACATCCCAAAATGCCATTGGCCTTCTTGGCATCAAGGGCACACTGTTGACTCATATCCAGCTTCTTGCCCACTGTAACTCCTAGGTTCTTTTCTGCAGAACTGCTGCCTAGCCATTCGGTCCCTAGTCTGTAGCGGTGCATGGGATTCTTCCATCCTAAGTGCAGGACTCTGCACTTGTCCTTGTTGAACCTCATCAGATTTCTTTTGCCCCAATCCTCCAATTTGTCTAGGTACCTCTGTATCCTATCCCTACCCTCCAGCGTATCTACCTCTCCTCCCAGTTTAGTGTCATCTGCAAACTTGCTGAGGGTGCAATCCACACCATCCTCCAGATCATTTATGATTGAACAAAACAGGCCCCAGGACTGACCCTTGGGGCACTCCACTTGATACTGCCTGCCAACTAGACATGGAGCCATTGATCACTACCCGTTGAGCCCAACAATCTAGTCAACTTTCTACCCACCTTATAGTGCATTCATCCAGCCCATAACTTGCTGGCAAGAATACTGTGGGAGACAGTGTCAAAAGCTTTGCTAAAGTCAAGGAACAACACGTCCACTGCTTTCCCTTCATCCACAGAACCAGTTATCTCATCATAGAAGGCAATTAGATTAGTCAGGCCCTTGCCCTCACTTGCCCTTAGTGAATCCATGCTGACTGTTCTTGATCACTTTCCTCTCCTCTAAGTGCTTCAGAATTGATTCCTTGAGGACCTGCTCCATGAGTTTTCCGGGGACTGAGGTGAGGCTGACTGGCCTGTAGTTTCCAGGATCCTCTTCCTTCCCTTTTTTAAAGATGGGCACTACATTAGCCTTTTTCCAGTCGTCTGGGACTTCCCCCGATCGCCATGAGTTTTCAAAGATAATGGCCAATGGCTCTGCAATCACATCCACCAACTTCTTTAGCACTCTCGGATGCAGCGCATCCGGCCCCATGGACTTGTGCATGTCCAGCTTTTCTAAATAGTCCCGAACCACTTCTTTCTCCACAGAGGGCTGGTCACCTCCTCCCCATGCTGTGCTGCCCAGTGCAGTAGTCTGGGAGCTGACCTTGTTCGTGAAGACAGAGGCAAAAAAAGCATTGAGTACATTAGCTTTTTCCACATCCTCTGTCACTAGGTTGCCTCCCTCATTCAGTAAGGGGCCCACACTTTCCTTGACTTTCTTCTTGTTGCCAACACACCTGAAGAAACCCTTCTTGTTACTCTTAACATCTCTTGCTAGCTGCAACTCCAGGTGTGATTTGGCCTTCCTGATTTCACTCCTGCATGCCCGAGCAATATTTTTATACTCATCCCTGGTCATTTGTTCAATCTTCCACTTCTTGTAAGCTTCTTTTTTGTGTTTAAGATCAGCAAGGATTTCACTGTTAAGCCAAGCTGGTCGCCTGCCATATTTACTATTCTTTCTACACATCGGGATGGTTTGTCCCTGTAACCTCAATAAGGATTCTTTAAAATACAGCCAGCTCTCCTGGACTCCTTTCCCCCTCATGTTATTCTCTCAGGGGATCTTGCCCATCAGTTCCCTGAGGGAGTCAAAGTCTGCTTTTCTGAAGTCCAGGGTCCATATTCTGCTGCTTTCCTTTCCTCCTTGTGTCAGGATCCTGAACTCGACGATCTCATGGTCACTGCCTCCCAGGTTCCCATCCACTTTTGCTTCCCCTACTAATTCTTCCTGGTTTGTGAGCAGCAGGTCAAGAAGAGCTCTGCCCCAGTTGGTTCCTCCTGCACTTGCACCAGGAAATTGTCCCCTACATTTTCCAAAAACTTTCTGGATTGTCTGTCCACCGCTGTATTGCTCTCCCAGCAGATATCAGGGTGATTGAAGTCTCCCATGAGAACCAGGTCATGCGATCTAGTAGCTTCTGCGAGTTGCCGGAAGAAAGCCTCGTCCACCTCATCCCCCTGGTCCGGTGGTCTATAGCAGACTCCCACCACGACATCACCCTTGGTGCTCACACTTCTAAACTTAATCCAGAGACTCTCAGGTTTTTCTGCAGTTTCATACCGGAGCTCTGAGCAGTCATACTGCTCCCTTACATACAGTGCAACTCCCCCACCTTTTCTGCCCTGCCTGTCCTTCCTGAACAGCTTATATCCATCCATGACAGTACTCCAGTCATGTGAGTTATCCCACCAAGCCTCTGTTATTCCAATCACATCATAATTCCTTGACTTTGCCAGGACTTCCAGTTCTCCCTGCTTGTTTCCCAGGCTTTGTGCGTTTGTGTATAGGCACTTGAGATAACCCGCTGATCGCCCCTCTTTCTCAGTATGAGGCAGGAGCCCTCCTCTCTCATGCGCTCCTGCTCGTGCTTCCTCCCGGTATCCCACTTCCCACAAGCCTCATTGACTTCATACTCCCCACAGGGAAGGCGACCACGATCTGAGCCTGCTCCTATTGCTATTGCTGTCAATAGCAAAAATTCCATAGTTTACAATGGAGCAGGATCAGGCCTCGAGCGCCTCCATTTGCTCTGCTGTACAATGGGAGAGTTATTTACCGGCTTCCCAAGATGAATAATAATAATACATATTAATGCATATGTTAGTGATTTCAGACTATTCCTTCCCAATATGAACTGAATGTACACAAACTTCTCTCTTTAACACACAAAATGTTTTAAGCCACACAAAAACAATGCCTCTAACACTATGTAATAACAGGGCAAGAAAGGAGGTGCCATCCTTGAACTAACACAGTATTTGGCCTTAAAACATTCAACCCTTTAAAAAATAATTGCTTCCTGGATGACAACTTGTAAATCAGATTCCAGACCCATCTAAGGTATTGGGTCCTGCGAACAGAGTTTTGAGCTGTAGTGGAAACAAGACCAGAAAACTAACTCTGTGATGGGGCCATGGCTTTAATCTCTCATCGCTGTTTCATAATATCATTGAGAAATAATAAGTACTGCTATGATTCTTTCCCTGAAAAGATTGCATTGCATTGCCATCTCCTCAGGGCATAGTGCATGTAATTATTGTTTTATTAACATAGTTCGTACCTGCAGATTCATAGTTGGCTGGCAACAGTCATGTGATGTGTCAGCAAATTTCTATTCTTGTGCTGACCTTCTCAAAAGTCATTAATACTGAGAACTGGAATAATATTAAATAATGAGATGGCTTATTCAAATGCTTCATCTGATTGTGGGACAAACAACCAAACTAGTTTTAAGATGGAGCCTGATAAATTTACAAATCGGATTATAGGATGGGATTGCCTGCACTGGCAAGGGACAGGACTCTATGCTGGAGGAGGTTCCTTCCCAAGCTATGTCCCTATCTGGACTGGCTTCTCAGGTATGTATCAACTTTCTAAAGTTCTCCCACTTTCGAGCATTTAACAAAGCAGAGATCCATAACCATAATGGAAATTTTCTCTGTGTTTCTAATGAAAACATTCACAATACATCTTGACGTTATCTTTCAATGAACTTCAAGACTTAGCCTTGCCATGAATGCGGGGAACTGGATTAGATGACCTCTCAAGGAAACTAAGTATTATGTAGGCCATCCCTGACAGATGTTTGTCTAACCTGCTCTTAAAAATCCACAATGATGGAGATTCCACAACCTCTCTAGGCAATTTATTGCAGTGTTTAACCACCCTGACAGTTTGGAAGTTTGGAAGTTTTTCCTAATATCCAACCTAAACCGGCCTTGCTCCAATTTAAGCCCATTGCTTCTTGTCCTGTCCTCAGAGATTAAAGAGAACAATTTTTCTCCCTCCTTCTTGTAACAACATTTTATGTACTCGAAAACTGTTATCATGTACCCCCTCAGTCTTCTCTTCTCCAAACTAAACAAACCCAAGTTTTTCAATCTTCGCTCATGGGTCATGTTTTCTAGACCTTTAATCATTTTTGTTGCTCTTCTCTGGACTTTCTCCAATTTGGCCACATCTTTCCAGAAATGTGGCGCCTAGAACTGGACACAATACTCCAGCTGAAGCCTAATCAGCAGGGAGTAGATTGGAAGAATTACTTCTTATAAATACCGACCTAAAGGTCAATACACCTTGATGTTAACCTCAGCAGAAGCCAACATCTTCTCAATATTGTTTGGATGGTTAGACGCAATGTTTATTTTATCATTTCATGCTTCACATTCGCCTTCCGGAACCACGTCTCCTTCGTGCCCCCTCATTATGGTGTGGGTAGCACCAGCAGGACATGGAGACAGCAGTTCGCCAGCCACTGAAGCTGTCCGTGTGCACAAGTTGCAGGACAGGGACCTACGACTAATTTTCCTGGTAAACATTGTCAGAAAGACATGGAGAAATGGTTGTTAGAGAAGGGTAGAAAGAGATCATCAGCATGGACAATCCTGCCTCTTGGGAGTTGGAGCCAGGTTGTGACCTGTATCCATGAAGCCTGAGCACAGGGCAGGCCCACAACACCTACCCTTGGCCCTCTTGCACCAGGCCACTCTTTGCAATGTATTTATTGCCTGCTAATTGAAGGTTAAATGCAATATGGAATCCTTTGTGCTTTATTATAAACCCTTGATGGCTTTCTTTATGGAGCAAGGCAGCTTTTAGTGCCTTTTCATTTCTTAACCTAGCAACCATGAAAGACACAAAAGGAACTTTTAGTAACAGGGTGTCTATGGATATGGATTGTTTTACAGCCAGCAGCTCTCAATACATCTTCAGGAGTGAATTATTAGCAGTTATGCTGCTGTCTAATAAAATTTACCGAATGCCGATTAAACTGTTTAACAGCAAGATGATGCTGGAGCCGTGTCTCTATAATGAAACACTCAGACCTGCTGCTACAGGAAAGGGGAAATATCAGAGGCCAGGTCAGCCTAGTGTCATTCAACAGGTGCAAAGCTGCGCTAGGGGCTGCTTTACTGGCCACCGGAGAATTCCCACCAACACCTGAGGCTCGTGCAGGGGGCATGGGAATGGGGCTCCCTGATGCCACAGCAATCAAGCTCCTGGAAACTGTGGGAGGAGCAGAGGAAACAACCCAAGTTAGAGCAGCCTGCCTCACACCTGGGGAGTGGCACAAAGTGCTGAAGGAATGTGCAGGGGCGTTAAAGCACCAAATCTCTCCACCTTGCTGGAAAATATGAATCATACTGACATATAGAAGAGGGGGGCCATGACGACTAATGTGTGTAAGCCACTTGGAAGATGAAAAGGGACATCTCTTTGTGAGGGCCGGTTTGTATATAATACTGATCTAAAACTCTATAGCCTCACACTAGAGCAATTCAAATCCTGCCTTTTCAATAAATAATTGGAAATTTCGATTGTTTTTACTTTATTTCTTATTTAGCTAAAATTGCATTACTTAGTAATAATATCACTTCTTTGCACGGCATTTCCCTAAGATCCAGTATGCTTCAGCCCAGTGGAAAACATTGCTGAATAGTTATTCCTTTAACTTAGTTTTAAAACTAAACCCAACTCCAATTCCCTACAGTGTGAAGTAAGAAACACTTCCAAAATCTAGGAGCATAAATGCTAAAAACAAAAGCCACAATGACTCTAAATTATATTCAGGGCAGCCCTATAAATCTCCAGACTTAGATCTAAAAACTGATCAGGGATATTAAAGGAAAGTAGATTTGAAAGATACGAGGGTTCCAATATTATTTAAAGCCTCATAAGTCAGTAATAACACTTTAAAATCAATCCTAAATCTCACCACAAGTCAGGGAAGGTTTGTTTTATACTGGGATAATATGATCTGATGAGCTGCGTCTTAGATGTTGTGAGTGAAATACTTAAAAACAGAAAAAGAACAAAATCTTTTTTTCCCCAAACTTTGGTGGAAGGGAGGTAGGGTTTTGAATAAACACAAACAGGCCCCCAATCCTACATATGAAAAGCACCAGGGTCATTCTGGCGCGACCTCAATTCAACATAGCAGCGATCTGAGATCCATGTTGGGAGGTCAGTCTGCTAAAGCCAGATTAGAACAATAGTGTTGGAAAGTATGTCAGATCTAAAACCATCTGATATCTGTAGGAACTACAATCTCCTCTGTGCCCCTGAAATGCATAAAATCTCTCTCACCTGTGGAATGGTGCTGCTGAGATCATTAGACTGGGCCCAAAGGTATGATTCTTCTCTGAAAAATGAGCGTGGGTCAGAAAGAAATGCTGAGAGCTGAAATAGTTTATTGAACGAGAGTGTGTTTTTAATAGGGAACTCAGCCCTGGTTTATTGCATTGTTGCCTGCTCTGGATTTGGTGACGTTGTTTGCAGCCCCACCAGCTTGCGCAGTGAATACATCAGATGTCACAATCTTACACGGGCTTGGACTGGGATGGCAAATGCACAAGGGAAACTCCAGTGCTGTAGGAACTCCAGTCTCCCCTCCTTAATGTTGCAGAGATAGACCTGGGCCCTCAAAAGATCAGAGCTCCTGGGCAGCGCAGGCAATTTCAGTGCCTTCTCTGGACTGCTCAGATCTCTCAAGTCTACAAACTCAGGCTGGAGAGTCCACGAGCATGGGCTTTTTATGAAGACTGCTGGTGCCTCCTGGAAACAGCACAAGCGTGGATGAAGAATGGGAGCATGTGGTGTTTCCACTCCTGGTCCTGGCAGGAGAACCAGGTGCTTGAAGGCATAGTGAAAATGAAAAACAATGGTGACAAAAACAGAGCACTTCAGCAACTCCTGGATCAGGGCTGGGAATGGCCCCATTTCCTATCATTTCCAAGCTGGTTCACCCGTTGCTACTTCTGAGCCTGCCCATTAAAGTAAGGCCAAGATTCTGGAATGCCGTTGCCTCCAACCCTCCCAGGCAGGAGTCCAGTGATTCCAGGCACTAGCATACCCTGGACTGAAGTGCTAGGTATGGGGATGCCCCAACGAGCCCAGTGGTGGAGCCAGGCATCACCTCCAGTGCTCCCTGAAGCATGCAGCCCAGGTAGAATTAGTGAAGGAGACTCTGCCGGGGCACGCGCTCTCTACGGCTACTTGCCCCCCGGGTGCCTCTAGCTGCTAATCAGAATCCAATCCTCAACATAGGAGTTGGATTCCTTGGTCAATGAGGCCTAGTTGTGCCAAGTCAAAGGGCCAACGCCTCCGCTGGTATAAATCAGTGACTCCAACGGAGCTAAGGATTTAGGCAAAAGCTAAGTCACCCCCTGTTCCTAAAACACCTCCAAACTTACAAATACGCAAAACATTCTTCTGTCCAATGGGGAGATGAAACACCAGGATTATATATCCTGCCGTTCGTTGTTGTTTTAACGCTTTGCTTCTAGCTAAACTGCTTCAGACAATATGATTCTGGGGTGAGCCAAAGGCCAAAACATCAGAAAAATACCCAGGTCTTGCCACTGCATTAATTTCTGCCCATTTGTTGTTACTTACAAGACTATTTCATTATTTGTGCTACAGATGCCAGGAAGGGTTCCAAACTGAAGACCTGGGGAGAGATGTTATGTTGCTGATAAAAATATCAGAAGGCCTGATTGGCCCATCTATTATCATGTTTTCTATCTCTCGGTGCCGTTCACAGACAGATTTGCACTCTGTGCTGGCTCAGCCCACCTCAGGGCAGACCCAATCTATTTCAGGGTCATCTTCAGCAATAAACTGATCACGTACTGTAAACCTTCCCGGTTTGTATCTGGGAGAAATTGTCTGCACTCCTGTGCTTCCCATTAAAACAACAGGGCTGGAAACCAGCGAGCAATCATAATATGAACCAAATTAGCAGCACTACCATACTCTTTAGGCTCAGCATTAATTATTACTTAGGATCTAGAGAAATAAATGGTCTCAGACATCGAGCCCGCTGCTTGCCTCCCCCAATGCAAACCCAATCAGTGCTTTCCCGCTTACTGTGCTATTTTCCATATTCATTTTGGGCCTATCCACAGCTGATGCTCACAGGGTTCATTAAAAGTAAATTAGCGGTGGTTTTAATTTCCTCTCCCCACTGCTGCTTGCCTTGCTAACAAATAACTTGTTTGTGCAGAGCTCAGGGAGCCTGAGATATGCCCCTTCTCCTGATTTCAGCTAAATGCTCTTCCACAGCAAGGCAACTGGGCTACACACTCCTCTCTGTCTGTGTGCAGGGACTGATCATCAGTAGCCCCTGTGCCCTTTCTTGCAAAACACAGAATAGTCATGCTTGCAGGCTTATGCTGTCACATCCATCTCCATGGCAACATGTTGTGATGTCAGATGATCACATCGAGCAAAGAGGAGTGATTGGTAATTAAAGGGCAAGTATTTGCTGTTAAAACTCACTCCCCCCACAGACGAGACACCTTTTGATTACAGAAAACCCGTCCAAGTGAGCATGGGCTGAACAGGAGAAGGGGCTGAGTTTGGCGCATGATTTTGGTATTGTTTGCCCTGACAATCCAAGAAACTTTTTAACAAGGCCTTGGTCTCATTTGAAACTCACATGTTTCAGGGACCCAGGAAAACCCACAGAGTCCTTAAACTGCTCTAAAAACACATCCCTTTTACCAGGGCCATTTCTTTCAGCTGTAATAGGATTTTCCAAAGAACTCACAGCAGCCCTGGAGGAGATGGAAGTCATTTATTTATCCACAGAACAGGGCCAGTGATGGCAGCAGCTGAGCAAATTCCCCTCCTGCCCCCATTCAGCCCACACCCTACCAGCGTGTCTGCCTCACCACCCCTGACCTGGAAAAAACACCTCCAAGCATGAGAAAGGGAGTTTACGCCCCAGGGCTGCCAGCTGCCTCTTTCCAGGCACAGCCCTCGCCCAGTTCCTTAGTTCAGCTTTGTGCATAGAAAAAACAACCTCCGCCCCCTCAAATAACACCATGTGGGCAGCCTCAGCCCAGACCAGACAGAGCAAGAGATGAGCACCACAATGAGGACTGCTGACCCTGCAGGAGAAAAGCTCTGAACCCAGCAGCACTTGTAAACTGGCTTCCTCTTCTCATAAAACTTTTTACAGGCTCTGAATAATGCAGCAAATGAACATGCAACCAGGCTGATTGGACAGGAATCGACTTCCCTGCTTAGCGATTACTTTGTCCTCATACTCTGTGTGTGCTAATAGGCAGGGGATATTTTTGTCGAGGTTTGAGGAGGTGACACTGATTTCCACAGAGAGTAATTGGAGGGTGTTCATTACTGCGGGTACGATGGGCAGTCTATTGCATTGGATTGGATGGATAATGTGACTGGATATTGTGAGGCTTTTATTAGTGTGAAAGCATCCAGCACAATGGTTTTACACATGTAAATAAATCAATGGGATTTACTTCACCCGATCTCACATATTTGCAGTGTATGTTGAAGGGAGCCACTAACAATGAGAAAAGGCACAGGGAAATGCCTTCTTTCAGGTCAGCATATCTCCCCTTTCCCAAGCAGTCCCTTCAGAGCCTGAAGAATTTGATCTGGAATTGAAATCAGAGTCAGCTCCCCCAGTCAGCAGAGCAGATGTGAGTGGTGGGGGATTGTGTGTGGTGGTGAGGGAGGGGTATTTTTGTTTTTTGGCTTAAAGGAAATGGCTTTGTCTGCCAGTAAAAAGGTTTAGTGCTGTAATTGCATGGATGGCTCGTGAGTAGCAGAAACAGCAAATCCCTAGTGATTCTGGGTTTGTGATTTAGTTTTTCTGAAGTGGGGAAACAGAGCTATTTAGTGCTTGTCCCCTGAGCTTTGCCCATTGGAATAAATGTAGGGTTCCCGTTATTAACATCACGGCAAACAAAACAGGGAAACAATATATTAATATGCTTCCATTGACACGTTTCAGCTCCATTTGCTGCGTCTTAGAGATCTGATATTTTTTACTCACATGCTCACTACATGGACTTTCTGCTGCTTTTAATCTACAGCAGAAGAGCCCCGTCCGCCATGTGATGAGGACAATATTTTTACACCTCCATAATCTTTCTTGGGCATTACAGCTGGGGAAATTGAGTCACCGAGAATGGCTTGCCCAAGGTCGAAAAGCAGACAAAAACCAAACCCAGAAATCCCATCTCCCAGTCCATGGCAAAATGGTCCTCTTAGTGACACCAGAGGAATGTCAAGACTTTACCCGTAGGCAAAGTCATTGGAAGTTACTCTTTTCCACCAGTGTCAATGTCAGCTGAATTTGATCCCATGGATCTAACCATGTTCTTAAACAAATATTGCCACAGAAAAAGCCAACTATATATCCACCCACATTCACCTGAAATGATGAGTGTTATGTTTTTATTGGTGCCCCTTGCAACTGTTTTCAGGACTGTCTCCACACTTAATAAAACGCTTGCTAATCACACTTTGAGCAATGCGGCTTGGAGTATGTTCCTCCTCTGGAGTCTGAAGGGTCTGAAGAATCATCAAGAAAATAACCATTCAATTAAAATATATTTCATGTACATATATAGAGCTGGCTCAAATCATATTTCCCTATACACATGGAATGCAATACAAGTGACAGCTGTAACTGTGCCCAGTGTTAAAAGAAACAAGATGCAGATCATTTCATTTTGGATTTATTTGTTTGAGATTTGTTTTTAAGGGTTCAGTGGAAAATGTGTTAGTCCGCAGATTTTATAGTCTGATACCAATTATGTAACAAAAACATATGTTGTGATAAAATCTTGAGAGTTGGCAAAACTGAAAGCAATGGAATCACTTTCAAGAGAAGGCTTCTGCAGATTTGCAAAAGTCTCATGACACTTGGTTCTTTTTTTTATTAAAACCCCAGCTCCTGGAGTCAGATGATTAAAAAAATTAAAGCTGAGATTCCTGCATAAACAACATGCCTAATGATTGCAGAGAAAAGCTTGAAAATTTGTCCTGAGTGCACCCTGAGGGCCCAGAAACCAGAAGGGAAATCAAAAGAACCCAACATTTATTACCTTTTAAAATCTCATTATTTGGGAGGAGGGTGATGGCTGACGTATGGTTTGTGAATGCCTGGAGCTGACAATCCTGGTTCCCTCATTCTCTTTTTAATGCATTCTCCACTCTCATGTAGGCAGAACCAGGATTCCATCCCAGTTTGATCTTAATAAAACCACTTATTCTAAACCAACTTTCTAACCAGTGCCCAGAACAGACTGAGTGAAGTCCTGACCTTCCCACAGAAATGCAATTTGTATAGTGGTCTCCTGTTGGTACAGAGTGAAAAGAATTAAACTCAGGCATTAAAAATTGTATGGTAACACCTGTAATTGTGTCATTAGCAGTTTCAGGGGGTTCACCGCTGCCTTATTAATCTGTTTAAATTCATGTGTTTTGAACCCAGGAGTCACTTTGAATTTCATCACTTCAAAGCAAATCCTAGTTACAAATGTGAATTTCACAGGGTTGCATCACTGAACCATAAATCAACCTCAGGTTTACTGGAAACTGAGCTCCCTCTCAATCTGCATAGGGCTTCAAGTTTCTAATGGCACACAAGCCCAGATAAGCATTTTTAGCCATTTTCACAGCTGTCATTAGTTCCAGACTAAAGGCCAAATTTTCAGACAGCAGAGCCTAGCATGAACCTGCAGAACACGCACCAGCACTTGCAAAAAGGGTTACTGGACTGGCGAAACAGCCCCTTGCCTAAGGAAATAAATAATCACTACCCCTCAGAGGTGTGACTTGCAATGTCACATAATTTAGGTAGCAGATAAACTCTTCTCTGAATTTGCAGACATGGTCTAAATAGGCAAAAAGGAAGAGAAAATTCTCTCTGCTTTTTCTCAGGTGTCCATAAATGGCTACATGTTTCCTGAGCAATGCTGTGAATCTCCCAAATTACCAACTACTCTGGTAGTCACTAAAAGATCTACAGCAGTTTGTCGTCTATGAAGTGAAACCATAGATCTTTGGACCATAATCTTGTCCAACCTCATAAACTAAACAAGATGAGGTTAGGATAGATCAGTACTCAGATGAGCTACCTCCAAAGAATGCCCAGGTATTTCAGGAAGTGATTTGGAGGGTGCAGTAGGTGGCAGTCTTCCTTCTTAGTATTCACCCAATGCAGCAGCATAATGTTGGGGAAACTGTGCTGTTTCAAATGAGACATAAAACCAAAGTGTTGGCCTTATATTATCTTGGAATCCCATGGCACTTTTCACAATAGAAATGTTTAACCCAGATGTCCTGGGCAAATTCCAGGTTATCTAATTACATTCTGCTTCTCTAAAATTCTCACTGCAGTTTCAGATAAATATTCTTTTTCATTATTTCCTCTCTTAACTACTATATAGAGGTTCTGTGCACTGATTGAACAGCTGCCACATTACAACCCAGAGGTGACTGCATTTCAGTAGTGGATGAACTGACCCATTTGTATATAGTTTGCAAAATGTACTGAGATCCTTCAGGGAGAGGGGCGCTGAAAGGTATTTTTAACAGAGGTTAAAAACAAAAAATGCTCAATATCTGGCTTCTTTGACAATTCATTTCATTTTGGCACTTTATCCTGCATGTGCAGTGGCTAGAAATGTTTGTAGCTCAGACAGAATGGTAATATGTGAGGAATCAGAACATTAGCTGCAAGTGCCTGTTCGTACAATTCTGCCCTGAGAGGATCTGATTCTTAGCATGCAGGGTGAGATTTTTGAGCAAACTTTATGATTTTCAAGATTATTGTGATTATGTTTCAGTGTGGGCTTGAAAAGGGAGGTCTATTTTCTTAGTTAATAAGGTTTATTTTTACTCCAATTGAATAATACATGATTAGTGTCAAAATAAATTACAACCCTTCCATTTTGAACCACTTTTCTGTCCTATGTCTTCTCTCTCTGGCTTCCTGCTTCTTTTAACCATCTTCCCTTCTTTTTTTTCCCTTATCTCCATTCTCCTTTTAATGTTCCCTTCCCTCTCTTGTCACTGTTATGCCATTCATTTTCACAGCAGGAAAACTGGAGTGGAGGGGTGGAGGTAGGGAGCCAAAATATCTAGCATTTCGGAGTCCTGTAAGTCGTGACTGTCTCAATAAGTTATGTGATCTGAGAGGCATATCTGGAAAAGAAGAGTTTGAGGGCCCACATGATATTCATTCCCTATGCTTCATATTATCTATTTAACCTTTATTTTAAAAGTTATAATAACAAAAATTTCCCCTTGGCACCAGAGGTTTTTTTATGAAGGCCTTGCAAACTGAACTTCTCAGCTTTTCAAAATCAATGCACATTTTCCATCACTTAGACGTGTGCTGGGTTTTTATTTTGTTTTATTTGCAAGTGAGCCATATTATACACCAAAAGTTCAAACTGTTTGAAGCCTGCTAGTATCTATCTCTATTAAAACCTCTCCAGGAGACTGGCTTTGATTGTCTGGCAGACTGGGACCCATCCATCTAAATCAGGAAGATCCCAGAAGATGTTAGAGACTCGGCCTGCATCCATTAACTGCAGGCAGTTTTCACCCTAAAACTATTTAAAATACATAAAGCATGAATCACGTTCAGCTGAGCTAACATAAGAATGCATCTCAGACGTGAATTCCATTGAGCTGTATGGACTTCTTGATACTGACATGCTCAGAAAGAGGGACAATTAGTTTCTTCCTGCAAAGCAAGGTGTGCAAAGAACATTGTTTTGCAGCAATGCGGAGCTTGACCCCTCTCCAGCTTGTTACAGGTTGCGCAGGCTGGAACTCAGGTTCCCAAACTTTTTCACAGTCTGGACCACCTCTTCATAGAAAGATTGTATCACAGAGCATCTCCCTGCCCATTCCTGATTGCATAGGCCTCCTCCCCACACATTCAAGTTTGTGTAGAAACTATAGCCGTGACTGGCTTACATGGAAAAGTGACATTAGAGGGGTATGTAGCTGTCATTTCAGGTGACATAGCAACTGAAAACAAGGAGGAGCCAACACCAAATAACCGACACGCTCTCTATGGACCACCAATAAGCTCTCTAAGGAACATGGCTTGGGAACTGCTGGGCTATAGAATTCTTCCTTGTTAAGACACTGTGGAGTTTTGCTGATCAGCTATTAAACAGCTGCCGAGTTCAACCCCAGAGATGGTTGCACTTCAAGTGTGGATGAAGCAATTCGTATTTGCAAAGCACTTTGTACATTTCTTTCAGCTTAACACACTCATTATGCTGAAAATGCAAGATGCTGGTCAACCTTTTTCCCCCCTCTGCTTCCAGAGAGGGAATGAATCCCCCTTCCAGGACTCCCTGCAACAAGACTAGAGCTAGTAAATTAGCCTCCATAGGGGCATTAGAGAAAGACCTGATAGGAGAGACAAGCCACCCTAGCAGAACTCTCTTCTTTGTAGGCTCATGACAAGAAGAAAACAGGCGGATGGAGACAAATAAAGTAACAGCAAAGGAGCAGTTGGGGAAGGGATGCATTATTAAGCCCAGAGTTAGTAAATATGTTTCTCCTTCCAAAGCTGCTTGCATAATGATATTATCCTCATTTGAAGAGCGCATTACTGGTATTTTCTTACAATACCCTGGCATTAAGCAATGAAAATGGTAATTTCTGTCTCATCACAATGCAAAATTTTCTGAAAATAAAGTTAGAGAAAGATCCCATTACAATGTCTAAATGAGTACACCAGTCAATAAGGCAAAAAAATTGCTGTCATATAACTTGGTTGATTAAGTTTAAACATCCTTCATTCAAAGATATAGAAATGCATGTGTGCCTTCACTCGTCCAGAAACACACACGCACACACACACAATTCATCCCTACACACATGCATTGCTCACCCAGAACCATGTATATTCTCACACACACTCACAGACACACACACACAGTCACAGAGTTCATCCCTATACACATTAACATGCATGTATACTTGCATCGCTCACCCAGACCCATGTATGTTCTCACAGGCGCATACAGACACACACACACACAATATGGGAGACACACACACATCCAGGCTCATTCACAGACAAATGCACAATCTGCAGAGGAAACACATGGAGTAACCACAACTACTTCCTCCACACCCATTGCAGCAATCTCCACTGGGCAGAAACTTTGACTGCCATGAGACAAAGTGACCCACCCTCGAAACCAGCAATGTGCGTGTAATTTAGCAAGTGGCAGGTTGAATAACATTCACTGAAATGTACAAAGCAAAACATGCCAGATTTGACAGGTACAATGATGAAGACTAATGCAAATCCAGATTACAAATAAATAATAATGAGGGCCAGGGACATATTCCCATATGGTACTCTGTGATGTCTACACTGACTGAAGAAATCATAGTGCCCATTGCTTGGCTATGTCAAACACAGGTCAGCAAACATAGGTACAGCACCAAGAAAGCACGTTTCTCTCTAACACAATAATATTCCATTAAAAACACTCCATTTCCCTTTAGCCATGTGTTAGCCACCCTCCCCTCCAAATCTTACCCTTTCAAGCATCCACATGGTTACACTGTCCCGCCCTTTATCCCCTGTGGTGTTATTTTCTTGGGTCTGTCTTTGTCGTAACTTAGGTCCTGATCCTGCAAACACTGATATGTTTAATTTTGTTCATGGCATGCACATTTGCAGAATCGGAGCCTTAAACTCTGAATTCCTTGTTGTAGGGAATCTATGTTTCACCTGGTATTTTTAAAACAAGCATCCTGCACATCTACAGTGCTACAGCAAAAATAAGTAAGAATAATTCAGTGAAGGGTGCAGATGATATGGTACAGAGAGCTAGAGCTCAAAGCCTAGAGATCATTCCAGAGTGCATGCTACTGGCCTTCAGGACAGGGGCTGGCTTTTTGTTCTGGGTTTTCACAGCACCTCGCACAATGGGGTCCAGGACCGGGGTTCCTAGGTGCTACCGCAGTCCAAGCAGTCATAATAAATAATGTTGGTGACACTAAGTCTGGCTGTTCCTTTTTAACTTTTCATAGCACAGACAAATAGGCCTCTTTGCACTTTCTAAGCCCTTGCCACCGCTCTGACTGCGTAGTTTGAAGGAGAACCAGCACCTGTTTATGAACTGTATAATTATTGCTGCACAATATATGGGGAAATGGAAGGGTGACAACATCCAGAAGTAAACCCTGGAGTTTCTATAATGAGACTGAAAGCACAGTTAATAGGCAATATGTTCTCATTCATGTTTGCATATTAAGTGACACAATGCCCCGGCCCCGTTGAAGCTGGCTCCATCTGTGTTGTGTCAATACAGTGCTGGATTCCGGGTTTGTTTGGGGTTTGAATTAAATGTTTGACTGTGGAGACATCTGCTGTTTTGATCATTTGTTTGTGTTTGTTTTCCTCTGAGGGAATCTCTATCATTTAAAGAGAAAAGCGGATTCCAGGGCTGGGACACAGGATTTCAGAGTCTGGACTAAGCTGAGAGCAATTGAGCTTCATCTCAACGCTGCTGCTGGAAAGTGCTCATCTGTCTCTGTTTTAGGTCTTCTTGTTTCCTTGGCTCTGTCGTGAGGGCACATCTCCACTAGCTACAAGCTCAGATGGACAACTTCCTTCATGCCACAGGGGCTAGCTGTTAGAGTAAGAGCTGTCAGTTGCCCTTATCTTCCCCGACCAGGACCTGATATGCCAACAAAAGAATTCAGAGAACTCCATCTCTGAACACCACACAATAATTCCCTGCCTTAGGTTTCATGTGCAAAAGAGACCAAACCATTCATGGAAGAACTCTGTCCCTTTGCAGTTAAAAATACTGCTTACAGCAAAAAGACAAAAAGGTTCTAAGAATAAAAGCAGGTTTTCAATAAATTCCCAGTTCATTCAATAGTCAGTGTATCTTAGACACGGTATACCTCAATGAAATGGCTGCTACTCCTGCTCCAGGCACTTCTTCTGGGTAAACCAAGTTCTCGATAATCTTGCAGTAGTACCGGGGCTGCGGGAACTAGTTTGGCTCAGAATTGGAACTGATCCAAACTTTGGGCCACGCCATAAACAGAACCCAACATTGTCTGAGGTTTGACAAAGATGGGCTTCGTTTTTCCCTGTGCATCTGTGCTGTGTGGGTTCAGCTGATAAAGGAAACTGAAAGAGTCTGACCCAGCTATTCTAGCATTTCCCATGCAGGCAGAACCAGGAAATCTGAGAGGTTTCACCGAGACCTGGCCTGGTTTTACTGGGATCCCAGTTAATGCTTGAATGCAAAGGGTTTGGATAAACATCCAGATCCATCTCTGGTTTAGATTTGCTTTGTGTTTACCAGGATTGGAAAGTTATGATCCCATGAGTTACCGAACTTGCTATACTAGCAAAAATACTAATAATACAGAGGCAGATTTTCCCATGCAGCACAGCTGGTATAACGTGCACCTGACACCTGGCTCCTACCCCAAAACCCCAAGAGGTTCAATAGTCCCTTCCGTGGGGGCTCCCTGTTCCTTTAAACTCCTGTAAGTCCCGTGGCTGGTGCTGAAATGAAAGCCTATATCACGGCAATGAGAGTGAAATAACAAGTGAAGATGGGGGTTCAGGGAGCCTGTGGCTTTGTGTGTCTCTCTTCCTTATAGGGCCAGCCAATCCATGTAGGAATGCTACAGCTTCCATTTGTTTTTTACCTCTGACAGGCAACAAAGGGGGGAAAATCTAAATTGGAGGTTAAATCTGTAAAGAAAATTGCCTGAGGTGGACTAGAATAAAGAAAAGTAGCTGTGTGTCTGGTTAGAACAATGTTATTAGGAGTTCTTTGGTTAGCTTAGCCTGCAGCTTTCTTTAAAAGTCCAGTGAAATGAAACAAAGTGGTGAATTGTTTGGGGTGGGTGGGAGATTGGGTCTTCTTATTGTTCCATAATAATAACCTTTAAAACACAACAGCCAAGGATAAAACTTCAGGGAAAAAGAAAACTCTTCCTGCCTAGTTTGAAAGTTCTTTAATGTTCCCTAACTCTGAGCCATGATTTATATATGACCTAGGAGATGATGGCAGTTAGTCTGTTGCAGAAAAAACCAACCCCTAAATATTTTATATTAACATGAAGAATGCTGGAGTAAACTGATGAAACAGCTAGTTCCACAATCCCCAGCCACTGAAAGACAGAAGAAAGACACCTTGATTAGGCAGTGCATAGTGCTCTAGGCCTATATCTGTAAGGACCTGGGGTTTAAGGCCAATTTAGGTCACAAGCAAAAATACATTCGTAAGGTCTTATTTTACCCATGCCACCCATATGGACAAGCCAGGGGTCTGTGATCAAGAAGGTCCAGGATCTGAGTAGCATGAAGTGCTGCAGGTCAGACCTGAGTGGTATGACCCAGAGCTGAGTGAGGCTTGCACTTAGAGTGTGTTTACACTGGGATAATACATTGTGATAGCAAATGTGTGAACTCACACAACGTAAGACATGGTTTAGCACTCACTGTAGATGAGGACTGCCACATTGACAATTGCGTTAGCTGCTTGGGACTAACCCCATGGTAATAACATCAGCTGTGAGCAGCTAACATGAGAGCCTTTGTCCACAAGGAGGGTATGTCTCCACTGCAATGAAAAAACCTACGACACCAAGTCTCAGAGTCCAGGTCAGTTGGCTTGGGCTGCAGGGCTAAAACTAGTTGTGTAGATGTTCGGGCTCAGGCCTGGGCTGTGAGACCCTCCCACTTCACAGGGTCTGAGAGCCAGGGCTCCAGCCTGAGCCTGACTCCCTACACTACAATTTGCAGCCCCATGATCCTAAGTCAGCTGGCCCAGGCCGCCGTGCCACAGGTCTTTCATCGCAGTGTAAACGTACCTGGAGTTTTGGACATGGTGTTAGCCAACATGTGTCACAGTAGGGTGCATTTTCCCAGTGCAGGCAAGCCCTAAGTGACAGCACTAAAGTCCTGATCCTGCAAAGCTCTTTAGCACCTGCTTAGCCTTGGGACTCCAGTTACCACTCGTGCTTAAAGGTAAGCATATGCTCAAGTGCTTCACTGGATCAGGGCCTAAGGGCTGATCCTGCGAGGTGCTCAGCCCTTCCGCTCCCATTGAATTCAGTGGGAGCTAGTCGCCTCAGCGTAGAGATTTGCTGGACTGGCTTCCTCTCTGATAAGCATTAAATTCACTTGCTTCACAGGGAAGCGTCTGTGGCAGCGTTGACGGCCCCAAATCATTCTCTCCTAGTCAGCACAGTTGTTCCTGGATACCAGTGAATCTGGGTATAGAAATATATATAATTAAAAAAATTCATTCAGGGCAATGAATTTATGCTGTGCATTTTAATAGGCTGCCTGACCTGCACAGGCATAAATTACTGGAGATGCCTTCATCAACTGCAGTTAAATTGTCTTATTGATAACACTCTGGGGGGGGAACGATAACTCATTATATTAAATTAAATACAGTATCATTCAAGCTCTGGAAATCTGGTAATAGGCTGTTTTACATGCAGCTCTAACTGGGAGTTTGTCATTCCAAGGTCTGTGATGATGCCAGCAGTAACACACAGTTATCTCCACTCAGCATTGAGAGCAGTGGATGGGTAAGAGAAACACCAGCTGTCCTATCACACCCTGCAATCCCTCCAGGAGGCACCTTGGACAGGGGCTTAGCGCTAACCCATGCTCTGGGGATATGCACCATTCAACTACTTTGGTCACTCATTCTCTAGTGGGGGCTCTTTGGCTACCCTGGAGTGTAAGGGCTGTAACACTGCACTGTTGGTAGGCCTCCCCTTTCCCGATGACATAAGAGCAAATCGGTTCTGGGCTTGGTCCCTGACCCTGTTCCTCGTATTACCACCTTAAAGACCCAGTCCTTCTGCAGGCAAAGCTCCCACTGAATTTTGGCCAGCAGGACACCAACACTCCACTTCCGCAGGGGACCTTGACGTTTCGGGTGTCTGTCCCTTTTCTCTCTGAGGCCTGTGTTGATAACAGTACTGGAGCCGAGTACTCCTGCCGTTACCCCAGGGCCCGACCCTCCTCCCACAGATGTTCTGGAGAGCTAGCTGTGCCATTGATTTCAATGGAAGTAGGGTGGGAGCCAAGGGGAAGCATATTCCGGGTAAATCCAGTTGGCTGCAGCTGAACCAGCCTCGGGTTCGGCTCCTCGTCCTCCTCAACAACTAACTTCCTGTTGCCTAGCAACATTACCACGTCTGTGTATGCTGTTGTTTTGCTGTATTTCTCTGTTCTGGTGTTGGCAGGGGCCCCAAGCACAGCCCAGCCATGCACAGACACACACGCAAGTCCCAGGTGTGCAAACGCTGCTGACACATGCATGCAAACACACATGCAAGCATCCCAACCGGCGCACAGAGATGCAGGCACAAGCTCAGGTTATCGTCATCCTCCGGAGAAGGCTCAATAAATGAAAGAAACAAATGCAGCAATAATAGGTAAACCCAGACAAGTTCAGCAACTCCGCTCTGATCTGCCTTTCAAGGCTGACAGGAAGTTTAAACCCACTGTCAACCTGCCTGTGGGGTAAGGCTAAGAACTAAATGAACTATTCCAAACAGCTGCACCAGAGCCATTCCTCAGAGGGCAGCAGAGAGACCACTGCCTATGTCCATTGGGGCTGATTATAGTAATAATAGCCTAGTGCTACAGACCTAGAGCTTCAGTCCAGGCTACGATTCTCCTGGCATCTCTCACTCCACCTCCTGATGACTCTTTTTCTGCATTCTCCTTCCAGACGGTTGGATGGTGGCACCACCAAAGGCATGGGAGATCCCAGACTGGCTTCTTTGTCTCTTCTTGTTACAGCTCCTTCTAAAAGAAACCACCCTCTGGTGGTAGCCTCTTAACGTCTCCATTACCTCTCACCTATGTCTCAGGTGTTTTTCCCTTTCTCCCATAACCCCGACAGTTTTTCCAAATATCTTCCTAGATTTGCTGGACTGACTACCCCACGTAAGGTAATATTGTGCAATTCACTTCCTAAGCGTGAGCGCTAACCCTCCCTGGTACCTGCTTCTAGCTGCACACAAGCAGATAGCCAGTTAACAATAACTAGGGCCAGGGACAGAGATCAGTTGTTGGGGATATTTAATTCCAACTGGGGAGAAAAGGGTGGGTGGGGCTGAACTCATAGTCCCTGTTCGAACCACCAGCGAGCACTGGAAAGCACTGCGATGCAGCTGAATTCCATCACCTGCCTGAGAACGGGGAAAAAACCTACACCTGTGTGGCGATTGAGTGCCCCTTGGCCACAGGGGGGAAGATCTAGGAGATGAACTGTGGGTCACTTGGGCCATATAAGCAGACTGAGAGAGCACAGTAAGGGAATGAAAGAATTTATCACCTTCTATGGGTATGTTAGGGCTCAGATAAAGAAAGAGAAAAGCTTTTTACACAGCTTAAGGTAACAAAAGTTATATTCTGTTGTTTAGTAAAAATGTTGGGGAAATGGAGCAGTATTAGAAAGCCGCTGTTACGGTACCTCAAAGATAGAGGGCAGATGACAGACTATCGACCACCAGGTATTTAGGAATTAGAATTGGTGGTGGCTAGAAACAATCCGGTCAAGTCTGCTTTGCCATGGTGGGAGGGAAGGGGTAAAGGCTACAGAGAAGGCAGTCCTCTCCTGGAGGAAGAGCTCTGCTGGAGCAGCAGAGGGGCCTGTGGCAGGGGAAGCCCTGAGCCAGGGCCTGCAAGGAGCACGGAGATCCCTTAGGGAAGCTGTCAGAGTCCCTAGGGAGGGGAGGAAACCTGCTCCATCAGAAGCACCAGAGGAGGAACTCTGCAGGAGCATGTTAGCATCCTGTGGAGGAAGCCCCCAGGAAGGGGCAGTAAGAGAACCGAGAGGGGTTTTGAACTCTTACATGACTTTGCTGGAGGGTCAGGCCCCAGAAGACCCTCGAGGCACGTGGCAAAGCAGGTGGCTTGCAGGGGGTGCCAGAGATGAAAAACCCTGCAACATCACACCCTGACACAAGGGGACACACTTGTGGTGAGTATGCTGCATTACAAGCACATATAGAAAACCATGAAAATGGAAAAGGTCCGGCTTGACAAAGCCCTGGTTGGGATGATTTAGTGGGGGATTGGTCCTGCTTTGAGCAGGGGGTTGGACTAGATGACCTCCTGAGGTCCCTTCCAACCCTGATATTCTATGATTCTATGAAAATGTCCTCCTGGCTTAGAATAAGGAAGCTATAAGTGGTCCCATTTGCTGCAGATCCTTTAGTTTGCTCTATAGGTTGCCTGTGTCTTAGCATTAATCTCCTATAAGCTAAACCATTTCTCCTAGAGTTCTTCTAAGCCAACATCGCAGTCACAAGCCAACATAGTTCCCCTTGTTCTTCTGTGTACCATTAACCAGAGCATATCTTGTCCTTTCTTGAAGGAGGGAGACTATTATTCCAGGGAACAAAACATATCTCATTCAGGTTTATTACCTATCTCATAAGGTCACGGAAACACTGTTTCACATCATTGTACATGACCCTGCTGCTAACCCCGATGTTAAATTAGCAGCCCACTTTTCATAATTTACTCCAATGTAGGCTCAATAAGAGTTTAGGCAACCACGTCTGCTGACTACCCAGGACATTCTAAATTATAGCCTGCATCTCATATATTCTCTGAGTTCCCGCCAGTCATTATGGAAAGAGATGCTGGCAGTGTTCTAAGAATCTTAAAGATCCCACTAACACCTAGCCTCATAGACTTTAAGGCCAGAATGGACCATCATGATCATCTAGTCTGACCTCCTGCACATCGCAGGCCACAGAACCTCACCCGCCCACTCCTGTAATAGACCCCTCACCTCTGGCTGAGTTACTGAAGTCCTCAAATCATGATTTCAAGACTTCAAGTTACAGAGACTCCACCATTTACTCTAGTTTAAACCTGCAAGTGACCCATGCCCCATGCTGCAGAGGAAGGCATACACACACACAAAAAAAAGCCCCGGGGTCTTGGTCAGTCTGACCTGGGGGGAAAGTCCTTCCCAACCCCAAATATGGCAGTCAGATGAACCCTGAGAATGTCAGCTAGATCCACCAGTTAGTCACCTAAGAGAGAATTCTTTGTAGTCACTCAGAACCCTCCCCATCTAGCGGTCCATCTCCAGCTGTTCGGGATATTTGCTAGTAGCAATCATGGATGGGCCTTATACCATTGTAGGGAGTCTCATCACACCATCCCCTCCATAAACTTATCAAGTTCAGTCTTGAAGCCCGTTACGTTTTTTTGCCACCATCGTTCCCCTAGGAAGAGTGGTCCAGAACTTCACTCCTCTGATGGTTAGAAATCTTCATCTAATTTCAAACCTAAACTTGTTGATGGCCAGTTTATATCCATTTGTCATTGGCACTTAACTTAAATAACTCCTCTCCCGCCCTGGTATTTATCCCACAGATGTATTTATAGAGAGCAATCATCTCACCCCTCAGCCTTTGTTTGGCTAAGATAAACAAGCCAAGCTCTTTGAATCTCCTCTCAGAAGGTAGGTTTTCCACTCCTCTGATCATTCTAGTCGCCCTTCTCTGCACCTGCTCCAGTTTGAATTCATCTTTCTTAAACATGGGAGACCAGAATTACATGCAGTAGTCCAGATGAGGTCTCACTAGTGCCTTGTAAAACAGAACTAACACTTCCCTATCTCTACGGAAAATACCTTGCCTGATGCATCCTAGGATTGCATTAGCCTTTTTCACATCCATGTCACATTGGTGGCTCATAGTCAGCCTGTGATCAACCAATACCTCCCGATATTTCTCTTCCTCTGTCACTCCCAACTGATAAGTCCCCAGTTTATAGCAAAAATTCTTGTTGTTAATCCCTAAATCCATGACCTTGCACTTTACATATTTCTAGGTGCAAAACTCTACTTTTCAAAGTCATCCAGATCTTCATATTGGTAATACCTTCCAACTCTGTATCATCCACAAATTTTATTAGCACACTCACACTTTTTGTTCCAAGGTGTAGTGTCTACAAGAATCTTTGGGGGAAAACAGTTCAAGTTCTTTATCAAAGTCATGGCCCTCCTGCTTGGGATTTTTATCAGCACAGCTCGGTTTAATATGGTGCTTTCAAATGTAGCAAGAAACATACTCTAGTAGTGGCTGGGGCAAGAGAATAGGTAGATATCTGGGATAAAATTGCAAAGATGTATAAACTGGTCAGCAGCTGGAAGATTTTCTCTATGGTATTGTACAGATATATGAGTTCCTCTGAAGAATCTGGTGTTGATGTCTTTCACAATGCTAACTGAGCAAGTGCTTAGGTCTGGAATGTCAGGAAGTGGACTACTGGACCAAATGGACCATTGGCCACTGCTGGTCTGGCAATTACATTCCCAACGCTCCTAAATAGCACAAAACCCAAAACATCCAAGTCCTAAAATCAAGACCTCTGGCTCCACTGAAACGCAGGCTTGTCACAGCTGTGTTGCTGCTAGTGCCCTTCGGGGACTGAGAGGTGTAAGATTCCATTAGTGAAGTTAGTGGTGAACTGGAGGCACAAGGGCCAGGTGGCTGGTCATCAGAGGAACCGGGAGAACTGGCCTGTCCTCAAACAGATCATTCGTGGTGTGATTTGTCCTGGGGGGAGGGGAATGACTTTGCTAAATGCATCAAATAGGAGGATAATGGCTGCCTATGGTACATTAACGCTCTGGAATATCAGAGACAAGGACGGCAATGCATGGCCGCAGTCATTTCTTCAACGGGCTGTAGAATCAGCTTGCAGGAGTTCTTTAACTTTCTCGCCGTTTTTTCTCTTTGGGGATGGACACGTTGGCTATAGAGTCCAAATGCAGCTCTAGCGTAATGTGAAGTAGAAACAGGCCAACACTAATGGCTCCCCCCATGGCGAAATAGAGGGATTGAACAGACTATTGCAGCATCTATTAAAAATCCCCATATCCCCATTTGCTTTTGTGCTGTGGCTTGGGGGGGTTACTGTGGGATTTTTGTATGCGCCATTCAGCAAAGTAACCTGGTTCTCTTACAACCCAGAACAGTCTCGCCCTGTTTTGAACCCAGCACTCAGAACTCTCTTTTCCCTTTTAATCATACTTCAAAACTCCTGGAGCCAGTGCAGGGTAATGACCTAAAAGTAAACAAAGGAAGCAACCTACAAAGAGACAGGGCCCTGTTTGATCTTTATTTAAAGGGAGATTAGGAACCAATTCAGAATAGAAAAGCCTAAAGTCACAATGCTGGAAGGAAAAAGTCAGACGACAGCAGTGATCAAAGAGTCCATGCCTGATTTGGTGACACCGGAGTGCCTGTCTGTAATCTCCTTTCGGAAAGCCAGTGGATCAGCATGAATTCAGAGCTTTTTCATCCTTCCAGAAACTGCTGAGGTTTCCAAGAGCAGCAGGAGAATTTGCAATATTAAGGCTCTGAATATGAAGCACAGCTTTCTCCGTTGAGCTACAAATATATATGAAAAATCACTGTGCTCAAAGAGGCCAGCAGCAAGACTGCGACTCTTGACTTCCATGCAAGTTCTCTGTGCTACAGGAGCCAGATATAGCTCCACTGGCTTTTAGGGAAGGGCTTTCAGATGAATCTTGTATTTAAAGTTTGCTCTCCACCTCAAAGTCTTTGGGGGGTCCCTCCTCTTTTTCCCTTTCATGGCTACTTATTGTCATTGTTTCTACATAACGTTGCTCTAGGTGGACTGAAACCTGGTCTACATTTTTTCATAGCCCTGAGCATTTCACACCCTGAGGACCATAGTTAGGTTGACCTAGCCCCAGGTAGGTTGATGGAAGAATTCTTCAATTGACCTAGCTGCTGCCTCTTGGAGAGGTGGATTAATTGTAATGATAGTGGGAACTTCAGAGTAGGGACCAAAGTTGCCCATAGTGTTGTATGGGGGGGAATCATGGTGAAGTGACCCTTAGCGGAAGCATGTTGCCATGGCACTTGGGAGCCAGGCAAGGGTGCTGAACCGTGTGTACGGTTGGGGAGCTGAGAGCCATTGAACCAAACGGTGAACCTTGTGTGTGATGGAAACCACTTCAAGCCAGGGGGCGTGGCAGGACCTATGTTCCGGCACCTATGGAGCCAAGCAGGAAAGCCAGAAATGCCCGTTGGTACAATTCTCAGCAACAAATTCAGTGAAGTCTCCACTATCTTCTGTTATAATAGCAAGTTGGCAACCGCTATTATTACGTCAATGGGAAACCCCTTCTGTGATGTTGGAAGCATCTACATAGGTTCTGGTGCTGTGGGTGCACTAACTGTAACTGTAGTGTAGCTAGACCCTCCGTTATTTCCATGAGAAGTTCAGTGTCTTCAAACCAAAGTAATGTCTGCTCTGCGGATAGGAAGGTTAAGGACACAGAACATCCATAAAACAGCCTCACACTTTGGCAGCTGATCTTGGGTACCTCACTCGTGAAGGGTGAACATTATGTTTCTTTTATGGCGAGGAGAGACCTATAACTCAAGGGTGCTGAAGGCATGAGAGAAAGCTCTTTTATAGTCTTTTTTTTTCCCCCACAAGTGAAAGAAATGGTAATCACCCTTCATAGGTGAGATGCTTCAGTCATCGCACAGGGATTCAGATTTTAGTCATTGGAACTTTTTAACTGTAACATCACACGTGAAGTTTGAGGGAGCCAGTGGAGGCTAATGTCAATTCTCCGTCCCTTAGAAAGATTGCAGAGAGACATTTACCCAGTCACCACTGTGAGCAGCTTGTTAACAACCTATTGGTGGTGCAGCAAATCAGGGCTTTTTCTGATGCAGGGATTTTTTAAATGGGTAAAGTGTTCCATTTAAATTCAGGTTGCCAGCAAGGACATCCTTAGATAGTGAGAAAATGGGCCCATTCCCACAAACCTGAGCAGCATAACAGGGGCCAGTGAGCTCCATTCTCCTCTCACTTCAGTTTTACAACTCCGTGCAACTCCATTGACTCAGTGGTGTGACTCCTGATTCATATCACTCTTAAGAGGAGAAGCGGACCCTGTAACAAGATTTTTATCAGCACAAGTTCTGACACTCGTGAATGCAATAACTGAAATCGTGAATGCTCATCCGGAGCACAAATTGCTAACTGTAGTCCCAGGCTGTTACCTGAAATTTGGCTCAGTTCTGTGAACCAGAGATCCAGAATAAACTGGAGTCTCCAGTTCCCCTTCAGACGCTAAAGTATGTAGGTGAGTAGACTCTATACACTGTGGTGTTAAATAACAGGCAAGTAGAACAGGGTCCCAACCCCTAGCGTAAGGGACACTTGAGAACAGGAAGTGTGAAGAGGTATTAGTCTCTTTGTAAGAGGACTTTTGTCAACATGATCTTATGGGCTTGGCTAGGAGTGTGAGAGCTGGTTCCATTCCTCCCTCTGCTCTATGAGCTTATGCAAGTTACTTCCCCTCTCTATGGCTTCATTTCCCCATCTGGGGGGGGCGGGTGGGGATCAATGGGTATCATGATACCTGCCTTTAGAAAGCAGTTTGAGATCTATGGGTGAAAAATGCTTATTCATTATTACAGCAGGCAGGCAACTGTTTTCCGCATTGGTTTTGTTTAAGGAATGGAAATATTTTCCCATCCCACAAAATCTCGAAAATGTTTGTGAACTGAAAGTCTGAGTGGAAAGCATTCAGTCTGAGACTACCAGAGTTTCATTTTGATTGACCTTTTTATTTTATCAATATAAAGCATTTTGTAATTATTTATTTATATATTTGTATTTATAATTATTTTAAATTTCCAAATAAAAAGTAATTTTGAAGTGGAATTTTGTTTTGAAAATGTCCAAATAAGTGTCAACAAGTTCAAAACTTTTTTTCCCCAAAGATGTTTCCTGTCAAACTTCCCATTAAAGGTGTTGGTTTCAGTGAACTGGCATTTTCTGATTAAAAAAATATTTAAAATTTAGTCAACCAATTTTTCGATCAGCTCTATTTATCATGATTATTCATCATTTACCTTCCTGCCTCTTACTGGAGTGTATAAGTAATAATAAAAAAAAAATCCAAACCAACACCACCAAACTGGCATTGCAGTGTGTGTGTGTGTGTGTGTGTGTGTGTACATGTGTTGAAACCAATGGCTTAGCTACAACCCAGCTTTAACTTTGAATGGAGGAAGCAGATCCACACGGAGAGAGGAGAGAAAGGCAATAGCCACATCACTTCGATTCCGACGGATGCAGTGAGCTGTGGACACTCAGCTGGTAGTAAAGTGGTATAATTACCCACAGTTAACTTCTCAAGGGGAGCTTCCATCAGGGTATCGCAGGCTTTCCTGTTCTGACCGAGAGCTAGCCTCAAGTGCTGCCGGAGGTAATGCTTTTTAGCACAAGGATTCAAAAGGGAAAACTGAAAGCTGCTACGAAGTGCAGAGTCAGGTGTCTCCCTGCAGTAACAATAGCACGTTACAGCAGCCGGGTTTAACGTGGCCCTCTCCTGCACAAGGGACTACTTGGTTTTGTCCATAGGTATCTGAGCAGTATAGGAACACTGACAAACATGTACTAGCATCTCTGCTTCAGCAGACTGGAACTGAGCATGGTCAGGTTTTTCCCAAGCTGTTGACCCAATTCCATCCCCACAACACTTTGTGAAAATTTCCCAAATGGCTTTGTGCCGAACGGCAGAGTGTAGCATGCTGGGACTCCTACCCATCATACATTGCACGTTGCATTGATACAAGCACTCCTGGTGTGGGCGCGCAGCATCAACGCAAGCAGCCAAATATGCATGCACCTGAGTGGTATACAAACTTCAGCAGCTGTCCAATGATGTAACTTACCTCAACCAACGTTGGAGTGCAGACACAGCTTAAGTGTGTGTGTTTTTCCCCTCTCTCCATTTGTTGCTGCTTTATTCAACTACATAACAATAAGTTCCCACCTTGAAGTACTGTAAGTGAAATGTTTCTCAAGCACTGAGTGGTCCCTTTACAAAATCACTTTGCAGAACGAACAAACAACAGTCCCTGCTATGGAGACCTTAACGAGATAACAGGTGGGGCAAGACAATGGGGCTGGGGGATGTGAGAATAGGGTTACAGTAATGAGCATGGAGGGTGGTATCACTAGGTTGTGTATGTTTATTACTTCATTTATTTATTTCATTCTGTAACTTGGCCATTAGCGTTTAATAGACTGAAGCATTAATGCAGTGGCATTTTTTTTTCAAATTAGAATCTAGAAGGTCAGTGAATAGGAAGACCAATGATCACAGACTAGGTTACCAGTCTTGTAGTAGCAGATTTGTCCTCTGCTCTGAGGCCAAATCAGCTGTGACCTGATCTGTCCACCAGGCTATAAATTATTCAAGTCCTCTAATGACCCTTGTCAAGAAATCATAAACCCTTCTCTGCTGTGCAAGAGCTCATGGAGAGAGATAATGATCTACTTATATTCATGTGTTCATTGTAGAGATTAATTAAAATGTTTTGGTTTTATAACCATCTGTATTCATTTCAGGGAGGATTTTAGCAATGTAATTGCATTATCTGCAAATAAACTAGAACTAGGGGATTAACTTTTTTTTTCCAGATTGGGACATTAAAAAATCTCTTGAAAACTGTCTGCTATGGAGGGGGAAATCCATTAATATTCCTATTACACCATATTAGCCAAATGAAATGTTTTGCTTGTAGAGGAATTAAATGGCCTGGTGCAATTGCAGCCGAAGAGCTGGTTAGAGGGAGGTAACTGCTTTTTAAAATTTAAACGTGCACTTATTAGTTGGGTCTGTAATGCTGCCGGCAGTGGCTCAAGAGCATGAGCACCAACCTCAGGGAAGGCTGCTAAGAAGCAGGGCACAAACCCCAAATTGAATGTGAATTCTATACCTAGATTTCACCAACCAATTATCAAGTATAAACTCCTCAGGCACGATAACAGCCTAACCATGAGTCACAGACAGTCCCCTTGGGTACTTTGATCTACCTTGCCACCCAGGTGAGCTTATCTTTGTGAGAGATGGTCCCTTACCTGAATACTGCTGTGATTCTTGGTGTAATCCCAGTCCCAAAGGACCTGTCACTTACTCCAGGTAAATTGCACCTTAGATCTCACACCAAAGACAACCCTTGTATCCAATTCTATCATAAACTACATTGAGTTATTAAAAAGGGAAATGAGAGTTATTTACAAGGTTAAAGCAGGTAAACAGATACACAGATGAGTTACAATCATAGGTTGCAAAAGGCGATAGAAGCTTCTATAATAAGCAAGTTCTATATGTCCTTTAGGGCTAACCCAGGCTGAGCAGCTGGGGATCTACTGCTTATGACTAGAAACCTTGCCCTGCAGACTCCAAGCAGCACAGAGATGCAGTTCCTTCTTGTTAGCCGTTTTTACCCCCGTGCATCACACAGACTCACAATACAACCGCTCAAATATTACCTTACAGTGTGGGATACAGACGTTAAAAGTGAAATTAATGCATCTAGAAACTCATAACTATTCAATAAAGCCTAAACACTAGACACAGTTTATAATTCTAATACCTATTTTAACAATACTGCTAGACAGGTGAGCCAGACTGGCTCCAGCTGTGTATCTGTCAGTGTTCCATTGAGACATGGGAACTTTGGCATAAGCTGGCACCTGGTTTGCTAGTGTCACGGGTCCTAGACTATGGGAAGGCTGGACATCACATCTGTTGTAGGAGGCAGAAAAGCCTCTGGGTGCTGGAGGGAGGAAGGCAGAACCAAGAGGGCGATTCTCACCCATGGGCTAGAGCCCTGGACCAAAAAAATGCAATGTTCCTGCAGGTTTTTGCCTATAGTGTGCCTACCCAGTTGCTTTTCCAGCCTAACCAGCCATCTGCCCCTGTGACGCTGGATAGCTCAGTCAACAGAGCATTAGAGTCCTAATCCGAGGGGTCAAGTCCCTGTTCAGGTGGTAGGTTTGTAATCTGCTTTGTACCTGAGCAGCTAAATGAATCCCTGCAATATCCTCATTCATTTAAGTCTTCTCATAACCCATAGAAATGTCCTAGCTGGGGCCTGTTTCTCCAGGTGCCTATTGGCCTGCCTGACATCCCAACTTCCATAGGAGTATGTCTGACTGGGAAAGTGAATCCTCCTGGCTTGCTAGACATAGATGCTGCAGGGCTGCGGGAAAGCCCCTGTCTATGATCCCTTCCCACTGTTTCCTTCCCGTCCTGACTCGTGACTGGGAGAGAGGGAAGCTGGGATTTGAAGTCATGACCGGAGAGGGTGAACACAGAGGAAGACTTGCTAAATTCTAAATAATGACACATAAAATCTAGTCAGTCTCTGCAAGCCAGGGTCCAGTGCAGCAAAGGGCAAGGCTCACTCAGCAGAGAATGTGTGCGCTGTCTGAGTTTTACCCAAGGGCTCATCCTTAACACCTGCTTATGTCACATCACAGATGTGCTGAGCTCCATACGTTTAAATGACCCTCATCCCAGCCTCTATCTTTGCACCTATGGTGATGTCCCGTCTGCCTTCTCTGTAGGCACAATTCATGCTCGATGCAAAACCAGAAGCCAGTTCTTAAAATGTGGCTTTAAAGCAACATATGTATTTGGAATGTGCACAGACCCTCAAACACCTGCAGCCCCAAGGCAGGCCATGCATGCCTAGCTAAGTGCAGAGCTGGACATGGGGCCGCCAGCTCCTCCTCCTCCTCCTTCTAAGTGCACAACCTGAATGCACTGGCCAGGCTCGCCAGAGATTTACTGGAGCTGCCTGGGGCAGAGGGAGAACCCCCCCCCCCCCCAAACCACACTCCATGGCCAAGACGGCATCACCGTGGCTGTTTTCGCTCCCTACCTGGGTGCTGAGTGGGGGGTGGCAAAACAGTGGTTCAGTGCAGCTGTGGATCCCCCAGCTCCTTCCGTCCCTCAGTCGGTCCTACCCCACAAAATCCTGCAGACCAGGACGTCGGGGGCTCTCCCATCATGTCCCCACACACACCACCCCAGAGACTGTGTCATTTTCTGCCGAGAAGGCAGGAGGGAGACCCGACCCAGACAGAACAAAACCCACCAAACTGATGCAAAGCCCAGATGCTGCAGCAGGATCCACTTGGTTGGTCCCTGGGCCCCAAGCAAAGTCCTGCTGAAGACCGGAAGGCACCTGAAGATCCCATTGCAGCAGCAGGGCCCAGGGCTGACTGTTGAGACAGGAGTGTGGATGCTGGTGGTAAACACATAATTAGGAGCTGCACATTTCTAACCCCAGCACAGATACTGACTCACTTCTCTGTGCCTCGCTCCCCTCACCATCAGCCCGGAGAACAACATGTTTGCTCGGGCTGGTCCTGGCCCCCAGATCCACTTGTCTGGGCAGGGAACAGGGATTAAGTTACTTCTGTTATTCCCTCTCCCCTCTCGTGTTAACCAAAATCAGTTTGCTTTCACCAGCTGGATCTCTGTATTTTGTTCACTGATTCCACCGGAACCGCTCCAGACTTATTCTGGGGTAAGCAGCAGCTGACTAATGCCGCAGGATGTCCTCTTAAAGTTTGGCCTATTCAAAGAACTACTTACCTGAGTTTTGCAACAGCTGCTGCGTATGGCCCAAGCAGTGCACGAGAGTGCTGTCTAACGCTGGGGAGAGACAGGCAGCAGAGGAAACCTTCGACATATTTGCCAGCACACACCACAGATCTTAAATAGAAACTTTGTGAAGAGAAACTGACATCACTGTCTTTCTCAAGGTCCCCAGTCACTCGATCATCTCTCAGCCAAACAAAGACATTCTGAAGACATACTGTGCTGCAGGCTAGTAAATAAATTCATGCAAAAAAAGCCGCAATCTGTAATTACATCATCTCTCATCACAAAAGAGGATGGCGGACTTTGGCTCTTGATGCCCAACATGCTTTTCCTGCCATTGTTTTAAAGTCTATTTTATTATAAATAATTATATTGCAGAAAAAAATCCTTGCTGAGATGCCAGGCTTCATTTCCAGGGTGGCGGAGTTAGCAGCCCATGCTGTCACACTGTCTGGAGCGGCTCACAAGCGTGAGTGCCTATCTCAGGGCAGACTGTCAAAACCAGGGCAGACACCCCAACTTGTGGTGTGTTCTATAAGTAGCTTTCACCAAGCCAGTAACAAATGTGACTTCCTGGATTGCTATCACAGTCTTACAATGGAGTCACAGACAGTCCCTTTGGACTCTCCAGTCTATCCTGCCACCCAGACAAACTGGACTTCGTGATAAATGGTCAATTACACCAAAACTCACACAATATTCAGGTTGCTTCCAGTGCCCAGACACCAGTCACGTACCCCCAGACCAATTGGTACCTAGATCTTACACCAAAGACAATGCCTGTAGCCAGTCCATAATAAACTATCTAAAGGTGTATTAACTAGGAAAAAGAAATAAGAGAGTTATTTAAAGTTTAAAGCAGCAAACATACACACAAATGGATTATCATCTAAATCCTAAGAGTGACAGCGTTGTAGTGACCTGTCAATTCAAATATCTTTCAGGGCAGACTCAGAAGGGATCTCTGGCTTCCGTTTGGTGTCTCTAGCCCTGTGAGAGTTCAAACAAGGAAGAGATGGAAGCTGAATGAAGGAAATAAACAAAGTCACAGGAAAATTTTCCGAGTCCACAGGGTGCACTTCCTTGCACGTAGCATTTTCAAGGTGCCATAGGGCCATTAACCAATCCTTTGTATTGCAATTTTCCTTGATGGCCTATCTGAGTTGATTGTCCTTCTGGATAGGCGGGGGAGATGATTCTCGTGCCTGGGTTCACAAATTCAGAGCAAACACTTTCAAAGTTATAAAGCAAAACTTACATATTTTCTTACAGCATGGAACACCCATATTGCAAGTGAGATTAACGCAGGCAACAACTTAAAAGTATTTCATAGAGTCTAAACATTAAATACGTTCTTATTAGATTAATACCTATTTTGAGCCAAACTAAGATACAACTGGTCTGGTCTGCAGCTACAAGTTTGTCCGTTCCAGCTAATGCCTGCAGCCTGGGCAAGAGCTGGCATCTGGCCTGGAAGCATCATACATGCAACCTTGGTGCTTTCGATGTCTCTATTTCTTGAGTGTTACAGCATCCGATGAAGTGAGCTGTAGCTCACGAAAGCTTATGCTCAAATAAATTGGTTAGTCTCTAAGGTGCCACAAGTCCTCCTGTCCTTTTAGCATCAAGGATTGTGAAGCTGATTTTTCAACTTCACATGCAGACTTTAGGAGGCGTAGGAATCATGTTGGCAGCTCTGCCTTTCTCTGCAGAACCAAGCAGCTAAATGTTAGCAGTTCCCCTAGAGTGGGGAACAACCCTGTCTCAAGAGGGGGGATGTGCTGCAAGAGGTATCTGCTGTGCCTATGTGATCTGGCAGCAGCAACCAAACTCATTTGCCTTCACAGTCCAAACATGGGGCCAAAAGAGGATTAGTCACCTACTTGCTTCCCCATTCAGTCGCAGTAGGACCAAGAAATGCTCCTTCAATCGTGCCAGCTCTACTAACCCTGAGGATAGGAGGCATCTCAGGCTGCTCCATAACTGGTGGGGGAGGACGGGGAGTTTTCCATGTCACTCTACATCCACTTTGCCGTCTTCAGTATCTGTGATTTGTAAACAAAATGTTAGCAAATCTTTTCTCACTGTAACAGTGATTCCAGCTTTAATTTTTAATGCAATTGATTTCTTAAGATCTTGCACATTTGCTTGCTGAAATTTGCTGGGAATGCGTTTAATTGTCAGTCCCTGACAGGCATCTTAAGACGAGAGAGCTAAACAAGAAACACTAGAAGCCTTATCAGTGTGAGAGGGAGCCACCTGAAACAGTGTTTTGTGAAAACAAACTAAGGGATGGGAGACAGCTGTACAAATAAAAAGTAGTTAATCATACGGCACTTGTGATCATTGCTCTGCCTGGAATCCGCATGCACTGATAATTATTACTCCCTGAATTTCATTATTCGGTATTGCGATAGATAGGTAGATATTGTGTGTTCATCTCTTATAAAAGCTCTTATTAACATTCTCTATAGCGAAATTATTTCCCATCCTACCAGTGAAACAAGCCGAACACAGGTTGAAGCCTAAGATTGTAATGTTATAATTACAGTTCTCCTGCTGTTATCTTTCACACATTATGTTAACAAAGAGCAGTGTCACCAGGGGCAGTGCATGGGGGCACTGTGCAGCTTTTCAGTGAATGGCAAAAAATTCACACTTTGCTTCCAGGAGTTCGAGGGAGAGGAGTGTGATTGTAGATGAATAGAAGCAGATGATCAGAGCCAGGTTCTGCTCTCCGAGGTGCTTACATTGCCCTCTGGGGGTGCTATGTGCACACTGGAGGGCAGGCTTTTGTCCTAAGAGTAAACGCTGTCATAGAAAACTACTGTTGTTTTAAATCCCTAATTGTTATGTATATCAGAGATGATAGATCATATTGCTCAGAACTGGATACAGTTATATTTCTGTTAAACATGGATTCCCCAGAGATTCTCACTGCACTAAGCAGAGCTTATCGAAATCGCTGTCGGCCACCTTTTTCTCAGGCATCTATCATAGGTGAAGGATCCAGAGGACGTGGTAGGGCTGTCACTCCTGTTTGCAACATCTGTCTGTCTAAGGGCTTGTCTATGAACCACTTTAACTTAAGGTGGGATGTTAAACCAGTGCAAAAGCCTGTGGGGAGGCCTTTAGTTCAGTTTAGCTTTCAAGAGGGAAGAATCAGTTTAAGCTAAATAAACCACCTTTAAACAGAAATAATGGGGTCTGCACAGGGGATTGCCCCAGGTTAGCGACATTGGTTTATAAACCAATTTAAGTTAAACCAAGGCAACTTTCTCATGTAGACAAGGCCCAACTGCTCTGAAAAAGGGGCTAACTTGGGGCATTCCCCATCCCTGAGGAAAAATACCTTTTGCTGCTATTGTCTAGCATCAGCAGAATCCATGTGACAGCGAACTTTCGGAAGTCTTTGTGCATAATAAGGACAATCTCAATGAGCATCAGCATTTCAACAGACTACCGAGTGACCTCCAGTATGATTTGTCTGCTGCTCAGGACACATTCTCAGTGTTGAAGTTACCACACAGATATAAACTATTGTAAGCAAGGTGAGCAAAAAATAGACTCCCAAAAAAGACCTAGCAACATAATCACGCCCACAAAGAGACACGCACACACTGTGCTGAGACTGCTGCCTGCCACAAGAATGCAGAGCTACAAGAAACAAATCAAGGCTTGTCAAAGCACTTTCCACAGACAAATGTACCCCATGGAGGGGATGGCCTGTGGCTTTCTTGTCCTTTAACACAGAAGTGCCACCCAGGATCAAGTGTTGCAAGCTGAGTTCTCCGTGTGAGCCACACCTCATTAGGAAAGACAAAGGAGAGGTGTTACGCTCCCAGACCACGGATCCCTTGTGAGTGCTACCAAGGCAACCACGATCTGCTTGATTTATTGCCAGAGGAGATGACCTGTGGCTTCCAGCAAGTTCCCATTGTGTCCTTGGGGTCAGCCAACCTATCCATCAATTCTGCACTTCCACAAAGGTGTGGCTAAACCTTTTGCCAGTGCTACAGGTCAGCATTTCCTAATGCTTCATTGAAATATAACTTCTGGCCATTCCTCCTCCTGATAACCCCCGCACCCTAATGGAGAAGGACAGAAAATATTTCATGTGTTCCTTAGCTAGCTCCTTTAATGCAATATGGAAACATGTGAGTGGGAGGGAAATTTGCCTAATGTTGAGCCTCATTCTTAATATTCTCTATTCCACCTGCTTGACTTTTGCACTTGTCAGGTACAGATGGCACATAGTGGGTGTGTGATGTGGATAAGAGCCCCCCAGAGCTTTGGCTGAGACCCAGTAAATGCATTTCCACTTGTGACCATCATATACACTGTAGAGGGAAGCTGAGCCTCCGTCCCTGGAGTGAGCAGTCGCGATCCCTATTCCCCATCAGAGGGCGCACAGGAAAGCTACCACAACGCGTGCTCAGCTGGTTCCACACACAGTATGTGAGCCTCACACTGAACCCGACTGCGCCACTCTGCCTCTGCTGTATCCCACTTCTTTTTATTTAAAGTGACAGTGGCCTTAGGGAAACAACATAGACCCCAGAAGAACTGGAGTCTAGGTGTAGCTGGATCACTTTAGCAAAGGTAGACAAGTGAATAGTGGATGCCTGAGCCCATTGTGCCACCAAGCCTTAGCTGCACCTGCCAGGAGGCAGCAAACGTTGGGATGTCCTTTGTGCCAGCCAAGGTAAGCTAGAGGCCTGACCTGTAACAACCAGCCAGGGCTCTATTCTACTCCCAGGGAATCCAAGGACATCCCAACAGCCTAGCAAACCCAGGCCCTTCCACCTCCACCCCCAGCCCCCACTGTGCAGCCATACGCAGAAGGTTTGTTTCTTATTCCTCCTCCTGGCCTCTTCTCCCCTGCGATGTCAGCCCCCCTAGGACCCACCCTCTCCCTTTGCCATGTCGGTTGTTCCATTCCTGAATGGGCTGTGTCAGGCCTGTGTCTCACACACAGCTCCCACCCTGGCCAGCCTCACGCTCCCTGCTCCCAGCACAAGCAGCTCCCCACGCTTCTCTGCTGTCAGAGTGTGGTTGTTTGCTATTGAACTGCTGATCTGTGCTTTCTTCCATTGTGCTGAATGCCCTCCCTCCCCGCCAAAGGGCACTGTCCTTACCTCTCCTCTCTGCTGCCAGGGCTCCTTTGGCACCTTTCCCAATCCCGCCTGACTCTGCCAGAGTGGAGTGGCACCTCCTTTCACCTCGCTGCCCTGATCGGCTTCTTACCAACACCTTACAATTTCCCTTCGGCAGGAGTCTCTCTGATTCCTGCCCCCTGGCCTCCCTGCCCCTTTCCAGAATCTCAGTCCTTTCGGCGGTCAGTATCCCCGGCCCCTTTTTACCTCTGCCACGCTCTGGAGAGCAGCACCCTCGCTGCCTGCGGTACACACACTGAACGCCTGCACGCCCTCTGCATCTGGAGTGAGAGTGACGTGTCCTGCTGGGCTGTCACTCGCTGGGTGTAGGTCACAGCATGAGTGCCACCAGTGCAAGACGTGGCAAAGTCCCTGGGCCTTTCCTCTTGTGTTTACCCTCTGTTTGCTTTTCCGGTTCAGTGGGGGAGATGGGGGAGCTCTTTCAGGCTAGTTTATGGGAGGGTGACCTGAGTTGGCCACTCTTGTTTACAGAGAAAGCTTGCTGTACCTTTTGGTGGGACACAGACATCCTCGTTTGCCCAGGAGAAACCAAAAGCAGGGACGTGAACGCTCCCCGTTGAACACAGCCTGGTGGACATAACAAGCGGGGTTGCTTCATTGTTTTACTTTCTCAATAATATTTCAAATGGGCAAAGCCATAGAGTTCTGCCTCATGCCCACAGCATCTCCAGTCCCAGCTCACCTCCTGCAAAAGCAGGACAAGCTGCAACAGCTTCTCACCCAACCCTCCCGCAGGATAAGTTGCTGCAATTCCATTTCTGCCATTGCGAGCTGTTTAATTCTCAATATGAATGAAGACAGGTGCCCACATCACAAAAGCCACCGCCCCAGCCGGCACTCACGGCATCACTGTAAGCAGTGCCAGCAGACAGCTGGAGGAACCAGAACTCTCCTCTCAGTTTTTGAGGTGGTCCCTCCAGAGAAAGGCCAAAGCCCCCAGCCAGAGCAGCACATGGGGTAAACAGAGGGCTGCAATCTATAGGATCACCTGTCTGGCAGCTTTCCAGAGCACTAAGCATGCACATGAACACACCTGTTCACATACACTCACGATGCACAGAACACACTCACTTCAGGCCATACTTTCATACTGTCAAAAAGCCAGAGAATTTAGCTCCTGGTACATGCCCATGGTTACAGATTCCAAATCCTCTGAGTTCTTGCTTGGGGCCCCAGCACCATGAGGCTGGCCCTGTCTCCCACAAAGCAGGGGGATGGCGGTGGGGTAAGGAAGAAGCAGAGAGGTACCGGAGAAGCCGCTGAACTGCTTTCAACTCACCATTGCTCTCTTTTTCCCAGGTGGCCTGCACACAGCCCTCTGCTCCAGAGAACGATACGCCGTAGTGGCGTTTGATGTGCTTCCGAAAGAAAAGGGGAAAGTTCCATTTAGCTTTTCTGATGATCCATAAAAGGCTGCCAGAGGCAGACAGCTGCCATATAAAAAAGTTACGGTTACGGTTCTATGGGCTATGTAGGACTGCAAGTGCTACACTGTGAACAAGCTAATAAAGTGCAGTAACTATTGCAATTTGTTACTTTCCCACCTTTATTTATGCAGGTGCCAGGTGTCAGTTTAGGGGGCCGTCGGTAGGGCTCTGTTCTCCCTGGGTGTGTGACTCCCTCCTGTCATCATTTAACAGGATCAGAACCCTCTAAGGAATCTCCTGGCCCCACAAGCACCGCAGGAAATGGTGTCAGTCCCCTACCCTCTGAATCGGTACTGAACCAATGGCCCTGAGAGGTTGCTCGCGGGGGCTGAGCCACTGGAGATGCTGTCTTCAAGATGAGATGTAAAGCCAAGGACCCTGGCCATTTCTGTACCAGAACAGGCCCATGACACTCCCAGTAAGAGAGACAGGGACAGACTTTGAGCTCATTTACACCTGTGTAAATCCAAGGCAATGCAACTGACTTCCGTAGAGATACTCTGGATTTACACCATGATAAATAACATCAGAATCTGGCCAAAGAAGGAGTGTCCAGTCCCTTGCAGCTAGTTTGGTCATTTATCCCAGTGCAAGACTCATGTAAAATGTTACTACTCTGATCTGGTAGCGTTTTACTCTGGGTTTGCACAGAAATAAATTATGGCACCAAATGCAAAACAGTGGAGAATCCAGCCACGATTTTTTTTCACTCCCATATGCAGTATCACTGTATAGTTGTTAACAGCTGTAGAAGTGGCTGCATTGCAGATGTAGGCGCAGTTTTACAAGATTAATTTGTTAAAGAGCTTTAGGAAAGAAACAGTCATTATTAGATGTTATCACCATACCATCCAGAGCAATGGGGACTTTGCTGCTATGCCAGTTTAACTGAATTTTAGCATGTTAACACTCCAGCCGGAGGCCCCAGTGTAATGCTACAAATATAAATGTCTGTTGGGAAGTAGGTCAGGCTGCAAACAGGCAAGCCTCACAGCATACAGTGTCCTTAAGGGTTCCCTAAAGAAAGGGAGCTTACTTTATAAACATGGAAGCGAAATAACACATACAAATCTCACATCTGGATGCTCAAATCAGCATTTTAAAATGCCTCTTTTGCATGCCTAACTGTCCATTTGTGTGTGCAATCTCAGGAGCTGTTAACTTCAACTTGTTTTGTTTAAAGAAAAGGAGGACTTGTGGCACCTTAGAGACTAACCAATTTATTTGAGCATAAGCTTTCGTGAGCTACAGCTCACTTCATCGGATGCATAAAGTGTTTAAATTTAGGGGTATCTGTGGCACAGTCATTATAAACCAGTAAAGAAACAAAAGCCTACCTGTTTGGGGTCTGATCCCCTGCCTCCATGGGGGCAGCCCAAATCATCCTCAAGAAACATATACTGAAGCTAAAGAGGAAGAGTCATAAATGGAAAAAAAATAGTCTTTGTGGAAAAAACCCACAAAATAACTAATTGCAAGTGCAGCTACACCGCGGGAGTGTTAGTGTTGTTGCATTCGAAGTGAAAAAAGTAATCTTCTGTTGCAATCATTCCATTTGTTACCCCAGAACTACGGCAACATGTTATAACACATCATCACCAAACAACATTGACCAGAGAGGGGAGTAGATAGCAAGGTGGTGAGAATAAGATGAGCTCCTGCAAGGACAGAACCCACCCTGGTTACCAGGGGCCCATCTTACATTTCACCCAATCACATCCACCATGGGATTATCACCAATATACGGGCTGGGACTTTCAAAGGAAGCTAAAGCACCCATATCCCACTGAAAGTCAATGGGCATTGGGCAAGCCATTCCCTGGAAGCTCCAGTCTCTATGGATTTTAAGTGCTGTTTTCTTCTTTGGTTTTGCCATGTCATTGTTAATATTTTAGAGCCCTAATGATTCCCCTGGGGAGATGCTATTCACACCACATCCTTGTGGAACTCAGCCTCCTCACAGCCTCCTGGGCTTACTGCCAACCCTGCCTTTGGTTCTGCACCCCCTGGGCATGATAATGATACTTCTACATCAACACTTCTAATCAAAGTCTGATTAACCCTGGGCACCAACACCAAGTAAACAGCAACTGTCCCGTGGTGTTGGTAGTACCATGGCATTTCCCATGTCTCCGAGGCACTGTATACTGGGTGCAGTGAGGATTAGCTACCATGCCTCGGGGCTGACTCCTGTAGGAAGGGTCCCAGGTGGAGGTACCCATGGCTGCCCAGCATGGCAAATGTTTATTTTTGTATGACACTCACTGTGCCCTTCACCTAGGGAAGGGCAGGCAGCCTTCAACAAGAGGAAGATTAGAAAGGGATTATATTAGAGAGATCGAATGATTAGATAGCTGTGTAATGTTTCTCTAAACAAAAGCTCCCTGTTGTAATGGTGGTGCTAATTGGCTGCCCAGCCATGCTTGGGATAAGGGGGTGCAAGAGGAGAGGAGGGCTGCTAGAGAGGCTGAGGAATACCCACCCTGAAAACCAAGTAGCAGGAAGCTGTCTTGGGAGCAGAACCTGAAGTTCCCTGGGGACTGGGGTGAGACAGCTGGGGAAATCCCGCCAGCCTAACTGGGTCCCCCATCTCCTGTTCTCTGGGCCCCCTAGGCCTTGTGACCAAGCCGAAGAGGGATACCGCATAAGGATTTGAAGATAGCAGGAGCTGTGCAAAAGGCTAAGAGAGCAAGCTCTCAAAGGGCCGGTAGACTCTCAAGAGGACAGGTCAGGGGACTGAGCCCTCTCACAGAAATGTAAGATTTTGGGTGATCTGGGCTCCATTTGGCCTTCCTTTTCCCACTCCCTGCCGGCAGCCCCAAAGGTCGGGGCCGCCTCATGGTCAGCACATGAGCAGCATCCAGCAGCACCCTCTAGGCAGTACAGATCAGCTGACGAGCCCAGGCTTTTGCAGGATACCAGTGATCTGAAGCAAGACAGGGGCTCCTGGAGTGAAAAGAGAAAAGCCAGAGAATGTCAGAGCCCAGGGCGCTGCAGCAACACTTACTGGGGAGTTTACGTGACTATTTAACAATGGAGTGTTCAAAAAGGGAGTTGCCATGGCAACTGCCACACTGTGGTCCTTCACACAGCCATAAAGGGAAACACTTATGCTCTGTGCGTGTAGCCATAATGCAGATGGTTACGCTCCTCCTTGAAAGGCAGAATCTTATTTCCAAGCAAACTGGCAGTTGTCTCCTTCAGGAGCTCTTTTGCTCCTAGTCATCAGTTCCTTATATAACCGCATTACTCTCCAGAGTCCCTAAATCTCCCAGGATGCATTGCGCTCTTGTGACAATCACCCTCGTGAGGCACTAGAGAAGTGGAAACAGCAGCCAGGACAGCAGAGGCCAGCTGGTCAGCAGTGTTTTAAGCAATGTGGTGACTGTCAGAGCAGGTCTCAGTGGCACAGAGATTACGGCAGGAGCTGGTCTACACTAGGGCTTCCTCTGCTGCTGCCAGCAGGAGGGCCTGACCAGTGCTAGAAATGGTGGCAGAAAGCCTGATGAAGACGTAGTCTCCATTACAATTTAAAGGGGGGGGGACCTTGAAAATGGCGGCTTAGGAGCTTGCCAAGGAGTTTTTAAAAGGACATGCTGAGATTCAGAACATAATTGATTATTTCTGCAATGCTGCCTCTTCCCCCAAGGAACTTTCAAGCTAGAGGACATTGTGCTGTTCCCTGGGTGGATACCAACCCTCTAGGAGGGCTCCCTGGCTTTTTTAAACTAAGGGAGATGAAAAGCCAGCCCGAGATTAGCAGCTCTGTAGCCACTCTCACCAGGTCTGCACAGGGCATTAACTTTCTTCTATTCAATGTGTAGAACAATGGACTTTGTGTGTGACAGAGTCACAGGAAAACCGCAATGCTGCCCGTAGGTCTGCCTACCTCGCCCAGGACTGTGCTGGCTTCTTGCATCCGATCCACATTAATTGCAGCGGAAGAAATTGAGAGAAGATGAGAAGTGCCCACTAGGCCAGTGAAATTACTAAACGGAACTGTTTGCCAGCTGGCACCCTCTTCTAGCGAAGCCCAGCCTGTGGACTCTCACCCTGAGCAGATTTTGGAAGGCAGCAGGCTTGATCCATTATTTATCAGCAGCGTTTGTGTGTGTTGTATTACACTCTGAAGTCTTGCCTAGTTGATGTAGGACTGGCTGCTCTGGTTTCAAAGCTGTTCACTAATGTGCTGGCATCTAAGGCAGCTCTCGGTACAGCTGTGCCCGGCTCCCCGTACCTTTGCTATAGACACATCCCTTGGCCAGTTCTAACATCCTTCTTGGTGGAGTCTCAGTTTTTGGGATGGGAGCCACAGGAGTTTACTCTCCAGAGATGCAGCCAAACCTCCTCTGCTACCTCCCAAGCCTTTGTATCATCTAGGACTTGCATCACCTGGTTTAGGGAGGTGATGTGATTTAAGGCACTCTCCCATCAGCTCTAGTACCCCAGCTCCCCAAGATGGGTCGTTGTGAGGGCGACTCCCATTGACCCAGCACAGTGTAAACACCGCAGCAAGTCAACCTAAGCTACGTCAGCCAACGTGTCTCAGTTATGGCCATCTCTCCCTAGGGTTTCATACTGCATTTGCCCCCATGGTATCAGCAGCCCCATCCAGGGATGAGACAGCAGTTTATGCTCCAGGACTGGGAGTGTCGAAGGAGCCCAAGGGAGTTAGGTGCTCAACTCCAATTGAATGTCAATGGTGTTGGGGTGCCCAATTCCCTTAGGCACATTGGAAAATGCCAGCCCATGTCACATTCAGCCTCACCCTCTGTGCTGAGGCTGCGCATCAGTGAAAGGGCTCTCTTTGAAAATGTTTTACCTCGATGGCCATAAATGGATGAAATACCCTCCCTACCATAAAACACCTATTAGAGCCATGCTCTCTCTTCTTCTTAAAAATCTGTCCCCTCTCCCAAATCCACCAGCAGTTCCACCCCTCACCCAGACCTTGATACTCATCATGCACCTCTGGGTTGTTCACCCACCGGGCAATACCACCGACATTGCTGTTTGTAGCACATATTTTCTTTTGCTCTCCCATCCAAGCACTGACCAAGCCCAGCCTTGCCTAGTGAGATCCAGTTAGGTTACAGTTATGGTGGAGTGGCTGCTTATTATTCCTCATAGTGCTAACAGTGTGCTAGGTAATTTTGCACTGCCTACAGACCCCTGTAGTTCCCTCTGTGCAAAATATTTATTTGTCCCTTTCCAGAGCCCAGAAGGAGAAGCAGAGTAGGTAGATACTCATATTCTTTGATAAACAGAAACTTTTTGTGTTTTAGCTGAGAAAACCCTTAACTGTGGAGGTCCAGCATATTTGAAGGGTAATAGTGTATGATCAGTGATGCAATGATATAACTGTTCATTTCCCCCTCCTAATTATCTTGCATGCCAATTTAATAGCTTAGTTGCTAACTAAGACTAGATTTTCGTAGTAATAAACAAAACAGTCTCTTGATGGGAGGGATTTTTGGCATTTCATCTGAATTCCATAATGAATAATTTATAGAAAAGCTTTATTGGAGCCCAGAGTTACACAATAAATGTTCCATGAGAACATGCTCAAATCTTTCAGTGTTAATATCTCTCCAGTGAATTCCACTGACAGCCTGAACCAGATTGGAGTTGCTACATTGCTTATTTACGTAAAATATCATAATCTCACTTTTATTTGCATTTCCATGGGGTTGTTAGAGTGATGGATTTGGAACATACATGCCCAGTTAGCAGAATGCAGCTATGGCTGTTGATTTGGGGTGGGAAATGAGCTCAGGATTTCAAAGCAATGGGCAGTCAGGAGGAGGAATGGCTATTGGCAATGAATTGCCCTTGAAACACAAAGCAGTGCTTGGGTAAATGTCAATGGAATGGGAGTTAGGCATTTGTGTTGGGGGGAGTGCACCTATGGGTGATTGGGTGTGAGCACATGGCACTGCATTTGATTGTGTGTGTGTGCTTTGTTCCTCTTTAGTTAGGGCCTGATCCTGTCGTCCTTACTCTGTGAGCAGCACTATAAAAACCTAAGGAAAGAGGGAAGGAAATGGTCTGTTAGTGACAAAAGGACACGTGATAAATCTAAATCAATATCGGCCATTTCAAAATTGCCTGCAAAGATTCAAATGCTGTCCTTCCACCACAAATCCCATCCACTGTGCATTCATCCCCCATCCACACCCCATTTAACCTGTCCTGTCAGGAACCACCAGGGAGAGTGGATAGGCCTTGCAGCATGCCTTGAAAATTGATGCATCCAAGCTCTGATAGACTGAGGCAGGGCAGTAAGTTGCAGTATCGATGGCCCCTCACTGAACAGATGCCAGCACCAGCGCCTCCTCCCATGTAAACCTGGGAGCTGCTGCCTCATGTGCACGTGCCCCTTGCAGGTTGTAATGTTCGGCAGAGCATGCCACAAGACTGTACTTCCAGAGGAGAGAAATACGTCTGGCACATCAGTGTCATGGACATATTCACTTCAGGCCCTTACAAGAGCTAGCAGCTCCCAGGCTCAAATGAGAAGAGGGGCCAGTGGCTGGGTCTGTGCAGCATTTGAAGCATCAGCTGATGCCGACCCTTTTCCTCAGTGTCACTGAGGACTTCCCTCGCCGCCAGGTGCTGCTGCACCATGGCACATCCCTCGCTGTCACTGGTGGTTTTGGAGGCACCGAATGTTTTGTGGAAGTGCAAAAGGCCCGATTCTCCTCTGCTCCATGCAGAGCTCGATCTGGAGGCCTGTGTAACCAACGCTGCGAAGCGCCAGCTCGCCAAAGGGGCGAGTGCGATTTATCTCTTCCCAGTGACTGCAGCTCAGGCCGGGCAGCACTCACCCCAGGCACCCTCCCTTGGCTCCCTTCTGAGCCACTTCTCGAGAAGTTGGTTTGCCAGTTAGTGACGGGGAGTTCTACTTCCAAGACCACATCATCTCTTACACTGATTTGAATGTAAAGGCAAAAGGCAGGATGCCAATACAGGGGGAAGGTAATTAATCTCAGGAGGCTGGAATTGGGATTTAAGCAACAAGATCGCATTAGACGGATGCATTTTACCTAATTAAAAAGAGAAGAAATCGCTCGAGAGCCTGCTGCTTTTTAAAAAAATCTGTCCTGCACTTGGACGTAACATTGCTGAAAGGGGCCAGACTATCCCCCTAGAGAATGAGATCCGACATTTATCCACAGACCAGGGACAGCAGTGAAAATACCCCAAGTGGACCCCTGCTTAATGCTCCTCACCATGTGCCCTGAGGTTCCCAACAATGAGAGTGGAGGTTGGTACATTTATTCCTTAGCCTCCCTGCTGAGAGGGGAGCTAGCGGCACCAGGGTGTTTGGGGTGATGTGGACACCTGATCTCAGGGAACCTGACTGAGACCAGCCACCTATCACGTGTGTGTCACTGTCCAGCATTCAGAGCAGCACCAGAGACAGCAGGGAGAGTAGAAGGACAATTTCACCAGCCATTCTAGGAAAAAAATTGCCCCACGTTGTCTTTCTCTGCTCCCTGTTGCGTCAAGCTGACCTTCCTTGTGGCTGGATGCATCTCCCAACAGCATTTGTCAAATGCTGTCCTCATGTCATTCAGAGAAGAGCTGCAGAACAGTGCAGTCCTTGGGTCTCAGGAAGCGGAGCTTAGGAAGAGGGGAGGTTTCAGTCTTTCCAGAATCCACATGTCAGTTAATGTGCATTTCTGCTCTGAAACATGACTGCAAAATGGCTTTGCAGGGGTTTCATTGTCTCACAGGGACTCCTAGTCAAATCCACTCAGTTTATAAATAAAATAATGGCTTTTTTCTCTAACTTTCATCCCTGCAAACTCAGCCTGGGATCGGAGAGCCAAGCTGGGCTCTTCCCTTGCTCACTGCCAGCAGTAAAGTTTCCACGGGTCAAATGAGGCCCTTGGTGACACCCGTGCAGCCCCATTGTTGCCAACAAGTTTGCCAGGTGCAAGTGATAGAAATGTAGCAAGCCGTTCTATTGATGACACACGAGTAGGGGTAGAATCCAGCTCACTCGCTCTCTTAGCTGTGTTAGACCTGCAGGGCTAATGGGTTTAGAGCTCATAGATATGGGAATGATGGGTGCTGCAGAAGAATCTAAGGTCGGTAAAGAGCAGTACAACTTGTTCTAGACGATAACGTGAGCTAGCTGAACTAAAGACTCGGTAGATCTACGAAGTGACACTATTTTTACATAGTCACTTTTGCAAATAAAACCACACGTTGAAAACAAAACCTTCCTTTAAGTCGGGTGCCATTTTGAGGCTGCCCACATTAGCTCTGATCCTTTATCAAGTTTCCCACTTGAAACTGATGGGAGAAGAGCTAAAACGATGGAAAAAGGGAGTTCATCTGATCCAACAGCAAACTCAGCAGCATTACTCTTTCCCCATGGTATCTTGGGCCCAGCTGCACAGCCCTGTCATTCTTCTGCCTGGGCAAAGAACTTGTGACTAATGAGTGTTTGTGATTCCAGACAAACCATAAATTCAAGCCCTCCTGTAATTGCAATAACCCTTGTCAGCGCTGTGACCATCACAAAGAAAATGGAGTTGGAGTTATCTCACCAATCCTTTTGGGATCTGGTGAAGATAGCAGCACAAACAGCAATATGAACATTACAGCTGTCTCCTGTGTTTCACACTGACAGTCTTAAATATTTAAGGAGCAACATCCCTTTCACAAAAAGAACAGGAGTACTTTGGCACCTTAGAGACTAACAACTTTATTAGAGCATGAGCTTACGTGGGCTACAGCCCACTTCATCGGATGCATAGAATGGAACATATAGTAAGAAGATACATATATTCAAACAGAGAAGGTGGAAGTTGCCATACGAACTGTAAGAGGCTAATTAATTAAGATGAGCTATTATAAGCAGGAGAAAAAAACTTTTGTAGTGATAATCAAGATGGCCCATTTAGACAGTTGACAAGAAAGTGTGAGGATACTTAACATGGGGAAAGAGATGCAATATGTGTGATGACCCAGCCACTCCCTTTCACAGTTAGAGAGACTCAAAATCCATCCTAAATGTATGAGGCATATTTTCCTCTCTGTTTGGGGAGAAAGGAGATTTGTACAGGAAACTTCCCTTGGTATTTACAGTGGGATTTGCAAACACATCAGATACGATCTCATGCACTGACCGGATATTACAGTCCTTGGTGTCTCTCTTATGAATATGCGCAGTTTGAATTTTTCACTTTGAAATCACAAACTAATGACCTGGAATAGACATCCCTGGGCTGGACAATATCATCTTTCAGACCTGCCAATCTGGACATTTGATTGCTAAGGATAAAACCTATTCCAGACCTGGCTTTTATCCCTAATACACACACAGTATATGGTGAGTGCAGCATCTTATACCAGTAATAATGCTTTGTGATTCTATAGTCCTTTTCAACAGAATATCTCTGTAGTGAGTGAAAACCAGACCCAAGAATAGAAATGAGAACTCCTGATTCCCACTCCAACCACTAGACCACACTTCCCAATTCCACACAGAGCTGGAAACAGAACTCAAGAGAACCAGTTCTCAGTTACTTGCCCTAAACACTTCTCTTTCTGCCAGCAAGAGAATCCAGGAATCCTCAGTCTCTGTCCTCTGCTCCAGCCACTAGGCACAGTATCTAATAGTTCACCACCACGTTTCACTTTCTTCTCAACACTATAGATTTTGATTTTCTATAAAGGGTAGGTCCTGTGCAGCACCCTGGGAGGTAGGGTGACCTACTGGACAGAGCACTGCATGGGGTCTTAGGAGACCTGGGGTTTATTCCTGGCTCTGACACGGGCCTGCTGGGTGACCTTGGGCAAGTCATTTTGTACCTCTGTTTCCCCATCTGTGAAATGGGGATAATGGTACTAACCTCCTTGGTAAAACACATTTAGATCTACTGATGAAGGTCTAGGTATTGTTGTTATTACTATAATCAGGCTCACAGTTTAATTGCAGCTGAATTAATGAAGCCCATGTATTCCAAACGTCTTCCCAAGGGTCCACCAAACAACAAAATACATCTTTGTGCCTTATTTTAATTGCAGAGGAGAGGAACAAACAACCACTAGACATAAAGTGCCCCCTGGCTGTGCAGGTCCCATTCACCCTTTCAGGCCAGGTATCTTTGCTCTGAAGATAGTGAGCACAGCAGGAACTTCTGGGATTGTTTTTAAAAAATACCCCACTGGAGCCTCAGACATATTTAATGCAGTAATCATCATTTTAGTAGTTTAATAAACTCCATCATGAAATATTTATGGAGATCCATTTCTTTACATTTCACCGAAGATGCAACACGAATGAGGCTTGGGGTTTTTCTTCCCTTCCCTGATTCTATACTGTTGAAACAAAACAGGGGAAAGCTCACTGCTGCAGCAAGAACTTGTGACCCAAAGCACAAAGCAAAGTGGAACATATACCCTACATTAGAATGCATTGCCTTTAAACTGCTATAGGTAAGCAGCTGGGGGACCTATACTCTGTAAGCTTGACCACAGCACAATCCTGTGGACAAATCATATGACAAAAAACAACACAATGCACCCCCTGAGGAAGAACATAGGTCCCTGCTGACATAGATGTGAGATAGCAAAGAACCAGATCAACACCCCAATGTAAATCTATGTAGCAACCTTGGCTTAAACACCAGATGAGACATATGTGGCCCTAAAAAAATCAGGACCTATGAGAAACATACAGGACTAGAGCCCTTCAGAGGACAGCAATTGTGTTTCATGGTAACTTTCAAAGTTTATACATTTGTTTTCATTCTGTTGTTGATTCAGCAGGATTGGGGATAACACTCCGCTCTGAATCCAGCAAAGTAGGGACTTAAACCTGGGTCTACTATGATCCAGGCCAATGTCCTAGCTACCAGGTTATCAAGTCAGTCTCAGTAGCATTTGCTGTCTGTCTCCCCCATTACTTTTGACCCAAATAGACTTCCCGATAAAACGTTGTCAAAACCTAAATGTTTTGGCTTTGACAAAACAGCATCTTTCATCAAGAATGCTCCTTTCATCTCCATATACAATCCATGACTCACAAAGGGGAAGGCAGCCCTGCTAACTGTGTGAAAAATCATGGAGATGTGTAGCTGCAATGTACTAACAGCTTATTAGCTGCATCTCTGAACAACTTAGATAGCGAATTACTTGTTTCCTCTGTCATTCAGCAGAGCCCCAGAATGATAGACCCCACACCTAGAATGACTGCTGTCGAGGCATTCTGTATTTGACCTATTTGTACCTTTATATTCTTAGCTCTGTATGGCAAATACCATTATTTGGGCCATCCATATTATTCATTTGTAGCATAATAGACTGACTTAATTTTACTTTAACCCTACTAATACTTGCGCTTATTTATCATGCAGACTGATCAAGGTTAGATCTTTCCTATGTTAACCTGGCTAAAACCATTTTCCATCCAGGATTAAAAGATCCATTCAAGTGCTTCCTTCTGATCTCACTGGCCACAGGAGGCCAGTATGCTCCTTGCAGTCCATTACTTTGTTAACTTATGCTTGCTCCTTTGGGGAAATTGTCCTTCATGCCTGAGCTCCAATTCCCCAACAGTGCCAAGAGCTGCATGCTTTGTTTTCTATTTAAAATCACAACATGAGAGAGGGAAGCAGGAAATAGTTTATTCTTTTAAGAAGTCTCTCATGTTGGCTGACGTCATGTCACAAAATGTCAAAATGCCACAGCACACAACCTCTGTCCCTTTAAGATGGCATTTGAAGGACTGATTCTTTGGTTGAAAAGAGATCACCAATGGGGACTGACTATGAAAATCTGGTAAGGAAGATCCTGTATGTATGCTAACAAGTATGACTGTTGTTGTTATCTCACATGTACGTATAGCACCTTTTGTCCTGAAGGATCCCAAGCTCTTTACAAACTCTGGGTCAGGTATCGAGCCTGGTTAAGGCCCAGTTTCCCTTTTGGGGGGGCACAAGTCCCATCTGCCATTTTGGCACCTGCAAATGAACCGTGTGCACAGCTCTGAGTGCTTGCACCTCTAATGACCTGATTTGCATCCCTGATTTGTGGGCAGAAAATGAAGGTGCAAATTTTACAGGCTCAAATTGCACTCAGAAAAGAGAGAGGGAAGGTGTCCTTTCAAAAAAAATTCACAAAAATCTTGATATCTGGTTAATGGAGCCAGTGGAGTTCTCCCAAAAGTGAATTTGGCCAGGGTGGATGATTCCTGTTTGGTGTTGTAAGTGCCCTGACTTTATAACCAATTAGGCTTTAGTACTTTAGCTGCTTTAAGACAGCAGTAAGCTCTTGACATCTTTTACAGCCATGAAAGCCATGGCAAAAGAGCAGCATGTTATGAATTTCCGAAGAGCGGAAATCAGTGTGCCCACAGAATAAGTCAAAACTTGCCCCTTTTCAACAGACACAGGGTTTATGACACAAACCTCAAACAGAATCAGTGTGCAAATGGACTGAAAACACAGATGCCTTAGAACTGTAAAGCCTGTTATTCACCTTCCTGTATCTCAGCCATCCGGGCAGACAAAGATGGGAAGTGACAATCTGTGTTTATGTCCTCAAAGCAAAGCCACCCCAGACTCTGCAAACACATGCTTACAGTGCACTCCTTCCAGTGACAGTTCATGACTCAGCACAAATGACCTGGCATGACAGTCTCAAGCCCAGAGGTGTCACTCAAATCAAAAACTCTCCAAGTATAAAAAATTGTTTTCATTCCCAGCGGTCCCAGAGGGTTGGTTTTAAAGAGATATAGTACGCTAAAGGCAGGCAGAAGACACCAGGTAGATTTTCAGCCAGGATCGTGTGTTTTGATAGCACTTTTCATCCCAAAGGTTCTATTTAATTCTGTTTGAGTGATTCTGCGTCATGCACTGAGCATTGTCAGTGTGCACAGAAGAAGCCTGGAAGAGCTTACCCACCTGTCATGGAACAACTGATTGCCGAGACTCTATATGGGAACAAGGGAAGCTGTGGTGTGAATTACATCATACCCAGCTGAAACTGCAGAAGGTCCGAATCTGGCCAGGACATGCAGGCAACCATTCCTGCTCTTGCAAAAAGTGCTTTTAATGAACCAGTGATTGGTGATGTAATGTTCCCTTTGGTGGTTGGTAGGAGGACGTGGGGGGATATTTGCACACTAGTAGGTGAAAACCCATGCTGTCACAAGGGTGTAATTCATAAAACCACATGTGTAAAAAAGCCAAAAATGCCTGAGAACTTAAAATTGGACGGTAACAGTCCGTGAATCCCCGTGATGATTCCACCTGGTGATATTCTAAACAAAAAGCTCTCAGCGATGCTTGCAACTGTTTCCATCACTTCATGCTGACTCAACAGACATTCTAGTTTTCTGAGTGATGTTTGGAGTTATTGTGTGTTCTGGATGTGTTGTTCATGTGAGTGGTTGTGAAGGTTTGTGGGTGGGTTGTGTTGTGCTGGGCGAGTTGTGTGGATTTGTGCTGGTGGTGACTGAGGGGAGGTGGAGTCCTGTGGGGAGGGACCACGCGTAGGAGGTTGTACATGCTGGTTGTGCTGAGATGTAGGTGGTTGTGTTGATTTGTGTAGGGGTGTTGTGCTGGGAGACTTATGTTAATTTGTGCAGGTGGTGAATGAGGGTTGTATGCTGCAGTGAGGGGCTATATGTGTTTGGGGTTACTGTGTGTGCTGGTTGTGTATTTGTGCTGGCAAAGTTGTGTAGTTTTGTGTGAGTGGCAAATGGGGGGGTGCAGTGGTGAGGGACTGTGTGTATTTGGGGTTGGGTAGGCTGGTTGTGTTGTGTTATGTTTGGGGTTGGGTAGGCTGGTTGTGTTGTTGTCTGGGTTGTGCTGAGTGATTTGTGTTGATTTGTGCTCATGGCAGTTGGGCGCACGGGTGTGGCTATTTGCCCAAGTAAACAACCAGTCTCCCTTAGACCACCAATGAAACTGTTGAGTGCAAGTTAGCTGTAGAGGCAGGGTGGTACTTGGTTGAGTCAGCTCTGATATCACTGGGGCCTCTTGGTATGGCATAGGTACCTGCCTACTGTCGCTGCACACCATTCAAAACGGCTGAGAACTTAAAAACGGGATAGTAACACAGCACAAAATCCATAATGATTCAGCCTGGTGAGATTCTGAACCAAAAGAGCCCTTAACCAGGCTTGTAGCTGCTCCCATCACGTGGCAGGCTTCAGCGTGAACGCAGACAGAGTGACATGCCTGGGATGTGATCATATCGACGGAATATCAGGGAGGGAGGAGTACGTGACAGAGCCTTGGCTCCCTGACTCTGAGTGGATGCAAGGCTGGTCATTGAAGAGCTACTGCTGCATTGGAGACCCGGAATGGACTGAGTCCATAAGTCCGCTACAGTCTGGGACCTTGGAGAAGTTGCCCTAGCATGGACCTTTCCAGCGGAAGAGTTCCTCTGTTAATTTAGCAACTCTTAAAGAGAACTGGGAGGAAAGTAAGAATATTTTCCTGATTCTCTTTTCCCACTTTACCAATATAAACCCTACCCCCAGGCAACGTTCCCTCTAATTTTTGACAGGCCGTGTGCGCAAAAAAATTTCTTCTGTGCAAATTTTTGTGCATGCGGGGTTTAGGAGCTGTGTGCACACGCACACGGGCACAGCTTAGAGGGAACAGTGCCCCCAGAGCAAACTGGTGCAACCGCCACTACTTCCACATCTCCTCACACTCTCGGATAAAGAGATGGGCGCAGCTCTTTAAGAGAAACGCCTGGCCATGTTCTTTTTCTCTAGCATGTGTTCATTGGTAATTAGCGTTTTATTGTGGGGGAAGCATGAAAGCAGTGACCCAGAATGATATTTCTGCAGTGGCTGAAACTCCCACCCTGTAAGACATTGGAGAAAGATACACCTGCCAAGGAAAATATTTGTGGGGTTTTTTCCTTGCAATGGTGAGATGCTACTTGGCCTAGCTAACTTCATCTCAAATCAGTGACCGGCAGAGAGTTTTATTTCTTATGCTTCTCTGTTTTGGCTGACTCGAGTCCATAGGGATATGACTCATCTTCTTAAGAACTGGCATTTCTTAGGAGGCAGGAATTGAACTGCTGGTGTTTCCTAAACTTTATTTTTATTGAATTTTCACAGGATAAGAAATAGAAAAACAACAACCGTGAATTTAGAGTGACAAGGAGGGAGAGAGGCCACATGGTAATCACTTCACAAGGCAATCCAAATATTGATAGATCCTGTGCGCCAAACAATTGCTACTAAGCCCATTGCTCACTAACACAAGTCCCATTAAGTCACAGCAGTAAATCAAGACTGGGCTGTAGTTTTGGAGCCATTTAAGCCTTGATCTTGCAACAATTTACACACGTGCTTAACTTTAATTTGATCGCAATGGGACTACTCAGAAGCTTAAAGTTAAGCATGCGTGTAAGTCTTTGTAGGATCAGGGTTTAAAACATTCTGACTGTCCTTGAAGAAACACTGTCAGGATAAAATTAATATTACTTAAAATAAAAATTAATATTTTAACAATTGTTGTCCTTCTTTGTGCTATTAATAATACTAGAAGCTGGTGAACCTGAGGAAAATTTTAAAATCTCTGTCACAGTTGCTGAGCTCACTGCACTTCTGTTTCTCTGTGGTCTCTCTGAGTGCACACCCTCTGGTGTCAGGGGCTGCCTTCACTCCTCTCAGGTGAACTCGCACGATTATCCTACCGGGCCTTTGGCTGCAGTACTATGCATCAACCGCTCGTACCCTGCAATTCCAATGAGGTTTAGGATCCTTGTTCCTCTTCAGGAGCCTGTGACCAATGGTATTCAGAGACCCCATACAGCCCTCTGAAACCAAAGTATGGTTTATTTTGTAGGAACAAAGCACTGGAAGAAAATGGATTTTCCTAGAGTCCTTCCATGCCAAAATGGCGACCTACCAGACTAAGGCTAAACCACCCCTAAAGTCTGTGCTGGGTGTTAACTGTCTCTCCTCCTGCTTGATGGACTGTGTCTCTCTTTAAAACCTCTTGGACCATTTGATCTTCCTTCCCCACACAGGGACTGATTCAGTCAGGAAATGGGTCTGGCAAGCCCAGCAGAGCATCTAAGCCAGTGGCTCTTGCATAGTGCTTCAAGTGTTTGTGAGAAGTGAATACCAGGATCCACCTCACCACACCCCTATCTGAAAATGCTGATACTGAATTAACTCAAAAAGAAAACGAGGACTTGTGGCACCTTAGAGACTAACCAATTTATCTGAGCATAAGCTTTTGTGAGCTACAGCTCACTTCATCGGATGCATCCGATGAAGTGAGCTGTAGCTTTCGTGAGCTGTAGCTCACGAAAGCTTATGCTCAGATAAATTGGCTAGTCTCTAAGGTGCCACAAGTACTCCTTTTCTTTTTGTGAATACAGACTAACATGGCTGCTACTATGAAACCTGAACTAACTCAGTATACGTATATAGTAAACATCACTTAACCAGGTCAACATATGATATTCATAAATTATTACAGGCAGCTCCAAATCCAACACAATCTCATTGACGTTTTCCACATTTTTACACTCTGCTAACTTCTTTGCATTTCACTCCACTTGAAATAGAGAAGCCAGACTGGTCAGTTTCATTTTCTGATTCTCCTGCACCAGCAAAGGATGTTGTATTTGGGTTGCAGACACTGCAGAGGAAGGTCTAGATTTCAATAACTAATTTCAATGAAATTAAATCAAAGTGGATTTATCCTCATGGTAGATTTTGTTAAAGATTTTTTTTTTCCCAAATGAAACAAAATGGTGTGGCCAAACTATCTGACCAGGGAAAATCTTGTGGTTCCTCCTTAGTTGGTCCCAATGACAATTAATTGAAAGACCCCCTCAACTCAGATCAGCACAGAATCTAGCCATGCAACCTTCTAGTTTCTGTCCATCTTGATAAGTTTCCACATGGCTACCGCTCACTGCCAGTGACTGCCAATAACATTGCTACGATATACTTGCTATCAATACAAATACAAATTAAGGGTCGAACCCTGCAGCTCTTGCTCAGACTAGCCAGTCTACATAAGGTGTTTTAGATGGAATCCAGGTACTATTAAAGTGGTATTGCCAACTCTCACAATTCTAGAGTCTCGCAACATTTCAGTGGTGGGGTTTTTTTTGTTTTTCTTTCGGGGGGGGAGTTTAAAGTCCCAGTTCCTGGATTCATGTTATTATAAATCCATATGTTTGTGTCCCTCACGGTTATGAAGAAAAGGTGGAGAACATGAACACCAGCAGATAAATAAAAAGAACACCACATGCATTATTTTAGAGTCTCATGATTTTTAAGCCAAACTCGTGATTTTTGGACACTTGGGGTCGGTAATACTGCTGGAGTCTACGAGACTACGCCTCTTAGTAAGGGCCGTAGAGCTAGACCTTTCAGTGTCTGCCCCAGTTCCCTCATCGGTGTTATACAGTGGTTTTTGCTGAAGAGGTTCATGGTGTTACTCAGTCTATTCTCACAAAGGCAGGATAAGTCTTATCTTTATTCACAGCCAAATAGCGTCATTGATGGGTCAGAATTCGGTGGACCCCTGGGAAAAGGTCTCTTTAAGGGACTGTTTGGATTTTTATTTTTTAATATATGAAGTTGGAGCTAAATATTCACCTCAGACTCCAGGAAGGCCCCCTCCATTTTGCCTCCCATCCTTCAGGCTGGCCCTGTTCACCTGCTCTGAACCACAGTTCCACTCAGAGAGCTAATGCACGGTGTACTCTGTCAGATGGCCGGACAAACTCCGATTAATTTGAAAGCATGTTGACCTTTTAAGCACTGTTCTTACCTGAATAAGCAAAACACAAACACCTGAGTCCCTAGGCACAGCAGGAGCAATGGGACAGCCAATTGCATTTTAAGGAAACTCATAATAAAGGGGAAAGATGTGGTTTGTGGCAATTTTGGGGAGGTTGGGACCATTATGTCAGTCAACTTCAAGGCAGTGGAGACTGAAGATTAGAAGTTAGAGATGAATCAAAGCTGGACCCTTTTTCCTAACTCCCTTTCTGCACTTTGAGGATTAGGAGAGGATGTCACCTGCATCGCAACCACCCTTTACTGCTTTTCTAGAGCTAAAAGGAGTGGAGAACCCACCCCCATCCCCCATTCTGCAGAGCCCAGCAGCTTTGGGAAGCAGCAATTCTCAGCTTAAATAACTGGGGCAGTGGCCTGAAAAACACAGGCCTTTATTACACACTGCCCCAAGGTGGCTGCCTCAGCCCTTTGGACTGCACTGGACTTTAGAGCACTATTGACTCAGGCAAAAGTCCCATTAGCTTCTGAGGGAGCTTTGCCCGAGCAAGGAGTGCGGAATGGAACCCAAATCACTCGGGGAACTAACACACTGAAAACAACCTCTTGATTATAGCTTAGCAATAAAAAACACCTGGATCTGTGAGCGCGGGGAGCTCATCTGGGATTTCCCATTTGACCTAACACTCTGCTCCTCGCAAAGGATCCTTTTTGTGATTGATAAGGTAGAGTAAGACTCCCTCCAGGGCCTGTCAGCACCACTTCCTGCATCTGTCAACTCCCAAGAAGCCTCTTGAGAGATACTTCCTTCCCAGTCCCACCTCCCCAGGAGAGGAGGTTGCTGGCTCAGCAGTTTCTCAGGCTCACTTCATCTTTACAGTAATCTTCTGTGAATGCCACTTTTTGCCTGATTAGGAGCTGGACTTCAGGAACATGCATCATTTATGTCAGACGGTTCTCTTTCAAGCTTCCTTGAGTTTTCTCTCTTTAATGCAGCATGTCCTGCCCTCAGCTCTGCCTCTCCTCTCCATCAGCTTCTCACTTCAATCTATTTCCTGTGGCCAAGTGCACAGCAGTGGGGTGGGAAAGTCCAAGAAGGTGACAATAAAAGATACTATGCAAACAGACCATTTAAAAAGTAGAACATCCCCTAAACACACACTCCCACAACTCAACTTTCCACTGCAGCATGACAGAATGTGCCTTCACTTTTCAATGGGATGCCTAGAAATTACCCCCACTGCTTACAAACTGGGCTAGAGTGGGCTAGACCCTCAGCTGATGTAAATCATCAATGATTTCAATGGGGTTAAGCCAATTTACCCCAGCTGAGGATCTGATCCAGGATATTTTGTGGCCTGATGGCACCAGAAATTATTTGCTATTACCTGCAGGTGATAACAGGAAGAATGTAATTCATTTCCAGCCCACAAGCAATGAGCACAGAGCTTTGAGATGGGTTTTAAATAATCTCCCTGCCTAGACCACCAAGCCGCTTTTAAAGAGCGCTCCACATATTTAGCAACAACATATTATTGATAGAAATTTAATAAAACTTCAGCATCAAATATTTATCCCATTACACTGGCTTAAGTAATTTAAGCTGCTGAAATCAACATAATGTTTATATTTTTAATGAGCCTTCTGTAAAGCGGGCTCCTCTGTCATTGTCAGGTATGTGTGGCGGAGAGCTACATTTACACAAAGCAATTTTAATCTCCCCAAAGAAACAATACTAAATAATGCAGAACATTTACTAAAATGTTTCCTGGTACTGAAGGAAAATCTGGATGCAGTTAAGCCTGATATTCATTAGAGTGTAGGATGGATGCATCTTGCATTCTCTTGCTATTTCCTCTGAAATATGCTCCACGGAAAGCTTTGACACAGGCTGACCTGAGCAGTTTAAGCCTAGAACCATGTTTATTGCACCTAATGTTTGAATTTATATCCCAGACTGAGATTTACAGAAGTTAGAGACAGCATCTAGTCTATAGAAAATTCTCCTTTGCTTTATCCAGGCTAGTGTTCAAAGCTTCAGGCAATGAGGTGTCCAGCACTTCCCTTGGAAGAGATGTCCGGAGGCATATGGGGTATAGCCTCCTATAATACATGCTTGCAAACTGCAGAGACATGATCTCAGTGCAACACACTATTCAATTTGTTGTCAGAGATCTGACATTAAGCCTGCTACGAAATACCTGGAGATGGGAGGGAGGTGGGACAAAGCACACCAGGTTGTCCAACTTTGCTTCAGACCTCCTACATCCAATCTCAACAAAAAGCTTTAGAACTGAGTGAGGGAAGACAGTACCACCTTACTGTCCCCCAGTTCATAACACAAAGGTCTGCTTTTATGTGTCGTGTGTCCCTGACTTTCAAGGATGTCTAAGAACTAGAGATGGGCTTTAGCCACCAAATATAGACCTGGAATCAAACCTGAATGGGATTTCCCCAAAGCCTAGGGAGCAAGGGAGTAGCTCACATCCAGCAATCTAGCTGGGGACCCACTCCACTAAAACCCCTCCCCACATAACAGGCAATCTTCTGAGCAACAGAACCTTGAGCCTTCAACCAGAGTTCCTCCTGAACGAGGTGTTTGGTGCTCAGCGCTTGGGTCAGAGGGCAGCACCCAAATCACAGAGAATTATTAGCCTATATTAATAGAAACAGAGAATAACTATAGGGGTCTGGCCCCTGAGCTAGTGGGAGAATTGCTAGTGCATGCTCCTCCAAAGGGACATGCACTGTCTCTGGAGAGGAAGTGCTTTATGTCACTCTCTAATAAGGACAGACACCCAAGGGTGAGAGAGTGTGATGGGCAGAGAGGAATCAGCAGGGAACGAGGAAGCCACAAGACAGGAAAGAGAAGGGAAGACCTTCCCAGGAAGAAAACCTCTCTGAAAAAGCGAAGGACAAATGGAGGCGTGACTGAGCGCAGCTCATTAGCTAGCACCAACACCAGCTAGTTCCAGTGGCTGTGGGGAGGATAATGCCTGAAATCTCTCAAACAAAAAGCCATCCGGCAGCGTATTTTCTCAGGCCTTAGGCCAATATTGTCAAAGTCCTGATGAGCTGGCAAAGCACTGATAGGCTATTTGAAAGAGGCAGATATTGGGAGCAAGTGTTAACGTGGAACAAAGGGAGATTCCAAACTGTTAGGTGTATCATACAGGATGACAGAGCTGTAAGAATGTTCTGCATGAATCTGGTCAATACAGAAAGCCTGGTAATTAAGAGGAAATCTAAGAAGGGAGGGAGTAAGGAGCCTTCTCTCCATGTGGAACCACAGCTGCTTGGCAATCAGATTACTCTGAGGACCAGTGGGTTGCAGGAAGTCCAGCAATGACAAATCAAACACAGACCAAATCTAGGAGCCAGCAGAGTCAGAGAGGAAATGGCCCAGTACAGACATGAAAGAGAAAGAGACAGCAGGCCTCTCCCAAGGGAGGGGAATAGCAGAGAGGGACAGGAAAGTCCAAAACTGGGAGGGCCTTAGACACGAATGATGCTTGTTTCTATCTCCCACTTCTGCCCCTTTGCACTGCTCTGGAGGCATAAAGCAGGCGAAATGACCCTTCTGAGAAATCTCTCTTGCATAGTCCATTGGTTCGACAATGACATTTTCATGCTCTCTCTTTTTGTGGATCCTGGAATGACTTTGAAGTCCAAAGCATGATGTGCATGCTCATGAGCAGATCGGGCAGACAAAGTCATGAGTGAGCATCTTGGTAGCTATAGCAGTGGTCTGATGCTTTCCCCTTGCAGCTAACAGTTGATTATTTCTGTCTTCTTGAAAGGCTTGGAAACCTCTGGGTGCTGTGTGTCGCCAGGCTGATCTACTTGATGCAGCCTTGGAGATCATCTGGTTTTATTGCACCTAGGAGTGTGCTGCTCTTGATGCTGTCCTTGTAGCGTTTTCTGAGGCAGCCTGGATTCTGGTGTTCTTGTGCCAATTCTCCAAAGAGAATTTTTCTGGGGAGTCAATGTTCAGCCATCCTAATGACGTGTCCAACCCAACATAGTTGGGCTTTTATCAGCATGACCTTGATGCTTTTGGAAAACCTCCAGGTTGGTAATTTTGTCTTGCCAGCGGATCCCCATAATGGTGTGCAGAGACAACATATGGAAGGCCTCTAGCCGTTAGATATCCCATTTGTATGGTGTCCAGGTCTCTCAGATGTAGAGGAGAGATGTGAGCACAAAAGCATTGTAAAGGAATATCATTTTATATACAAGGGTTCCCTCCCTAGTGTCAAGCTCCTGCACAGTCCCCAGAATAGGGAGTGGTTCAGAGCAAGAGAGGAATGATTCTTAGCCTCACATGTAAGGCCCTACCCTGTAATTGCTCTAAAGTGAGACAGATGCCAGGCAAAGCCAGAATTTAAAGGGTGCAGAGGTGGCCTAAAGCCACCCCTGCCCTTCTTCTATCTGGACTTCATTTTTGCAACCTCAAGTATCAGTTGTTGTTTTTTTATTTTAATCAATTCCCAACCTGCTTTCTGGACTCCTGGCTAAGAGATTTCATGGAAGATGGAACCCAGCTTGAGGTGCCAAGCATGCGTGTGTGAGGGAGTGGATGTGTGTGAGTTGCCTGAAAGGATCTGCGGGTGGGTGGAAAGAAGTCACTCTATGTAGGAATAAGTCACCTGCTGTGTTGTGTGAAATCTTGCTCATGTGCCCAGAGGTGTTTCACCAGGTGCATTTTACACCCTTTTCTAAATTATTAAAGAGTAAATAAAAACAAATGAATAACAGGAAAAGAATTTCCGCCTTAAACTTTGGACTTTTAAGCATTCCCCAAGTTTAGTCCTGCAGAAGACGGAAAGTAAAGCTATCAAAATCTGGATTGCTCAGCTGAAATTCGGGAGTGGTGGGGACCCCAGGCTCAGACTGCTTACCTGCAACCAGTCAGCAAATGGAAACAGTGACAGTAGACTGACGGAAACAAGAGTGAAACTGTTTGATGCCAAGTGCCATGCTGGCTGGGAATAGCAGATTGTCAGGGCTATTAAATAAAATAACAGCTCCGGCTCTGTGACTCCCCATGGGCTCTGCAGCAAGGGAATCTGGCTACCCGCAAGAGAGCTAAATGGCTTGGCACAGTAAGTAAGTTCCTTTCATGATAATCAGCTCGCGCCAGAGAACAGCTGCTCCTCACCCATTAATACATTTTTAAATATTACATGTTCATTCCCCAATTGTCTCAAGGGTGCTGAGAGGGAGTCTGCAAATGGAGAAATGGAAAATTAACATTTCCCCCAGCCCTGCTGTGGCTTCAGGCTGCACTCTGACAACCCTGGGAGTCAAGAGATGTGCTACTTGCTCCCTCTATTTTGTCAAGCCCCACCCTGCCCCACACCTGGAACGTTCCTCCCCTCCCCCACATAGGGATAGCCAGGGTCTAGAACCATTATGACCACATGGCAGTGAGCTGCCCTTGCTGACTGCTTCCTTGTCTATGTAGTTAATTTCCTATCTAATACTGACCCCAAGTGTTTGGGAGCTGGGAGGTTTAAACAAAATCAGAGAGCTTCCAACCCAGTGCTCATTATATGATGACCTGTTTAGTCTTTACAACACCAAGGAAAGAGGCACTAAGAAAGACAGACAGACAAATAGCTGACAAGTAATTTGCATCGAAGGACTCAAAATAAGTAGCTGCTGCTGCTGCAAATTAATCCTGGTTCACCCCCACCCGGTGAAGCTTGCTGAGGTTTGCACTGGATGCAGAGTCAAGAGATTTGGCTTCATTTCCTACCTCTTCCACTGTTTTCTGTGTAAACTAGACCAGGTCATTTAATCTGTCTATGCCTCGGCTCCCCTTTCTCTATACACAAAAGGAGAATGTGGGGCTTGTGAGAGATATTCACTAATGATTGGGAGGGACTCAGATACTCCAGTGAGGGGACCATATAAGTAACTAGGTGGGTAGAAGCATTCAGAGCTTGATGCAATTTCACCCATAAACCCGTAGAACTAAGGTTTGGGAAGGAAATGGAAAGTGGTTAAAAAGTGGGTGTTGGTGTAACGCACATACCCTCTGGGTGTGGTGTTCTGTCCCATCTAGTGGCACCGAGACCACTTAGCTAAGGCTGTAGAGCAGACTTGTTAATCTCTTCTGTATGGCTTTTAGCTCATACAGTAGAGGCTCATGCATTTAGCTCCAGAGGTCCGAGGTTCGATCCCGCCCAACGATGACCGGGGTCTGTCGGTATTACATTGGTGTGGTTAACTTAACCATAGTTAAATTAACTCAGAACAAAAGTTCTGTGAGTCCCTGATTTCTGTTGCTTCCTCAGGGCAATGCTCATTCCTTCAGCCCCACTCTAAAGGATCAGACAGGCTCCTGAAGCAATGGTAGCAATTCTAAGGGTATGTCTATACTGCAATTAGACACCTGTGACTGGCCTGTGCCAGCTGACTCAGGCTCTAGGGTTCGGGCTAAGGGACTGTTTCATTGCAATGTAAATGTTCAAGCTTGGGCTAGGGCCCCGGCTCTAGGACCCTGTGAGGGGCAGGGTCCCAGAGTTTGGGTTGCAGCCTGAGCCCGAACTCTACCCTGCAATTAAACAGCCCCTTCGCCCAAGTCTTGCAAGCCCAAGTCAGCTGGCATGGGCCAGCCGCTGGTGTCTAATTGCAGTGGAGACATACTCTTAGATGCTCAGTGGGATATTTCTGCTAGGAGAGATTTACTTATTTTTGATTAAATTCTTTGAAAATAAGCATTATACAAAGCAATTAAGCATTGCAAGGGGTATAGAACCGAGGCGGACTCATTTCAAAGCCATTCACTCATGAGTTAAGGTTTGTAAAGTGCTTTGACAATGAGTAGCACATTGGGGCTAAGGACTGTGACTATCACTGAGTAAATGTGCTGAATACTGGGACCTATTAAATGGATTCTATTGCCAACAACGGGGAACACAGGCCAGGGTCCAGTATCTTTTGTAATACCAGAAACATTCAGAGGCCTGCAAAAGATAACTGTATATTCTGGTAAATAACATTCCCATCTGACCATGAAATTTCTGATTCCCTGTCTCCTTCCCTTAAGCTTTTTGGCTAAGGTCAAGCATATCATAAATCCTGTCTTAGCTGTACCTTACTGCGGAACTTGCTTAATTCCATCCCATCCTCTCACCCTGCTAAGACTCTAATGTAGAATGCAGTATATGAGAAAGATCTAAAGAGCAGGACACAAAAAAATCTCTTCCTTTAATGTAAATAACTTTGTCTATAACCTCTGCTTCGGGACTCTTTATTTCTGATGTGAATAATTTTCAGTGATATTAATAAAGGCACACTAGATTTGTACGGTGCGACTTCAGGACATTTGAAAGTTAGGTTATGGAGTGACACTCTCTGTTGTTCATGCTGGGCTGGGCACCTTAGAATGTTTCAGGAGCCCAAATAAGGTCTATTTTATTTGAACTGAGATGAAATGATAGACGGACACACCACACCTGGGAGTAGAAGGTCTAATGTATTAACTGAGCTTGCGTGACAACCGCCATCTTGGTTGAGACTATGGATTGAACCAGAGAACTCCAGAGCTAAAAGTCTCGACAGCTTGAGCTAAAGATTAACTCATGCAGCTGGGACTATTCCCAATTGACATCTTTTCTCAATCAGACACAGAAAGGGATGTGAAACCCACTCTGGGCGGAAGTATCCTGCTGATTAGTAGACCGTTCCCTAGTCTTCATGCTCTCACTCTCAATACCCCTACGTTTTCTTAACAAAGAGGAATTTGGACACCTTAGCTCAAGATCGTTACTTTCTGATTCAGAAAAGCATCACCAAGTGTCTCTGTTCAATAATTACTTGGCTTGGGGGCTGGGGGGAACCATCCAACAGTTAATAGCCATTACACTTACAGGCAAAATTCATTCCTTTGACTGCTGTCCCTATCCTGTCCCTAATGTTCAGCCAAATGAGCCCAGAAGGTTATAAAAAAAAAATGGAGACACTGATGAGTGTAGCAGGCAAAGAGAAATGTGCTGCAACAGACTAATTTACACATTCCATTTCACAGCTTGTACCTTGCTGCATGTTTAATAAGATTATAGTCTGGTTTCCCCACCCCAGACCCCCTTTGCTTAAAGGCAAGCGAGCTCTCAATACAGCATTTTTCATCTCTTTTTTTTTCTCCTGCCTGTCAGCCCAAAGGTTAAAAAAGACACTTTTTAATCTAATTGAAAATACATCCTCTTTTATGCAATCTGATCCCCTTGTAGGGCTCCTTGGTGGTTACTGGTAACATTGCAATTTCTCAAGTCACTTGTCCCCTGAAGAAGTCTGGACTGGCCTCAAAGGGGATCTCCATTCCAGCTCCCTTTTCATGGTGCATTTTCCATGTCACACTACTCTGCATAGTAGCAGAAGCTTCAGAAAAGCTCCCAGATCTTCAGCTGCAAGAATTCAGAACTTCCATGAATTCTTTGCATTGGTCTTCACTGCAGACGATGTGGGGGAGATACCCACATCAGAGCTATTCTTTTTGGGCAATAAATCCAAAATACTGTCCCAAACAGATGTGTCAGTAGAAGAGGTTTGAGAACAAATTGATAAACTAAAAAGTAATAAGTCCCCAGGACCAGAAAGTATTCACCAAGAGTTCTGAAGAAACTCAAATACTAAACTACAGAACTAACTGTAGTATATAACCTATCACTTAAACCCGCCTCTGTACCAGATGACTGGAAAGTCGCTAATGTAAAGTCAATTTTTTAAAAGGGCTCCAGAGTTGATCCTAGCAATTTCAGGCCGGTATCAGGCAAACTGGTAGAAACTACAGTAAAGAACAGAATTATCATATCGTATTGCCATGGAATGTTGTCATAAATATAAAGGGAAGGGTAAACCCCTTTGAAATCCCTCCTGGCCAGGGGAAAGCTCCTCTCACCTGTAAAGGGTTAAGAAGCTAAAGGTAACCTCACTGGCACCTGACCAAAATGACCAATGAGGAGACAAGATACTTTCAAAAGCTGGGAGGAGGGAGAGAAACAAAGGGTCTGTGTGTCTGTCTATATGCTGGTTTCTGCAGGTGATAGACCAGGAATGGAGTCTTAGAACTTTTAGTAAGTAATCTAGCTAGGTATGTGTTAGATTATGATTTCTTTAAATGGCTGAGAAAAGAATTGTGCTGAATAGAATAACTATTTCTGTCTGTGTATCTTTTTTGTAACTTAAGGTTTTGCCTAGAGGGGTTCTCTATGTTTTTGAATCTAATTACCCTGTAAGATATCTACCATCCTGATTTTACAGGGGGGATTTCTTTATTTCTATTTACTTCTATTTTTATTAAAAGTCTTCTTGTAAGAAAACTGAATGCTTTTTCATTGTTCTCAGATCCAAGGGTTTGGGTCTGTGGTCACCTATGCAAATTGGTGAGGCTTTTTATCCAACATTTCCCAGGAAAGGAGGGGTGCAAGTGTTGGGAGGATTGTTCAATGTTCTTAAGATCCAAGGATCTGGGTCTGTAATCACCTAGGCAAATTGGTGAGGCTTTTTACGAAACCTTGTCCAGGAAGTGGGGTGCAGGGTTTTGGGAAGTATTTTGGGGGGAAAGACGCGTCCAAACAGCTCTTCCCCAGTAACCAGTATTAGTTTGGTGGTGGTAGCGGCCAATCCAAGGACAACGGTTGGAATATTTTGTACCTTGGGGAAGTTTTGACCTAAGCTGGTAAAGATAAGCTTAGGAGATTTTTCATGCAGGTCCCCACATCTGTACCCTAGAGTTCAGAGTGGGGGAGGAACCTTGACAAATGTTGATCTGAGTCAGAATGGCAAGTCATACATTCTTATATAACCTTCATGGCCACTGAGTATAACATGTTTAGGAAGAAGGGAAGAACCTCATTTAGAGAGGATATCAAGCCAGTTGGTTTCTAGTGTACTTTATCTTGTCAGAAGTTACAGGGTGAAGTATTTGAAAGGAACAGTGAGCTGGAAGCAGGACATCTAGGTTATCTTCCCACACCTGCCTCAGACTCACTGTATGACCATAAGCAAGCACCTTGGCCACTGAGCACCTCATTTTCCCCATAATGACAATACCCACCTCCCAACTTTAATGAATTATGTGAGGCATAATTGTTCAGAACCAGAGGTGAAAGTAAGCCGGTATGGTCCGGTACGGCATACCAGCAAGAGTCGGTACACAGCCGACCGTACCAGGGGGCAGCTTCCCCAGGAGGCAATTTAAAAGGGCCAGAGCCCCGGGCCCTTTAAATCGTGATTTAAAGGACCTGGGGATTTAAAGGCCCGACCCCTTCCAGTTGAGGCCCCAACCCCCTGCTCAGGACCCCAGCCCTGCATATGGGTAAGTCCCTTAAGTTACTTTCATCCCTGTTCAGAACATGCTTTAAGATTTTCAGAGGAGAGAAGCTCAGGTAGTGCAACGTGTTAGATTAGATTATTCTGAAAAGCAAGAGTTGCTAATTTCAAGTATTGGCCAAGACTGGCCAAGCTAAAGCAAAGTTGAATGTTGGTTCTGATGTGTTTACAAAGCAGGGTTGACATTTTCACTATATAATAAAAACAATTATCTGTATTGCTTGACTACAAGTGACAATTCTGTAAGGGAATAGAGAACATTAGGATGCTTTTGGAGGAGGATATGAATTACACTTCAGCTACAGAATAAAGCACGGAAGGACCCTTGAGCCGTGCATGAAATTGCAGAACAACGTAGCAGGCATGTCTCTCAACCTCAGTTTAACTGTGAGAGCTTTATGCTGCTGAGAAAAATGTCTTATCTGAATTTTCTCACAGGTAAAACATTAAGCTGTTGCCATTTGTTTCTAAGACATAAGCTGTTGCTCGCTCTTTTAAAGCCGAGAGGTGTGGACAAGAGTTGTTCCCTGAGCAATAGGGACTTGGAGAAGGAAGGTGGGTAACAACATCAAACCACTGATGAGTGTTTGTATGGTTTTGAAATCTGCAAATGTTTGAAAAGTTCCCTGTGAAGAATTCAGCATTCAGACCTTTAATCTGGTCACTTGTCAGTTCAGAGTCACAGTTATGGTATTGTACTGCACTGTTATTCAACTGATGACATAGCAATAAAAGTTTCTATATTATTCTTGATCCATTAAACCAACAAAAAGCAGATGTGCAATTTAGTGTGACACTCACAGATATGCATGCACCAAGGCCCGAATCCAGAACCCACTGAAGTCAATAGCTTCCATTGACTTAAATGGACTTTGGATAGGGCTCCAACTCTTTCCCAGCACATATGCTCTGGGTATTGTAACACGATCCGTTACAGACCACAGATACCAATCATTACTTGAAATGATAAAATACTAAATAATCCTTATTAAAAAAATAACTACATATTTAAATGCAGGTGTCTCATTCCTTGCTTCACATAAATGCATCTATTATCATTGGTGTCACTGGAGTCCTTGAAGTTAAACAGAGATTTGAGTTACTAACATACTTTGTTCCCTGTGGGTTGCACAAATGAACTGAGAGGCAAATCTGAATAAGTCCGTAACTGCACATATTATAAATCAAACTACAGTTACAGAAAGGAGACGCAGTGGGAAGGAAAAGGATCTGCAATGTTTATAACTGATAGAGCGATAAGGCAAAAATTGTGTTTTTCCAAACGTCAGCCCATTGGGGAGCAACTTGAAGCAAAATTCTTCATTTTTATAAAAAGGTGATTTTAACATAGTCCTGTCTGTGGGCAAAATTCTCTACTCCCAGCTGCATAGCCAGCCTCCAGTGAATGTTCTACCCATAATTAGCATCAATTGCTATTCTACATTCAAAATGTGCACTAGAGACCCAGCATGCAGAGGAGAATTTTGCCCCTTTACTATTATATCCACTTTAAAACTCTTTTTATGCCCTGAATTATCTCCCAAAATATAACTTTTTTGTTTGTTTGCAAACTTTTGGTGAGGGGAATGGGTCTCCTTTGTTCTCCCTCCTTTCAGAAAGGGGATTATGTGTGATTCCCACAATGTTTTTTGACAAAAACAACCATTACAGAAAAGATCATAAATGTACGGGAAGTTAAAGGAGAGAACAGTGAAGGAATGAATTCAAGATGCATGTGTTCCTTCCTCCATCTCCTCCAAACTCTCCATGCCAAGGCCCAAATGTGGAACAAACATGACACAGACCCAAAATCGGGAACACACCAAAATTATTAATTCAGGCAATTTCAAACCCGGCAGGATTCCATCGTGTTGTGTAATCAGTCTTTTGATAGCAACAGTTTCCAGACTCTTTATTTCTGATGTAAAATAATTGTCCATAATAAAAGTCTGTCACAATGGCGGAGAGGGGTATAAGTAACTTTAACACTAAAATGAGTGATGTTCCCTCCTGATGAGTGACATTTGAGAGCCATGGCTCTGCAGGTGTGCCATTTTTCTGAGAAAGCAAAAGTCAGAGCAAGACGAAGCTGAAAGGATCTCATAGTAAAGGAAGTGACTTTCCCTCACATACACCCCTATTGCCCTCATCCCAGAGATCTGAAACATTAGCTATAATATTACAATATCAGGCATTCAAACATCATGAGTGCGGCCCCGGAAATCATGAGATTAGTTTAAAATCATGACTTTTTCTAAAACAATAAATGTGGGGTTCTTTTGGCTTTCTGGACTTTGAGCTTTTTTAAGGGTCACATTTTCAAGCTTTTCTTCACAACCGCGGGGGGAGGGGGAGGGGGAAGGCGGCTGCGCCCTTCACAAAGATGGCGCCTGTTCTCTGTCTGTCTTCCCCCGCCTTTCCCCCCCGGCCCGCGAGGGTCAGAACGCCCATCACAAAGATGGCGGCCGCTGCGTGCGTGGCGTAGTGTCGTGAGCACGGCGGCGGGCGACGTCCGAGCTCGTCCCGGAAGCGGCGCGGCGCCGGCTGGGGCGGGGGAGGCAGCTGGAGCTGGCGGCGCCCGGCCAGAGCCGCCCCCTCCTGGGCGTCTTATGAGGACCCGAAAGGTGAGGAGAGCCCGAGCCCGGAGCGGCTCTGGCCGGGCCAGTCACGCTCCCCTCGGGTGGGGGGGGCTACACGGTCAAAGCGCCCCCCCCCGAGCGCCCCTCCTCTCTCCACCCCCCTTTACCCTCCAACAGCCCCCCCGTGCGCCCTTTACCCCCCCGACTGCCCCAACCAGCGGCCCCCCCGTGCGCCCTTTGCCCCCCCCGACTGCCCCAACCAGCGCCCCCCCGTGCGCCCTTCGCCCCCCCCGACTGCCCCAACCAGCGCCCCCCCGTGCGCCCTTCGCCCCCCCCGACTGCCCCAACCAGCGCCCCCCCGTGCGCCCTTCGCCCCCCCCGACTGCCCCAACCAGCGCCCCCCCGTGCGCCCTTCGCCCCCCCCGACTGCCCCAACCAGCGCCCCCCCGTGCGCCCTTCGCCCCCCCCGACTGCCCCAACCAGCGCCCCCCCGTGCGCCCTTTGCCCCCCCCGACTGCCCCAACCAGCGCCCCCCCGTGCGCCCTTTACCCCCCCGACTGCCCCAACCAGCGCCCCCCCGTGCGCCCTTCGCCCCCCCCGACTGCCCCAACCAGCGCCCCCCCGTGCGCCCTTCGCCCCCCCCGACTGCCCCAACCAGCGCCCCCCCCGTGCGCCCTTCGCCCCCCCCGACTGCCCCAACCAGCGCCCCCCCGTGCGCCCTTCGCCCCCCCCGACTGCCCCAACCAGCGCCCCCCCGTGCGCCCTTTGCCCCCCCCGACTGCCCCAACCAGCGCCCCCCCGTGCGCCCTTTACCCCCCCGACTGCCCCAACCAGCGGCCCCCCCGTGCGCCCTTTACCCCTCCCAGACTGCCCCAACCAGCGCCCCCCCGTGCGCCCTTCGCCCCCCCCGACTGCCCCAACCAGCGCCCCCCCGTGCGCCCTTTACCCCCCCGACTGCCCCAACCAGCGCCCCCCCGTGCGCCCTTTACCCCCCCGACTGCCCCAACCAGCGCCCCCCCGTGCGCCCTTTGCCCCCCCCGACTGCCCCAACCAGCGCCCCCCTGTGCGCCCTTTACCCCCCCGACTGCCCCAACCAGCGGCCCCCCCGTGCGCCCTTTGCCCCCCCCGACTGCCCCAACCAGCGCCCCCCCGTGCGCCCTTTACCCCCCCCGACTGCCCCAACCAGCGCCCCCCCGTGCGCCCTTTACCCCCCCGACTGCCCCAACCAGCGCCCCCCCGTGCGCCCTTTGCCCCCCCCGACTGCCCCAACCACCGCCCCCCCCGTGCGCCCTTTGCCCCCCCCGACTGCCCCAACCAGCGCCCCCCCGTGCGCCCCCCCGTGCGCCCTTTACCCCCCCGACTGCCCCAACCAGCGCCCCCCCGTGCGCCCTTTGCCCCCCCCGACTGCCCCAACCAGCGCCCCCCCGTGCGCCCTTTACCCCCCCGACTGCCCCAACCAGCGCCCCCCCGTGCGCCCTTTGCCCCCCCCGACTGCCCCAACCAGCGCCCCCCCGTGCGCCCTTTGCCCCCCCCGACTGCCCCAACCAGCGCCCCCCCGTGCGCCCTTTGCCCCCCCCGACTGCCCCAACCAGCGCCCCCCGTGCGCCCTTTGCCCCCCCCAACTGCCCCAACCAGCGCCCCCCCGTGCGCCCTTTGCCCCCCCGACTGCCCCAACCAGCGCCCCCCCGTGCGCCCTTTACCCCCCCGACTGCCCCAACCAGCGCCCCCCCGTGCGCCCTTTACCCCCCCGACTGCCCCAACCAGCGCCCCCCCGTGCGCCCTTTACCCCCCCGACTGCCCCAACCAGCGCCCCCCCCGTGCGCCCTTTACCCCCCCGACTGCCCCAACCAGCGCCCCCCCGTGCGCCCTTTACCCCCCCGACTGCCCCAACCAGCGCCCCCCCGTGCGCCCTTTACCCCCCCGACTGCCCCAACCAGCGCCCCCCGTGCGCCCTTTGCCCCCCCCACTGCCCCAACCAGCGCCCCCCCGTGCGCCCTTTACCCCCCCGACTGCCCCAACCAGCGCCCCCCCGTGCGCCCTTTACCCCCCCGACTGCCCCAACCAGCGCCCCCCCGTGCGCCCTTTACCCCCCCGACTGCCCCAACCAGCGCCCCCCCGTGCGCCCTTTACCCCCCCGACTGCCCCAACCGGCGCCCCCCCGTGCGCCCTTTGCCCCCCCCGACTGCCCCAACCGGCGCCCCCCCGTGCGCCCTTTGCCCCCCCCGACTGCCCCAACCGGCGCCCCCCCGTGCGCCCTTTGCCCCCCCCGACTGCCCCAACCGGCGCCCCCCCGTGCGCCCTTTGCCCCCCCCGACTGCCCCAACCGGCGCCCCCCCGTGCGCCCTTTGCCCCCCCGACTGCCCCAACCGGCGCCCCCCCGTGCGCCCTTCGCCCCCCCCGACTGCCCCAACCGGCGCCCCCCCGTGCGCCCTTCGCCCCCCCGACTGCCCCAGCCAGCGTCCCCCCCCCGTGCGCCCTTCGCCCCCCCGACTGCCCCAGCCAGCGTCCCCCCCCGTGCGCCCTTCGCCCCCCCGACTGCCCCAGCCAGCGTCCCCCCCCGTGCGCCCTTCGCCCCCCCGACTGCCCCAGCCAGCGTCCCCCCCGTGCGCCCTTCGCCCCCCCCGACTGCCCCAGCCAGCGTCCCCCCCCGTGCGCCCTTCGCCCCCCCCGACTGCCCCAGCCAGCGTCCCCCCCCGTGCGCCCTTCGCCCCCCCCGACTGCCCCAGCCAGCGTCCCCCCCCGTGCGCCCTTCGCCCCCCCCGACTGCCCCAGCCAGCGTCCCCCCCCGTGCGCCCTTCGCCCCCCCCGACTGCCCCAGCCAGCGTCCCCCCCCGTGCGCCCTTCGCCCCCCCCGACTGCCCCAGCCAGCGTCCCCCCCCGTGCGCCCTTCGCCCCCCCCGACTGCCCCAGCCAGCGTCCCCCCCCGTGCGCCCTTTACCCCCCCCAGACTGCCCCCACCAGCACACCCCCCCCTCCACTGCGCCCTTTGCCCACCCAGAGCGTCCCCACACCCTGCCGTGGTGGGAGCAGCTGTGGGGGGGTGCTGGACAGAGGTTAAAGCCATCTTGTTCCTGTCCCGATCTCTCTTGCTAACCCTAACCACTTCCAAGTTCGGGTGCGGACTTCTCCCATGTGATAAGGAGGCGAACCTCCTGCCTTACCTAAATGGAGAGAGGATTCTGCCTCAGCGGTCTGCCCTGCGCTCCTGTGGGATCTGTGTCAGATCGTTTGGGTGCACACCGTGATACTTTCGGAGAGTCCTTGTTGCTCAAATGGATGCTTCTACTGCTAAAGATTTAACAAAACCCCCACATCCCTTCTGCATTGTAAAATTGCATCTGGTTTAGCTTGCAGATGGAGTGCCATCTTCAGAACGCCAGAAGGCTGGAAACAACGCAGCAACCCAGTCTTCATCTCATCAAGAGGTTGATCTTTGCAAATCCACAAAAACAGTGTGTCTGGTAGGAAAAACCTGTGACTTTCACTTTCTGAAATGTTTTAAGAATGTTAAGTAATTTCATTTTGCACTGAGCTGTTCATTTTGGAGTATGATATAGGGGATGTTTTGACTTTTAGTAAGGCCATGAAAATTATATGTTGTACAAAATGTTCTTAGTTACTTCACCCACTTTGTCTCTGTAATAATATCTTTTATTGGACCAACTTCTGTTAGTGAGAGGGACTAGCTTTTGAGCCACACAGAGCTCTTCTTCAGGTCTGGGAAAGGTACCCTAGAGTGTCACAGCTAAATGCTAAGGGACCATTCAACAGAAATTGGTCCTATAAAAGATATTACCTCAACCACCTTGTCTCCCCAGCATCCTGGGACTGACACGGCTACAGCTAAACTTTAGTTAATTTACACATGATTATCCAGAGAGCAAGGGAGATGGAAATAAACATGCATAACATACATGCCTTGTATTAGCTATATAAATAAACATAGCGATGAACATTTAATATATTGACATATGGAACATTCATTTCGCTTGTTAATATGGATGTGTCAGTAATTTGAGGTACGCCAGATCATATATAACTAATTCTGATTCCTCAGGTTGTTACTTCAGAATATCAGGGTGGCAGTGGCATGTTTTCTAAACATGCAACCAGTAGTGCGTACATGCAAATAAATGCACTGGCACCTTTTCCTTTTCACTCTAAAAACAAGGTTTTTTTGCATATTATGTCTATACAGAGGTTGAATTGTCCAACTTTTGTATCATAAAACCTTGGAAATGGTTCTAAGGAACAACAGCATACTATAGAGGAACACACTGGAAGTGAAATCCTGTCTTCCTGTTGACTACTGTACTGGCAGTTAACCTGTTCTGTTTAAAAAAAAAAAAAAAAAAAGTACTCTATAGTAATATGTAGTTTTATCTTGAGTTTATAAAGTGGTAATTTATTTTTCCTTAAACTTACAGTTTCATGGTTGATAATGGCAATAATGAATAGTTAAGGCATTTTCTGGTCAGTCAATGGCTGGTGAAGTTAATGACTCCATTTCTTCAGCAAGTCACTAATTACTAAGAAATAATGTGTCCTCCCCAGCAATCATTATCCCTTACTTTCTGTCTAGGGTTTTACCTTTAATATATGTGCAATGTGGCCTACTTATGGCTGCTGTGGGAACCACAGTTCTTCTGAGGTTTAAAATCTGTTTAAACACAGCAACGAAGGGTTTTTTGCATCTAATTATAAACAGCTACAAAATGAGCCACCAGTGTGATCGATTTAGCTTGAGAATTGGTTAAAGAAAATGTTTCAGATTCACTATATTTACATTATTTGATTATATGGCTATGCAAAAAAACACAATCAAGGGAACAAGTTTATACATTGTGGAGTCAGTTTTCTGGATTTGTTGTTCACAGCATAAAGTGCACTGTGGTAAACCATGTGTGTATGTACTGTCTTGTGAATTCCTATATAGCTATCTCATAAAATAAGGTGTATAAAGTTGTTTGTTCTGTTATGGTAATTATCAAGAAGAATATTGTGAAAAATATGATGGGTGATCATCCACATGCTACGTTAGTTCTGTGCTTTCTATGGGAAGAGGATTCCAAATGGTGATTGATTGTTTGTAATTTTGTGAAATGTAATTGCGTCAAATTTTAAACCCACTGTTTATCATAAAATCAACTTTACTTAAGCATATAGCTTTAGATCAAACGGCAGCCCCTTAAAGAACACCCAGTGTTCACTTCATTAAGCTGTTAAGCTCCATATCCAGCCTGCCGCTAATGTTGTCTAGTGAAGTTTATTTGAACTAGACCTTAGATCTTCTTTCTTTGTGATAGGCTTCTTCACACAAAGCAACTGACAGACGCCCTTCAAAGAGGCTAAAATGTGAAAAAAACAGTCTAGTGAAACTGCAGTTACAAGAACTTGTATCTGGAAATGGAAGTGTTCGCCGTCTGAAAGAACCAACGGAAACATCTGATGAGACTCAACTCTTGGGAGACTCAGTTGACCCCAATATGAAGCCTTTACAGAGTAAAATCAAAAGTGCACCAAAGATTAATGAAGAGAGAGAGGGGAATGATGATGATATTTCCATAAAACCATCTGCACTGAAGGGAAAGAGCTGCCCACCAAAGAAAGAGGAAGGTGAAACTTTTCTGCAAAACCATATCCCAAATGTGGAAGAGGAGAGCAGCTGTGGAACTGCGTTTTCAGATGAGTCTGGGCTGGAGACCGTGGATCTCCAGAAGAAACCAATTCAATTGGATAATAGTGCTTTCTTAGATGAGGACAGTAACCAGCCAATGCCAGTGGATCGATTCTTTGGAAACATTGAGTACATGCAGGTAAGAAGAATAAAACTCTGAAGTGTTTTTTTTTGTTTATTTTAATTTTGCTCTTATGAACTCCTTTCTAGCTTCTAGTCTATATGTCCAAAGAATGTTAGAGTGGTGCCAAAACTTCAAGCAAATTTGACCAATATTGACAATCTGTTAGACAAACATAGAATCATAGAATATCAGGGTTGGAAGGGACCTCAGGAGGTCATCTAGTCCAACCCCTGCTCAAAGCATCCTGAGCTATTGGGTACAGCCGGCTGATAATCTTTCAACTGAACATCTTGATTTGTTTTGTTTTTAAGGGGGGGGGGCAGTCTAATCTAAATTGAAACATTTTGCAGGAACTTTTGATTTTGAAAGGAAAACGTCTAAATGTTTTTTCAGCTTTATCATTTTGTTTTGGTAAGGTAAAATGTTTCATTTCAATAGTGTCAAATTTTTGACTTACTATATTTTAATAATATTAAAGACCATCTTTCATATTCTAATATGACAACCAAAACTAAACATTTTTACCTAAGCAAAAGAATGTTTCTGAATCAGGATTTTTGAGAATTTTCCCACAGAACAGAAATTTTCCACCAGCTGAACTAATGGATTGAGTATGGGACAGGATTTTGAGTTCTATTCCCAGATCCACCACTGACACATTGTAATTTTGGACAAGACATAATCTTTTTCCCCAGCTGTTTAATGAGGAATAATACTTAACCATCATACAGGGGTAATGTGCGGATTTGTTTGTAGAGCACTTAGCCCAATTTTTTCCCCCCAAGTATTAAAAAAAGAAAGCAAGAACCACACATTAAGGCAGATGTTAAGAGCAAAAAATGAGCAGTTTGAGCAGGCTCACCTCAGACTGCTTTTGCTTAAGATGTATGTGAACACAGTCAGCTGCAGTAGAGTATATGTTAATGTCTAGCATATACCAGTTGAGGAACCTGTATAAAGTAATGTGAAATGTCTGTATGGGAGGGCTGTTTAGTTGCTACAGCAGCTGGCTTTTGTTAATAAATTCTCTTTCTTAAAGGACCTCCCAGCAGCTGCAGTCACATGCACCACAATGAGCAGGCGAGAATTTAGAAAGCTGCACTTCATTGCAAAGGAAGACGATGACGACGATGATGCACTTTAAGCACAGAATGCAAAAAACATAACTTTTATAGTTGTTAAATTGTCTCTTTCTATAAGTCTGTTAAAATAATTAGTGATCCTATTATAATTAGCTGCCCTACCCATCACATTTCACTGGCATGACATCTTTGTGCAAGTGCCTTTCCTAGAGAAACTGTCTGTTTCTCTAGGAATCCTAGACAAAACCCCGAAGCTGGGTGTGGAAGAGAGTGAGTGCCTTTACTAGTGAATGTGGAAGTATGAAGTCTGTAGGATTTAGAAGCCACAGCTACTGATTTACCAATTTAACAGCATTAAAGGACTTGTTGCTTTAATAAACTAAGCAATTTTACTTTATCTCTTTGGTGCGAAGAGGAACAGCTAACGAGCATTATGTAAATTTGAGCACGTACAACACAGATAGGTCGCCGTGGGGCTAACAGTGATCTTCTTAAAAAGAAGAAAAACCTTAAAAGCAAAATGTGACTAACACATGTTTGTGTTCTTCACAGGTGCCTAGTAAGTAAGCTGCTGGTACCCAATACCTAAGAGGGAGTCCATCCTGTATTTCTTATGTTTAGTGTTATACCATTTGTTTACTTCTGAAACTAATCAATTCAACTTACAAACCTTTAAATTGTGGTTCTGTTGGGAAAACTGGCCCTGTACAAATGTCAGTGTGGGTTCTGTTTTGTCTCTAGATGACCAGATGTGCTTATTTTACAAACAAGTATGAGAGCTTTACTCTCTGTTCAATGAACTCCACCTACCATCTGAGGTATAAGCTGGGTTTTCTTTCTTTCACATATATTACCAGCAGTAAAGATACTGCAGGATAAATATTGCCCTCATTTATACCTATGTAACCTTACTGTTTTCTTCAGTTGGTTTACACAGCTCTCATTTATGGGAGCTCAGTAAATCTGTTGATGCTCAAGAAGGAATAAAAACTAATCTCTGAGCTTTCTTCAACCATTTATTACTAGATGAATGGGTGCTGGAAGTACAGAATAAGGTTGGTCTGCCTGATTTTCCCAGGTTGTAGTGGTTTTGGAAAATGAGCAGCTTCAAATAACTTCATGAAAATTGTTAGTTCATTTAACATTGGTAACACTTCACTGGCAGTGGTTATTAGGCAATAAGCTTCTAGATCTTTATTTTTGAAACATTTAAGTACTTGCTCTCTATACTTCTAGAAAAGTAGGGAACATCTCAGCAGATGGCTTACATATATATTAATTTCTACAGCTATTGCCTATTAAGCATCCACATAAAAGCTGAATGAATTGTATATGATATGTTCATTCACTTATTTTCACTTCTGATATGATATTACTGTCAGCAATGTCTTACTGCTTTTCCTCTTTTCTAATACACAGGCATTCAACTTTTTTTAAATAGTGTAGTTATGATTTTTAACTAAATCTTGCTGTAATCCCTATAGCTTTTGTCTTTCAGGCTTTTGGGGATTTATTTGTAAACCCCTGTCCCTCATAAGTGTCTATTCAGGCGGAATAACATTTATTTTGAATAGCATCTTGAAGGGTGATATTAAATTATTTAGGGAACATACTGTATAGACCACATTAGATTTGTCAGCAGGGCAAGAACAGGATCTTCATTTTGTTGTTACATCTCCAAAAATATCCTGGAGTGAATGTGTAGATTTCTTATTTACTGGTATTAAAACAGTTACAGATTACTATTCAATTGTTTTGATTGTATAAAGAAGTATATGTTTAAAAATTAACAGGGACAGGTAACTATTGGGTCTGCCATAGCCCTGCTTTAAAAATGCACCCGCTCATTGTATAGCAGCAATGCTGAATGCTTATTTTCTGAGTTTGTTACTCACTTTATATAGTAAAACTTCCCCACTTTGAACAATAAGATGGTACTTTTTTACTAATAACCTAATGCTACTTGGAGTAGTGTTTGTGGTGGAAAAGAGAGAGACGCAAGTACATGGAAAAAACAGACAGGCATATTGTGACCAGTGTTTCACCAAATGTAAAAACACAATTCTGTGCCAAAAGACATTATTCTAGCCTGACCAATTTATACTTCACTCTATCAGAAGTGGGTCTTAGTTCATTTGATTTTGCACTAGTTGCTTGTACACACCTTATCTCTCCTTTATACTTATGTATGAGGCAAAAGATGCCTGAAAGATCTTTATTAAACAAATATATAAAAATACATTGAAGTTTTACATTAACATAGTTCCTGAGAATTCAGTTGATTTCAGATGGCCTTTTTTAAAAAAAATCATTCACATTTTACTACATAATTAAGAGGTAGAGGGGAGCACAGCTGATGAACAGACAATTATCAAAGATATTGAACATACAATGCCTTTTCCTATAATATCCTTCATATGCAGTACTGTACACCACTGCAAGAAATGTCAAGCAGCCAAGGAAGTTGGAAGATGTTTTTTTAAAAAAAACAAGAGGAATATGAACCAAGAAAAAAAAAAGAATCTAGCACCACTGATAGTTCCTTTAGAAAATATGTATGTAAAATAATAGGTTAAAAATGGGAGTCATTAGTAGATTAGAGCAGAGATCACAGGGACACAGAACTGGGAGTAGCTCTGCCACTAACTGTGTGGTAGCCTTTGGTAAATCTAAGGCACACGGATTGTTTGCCCAGCTGTAAGCTCTGTAGAACAACTTAACTACCTCACAGAAAATGAGCTGGGGCCTCAGAAACCAACTGTATGAAAGGTGGAATGACAAATGTTTGAATGAGGTTTGATTGCAGCCACACATATTAGGGAATTTAGCAAGAAGAGATCAATCTATGATGTTCTTTCACTAAGAATTTCAGAAATATTATAAATGGTGTCCTTTCATATAGTTTAGAAAACCACAGCAAAAAGCCATCTTCAGGGAAGTCACTTTGAGACCTTCTGCATTCGCTTTCTTTTTCTGTATATTTTAGTTTTGTCACAGGTGAGATTATGGCTGGCTTTCTTATGGCAAGCAATATGCACTAGTTTTAAATTTTCCAGAGTAAATAGCAACTGATAGAAGTATTCCCAGGCTACTTCCCTTCCATCTTGTTCTTTGACAGCTTCTGCCAGTGTTGGTACAATAGTACGTTTCTTCTCTATTCTGCAATATAAAATGAGGGAACCATTTTCCATTATTGACTGTAACAAACTTCCTTTTAACAAACCATGTATGTATTCCCTAAAGGAAGGATGGGAGCTAACCTTTCAGTCATGTGTAAGATTTTTCTGGATTGATATTAGGATGTGTGTGGTGGTGATGGTAGTTTTTTTTAAATTCTAAAGAAAGGAGCTTAGCATGAGTAATGTGGACCCTAGAATCCTATGTAATTTCTAATTACATAACACCTGAAACAGCTTTGGGCAGGGGCAGAAATGAAAGACTAGTCACCTGAGCCTAGTGGGGGATGTTTTTAATACACAGAGAAGTTAGGGGTAAGGGAAGAGCAGCTAACAATGAATGTACTAGAATGTAGTATGTATTGTAGATTTCTATCTTGCCACCCATTTCTGCAATATCTGAGTACCTTCCATCTCAGCGGATTTAGGATAAAATGAGCAGACCAACCATCAGACTTCCCCATAAGATGAAAACAAGCTGGGTTGGTATCTTGTTTAATGCTGAAGGTGGACGGTGTGTAACAGGTATGTTTGGTTTAATGTTCTATACGTACATATGATCGAGATTCCATGTACTGAAGAGGATTCTGCTCTCCCTGTTACTGTAGGGATTGATGGAATGTTTACACAGGCAGTAATCCCTGTCAAAAGGACCCTGTAAAAAGATAAAGGCAGTGGGATAGTATCCACCCAGGAAAATGTATTCAACTTGTTGCATAGGAAAAGATATGGGAAGAATCAAGGCCATCCACTGACAAAGCCTGCCTTTGGAAACACAGGATAAAATTTTAATAGTTCTTCCCTGCACAAATAAGCAATCAATATCAGTAAGATAACTTATGCTTGTATTTAATTAGGTATCTAAGTAGTTATCTCTTTCCTCAAATTCCATCACTGTAGAGCAGTGGTGGGCAACCTGCAGCCCATCAGGGTAATCCGCTGGTGGGCTGCAAGACCGTGTTTACATTGACTGTCCTTAGGCACAGCTGCCCGCAGCTCCCAGTGACCACAGTTTGCCGTTCCCGGCCAATAGGAGCTGTGGGAAGCGGCAGGCAGCATGTCCCTGCAGCCCACGCCACTTCCCACAGCTTTCATTGGCTGAGAACAGTGAACCGTGACCACTGGGAGCCATGGGTGGCCGTGCCTAAGGACGGTCAATGTAAACACTGTCTTGCGGCCCACCAGCGGATTACCCTGATGGGTTGCAGGTTGCCCACCACTGCTGTACAGCATGCCAGCACTTGCTGCAGCAGAGAACTCTGGCTAAGAAATGACTGTGAAATGTGTGCCTATGTAAGAGGTGAAGGGGGGGCAGCTCTTAGCATGGTGGAACTTTTAACAATGATTGGAAAGCTTGTACTGAAGCCCCTGATACCGCTGCTGTTTTACAACAATTTGTGGATCAGTGGTTCAGGAGAGCAGATGTGAAATCCAATTTTTAGCTTATAAAGGGCAAGAAACAAGTCCTCTTTTAAAGCTGGGTGATTGTTTACACAACCATTGGCACCATGTCCTGCTGAAAGCCTAACAGAAATGTCAGCCTAAATCAGACATTTTACTTAAATAAAATACAGAATCCTGGAAAGCCCTGCCTCCCCTAGTAAGGCTTGAATTTGTTCAGCAGTATGACAATCAGCAAAGGGACACTGTCAACTTAAAAATGTTGTAAATCAGTTAGTTATGTTACCCACACCCTTGATTAATAAAAGAGGTAATATGCCACACTTTGCTTCTCAAAAGTTGGATGCTCAAAGTAATTAGTCAGTTTCACTCTCAGTGCTGCAATGTTTAAAATATCACTCCAAAAAACAAAACACTTGTTGGTCTTAAGTCTTGTTTAAATTTAGTAAAAACACCAAAGAATTTTATCTGAGAACAAATTATGCTGGCAGCGTCCTTCAGTCACTGTAGGTAGGTAAATTATTTCTCTTCAGTTTAATAGTTTGCAGTGCCTAGAGGCTTATTCTGCCTTTAAATGCTAACTCCCATTACAATTTATTTTCATAAGCACAGCACATAAAATATACTTTACACACACTTATTTGTCTTCGAAATAGTTTCTTACTTGACAGGAGAACCATCCCTCAGTAGTGCAGAGGCGGACCGCCGCCTCCTCTCTTCTGTCAAAGTAACAGCCATTATATTTAACAGACTTCAGTTTATCCAACATAAAGTCAGTTATTCTTTTATATTCTGCTTGTGCTGCTGGATGAACAGCTGAAGTATAACTGCTAACCTTTAAGAAAATAAAAAGCACTATGTCATTCCTAGCTCAGACAGTGCCTACTGCACCCTGAATCTACTTAATAAATCCAATAGATTTAAATGTACAACTTATAGTTCCATGGCTGTTTATGGAAAAAAATTCAGCTGTTCAGGTCTAATGTAAAGATTTATTTTTAATAACAGCTTGAAACCAAGCTACATTCAAAACAGCAATTTTTACCTCTTTCATATAACTTCGTATTCTGCTTTCACAACTGTATCTCATATAACTTGATTTATTCTTAAAGCGAGACTCCATACCTAAAAGAAATAAATATTTTATGACTTGTATAAAAAATCTCAAGCTGTTGTTTTACTTGGCTGGATCTCTAGCTCCTTTTCTTTATGAAATGAAGTGAGTATGATTGTTTATTTGCTTTGCTTCCCTGTTCATAGTGTAAGCACTCTGGACACCAAGAATGCCTTACTATTTTGGCTTTACAGAGGGCTCAGTACATTGTTTGTACTTAATAAATCATATACCAATCATTGCTCTTAACGGTACTCCTTGATGGCCCATACCTGGCATACGATGTTTAGTTCCAGGCGCTTCTGTATCAGAAAGATGACAAACTGAAGGGTATTTAGAAAGGAACATCACAATGATTAGGGTACGAGATCGATGGGTTTAAAAGGAGATATTAAAAGAGCCAAATAGATATAGCTTAACTGAGTGACATCTAAAGGGAACAGATATCTAAACAAAGAGGAATATACATCAAAAACATCTAAATACTAAAGAGTTGCCCAGAGACTGTATATGTAGAAGAAATGGGAGGCAAGTAAGAGGAATATCTGACAGATCTACTGAACTGTACAATAATGTTCCTAGGCAAATGGCAGGATCCTCTTCACTTGGGTCATTTTAGAATTAGATTTGATAAAGCATAGAGGAGTTGAAGACCTAGACCATGTGTTGTGATCAAATCTAAGAAATTAAAGATGGAAATTGTTTTAAACTATCTCATCTATCATTCTGCTGAGAGATTTAACTGCTATACTGATACAGAACTTACCTTCAAACCACTTTCTGTCTTCCTCTCTGCTTTCCGCCAAAATGTTTTCACTTAGGTTTGATATGAGATCCACTAGAAGCTTCTGTCTCTTGGGAGCCTGCTCATCTGATAGCAGCTTTTGTGCAGCCTCAACAATGTCATCTTTTTGTGCGTAAAATGTATTTAGGAAGTGATCTATGTCACTGACAACTGTAGTTTTAAATGAAGAAAAAAGCAAACTAGTGCTAGGAAAACTTATGTAGTCTGAACTGTGCTTTCAGCTGGGGTTTTGGTGTGTTCCATAAAAAGTCTCTGGGACGGAATAAAAAACATTTTAAAAGAGTAATATGCTACTTGCCAACATTTATATCTTAATTAAAAGTAAATCCAAACCCGCACTATTGACTTTCTAGTGTTTCATCAGAAATGTGGGAGCAAAGGGTTTCCCTTCAGGCCAACTTCCCATCACCTTATTCATGATGAACAGCATCTTGCTCAGAGTAGCCCCATTGACTTCAACATGACTACTTGGGGAGTAAGATTCCACTCAGAGCAAGTAAAGGCATCTTTACTTTTGTTCTGTGCCTGTTCAAAAACCTACCAGGCTTTTCTCCACCCAAGTAACCAACTCTGAAAAATGAGGGAAATTTCTTCCAGTTTACTTTTTACTTTTACCTTAGTAATAAAGGTTTCAGAGTAGCCGCCGTGTTAGTCTGTATTCGCAAAAAGAAAAGGAGTACTACTGGCACCTTCGAGACTAACAAATTTATCTGAACATAAGCTTGCTTGAGCTGTAGCTCACGAAAGCTTATGCTCAAATAAATTTGTTAGTCTCAAAGGTGCCAGTAGTACTCCTTTTCTTTTTTCTTAGTAATATAGTAACACATCACGAAAAAGTGGGCAGCCCATTGCACACATTTTTAAAATAAGGGCGTGAACAAAAACCCAATGATAATGCATCCACATGTATTTTTAAGATGACCACTGTAGATTAGCTTTAGTAGTTCAGACTAGTAAATGCACAGTAGAATGTTGTAATGAAATTTTAGTATGGTATCATACTCCTTTTTGCAGATTGGTAAACTGAGGCACAAGGAGGCCTTTACAAGGTCACCTTGAGCAACAGTTGCAAAGATGAAGATAAAATCCCAAATTCCGACTCCTTCCCTTTTGGGGTTTCGAAATGTGAAACTGTTTAAGCTGCAAGATAAACGGATAAATTTTTCCCACTTACAACCCTGCCAGGTCTCCCCTGGGGCTAGTAGTACAAGGTCTGTATTATCTGGAACGCTGTGGAAGTAACCTTCAGTCAGTTCTGTCCCATCCTCATACAAACAGAGCCGGCAGTCGGGAAAAGGAAGCTGTTCACAAAAAGAACACACACGCGCACACAGTTGCACTTTAATGAAGGTACCCTGCCAATGGACCCACAGAAACCTTTACAAGTGAGATCCGTTAAAATAAACAATGTCACATCAGCGCAGGTGCAAAAATACAGATTCCTCGAGCACCGAGAGGTGCCTCTGCGGCTCCAGAGCCGGGGTCTGCTCCAGGGCTGCCCGCCCTGGACTCTGGGACGGGGTGAAGGTGCAGGGGCCCCGTGATCGTCCGCTCCCGAAAAGCGGAGTGGTGGTGGGGGGGTATCCGGGAAGACAGGCCCCCCTGCTCTGAGGGCGATGCGCCCCTTACCCCCCACGCTCGGACGCGCCTGCCGGTCGGGGGCGCTCAGGTGCCCTAGCTCTGGGGCCCCCACCAACACCCCGCGACGCACGGGGGGGGGGGGCGCGGGGCCCCTGGGAGGAGGCTGTCCTGACAGCGCCTCGGGCCCGCCCCAGGGGAGCGACGGCGCGGAGCCAGGCCGAGCCCTGGGGCTGCCCGCAGCCGGGCTCGCCGGGGCTCGCACCTGCAGCCGCTTGCCCGCCTTGCGCAGCAGCTCCGGCAGGCTCCGCCCCGCCACCCCGTACTTCTGGGGGCCGCGCAGCCTGCGGATCTTGAAGGCCTTGGGCCGCGGGGCCATGGCCCAGCCGAGAGCGGGGCCCGAGCCTCTGGCATCAGCAGCTCCCGGGCCCTAGCGCCGCTCGGATCACATTGCGCATGCTCACAGCTCCGGACGCCGTGAGAGTTACCGAGGCGGGGAAGCAGTCTGCCCGCCCCATCGCCAACTCGGCTGGCGCATGCGCAGATGTGGCCGGGCCGCGCGGCAGGATGTTGCGCATGCGCAGGGGGCGTGGACTAGGCCGGTTGCCATGAGAGCAGTGGCCCTGGCGATGGCGCCGGAGTGAAGTAGGTTGAGGGCGAGGGCTGCCGGGAAGGGGGGGGGTCGTTGCCCCGCTCGGGGTCCTGTCATGCCCGGGGTGAGCGGTAACGGGTGTCCTTGGCCGGCCCCGCCCCCATAGGCCTGTGACTAGGGGGACCCCAGACCCGGCCGGCCTGGGCAGGGCCGTCTCCTCCCTCCTCCCCACAGCACCCCCGGGCTCAGGCCCGGGCCCCCGGGCGAGCCCCTGGCGCTTCCCTGCCGGCCTCGCGTTGCTGGGCGGGAGTCGCCGCCGCACGCTGCATTTGTCCGCCCCCGCCGGAGTCTTTGTCGAGTTTTACAACAACCCCCCCCCCCCCCAGCGCTTAGGGCCTGGCCCCCCGACCCTTCCCCTTTGACCGCCCTGGAGACAGAGCCTGGCTTTCACCGGGGATGAGCCGCACCCCCCCGCCCCCGCTCCCGTTTCTGTGCTCAGCCCTCTGTGCAGGCGTCTCAGCAAGCTCCCCCCGCCCCCCAGTCAAGGGCGCCAGTTGGGCAGGGGAGAGCGGCCCCCCGAGTTTCACACAGGAGGTGTGCAAGCTCCCAGGTGGAGCTCTTCACCACAGCACAGGGCTCGTGTGAGGCTGTGCAAAGGAGAGGTGCCCCTCGGGCAGGGAGTCAGGATTTTGTTTACAAACAGAGGCCGGTTTCAGAGTAGCAGCCCTGTTAGTCTGTATCCGAAAAAGAACAGGAGGACTTGTGGCACCTTAGAGACTAACCAGTTTATTAGAGCATAAGCTTCCGTGGGCTACAGCCCACTTCATCAGATGCATAGAATGGAACATATAGTAAGAAGATATGTATACATACAGGGACATGAAACAAGGGGTGTTACCATACACACTATAAGGAGAGTGATCAGGTAAGGTGAGCTATTACCAGGAGGAGGTGGGGGAGAACCTTTTGTAGTGATAATCAAGATGGGCCATTTCCAGCAGTTGACAAGAAAGTGTGAGGAACAGTAGGGGGGAAAATAAACATGGGGAAATCGTTTTACTTTGTGTAATGACCATCCACTCCCAGTCTTTATTCAAGGCTAAGTAAATGGTGTCCAGTTTGCAAATTAATTCCAAGTCAGCAGTCTCTTGTTGGAGTCTGTTTTTGAAGTTTTTTTGTTGTAATATTGTGACTTTTTTTAGGTCTGTAATCAAGTGACCAAAGAGATTGAAGTGTTCTCCAACTGGTTTTTGAATGTTATAATTCTTGAGGTCTGATTTGTGTCCATTTATTCTTTTACATAGGGACTGTCCGGTTTGGCCAATGTACATGGCAGAGGGGTATTGCTGGCACATGATGGCATAGATCACATTGGTAGATGTGCAGGTGAATGAGCTTCTGATAGTGTGGCTGATGTGATTAGGCCCTATGATGATGTCCCCTGAATAGCTATGTGGACACAGTTGGCAGCGGGCTTTGTTGCAAGGATAGGTTCCTGGGTTAGTGGTTTTGTTGTGTGCTGTATGGTTGCTGGTGAGTATTTGCTTCAGGTTGGGGGGCTGTCTGTAAGCAAGGACTGGCCTGTCTCCCAAGATCTGTGAGAATGATGGGTCGTCCTTCAGGATAGGTTGTAGATCCTCGATGATGCACTGGAGAGGTTCTAGTTGGGGGCTGAAGGTGATGGCTAGTGGCGTTCTGTTACTTTCTTTGTTGGGCCTGTCCTGTAGTAGGTGACTTCTGGATACTCTTCTGGCTCTGTCAGTCTGTGTCTTCACTTCAGCAGGTGGGTATTGTACTTGTAAGACTGCTTGATAGAGGTCTTGTAGGTGTTTGTCTCTGGCTGAGGGGTTGGAGCAAATGCGGTTGTATCGCAGAGCTTGGCTGTAGACAATGGATCGTGTGGTGTGGTCTGGATGAAAGGTGGAGGCATGTAGGTAAGTATAGCGGTGAGTAGGTTTCCGGTATAGGGTGGTGTTCATGTGACCATTGCTTATTAGCACTGTAGTGTCCAGGAAGTGGCTCTCTTGTGTGGACTGGTCCAGGCTGAGGTTGATGGTGGGATGGAAATTGTTGAAATCATGGTGGAATTCCTCAAGGACTTCTTTCCCATGGGTACAGATGATGAATGTAGCGCAGAATAGGGGCATTAGGGGACGAGAGCTAAGGAAGCGTGGTTCTAAGTCAGCCATAAAAACGTTGGCATACTGTGGGGCCATGCGGATACCCATAGCAGTGCCACTGATTTGAAGGTATACATTGTCCCCAAATGTGAAATAGTTATGTGAAAAAGTCACAAAGTTCAGCCACCGGGTTTGTCATGACATTATCAGGGATACTGTTCCTGACGGCTTATAGTCCATCTTTGTGTGGAGTGTTGGTGTAGAGGGCTTCTACATCCATAGTGGCTAGGATGGTGTTTTCAAGAAGATCACCAATGGATTGTAGTTTCCTCAGGAAGTCAGTGGTGTCTCGAAGATAGCTAGGAGTGCTGGTAGCGTAGGGCCTGAGGAGGGAGTCTACATAGCCAGACAATCCTGCTGTCAGGGTGCCAATGCCTGAGATGATGGGGCGTCCAGGATTTCTAGGTTTATGGATCTTGGGTAGCAGATAGAATACCCCTTCTCGGGGTTCTAGGGGTGTGTCTGTGAGGATTTGCTCTTGTGCTTTTTCAGGGAGTTGGCTGGTGATTAAATTAAAGACATGGAAGTTTAGCCTGTAAAAGAGGAATACGTCCCTGGAGAGGGGGGAGGGGTTGTGTTAGAAAGAACAGGGGATTTAGAAAAAATATAGCGAAGCACTGAGCCAAGGTTACATGCAGAAAAGGGGGAGATTTGGGGGTGTAGGTGGAAAGAAGGGGTCAGACCCAGGGCAGGGCTAGCCATGTATAGAGAGGTTCCCACTCTACCCATGGTACTTACGTGGCCCCATCACCGCAGTATCTGAGGCTGTGCCTCACAACGTCTAACCTATTTCTCCTCCCAGCCTCTCGGTGAGGTAGAGCAATGCTGTTATCCCCATTGTACAGGTGGAGCACTGAGGCACACAGAGACTAAAGGCCAGATTTTCAAAGGTATTTAGGCACCTAGTGAGGTTTTTCAAATGCACTTAGAAGATTTGGTGCTTTGTAAACCGCACTAGGTATCTAACTGCATCTTTGGGTGCCTAAACACCTTTGAAATTCTGTCCTTAAAGCATTGACCTGGGGTGGGGTCAGACAGGAAGTCCATGGGGGGAGTAGAACCCAGGTCTCTCAGGACTAGCTCCCTATCCAGTAGACCAGCCTCTCTCTCTGCTGCATGCTGCAAAAAAGAGGACTCTGATAGATGGGAGCAAAACCATGGCGGCCAGTTCTCTGAGACTCCAGCAAATGGTCCCAGGATGGATGTCATGGTTGACAGCATGAAAAGCAGCGCAGAGGTTAGGAAGGATGGAGAATGAGAGTCAGATGAGAGGAGATCACTTAACTCCCAAGGGGTGGCAGGTTCTGCCCCATGCTGGGTTGTAGAGCAATGGCTGCTGTGCAGTTTTACGTTTTAACTGAAAACCATTTTGTTCAGTCATTTTTTGTTCTGAATTTGAGAAAAAGAAGGAACGAGAAAGTGTCATATAAGTATCAGATGTGTTTATGCCTCAAATTCTTAGGGTTTCAGCTGTATTGAGGCCAATTCCAGAACAAAGAACAGAAACTGCATCCACAGAGTCCATAAAGTCAATGATTGTCATGATTTGCATTATTCACTGGGCACCATCTGTGTGCTCGGCACTCTTCAGAATATGCCAGAAAATCCAGTCCCTGAGCCAATGCGTATAAAATGTGTAAATCTGGATAAGATGGCTCAGATATTTAAATATGAGGTTGTACAGTTATTGACCACACGTTTTCACATGTTCACTGTGATGTTTATAGCTCTGAGTGGAGGCACTTCTGCAGTAGAAGTTTTACTTGATTAAGGACTAGAAGATTTGACCCTCCAACTTTCTTTCTAAAGGAAGAGCTGCCCAGAACTCCTGTGCCTGTTTGTTTTCCTTTCCTGCCTGCAGTTGCTCTGATATACCTCAGAAGTCTGTTTTTTTCTCAACTTTAAGATATAGAATTTTCTTGGTGTTTGGTTTTAAATATTCTCCTGTGAGAACTGCAACACAATTCTGTAGTGTTGTGTTTAAGAGCCTTCTGAAAAGTAACTAGCTTTTAAACAGAAGTAAGCAGTGTTGCCAACTCTTATTATTTTTGTCATGCGTCTTATGATGATGTTTTCCTTAAAGCTCCAGCTCCTGGAGTCAAGTGGCTATGTGATTATTTTAGCCTTCGTTCTTAAAGAAAAAAGAAGTTTTTAGTCCTCATGGCTGTGGAGAAAGCGTCAAAATGTGACCCCAAAGCACCCTAACATCTCAAAAAGCAGAAGGCAAATAAAAAGAACCCCAAATCTGTTATTTTGACATAATCTCATGATTTTAAAGCCAATCTCATGATTTTTGGGGAGCCAGATTCATCATTTTTGAACATTTGGGATTGGCAATACTGTGAAAGTGTCAGCTTCACTCCTGTTTAAGATTTGTTTCTAGTCTATTATTTATCATGAGATAACACCTCTAGAGCCCCAGGCAGGTGCAGTATAAACTCAGGGGGCCCTGCCCTAGTAGGATGTTTCCAAAATTAAATGATCTACTCCAATCTCGATGAACTGCAAAAAAGTGATAGAAAGTATTCTAGATATTTCTACAGTTGTTTCAATTGTTGTATTCAAGAGTTAGTAACAAAGGATATACATTAAAATTTTAAACCTAACCAGTGTTCCATAAGTGATTTTGACGCAAGATGTGAGAACATGTCAGTATTAGAGCTGAGTGAGTAATATTTATTAAATCCTCTTTTTATATATATATATATATATATATATATATATATATATATATATATATATATATATAGGAATTAGATACAGTGCTCCTAATTTTGAAGTTATCTGCAGAAAACAAAAAAAAACTTAAAGTTTTCAGGTGCCTAAGTAGCCCTTGGAATCACAGTTAAAGTTGCCCCCCACTTACCAAAATCTGAAATGGCACCCCTGTGCCCTGTCCCAGGGTCACTGAGAGTTGAGGGGGCTGGAGGAGTGCAGGCTCAGAGAATGTGAGAGATGGGAAAGTGCATGTGCTGTGTTAATACTTGCCACTGTTTGCTGTGCATAAAGCATGATGAGGTGGGCTAGAAGCTTAGCAAAACTGAATTTCCTCCCAAGAGAACCATTTTAACACGTGAAAGTGGACCACAGTAATGGGTGTACAGGGCAGCCCACAAGAGAATGTGTTCTGTGGTGTTAAAGCCTGCTCCAGTCACCAGTGCCAGTGGTCAGGTTGAACTCTATTTAATATTTTTTGTGGTAGGCTCACGGACTCCCAGGATTTTGCATGTATCTCATTTTAATCTAATCATGATACATTTTATTTACTTTGTCAGATGGTATAGACCATTTATGTTAGTTTTCAGAACAGACTGCAACTCGTGACAAACCAGCTTGTGAGAGTTTAAAACGAGGTGATGAATTTTGAGGCAGATGCTGATGAAAACTGAAAGTGTTCTACTAGGAGGGAGCATTTCTTTTACAGAGTTCACGAACTTTACAGGAGAAGGGAGCTCGTCATCCCTTCCTGCCGCCTACTTTTTGTGTGAAACTACAATGTGCTCAGTTTTCAAAGATAACTTAATACATTACTTTTTAGTTATTTTGTTGCCAATTAACCTGTTTGCAGACCACTCTAAGTGCGGGAATGATGGATATGTTTTACAGACATTCTAGGAAAGCAGGTGTTACATGCTAGCTCTGTATCCTTTTCACTGTGAAATGAGTTCAGTTTTATAAGATCACTAACCAGGAGGCTGTTCTTTGATCAGAGAGATCCATGCACTTTTTTGTGCTTTTGCCCCATGAGTAACTGAGTTATGTGGAGTGTTGTGATATCAGAGGTATTTCGGTAAATCTACTTTTCTCACTTACCAGTTCCATTCATTACATAAGAACAGCCACACTGAGTCAGACCAATGGTCCATCAAGTCCAGTGTCCTGTCTTCTGACAGTGGCCATTGCCAGATGCTTTAGAGGGAATGATCAGAACAGGGCAATTTATTGAGTGATCCATCCCTTGTTGTCCAGTCCCAACTTCTAGCAGTCAGATTTTAGGGACATCCAAAGCATAGGGTTGCATTGCTAACCATCTTGGCTAATAGTACAAAGTTCCCTCTGAGTTTGGAAGTTTTTATTGGCTTTATTAAACAATGCTAAAACTAATACCTTTAATATTAATGAGGTTTGATAGGATTTAGATTAAGAATCTGATGTGCTAGTATTTTTATTCAAGAAAGTTCCCATAAAAGTCAACAGTCATTTTGTCTGAGTAGAGACTGCTGGAGTGGGTTGTACTTATTTAGTTGTAGCTTTTATAAAATGAATTAACTTAATTTTAAAAAGTCATTGTTTTATCAGGTCAACTGTGCAGAATGCCACACAAAATTGGATTTGTAGTTATCAGTTCATCAGGACATGAAGATGGCTTCAGTGCAAAAGAACTGATGGTTCATGCACCAACAGTCAATGGATGGAGATCACCAAGGTACTGTAAGTGAAAGAGTTATTTATATTAAGGATGCGTTGAAGTGTCTCTAAAATATGAGATATAAGTAATTCACAGGGAAATAATTCTACCCTGGGTATCTGATTACATCAAAAAATAAGAAATCTAAGATAGAAAATCATGATTTTGCATAATTGCCTCTCATTCAAGATCACAAAGAGTTTGACAAAACCCAGCCCCAGTCCTGTGAACTGCTCCAGGCAGACTCCTGTGTCCACGTGAGACCCCATCAAAGTCAGTGCCCTGGTTCTGTCTGCCCAAAGCAGATTGCAGGGTGAGGGACCTCACTGGTTGTAAGAACTGTGGACCAAGTTCTTTAGTTACCTTTCATCCCACACAGCTCTTATCCCCCAAAACTCCAGAGTGTTCTTAAAAAGGATACCATTAACTTGAAACAAGTCAATTTGGAAAAAAAAAAAAGTGATTTTGGGCACTACATCTGCCTCCAAGTCCTCCTGCCAATTTTTGTGGTTTTACAATCACTTGCCTTCTCTTATTTTTTTTAATGCTTTTCTCTCCACTTCTATTGTGTGACAGGCCCACAGCCCACACATCCAGCAGGGTGACCTGTCTATACATACTGCTGTTAAATAAACAAAGTAAATTGAAAAAAGAGCCCCCCCAACACACACACACCAAAACTTGCTGTAGTGATGTTAGCAGGGCTGCACATTTTGGTGTGCCTGGGCAAGATCTGAAACTGAGGGCCCCCACCCTGCTAAAAAAGTTACCACTGAGGGAAGGTGGGGAATTGGAGAGTGAGCCCACACTACACTCAGCCCGCAGCAGGAGCTTGGCTCCTGTGTCACAGGGCTGGGCCTGGCTGTCTGGTCTGGGCTTTCCAACCTATTACATGGAGTTGCAAAGCCACTGAGGTTTGGTCTGGCTGACCCTCTATTGTGAGTGGCACTATGACCCTGCATGCCAGGCAACAATGTCACTTGGTTTTAGGAGCCCTCTCGAACAAGGGACCTGGGCAAGCTGTCCCTCCTCCCCCCATCCTTCCCAGCATGGCTCTGAATGTTAGGGGCTACTTGTAGCAATAAGAGAGAAACAATTTTTAGACAAAGTGTGATTCAAGTTGGCAATAACTCTTTAAGAAGATGACTATTGAAAATTTTCTTTACTTTCAGACTCTGCCAGTATCCGCAAGAAATCGTCCTTCAGATGGTGGAGAGATGTCGAGTTCGAAAGCTGCAATTACTTGCTCACCAGTATATGATTTCAAGCAAAATTGAGTTCTACGTTAGTGAAAATCTGCCTGAGTACTTTGCACCATATCAGTCAGAGAGGTTTCGCAGACTGGGGTAAGTCAAAAGGTGCTAAATGATGGTGTCACTTTAATCAGAAAGGTAAGATTTGGGAAGGGAGTGGTATGTTAGTCACTGGTAAAATGTTGATGTGATGTTAAGGAAATAGGGAAGGGAAATTCTGTCCCCCAGTTGCATCTGTGGAATGCTACAGTAATAAAGTTGAAGTCACTCAAATTGTATGGGTGCAACTGAGGACAACATTTTTCCCTGGACTTTCAGAACACACATGACAGCTGCATTCTTTTCTGTGGTTTTTATTAAACATGGATATAGACACCAACTAGACTTATTGACCAGTATCTCTCAGTACACAAGCTGACATGTCGTCGTCTTTTTAAATATGCATGTGGAGCAGGCACAGTTGTTGAAAGAAGAAAAATCTATAAAAAAACAGTATGTATTAAGTCCTGTGTTGTTGTTATTTATTTGTATTGTGGTAGCACTTAGAAGCCCTAGTTGTAAGCCTCACTGTGCTAGGTGCCATACAAAAACATGACAAAAATATGATCCATGTCCCAAAGACCTTATACTCTAAGTACATGATTTCAATTTTAATATCTTCAGATAGAAAAGTCCTTTTTATTGCAGTTTTAAAGGGATGGTGGTTGCCATAACTTCAGGTGGTTTTATGCATCCCTGTTCTCTGGTATTCTATTAATAGTTGAGCATATTTAACACATCAACTCTTTTAATACATAGGCCCCAGTGCTGCAATTGTGTCCATATGTGTGGCTGCCGGAGTAGAACCCCAAGGGTTCACTCACATGTTTTCTCAATGCAGGCTCAGGGCTGTGGGGCTTATTCCACTGAATTGGTATAGGAAGTGATCCAAAGCCCCTGGAACTCAGTGTCAAAACGTCTTTTGATATCAGTGCACTTTGAATTAAGTCTGTAGAGTGCTTTTTTAAAAAGAGAAATGGCATTCTTTATTTCAGTTCTCAATACCATTTTAAAACTTATCAAAATACTAATTTGAATGGATGTTCTATATTAACAAAATATATTTTACTTATTTGCATGTTTTTACACATTCCATCTGCCTTATCAATTTTCTTTCTACAGTTATGTCTCTCTCTCAGACAATGAGAAGACTGGGTACAAAGCACGGGAGCTGAAGTCAGTCTACGTGGATGCAGTAGGACAGTATCTAAAACTCACTTTCCATAAAAATTACATCAATAGATACAACTTATACAGTCAGGTAAGATTAATTAAAATGGTGACTTGATGCTCTAGACAATATTGCAGTTGTCCAAGACGGCCATAGCAAAATGCTGCCTTGATTTACAAAACTAAAATTGCCAGTGGGAAGTCGTTGTGAATGAGTAATTCTCAGAAAAATGTCAATTAAAAGTCTGGTGTCTCTTTTCTTTAATGTGCAAATTATTAGCTTCAATATGTAGGATTCTAAAGATTTCTATACTACACTTAAGACATTTGGATATAATCGAGAGCTTTTGTTTGGCACATTTTCATCCAAGCACTGCATTGTATATTAAGAGTATAGATAATATCTGAAGGTAAAAGTTCTCTTGCTGGCTGCTCTTCTGTCAGATTGGCCAGAAGTGGTATTCAGTGTATCCAGAACAGATTAATCAAGTGTGCAGTTCTATGCTGTTTTTCATTTTGCGCTCTGAGTGCTTATTGTATAATACAGGCACGACAATTAAGTAGTTACACTGCACATCTATCCAAAATGAAAGAAGCTGAGAATCACCCTCTCTAACTTTGCATACTTATGCTGTGTATGAATCAGACTTATGTCTACACTACGAAATTAGGTCGAATTTATAGAAGTAGTTTTTTTAGAAATCGTTTTTATATAGTCAATTGTGTGTGTCCCCACACAAAATGCTCTAAGTGCATTCAGTGCATTAACTCGGCGGAGTGCTTCCACAGTACCGAGGCTAGCGTCGACTTCCAGAGTGTTGCACTGTGGGTAGCTATCCCACAGTTCCCGCTGCCCATTGGAATTCTGGGTTGAGATCCCAATGCCTGATGGGGCAAAAAACATTGTCGCTGGTGGTTCTGGGTATGTCATCAGGCCCTCCCTCCCTCTGTGAAAGCAACGGCAGACAATTGTTTCACGCCTTTTTTCCTGAGTTACCTGTGCAGACTCCGTACCATGGCAAGCATGGAGCCCGCTCAGCTCACTGTCACCGTATGTCTCCTGGGTGCTGGCAGACGTGGTACTGCATTGCTACACAGCAGCAGCAACCCATTGCCTTGTGGCAGCAGATGGTATAATAGGCCTGAAAACCATCCTCCTCATGTCCGAGGTGCTCCTGGCCGCCTCGGTAAGGTCGGTCAGGAGCGCCTGGGCAGATATGGGCTCAGGGACTAAATTAGGAGTGACTCGATCAGGTAATTCTCTTTAGTCCTGCAGGCAGTCCTATTGTACCATCTTATGGTGAGCAGGCAGGAGGTGTGGATGGCTTGCAGTCCTTCTCCACTGTCTGCTGCCAGCCAAAGATGTAAAAGATAGATGGAGTGGATCAAAACAAAAAATAGACCAGATTTGTTTTGTATTCATTTGCTCCCCCCTCCCTCACTCCCTCCATGAAGTCCTGCCTGAAATACCAGAGGGAGGGATAGCTTAGTGGGTTGAGCATTGGCCTGCTAAACCCAGGGTTTTGAGTTCAATCCTTGAGGGGGTCATTCTGTGTGACTGTTGTTTTTGTTTCTCCTTGATGTAAAGCTACCCCCTTTGTTGATTTTAATTCCCTATAAGCCAACCCTGTAAGCCATGTCGTCAGTCGCCCCCCCCTCCGTCAGAGCAATGGCAGACAATCGTTCCGCGCCTTTTTTCTGTGCAGACGCCATACCACAGCAAGCATGGAGGCCGCTCAGATCACTTTGGCAATTAGGAGCACATTAAACACCACGCGCATTATCCAGCAGTATATGCAGCACCAGAACCTGGCAAAGTGAAACCGGTTGAGTAGGCGACGTCAGCATGGTGACGAGAATGATGAGGACATGGACACAGACTTCTCTCAAAGCACGGGGCCCTGGCAATGCAGGCATTATGGTGCTAATGGGGCAGGTTCATGCCGCAGAACACCGATTCTGGGCGCCGGGAAACAAGCGCAGACTGGTGGGACCGCATAGTGTTGCAGGTCTGGGACGATTCCCAGTGGCTGCGAAACTTTCGCATGCATAAGGGCACTTTCATGGAACTTTGTGACTTGCTTTCCCCTCTGAAGCGCATGAATACCAAGATGAGAGCAGCCCTCACAGTTGAGAAGCGAGTGGCAATAGCCCTGTGGAAGCTTGCAACGCTAGACAGCTACTGGTCAGTTGGGAATCAATTTGGAGTGGGCAAATCTACTGTGGGGGCTGCGGTGATGCAAGTAGCCAACGCAATCAAAGATCTGCTGATATCAACGATAATGACCCTGGGAAATGTGCCGGTCATAGTGGATGGCTTTGCTGCAATGGGATTCTCTATTTGTGGTGGGGCGATAGACGGAACCCATATCCCTATCTTGACACCAGAGCACCAAGCCGGCAAGTACATAAACCGCAAGGGATACTTTTCAATAGTGCTGCAAGCACTGATGGATCACAAGGGATGTTTCACCAACATCAACGTGGGATGGCCGGGAAAGGTACATGACGCTCGCATCTTTAGGAACTCTGGTCTGTTTCAAAAGCTGCAGGAAGGGACTTTATTCCCAGACCAGAAAATAACTGTTGGGGATGTTGAAATGCCTATAGTTATCCTTGGGGACCCAGCCTACCCCTTAATGCCATGGCTCATGAAGCTGTACACAGGCAGCCTGGACAGTAGTCAGGAGCTGTTCAACTACAGGCTGAGCAAGTGCAGAATGGTGGTAGAATGTGCATTTGGACGTTTAAAAGCGCGCTGGCGCAGTTACTGACTCAGTTAGAGCTCAGCGAAACCAATATTCCCACTGTTATTACTGCTTGCTGTGCGCTCCACAATATCTGTGAGAGTAAGGGGGAGACGTTTATGGCGGGGTGGGAGGTTGAGGCAAATCGCCTGGCCACTGGTTACGCGCAGCCAGACACCAGGGCGGTTAGAAGAGCACAGGAGGGCGTGGTGCGCATCAGAGAAGCTTTGAAAACCAGTTTCATGACTGGCCAGGCTACGGAGTGAAAGTTCTGTTTGTTTCTCCTTGATGAAACCCCCCGCCCCTTGGTTCACTCTACTTCCCTGTAAGCTAACCACCCTCCCCTCCCTTTGATCACCGCTTGCAGAGGCAATAAAGTCATTGTTGCTTCACATTCATGCACTGTTTATTAATTCATCACACAAATAGGGGGATAACGGCCAAGGTAGCCCGGGAGGGGTGGTGGAGGAGAGAAGCACTGGGAGGGGTGAGGAGGGAAGGACGAGGCCACACAGCACTTGAAAAGTTTAAAACTTTAAAACTTATTGAATGCCAGCCTTCTGTTGCTTGGGCAGTCCTCTGGGGTGGAGTGGCTGGGTGGCCAGAGGCCCCCCCACCACGTTCTTGGGCGTCTGGGTGAGGAGGCTATGGAACTTGGGGAGGAGGGCAGTTGGTTACACAGGGGCTGTAGTGGCGGTCTGTGCTCCAGCTGCCTTTCCTGCAGCTCAACCATATGCTGGAGCATATTAGTTTGATCCACCAGCAGACTCAGCATTGAATCCTGCCTCCTCTCATCACGCTGCCACCACCTTTCAGCTTCAGCCCTCTCTTCAGCCCACCACCTCTCCTCCCGGTCATTTTGTGCTTTCCTGCACTCTGACATTGTCTGCCTCCATGCATTCGTCCGTGCTCTGTCAGTGTGTGAGGACAGCATGAGCTCAGAGAACATTTCATCACGAGTGTGTTTTTTTTGCCTTCTAATCTTCACTAGCCTCTGGGAAGGAGAAGATCCTGTGATCCTTGAAACACATGCAGCTAGTGGAGAAAAAAAAAGGGACAGTGGTATTTAAAAAGACACATTTTATAGAACAATGGGTACACTCTTTCACTGTAAACCTTGCTGTTAACATTACATACATAGCACATGTGCTTTCGTTACAAGGTCGCATTTTGCCTCCCCCCACCACGTGGCTAGCCCCTCACCCCTTCCCCCTCCCCATGGCTAACAGTGGGGAACGTTTCTGTTCAGCCACAGGCAAACAGCCCAGCCGGAACGGCACCTCTGAATGTCCCCTTAAGAAATGCACCCTATTTCAACCAGGTGACCATGAATGATATCACTCTCCTGAGGATAACACAGAGAGATAAAGAACGGATGTTGGTTAAATGTCAGCAAACATACACTGCAATGCTTTGTTCTACAATGATTCCCGAGTACGTGCTACTGGCCTGGTGTGGTAAAGTGTCCTACCATGGTGGACGGAATAAGGCTGTCCTCTCCAGAAACCTTTTGCAAAGGCTTTGGGAGTACATCCAGGAGAGCCGCAAACGCCAGGGCAAATTAATCATTAAACATGCTTGCTTTAAACCATGTATACTATTTTAAAAGGTACACTCACCAGAGGTCTCTTCTCCGCCTGGTGGGTCTGGGAGGCAGCTTTGGGTGGGTTCGTGGGGTACTGGCTCCAGGTCCAGGGTGAGAAATAGTTCCTGGCTGTCAGGAAAACCAGTTTCTCCACTTGCTTGCTATGAGCTATCTACAGCTTCATCATCATCATCTTCCTCGTCCCCAAAACCTGATTCTGTGTTGCCGCCATCTCCATTGAAGGAGTCAAACAACACGTCTGGGATAGTGGTGGCTGAACCCCCTAAAATGGCATGCAGCTCATCATAGAAGCGGCATGTTTGGGGCTCTGACCCGGAGCGGCCATTTGCCTGTCTGGTTTTCTGGTAGGCTTGCCTCAGCTCCCTAAGTTTCATGTGGCACTGCTTCAGGTCCCTGTTATGGCCTCTGTCCTTCATGCCCTGGGAGATTTTGACAAATGTTTTGGCATTTCGAAAACTGGAACGGAGTTCTGATAGCACAGATTCCTCTCCCCATACAGCGATCAGATCCCTTACCTCCCATTCAGTCCATGCTGGAGCTCTTTTGTGATTCTGGGACTCCATCATGGTCACCTCTGCTGATGAGCTCTGCACTCACCTGCAGCTTGCCACGCTGGCCAAACAGGAAATTGAAATTCAAAAGTTCGCGGGCCTTTTCCTGTCTACCTGGCCAGTGCATCTGAGTTGAGAGTGCTGTCCAGAGCAGTCACAATGGAGCACTCTGGGATAGGTCCGGGAGGCCAATACCGTCTACTTGCATCCACAGTACCCCAAATTTGACCCAGCAAGGCCAATTTCAGTGCTAATCCCCTTGTCGGGTGGAGTAAGGAAATCGATTTTAAGAGCCCTTTAAGTCGAAAAAAAGGGCTTCGTCATGTGGACGGGTGCCAGGTTAAATCGACATAACGCTGCTAAATTCAACCTCAACTCCTAGTGTCGACCAGGGCTTATGGCCCTAAAAGGGGAGTAGCAGACCACTACACCATGTTTCTAGCCAAGTTACCTTTAGCTAATTTAATAACAAATTGTTGAACATATGCATTTTACTCTTACAATGAGCTCTTGCCTATATATATTTGGGTGCATAGGGCCCATAGACTCTATGAATTTAAGTAATTCACTACTAGATAATTTTCAGAAAGTGATAAAAAATATTTTAGAGGTGCCAGCACAAGCTGTGTAATGGCTCAGTGCATGTTATATAATGAAGTTGTTCAAGTCTTCATAAAATACAAGTAAAGTAATAGTGGTCTTGTATTTCTTTTTAATTCTACCTTAGGTTGCTCTGGTAGCAATAAATATAATTGGGGAACCTGCAGACTACAGCAATGACAGCAATAACGTAAGTATATAAAGTAAGTTATGGAAGAAAGTTTCCATCTCAAACATAGACTGTCCGTTGAATGTTGCTACACATACTTAATAATGATGTGCTTCACCTAATGTAGGGTGCCTTTTGATTTTTGTTGTTGTTACATTAGTGTTGTTTAAACAGAGCTGTCATGCACTTATTTTCTGTTTTTTGGTTGGTTGTTCTTTTTAATGTAATTTTGAAAAGAAATTCCCTTGGAAGGAGTAAACCAAAATAGCATAACGGAACTGAGTATGTTTGGAACAAATGCTGTTGTTCTCTTATAGTACAGTAAATATAAATGATAGCGTTTTTTATTTTAAAACTTACTGTGTAATTTGCATATAATAGTTTTGCCATGTTTGCTTTTTACTGTTGTGCTAAACAAAACTAGTATTTTGTCAGAGATGTAGTAAAAACTCTAACATTGTGAGACCTTGTTGTATATGTGAGTTTGTTTGAAGATACTGTTAATTCAACTTAGTTATTTAAGTCTAAAAATAGAGGCATATAGAAAAAGGCATGACATGATGTCTCACATTTAATTTTAATTGTTTGACTCTATAGTTTCTATCCTGTTCACAAAAAAATTGGTGACATTTCATTAACCTTTTTCTTTCAAAGCCTTCAAGAGAGAAGCTGATTGACCATTACCTTGGGAACAATCTAGATGACCTAACCTTAGATGGAACATACCTTCGGTAAGATTTCTCTGCTGAGATTTGGATCAGAGGAGTTAATAAAACTAGTGACCCGATGAGCTATAATTATAAACAATTTTAGGTGCCAGAACTTTGTCATTTCCAAGCTGTGAATTGTGCTGATTATTGTTGAACTTCAGCACTTAATTATGTCTTACATGCTTAGTGAATGAACAGAGTGCAGTCACATTCTGTTGGGTCTTTTCTTCATCAGCTACCCTTGTGTCTTATATCTCAGAAACGTTGTTCCTTAAATGCAAAATTTGAACCCAAGCGGTTGTTACAGAATTGATAGCACTAGCTATTCTTCTTGGCGTCTTGTTAACCAGCCCAACTTTAACTACTATTCATCCTATTTTCCTGTTTAACATTTACAGTGTGGTTGCCATCACAACATGTATGCTGGCTATCAGGGATTCAACCAATGTGGCGGCACTGCAAATTTGGCCAGTGGTAGTTCTTCTATCAGGTGACAGATGAGGAGAGTAGTTTGGCTAACAGACTAGCCTATACTCTCCAGAAGCTAGCTAGATCTCTGAGTCTTACTGAGTTACTCTCCTACCGATAATATTGTCATAGCAAACAGCCATGTCAGAGAGCACTAACTGTTTCTCAGTTAGGCTTTTTAGGCTGCATAATTACATGGCCCACATATTTCAAACCTCTACAAAAGCCATACAAATTGTGCCTACAGAAGCCCTCTTTTGGGCATGCAGATCAAGTAACTGACTCAGTTTGTATGCTAGTAAATGTGCAGTTACTTGATTTACACACATGTTGGTTTTTGCATGTGTTGGCGGTGTATGAACAATCTGTGTCCATTGCATAGGATTTTGATACTTTGGCCTACAATACTTCCTGCTTGTTCTGATCAAATTGATCCAATCTTATCATTATTTGTTCAGAATAATCAGCAGATTATGAATTACCTGTATGACAACTAGAGGTCATATCATTGCATGCCTAGTACACAAAAACACTCTATCAGAATAACACAATATTTTAGTTTTCAGGAATCTTATATTTCTGGATCTTTTTTCTTTGTTCATTTTAAAAATGTTAGCATCTCACTTAAAAGAAGAGACTGTTACTCTCAGTCATAAATTCATATATTTTTAAGGTCAGAAGGAATCATTGTGATCGTCTAGGATTCTAGTCTGAACTGTATAACGCAGACCTTACAGAAATTACTGGGTGAAATACTATCAAACCCCTATTTTGTGGTTGGGTTAGAGAATATATGTTTAGAAAGACATCCAATTGTCATTTAAAGACTTAAATGATGGAGAATCTACCATGTTCCTTGGTAAGATGTTCTAGTGGTTAATTTCCCTTGTAAGTAGAAGGCATTTTCTTTTGAATAAAAGACAATTTTCTGTGGACACTGACAAACTGTTTACTTACTAACATCACTGCAGTCATACCAACATCGACTAGTGCTAGAGGCTGCATTTTCCAGTTTATCTGATTTGAAGGAAGAAGCACCTCAAATTGGATCTGGGCTGGGAGGACGAGGTTTTGGTGAATGATGGAAATAACAGGAGTATAATAATTAGCTATTACCTAGTACTTTAAACCTTCAGAGCCGTTATAAACATTACAACAGACATCTGCTCTTCTTCCTTAGAAAATCTCAATGACCAGAGTCTTGAGGAGCTCTTTCATTTACATAGAAGTGTGATAATTTAATCATATAGATGTCACTGAAAACAACAGATCACATCAAAGTCTCGTTAGTGGTAGGTCTAGAACATTGAGTTAGGGGATAACATATCCAGTAAACTTCAATGTAGAGTAAAATGGAAAATATACATTTGCTTAAATGTTATTGAACCCAACAGAAGAAATAAATCTTACAAGAGCTAAACTTGTATTTCAAAGTAAAACAGGAAAAATGTGACTTTGATGAGCCATTTAAAATAAGTGAGATCCACAGTATACTGAAGAATGAGAAAAAAATAATTGTCATCTTAATATATATTAATCTTCTCACAGCAAAAAGAGAAGGAATATATGTAGCTGGTGCTTCAGATTAACCTCAAAAAAATATATATATATTTCTCCAGAAAACCTGACTCTATTTCACCACTGGATGATTTGGCTTTTGATATGTACCAGGATCCGGAAGTTGCTCAGATAATTCGTAAACTGGATGAGAAAAAGCATGAAGCTGTCTGTCATGAACGTTATGACTATGCCAAGAAACTCAAACAAGCTATTGCTGATTTGCAAAAGGTACTGTTTAATAACCGTCATGTCACAAATCCATGAGTTTTTCATTTGTCCATAAGATGGTCCTCAATCTTTGCAGTAAAATGCATTTTTGGTGGCTGCAGGTCACCCCTCTGATGTGTTTAAAAATAACAAATGAAGAGTCAGACAATTGAGTTTTACAGGCTGGAATTCTATATACATTTAAAAGAATGTGATTTCCAGCAACCTTAATGACATGAAAGCACCATTTTTCAGGTTGGGGAACGACTCGGGCGGTATGAGGTAGAAAAGCGCTGTGCTGTAGAGAAGGAAGATTATGATCTTGCTAAACAGAAGAAACAGCAGATGGAAGAGTACCGCCTGAAGGTGTATCAGCAACTGGAGCTGCACAACCTTCTGGATCCAGAGCTGATGGTGGGGATCACTAGTCATAATATAAAAATAAACACATGGTGGCTTGACTCATAGGGCTTTATCAAGTGGTATTATGTGTATCTGAGAAGCTAAAATAAACTCAAGGGATATGACTCATTAGGTAATTGTCATAGAGTATTTTTGTTAAATCTTTATTTTTTTTACTTGGATTGTTAGTTGCTCACATAGCATCAGACGTTGGCTTTCTCTGCTGTTGATCTGTACTCATCTAGTTTTTCCAGCCATATACACTTAGTGGTCTATAAATAATAATGAAAAGGCACTAACAATCACAGTTACACTAGAAATACTCACATGTTTTGTCTAATTTAAAAGCCATCCAGCATAGAGTCACAGATTTTCAAGGATAAAAGAGACCATTAGATCACTTAGTCTGACCTAAATGTAATCAAGACACGTGGCTTTCTCATATTACTAAGCACCTCTTGTTGTTGCTAACGTACATGCATAAAGGGCTTCTGGTGGCTTGACTGCAAACCACAGGAGTTCAAAATGAGGACATACCACAATCCCAAGGGGTATTTAAGCTTGGAAAGCTATTGGGAAACCATTATTTGCCAATTAGGTGAGGCTCCTTATAATCTGTTGTCTTCTCCCTTGTGTTGCTTTGCTGTTATGCCAGACACCTGCATTTAGAGCCACGATTTCCACTAATTTTTATAAGTGACGTTGTGTTGGTTCGAAAGCAGCTGATGTAGTAGTGGTGACTGAGCTTCACTTTCAGCATTTTAGTTTGAAGCCATGTCCGGAAATCTGATTGTACAAAATTGCCCTTTCTTGTCTCAGATCCGAAGACCTCCTGAATTTCCCCTTGAGCCTATGGTTTATTCAGTTAGCCCTCGGCAAAAGAAACCCATGCAGTCACCCCAGCATGAAAAAACAGAAGCACAGAAGACTGAGCCTTTGCCACAAGAAAAGCCACCCGAGACAACTTCTCCTGAGCCCATTGTCCCTGACCACTCCGTTTCTCATGTAGCCCAGCCACCAGCCTCTGTAGAGAGATTTCCAAAGATAAATGTAAGTGATCTTGTTTATCTGAGTCTTCTCTGATTTGAGGCCTCCCACATTTGCAAGAGATCATCATATAATCATGTCCAGCCAAAAGTCACCTTTCTTGGCCATTTCTATAGGAATCTACCAAAGAAAATGATTTTCTTATTACATTGAGGTTCCTATAGGAATCTGATCATCTTTTGGTTATGCTGATGTCTCATATGGCATCAGAGGTTGGCTTTCTCTGCTGTTAATCTGTGTTCATCTAGTAATAATGATGCTTGTGTGAGACCCTTGAAAGCCTTTACAAACATTCATGAAGATGAGTTAAGTAAGATTAGACCCAATTTACGAATAGGGAAACTGACATAAAGAGAGGTTAAGTGACTTGTCCAAGGTCACACTGCTGACTCACTTTAGAGCTGGGCTACAACTCGGCCTGTTCCTCTAATGATCTGATAACACTCCTCTTTTAGAAATGATCATGTGTGATTCTAGGCTCAGGGCCAAAACAGCAATAAAGAATATGCTAGAATGAGACTGAAGAACACAGTAATGGCTTGATGTCACGTGCATCATGAGGGAAAGTAATCCAGGCAGTAATTGTAATAAAATTCTTGGAACCAGAAACACTAAGACTATGTCTACACTGCAGTTAAAAACCCTAGTCTGGCCCATGCCAGCTGACTCGGGCTCACAGGGCTGGAGCTGCGGGGCTGTTTCATTGCAGTATAGATATCCAGGCTCAGGCTGGAGCCCAGGCTCTAGGATCCTGTGAGGTGGGATGGCCTGGTGCTCAGACTACAGCCGGAGCTGGAACATCTGCACTGCAGTTAAACAACCTCTTAGCCTGAGCCCAAGTCAGATGCACCCTCCAGCTCTAGATGTCTAATGGGAGACTCCCATTGACTTCAGTAGGAGTTGGATTGGACTCTAAGAGCAGCAATAATCTCTTTACAGCACACTGGAGTAAAATAATGTAACTGTTTACATTGTCTTCATATCTGGAGAGTGGCTATAAATGGAATTCCATAATGTTTTTATCTTATCTGCTTAATGTCATATAAAATATATCCTTAGTACTGACTTCCATTCTGAAAGCACTGTTGCCATGGTAACAGGATGATAAAAAATGAAAACTTCCAAACCTGCATTTAAAATGCAGGAGATACAACTCTGGAGAAAAGTCTGGATGGACTGTGTTGAAATGAATCAAAGTAGTGATGGAACAACATCAGATCTGAATCACAATTAGAATTACTTTCCTTGTCTTCTCCATTAGGTTGAATTTTTGCCTTACGATGAGAGACCTCTTCCAGCTATTCGTAAGCAGCATGAGGATGGATTTGCCTACCTTGAGCCAGAGATGAATGAAGAAGATATCAGTGATACTCCAAGAAGTGGCATCACTGGGGAGCCAGAACCATTAACTGAGAAAGCGCTGAGGGAGGCCAGCCCTGCCACTGAAGTTTTCGGAGAGGCCTTGGTAAAGACCAGAAAAATAAACCATTTCACATTTATAATCCAGATCTTGAGTCATTTTAGAATTCACTTTGTGAACAAAAGCATGATGAGATAATAGCTTCATATATGTAATGATTAAATAGAACTGCAAATCTAAAGTTTGGTATTACTGTCACTAGTATTAAAATCAGGTGCCTATTTTCAGCATTTACATGGCTACCTAACTTTCGGTTGTTAATGAGCTGATTACATATTATCAGAGGAATCTATTATATCTAGATAAGTTTGTGTAGATTTAGCTCATCCATTTTCAGGAGTGAGATAAGAAGAGGTTTACAGATTATCTGCTCTAGAATTTGTCCTCTGATGAAAGTTTCACTGTTAGTGTCACAGCGAATGGTGCTTTGTTGGTAGATAGGTAGTTGCCAAAATCTGGGTTAGTTTGTTGAGGTTAAGGTATTAATCCCATTTCCTTTGGTATAAAGTCTCATTTTTCCTTTAAGCAATTTTATGGGAGAGATTTTCAAGAATGCAAAAGAAGTAAGATGCCTCAGTCCCATTGAAAGTAAATGGGATTTGGGTGCCTAATTCCCATTTTGCCTTTGCAAATCTCTTCCTGTGTCACACTAAATTATGCATTGAGTTGCCAGTATTAGCCATTTTAACAGTAATCTTACTCTGTATCAGGTTGCAGGAGCATATTCCAAGACTTGGTCGTATCGAGAAGATGCATTGCTTGCTATATATAAAAAGCTGATGGAAATCTCTGCCAGCACATCTAAGGATGATTTAAAGAATATGCTTAGAGCTGCTGTCTTTCTTATAAGAAGAGCCATAAAAGACATAGTGTCTTCAGTGAGTAATACTGTTTCATAATAAAAATATCCTCATTGAAGCTCCAGTCCTGCACAGCCTTGTGCAAGGCTATACTCACATGGAACAAGTTGCAGGATCAGGGCCTAGTAAGTGAAGGCTTTTAGTTGAGAAAATAATTGTAATTTAATAATATTAAATATCTGAATAGCCTACACTCTAAAAGGGAATGCTGTTATATTAACTTTGGCTTTGAATTATAGTTGCAATTTTACAAAAATGTGAGTTCATGCAGGTTTTTAATTGCTGCCGAATTTAGGGAACTGCATAATATACAGAGGTAAATAGTTTATAAAATGTGAGCATCTTGGGTTGTCTATGTATTGCATGCCATGAAGAATAGTGACTGTGCTCAATAAATAAGTTTGTTGTGAAACTTTTATACAGCACTTAAATGCTATAGTAGAAAGAGAAACGTAGGTTATTTAGCAAATAATATATTTTATGGGTAAGGCTCCGTGTTCTGTGACTTTCCGTGACCTCTGTGACTTCTGCAGCAGCCAGTGCACTTGGCCCAGGGGCTGCCTGAGCAGCTCAGGGTACACCAGCCTCTGCTGGGGCAGTCTCAGGCCCTCCCACCCCTAGCAGCAGGAGTTTGGGCGTGGGGGGGCTCAGGGCTGGGGGTTGAGGTGTGGGACAGTGCTTACCTGGTCGGGGGGAGGCTCCCCGGAAGGGCGACAAAAACTCCCCTCCCTCAGCTCCTAGCTCCACGTGCTGCTTCTGCCCGCAGGTACCGCCCCTGCAGCTCCCATTGGCCATGGTTCCCAGCCAATGGGAGCTGCAGAACCAGGGCTTGGGACAGAGCGGAGGCAGCAAGTGGAACTAGGAGCTGGGATCACCGCTTCCTAGGAGCCAGGTAGGAAGCCTGCCCCAGTCCCACCAACCCCCTCTCCCCGAGCCCCCGCGGCGCCCCCAGGGCCACCCTCCCAAGCTGACCCCTTCCTAAATTTTAGTCAGGGGTATATAATAGAAGTCATGGACAGGTCACAGGCCGTGAATTTTTGTTTACTGCCTGTGACCTATCCATGTCTTTTACTAAATATACCTGTGACTAAAATGTAGCCTTATTTATGGATAATGTACCCTGTAATTATCCGCTGTGCTCCACAAAACATGAATGAAAGCTGAGAATCCTAAAATTCATCTTAAATTTAACAATTTAATTCTGTAAAATACCCAAAGAACAAGTAACAGTTAAATTTGCATAGCAGAAGTATGTAGTTAAATCAACTTGGTTCTTGCAACAAATAGTTTGTGCAGACTTTTTCAGAATGAATAAAGAAAGCTAGACTATCTGCCTTTAAATGACTTAAGTTAAGGCAGATATTCAAGTAATCTAGGGTTGGACAACATCAAGGCAATATTTTCCACATTTGTGTAAGTCAAAGTTGAGTAATGGGCTTGAAGAAGTAACTATGGATACAGTATGTATTAAAATTGGGCTATACTACTTTATCAAGTTGATACAGGGAACAGAAGAGATTGCAGAGGGGTAACTTTTAGTCTCCAGCTAGGCCTTAGGAGATGGGGAAAGTTCAGTTTTTTCAAGAGCTTGCTGGACTTTATAGAAAATCAGTAGAATATATTGTTTGGCCCTTCACTTAAGGATTTAACTCATATTTTCTAGGGGAAAAAAACTGAGGTCGCTTCCATTACCGTGTTTTCCATATTGGTAATTCTAGACTTTTGCTGTTTCTGTTAATTCTAGAAAACAGACTGAGTTATATTACATGGAAATAGGAAATTTTAAAATATTTTTTGTTTTAATAATCTTTTTAACTCAGGTTTTCCAAGCTTCCCTGAAACTTTTGAAAATGATCATCACTCAGTATATACCAAAGCATAAACTAGGTAAACTGGAAACAACTCATTGTGTGGAAAGAACGCTTCCAAATCTGCTTTCTAGAACAGGAGACTCCTCAACCCGTCTTCGTATTGTGGCTGCCAACTTTATTCAGGTAGGAATGTCATCTGGAAATGCATATTAGATTGACTTTTAATACAACATTTAGCTGTTTTACCCACACATATGACAGACTGAGAATGCCACCAAGACACGGACTGCATGACATCTGTCCAAAATCAAATGTAAAAAGATATATTGGTGCTACAGTAATCAGTTTACTGCTGCTGGATTAACCTAAATAAGCTCCATATCATGGTTGTACGTTTTGACGCTAAGTGTTAATTACCCTTTTTGGTTTGAATGTGCTATTTCTGGTAAATACTTCATTACACATTCCACTATCATATTTTCATGCGGATTGTTAAGAGCCACCAAGGACTTCCAGACTCCTCGGCTGGCTGCCTCCTGGGCTGCTGAGCTCCCAAGCAGGCAGCCATGGAAGCCAGCTTGCCCTCGGGTCTGGAAGCCCTCCATCCCCAGCCCTAAGAAGGTCCACCCCAAAAGTTGCAAAACTTGGAAGCTCCAACAACTGCTGACTGAAATGGACATTCTTGTCCATTTCACTGCTGTAGCAGTGGCTAAACTGCCAAGAAAGTCAATTTTAGTTTTGCCCTCTGGAAAGCGAGTTTCTTTTTTGGAAATGTAATGTGTTGGTATATGAGAAGCAAAATATTTTTCAGGATTTCCAGTTCATAAGAAATTTCAAAATATTGTGCTGAACTGGAATTAAACCATATTTCAAAATGTTGAAATATCTCGTAAACTGGAACTCCTGAGATTCATCTTGTACTGCTTGTGAATGCAGGAGACAGAACTCTCACAGGATTTGGACCTAAACTGTGGACTTCACTCACAGAAGAGATAATGACCATGAACCTCACAGTAGTTGGAACTAACTCCATTTGTTTGACTTAGCTTCCTCACAATTACTTTTTCAGCAGCTTGCTCAAATCTACTGGTTGTGAAGTAATCTGCTAGTTTTCAGTCTACTCCTGCAAGAGCAGAATGGACACAAAGTTTAGTTTGCCATTTTTTTTTATTATTATTAATTTGAAGGGTACTGCAGTGATAAGAGCTATGAAAGTACCTAGATAGTCCTTGTCTCCTATTTGTAATATGGTATAATTTTTGATTAAAAGAAAATATATTTACACTCAAACTAATTGTAAAATTATAAATAAACTTACCTGTTCTGTGACTGAATTTTAGGTCATTTTATAGAGTCATTTTAACCTAATTGCAATAAAAATTAAGGGAAATTTTCAATTAGAAGTAAACAAATGATGTAAATATCAGATTTAGCAAAAGTAAAAAAGGATGCCAATTTAAAAATTGACAATCCATTCCTTGTGTGGTGGCAGTGAGCATTTGTGAACAGCTGTTGAAGAAGTACAGACTCTGTTTTCCAGTAAAACTTCAAAGCAGGAACAGTAATTCTGTGTGTGTGTGTATATGTGTTAATATAATCCCAGGAGGATACTAGGTGAGTCACTGGCTCTGGGTTATTTTATCATTGTATTCATCAAGATTGGGAGAAAAGGTTTTTCTTTCACTACAGACTTGACTCAGATTTTAACAGGGATAGTGTGAGAACTGCTCTGGTTTGTCACTCTAAAGCCAAAGGTGGCTTTTTTTTTTTTTTAATACCTCTTGGCTCGTGTACACTAGAATTGTAATTGTATACTTGAAAGGAAATGAGGAAGCCATTACTGTTGTAGTTTTGTAGCCAGGACATAGAGTACTTGGCTTGGAAAAGGAGGAAGATATACTTAGTATATTATTGCTAGCAGAAAATAAAGCTTAATAGAACCTAAACAGTAAAACTTAAGAAATATTTAGAGTGACAGTGTAATATTCCTGTAGGATTTTTGTATGACATTTCCAAACAGGAGGTATAAAAGATGGTCAAGCAGCCCTTTTCCTATATACACTCAGTACCTTTTCCAGTAGGTTTGCCTCTTACTTGAAAAGTGAATGCAGATCATTCATGTGTCCTTTAAGAAATATGAACTAAGATTAAATGAAACATTGCTCCATAATCACTTAAAATCAAACCAATTTATGAAAGAAGCTGTTTCTCTACTGCCACTGCTACCACCACTTACTCCTTTGGCACAGGGCTCCCACACAGACCATGCAAATGAAAGCTTCATAAATTATCCTGTGCAATGCAGATCAGTGTTGTTCCTCCATGTGCATCCACTACATATTCTTTTGATCCTGGTGCGAGCTGCTTCACATGTCTCAGTTTTCTCCTATAAGCTGTTACTCTCTCTTTCCTAGCCACTGGCAACCAATATTCAGTCAGTTGTGATGGCAAGACCAATAGTGGCTTATGGTCTGAGCTATGTTGCAGTAAACCTGTTACAACAGACTCTTCTTTCTGTACAACCTACCTGAACTAATGTCTGGCTCCTTCTCAATTTTTCCCCTTTTTGTCAGGTTTGCTTACAAGAGGACAGAGTGCAGTGATTTCAAAGGAATACTACCAGGCTTCATAGCCTCATGATCTGGTGCCTGTTACTTCCATACTTCTATTGTCACAACTGACTTGGGTGTTTCTTTTAATCTCCTTGTTGTTGGTAGCTCCTTAGACAAGTCAGGAAACCTTAGCTTAAATATACTTTTCTCCTTTTTCCTGTGACCTTATCAAATTTAAAGCACAACTATTAAACTAAATGTTATGACTTTTTTTGATGTTGAAGACAATAATGATGCTTGGCACCACACGGAAAGTAAAAATAAACCAGTGAACCAAATTACAAACATTACTTGAAATGTTAAAAAGTTCAAACCAAAATCTTATCTTTGCGATGTGGCATTGAAGAAATGAAATGGGCACAAAAGTTAGTGTAATTTGAACACAAGTGAGACTCCAACTGCATTGACCATGTTTTAGGATTTAGAACTTATGTAGGAATGGAGAACTGTCCTAGAAATGTGCATTTCTTTACCCTTCATAAAAGCACAGAAGATATGAAAATGCTAGTCTTCACTGTTCATTAGTGGAAGGAACAATAATTGATTCATGCATATTAATATTTATTCACAGGGAAAAATAACTGGATTTATTTGTTAAATGTACTCTGTGTGTCAGATTCTGATCTGTTATGCTATATACTAGATCAGGCGCTGGTGGATTTAATCCAGGTTTCTTATTGAAAACAGAATCTAGCCTAATAAAACTAAAATGTTAAGTGAAAGTTACTGTATTTTTTTCTACGAACATGTTAAAATTATCAGTTTTGCACACACAGCTAGAATAGGTACTGTCTAGCATTGAAAGGACCAAACAGCAAGCATCTTATGACAACAGAATTCAGCTGTGAGGCTGTTTCCTTAGTAGATCAATAAAATGTGAGGTGGTAGATTTCCTCTGCTAAAGCACTTTCCTGAGATCAGTCTTGAGGCATTATCATTAGACTTCCTCTAGGAAATTTTCTCTCTCCTTCAGTTATCTAAAAACAAAAAAAAAAACTTAGTGTCCAATTCTGCAGGTCTTGTTCAGATGAGAGATCCCAGTGAAAACATATTTCCCAGCAGATGCAATGTGTGCATGTTCTCGGTCAATAAAGTTGTTGCCAATAGCAAGACTGACACTTTTTTCTTCTCTTTATGCTGTGTACAGCCGACTGTGTTGAAATAGTGAATGACCATCTTCCTCTCCTGAACGGTTTATCTCATTGTAACTAACACAGGACATTCTTGGTCATGAGGTCCTGAATAACATTGGCTTTGCAAACCATTTCATCCTGTGTTTCAGCATTTTCCTGTGCGGGTTAACTCTGTATTTCCCTATAGGAAATGGCACTGTGTAATGAAGTTAAACCTCTTCAAATCATTCCGGTTCATCTGGTCCAGCCATTGAAACCGAATTCCCCTACTCATCTGGCAATGAGTCAGGTGGACTTGGTGGAACGCCTGTTGAAAGACCTGGGAACAGAAAACTCTGGGTTTACCATTGACAATGTCATGAGGGTAAGCGTCTGAAACTACAGTATTTTAAGTCTCTTTTTCTTGAATGAATGTTAATTTATTTGTGTTAGAGTGCCTGGTGCATACACCAGTCAATGAGGCCCAGTGAGCTTCTCTAGGTGGCATTAGTCAACCTTGTGAAGATCCATAATGCAAAAGAAAATCTATAAAGGATACGTGGTTGGAGAAACATGTCTGTCTGTCTAACTAGGCAATATCAATGCTCCCACTGCAGTGGGCAGTCGCTCCTGATTAAGGGACAGATCCTTTGGTCTAACTGAGGTATGCTCAGCACACAGTGGAAATCGGGGCTGGCGAAGGTGGTTTAAAGCTATCTTTGTTTTTCCCCCAAATGTGGTGAGAATAGTCCGGCCCAGTTTAACTCCAGAAGAAAGTAAGAATAACCTTTTTCACCAATATTTTCAGTTTGCGACAGGGGCGTTGGAGCACAGAGTATATGAGGTACGCGATACAGCATTACGGATTATCTTCGACATGTACAGGCAGCACCAGGCCATTATACTGGATTATCTTCCTCCAGATGATGCCAACACACGCAAGAATGTTCTCTATAAAACACTCTTTGATGGATTTACTAAAATAGATGGTAGACTTACTGAGGCTGAGCTTAGGGTAAGTAATAAGACTGTGGAAAGTGTGCAGCTATGTTAAGATATTGTATTTTCAGCAGTGTCTTGGTGGAACCATGTATTGAATTTGTAGCTGCACTGATCGTAAAAAAAATGGTTATAACACGGCAGAATTTCATAATTGTAAATATCACGGTCGTATAGTAAAAAAACAGACTTGCACTCACTTTACTATATAAACCCATTTATAATCACTGTTATGATAGGGATCAAGGATAGAAAAAAGCACAGGTTATATTTCTGAAACAGTAACAATATTTTCACATCAGTAAGGTAAAAATCTAGGGTCAGTGGCAGTATGGTCATTCTTTGACTGTGGGACGAATGGAAGATGTGTTAATTTATTCATTATCTGTCAGTGGAGTATTTACATGAGAGACAGGTCTAAATCATAATGCATTTATTTAAAATTAGCATAGAAGATCCTTTTTTGTTTATATTGTAATGGACCAGTTGTTAGTTTTGCACACAGTAAGAAAACAACATTATGTTCTAGATTAAATGGTGTTTTTGCATCCTTCCCTGAGTGAAAGAGTATTACAAAACCACTGTAACTGAAAGAGTATTTCTTAACAGGCACAGAAAAAAGCAGCCACAGAAGAAGCAGAAAAACAGAAGAAAGAGGAGATTAAGGTCCTGCAAGGGCAGCTAGCAGCACTGAAGGAGATCCAGGCAGAAGTTCAGGCTGGAAAGGTCAATATCATTTTTTATCAGATGTCCTGGGTTGAAATTATCTTGTAATGGTGGTATAATTACAGGTACTGGTCCTATTATTTTTTCCTGATGGATACTGGAAACAGATTAAGCTGCTGTGTTCTGTGAGATGAAGGCTGCTTTGTGATAACTCTGGTACTATATTAAACCACAAGAAGTTTAACTGAAATACATGAAGGGACTAGTCTTTACTCATGGCATAAAGAGAAGTCAAAATTAAAATTCTGTGCTTTGTTTTTGGTACAGTGGTACAAAAATTGCATCCATGTAGAATTGTTGAATCCATCGTGTGGTGTTTGGAGGCTGCTTCTACAAGCTTTAAAATGTCCAAGTACTTGTTAGAGCAGTGCAAGGGTACTATACATAATAACTCATGTAGGTCACTTTAGAATGATGCTATACTATATAATTGTCATCAACTGGATTTGAACATACGTGACTTTAAAAGGTTAGTAACTGCACCCTGATATGGTAGAGGGACTGTTGCCCACCCTGCTGCAATATATGTGCCTGTACTAAGGCAGGGAAAGGGATATATCTACTGGAGGAACAGTGTTGTGTCCCAGCACTCAGGAGACATCCTCTTTGGGAAGGCTGTCTGTCTGCACCACAACCTGTGTTGCCTTGACCGTGCTTCTTGTTTGTTCACTGACTGGACTTTCTCTGGATTTATCTGTTCTTCTTTCTTGAAATACCAAGAAATTGTTCTTTCCTGGGTGGTGCCTTAGTCACCAAGGGAATTACTGACATCTATTTCTTTGTTTGGCAGGAGAAAGAAAATGATTATCAAAAACTAAAGACTCAAGGTAAAGCTTAAAACTATTCAACGAAACACAAAAACCAAATTAGCCTTGAAATGTTTTGGATGGGGAAGTAGTTAGGATACATAACCAATAGGTGACTGACTATGATATAATGCACGCTGACTCATCTGAGTTCAGAAACACACAGATCCTAGAGCTTTGGATTGGCTGACTCAATCTGACAGAGAGAATCATTCAGTCTTCAGGGGATAACTGACCATTTAGTGTGCCAACATTGGTTGCCATCAGCTAGGTGGGTGGTTTCTTACACCAACTCAGATTGGCTTGGATTGAAGCCAGTTTGCATTTCTCCTCACATTGAGGTGAAATCATCTGCTGCTTTATTTTCAGAATGTTCACCAGCATTTTAAGTGATGACTGTGTGTGCAAACAATCCATTGCTGCTGTTTTGTATATGGCAGCGCACTCAAAAGGCAAGCAATTGTCCTGCTGTATCCAGGAAGCATTTCCTCTTGTGCTTTTTGACGTTTAGGAATGTACTATTCCAAATAGTCAGTTGCCATTAAGACCTTGAGAAACAATATTTATCCAAAAAGAACTAAGAACCATCTATTGAGTTTAATAGATTCCTTGTTACAGATGAGCAGGGAAAGAAAGTCACCCTACCTGCGGCAACAGAGATTCCAGATGATCATTCCTCGGTTGCAAATTATTTAGATAAGTAAGTAAAATCAGCAGCGTCTAACCACTTTAAAAGAGTAATTGCTAAAGAGCAGTTAGTGATCATCCAAATGCAAATATCTATACTGACATTTGTGGACAGTTCATTAAATAAGATTTAAATTGTTAAGTGTTAATAGGTGGCATTTTGAATATTTGAATTTCTTCCTCCTTATTCTTTATCTTCCAAAATAAATATACTTAATATTGGACAAATCAGGATTACATATCCTTCACCACTTGTACAGTGTGAGGTTTGTACATGTGTTTGAGAAGTTGTGTCCATGGATTAGAAAACTGTCACAATATAACAGCATATCACTGCTACAGAAACAGAGGCAAAACTAAGACTAAGATTGTCACACTGAAGAGCTTGATGAAAATCTAGAATGCTTTCTGAGATCAGGTAAACTGTCTAAGTGAGCCCTCCCCAGAATGTATTTGTAATAATGTCTCTCTCTTTGAGTGAACGTTTTTAGTTATAGCTACACTACAACTTTACAGAAGTCTCTGCCTGAGCCCAATCAGAGGCAGGTATTATGTAGGGAAGATGTTTTATACAAAAAAAAAAAAAACTGTCTATGTCACAGAATGATTTTATACTGGAAGGAGGTTCCCTTCCCTTGTTTCTTTCAGTAATCTATAGTGTTTGTTATTCTTCCTCTGTCTTCTCCAGCCTATGCATTTTTTGTGGTGAAAGGGATGAATCCTTCACAGAGGAAGGTTTGGATCTCCATTACTGGAAACATTGCCCTATGTTGACAAGATGTGAGCACTGCAAACAGGTCAGGCATTGGACTCAAAAGCCTGTATCAATATTCAACCTAACTTACACGTTCCAGAACTAACACAAATAGTGAATTATTCTGTTGTCAATTGATAAGCTGCAAAAGGTGAAAATTGCTGTTTAACAAGAAGTTCAGTTTGTAGCAGAATCATTGTCATGGAAAATAACACGAGGAAAAAAGCAGTATAAGGAACCAAATTAACAACCAAAGTAAATCTGCTCAACATACTTGTCCATTTAAAATGTCACAGCACCATTAGAATGAGGAAACGGGAAAGGAAGGGGATCTCTCTTCTGGGTTAGGACAAATACCTTTTAAATAGTGTTGTTTGGAAGGAAAGGCTGTGTCACATCTATAGGGGAATCACTGCTATGCAGTATAAGCTGCGGATGCATGTGTGAAAATCAGAGCTCTTGCTGTGTGTGAAATTCTAAATCATTTCAGACCAGATGTCATACTGGGGGAGGAGAAGTTAGTGATACTCTTCCAGACTCCACCCACAAAATCAGCTCTGCCCACAGGAGACATGTAGTCATAGTTGATTGCGCAGATGTTCAAATATGATCACGCATGCTCTCTGGGTTCGGCTTTTCCACCACTTGGGTCCTAATACACTGCTGACTCTGCTGGGCTCCTTGAGCTTGGCTTCTCCTTAATGGAATTCTGCTGGGCTCAACTCTTTCTTGATTGAGGGAGGAATGTAGCAGTGTCTCCCAAACCCATTTGCTGCAGTTGCCAAGGGAAGCTGTCATTCACAGTAGATGGTGCATGTGCAGATTTTCATAATGTAACCCTCCCTCTCCTTTTTTACACAGTCTGACAATCAGTTGTATTGTTAACATTTTAGGCATCTCAGTAAGCTCCCATTGAGATGAATCGGGCAGCTAATAACACTCAGTGCCGTTGGTTCAGGTTCTGCAAACGTGGGCAGGCATCACTTTATCAGTTACACTCCATACATGTTTTTGAGCTGTGTTGATAATTATCACATTTAGAGACTAGATTTTGTCTTTTAAAAAGTGCTGAGATTCTGGAGAACAAGGCAGCATGCCATATGACTACTAACCAGCTCAGTGTGGGCCCTGTTTCAGATATGTATTTATTTGTGGGGACACTTTAACATTCCAGTGTTACCTGTCGAGTAGCTTGCTCCAATTTGTCATAAGCTGAAAGTGCAAAACAAATGTAACTTACACCTCAGGTGGGCAGAAGAGGGATGTAGCCGGAGAAGCAATTAAAACAAGGACTAAAAAGCGAGAGGCCTGGGACAGCTTATTTCAATTCCTTTTCCTGTTCCTTCTCCCACCTCTGCCTTTCTGTTCTTTAGTGTGTAAGCACCATTATTTTGTACACCCACTGACTTTTAGATTAGTCCAAATGTACTTCAGTATTTACATCTGCTTTGTGACCAACTTCTACCTGAAGTTCAGCTTGCAACACCACTTGTGGGCCCCAAGACTTCCATGGGAGTTGCATCCATTTATTTCATGATGAACTTGGCCTAGGAGCCCTTACTGAGGTGTTTAATGTGAAACTTTCATTGATTTACTCAACCACTGGCAGTCAAGGTGGCTTTGAAGCATCTATCTAGATGCTGCTTGATATGTTGTACAAAGATTATCCCAGGAAGAAGTATGTGTTCCTGTTTTGTCCCATGCCTGCCTGTACGTACATGCAGTGTTAGCAACTTCTGTGTTCATACACAGTACAATACATGGAATCATTTCTAACTGTATTTCAAGGTAAGAATAGAGTTAAACACAGGAACAAGTTTTAAGTTACCTTTCCTTGTTTTATTTTTAAGCCTATAACGATACATTTTTGCTTTAAATTTGCAGGTTACAGGTGTATGAAACACAAGCAGAATGTTACCAGACTTAGGCATTTTGAAATTTTACCCTGAGTCCTATTTTCAAAGGTGAATTAGGAGCCCAAGTCTCATTAATTTTCAATGACATTTAAGCTTGTAGGTGCCTAAGTCACTTTTAAAAATGAGACTTGAGCTCTAAAGTCACTTAAGATCTTTTGAAAATATTATTCTTAATTTCATAGCCCAATACAAGTCTATTCCTGTATTTCTTGTATTCTCAGCCACCTGTCTGTGTTCCTGTTGCAGGTGGTGGAGATAGCAAGCCTGACAGAGCACTTGCTGACTGAGTGTGATAAAAAAGATGGCTTTGGGAAATGTCAGCGTTGTAGTGAGGCCATTCTAAAAGAGGAACTGCCCAAACATGTGAAGGGCAAGACTTGCAATCGTGAGTAGTTTCAAATGGAATAAGTGAAGCTGGGGGGAGCTGCTCAATACCTCAAAAGCTCAATACCTTTGGAAAATCAAGCCTCTTCAATTTAGGTGCTGGTGTTGGAATCCTAACTTGAGGCTAAGGATTGAATATTTTTGGCCTAAATGTTTTTGCCTTTCAGTGCTCCCTGCACTTACCTCCAATTAATGCATGTGCAAGTGTCTTGTGAGCAAGAACAGAAAACCCCTGAAGATTGCTCCACAGTTTAGAGCACCCTCATTACTGTAGAACAAGCTGAATGCACTTCTGTTTGCTTTTCTCCCTTTCCTTTTCATTTTTTCTCTTGATCATCGGTTTCTTGACTAGGCAGGGGAAGGTAGAATAGTAGCCAGTTCCATCCCGTGCTCACAGAAACTGGCGGAGATCAAGCTGCTCCTCTTGCATTGGGCAAAACACGTGGCAGTAGCGTAACTTTTTTCCCTCTTTCTAATCATTTCAGCTGCAAAACCAGAAAAGGTGGCAAACCGCTGTCCATTGTGCCATGAAAACTTCGCCCCAGGAGAGGAGGTAAGAGAAAATGAGTGTAATGTCAAATTGGTCTTGGTAGTCTTGTCACTAAGACTTCAGTAGTTTGTTCTTTAACACGGAAATTACCTACACTGCCTGAACATAACCATATCAAAAAGTGCCAGGATTCTCTGCCTGTGGCTTCAGAACAAGGTTAATAAATGCAAACTGGTAGCAAACTACTTTCAAAGCCTGTGCAAAACAGGAATTTAATGGCCACCTTACTTATTCTGAGATCAGCCTTGAAGCAGGAAATGGTGCCTCCAATTCTCCCCCCGCCTTAATTTGCTTTGCTAAGTGATTTGATGGAGTAACATTTAGGCTTGTTCAGGTTACAGCAGGAATTGATTATCTATGTTTGGCTTTCATTCAGAGGTCTCTTCTCAATCTGATCAAGACCGTAGTTAATAGGCAAAAGAATGAGACAATGTGTCATCTTAAACCCAAGGTGACTGTGAGATGTTCCAGATTTTGTCCTCAGTGCAGGCCAAAACTATTGAAATCTGCTTGCTTTTCTCAGTAAAATGACACCTAGCATTTCATTTTTCCTTTGATGCTGTAAAAAGTGTGTGCGCATTCACATGGCTGTGCACACGTGTAGATACAGAAATAGCGTTCGTATGAAAGACCTGCTATTTCTCTGCTTTTGTAACACCACTTGTTTCTTAATTGATCATAGGCCTGGAAATCTCACCTAATGGGCAAAGATGGCTGTAAAATGAATCTGCGGAGGGTGCCTACGCTAAATAAAACTCTGCTGATGCAGCCTGGTATGGATTTCCTTGTGATTACTATGCTTTTCACTTGGTTTACTTATTTAAGCAGAAGGCTCTATTCTAGAAAGCAAGTTGATCCTTAGTCAAGAACAGTTCAATGCATTATTCAAGTATTTGAATATGCTGACTCTGTATTTCTAAATATGTTGGTATAGAATAGCACACGCAGAGGGCAGATTACCCTCTGATACTCCAGTCAATCTCAATGACTTCATCACAGATGCGCTGTTGTAATGGAGTGGAGAAGTTGCCTCATTTTTAATTTTGTCTTATTGTTCGCTCATTTTATGGAGCAGCATACCACAAAGACTCTTCTTGCTGTAGTTGCCCTCTTATATCACACGGTATGCTATAAACCCAACAGATACAGTAGTGCACAGGCAGCTGCTTAAATGCTATATTGTCAATATGCCTCAGGCCTGAGAAGGGCCAATTAGAGATGCTAATCTAATCCTAACTATGGGATGGAGTGAAGTGAATAGGTAGTCTTTATCTGTCCTGTAGAGAACTAGAAATTAGGACACTGGGTTGATAAGCATCAGACAAATGCCTGTGGCAGGTAGGTAGCTGGGAACTGAACTCTGACCATGAACTCATGTCACGTATGGTGGGTCTCTGAACAGACTGATGGTATGTTCATGTCAGATGTTAATGTTTACTCCCTGGCCTGGATTCAAATGTATGATCCATCTCCTGTTACCACTCCTGTGAGTAATCCTGTCACTTCAAAGTCAATCTTATTACTTCTGTCAATGTTGTAGCTAAGGCATGTACTTGAAATGCAAGAGATATGCAGTATTTGTTTGTGATTGATAATCTTTGTTCTTTTCCCAGGAAAAGCAGCAGGATTAACCATAACCAAATCAGGTCCTACAGCAACAAAGGTTCGATCCCCCTCTGTAGGAAGCAAGATCCCTGCCCCAAAAGGGGGCCTGAATAAAAGCACTGGCAGAACATATGCAAAGCGATGACATGAGAAGTACTCATTTCCTTTGTCTCCATAACTGAGCAAGTTTTATGTAATGCACAACATTTCCAAGATTTGTTTGCAAGTGATAGGAGCCCCACGTCATCCATTTCACCTGAACTACATGCTGCTGTTTATCAACCACAAATAGTGTTTGACTGCTTCATTTACCCAATAGTTAAAGCTTATATATTGGTTCTCTCTGTGTAGTGTTGTGTATAATTATCCCAAGAATCTGCATCTCACTGTTAGTGATCTGCAGTCTTTTAGGGACAAAGCCTCTGGCCTGCTACACTCCTTTTGCACTTCCCCAGTAGCACAGACGGAGCAGAAAGCAGCTGAACCTTCCTTGGTGAGGATTCTCTCAGCATGGGGGAGTATAGATCCGGCATAGCCAGATCCTGAGCTACCCACTGCAGCAGCAACCAATGTAGAGATCCTGGCCAAAATATAGCATGCTTCAGCTGTCCCTGGTCAGTGTATGATCCCATGGGATGAGGGCGGTAGCCAGTGTAAACAAGAGCATCCTTGATGCTAGGACAAGTAAGGAACTGGCCCCAGGGTCAGGAAGCCACAACTGTCTCTCTTTTGGCCCTTCCTCGGGGCATAGCTGAGACTCTGAGTCCAACTAAATCAGGTTTTCAGAACAAAGCTTTGAGGTATCTGTTCCTTTGAACCAAAGCTAATGTTCACTGACAAATATTCCCAAACTGTTTAGAGAATGCAATCATTGTATCATGTGACTTTATCACTTTAATGAAGTCACTATAAAATTTGTTGGTAATTGTTCTCTGTCAAAACTTGCTTGGGTGTGTGACACAGTAAAATGAATAGTGTCACTACATATCTGATTGAGGGGGGGAAGTGCTAGTTGTACAGAAATAGAACTACAATAAGACTATAGTATCATTTACCTACAGTATGGGTCGACTAGGTGTATTTCTGCACCAGTCCAGCAAATCAAAACCAATCTACAGAGAAATTACCATATTTAGGCTTTGAAACACATCACTGAATATTAGAAACACAATAGCTGTATTGCGATCACAGTAGCTTTGCTGTCATTAAGTTTGTGTCATCGGAGTCCCACAACCCAACTGTTCTAACATACAGCTAACAAAAATTAAAGTAGAAAGTAAGTCTTGAGCAGCTAAAAATATTCCTTTATGAGACACTTTGAAATTCTCTAGCTGGCCAATGTTCCGTAGTCACAGAATGATGTGGGTAAACAATATGCTCTTTCTAGAAAAACTTTAACTGTTCTTTCATTCCTTTGGGTTGGCTGTCTTACCTCCAGATCCAAGTTTGATATGATCAGTATAATGAATATTTCAGGTAGCAGCTTGTATATTATATAATAACTATGTATACTTATAAAAATATGCCTGTCTATACAGAGTACCTGTTAGACATTTATAGCAAGGGCTTAAGCATAAATTATTCTGTCAGTTAAAGTCACATTTAAAAAAGCAGATTGTACTTCCAAAACAATTATTTCATAAATGTGATTAGATGGACTCTTGTGAACAGATACACACCTGGAGCAGTGAACTTGTGAAATATCAGTTTCCCTAAAATAAAACTCTACTAGAGCTGTTTAATTCAGAAATAACATTGGAGAGTCACCAGCGCAGGCCAGGAACATATTTTGAATCCTGCAAGACCCGACCTGTAGTTTCTCTCTACCCATAAGGTGCCCAGTTTATAAGCAGGACAAGAAACTGAAAAGTTTTTGTCAACTGCCTTGTTCTCTATTATCCACCCTAACATCTTGTAAAGCAAAATATCATCCCATTCTCTGGAGACTGTAATTCTCCATTATGCCACATACTAACATGATTTGATAGTAATTCAGCAACAACCATTGACTGTGGGTACCATCTATATGTCTACAGCAAGCAATCCCATCTGTTCAGGGGTTTCTAATCATTCTGGGAGACAGATTGTTGGCTGAGGGGAAAAATTTTGTTTTAGCAAAAGTGGATGAAATAATTTTGGTCATTTAACTTACAGAACTGCAAAAAGCTAGTCATTTCTTCTGTATGCTTTAGCTCAAAACTGCCATGTTTCTAAACTGAGATTGTGCATAGTATTTTTTCTATAACAATGATTTATTCTTCATTTAGGACCAAATTCAACTCCCAGTGAAGTTTAGTGGAAAGATTCCGATTGACTTCAGTGAGTTTTGGATCAGCCCTTATAACAATACATGTCTGTGAGTAAAAGCTACCAGGAAGTGTAGCTTTGAAAAATGGTTTCTCTCGAAGGAGAGAAGTTACTGTTCAAAGGCTTTTACTACACTTTTCAGTGGGTTTTACGACATGCATTTGCTGTGCACAGTTAGTGCAGTACATATTCCAAAATGTTTCTCCAATAGACAATACAAGTTCCCAATAAATTTAAATTTTTTTTTACAGTCACCAAAGTGCTAGAAAAGTTGCTGTTTAAATGGCCTCTTTGACAACCACATAGTCTCCATCGATGATTTCCCCACCCTATTTGCTCAGACACCGTAATGCTTTCTGAACTGCAAACAAGAGACTAGCCTATTCATCAAAATGCATGGTGAAATCCTGGCCCTGTTGAATTCGATAGAAGTCTTGCTATTGACTTCAGTGGGGCTGGACTTTCACCCGCAGTCTAACTTACTCTACAGCTATGTGTTTGTGAGCAGCTGTTTGAAGTGTTACCCCAGTCTATTTATTATTTAACTTTTAATATAACATGCTGCACTTCTACATCACTTTCCACCCCCAGAGCTGAATAAGATTGTTGCTCCATTGCCTAGTAGTCTGTGGGGATGGCAAAAGTTTCCTTTAGATAGAATTGTTTGATTTCATAAGAGTGGGCTAATAGAAACCTGCTACCAATAAAGGCTATAGAGTGGGAGGGGGAAAATGTATGTTACAGGAGAAAATACTTCTTGATTAGAAGGGAACAGTTTGCATAACCACAGGAATTTGCAGCTTATTAAATTGTTAATAACAATACTAGTGTAAATGCATAGTAAAATGTTTAACTGTATGCCCTCCCTTATGTGTGTGGACAAGCACCTTCCTTAGGTATTAGCAGGAGCACTGACCGTATGAGAAGGAAAATGTGGTATACCTCGTAGGTTCTGTCTCTCTCTAGGAAATTTGTGATCCATAATTTGCCACCCGTGTAGCTCCACTGCTGGGAGCAATAGGGGAGGCGTATAGTCTTGAGACTGATTTCCCCTCTGTAGCTCAGCCCACCAAAATGATCCTTGGAGACGCGAACAAAAGCTGTGTATACTGAGAGGAAAGACCCGGTACCTTTAGTGAAATTTGGCCTTCCCTTCTGTTTAATCATAAGTCTAGACTTTTCAAGGAGGAGTGCTGCCCAAATCCTAGTTAATGCCAAGACTCAGCTCCAAATAGAATCCCAGAGGTTGGTTGAATATTGCCTTAAAAATGGGGAAGGGTTTTAGGAACTGTAATTACTAAAAAGTAAAAATCCATTTTAAAAAAAATATATTTTAAAGCTTTAGCTCTAGTGACCTTCTCCCTTGGCTATTTTCAGTGCCCTAATTTCATAATAACAGTTTCTCTCATTAGCTCTTTAGTAAAATAAACATTCATAAAGCGACATTCCACTGTGCAGTTTTGCTTTAAACAGAACACTGAGTTCTGAGGTGTAGTGTGTTAAAATTCATGTACACCCTGGAACAGCACTTAAAACACCTTTTATTCATTGTAAATTTCAGGATATTTCCTTCCAAGATAAAATTAATTGTTCTGCACCACTGTTCACAGCAGGATCCAGAAATATGGGATTATAGTAATCTGAAAGCAATATTTTTTCTTTTGCCACATTGATACGAATTTGCTGTATTTATTGTATTTTGTATATACTATATTTGTAGTGTACAGTTTTTAATAGAGCTTGGTTGTGTGCTCCGTACATGTCTATGAATTTTATAAGCACATTGCAGCACTTGCATTTGAAATGCTGTTGTATGTAACCTTTAAACACTCCTTCACATATTTGTTAGAAATTAAACGGTCTCTCCATTTTAGAACCTGATCCTGTAGTCCATTATGCAGGCAAAAGTCCTGTTGACTTTGCTCAGAGTTTAGCCTGTGTAGTGACTGCAGGGTCAGTTGATAAGATCCCAGTGTACAGCTTACCTTTGAATGGTCCAAACCTGTAATCTTTTATACCTGGAATTCAATGGACCTACTCCTGTCTGGAAAGGTTTTCATGCGTGTAAATGTTTGCTGGATTGGGCCCTCCTGGGGTGCACTGCATTGGTAAATGTGACCCTTCTCAGAGTGTGGTGTCTTATGAATCAGGTGATTAACAGTTAAAACGAAGGCATTTAGTTAAATCCTTCACATAACTGAAGCAGCAAATATGCTCGCTGTCTCTTAATTTGAGTAGGGGGTTGCCCAGAAAACAGGGCCGGGGTAGACTTTTATAACTACGTCGTCTATAGGTTAAGCCCCAGGAATTGAAATAAAGGCCATATTCTATTCATATTCTACTGTTACTCACCATTTTGAATAGCTGATAAATTTGGGGCTGAACCTGGCATTGTTTTCAGGAATTCAGTATTGCTTCTTTCTGACATCTCCAATTCTTTCCTTGGCTCGGACTCGCTCATCTCGAAGGTGTTTGAAAGTTGTGATGCTTAGGTCACTTGTCTAAAATGTGCATCTTCCCATTTCATGTGTCAGCACCTCACAGCAGGTGTATGAACTGCTTTCCTACTATCTTAAGCTACTTTCTAATCTTTAACTAGGCTCCTCGTCTGTGCAATAACTGCACAGGTTCCTTAAGTTCTACTAGTCAGTGCTAAATGCTTTTGGATTTATACTTGCTAATACAAAGACCCAAGGCAAACTTCAGCACTTTTGAACATTATTGGGACTGGGGACATTGCTTACTGGATTTGAATTCCATAAATAAAATACGGAAAGGTTCAGAGAGACGCAACAAATATGATCCAGGGTATGGAACGGCTTCCCTACACAGAGGGACGTAAGTGCTGCTCAGCTTAGAAAAGAGGTCACTAAGGGAGGCGGGATAGAATAGAGGTCTACAAAATCATGAGTGGTGTGGAAAAAGTGAATAGAGAAGTGTTATTTACTCTTTCACACAATACAAAAATCAGGGGTCACCTGATGAAATTAACAGGCAGCAGGTTTAATACAAATAAGAGGAAGTATTTCTTCGCACAAAGCACAACTAGCCTGTGAAACTGATTGCCATGGAATGTTGTGATGGCCAAAAATAAACTCCGTTAAAAAAAGAACTAGATAAGTTCATGGAGAATAGATGGACCAATGGCTATTAGCCAAGATAGTCAGGAATACAACCACATGGTTGGGCAACTCGAAATCTCTGACTGCCAGAAGCCAGGAGGGGAAGACCAGTGGATCGCTTCCCCTGAAGCTCCAGTACCGGCCACTGTCAAAGACAGGATACATGGCTAGATGGACCATTGGTCTGACCTAGTAACGCCATTCTTACATTATTTTGATAGCTTTTTTTTAATGTTGCACATGTTATGTAAAGGAGAATGGTACTCATTTTTCTGCAGGCTAGCACCATGAAATTCTAAATGGAAGCAGCTCCTCTCTCCATGAATAAACTCAGGATTACATATTGTAAATAACGTTATTTCTCTTCTAACATTCCAGGCTTCTGGGATGAGCAGAATGGATCCAAATTTCTGTTGGCTGTATATGCCCTAGTAAACATCATAGCTGTAACTCACTCCTGGTGCTGCACTAATTCTGTTCTGTGCAGGTCTATGCACCGCAGGGCTTAAAGCACGGGCAGGTTATCACTGTTCCATTCGTACCATTGCTAGCACTAGAGGAGCCGCACCTTGCTGATGTCCTTCAGCTTTCGAGCAAAGTTAGATGAGACAGTAGCAAAAATAGCTGAGCCCTACACTACAGCTTCAACATCCGCTGCCTTCCAGCGGTTCCACTGCTGTTGAGTTATGGCTACATAGTTTGCTGGTGTCGATCATACCCAAAGGGATGTTGTGTTAACACTTTTTAAAGCTTTTAAATGTTTTTGTGTATTTGTGTGTTTTTTAATTTTCAGTGGAAACTTTGTTTACATGTAAACTTTCCCCTTCAGGGTTGTGATCCAAACACAACTTTGTGAACGTGACAAGGCAGGCCAGTTCTGTTTTCATTGTCTCCAGTGACTGATGTGGAAAAAGTAAACACAGCATAAATGGTGAAAAATAAATGCAGGTTTAAAATTCTGTTTGTCGTAGTAAATATAGTAGGGTAATACCTAAGGTTTTAGTAACATAGGAACAAACTTTTTCTGATGACCTTTTTTTCACATTGTCTCAACTATTTTACAAAACCGTACTATGGATTGGAAAGCGTGTATTCACAGGAGGAAATGAGGATGCAGCCTGTTGGCACGCAGCATTTAAAATAACAATAAAAATATGTACCCCAGGGCAACTCCTGCGAAGTCATCTTTTAAGTCCTTAATTCCTTCCATTAAGTCCAGGGTAGTTTAAGGGATTTTGGTTGGTTGGTTGGTTTGGGTTTTTTTGTTTGGTTTTTTGGCAACATCTTTTAGGAAGTGAACACTTTAATAAAGATTTTAGTGTGTGTAATAGTCTATATATATCTGAGCACATACTGTGAAATCAAAATTGCAATCCCAAAATAGAGGTTTAATCCTATTAAACCATCTAGAATTAGAAACACAAAATTTCCAGGTGGATAAGTGGAAATTTTCAGAGACCTTAGAACACCTTTATTAATAAACACAGTAATACTATTTATAGATATAATTTTAAATGATGATTTAACTGGGCTGCTTTCTTTTTAATAAACAGTCTATTTTCCATCCTTTGTTAAAATAAACTCCTGAGTGAAAAACACAATGAGACACATTCCCATGCTATGAAAGAAGAAACACAGGTGTTTCCAGTGGCTTTTGTGGTTCTGGAGTAAAATATTCTGGAGCTAAAACTATTTTGCAAGGTCACATCTTGCAGGATAAAGGAATTCCCTCCCCTCCAAACACATCATGTGTACTCTTAGCTCAGCAATGGTGCAGCATCACTTCTAAAGAGAGAACAGACTTTGGCTCCTATTCTGTGGCTTTTCCATTTTAATGTACTGGGCTCTGTCAGTATCTGCCAATTTTTTCATCTGTCTAAACTGCAGAGACGATTCAAGCGCATAGAGCATTCACTCTCTCCAGGAGAGGCTCCTAGGCCTCTGCTTGGAATTCCACTACAACAAATTATTTGATTGTTCAGTACTTAGCAGTTGTGATGCTTTTCCTTGATTGATAAGCTATCTGTGGAGAGCAGGCCTGATCCTAGAGGTCTTCAATCATCATGTGTAGTGGGCGAACACCTAGATGAAATATGTAAATTATATTTTGTTGCTATATTCTAATAAAATTCCATCTATTTTAGCAAGTACTGATGGCGTCTCTGCTTTTGACAAACATGCTCTGTCCTGTGTGTGCTAGTCTCTGGCACACATGCTGAGCTCACTAACCTGCTAGTGGTTTGATTTCTGATTTACTCAATTCCCACACGAAACCTTTGCAGGTGAAGTTAAAGCTGCAGACACAGCTCACTGGTATGACTGCATGCACCTCACCTTTCAGGAACATTAATTAAAAGGGAACTCAGGAAATGTGGATTTTTTAGCTGCTCTTCTCACACAGGGCACCCAAATCCCTGATTTTCCCCCCTGAAAATATGCCCTGAGAAAATGTGGAACAAGCAGTTAGAGGTTAATCACCACGTGTAAACCTGAATAAAAAGGTGTAATGTACTCTCCAAGGGGAGACCCAGGCTTTATCTTGCATCGTAGTAAACTTACTCTCCGTTGGTTGTTTCTCCTACTATGACACACACACATTCTTTGCCTTCCTGCCCGATGTCCATGTAACTTGCATGATCTCTGAATCTGTCCTTGTATCTTGTCACCAGGTTAAAAAGAAAAACTAGTTAATTGACGACTCAACAAGTCTCATTTATTCATAAAAACAAGCCTCTTTCCGCACCTAGTTTGAAGCTGACCATTTATCTGAGGCAAGTGTGCGCTGCGGTTTGAGTTCACAAATTTGCCATCTAGCCTTGGGTTTTGTTTTCAGTTCTTTGGGAAAGCTGCAGCAGCAGAATAAATGTAGAAGTGACCAGGAAATGTAAATCTGGGGAGGCAATGCCCAGTCACACTGCAAAGCAAAGGATTTCACACAGTGCAGAGCCGCTCATCGCAAGGCCCCAGAGCATTAATGCTACCGGGCCATTCCAGCCAGAGCTTTTCAAGTGAAATGAACTGTCGTAGCACAGCTGATTCTCTTGTCATGCACAAGTTCCCACATCCTTAGTAAGGCCTCTGGGGTCATCTTGTGCACCAATAGCAAGCCCTTGCAGAAGCAAGAGTCCCTGTTCATAACACTGCTCCTGCGCCTGACAGTCCCAAAAGTCCTGAAGCCGGGGTGGGCCTTGGGCATATGCCCAGGAACATGTCAGTGGGGAAGAGCTGGATTGTCTCAGAGGCCAAGAACAATCTTCTGGCCAAGGCGGAGGCTATGCGGAAGGCTCCGCCACTGGCATACAGGGAGTAGAGCTTGTCATAGAGCCCTTTGGGGATGTAGTACTTGCTGTGCCTGTTCCCCAGGGGGAAGGCCCCACTGATGATGTCCCCGACAAAGGGCCCGGGCAGGTTGGGATCTCCGCGCCAGGGGTCCAGGAAATGCAGCACATTACCCGTGTGCACGAAGACATCGCTGTCTTGAAAGATGAATTCGACCTGTGGGCAGTGCGGGTGGAACCAGTGCAGGAAGTTGACCTCCTAAAGGGTTCCCACAAGGAAGAGGGTCCAGACCCGGCCACCCCTGGCCACCTCCAGCTCGTGGCCCTGCACGGCCACCTGCCACTCAAAGTGCTCCAGCCCTAACTTGACGGCAAAGAGCAGGGCAGTGCGGTCGCCCAGGCACTTCTCGGGTGGCTGAGCCACAGCAGGAAGTAACGGCAGTGGCGGTGCATTAGCAAGGGGTGGAATCACCTATCCACCTGCCCAAGCCCGCCCGGGGCACCCGGCACCACGCAGTCCAGCGTCCTGCCCTTGGGGAAGGGTGCAGCGCCTCCCAAGAGGAGCCCAGGCTCAGGCTACTATGGGCCAGCTGGAGCCAGGCCCGGGGGGCCCAGTGCCCCCTGGACTCTGGCTCTAGTTGCCGCAGCTGGTGCAGGTTGAGCAGCATGGCAGGAGACACTCAGGCCAGCCCTCAGCACCGTGTGCAGCCAGCAGCTGCGCTCCATGCTGGGCAGTGGACCCCTGCCAGCAGTTAGGCATCCGTGTACCCCACCTGGGACCCTGCACTCGACACCTGCCAGGAACACCGTCAGCAGGTCTGGCTCCAGCTTACCACTTCTCTAGCCTGGAGCTAGCCCATCCCAGGAGATGGAGAGATGTGCAGAGTGCTTCTGGTGTCCTGGCCTTGGGCCAATGGCAGGGCCACTCCCCAGGGCAGGCCTGCCAGGATAGGTCTGGCTCCCCAGGCCACCACCTGAGGCCAAAACTGCTTGGCTTGATGCCCGAGCCGCAAATATCTGCATGGCCCTGCAGGGAGCTCCAAGCCTGGGACCCTCTGTGTGGAGAATATTAATATTCCTCGCTATAACACCCCTTTATAATATTTTCTTGCTCTAATTGAGCAACATATGGCCCTAGTCATCTTGCTTTCTGGTAGTATACTGATACATACGTGGGCATAATACCCCCTCTGTTGGCAGAGCAATAGATTCACTCCTAGTGTTTTTACTAGAAGTTAGAGACATACTCTGAAGACACAGATAGCATTTGATGTTGCTGGTATCCGTGTTTCTGTAACATAGTGTATATTTTTTTGAAGTTTCTTTCAGTATGACAGGAGAATGTGAACTGATTCTTTATGATACCAAGATAGAGTATACTTAATTATCCTACTTGGTTTGTTTGGCTTTTTGAAGCGTTTGGCTTTTATAGTGTGTCTCTTAAGAAGTTTGCATAGCTCTAGTTTATAATTATTACATTTTCACTGTTTGAAGAACCCCAATTCCCTTCATAGGGGAGTCTTGTAAATGAGGTTGATTAATGATTATCTCTTGTTAATAATAATGGAATTAAATGTTCATCTTTTAAATATATCATCGGGCATCCAGATATGCTTGGCTTGATGCCCAAGCCGCAGATACCCTCATGGCCCTGCAGGGAGCCCCAAGCCTGGGACCCTCTGTGCGGAGAGTATTAAAATCCCTTGCCATATAACACCCCTTTATAATATTTTCTTGCTCTAATTCAGGAAGTCCACAAAGTACCAAAAACCATTTTCTAAATTATTTGGGAAATTAAACGGTTCCTATTTTATTTTTAACACATTTTATTTCACATCTAAAGGTTACATGTTGTATAATTAAGGTCAAATATGTGTGTGGACTTAAAGGGACAAATTCCTTTGGAAAAAATAGTATGTGCTTATGTAATTAAAGACTGTATCATAATTCATATGCAGAAAGGAGATGAATTAAGGCTGAATAGGCATTACTGGCATTTCCTAACTTTTGAGTGATTGACTTTCCACCGGTCGTTCACCATAATTTTTTTTTTTTAATTTTTCTTTGCTACCCATTTGAGAGAATAGAGGTGGGAAAAGGAGAATGATTCCCGCCCCCCACGTCTCCCTGCCTAGACTGGGGTAGCGAGCGCTCTCTCTTCTTCCAATGTCCTTCAACCACACTCATTTCATGGAAATTTAGCCCCATTTACGTCAGTGAAAGAAGGTACTTCCCATCCTTTGAGGCGAAGAAACCGGGCCCTTCTGAGCACTGCCACCCTGTGACAAAACGGCGCAGCCAGGCATCACCCACAGCCTGAAATCTGCCCTCAGCTTTGCACGCAGGGCTAGGCCAGGTCTACACTGAAAAAACAGATCGACCTCGCTCCCGCGCTCAGGCCTGCGCCCGTCTGCGCCACGCGGTTAGATCAGTGTCACCCCCAGCGGGCCCGGCAGCCGCCTGCGCGGCCTCTGGGAGCGGCTGTGGGTTCGCCACCGACGGAGACCCGCGGCCGCAGGGCCCGGGGCGCTGTTACACGGGGTTGCCAACCCTCCAGGATTGTCCTGGGCCCGCCAGGAGTGAAAGATTGATACCTTAGTTTTAAAGCTTGTGGCACGGGACGGAGCCCCCAGGGAGCCACCCCACCGGAACCGGCGACCCTCCGTGCTAGCATGGCACCGCTGCCGCGGCGGCCCCGCAGATACACCCTCAGCCGGGGCCCCCCACCCTGCAAGCGGCCTCCAGGCAGCTCGGCACTGAGGGGGAAGGCTGGTGGGACACTCTAGCCTCCCTTTGGGCTGCTCTCTATGGCAGCCAGGCCCACTGCCCGGCCTTTGAAATGGCAACGGGACGCTCTAGCCTCTCCGGCGGCCCCTCGCTCTATGGCAGTGCCGGGTATGGCGCGGCACGCTCTCGCCCGCCCGCCCTCCGGGCCGCTCTCTATGGTGAGACGCCCAAGCCCAGGCCAGCGCCGCCCCCGGAAGCAGTGCCGTGACCCGGAAGTGCGGGGTCGGCGGGCAGCATGGCGGACCCGGCCGCTTGGCCGGAGCTGGAGGCCGCGGAGCGGGAGCGGCGCCGGGAGCTGGTTCTCCCCGGCGCGGCGGTGGAGGCCCGCATCCGGGCGGGGGGCGGCCGCCTGCCCCCGCGGCTCCTGGCCCTGCCGCTGCTGCAGGCGCTGGAGCTGAGCGGCTGCGGGGCGCTGCGGGAGCTGGGCCCGGGGCTGGCGGCGGCGCTGCCGGCCCTGCACACCCTGGTGCTGCGCGGCAACGGGCTGGGCCCGGCGGGGCTGGGCGCTCCGGAGGGCCCGGGGCTGGGAGGCCCCCTGCCGGCCCTGCGGCTGCTGGACCTGTCCGGCAACGGGCTGGAGACGCTGCCCGCGGCGCTGGGGGGAGCCCTGGGCCCGGCCGGGCCCTGCGCTCCGGGGGGGGCCCCCGCCTTCCCCCAGCTGCGGAGCTTGAACCTCACCGGGAACCGGCTCCGGGAGCTGGGGCCGGGCTTGGCCCGGGCCGCCCCCCAGCTCCAGACCCTGCTGCTCTCCGGGAACCGCCTGAGCGCCCTGCCCGGCGGCCTCCTGCCCCCGGGCGCCTCCAGCCTCCTCCCGCTGCTCAGCCAGCTGGAGGCAGCCGACAACGGGCTGCAGGAGCTGGGCTCTACCATCGCCAACCTGCCGGCCCTCAAGGTCAGGGGGGGAGGGTGAGGAGAAGGGGCTGGGCAAAGAGTCTGGCTACCCCTTGGGGGTGTGAGGTTGGGCCCCCCATACGGTGGGCGGAGAAGAGGTTGAGGGGCTGGGACCCCACAGGACATTGCAGGTAGTTTCCTGTGGGTTGGAATGTGGGTGATGCTGGAGCCCTGTGGGAAGGGAGGGATGCTGTTTTGCCAGCCCCAGTGTACAAATAGCATAAGTTAGGCACTTTAAAAAAAGTGATTTTAACAGACAACCCATTTGGGCTTCATTTTATTTGCTTTCTAGTTTCTGAGCCTTTAGGTTTCATTTGGTTCAGGTTATCGAGCTTTTTTCCACAACCAAGAGGTCTAGAAACTTTTTTAATGGAAGATGAGATTCTCACTTAATTGATTCTGGATACTGGGGCTTTAAGAAAGTCACAAATATGGCATGACTTGAGAGTTATCAGCATGGGTGGTGATTAGACCTTCATGGGAAAAGGTTGATATGTTGGATTCGGCTACATTACCAGTTCTAAAAGTAGTGGGTGTTGTATAGAGGAACTGGCAGAGTTCATGAACTATGTAACAGTGCATTGATAGAATGGCATATCCTGGTTCTAGTGTTAGCTAAAACAAATTACCTTTTCTTTTTTGGGGGGAAAAAATAACTGATTTAAATTTCAAGCATTTTCAACCTGGTGTTATGGAATCTCTTCATGTAGATATTTTATGCCATGCCTTACCTTGTGGCATCTAGCTGCCTTCTGAGCAAACAGCATGCCAAGGGTGAGTGAGGCTCAAGCTTTTTAGAAGCAGCCAGTCTAACTTTGTAAATGCTTTTCCTCCCTCAGATCCTGGATGTTTCCAATAATGAGTTATCAGAAATCCCTGTTGAGCTTGCTGACTGCCCTAAATTAAAGGAGGTCAACTTCAGAGGGAACAAACTGAAAGACAAGCGGCTGGAGAAAATGGTCAATAGCTGCCAGACAAAATCCATCCTGGAGTACTTGCGGGTTGGAGGCCGAGGAGGTGGCAAAGGAAAAGGGAAGCCAGACAACTTTGATAAAGAGGAAAGTAAAAAAAAAAAGAGGGATAAACGCCAGAAAAAGGATAGTGGAGATGGGGAACAAGACAAGCTGGAAGAGGTGAATAAACTGATGATCAAGATTCTGCACATTGCAGAAAATCCAGCTCCAGTGGTAGTTAAAGTTAGTCCAAATATAAAAGAAGTTCGGCCATACATTGTTGGCTGTGTGGTGAAGGGAATGAATTTGAAGCAAGGAAATGCCTTGAAGAGATTTCTTTCTGCACAGGTAATTATTGAAGGATTAGGCTAGAACTTTTGTGAATGCGTTTTCAGTGATATCATTTTACTCCCATTCCAAATTAACAGAGTTAGGAACAGTCTGTTCCTGGGTATAGACTCTATTAAAAAGAAAACAGAGTGACTAAAGAAGCTATTGCACGTAGGCATAAACCTCGAGGACAGCTTCTCTGTAAGAACATAAGTTTAGTTTTTTGAGGGGGGGAGAGAGAGAGAGAGAGCTTTTCCCAACCAAGGAAGTAACTGATCAGTTTTTAAATTCTGGGTGACTTTAGATTGCAATATAACAGTACAAAACAACTTGCATCTATTCCTTTATGTACAGTTTGCTTTCCTATCAGATTTCTGCCCCAGTTTGCACTAAATTGCGTGATCTACTGCAAATTTCAAAGCTTTCTTTATTAAAAAGGTGTTGGAAGCTGAAATACTATTGTGGAGGGTGCCACATAAGCGCACAGATTCCCTCTACCAGTTTAAAAGATCCTTGTAGCTTTGCCATATACATTATGTTCTGGGAATGAAGGATAACTGTGAATCCATGTTAAAATTAGAGTCGGCAAAGATTGTTTCCATCAGTGATAGTCAGACCTCAGTGGCTCAGGAGCCAAATCAATGATCAACATTGCCCAAAAGAGTCACAGTAGTGTGAATTCATTGTTTCATTCACTATAGTACTATATAGTCATATTTCAATAGTATGACAGGAAATATTTAGTTTATATATTGGTGTGAGAATATCTAATATATAGATTATATTATTATTTTATCAACTACAATTGGTTGTTAACATAATGCAAGCATCCTTATTGGTTAAGAACTTAGACTGATTAATAATTAAATCCCTCAGTGTTTTAATATGTGCTGCAAATAACCACAGAATACACACTAAAGAGCCACTTGCAGCTTATGAGCTTCAGTCTGAGTATCACTGAGTTAGATTATAATGTTTTCTTTCTCTGGTGCTGGACTGGTAGTTTCCTACAACTGTTCTTCAGTGCTTTGTGCAGTCTAGTTTTAAATGCCATATGTGGCTTTAAAACTGTATTAAGCCATACTAATGGCACATGTTTGTACTCTAGTTTTCAGACTTGAAGGTGGTATGTTTGAAAAAATTTCCTAACTGGTACATTAGTCACCTTGTCCACTAGAGGGCAAATGATTGCTTTTCTCAAATGTGCAGGTCCTTGTGCATCTGTAGTTTTTTCTACCTTAGTTGACTTGGGCTGTGCTACACATTTCCTAATGGAAAACGGAGAATTAGTGGGATAGATCACCCAAAAAGCACAACTTTGGTCCCATACAGTAATTGATGCTTACAAATGCACAATCTTTCAAAATATTATGCATAACAATTGCATTTGAAGTTGCAGGCTGCAGTGGAGTGTTTTCCCCAAAACACCTTGTTGAGATTGGATCAGTTTCTTTTCACGGGTTTGCTAGCTTTGCCATATATGTGATAATAAGCACCTTTGAATACTCAGTTTCTTTACTTGTATAGTAAATAAGTATGGGATTTAGGGGTGGGGAGGAGAGAGTGGAGGATGGGGAAGATTATTCTGGAAGAAAAACAAGTGGTGCGGTGCAAAATTTGACCTACCTTAGCATTGTAAGCTGGAGGGAAGTTCCTCTTGCTTCTGTGTGTAATTGATATGCTAAATGTCTAAATAGAAGCATTTTATCTGCTCCCTAATTGTGTTTTGTTTTTGTTTTAAGTCTCCATTTTTATGGAACCAGCAAAACAGTCTGAACTCCTCTCTTCTGTTTCTGCATTATAATTAGGCTTGGCAGAAATTGATGTTTTTTCTCTAATTTCAACAGTGTGTTTGGTGTGTTTTTTAAGGGTAAAAAAAAAAAAAATACAAAAAACCCCACCCATAACAGCATGTCTGAGTTCACCCAGGCTCACATATGGGGATAAAAATAGCAGTGTAAATGTTCTTCCTCAGGCTGGAGCCCTGTCTTTGAGATCCACCCCACTCACCAGGTGTCAAAGCCCAGGCTCCAACCCAAACCGAATGTCTACACTGCTATTTATAGTCCTATAGAATGAGCCCAAGTCATTGACATGGGCTTTGAGGCTTGCTGCTGCGAGGCTTTTTTGCAGTATAAATGTATCCTTAATTTTTACAGTTGCTAGAAATTAAGCAGGGGTTAGATTTGGGGTTAGGGCAGCACTGACAGTAGGGGAATACAGGGGACTCCCTGTATGGCCGAAGGGACCAAGGGTACAAGGTGCTGGGAAGGCTGTGGGCCTGGCCTGGCAGAGCAGAGTCCCTGACCCCAGGTTGCTGCTGAACAGTTCCTGCACAGGGATGGCTTCTACATGCCTGGCTGGTGAGTGGGTGGGGCTGTGATGGCAGAGCTGCAGAGGGCTCTCTGGGCTGGTGACATTGAATCCCTGCAGGCAAAAGGGGTAAGGAATGCTCTTGTCCTGGTATGGCAGATTAGGGATCCCCAGCACTCCCAGTTGGTGAGAGCAGGGCCTGGCAGAGGGCTGCAGAGGGCTCCCTGCACTGCCACATGGATGGTGACACCCAGTCCTTGTAGGTGCAAGGCAGGGAGGCTGCGCTCCCGTTGACTGTTAGTGTTTTTTTTCCCGTCAATTTCAGTATGTCAGTTGAAATAGTTTACCAACATCTATCCATTTCAATCCAATGCTACAGAGCGTAATTATAATCAGCAAATTAACAAGCATTCCTTCCAGTGCCATGTGGACAGTGGTGAATTACTCTTTTGTGAACAAGTAAAGAGAACTATTGCTTTCAGCCTGATCCAACAGAGGGGGAAGCAAAGGCTTGTCAAATGGAAAAAGACAAAATTGATGGAGGGGGGGGCAAAAATGTTTTGACGCTAAGGGACTAGTTTAATAAGACAACTTAGAGTAAGGTTGAAGTTGGTAATGGTATAGGAATGCTGAAGGACATTGGCTGGTAACTTCATATTCCTGCACATTTTGTTAGATCAAACTTCATGACGACATCTGTGAGAAACGAACAGCAGCAACCATTGCCACCCATGACCTGCAGCTGATCAAAGGGCCCCTGCTGTATGATGCTCAGCCACCTAATGAATTAAAGGTAGGATAAATAACCTTTTTCCTGTTGCTTTATCAAATTTTGGAGTGGTACAGAAATGGGAAGATGCTATTTTGCACGCTAAAGAAATAAGAAAATTTAACTGGAACCAGGAGGTTAAGTTCAGAAAGTGTGCCAACCCCTATCTAAATCAGGCTCAGAAAACTCCTCACTGTTCAAATATCCTTCAGAATGTGAACGTTTATCAAAGTATCTGATTTACTAATAGTTACAGAACCCCTAGTACTAGTTGAATACCTTAAAAATTCAAACAGGTAAAGCAGTCCAAAATGTTTTTTCTTGCATGTTACGCACTTTGCTTAGGATGACAGAGGTCTTGGTGTTTCCCTGTTAACAGTTTCACTGCTGGTCCTCTCATTTGTGTTGAGCTGTTGCTAAGTTAATGTTCAGTGGAAGTCCATAAAATGTTAGGATATACTTGGAGTGTTGTGCAGCATAGCAGGTGTTCATTCACGTGAATGTACCGGGAGTGATGGGCAGCAATCTATAAGCTGATCAGCTGAACCAAATTCAGGCTCTGTTCACCAATTCTTTCTCTCTGGCAGTTTTATTGCCACACTCCCAGATAATGTAATCATTTACAACCCATTAGTATACCAACCTCTTAAGCTAAACTTGATATGAAACTTAAACCCACGTTACAAAATGTTACTTTAACATGCTGATCAGGAAACCCTGAATTGCCATTGTAAGAGGAAGTCAGTGAACTCACTAACTTAATTGTTCTAATTAAACAGTGAAGTCTGAATAGTGTGGATTTTGAGAGCGACTCTGTATTGTTCATTTCTTCATTCTGCACACAGTCTAATCAGCAAGGCTATGTACTTCATTTCCAGGTCTGCAGTTTATCCAGGGATTGCCCAAGAATGGCTTCTGCTGTGTACTGTAGTTATCCTCATTCAGTGTATGATAATAGCAAGATGATTATGCCAGTCTTTGTGATGGTTAATGGGCTTGTTGCTTTCAGATTAATTAGATGTCATCTGTGCCAGTCTTTTCAAAGGCAGCTTTTACCACTGAGGGTAATTCATGTTCAAAAGAAATTAGGTTTCAGGGCTGAATAAATCTGGCAAAATAAATTTTTCTACAGTAACAAATAGTAGAAAACCATTTTATGTTCGAGGTCCTACACTTGTAAAGCACTCAGAATATCGTGTATTTTGTTACATGGGCTAAAAGTAATGTTTCTTCTCCAAGATGGTATGGTGTCCAGTTAGTGAATCTGCAGGCTCTCTCCAGAGTTTGGATGTAAAACTAAGCTCTGGGTGCTCCTGCAGTAATTCATTTGTAATGAGCCATTTCAAACAGTAACACTGCATGCTTAGAGTAGAAGTCAGTCTGGTCCACATCAATTTGTGTTCCAACAGAGATGTGTACTCGAGTGTTCCGGTTCATTTGCAGTGCTAAAAACTAGATTGTCTGTCTGTCTCTCCAGTTCTTGGTTCCTTCTTATTAATCATGGGCAAGCTAGCCTCCTGACAGGAAATTCAGGTGAACATTGGAAAGAAGGTTATGTAAAACATAACTCAATATTAAACTTGGATATTCTATCAGAAATAGCTGCACTCTTTGAACACACAATTCTGTCAGTGTTTGTGCATCTCTTGTTATTGCCTACTAGCAACGTGTTGTCATGAAGAGAAGAGTAGGTCTCTTAACTCATCACATCCGCACAGTGGGAGCCAGAAGAAATTTTCAGTGGCACTAAAGCTTTTTCAATTCTAGATGCTGTGATTGCAAACCAGGCAGGAGTGCTTAAGGTTCAGGAGCTATAGAGTCCTGAAGCATGGTCCATGACCTCACTTTGGTTGGCTAGATCTCTTTCGCCTTGTCTACAGTACGAAATTAGGTTGAATTTATAGAAGTCGGTTTTGTAGAAAGCATTTTTATACAGTCGATTGTGTGTGTTCCCACACAATGCTCTAAGTGCATGTAGTCGGCGGAGTGTGTCCACAGTACCAAGGCAACCATAGACTTCCGGAGCGTTGCACTGTGGGTGGCTATCCCACAGTTTCTGCAGTCTCCACCACCCATTTGAATTCTGGGTAGAAATCCCAGTGCCTGATGGGGCTAAAACATTGTCGTGGGTGGTTCTGGGTGCATATCGTCAGGCCCCCGTTCCCTCCCTCCCTCCGTGAAAGCAAGGGCAGACAGTCTTTTTGCACCTTTTTTCTTGAGTTACCTGTGCAGACGCCGTTCCACGGCAAGCATGGAGCCCGCTCAGCTCACTGTCACCGTACGTCTCCTGGGTGCTGGCAGACGTGGTACTGCATTGCTACACAGCAGCAGTTCATTGCCTTTTGGCAGCAGACAGTGCAGTATGACTGGTAGCCGTCGTCGACGTAGTCCAGGGTGCTCTTTTAACTGACCTCGATGAGGTCGGGGCGCTTGGGCAAACATGGAGTGACTCAGCCAGGTCATTTCCCTTTTAAGTTTCGTCTCATGGCGATTCAGTCCTACTGGCAGTGCACTGTCTTTTTTTAACCTGCAGCCAGCAGAAGATGATGGCCAGCCGTCATACTGCAGTCTTCTGCCGAGCACCCAGGAGATGACGATGGCCAGCGGTCGTACTGCACAGTCTGCTGCCAGCAAGATGTATAAAGACAGATGAAGTGGATCAAAACAAGAAATAGACCAGATTTGTTTTGTACTCATTTTCTCCTCCCTCCCTCCGTGAAATCAACCGCCTGCTAAACCCAGTTTTGAGTTCTGTCCTTGAGGGGGCCATTTTGTTTCTTGCAAAGCCACCCCCTTTGTTGATTTTAATTCTCTGTAAGCCAATCCTGTAAGCCATGTTGTCTGTCTCCCCTCCCTCCGCCAGAGCAACGGCAAACAATCGTTTCGCGCCCTTTTCCCTCGATTGCTTGAGCAGGAGCAGACGCCATAGCATAGCAAGCATGGAGCCCGTTCAGCTCACCCCAGCAGTTATGACCATTGCAAACACCTTGCACATTATCGTGCAGTGTATGCAGAACCAGCACCTGAAAAACCAGGCGAGGAGGCGACGGCAGTGCGGTGATGAGGCCCTGAACACACTTTTCTCTAAAACCACGTTCCCCCACAATTTGGAGATCATGGTGTTTAATGGGGCAGGCTCATGCCATGGAATGCCAATTCTGGGCCCGGGAAACAAGCACAGAGTGGTGGGACCACAGAGTATTGCAGGTCTGAGATGATTCCCAGTGGCTCCGAAACTTTTGCATGCGTAACGGCACTTTCATGGAACTTTGTGACTTGCTTTCCCCTGCCCTGAAGCACAAGAATACCAAGATGAGAGCAGCCCTCACAGTTCACAAGCGAGTGGCAATAGCCCTGTGGAAGCTTGCAACGCCAGACAGCTACCAGTTGGTCGGGAATCAATTTGGAGTGGGCAAATCTACTGTGGGGGTTGCTGTGATGCAAGTAGCCAACGCAATCAGTGATCTGCTGATGTCAAGGGTAGTGACCCTGGGAAATGTGCAGGTCCTAGTGGATGGCTTTGCTGCAATGGGATTCCCTAACTGTGGTGGGGCTATAGACGGAACGCATATCCCTATCTTGGGTCCGGACCACCAGGGCAGCCAGTACATAGGCCGCAAGGGGTACTTTTCAATGGTTCTCCAAGCACTGATGGATCACAAGGGACGTTTCATCAACATGGGATGGCCGGGAAAGGAAGATCCCTGCTAGCCAAAAGCGAACGGCTCAGCGCCAAAGGCCTCCCCTTCCCACTGCGTGGCTAACTGCAGGGAGGATTTCTTTTTAGCCACAGACAAACAGCCCAGTAGGAACAGGCACCTCTGAATGTCCCCTTAATCAAACTCCCCCATTTCAACCAGGTTAGCATGAACGATATCACTCTCTCCTGAGGATAACACAGAGATAAAGAACGGATGTTGCTTGAATGCCAGCAAACACCTGGACCATACGCTGCCAGGCTTTGTCATGCAATGATACCAGATTACTTGCTACTAGCATGGCATGGTAAAGTGTCCTACCATGGAGGATGGAATAAGGCTGCTCTCCCCAGAAACCTTCTGCAAAGGCTTTTAGAGTACCTCCAGGAGAGCTTCATGGAGATGTCCCCGGAAGATTTCCGCTCCATCCCCAGACACGTTAACAGACTTTTCCAGTAGCAGTACTGGCCACGAATGCATCCCAAGTCCTCATGGCTACTTAATCATTAAAAAAAGCTTGCTTTTATAACCTGTATTGTATTTTAAAAGGTACACTCACCAGAGGTCCCTTCTCCAGCTTCATTGGGTTGGGAGGGTATTTCAGTCAGGGTGATAAAAAGATCCTGGCTGTCAGGGAAAATGGTGTGCTGTGTGCTCTCCTCAAGCTCATCATCCTTCTCATCTTCCCCATCTGCAAAATCCTCAGCCATGGTGGAGAGTATCCCATCCTCGGAGTCCATGGACAGGGGTGGGGTAGTGGTGGCGGCCCCCCCTAGAATTGCATGCAGCTCAGCATAGAAGTGGCATGTCTGGGGCTCTGTTCCGGAGCGTCTGTTTGATTCTTTGGTTTTCTGGTACGCTTGTCTGAGCTCCTTAAGTTTCACGCGGCACTGTGTTGCGTCCCTGATGTAGCCTCTGTCCCTCATGGCCTCTGAGATTTTTTGAAATGTTTTGGCATTTCGTCTTTTGGAACGTAGTTCTGTTAGCACGGATTCCTCTCCCGATACAGCAGTTAGATCCAGTACCTCCTGTTCAGTCCATGCTGGAGCTCTTTTTCGATTCTGGGACTGCATGGTCACCTGTGCTGATGAGCTCGCCTGGCCAAACAGGAAATGAGATTCAAAAGTTCCTGGGGCTTTTCCTGTACACCTGGCCAGTACATCTGAGTTGAGAGTGCTGTCCAGAGTGGTCACAATGGTGCACTGTGGGATAGCTCCCAGAGGCCAATACCTTCAAATTGCGTCCACACTAACCCTAATTCGAAACGGCGATGTCAATTTCAGCGCTAATCCCCTCCTTGGGGAGGAGTACAAAAATTGGTTTTAAGAGCCCTTTATGTCGAAAAAATGGCTTCGTTGTGTAGATGGGTGCAGGGTTAATTCGGATTTAATGCTGCTAAATCTGACATAAACTCATAGTGTAGACCAGGCCTTAGATGCAGACTGCCTTAGTTTTCATCACTAATAATGCAATCAAGGCATTTCTGTTCATTTCTCAAGCTCTATAGGAGTGCAGGCAAATGTTAGTAGTTAATGCATTTTGTCTAAAGCATTTAATCATATACTGATGAGGTTCAGTCCTCCAACAGTTGCCCTCTTATGGACTGAGGCCATGTGAAGCTAGAAATTACTTGGAACAAGCCCAGTACTTGTCTCTTGCTACAAAGGAACTGACAGACTGTAGTAAACTTACCTACCTGTTGCCCAAGGCAAAAACACTTTTAACTGTACTTCCTGATGAAATGTTACTAATCTTTGGTTCTTTGTTTACTTTTAATATTCCAGATGGCAAAGCATCTCTGATTTAAACCATGCAGCCCACAAAGTAATCCCTGATCAAACAAGGCTTTCTGAGAACCCACTCCACAGGATATATTTAACTCCTAGCAAACACTACCAGCCAGCAGTAGAATCCAGGAGCCAAGTCTTTCATATATAATTGAAATTAGAAAAAATGTTGCAGGTGTGGACTTTGGCCAAGGGATCACAAATAAATCCTGAACTTCATGTTCACCACCTGATGTTGAAAAATTGCCTCTCTTGTGGCATTAATTGCAGGTGCAAATACTAGAATGTGGACATCTGACTACCTGACTCTGCTTGCTTTCTAGTTAGACAGACATGTTTACTACAAGTTATTGTGCATGAATAGTCACAAAATACAGTAGGCTAATGCACACTTCTTTCACTTCTGGAGACTTTGGTCCAATTATTTCCTTGGATCACAGGTGAAAGATTTTGTTGGATCTTCAAATTCAGTTGCCCACAGCATCATGATTCTAAAGGGACCAGAATCCAAATTGTGGGGTAGTTCTTCACAGTATGAGACAATGCTATATTTTTTCTGCAGTTACCACGAATTGCTGACCAAGCTATGGGAATAGCCGTTGAGATGCACCTAAAAAAGTGTCCTCCTAATTCCATTAATACAATAGGAGAGCAGTTGACTGGCTTTTTTTTTATTTTTTTTAAAGGTGGTGGGGGGAGGCAGAGTGGTGAAGCGGGGGTTATTTGCTCATTAGAAATAAACCATAGTGTGTGTGCTCCAGTTTGACACAGCTGCGCTCCATACCCTCTCCTCCCCAGCTGTTCAGGAGTATTTCCAGGATGGAGTGATTAAAATAAAGGCATCTAAATCATTGTCATAATTTAAATTACTTGATCTAAAACAAATACAAATAACTGTTTTAAATCACGTTGAGGCTTTGTAAAATGAATTTTAGATTTTGTCCATTGCAATTTTAGATTGAAAAACAGTTGTGCTGGATTATAAATGAGGATGGTTCAGTATCTTCTTTCAGTTTTATGTAACTGCTATAGGCAAAATAAAACATTGAGAACTAAGGTCTTGATCCTGCAAACACACAAGTGGGTACGTAACTTCACTCACTAATAGTCCCATTGATTTCAGTGTGCTTAAAATCAAGTGTTTGCAGAATCTGGGGCTAAAATTGTATTGTTAAATATTTTTCTCTGAGTAGAATAATCATCTTTGTCATTTTAAACGGCTTGCTTCAATGCTAACCACAAGAAGTTTAGATTTTCAATACAATACCAAAATGATTGTGAATTTTATATGTACAAGCTAAAATATAGGAGCCTAAAGTTAGGCTCCAAAGCCCCTGTGTAAGTACCTCTGGGTGGAATTTTCAGAATCACCAAAGTGACTTGGGAATGCAAGTCCCATTGACTTCAAACTGAACCCTGATGTAGGAGTATAGCCTGTTTGAAGCATTTCAGCTTTCTTGACTTGTGGAAGTACAATCTATCGGAAGGTGTTGGTTGTAAATATAGCAATGGCTATTTGCGTAGCCATTTTCTGTTTGAGTTTGTGGATGTTAGGAGGTTCTGGACTTGTTTTTCTGCACAGATGAGCATTTTAAGTGTGATGGTTCTTGGAAAGAAATCTCTATGTAAAATCTGAAGTTCTGCAAGCAATTAATAAACTAAAGAGAAGTACAAAACAAAGACTAAAGAAGGCAAAGAACTAGCAACGCGTAAAGTTAAATAAAAAAAAGGTTTTTGTTTTTTTAAATGATTATTTTTCTACCCCTGTTTTCCATCCTGCTGTTCCCTCCGAGTCTTGCTTTGCTCCAGTCTGTTTGTAGCACCAATGAGAACGCGGATTGCAGAGTTGATCAAATAGTGAGGAACCATAATCACTGCTTGAGCATGTAGCACCAACCACCCTTCATAAAACTTAGAACAACTAGAAGAGATTTCAGCAGCACTAATTGGGGCAGGGGAGTTTTCTAAACTCTGCAGAATAAAGAGCTGTAGAGCTTAATCTATAGTAATGTAAAATCTGAGATATACACATCACAAATTAGGCCTCTAGGGCATAAGAGTTAATACTAAAACTATTCAGTTTTTTCTTCTAAAATAGTCCAGAGCACTGGAAAGTCTTTGGGTGAGCCATGGTTCTAAGATATGTATCTTGGGGTAAGCTTTTTATTCTTGAATGTCTCCTGTTCACTCAATTCTAAAATAAACATGGTGTTCAAAACTCAAGAACATACCATAATTAATAGGAATGTCCCTTTGGTGTGATAACACAAACAAGAGTCTGGGCAGGGAGTTTAAACATGCCTGAATATCTAGGATGTTTTTAAAGAATGAAGTGTCACAAATGTTTCATAAAATCCCCCATTGTCTATGTTCCAAGCAAAAGAATTAAAGTTATGCAGAACTTTCAGTTAAGTGTTATCTCCCCATTTTTTATTGCTTTAGCTCTTATGAACTAGCTCAGATAGTCCTGACGTCAATTGAATGACTCTTAGCTTTAAGTATTTGCTTTCTCTCTGATACAGGTAATGCCACTGGGTCGGAAGGAGATCAAGGCAAAGGATCTTGTCCGTCAGTTGCAGTTAGAGGCTGAGGAACAAAGAAAACAGAAGAAGCGTCAGAATGTTTCTGGACTGCACAAGTCAGTGTATTAATGCACAGCTTTTTTCAAATTGATCAGACACATTTTGGCCAATTTAAGATCACATGAAAAGCAACAGTATCGTAACTGCAGATTTGCCCTTTGTGCTTAGTTATGAAAGGCAACATCTAATGGTAACAGGGTGCATATGCATTTAACATGAGCTCCTGAAAATCTAGAGGAGGGGAGGGGGCGGAAGAAGGGTTGGGGGGAAATTTACAAAGAACAGTACTGAGTACAGTGTGGTTGAGTGACATGTTGTTGGGCCTCCAATTATACCAAGAGTTAATTTGGAAGTTGTCACCATTACTACAATATAAATTGTGCCGAAAGACAGCAGATGTTTGAGAGGAGGGAAATTGGAGGGGAGCTGAATATAAACGTAAGCACAATAAGTTTGCTTATGTGAAATGTCCAAAATTCTGTCAATGGAACAGCTTGTAAGGAGCTGAAACCTTTAAGTGACTACATCTAATTTGAAGGAAAACGACACATCACCCTTCCCATCCCGTTTGTTTTGGGATTATCTCACATGTCCATCATCATGCATGTTTTGGGGAAACCAACCAGGTAAACAAAGTGGGGATTGCATATTTTTGTAAGTGGTGGAGACAGGTAATGAGACTTAAATTTAAGCATATGAGCTTGTAGCATCAGTAAAACAAGCTCTAAAATGTTGCTATATTTTGAGCACCGGGTGCAGTAAAAGCATTAAGAACGTGTTTGCTCACTTTGGCAATCGGAATATTACTTTAACTTTAAAGTGCTTCATGATTATTGCTTCATTACTCACATTTAGTGCAGGCCATGCAGTTGTTGTCATGATGCCGTAGTTACGTTTTTCTGTGTGTTGGATCAGAAACACATAACCTCCATTTTCCCACGCTTCTAACTGTCTTATTTATTGTTGCCTGATCTCTTTCCGTTATCGTCACTTTTTTTTTCCCTTGACAGGTACCTTCAATTACTGGATGGGAAAGAGAACTATCCTTGTCTAGTAGATGCTGAGGGTGTTGTGATTTCTTTCCCACCAATCACTAACAGTGAGAGAACAAAGGTACAAAAGTTTCAATCCACTTATATCCAAGTCTCAACGATAGTGGAAGTGGGCCAGGCTTCAAAACTAAATCACTTCAATCCTCTCCTTGTCAGGAGATACTCAGGTGTTGTGGAATAAATGCTCCTGATCTTACCATATGTTCAAGTCTCCATTGAAATTTATGAGTGAGTTTAGAATCTGAACTTTTAAGATCTAAAGTTTATACATTAAAAGCACTAGATTTTTTAAAATGAATTTGAAGTCAAACTATGCATTTTTAATGCTGAATGTCAAAATTACATTCAGCTATTTAGCAGTGCTGCTTAACCTTTCTGGGCTCAGGAGCCATTTGTTAACCTTGATGGCCTGTAGCAACCCAGTGCATAGCTTTCCTGCAGAGAAGAAAAATCTGCCTTACTAAATATTTTTTTTACCTAGATTATATAATGCACGTTACTGTACTAAGTACTGAAAAAGAACACTCTGCATACCATAGCAGTGGTGCCTGTCCTGTGGGGCTGGCTGGGCTTGGCTCCTCACTCTGGGTGTGGTAACCTCTGGGGTCGTAGGGTTACTCACTCACATTTGGCCTGGCTGGCAGCCTGTCGTCATGATGGAGGAGTGGCTGAGCCAAACCTGAGTGGTGCTGTGACTCCCCCACGCAGCAGGTAGTAATGTGAGCCCAGCCAGCCCTGCAGGACTGGAGTTGTAGGCGTCACTGCTGTGGGGGGGAGGCTCTGCAGCCTCCCTTTCCTGTCCCACCCAGGGCCTCCCATCTCCCCAAGGGCAGGATTTGGCCACCCTTCCCCTCCCCTCCCAGGCCTCCCACTCGACTGTTTGGCTACATCTACACCATGAGCTAGGGGTGTGTTTTCCCCGGGTCGTGTACATAGACTTGCACTAGGTGTCATCGAACTAGCTGAGTAGAAATAAGAGTGTAGCCATCATCGCACAGGCAGTGGCAGCAGAGCCCCAGCTAAGCCATGCTGAACCCAGTAGGTACGTAGTCCGCATGGCTGAGCCGTGCGGCCGCTGTCACTCCCCGTGCTGTCGGGGGATGTGTACAGCTAGCACAAGTATGTGTTCACAAACAAGGGCATCATGCCCTTGGCTCATAGTGCAGACATAGCCTTTGACAAATCCTGGCCACCTGATATTTGGATGGCGACCCACAGGCTGAGAAACCGTACTCTGTGGCAAGCCGTTCCAAAGGTACGATGTTTTGGCCGGAGACGTGCAAACCTACAGTTCTTCCTTCATGAAGTTAGCAGGATTCACATGTCGTTACTTATGCATTGGATGCTTTTCAAATAATAGCTGAAATATTCTTTGAGAAACAAATGCACCAGTGTGATTATGGAGCTGTGCACACTAGTTTCTATTTCATTGTATTACAATTCAGCCTTCCCTTTTCTGAGTCCCTCTGGAATACTTTTTAGATTAGAAAAAACACTTGTGATCTATTTCTGGAAGTGACGAGCGGCACCAGCCTCCAGATATGCAAAGACGTCATGGACACCCTCATTCTAGTAAGTATTCCAATAAGCTAAATCTATAGCTTGTTCTTTGTGTGTTCCCTGAATAAGAGAACCAAGTTGGAATAGAGAGGTACATGGAGCTTAATTTCTCCCTTTATTGTTTATAATTTTGTCTCTTATTGCATGTTACTATGAACATTTATTGGTAACTTTATTGCCTGTGACTATGCCACTTAATCAGGAAGCGTCAATGGATTTCAGATGCATTACTGCCTACTGGACATGCCCATCTCTGTATAGATTCCTAGGCTCCAAGGCTAGAAGGAGCCATTGTGGTCATCTAATCTGACCTCCTGTATAACACGGGCCAGAGAACTTCCCCCAAAATAATCCATAGAGTAGAGCTTTTTAGAAAAACATCCAATCTGGATTTTAAAATTCAGTGATGGAGAATTTACCACAACCCTTGGTAAGCTGTCCCAGTGGTTAATTACTCTCACTGTTAAAAATGTACACCTTATTTCCAGTCTGAATGGGTCTAGCTTCAACTTCCAGCTATTGGATCGTATTACACCTTTTTCTGCTAGGTTGAAGAGCCCATTGTTAAATATTTGTTCTCATTTAGGTATTTAAGCTGTAATTAGCTCCCCCCCCCCCAATCTCTTTGTTAAGAGAAACAGATTGAGCTCTTTGAGTCTGTCACTATAACACATGTTTTCTGATCCTTTAATCGTTCTTGTGGCCCTCTGAACCCTCACTAGAACTGAACACAGTATTCCTGCAGTGGTCGCACCACTGCCAAGTAGAGAGGTAAAATAACTCTTTATTCCTACTCGAGATTCCCTTTATGCATCCCAGGATTGCATTTGCTCTTTTGACCACAGAATTAGACTGGAAGCTCATGTTCAGCTGATTATCCACCATGACCCCCAAATCTTTTTCGGAGTTGCTGCTTCCCAGAATATAGTTTTGCATTCTACAAGTTTGGCCTACATTGATTTTGTAGATGAATACATTTACAGTTAGCTCTGTCAAAATGCATCGTGCTTGCTTATGCCCAGTTTACCAGGCAATCCAGATCACTCTGAATCAGTGACCTGTCCTCTTCTTTGTTTACCACTCCCCCAAATTTTGTGTCTTCTGCAAATGTTATCAGTGCGGATTTTACAGTTTCTTCCAGGTCATTGATAAAAATGTTGAATAGCTTAAGGCCAAGAACTGATCGCTGCGATACCCTCCTGGAAACAGACCCACTCGATGATTATTCCTGTTTACAGTTACATTTTGAGATTTATCAGTTAGCCTTGTTTTTAATCCATTTAATGTGTGCTATGGTCATTTTATATCCTTCTAATTTTTTAATCAAAACATGCGGTACCAAGTCAGACGCCTCACAAAGGTCTAATTATATCACATCAACACATTACCTTGATCAACCAAACTTGTAACCTCATCCAAAAAAAAGTGAAGTTAGGCTGACAAGCTCTATCTTCCATAAACCCATATGTATGGGGAAAAAACCACGTTTATTAGTTCTCACGGACAACACAGCCGTGATGTTCTACGTGAACAGACAAGGATGGGCCGGGTTGACTCTTCTGTGCCAAGAAGCAATACTGCTTTGGGAGTTTTGTATTGCCAACACAATTCACTTCCAAGCCTCCCACCATCCAGGTCTCCAGAATAGGCTGGCAGATTGAACAGATCTTTCACCAGTCATCACAAATGGTCTCTCTGGCCAGATATAGTCATCCTAATTTTTCAAGACTGGGAGATTCCCCACTTCGACCTCTTTGACACTTTGTTGTGACAAGTTGCAGTTTTGTTCATGTGCAGGTCCCACAGTCCAGGGTGTCTGATGGATGCTTTACCCCCTAGTTCCTCTCCTACACTTCATTAATGAACTGTCATTAGCATGTTCTGAAGTCCAAGTTCAGTGACACTTGGATAGTTGATATAGGGCAGGAATGAGGACAATTTAAAATATGTTGAAAGCAGAGTCCTCAGTAGTGACACTGGAGCAGGTTCTTTTCATTTAGAATCGAAGTGCTGGGCTGCAAAACCTGATTTGTAAACCTGCTCCTCTAGAATTGGAGGACAAGAATAGCAGAAGAAAATAAGGTTTTCAGATAGAATTCACTAACCTGTATATTGAGCTGTAAGTTTCTTTTTAAAAAAATGCTTAAATGATTACTGAAAGCTTCCATTTATGATATCAGTCCCTCAGTAGTATGTAAAGCTCAGGCCTTCTTACTGGAAACTCTTTAAGCAATTCATAGCCCATCCACTGCGTTCACCATGTACATTGATATCTTTGATTCCTTTTTGTTTCCTAATCAGAAAATGGCAGAACTCAACAAATTCACTTTAGAGAATAAGGAGGAAGAATCTGTGTCTGATGCTGAATCGGACATGATTTCTGAACCAGTGAATTCAAATCCCAGCCAAAATGCAGAGCAAGAGAATTCTCCATTAACAGTGGAGCAGGTTCGCGTTGTGGACATGGATGGGAACTTAAAAGTACTGTATCCATCTAAAACTGACCTAATTCTGGTCTCATCTCTTTTAACTGTAATTCGTTAACAGCCATCAAGGTTCTTGTAAAATGCTTTGATTTTGAATTTTTTTGCGTATTTTACAAATACAGAGTTTGTATATGGTAAAATTAAATTATTTAGACTCCTCTGTCTTTAAGAAACATGTAAAGTGCCCTCCTTTTGGGTGCATAACTCTGATAATTTGATCCTACTATGGCAAGGAATACTACATTCTTTCCTGTCTTAGTAATAAAGTCCCAATGTTATAACTGGTTAGAGATGTGAATCAGTCTTTAAATGCTAAACTTGGGATCTAAGTATTTCACATATTTTGTGCTCAGGATTATTCTTATCCCATCTAGTTGTAATTTATAGATATGGTGACCTTGGAAGTTGAAATAACATTGAGCTGTTCTAAGATGCTTTGAAACAAAATACCAGTTTATGAAATTGCCCGCTCCCCAAAAATCAATCTTTTTATAAGCCTGTTTTTTGTTTTGTTCATGTGAATTAATGTGGAAACCTATTTTGTGACTTAATGAGTAAATTAATAGATAACACAAAAACTAACCAACAAGGATATATCCCATCTACTGGTACTAAAGACATTGGCTGTCTAATATACCATAAAAAGATGATGTGGAGAGTTAAAGCTATTGCTGATTATCATGATTTGGGTCTTATTTTTCTTGATGCAACTCTGCTTTGTAATGTGTTCATATGGGACTAAACCTGAATCACTGCAAACCCCGTAACCTCTTGTGGTTTTTTTAAACTCGTCAGTCTAAGTGCAGCCAAACATTTTTTAAAATTTCAGTTGTGAACCTTTCATGTGATAGTTACACCACCATATTGCTATAGGTGTGATACTGCTTCTCTTGCTCACCAAAGCACCAGCAAGCCACTTCAGGAGGTGTTTATCTGTCATGCTGCATTTTGAAGCTATAATCCATTCACACTGAAGTATTAGCCACCATTGAACCGTCCCAAACCATTACATTAGCTGCCTATTGAGTTTGCTCAGAGTTTATACTACACGCCTGCATTTGAGGTCTGTTGTTTGCAAAAGCATTGATGTTCCCCCTTGTGCTGTGCAAACTCTCCGTTAACCCTGCAGCACAGAGAGAGCTGCTTCCCAAGGGTGACTCAGGGGGTGGAATGTCTCATGAGCACACTCAGTATCGATGGAATGCACTGGGTGAAATAACGAAAAGCTTTTTTGAAGTAGCCAGGTAACTTCAATGGAGAAACGAAGAACTTCCTTGCACTCTTTGTGTGTGGGATGGTCTTACATCCCAGCTACTAACTCGGTAACGGCAGACATGCTAATAGTTCCATGCTGTTGGATGACATGTAAACTGTGTTTTCTCATGGAGACAGGCTCTGTCTACGTAGTTGAACTACTCACTGTTCTATAAAACACACTGAATTTTGCTGAGATCTTCATAATGGATGGGAAAACTGAAGTGATGGTGTCTCTAATCACGGTCAGTGTTGTCCTTAGTGTTTCTGTGTTTAAAGTCCTGTAACCTGCCAGAGGTACACCTGTGTACTAAACAGCTGGATCGCGGAGATACTTCCAGTAAGCCAGCCTCTAGTTAAATAAGGGTTTCTGTGTTGTTTTGAGAGCAGTTCGAACTTGCCTTCAGTTTACTTATGAGGTTTTTTTCTTTACGTGTATACACCCCATGAAACTACACTAGAAGCTTTGCAAAGAAGTGGTCTACGTTATCTGACATAGCTTCGAGTGTTCCTGCGAGAGCATGAAGGAACTCCTGCAGTGTGCTATTAAATACGTGCTAGGATAGGGCAGTCCTTTACAAAACTCTGCATATTTACAGTAGAGTTTTCTCCATTACTAGTTCTTGAACATGGAGTTCAGGGACCTCAGTACTCTCTCCAATCACAGTCCAACTTAAGAGAACAGCCATACTACTAAACCTGCTTTCTCTCCATTAAGGCTAGTGATACACTGTTATCTGTATTGTGCTTGTATTTGAGGAGCTATTGTGTCATACTCGAGCCCTACTTTAACCTGTCCTGTTCTTACGGAAACACTTTCTGCAGTTCAGAAATGTCCACTTCCACAGCTGCAAGTATTGCTGGGGTGGGAGGGAAGGGAGAAGAGAGGTGCATACAGGCAAGTTCTGGTGCCTTTTCCTTACTGGAGAAGCACCTCTACTGGAGCCCTGCAAGTCTCCAGATACCCGTAGATCACAGGTGGATGTGGATCCAAATTTTATATCTAAAGCCCTGCAAATCTGTGCCTACCCACGTTAAATCCATTGATGTGGATATCCGTGGGTCATTTCTGCAGCTTGTGGATTGGATGCAGATACAAATTTTGTATCCATGCAGGGCTCTAACCTCCACCCTCCAGAAGCTGTTGCCGGGACTGGGCAAGTGCCTAGTTTGATAGGGAATGTGGGATGTTGTGTCCTTCTAGGGAAGATAGTTTGGTGTTCCACCCTGCCCTTCTCTGCAAAATACTATCTTTTAAAACAGTAAATGGATCATGCACTTTCCTACTGCTCAAAGCCCTTTTCATGCCTAAACTGAAGTAGTAATGACCAAGCCAGTGCAGTCTGACCACCCCTCATTCCTCTCTCCCTCGCTTGTAAGCTGAGTCAGGCTGAGCCTGGCAGCCACTCAGGGCCTGCTCCAGGGGAGCTTGCAGACCCTGGAGGGCACTACTTAATAGGTAACAAAGGAGGTGCTAGGGCTCAAACAATCTTTTTACTTTCATAACTGATGGCAATATGAACGGCCACGCCCAGAGGTGTCAGGGCACAAATTAAGCACTGCTGCAGGGCTATGTTACTGCTTGGAAAACAAGCTTGTGCAGGTCACTTGTAAAGTGAGCCAGGATTCCTGCTGTTTGCTTTCTGTGCCCTGAGGGATGACCCTTATGGCCCCTCACAGCCTAGACTAACTGCAGCTGGGTGCATGGTTTCCTGTAAGACCATGGCAGATGTTCCCTCATGTCTGGGAGCTGAGTGAAGGAGCAGAGCAAATGGGTGCGGGAACTAGGGCCGGGCAGGTGCTGCAGCATCCCGGGTTACGCTGTGAAAAGTTGGCTGGTGCTGTCAGAATGAGCCGAGCATTATTTCGCAATTGTTGAGAATTCCAGAGCTGTGCTGTGAGCAGGAATTTTGCTTTTGAACACACATGGTTTACAGTTTCATTAGCTCGCTTTCAGCACCCCTACTATAAACTCTGGCCTTCCCCGCCCCCCATCCCCATTCAGCTGGGAGCGGCTCCGCCATGGGAGCAGCCGGTAAGTGAAAGCATGATTGTCCTGGCAGGCTGGCCCAGGAGCAGAGGAGGAGGGTCCCTGCTAAGCAGCGGGGACTCCCAGAGCCGGCTGGCGCTGGTGCTCCAAGGCAGAGGCTCCCCTGAAGGACTCGGCAGGGAGTGGGGGCAGCCAGCCAGGGGAGGGGCCCTGGGCATGCGGGGGTTGAGCCAGTGGAGCCTTGCCCGAAGGAAGAGCAGGGGCACTGCTGGACAGGGAAGGAGCCAAGCAGGGCTGTCCCAGGGCAGCCGGATCTGCCCAGCCCCCAGCTGGACCCTGACAGCATGTGGTACATCTGGGAGTGGCTCCTGCAGATCAACCAGAGCTGCTTTGCCCTGGGGAGCCCCACACTGGAGCAGAACACCACCATCCTGATCGTGCAGCGGTGCAGCAGCTTTGCTGGGAATCCGCTACATACCCAGTGCAAAAATACTCCAGCCCAGTGCCCTGGAACCTTAGATAGGCCCTAGGCTCATGCTCTGGACAGGGAGAGGGACCAGCCTGCAGATTTTCCACTGGTGAATTTCCCACTCCAAGGTGCTAGCAACATAGTGATGTTGGTTAAATAAATTATCCAATCAGGGAACAGAATCAACACCCTGTGACTACCCCAGCTCAGTGCCAGTTGGCAAACAGCTACCTGGACCTGTTCACTAATGTTCAGTCCCAAAAGTTTATAAGTAATTTCAAATACGAAACGTACCACAGTTCACCATTTCCTTGCAGACCGGTCACCCAGAGAAGCTGAGGCAGACTCAGTTATCAGTTATTTTATTACAAATAATTCCCCTCAGCACAACCTGGAGGGTTTGGGAGCAATAAAAAATTATCTTCGTGTGGTGTAAATCAGCATTGCTTTGTTCACATCAGTAAAGTTATTCTGATCTGTACCAGCTGAGGAGCGGGCCCAATGTATACACAGTGAAATACATAACCTAGGATCATAGTGGGCTCCAGAACTGGGATCAACATGCGATAGTTATTGGTGCACTAGAAAGATCCATCTAGATGGAGATGTCTTGCTGTAAGTGGAAATCAAGGTGGAAGATGATCTTTCAGCAGGACAGTGGGACATTACCAAGAATGAGCCTGTCACGCAATAGAAGCCATTGTTATTAGCAACATTTACTTAATGGTGCACAGATGGGATTTTTTTTTTCTTTGTTTAAATCGATGTTTGACACGTAGGAAACGTGCTTCCTAAAAGGTTACAGCAAGTTTCTGGACCAAGAAAACAGGTTGACAAGTGTCCTTTTAAAACAAACAAGAACTACAAGCCTGTAGCATTCAGAAGCTGTGGTGGAAGTGGGATGAGGGTAGAGTCCAGTTTGGCCAAACTGCTGACTTATACTTTTAAGCAATAAAGCTCCTGAGCAGTACATCTTGTTCCTTGGGAACATGCCACTTTTATATTTGGGGAAAGGACTAAATATGTAATGGACCAGTTATCAAGATACAGCTGCAAGTGCTGTACCAGCAGGTAGGTGTTACGGTTGCATCAGAACCTTGGCCTGTGATATTCCCTCCTCTGCAAAACTGCTTCAGCCCCTAGCAATATGCCTGAAACTGGCACAAGTTATGTCAGATGGACCTGAGTGTGCTATGTAATAACTGTATTTCACAATTGCTTCCACACATTATTACTGTCAGGCATGAGATACAACAGGGGTCAGCACATAAAATACCTTAGCTAGATACTGGAGTGGAATTACTCTGGGTTTATGTAGGTGTAAGATCAGAAACTGGCTCAATTTGCCACACATCAATTCTAACAATGATCTCCAACGCCAAAGATTGTGTGCTCTCATACAGTGTTTTAAAATGCAATCACTCCTGATAACTTTTTTCTCAAGATTGCTTGGTTCAAATCTCAGCCAGGTCAACAGCAACCAAAGTTACCACTACGTGGTAGCCTGCGTGAAATTAATTGGGTGGGTCTGAGCCCAGTTGCTGGAGGGACAGGTGATCACATCACAAAACTATCATTGCATCCAGCACCCATTAGCTTCCTTCTTTGTGGTCTGTTGGAGGGAGCACAGGATTGCCGTCGAGGCTGAACTCTCTGCTTAGACCTAAAAGTACCCCTGACTGATGGGTGTCAGCTGTGCAGTGTGGGGAAGTTGGCACTGTTGCTTCCTGGGCTCAGAGGACGCTAGGCTCCTGCCCCTCCGGGTTAGCACTTTGGACAACCATCGACTCAGGGCCACAGTAACTGCGTCAGACGGTGTGTTTGGAAAGAGGCTGCTCCCATCTAGCAGCACCACATTTTAAGGCAAATGAAGCCAGCATTAACTCAAGTTAGTGAAGGCTATTGCCAGAGGAGAAATCTCAGGGTTTGTAGTCTTTCTGCTCTGTTGCTTTCTTCTGGCTGACAGGTTTAATTGTGCTTGCTTCTTTCATTCTGGTCAGATGATCAGGTCAGGAATGTATTTTGCTCATGAGATAGCTGGTGAAAAGTTATTTTGAAAGCCAAGATCTCTCCTCTCATGAAAAGTTAAGCAATGCCATTGTAAACAGGAGAGGAGGCAACGGCTGCCAAATTAGACCTACCCCACAGGTGTTTACCGTCACTGTAGGGATTGCCAGACAGCCCAGCTGGGATGAATCACTCTCCTCTGATAAGCAGTCCTGTGAATGAGTTGCTTGGAGATCCATGGCTGAAAAGCACTCTGAGAGCTTCCAGCCTATTAAACAGCTTTTACCCTCCAAAACTCCTGGATAGCCCCACAATAATCAGGATTCTGAGCCCTACGTAAGAATGGCCTAGGGATCAGTGACACCAGTGAGCAGATGCAGAAGCTATTTCAGGGCAGTACATGGAATTGTGGGTAGCAGCAGCAGGGGAAGTTGAGAAATGAGTACAATGAATATCAAACCCAAAGTGCTCCCTTGTCTCATCCTGTCGTTACCCTGAAGTCTCCAGAGCACCTGCCCTGACCCAGTGCCCCATTCTGTGTTGCCCTGCTGCCCCCAAGGCTGCAGATCAGGTTTCATTCTTTACCAGTGACTTAAAAAAACCAAACAGACCCCTTGGTAAATAAAATACTCAGTGCTGCTTTAGTTTACAGTTTGTGCTATCTAATGTGGCTTCTCTGACTGTTCGATGTGGGGGCTGGCCTGTCTCTTCCACAGATGCATCTTGGGCCAGTCCATCCAGAGCAATAGATACTGCTGACAGCGTTGCTCAAATGCTTTTCCTCTCCCTTGTGTGACCTTCCACAGCACAGATCTGGGTTGACTCAGCATCTTTGCTCTTACAAGCATCCTGTCGAAAGGCTCCATTGCATGGGCTGTGGTCCAGTGGGGAATGAGGGAAGGAAGCAGAAGTTAGGAAAGGCAGCATGTGCCTGAGGGAACCCTGCCTCCCGGGGGAAGAAGAGAGGGATATGCTGATGAAAATGACATGAAGAGAACAAAGGCCTACCACCATTTTGTTTGCAAACAGCCTTGAGTGGGGGAAAGAGAACAGAATCTGCATAACTTTGGCTAATGCACCAGGCTTGTACTAAATCCCTGAAATAACTGCATCAGTCTCTCCCCTTTGCTTAGTTGTGTCAGGCCAGGCTGCATGCATGCACCTCGTGCCTGGGAAAGCGTTAATGCACATCTTAGATAAGATCTACCAGCAGGGCCTGCCTGGAGGATCGGAATTGGGGTTGTGCTCAGATGGAGTGAATTATTCTTGTCAGGATTGTTTAGAAGAGGCATGAGCTCAAATCTTTCTGCCTTGAATGGGGTGGGGTTGGGATTTGGATACCACCCAGACTCTTTACAGGGAGCCCTGGACCTTCAATTAGTTGAACCCCAAATACGTAATGTACAGTCCCAGGGAGCTCCAAGAGTAGAGTTCCCTGACCTTTCCTATTCAAGCTGCAGTTCACAGGAAATTAGTCTAAGACAGCAAGATACACTTCAGTAGTCTCCCCTGTATATGCCTTTCCATTGAGACACATATTCCAGCACTGATCAGAGACATGGGCAGCCTGTTGGCTTTAAATCTCCTTTTTATTGCTTAAAACAATTTGACTTTGTTGCAGAAATATGCAGAGCTTTACATGCCTGCTGCACAGTTTGAAAATCTGTGGGAGAGCCCTGGTCTGGAAGAGAGTTTTCTAAAGGAAACATTAACATGATTATAAAGAGCAACCGGTTCCTTTGCAGGGGGAAGCCAGTGAGGTTATGATTAAAATAAAGGTTCCCATCACACTGGTTTATAATGAACCCAGCTACGCTGGAAGCTGGCATGCAGCCTTCCTGAAGAGTTAGTAGAGGGGTTGTGTGCAAAAGCCTTTAATCTTCCTGGCAGACGTGACTGATAGAGCATAAAGAAGTTTCAAAGGTTGGTTCAGCAAATCCTGTGAATCCAGGCACTGCACTCGCAGCCTCTAGTAAAGTGTAGGCTAGAAATAAGGGCTTGAAAAGAGAAAGATCCCAAACGTAAGGGAGCAGCACCTTGCTCCTGGAAAATTCATAGTCAAATAGAAGCGTATGTGTGTCGACCCAGCGATCAACAAAGGGCTCCAGTGACTGCTAAGGAATTTGGATTAAAGTCTCCTGCACGTGCAATCAGGTGCACAAACGGGTTGGGTGCCCAGTGACAGGTTTGCTCACACAGCTACCCATTACGTGCTCACAAAATGGAGGTGTTTTCACATGCATATGGATGTTCCAGGAGGTATGCAGGTGCCATTAAGAAGCTCATAGAAAACATGCCCATGCAAAACCGGTACCCAGATCCCCTGCTGATGGGGGTGTCATAAGGGGTAAGGATGGAAACCGCAGGACCAGGGAGGAGTTCTCATTGCAATACAGGGCATTTTGGCAGCAGTGACAGGTTTTGGAAACAGCACATTTTGCTGATTCATGAGGGAGAGCATGTCCCTTTCTAGTTCCCCCTTTGCCTTTGTTGAGCTTCAGCTGCGACTGTACGATCGGTTCTCTCGTAGGCAGCAAGACGTGCTGCATCCAGCACTGGCTTTGTGCACCTCCCTGGTGCTGATGGTTCTTTTTGTGTGCTCATCTGACACATAGTGAAGATTCCTGCATCTTGCATGCATGCTTGGTGACTTGCCTGATTGGGGGTGGGAACTGGACAAGGAGGTTTGGGATTACCGCACCAGAGAAATCCAGGCCTGGGGTCCTGCCGGTGAATTTCACTGTTCCTTCTACTTGCACTTGTGCACATAGTAACCTGTCACGTAGCCAATGACAAAAACCGTCCAAAAGAGGATGTTTCCTCCAACCACTTTAACTGCAATGCCGATTTTCCCAGTGCACAGCTTAGTGTAGATTCTGGGGAGATAAACAGGGATAAGGAACAGCTGTAGTCATCCTGGCTGTATTAGCAAACCCAGTCAGCTCTACTTAGCCTGTTATTTGGCTGGGAGACCTGCTGTCAAACTCCAGGTTGGTATTGGAAGTGGTGCTGGTGATTCAGGAGGTGGCACCCAGTCACTAGTGATCAGCTGCCCTGTGAAAGGGGCTGAGGGCTATGCCATCTCCTGGATGAAATATAAAACCCAGGGCCTGACTGCTTGTGATCACTGAAGATTTTACAGCATCTCTCCTCAGAGTAGAAATCTTAGCCCTAATTCAGGGCACAGTCCACCTGGAGTAATTAAACTTTGTCTCCCTCAATCTTCCCTGAAGCTTCTGTTCAACACAACATTCTTCACAGCACTTCCTGAACTGTTGTGTAGCGTGGCTGTGTTCCGGCAAGAGGTGGCTGGTTTTAGTGGCAAGTGAAGTGATTCTAGTTTATTGTAAAACACGTTAGGGGGAAAGGCGATAGAGAAATAAATGTTACTATTATTCTTACAGAGTCTACATGGGGGGAGAGAAAGGTCGTATTTCTCTTCCTTTCCATGCGTTAGGGTGAGTGGAGGAAAGAATCACGATGCTGTAAGCCACTCAGTCACTGTTTGCAATTTTCTAGAACAAAGGAATTATTTAGAATTGTGTACAGACATCTTAGCTTTTAAAATAGTAACGTGGCAGCCAGCTATATCTGTAACTTCAGCTAGATTGTGAGTAGAGCCCAATTTCTCTGCTTTAAAAATTCCAAGTTTGGTTCCCATTCGGAAATCAATACTCAGGCACTAATCTCACTGACAACAGTGGCACTGTATGATTGGAACCTTTGTGTGTTTCTGCGCTGCTAGTTAAACTGAGAGACAAAGACAATCCTGGAAGATTTGACTCCATTATCTTCCAGGAGGTGATCTGTGTTCGCCTTGCAGAAATGCAGTTGGTAGATCCTGGGGAACAGTGTGTCTGGTTCTAGGACCATGTATGGTGGATGTAGGGCTACTCTGCTGATTGACCATGGGCAGTCAAACTATGTGGGTTTCTGTAATTCCAGCACAGAGGGATAAAAGGTTGACAGACTCTCTAAGGCTAAGGAGAAGGACAAGAGGGCTTGCAGGGAGCCTCCATAGCTCAGGAGGAACACCTTGGCAAGAGGAATAGGTTCTGGACAGCTATTCCTCTTGTGTGCATTGTTGAGTCTACACCTCTTAGGCAGCCGAGCCACAGGGGTCTCACCTTTTACATCCCGACACCTCAGCAGTGGATGTGTTCACACTGACTTCATCACGACTACTGTCATTCCACCTGCTGTACTGAACACCTGTGTCTTGAGGCTGCATCCTTCCAAGGAAAAGGTTGAAGGTAAAAGACTCTAGGAAGGAGGCAAAGGCAGATACAAGTTAAGCTGATGCCTTGACAAGAGGAAAAACTTAATGCAGTTTCCTAACTTTTGTTTATTCTCCTTTATTCCTTATGAAAGTGACAATTACAGTCAATGATGTGACACCGGGCATGACCATGTGGGGTTACACTCTCTTACTGACTCCAGATCAATAGCTGTCAAGACTAATGAGAAATACAGGCATAAAGTATTGAGACAACTATACGTACCAATTACTATCAGGGTTAAAATGGAATCCCCTGAAAAGTCTGACAGGACTTTGAACGGGAACTTTGATCAAGCCTAAAAAAAAGTGGATGGGTGACTGTGAAACCACTCCTGAGATTCCATTTATTGATCTAAGTACATCAATCAATTGGGCTCGTGATAATTTTATGTGTAAACACCTGTTCATTGGGAATTAGACTGAGACTATCAAACCAATTCACCCAAGCAAATAAACCTACAATCTGGGGTGAAAGGCTCCATCAAGTCATTCAATCTTATATATGCATTTGATTCGGGTCCAGATTCCAAACACCCACAAATCTTTGGAAGGCTTAAGAGCCCCCTCTCCCTGCAGAGTAAGGACTGCCTAGCTGCAGCCCTCCACACCCCAGAGGTGTCTGCACTTCAGTAAGGAGATGTATGTATGTCCCATGGTTTTTGAAGCGTATTGGGATTCTCATGGTGAAAGGTCCCCCTACAGAAATGTAAAATTTTATTTTATGAAGCCTACCTAAAATTCTCACCAAGACTGAGTTATCTAAAGTTACTCCTTACTCTCGGTCTTGCAATGCAGGTTGTCTGTTTCTCATGTCATAAGCTCTTCCAGACTGGGAGTACCAGATATTTGTGCCTTGTAGAGAACACGCCATCGGCACTTAACAGATAATGCTTTACAACAGCTAATTTGCAGTAATTTTAAAATTCTCCTGTTGTTGCCACCTCCTTTATGACCCAGCCCTCCCGCTCCTGAGACACGGCGCGCAGCACCCAGTGCTGTGAGACAGCCATGCCTGGCAGAAGGGAGCTAGAAGAAAGGGTGGCCCTATGGGAAGCAGCACAAAAGAAAACTAGAAATGCAACTAATTGACGTGTGTCTGGGAAAGAAAGGGGACCTGGAACACAGATGGGGCAGAACTGGGAAGGAGAAGATGGGGCAGGACCGAGAGGAATTATGCTGCCTGGGGGGTATTTTCAATTTGCCCTTTTAACTGTGATTATTTTCACTTGGACCCTAGCCTATGTTTTGTAAATAGAGGACTTTACGTTCTTGGCATTGCTGACATAACAATGTCCCTGATTAAGGTCTAAATTCTAAACCTGCTAGTGCCAGCAGTCGCACTGGTGTTTGCTAACGTACCATGTTAGCGATTAGACCCAGCAGCTCCGTTCAGAGTTCTGGCTCTGCAATCTAAATGCCTCTTTGTGCATATCCGTGTAGCATATTGCAGGTTTTTAGAAACATTTACTATCATCTGCAACTTGGCATGAGCCTGGCATATTGTGAGGAATTTTTCAAAATATTTTTACATTTTTAAAGATGCCCCTTTTTGACCAGCATGGTGCCGGATCAGATTGGTCAAAGGTGGCTTTAATCCACTTTAGCATTTGTCCAATCTTGGCGCTGCTGGAAAGTGGGTTAGAGCAGCCTGAAGGCTGTTCTAATTTACACCCATCTCCAGAGGCGCACAGGACTATCCCAGACTAACAGCCAGACACAACAGTGTCCTGGCCAAGCCTCCTCTTTGCTAGGCTGCACCTCCTGTGCTGGAGAAGGGGAAGCTGTGCAGGGCAGGAGGCACCCTGTGCCACAAGAGGATTCCTCCATGTCAGGGGACTCTCCACTGCCTGACTTTGCTGGGTTATATGGCTGCGTTGTGCTGGTGGAGCAACACTCTGCAGCTGCAGCCCCGCTGGGAATCTGGCCCCTGGTTTTCAATCTGATGGTGTTTTTTTCACTAATAAAAGCCATTGTCCCTGTACAGGGGTGACACAAGGAGCCTACTCTCCTTTAAAGTCCCAGGGAAGGACCCAGCACAACGTCAGTCCTTGCACTTTGGGATGTTGAGGAGCTGCTCCTTTCAGGTGTCTCTCTAGCTGCCTTCTGTATGATTTCCAGATCCAAAGGTCTCACATCCTCTCCAGTGATCAGTATATTCAAATAACATATTGACCAGTTGGCTAGAGCAGACACATTACTTCTGGCTGAGAGATTTTTAAAATGAAGCCATATTGCCTCTCTCCATTTCCCCCAAACCAACCAGTAAAAAGTAGTTTACCACTGGAATGGGCTTGGATTTTATACTCCTCCTCTCCTCCTAACGTCTGCACAGAGCTGGGCTTCAGCAAGTCTACCCCTGAAAATTGGGTGGAAAAGTGAAAAAAAGTAAGAAAAGAAAAGCGAGTTTGCCAGAGACTGTGTTTAAAGCTGCAGCGTGCTCTCACCTGAGGATCAAAGTCCTTCTCTGACTCTGCTCCACACTGTTTCTTGGAGAAAAATAACCCTTTGCCTCGAGCTCTTTCCTTGCTGGGTTGATTGTGAGCTTTTGAGCCTCGGTGTTTCCTGCGTGTGCTGTTGTGTTAAACCAAGATTAGAGGAGGAGCAGGGAAGGAGGCGGGGCCCATCAGTTCAGAGCCTTTCAGCACAAAAACACAGGTGCCAGCTACAGCTGGCTGACTCCGTACATTCTGACCTAAGCAGCAAAATTGCTGGGGCAAAATTTCCACAGTTTCCACACGCAAATTCTTTAACCCCACTCCATCTGAAGGCAAATGAGGTGCATGCAATGGAGAATGCATGCCAAAGGCTTGATTTGAGGAAGGAGTATAAGGGTTACCACCAGAAACATTGACCATTGGATCTGGCCCTTCCTTTATTTCAGCATTCTGACCTCAGTGCCATCACAGCATTGGGATTCCAGTGAAAGGTGTGCATGGCCCTGGGAGAAGCTGGACAGCAAGCAGGGGAAACTCTTGAATATTCTGTAATCCCTGAAATCCTGCCCGCAGCCCTTACTCCTCCTGGGCTAGATCCAGAGCTTCTCATTCTGTCCTCCATTGACATAATGTAGTTATTCCAGATTTACATCAGTGTTGTGAGATCAGAATAGGTACAGTGCACCAGAGATCTAGTCAGCACTATCAGTCTGAAGCAAAATCCTACACTTGTACTTCTCTCTTTAATGGTGCAGATTAGGGAACTGGACAGCTCGGGGGAAGGTTGCTGATGGGATACAGAGCCTTTCACACAGCCAGATTGCTTGCTGCAATGCAGCTCTGGTCTGTTGTTTCCAACTGAAGGCTGTCTGGTGCCCTGTCTGAAATCAGGCAGTAGCCCCAGTTCAGTACTGAGTGGGCAGGTGTCAGCATCCCAAAATCACCTTTACAACTGGCAGCTAGATCATCCATCTCAGCAGAGAGGGCACACTTGAAGGGGCCTAAGAAATTAACTCCTGTCTTGCCCCCAGAGATAGTCCACTCCAGCCTGGAGTGGAGGCCCAATGTCAGGGTTCTACGGAGCTTGCCCATGTAGGACCCTTAGTCCAGCATCTCTCATCAGTAGTCAGTTCACAGAGAAATGCAAAAAGGAAGTTGATTTTGTGTTTGGTTGTATTAGAAATATTAAAACTGAAGAGAAAAGCAATGGCACATCCCTCACTACCAACGGCAATGGTGTTTTCCAAGAGAGATTCAGCTGTGTGAAGACACCACCTAGAGAAATGCAAAGATCAGACTGAAGAGGGCAGTGGCAGACATTAGTCATGGAGATTCAGCCTGGTGCTAAGCTGACGAGGAAAATGTACTTTAGCCTGGTTGACCTTTGCAACAGACCTCTGGATGCAAGCATTGTAGAACTCCAGGCAAAGGGCTGGGACTGCCACACGGGGATGGATTTCATTTCCAAATAACTATGAGGCAACCATCTGAGTTGTGAATTTATTCTTCTGTTCTGTAGCAGAGAGGTTTGTATCCTTAGCCTTCCTAAGGGCTTTGGGTTTGAATCTCTTGTCACCCTGTGCCCTTTTGCAAAGTCGGAGTGAAATGGTACAAGTGAGTGGAGAATCCTAATTTGGCAGCGTTTCATCACCACTTTACACTGGTGTAGATGAGGTCACAATGTCCAGGCCCTGAAGAACCAGACCTTTTATTTGCTGTGACATAATTCAGCCAGAAATCTCATACAGATGAGGAGGCTGTTTTATGCATTTGGAATAACTTTGTCCAATGGGAAATTCATAAGTGTGGATCTTGGTTGGGGTAAAACACAAACATGCAATTTTGATTTGTAACTGGCTTTGGAGCTACCTGCTGACAGCACGGAATTGGCATGATGCACACGGGGAAGTCTTCCGGGAAGTAGATATTAGGGTATTTGACCTGTTCTGTTAGTTAGAACAGAATAATCATGTGCATGTCAAGGAGGTGATCATCACATTGATTATGGAACTGGTTTAAAATTTTGGTCACAAAGGCAGGTTTCTAGTTTGCTGTTATCAATGGCAATAAGGTACAGTTGAAAAGTGACTCTGTAGAAATGAAAGAGTGGGGTTCCGTGTTTGTCGCTCAGTTATGCTCACTTTGCAATCCAAAAGATTTTATTTTTCTAATCGCCAGTCCTGCAAACTTGTCTTGGTATCTGAAAATCAAGCTGGTTTTCTATGGCTCACACATCGCTGACAAAAAAGATTTTGCAATGGGAACTCAATTAATAATTCTGCTAAGGGAACATGAGACAGAATAGAATCCAGGTCCCGCTCTCAAAGCTGTATGAGTGCTACAGAGCTAAAAAGTGCAACCTAATTTTAGCCCATGAAGTCAGCAGACATGATTGAATAAGCACAGGCAGATTAGCCGAGTAAGGAGGCATCATTTTTACCCTTAAGAACCACACTTTAAAATGCACAGCTTGGTCCATGTTCCTTATCTTGAACTGATACTTTAATTTCATACCAGAGATAAGAGACTCTAGACCAGGCCTTACTAAGGTGATTACTTCACCGCTAGAGGGTTAAAGTAATTTGGCCATGACATTTGAAATGGGGACCCAGGAACACACACCACCTACTGTGTTTATTGCAGTGGAAAACTGAACACTAACATTTTAAGGGCCAGATTTTCAGCCCAGCCCTGAGTCTCAGTCTTGCAGGAACCAAACTGCAAAGACAATTTTTCATCGGCAATTATTTGTGCTGGCATTTTAGGCCCTTGTAGATGTCTAAGTTCCCAGTTATACCCATAAATCTATTATCCGCAACTTGTGTCCACTAAAACGGAGACCAGTCTCAGAATCTGGACCTAAAACCTAACTAGGATGTTTAGGTTTGTAAAGACATTTCAGGCTTGTCTACATGGTGGGTTGCACTGGTTTAACTAAAGATGTGAATTTAAACCAGTTTAGTTGAGTCAATGCAAACTCCTGTGTGGACACTTATTTAAAAAAAAAGAGTGGCTTATTCTGGTTCAGTTTAAGTCAATAAGGAACAGATTTCAGCTAACCTGAAATAAAAGCTGGCTTTGCAGCAGTCCAGACTCCATGGTGGGTTAGAGGGTGCACAACTGAATGGGAGGTTGGCAGTGACACTGTATGAGAGCCTGGCACAGTGGCTTAGCATTAAGGTTGGGAAAGGGGAGACTGATTACTAAAGCTTAGATTGCCAGCGCTAGTGATATCTAGCAGTGGGTGGGAACCATCCTGTTGTACAATATGCTCAGAGATGACCTGGATGTGATTGCTAGAATCTGGAAAGTTTGGAAGGCCTGCTTGTTTCAGGCCAGAGAAGCTTGGTGAGCCAGTGATTATGCCTGCACCCTGTGTTTAAAAGGAGCACGATGAGCAGCAATAGGATAACCTGGCCAAAGCAGGTGGTGTGCCCACAAAGAGAATCATTTTCATTTTCTAGCTCCTCTTATCCAAGGACCCCCAAAGCACTTTGCAAACTCACATTAACTCTCACACCTCCCGTGTGAGGCGGAGATTGTTCTACAGTGGGAAAATCCGAGAGAATAAATGATTTATGGCAAATTGAGCGCTGATTCCAGTCCCCAACTCCAATTATGAGACAACAGTGTAGACTAATTAGAGATCAGCTGGCTTAACAGAATGCAGTTGAAGTCCAATTTAATTGTTTAATTTGTCAATAAAAAACAAAACACCAGAGAACAAACCAAAATGCAACCAGGAAAGAACCTCAGGGGAAAGGGCCTTTCTGACTCTGTGACTCAGCTGCAGGAATCAGCTCTCAGCATACAAGGCCCTATTTCACAGGACTCTTTTTGTTGGTCTTAGAATTAGGAGAAGACAGATTTGCTGGCTCAGTGCTGAAGAGAGACGGGACCTTCACACCCTTCTGTTTCAGCATCTGATGAAAATCCAGCCGCTCACTAATTATTCTCTGGAAATCAGACACATTCACAGGAGAATCCAGCATTAGCCGTGGAGGTGATAGGATCGTTAAACTTTTCCTTCTCCCCTCACCTCTCTGCAGGTCCCCAGCTCAGGGGTCCAAGCAGAAGCATCATTCCACACTGAATCACATACCTGCATAGCCTCTAGTGCCTCCTCATCGCTAATTTCAGCTTGGGGGGATTTGGAGCCTGCAGTGCTGTATGTGGCCTGAATTATTTTGCTTCGAAATCTTTCAAACTTTGATTTTAAAAAGGAAAAAAAAAACTACCTTAGTTTAGGCTGAAGAGTTAATCAGGTTTCTCCAATTAAAGAGGGATACTGTTTGACACAAGCAAAGACCTACTCTCACTAGAGGGAGAATTTGAAGCAACCTTTGCTTTTAAGATATGCCAACAAGAGGGTTGGTATGACAGCTGGCATTTCTGACAGGTTCTCATGTCTCTGAATGTCCCCAGGACACCAGCAAAGGGCAGGACTGAAATTCTGTGAAATTCTGCCCTGGGCTGAGTATGTGCAATTCCAGATGGCTTCACCAGAAGCCCCACACAGACACCTAGTGGCAACGTGTGTCTCTGAATTAGTAACGTAAGCAAATCTGACCTGACGTTGGATGGAGTTGCACCTGCTTGCAGCAGGTCTGAATATGGCCCTTTAAGAATAAATCTGGAGAAATGTCTTCCCATGATGGCTGTTTAGCCTATTGCTGTATTTGAGAGAGGGGGAATCCCCAGACGGGTTGGGAGGCTGTGGGATAAAATTCAGAAAGAAGTTTGGCATTGTAACTATTCTGCTCTAAAACCTCGGGGTCTCTTTTTCTTGGTATCCCATAAGACCCATAACTGAAACAAAAGCCCCTGGCAAGCACAGGAGCCCAAGCCGCCCGGGAAAGTTTGGGGAGCAAGTGGACTGTTAACTGCCAGGCCCTCCATTCCAGCTGCTGGAGCTGAGGTGCCAAAGGGAGTCCCATGCAGTCCACCCAGTGATTGCGTCTAAGGATGGCCCTGACTAAACTGGGGCCTTTGTTCTCGTTAGCTGGAGTCCCTCCCTCAGGGGAGAGGCCCGCAGTGAAGGAGGCTGTCTTTACCCTGGCACTGATGCACTCCAGTGCAACTTTGGCCTGCTGCTCAGTGTGCTTCAAGGCCTCGACTTGGCTCTGCATCTCACTTTGGTCACACAGCTGCTTCTGCACATGGTGCTCGGCTACCATAACCTCTGCCTGGAGCTGGTTGATCTTGCTCTGCAAATCATCAATCAGTTTGTTTTTCTCATCCAGTTTGGATTCTTGTTCCACAATGTCCTGAGGAGAAACGCAGTTCAGAAGGAATGAAGGAGAAAGCTGCCTTACTCAAACATCGGCATATGTCAATGCCCAGTAACGTTACTGGTTTGGGACTTTGTCCCCCCTGCCAGGTTTACCTATAGTATTTAATAATTATTCTAATTAAGAGCCATTAAAACAGGTTTGTTCCCTTTTTCATCAATTCAGGCTCGTTAGAAAAATTAAACTGAGCAATAAAGTGTATTGAGAAACAACATATGCCAGGGCTATCCCATCTCTGATTTTCATGGGACAAACTCCCCTGCAAAACTAGGGAGGACATGGATGGGTTTAGGGTTGCGAGTAACTAGACTGAAAGACACAGGACATCAGTGCAGGATTTGGAGAGAGAGCAGGAACGGACCTAAAGAAGCACAAGGTGCTCACAAAATGGTATTGTTCTGTTTAATTTATACAGGCCCAGGCCTAAGAGGTGCACAGCAGGGAGAATTAGGGTGTTGGCTGCTGTAACTGAGCACAGGATTTTGCACCAATGAGTCACCTGTCGGAGTTTGTAATTTTCTCTCTCTATTATTCCCATCATTTCTGCACACTTCCGTTCTTCTCGAAGGCTGGAAAACTGAGAGGAAAAAGCTCCAGTTAACACATCATCCCCCTTACTACAGGTCACAGAATCATGATTTCCTGACTTGTTAAAAAAGAACAAAAAAAAAGTCTCACAAAGAATAAGTTCCCAGTTTCCCACACTACCCAATGATGGCCAATGGCCTGTGTTGTGCTCTTAGTGATTGTACCTTGGCAGACATAGCTTGTAGTTGATTTCCCCGCTCTCTAAGCTCCTTCTGTAGCATTTCCTTTTCAGACTCAGTTCTCCGCAGCTGTGACTCCTGGAAAGCCAACTGCCTTTGCAAGGAAGTGATGGTACCTGTATAATCACGAAAGCTCATGCTCAAATAAATTGGTTAGTCTCTAAGGTGCCACAAGTACTCCATTTCTTTTTGCGAATACAGACTAACACGGCTGTTACTCTGAAACCTGTATAATCAGAGTAGAGTTCTGAACCAACTGAATCCCTGTTAAAGCCCTCAGGAAACCTCCCTCAAGTGATGAAAAAGGGGCCAGTCATTTTATTCCATAATCCAAAAGTCATCTGGTTGTGGACATAAGTTCTTAGAACTACAGTCACTACAGAAGTACAGTGAGGGTTAACACTTCAGCTGAATGATACTTTATAGCATGACTGAATTGAAGTGTCCATTTCTTAATGCCAGCCAAATTCATCTTGTGCAAGAGTCCAAAGACTTAGAAATGGTCTGACATGCAGAAGCTCCCTCCAGGCTAGCGACAGAATCATAGAATATCAGGGTTGGAAGGGACCTCAGGAGGTCATCTAGTCCAACCCCCTGCTCAAAGCAGGACCAATCCCCAATTAAATCATCAGAAGCTGGACACGTCACAGAGTTCCCAAAGAGCTGCTAGCTAGACAGGGCTGCTCCTCTTTGTTCAAAAGCTGCTCTTGATTAGCACCCGCATTGTTTAGCTGTCCAAACTTTACCAGGCACTTTTAAGTAGAATCTGCCCTTGGTTGGTAATAGGCATCTTTACCAGGCAAGCTGTAAGGGGAAAGTAGCTGCTGTTGTGGGGAAGCTACCTTTAAAACTGCAGAGGGAATAGAAGCTGCAGACTCTCAGTGAAGATCTAATGTAGATCCTTCCTAGACAGAAGGAACTGAGCCACAATTATGACTTCCTCTTGCTCCCCATAACCAGCATACAAATTGTTCACAGAACAGGGGAAGAGTTTGGGATCGAGCCACTAAAATTTCAGATACTCTCTGGTCTTTAGCCCTTTTGTGTTCCCCCTATGCCAGTCCTGGTACCTGTGGCCATGTCATAGTCCATCTTTGCTTTCTCCAGTTCTTTACAGAGTTCTTGGTTCATTTGCTGGAATTCTTTGAGCTTGATCAGGGATGCTTTCTCTTCTGCCTCTGCCTCATTCTCCTGCTCCTCCTCTTCAGAAGCCACTTCAATCTCTGTACCACTGAGAAGCTCTTTTTCCATGTCCTCTTGTCTCAAGCCCTTTTGCTGCATTTCTGAATACTGTAAGGAGAAAAAGGACAGGAAGAATTTTGAAAGTTGAAGCGAAATGCAGCCTTCGGTAGAGACTGGCTTTAGTCCTATCAGGCTCCATTTCTGGAGCTGAACATTGGAAGGACAAGAGTCTAGTTCTGGAGTTGCATTTAGGGCACCTCTAACCCTGAGTTAGACACCTTACAAATGGAATAATATAATGTATGGTGAAACATTGACACCGGCGTAAGAAAATGACTCAGTAACTGCTGCAGCTTAATTACTAGTTCCCTTTTCAACTTTTGGACAGCTCTGCTTCCTGTTCTTCTTCTTTATCTGAAAGTGTCTATTGGGTCCAGCACTGGAGCATCTGGGGACCTCACAATGTCTAGATATTAAAAAAACATACTCCTGGAGGCACAACCCAAAAACCCATGCAGACTTGGAGCAAGATTTCCGGAAGTTCATTATTGGGCTGCCCTCCTGCCTAATTTGGTCCAAATGCAAACAGATACCAAATCCACTGACCGTGAACTTGACCCAAAGCCAGGCAATATCTCCAAGATATTACAAGAGAAGAAAATTCTGAATATTTGTCACTTTTATACATGAGCATTTGAAATGTGCTACATTGGAGCACCTTTTTGGACCTGTGTGGTTAGATGTATGTTTGTTTGTTTGTTTATAGACCCCCTCTGCACAATTAGGAGGATTAATTTATTTTAGGATCTGTCCACACTGATCTCTTTGGCTCCTGTGGTTAGACAATTTCCCTGGAATCTTCACAGCAGTGGACCCGGGAAGGAGGATTAAATTATAAGAATTTATCTTGTTGTAGATGTACCTTAATTTACACTGATGTAACTGAAAGCAGAATTTGGCCCAGAGATGTTAACCTAAGTTTTTCTTTATAATGATGGTTCTAAATGCTTTGGTTTTCAGTATACACTTTCCCATGTCTGCAAATCAGAGACCCAAAGGGGTTGGGGGAGAGAGGGAAATCTAGAGCAGGGGTTCTCGCAACAAATTTTTGGGTGGCCTCAGAGTGCGGCCACCAAGTCTCTTGCTGATGGCCGCTTTGACAATTTTTCCTAAAATACTTAATTAACTTTAGGAAAAACAAATACATATGCACATATACAGGTCCAATCAGTGTAATTTATTTATGTAGGGGTATTTTTGCAGACTCAATAATAACAACACACAGTTGTCTCTATTCTTTACTGGACCTAAACAGAATAAAAACACAAATAAGATGCTTTGCATGTTCTTGTCTTTGTTGTTGTTTCTTTTGCTTTTTTGGTTGCAGGTTTGTTTGGTTTTAGACTTGCTAACTAGTCTAAAGCCTTCTGTGAAAAGTAATATTTGTATGTTTCTTAAGATCACTTTTTCACAGCAGACACTTGTTATCTAGCTGGGAGGCAGTGAAAAGTGATATTAACAAACATGCAAATATCACTTTTCAGAGCAGACTTACTCAGCCCTGGCAAGCTGGGGGAACAAATTAAGCCTTGGATGGGGAGGTGGGTATGGAGGCAGTGGGAGCCAGGGTGATGGGGGTGGATGGGTGAGGGGCCAGGGGCGATAGGAGGGGGGTGAGTCTGAAGCCCAGCCACTGGAACCTGAAGCCCAGCAGCCAAAGAATGGAGCCCGCAGCTGTGCAGCCAGAGCCCAAAGCTCCATGGTCAGAGCCTGTGGCCAGAGCCCACCACCATGAGGCCAGAGCCTGCCGCCCACCAAACCAGGGCTGAAGCCGGAAGCCTGAGCCCCACCACCCCCAGGAAGGTGGGGAACTCACACCGGCTGTCTGCTTCTCTGACATTTGTGGCTCAAGAGGGGGGCAGGACCCAACCCCTCCTTGCTGCTCCTTCTCCCCGAATCACTGCCCAAGAGGCTGTGGCCACAGGAAAAGCCCCTGGTGGTCGCATGCAACCATGGTGGTTGCATTTGAGAAATGCTGATCTAGAGCAGTGCTTCTCAAGCTATCTGATGTGGGGGACCAGCAATTTTTTTTCCAATGTGCACCCAGACCTGCAGCTGATGGCTCCGGACCACCACTTTGAGTAGCACTGATCTAGGGGATGCAGTCACTAAAGGACACATTTAGCAACAGTGTGAAAAGTACATAATGGCAGAGACTCCTCTCATTCTACTGCCAGTTTCTTTTGCCATATCTGGACTAGTGCAGATCCTCTTTCACCTCCTTTTCCAGTTGCCATAGTTCCTCCTGGTCTTTCATCAAGGACTCAGACAGGCTAGCAATCTTGGAGTCCAGCATTTTATCAGAGTAGCTTAGTTTTAATTTTAAGCACGCCACCTCCTCTCTCAAATCTTCTCTAGTGCTGCTTTGTCCTAAGCCATCCTGCACTGAGCTGCTTAGCCTAGCCATCTTTGTCTTGCTGTCATCAGCTACAGGTTCTGAGGCTGCATCTTTCTGCAAGGGAAAATTTTTAGTATGAGGAAAACTACCTAGGAAGCTAAAAGTAGGAAGCTGCTTTCCACACTCCTAGCTTGCAGCACATAAAGGAAAGAGCTTGGTGCAGTAACCACAAATATACCTCACCTTGTCAATGAATTCTTAGTGCAAGGCCTCCACAATGGTTCTGGGGAAGCTGATAACATGTTTAGAAAATGATGCACAAATGAGCACTCCCAGCATTCCATTCTGCTTCAGATTGCCACTGACTGGCGCAGTGATAGTCAGTAGCTTTATTATATCCCTTATGAGGCTCATAATCAAAATGGGACTGCTGGGGTGGGTGTGTCTCATTTGCATATAATTACCCAGAATGCTCTTCCCTCTCACTGTGCTACTAGTGAATTCAGAGCACAAGGAGGGCCTTAAATAGCTTTTATTTTGAACCTCCTTCCTCAGTCTGGGGTGTGGGTGTGTGCGCGCTCACGCACCTGTTTGAGGAAGTCCCCTCTCTGCTTACATCATAGGATCAGAAGGGATCACAAGCATCATCACCATCAGCTTTTCCTCTAGTGATGGCCACTGCTGATAGCCATTTTGTCTCTCGCTATGAGGTCTGTCTTAAATGTGTGCTTCATTTCATACAGAGAAAATGAGTGTAAGTCACCTCGTTTGTGATGCCACTTTCCCTCCTGAGCAGCTCCAGATGCTTCTTCAGATTCTCCATCTCATCTCTAAGGATAGAGATTGCATCATCCTTCCTTGCACATTCCTCCTCACATCTTGAAAGACGAATAATCTCTTCTCCCATCATCAACAAGCATCGTTCCTGGGAATAGAAACAGGCATACTGTTCACTCAAACAATGCATCTTAGGTTTGATGGGATATTGGTGGGCAAGAAAAAGATGGATGAATGGCATGCGAGGGGATGATGTACTGTATTTCAATATCTGCCCATCTGTAGGGAATTTAATGGCATCTAGTCTAAGGGACTAGGACCCAGAACTCCTAGGTTCTTTCTTATTTTACGTGGACTTACTGCCATTCTCCTCTATTTGCTTTCCCTTCTTTCCTGCACTTCACGTTGTTTTGAAAAAGAACTCTGAGATCCTTTGAATCCATTTATCCAAATACAATTATATTATTAACATAATTTACATCACACCCTTAGAAAGTTAATTTTCTAGCTGGATCACTTTGCAATTAACTATGTGTGTGGTCTCTTCTTCTTTTTGAAGTATTATAGCAACATTTTCTTACCTTCTCACGGATTACATCAATGTACCATGGGATTTTACTCTCTCTAGGTCCTCTTTGTTGTTCGGGTGAAACTATTCCTTCTGTGAAACTCTTCCACTTAGAGAGTCCAGTGAGACTTCTACTGTGTGGGAGCTGGCCAGCTTCTGGGGGGTGGGGGAGAGGGGAATAGTGGAAAGAGCATTTATCTAAATAACAACCAGAGTCTTGGAAAAACATATTTGTTCTGTCAAACTTATTTCTTCTGGCAACAAATCTCGATTACTAACCTCAGCGCTTTGGGTTCCACTGACTGTACCATTTAAAAAACTCCTCAGAAATGATTATTTACCATACTGAATTAAAAGCAGTGACCCAGCCTGCAATGGATAGGCTTCAAAAGGGAGTTGTGTCTTGTTCCAACTTCTGGCTACAACCTTGATCAGCAAAATCCTCCAACTTATGGCTGGACTTGTATGTGCCCTGTGTTCTGCATATAACCACACCTAGACTGGAACAGGGACTCAGAAGGACCATAGACAGCACTTCTACTACATGGTGCAGGTTGCTCTATGGAGTATACAGCTTGGAGATCATGTCATGCCACCAACTGGTTAAAAAGAGCAACCAAGGCAAGCCCAGTGGTGTTTCCTGGAGCAGTGTAATGCGCTAACTTGCAAACACACCAATTTCGCAGCTGATTTTTACCCTCCTGGGAAAACACACATGCACACTCTTCACAGTCATCCCCTTACCCTTACCTTTGGTGACTGATTCTAATGAATGTGTGTTCTGAAGGGCAGCACTCCACTCTTCAAAGCTGAGTTGGGAGGACAGACTGATGGTACTGAAATTATAGCGCAAATCAGGAATGTCTGCTAAAGTACTTTCTGTGTTTAAAAAAAAAAATTCTGGTTACTGCTAAGTGGTTTTTCTTTTTTGTTTTTGGCAAGGAAAAATATCCATTTGAGGTATTCCAGATTGTCGGAACTTTAACGTGACAGAAGGTATAAGCCAAAGTGTTGAAACTCTTACCAGTTTCAGAGAAGTGAAGAGAATGTGGGTTTTATGCAAAATGAGATGGACTGATTTAAATATTAAACATTTATACTGAATTCCTAGTTCAGGTATGTGAGGAACCTATCACTTTTAATATCCAGGTAGATTTACATGGTCATGGTAACACAAACTTATGATAGAATGAAAGGGGCTGAGATCTGAGTCATCTCGTCCTTCTGAATAAGGAAAAATCTGTCTTCAGTCACAAAGGTTAAGGCTAAAAGGGACCACCAGAGCATCCAGAAACTAGTTCTGAAACTCTGTTCAGCATAAAACTGTCACAGCCCAGCATAAACCCAAAGGTTCCTTAGCCTGAAAAATGGGGCTGGTGTTCGGGACATAGGGAAAAACTCCTCTCAGTAGGACTACCCTACTCTGCGACTACCCCTTCAAGAGACAGTGTGGAGTTTACAGCCTAAACAGCCCGGGTGCAATCAAGAAGCACCCTGCCCGCCCTGGGGCTATTTATAAACAGGGAAAGGCAGCCAAGTAAGAGAGAAAGGAACCAGAAGTGGTGCTGGTGATAGTGGTTCAACCGTCCCATTGGTCACCAGCCTGACCTCAGCCTCAGAGACTTTGTGTTCTGATTATATGCTCTGACTCAACCCTCTGAGGTAAGGGCCTTATGAACTTGGTTAAATTGTTTCTTCCCTGACCTGCTGTCTAAGGGAAAAGGAGCCAGCTTGCCTGCCTCCTAGAACAATAAAAGAAGCTGGAACTCTAGATGGCTGGTGGTGGTCTGGAGGCCCTCTGAATGGCAGGATGGTTTTTTGTTTGCGTGGTCTTGGCCTCCTCCTTCTTGGATCATGTACACTTGCCTTTGGGTTTTTCACTTACTACCAACTAGGCTTTTCTAACTTTGTCGTAGCATTGAGGAAATGCTAAATAAATGATACTGTCGAAAGCCCCTACTAGCAAATACATACTCGTCAAGTGCAAGATCCATATTACATGTTAAAGTCGTGCTGAGGGAATCATCAGTACTCTGGCTACCTGCAATTTGACGAATGAATGGGGAAACAATTTGTAGGACTTAAACAGGAGTACTGGGGAAATAAGGGCTATTGTGTGGGAGAAATAGCTTAATATATTACAGGAAAGGGTATTGAGGGGTTTGCTGATCTTCCTTGTGATCCTTACCGAGCTGGGATGTTGAAGTTGCTCTGTTACTAAATCTAGGACATCCAGGGCGCATTAGAAAAGATCTCTGTAATTCCTCCACCTGGGGCTCATACTCTGACTCAAAGAAGCCAGCAGGTTTGATATTAGCCTGGCAAATAGGAGGAAATTAGACCATTAACTGGATGTGTCTTATTCAAAAAGTGCTTTTTAATTGTAGGTTGGCAGGAATGTAGGTGTAAATCCATTCTGTGATGTGACAACCAGCAATGATAGGCAGCTCAAGGTCAGAGCCTGATCTGCAAAGTATCCTCAACTCCATTTTGAAGTTGGTGGGAATAGAGGGGGCTCAGCATGTCATAGGAGGCACTGAGTTCACTGCAGGATCAGACCCTCACAAAGAAAGCCTTCATCAAATGCTAAAATTCCTTTCTCCCACTTCCTTTCAGCTAAGATTTTCAAGGGAATTAAATGCCCAAATCCCCTTGAAACTGTGTGCCTAACCCCTTTTGGAACTGTCAGCATTAATCCTGGGGGTGGGATTATGATTTTACTGATAAACAAAGCATTGAAATTGCACAGGAGGGATGAAAATCCACTTCTTGCCATTACCTGCATATGACAGCTGGCCTTGGCTGCAGTTGCCTTGAGAGGCCCCAATATTTTGTGGATAAGCAAATGGCATATGACTGGCTCCTGCGGTGTGCAGAATCCATTCCACTTAATGGGATTTTCCTTTCTTTGGAGCTTAAGCCTGAAAGAAGCTGCTGCCCAAAATGCCAACCTGCAAGGTGCTGAGTACTTCCCAGAAGGTGTATAGTGCTAGCAAGGCAGCCCCTCATAACCCTTTGCTTCTCAAATCAAATCCCATTTTATCATGTCTAAAATGTGATTAAAATAGCAGCATATTAAATACTTGGTTCTCATAGTAGCGTCTGACTGCTTGAGCCGATTTACTCAGCGTGGATCTACCGCTGGGAAGCTTCCATACTGGTGTCTGTTGCCTTCGGCTGCTTAATTCCTGGAGCTCACTGAAACCCTTCGTCATCAAGTTCATCTCTCTAATGGTGTTTCACCAATCTCAGCCTTTCACAAAATGGAGAGGGGGAGAATTAACAGGAGCCTGCTGGGTTAAAAGGCCTATAATTTTACAGATCACATTTCCTCATTTGTGTTCCTGATAAGTTTCAATCCAAGGTTTTCAAACGGGGGGGGGCAGTGGCAGAGGCAGAGAGGGACTTTCAGGGCAACACCAGCCCTATGTGGTTGAGGGTCTGGGCTGTGGGGAACAGGAGGAAGGAGAGCTGGCTTAGGGGTTGGGGGAGCCAGGGGAAGCAGGAGAGTGGGGCCAGGGACTGGACGGGGGCTGGGGGGAGCAGGGAGCTGGTTTAGGGGCTGGACACAGGAGGGAGGAGGGGTGACTCAGGGATTGGGGAGCAGGAGGCTGGTTTAGGGGTTGGGGGGCCAGGGACTGGGGGGGGCTGGCTTGGGGTCTGGGGGCAGGGAGTGGAGGGGGCTGGGAGGGAAGAGGGGATTGGGGGCTGGCTGGGGGTGGGGGGGCGGGGGGAAAGAGGGGGCTGGTTTAGGGGTTGGGGGGCCAGGGACTGGGGGGGCTGGCTCAGGGGGAGGGAGTGCAGGGAGGGGGGGTTGGGGCCTGGCTGGGGGGAAGAGGGGGCTGGTTTAGGGGGGAGGGAGCTGAGGGGAAGAGGGGGTTGGGGGCTGGCGGGGGGGGGGGGCGCTGGGGGCGGGGCTCCTCACCCGCTGCGGCCCCTGCCCCCAGCGGTGGCTTCTCAACCAGCCGCTTGGCCTGGGGGAGCCTGACCAGCCCCGAGGCGGGACGGACAGGGGAGGTGACCAATGAGCGGAGGGAACGGCGAGCGCGGGGCGGGGCAGGCGCCCGGCTCGTGGACGGCTGTTGCTAAGCCACCGGCCGAGGGCGCGGGGGGCGAAACGGGGCCGCTGAGCGCGCCCCTGGCGGCCGGCGCGGGCCATGCAGGCTCCCTGCTCCGGAGCGCCCCAGGCAGCCCGGCTGCATCCGGAGCGGGCGCTCGCCCAGGATCCGTCGCGCCGTGGTTACCGCCCTCTGCTGAGAGAGCGGGGAGCCCGTAGCCCCCTTTCCCGCCCCCGGGGCCGAGGGGGCGGGAACTGACCCTGCGTCTCCCCCTCCCCCCCCCGCAAGTGGCTTCCTGAGGCCACCTGTGACCCCCCCCCCCGCTCGGTGCAGAGGGTCAGCAGCCGCCCCGGCCCGCCCCTTCCGTCCTCCCGGCCGGGCGCTGCAGCCGCCCAAGCCGGGGCGGCCCCCCGCCCCGGGAGCAGCGCCCAGGGGGGCCCCCGCGAGCTGCGAGCCGGCGGGACGCGTTGCTTGTGAAAAGCCAGGAGCCGGCCCCCGCGCCGGGGCAGCGGGAGGGAGCTGGCTGGCCCCGGCCGGGGCGCGCCGAGGGACGCGGCCCGGTGCCTTTGGGATGCGCCGGGGGCCGCTTCAGCACCCGAGCGCCAGGACAGCTCTTCGCGGGGCTCGCCCGGCCCGGCTCCGCGCCGGCTGCGGCCCCCTGGAATCCGAACCCTCGGGACGTTTTGAACGGAAACCGGCCCCCCCTCCGCCACAGCTACCGGGCAGCCGCGGGCCCTGGGCGCGGCGCTTTCCGGGCCCCGATGGCTCGCTGGGCGGCTCCCCGCCACGGGCTCGGGGGCTTGCCCCTGGGGATCGTCTAATGCCACCAGCAGCAGCGGGATGTGAGATTCAGACCAAGCAGAGAGTGAACTGAAAATGCTGGGCAAGTGGATCCTCCTCCTGCCGTTATTAGCGACCCAGCTTCAGAGCAAAACCCGGGGTGCGTTATTAATTAGCCGTGGAAGTAAAACATAAATTCTCAGCTCCCACCCTGGATAAAGTTCAGGGTCTTTCCTACTCCGACTTAAAGCATAATCCTGGGGGAATCTAGAAGCCTAGAGTCAAAAGTATATTTGAAACATTGCTTAAAAATCTGTCCTATGTCAGCGATTATTGATATGCCATGAATGCTAAATTAGAATCGGGTGGTGGCATTTTACTATGAAGCTGTGTGAAAGCTCTTGCTGAACTGCTAGATTTCCAGAGAGCAAAAACCTTTGTCCAAAGGCTGTTAAAATGTGTCCCCTGATAACACAGCCTTATATGAAGATTTCACACACAAATGGAAAATGCTGATCATATTAATTCAAATGCAATTTGTTGTTCATCAGGAATCTAGATTTTGTTCAGTTTCAAATTACATTAATTTTTGCAAAGAAACAAAAATATATTTCTGGATTAACTCTATTTAAAAGATAATTAAATTATCAATTTGTGCTGGAGATTCCATTTTCAGACTTGGATCTGTGGCTCTCCCAAGCATTATTGACCTCATCCAAAGCCCACTGAAGGCAGTTGGAGTTTCTCCATTAATGTCAATGGATCAGGCCTTCTGGGACTTCTTGATTATATCATTCTATCAGCTTTGCATACTATTGATGAACAGGGATGGGTTGGGGGAGGGGAAAGGTGGACCAGATGACCTCTTGAGGTCCCATCCAGCCCTACATTTTTATGATTCTATGTGTTGTAAACAGTCTTTCTTTCCAGATCCATACAAGCAGGAATGCAGTACAAGGGGAATTCAGTGTCATCCAAAGGCAATTTGTCAGCTGGATGAAGTGACAACCTATTTCTATTGTCAGTGTCTGCCAGGATATGAGGGTGACGGCACTAATTACTGTCAAGGCAAGTGACATCTTAGGCTAATTCTGACAGCATGTTTAGGGGACTTCCTTTCAGCAGGAGGAAGTGTGGATCAGGAATCAGGTCTCTTGGATTCTTTTCTCTGCTTTGCCAGTGACTCACCTTGAGCGAGTTACATTACCTCCATGTGCCTCAGTTGACTTATCTATATACCAGTATAATAATGCCTATTTATCTTACAAGGGTCCTATAGCAATTAATTGGAGCTTATTAAATGCATTGAGATCCTTCCATGGAAAGGACTAAAGATGCACAAAGTATTATAGTATTATTGTCGGTAAGCAAAGTGCTGTACTGTAAAATGTAGACTAGGACAAGCCTTAACAAGGACAGACCAGTCCATGTCCATCCAAATATGAACAACCGCCCCCTATGGACTACCTGTGCCTGGAGGTAACTGCTTATGCTGCTATTATAAGAGGGAAATTGGTCAGACCTTTGTGGAGCTTCCTGTGTGTGTAATTTTCTGTGTCCAGAGAGCAGCAGCGGCAGAATTACCCAGGCAATATGGCTGAAATGGAGATTGATTTTTGACATCTTCTACCAGTACTGATTCACTAAGATAACAGTAATAAACAAGAGCAGGTTAATGCTGCTTGCCATGATTCTAAAGACAGACAAAGATCTTTGTTTATCCTTTTCTAGAGCCTGCTGACAGCATAACTGTTTTCAATAAATCTGCTTGTGACGGCTTTGGAGAGCAGGTTTGTCTTATCAAAGTGATGACTGGAAGAAAAGTCACTTTCAGAGTCTCTCTTGCTGGGAACCACCAGCCATCTATGATAAAATGGTACAAATTCTACTCTGCCCAAGGACCCCAGTTCCACAGGTATATTTAGAATAGTGCAGATTCCACACTATTATGGATATTACAAGCCCATAATATGTGTAATACAAGCATGATCTGATGCATTCTTACAGGAAATTATCTATTTTTACAGGTGGTGATGTCATTGTTAGGTATGCTGGGGACCAGCCTGGATAAAATAAGAAACAATCACAGCAGTGTATAGCTGGAAGGGACTTTGAGAGATTATTTAATTCAGCCCCCTGTGCCACGGCAAAGCCAAGTAAACCTAGACCATCCCTGGCATAGGTGCTGACTCTGTGGGTGCTCTGGGGCTGGATTACCCATGGGGGTGGGGAATGGTGGGTGCTGAGCATCCACCAGCAGCCCCCCATCAGCTCCCCTCCAAGGCCTCAGTACCTCCTGCCTGCTGGCAGGCCCCACAGATCAGTGCCTCCCGCCCGCCATGAACAGCTGTTTTGCAGCGTGCTGGAGGCTGGGAGGGAGACGGGAGGACGCACGCTCTCGGGGAAGTGGGCAGGAAGAGGTGGGGCAAGGGTAGGGCCTTGGGGAAAGGGGTGAAGTGGGGGCAGAGCCTGGGACAGAGCCAGGGGTTGAGCGCACACACACACCCCTGTGCTTGGGAAAGTCGGCAGCTGTGATCCCTGGCAAGGGTTTGTGTAACTTGTTATTAAAACCTTCAATGATAGGGATTCCACAACCTCCCTTGGAAACCTATTTCAGATCTTATCTTAGTTCATAGTTAATTCCATGCTCCAGACCATGGCTAAAGTAGCTGAGCAGGACTTACAAACTTTTTTTTTTTTTTTTTTTAGAAGTAGGAAGGAAAACTGAATTGGTGAGTCCGCTTGCACCTCATTCATTTCAGAATTAGTGAGCTTCTGCTCTCCAACACCTTGAGTTCTTCTCCTCATAGAACTAGCAGCTTCCCTAAGAGGAAGGTTTCTGCACAGAAGCCTGGAAGCATTGCATGTATCTGGCAAATGGCATAATAATTAGGGGAACCCTCTGGAACATATATTTTTGGGGGGAAGGGCCTTATAACATTTTGTTTCTTCCTCAGTCCCCATTAGCTATACCACTCTTCTCACCCGTTAGCTGAAGGCTGCAGTATTCCACTGTGGATTGCTTAACAAGCAGATTCAGGACACTGAGTTTAGCAATTTTTATAACCACTTGCCTGAACCTTGGCAAAGCTTGAACTGAACTGCTTCTTGATAACATAGGGGGAAATTAACGCCTGCATAGAAGACAGCCACAAAATCTATCAGCCCCTTAAGTCCCCTGTAAATCCTCCAAACTGGGTTTATGTGGGATTTAGATAGTGCCTAGGCCTTGGGTTGGCCCTTTGCATAGGGGAGAATTTCACCTTGAATTCTGATGGATTTTTAATCTCATTGGAATACCACTTTCAACACTAGAGGGCACTTGAGTGTTACTTAAATTGGTGCATGAAGTATCGTAGCCCTGTGGGTCCCAGGCTGTTAGAGAGACAGACTGCGTGAGGTAATAATAAAAGATAGTACCTCACCCACCTTGTCTCACTTAAATTGCTATCAGTCATTGGTGTGAGTAGTTTATGTAGTGAGTGAGGCTGAGAACAGCTAGTACGTAACAATCCTGTATTTGAAGTTCCTAAGTATAAGTTTAGAGATTTTTTAAAGAGTGTTTATCTGCAGCCGTCAGAGTAGCAGCCGTGTTAGTCTGTATTCGCAAAAAGAAAAGGAGGACTTGTGGCACCTTAGAGACAAACAGAGACTGTTATCATTTAGGGTGGCCAGCCATTTGTTCAGAGCACCATTACTGATCACTGTAGAAATGTGTTTGTGGGAGGACTTATTACTAATACACCTTTATATATACATGGCCAGGTCCCCAGGCTTGGTGGAATAGGACTTTTTTTGCATGGTGGGCTGAGGGAGAAACACACAGATAGCTTCATACCACCTTTACCCTCCAGTGATATTGGGGAGAGGGGCAACTGGCCTCCAGCACAAGTTAGATAGTTAAGTTACATCAGTGAAGAATGTCCCTAAGAAGCCACTCTGCTGGCCAGGTTCACCAGAGCATGTTATTCTTCTTCATTCTCCCATGTTCCTGATGTGTCCCTGGCCCACCTCCAGTTACACCTGATCTGCCCTCTATCATATCGTACAGAGGATCTAACCCACATGCATTCCTTGCATTCTATGTGAGGGGCTTCCATTGGTGTCAATGAGAATTGCCAAACACTGAGGGTAGCATATGGCTTGGCAAAGATCTGGAAAAGACCAGTCACCATTTCTATTCCCCTCAGCCTGGGATAGTCACTCTGAAATATAGAGTGTATCCAGTATTACACTGATCCTACAATTGATTTTAGCCAAAAAAATCCCATTTGGTTACAAGGACTGTTTCTTTGCAGTTATCGAAGGAGATTGACACCAGCTGCTAACCTGTCCCCAAAGATGGCTCTGGCCAACAGCAGTCTGTCTCTGAAGCTGTTTTCTATTGATGAGGATGATTTTTACCCAAACATGTTCTGGGCTGAAATCCAAGCAAAAGCCTTGCCTGATAAACAGGCAAACATTGAAGCGTATGATTTCACAGACTTTCAGATGTTAAACCCTTCCCACTTGAGGTACTTTTTCGTCCTAGAAAGAATGCCAATAGGTAAGAAATGGAAACTGCTACCACTGTTAACATTAGAAAACTTTGCCATGCTGTAAGGGTCAGTGTGGAAATCTTTGTCAAATAAGACAAAGCTGGTTATCATTTTTGTAAAACCAGAAACATGCCTGGTGCTTTGCAGTGACCATTACATCTGTAAACATCCCCTTAAATGAGAATGGACTAGCCCATGGGTGTTCATCCATATCAGGGCCCATTTTATCAGAAACGGCTGACCTGTACTAACACGCAGCCGATAAAACATAAAGGGTGGCATGCTCTTGAGCTAAGCCTTTTGTGTTTGGGATCACCAGCCATCCTGCATTTCATGAGACTTCCTTTTCCTAGTAAACGAACAGACCCTTTTTTCTTCTGTAATCACCTTCAGAGGCTGTCTGTAGGACTGTTTCTCACCTATAACGAAATAGTAAACTGTACCTCTTTCTGTGAAGGTAGCACCCTATTTATAGCTATGCCCATTTATTCTGTTGTATTCTTCATTCAATGTTGATTTTAGACTTTCATATCCAGAGAGACCTGATATTTGAGGGAGGAGTTTAAATCAGATTTACATTTACAGCATGTGGTTTTGCTTTTATATTGCATTATATGATGTTAATTGTATGCTGCTTATTAATATGATTATTTTCTAATTCTCTCTACAGCGCCCTGAGTGCTTGTGCAAGGACACATTATAAAAAAATTGGCTTCCTCCATAACACTCTGCTTAGATGCTTGTATGGTACTGATCATTAAAGATCAAAGTACAGCTGGCACACACAGAATCTGCCAATGAACATTGACAAAATACTGTCTCCAGGATCTTTGCATATATTTATCTCCAACCTCATGGAGATATTTATCGCACTTTGACTAGAGCATAAATCTAAGACATTTCATTCAGTTGACTGTTACTTTCCTTGAGGCATACTTGGCATGATTTATTGGTAGAATGCTTTTAGAACCAATGAAAGTTTGGGGGTTTTTTAGGAGCCATCGTAAATGTTTATTGATCTTGTTCTCTGGTTTTGCATTTGTCTTTTAGAGCTTGGACAGTTTTTAGAAGGAGACACCGTTACCATACAGCTGCCTCAGTATCTTCAGGTGTCTCCCTCCAGCTTTGTAAAGTGGACCAAAGAGCCTTCGCTTATGACACTGTTTGATACCAATGCTGTTGTGCTGGCCAACAGGACTGAGGGGATTGAGATCAAAGGAGTAAAGTATGCTTGTAATCTGCTGTACTTTCAGCCTGTAAACTCCTGTTTCCTTCTCAGTGCTCAGGAGTAATGCATCTTCATAAGAATGACCATCCTGGGTCAGACCAATGGTCCATCTAGCTCAGTATCCTGTTTTTTGACAGTGGCCCATGCCAGATGCTTCAGAGGGAATGAACAGAACAGGGCAATCTGAGTGATCCATTCCATTCCCAGCTTCTGGCAGTCAGAGGTTCAGGCACATCCAGAGCATGGGATTGCATACCTGATCATCTTGGCAAATAGCCATTGATGAACCTATCCTCGCTGAACTTATCTAGTTTTCTTTTGAATCACCTATATTTTGGCCTTCGTAACATCCCCTGGCAAGAAGTTCCACAGGTTGATTGTGCATTGTGTGAAGAAGTACTTCCTTATGTTTGTTTTAAACCTTACGCCTATTAATTTCATTGCATGATCCCTGGTTTGTGTGTTATATGAAAGGATAAATAACACTACCTTTTTCACTTTCTCCACACCATTCCTGATTTTATAACCTCTATCATATTTCCCTCCCCCCCCCCCATATGCACACCAATATGGGATAAGCATCCACAAGGAGCAGAGAATAAGGCACATGGACTGTTGGGATTATCATCACTTAGTGGTGCTCTTCATACTTTGCTGTAAAAATATTATTTCTTAAATGATTAGGAATAGAAATAGATTTAGAGAAGGAGTAGAAATACAAAGCAACTGTGAACTGAGTCCATAAGAAAAATAGCCATCCAGGGGTTCTGCAGCTGTCATAAAACAGAGTGGATCTCTGCATTTTAATCCCCTCATCTCCTATCACCTCTACTTCCCCGTTCCTTCTATTTCTTCCCTCTTGAGTACTCTCCCCCTTCTCTTCCTAAACTAGCCTCCAGTTGCCTGTGGTCTGAGGGGGAGACAAAATCAACAAAATGTCTGAGTTCTAATCTCCTTCCCTGCTCATCCAGGAGGAAACCTATCCCCAGAGTGAAGTCTCAGTACTGTAAAGCAACCTTCAGTAGAAAACCTGAGTGGGAAATCGAGGATTCTCATTTCCTTTCTGTTTTTCCTTCTCTCAGGAATAGTGAATTTGGTTACATCCGAGCTCTTGTCTATGATTTCACCCCTGATGTTCCTGGAAGGGTTATGGTAGCCCAGAGGCTCTTCTTCATAAAGAAGGGTACTGAATGTTTTTAAATTTGTGGTGCATTATCCTTAGTATGCTTTCATCAGGATTTGACTTCCATGTCATCTCTACCTTTTTACTTAGATATTCAATACAACCAAATCAGCCAATGCAATATTTTTTTTAAAAATCATTAAAATATTCTATTAATATTAGCTTTGGTAAGACCACTTTTTATTTAAATTATTACTCTATATGCAAATACATATATAGGTCACTTCTGCTTGACAGTACCCTTTTAACATGAGTTCAATTAACTGTTCACCAAAGCTTTTAATGAACGAGGTTTTCCACATTTTTAAAAGGATGCTAAAAAATTGGAGAGGGTGCAGAAAAAGAGTCGCAAAAATAATTTGAGGGCTGGAGTAGATTCCTTACAATTAAGTTAAGAATATGATCTGTTTAGTTTTTCATCAAGAAGACTGAGAGGTGACTTCACTGCAGAATACACATACCTTTACAAGGAAAATATACCAGCTCTTTAACCTAGCAGAGAAAACCACAAGAAAAGCCAATGACTGGAAATTAAAGGCATGATAAATTGAAATTAGAAACAAGGCACACATTTTTAACAGTGAGGGTGATTAATTATTGGCACAAACTACCAACAAAAGTGGCGAATTCTCTATTTCTTAATGACTTTACCTCAAGACCAGATGCCTTTCTGGGAGATTTGCTTTAGACTTTAGTCAAGCACAAGTTATTGGGCTCAGTGCAAGTGTAACTGGGTAAAATTCTGTGGTCTGTGCTAGACAAGAAGTCAGTCTAGATGAGCTAATCGTCCCTTCTGGCCTTAAAATCTGAGTCTGTGAATGAACCGACACCTATTGTGTTTACTATAAAGGGCAACTATGTCTTTTTGACTTGAATAACATGAAATGATTAAATGGATCAATTACTTTACTTTGGCCAGTCTCCTGTTTGTTTGTGTCACATGTGCATTTTTCCCTCCCAGATATTAGCAAAATGTGCAATGGAACTCGGAATGAAAAGAATTGCCACTGTAATCCGGGATTTGAGGGAAATGGCGTACACTGTATTGGTAAATATTCATACACTTTGCTTCCTGGAGCATTTTCTCATAATGTAAGCATAACTTAACATAGAAGAGACTGAAGCGTTTGTGATACTGCTGCAGCCATTCAATGCCTTATATATCCATGTAAAGGATTCACATGTGACATCAAAATGCGGCTTGCCTCATTGAAAAGAATAAAAGACAGGGGAGGAGGGTGTCAAGTCCCAGGCATCCATTTCAGAATGTGTTATAAAAATATCATAGAATTCTTCAGTAATGACCCTAAAATTGCACATTTTAATGATTTTTGCTAGTGTTTTAAGCTGCTATTGCAAAAATAGTGTAGCCTTTCTAAAGGGTTGCCTCAAGGTGAGGATCAGAATAAGATTAATCACTCATTAGATATAACAATGAGTTTTGTTAAAAACATCTTCACGCTGTGCCATGCAGCTTGTGAAGGAAATTCAAGGTTAATTCCAGAAAGGATGGGTTTAGTCAACATTCCCTTCCATGGCTGGCTATAATTCTGTTTTACTGTGATTTTTAAGTGTCTGATATGCAAACATTGCAGATGCAAAAAAGGATTACAGTGCAATAGTGAGATGCACTATGAGAAAGCACCTCTCTGCCATGCTGTTAATGGTAGTGGCTGAAGTTTTTAAAAGGACAAGACACATTTTGGTCCAATAATACTATTTTCAATTATACAGCCTAAGATAGAGAATTAATCAAGTCCATGCTTCTGGGCATCTTCTGACTATCTTCTGACACTTCTTTCTGCTTGAAGATATAGATGAGTGTGTGGAAGGAATGCCCATGAAGTGCCTGCCTGAGGCTGAATGTATCAATAGATATGGATCATACTTTTGTCGTTGCCCACACGGATTCGAAGGTGATGGACTGTACAGCTGTGTAGGTAAAGGAAATGTGAGCTCTGAGACTTGAGGGTTTTTTTTTTTTGAACTGAGTTAGCTTGTCAGCTAATACATTCTGAACAGTAAGTTTAGAAGCAAGTCCATTTTTCAAAGCCTGTATAATTAAACAGGTAAAGAGAAGACTGTGGTTGTGATTTACAGGTACCAAAGAAATGTGCAGAAACTGCTTTTTGATAGGCCAAAAAAGGGCCAGGCAATGAGCCCTATTAAGATGGCTTGGAATGATGGAGGCCTAGGGAAATTAAGTCCCATTCCTACCAAGGAGCCTTGGTCAAGACAGACGCAAAACAACATCTGTGGTTGTTTCCTCATGTCGAAGGTCCTGAATAAAGATACTGTTGTGCTGTAGAAACCTGTAATTTACATGAATCCTGTATAACTGCATTTTAAATGGAAAAATTAGTGTTTTTATTTCCATTCTAGATATAGATGAGTGTGCAAGAGGTATCCATAACTGTAATCAGGATGCTACTTGTCTGAATACTCTTGGCTCCTATTTCTGTGTGTGTCAGAGTGGGTTCATTGGCGATGGCATTCACTGTAAAGGTAAGGAGACGAGATTACCTGTTGGTTACTTACATGTGACTGGGAAGAGGTGAGGCGTGGATGTGTTTCTCATCCTGATGTTTTCATCTTTGTCCTCCCTATGGCAGCAAAAAGCATATGGTCCCCATGGTCTCCGTGGTCAGTCTGTACTGTCACATGTGGATACCAGAACCAGATGCGGATCCGCTTGTGCACCCATCCAGAAAGTGGGATGCGTTGTGAGGGACCTTCTGCTGATCTCAAGCTTTGTCCCAATCTAGAACCATGCCCAAGTGAGTCCAAACTCATTCATTTCTCCAAACTCATACAGATTGCTGTATGATTTCGATTCCCTATGCAACATTTGTCAGCTAAACTGTGCCAGTTTGGCATGGGAACCAGAAATTGGGATGTCCTGCTTCAAAACAGACTAAATGAGAATCTCATTTGCTCTCAGCAGCTCTGCTTTTCAGTTCTCTATCCCCTAGAGCATGAGTCCTCACAAAATGATGATCAGTTGTGTTGGTATAACAGGATGGCTGACCCCAGGACCTTGTACAGGAATGTAGGACTCCTTGAGTTCCCCTAGGTGTAGCTCATAAAAACCCTGTCTTAATAGTAATTACCTTGAATCCTAAGTCATACTGGCAGGTGGGTGCAGTAAACTCCAACCAGTGTATAAAGGGGTTCACAGGGTGTCTCTGGCCACAGGGGACTAGTACAGAGGAAGAAAGCCCAAAGAACATCTAAGCTTGGAAAGTTTAGATTGAGGTTATGTTATTGCTTTCGAATTTCCACTAAAGCCAAGCCCAGGAAGAGGGTGCTTGGATACTAACTCAGGAACTGCTTGCTGTGTTGAGGATGGAAGTAGGACTCAACCTGTTCAAAGCTGGTTTGCCATTCTCTACAGCAGTGGAGCCATAAAAAGACAGGCTGTAACAGAAGCTTTCTCACTGACAATCCCTTGTATTATATGCTTCTTTAGTTGACCACAAGTTAGAGTAATTCTTAGGGCTTGATCTGCTGATGACCTGCTTTGGTGTAGTCATTTCCATTAATGCAAAGTGGGCATAAAATATTACCAAGCGAGAATGGTAGTAGCAGTTTGCATTGGGGAAAACAGCTACCCAAGGTTCAGGAAAACTGTGAATTGGACCCTTAGTTGGCACCTGTAATGGGGTACACTTATCATTGATAGCGCCCCCTGGTGCCTGGGGTCCAAATGAAAGTCCAATTAAATCTATAAACCAGTAACTCAACTCTACTCCTGCACAGGTCCTCTTCTGCTGCTGCTTTGTCACAGGATCCCCCCACTGCCGCCTCCTCTCCCTGGGGACTCTGGTAGCTTCCCTTAGGGATCTCTCTGCCCCTTGTGAGCCCTAGCTCAGGGCCCCCCACAGGAGCCTACCCTGCTTTGTGTGGGCCTTCCAGCCTGACTTCTTTGCTTCTCTCTCCCAGGCCTTCCCGCCCTAACCTTTTCACAGCAGGGGGTCACTAATTGTCATTAATTATTTTTACATCACCATCAAGTGGGGGCTAGTTGTTAGGTCACTGGCTGAACCTTAAAGGACCAGCCAGCCTGTGACAGCACCTATCAAATAACATGTCATCTCCTGCATTTGAAGGAAGAGATCATGTCAGTGGAGTAGAAGGTGGTCACAGGACAGCATGGATTGTCACAATTAGGACTGTCACTTGGAGGAGCTTGCCAGAAAAATAAGCTGTCCTGAGCCACGACATGTATCAACATGTGATGACGGTGATATTTTTGGTATGTTTTAACAGCCTGCGAGTCTATCTCAGAGCATACCCAGTGGCCCCATTGCTTCTAGAACAATGTAAATGTAAAAGCTGAGTTCAGGGCTTCACTAAAAATATATCCATAAGGTAAAGCAGAGACATTTCTGCTGAGAGAGAGAGTGTGCTATTTATTCTGTGACAACATCCTCGTCCTAATGATTATTTTCCATTATCCTCAATGATGTGAATCCCTTTCAGTGAAGTGTATCCTCATGGAATGTGACAAGATTCAACACAAATAGCTGCTAATAGTCTGAATCAATATGGATCTGCCACCTTGCTCAGAGAGATGAGAATGCTTCTGTTTCATTTCTCTAGTGAATGGCCAGTGGTCAGAATGGTCACCCTGGTCAGTGTGTTCTGACACCTGTTTGGGAATCAAGAAAAGAATCCGGATTTGCAATAGTCCTGCTCCTTCCAGAGGAGGTTTGCCCTGTGCTGGGTTAAAGGAGGAAGTCACTGTGTGCAACAACAACAAATGCCCAGGTACAGTAGTTATTTTGAATACTGTAATATTTCACCAAAATATCAGACGCAGATGAGACTGAGAAAGAGATTCTGTTGCATAAGTAATTGTAAAAGGGACTTCAGTACCAGATTGGAGTGTCCCCAGAGCTCTGCTTCCCACCACATCTCTGCTCCCATTTCACCCTACACTGCCTCCCACTCCTAACTACTCCCTTTGTCTCCTCCTCCCATCAGTAGGTGTACATCTTCCTTATGCCTTGATGCTTAGAACAACCACCTTTTCCTGCATACCAAATCTCCATTTCCTTCTTCAAGTCCCTCGTTAAAACCCCTTTTCTGTGAAGACTTTAGTTCATTTTCCCCTCACTGTTAAAGTCTCTGTGGCTTCTTGCATGCTAACTACTGGTCCATGGTTTTTATTCAAATTGCACTGTAAGTTCTTCAGGGCATGGCTACTACATTTTTCATGTTTTGTAAACTGTGATGTACCCGCACAGTACTTTATGAATAATAATGATGCTGCCAGATGAAAAAGTGGCCAGTGGCTTGCATGAAAAGACCAATTTGCAACAGCCCATCTGAAGTTATCTTTCCTGAACATAAATGCCTGAAACATGTAGAAATTAAAAAGAAATGAAGTAGAGAAGCACTGGTCATGATGCTTGTCTTTTCTTTGTCTCAGTTGATGGGATGTGGTCTCCGTGGGCATCCTGGACTCCCTGCCCCATCTCTTGTGGCCTCGGCGTGGTGAGCCGATCTCGACGATGCAATAATCCTGCCCCAGAGCACGGGGGAAAGAACTGCACTGGACACGGATATGAGGAAGGTTCTTGTGGATTTCCAGTAAGACATAGATCTGTAGGATAATGGATTTTAGAATATTCCTGTCAGAAAGAAAACAGAGATCTATTATCACTGTTGGTGGAACTTTAAGAAGGTTCAGAGGAGCATCCAGAGTTCAGATGCTTATTGAAATGGACAAAATGGGTTTGAATTAGAAGAATGGGAGTGTTCCTCAAACAATCAATAGGAATGAAGGGAGAAGTCCTCCCCAAAAGGTTGTTCTGACTGTAGCCTAGCAGCTCACTATCAACCTGATCCTGAGATACTCTTCTGTTGAAGCCAAAGGGAATTGCTGCTGTTTAGGATCGCTTTTATAAGGTTTTTTGGAACTGTCAGGTCTTAATGTAAGCAAACAAGATAATGACATTTCTAGAATGTCTGCTTTATAATAGTAGAACTCTATGCATGTTATATTTTTCTGTTTATTCAACCTCACGTTTTTAAATAATGACTAACATCTAATTTCTATTAAATTTTACTTCAGTCACTCATAAAGGGCAGAATTACTCACAGTGTGGATCTTGGTTGCCTATACTATGCTTGTTTTGATAGTGGAAATTCCGTTGATGTCAGTTAAAGTTTCAGATGTAGAAATTTCAAGATGACCAACTGCACATATTAAAGAAGAATCTGACCTGATAAATTTCAGAGTAGCAGCCGTGTTAGTCTGTATTCGCAAAAAGGAGTACTTGTGGTACCTTAGAGACTAACAAACTTATTTGAGCAGAAGCTTTTGTGAGCTACAGTTCACTTCATCTCTGAAACCTGTCATTATGCAAGGCACTGAATTTAGCCGTATGGAGTGGAAATCTATCGTCTTCATGAAAAAAACTCGTGGAATACATCCGATGAAGTGAGCTGTAGCTCACAAAAGCTTATGCTCAAATAAATTTGTTTAGTCTCTAAGGTGCCACAAGTACTCCTCTTCTTTTTGACCTGATAAAGTTTTTCTTCTAAATGTTTCTTTTGCAGCATGCTAAGAATACTGCATTAGAAATTCAATCCTTGCCACATAGTCTGTCTCTTATCTGTTTTATTTCTAGGAGGATTTTTGCAAATACCTGAAGCGACCATCTGAATCCATTATACCAGGGAAACTGATCCAGTAATCAGTCTAAGGAAGTTAGTGTGCTGAAAAACTATTGAAATTCAGTGGCCTCTAATTCACTTACATGCCTTTGAAAAGTCCAGCTGTACTGAAAAGTTCCAGAAGAAACCTGCCTCAATAGAAAACTTATAGTCATAGTACTTACTGGAAAACACACAGTATTGGTGTTGGAACCAGTGTAGTGTACTGAATGCTAAGGCCTATTGTGTTCATGACTTTAATAGAGAATAAAAGCTGGGCACAAAATGAAGACTTACATAATTACTTTTTTTGCTGCGAGGCAGAGGGAAACTTGTACTATGCCTTTGAATAAGAAGCTAAACCCCAGTAAGCAAAAACAGTGAAGCCAAGGATGGGGGAAGGATGCCAGGGTCGAAGACAGACAGAGAAACCAGAAGCATCCTTTTGAGAAGTGGGGCATAAAGCACTATACTGTCTGCAGAATTTACAAATATGATAAAACACCCCTGTCACTAACACTGTATTTATGGCACTGCTTCATGGGCAGGGATGGTGTCCCTAGCCTCTGTTTGCCAGAAGCTGCGAATGGCGACAGGGGATGGATCATTTGATTACCTGTTCTGTTCATTCCCTCTGAAGAACCTGGCATGGGCCACTGTCAAAAGACAGGATACTGGGCTAGATGGACTTTTGGTCTAACTCAGTGGTTTGAGCATTGGCCTGCTAAACCCAGGGTTGTGAGTTCAATCCTTGAGGGGGCTATTTAGGGATCTGGGTTAAAAATTGGGGATTGGTCCTGCTTTGAGCAGGGGGTTGGACTAGATGACCTCCTGAGGTCCCTTCCAACCCTGATACTCTATGATTCTAGTATGGCCGTTCTTATGTTCATTTACTTTTGGTGGGTGATTCATTTGGCACTATCCCTCCCTCGCATCAGCCAGGACACCAGGTAGCAGTGACACACTGAAGACAGTACCCTTCTACCCTGGATCCCCTCAGTCCCTCTTGGGGCACGTGTCAAGAGCTGCAGCTTCGATCCTTTCATGTTCTTAGGTCAGGTTTTTGGGTTTGTACAACTTCTGTATGGATTTAATGAAACAGGTACAGTTAAACTGATACCATCCCCTAGGGTGTATGTAGTGAAGGTGCCACTGGACTCTTTGCCGCTTTTACAGATCCAGACTAACACGGCTACCCCTCTGATACTGGTACCAAAGGTGTTTATATTAGTTCATTTGGGCAAATGCACTGTAATGTGCTCACTGACAGGCATCTTCATACCAGCATGAGTGTGGCCAGGCTAGGGGGCTGCACAAGGATCAGTGTAACACCCTCTCTCACAGAGCCATGAGTACAAAATCTGGCTGTAGGCCAGCCCTGGTTATAAATCACAGGGAGGAGGTGTGTGTATGTCCAGGGAGAGCAGCCCCTGAGGGGTGGGGCAATGCCTGAGAAAGGTCAGGGGAGCAGTGTCAGGGGGGCCCCCAGGCCAGTTGTGCTTGGGGAGGAGGGTGTAAAGGGGAGCAGTGCCAAGGGGTGTGCGTGGCTGGGAAGAGGGGCAATACCTGAGGGAGGTCAGAGGAGCAGTATGGGGGGGGAGGGGAGCAACACATCAGTGGGGTGACTGGGGGGAAACAGTACTGAGGGGGTAGCGGGGGAGAGCCGCAGTAATTGGGGGGGATTGGGGGAGCAGTGTCAGGGGGGACAGCAGTAGCTGGGGGGGATCCCAGGGAGCTGTGCTGGGGGGGTGTCCAGAGGAGCAGTGTCGGGGGGGCAGTAGTACATGGGAGGGGGGGTGACTAGGGGGAAGCAGCACTGACGGGGTGTCGGGGGGGGCAGCAGTAGCTGGGGGGGGATCGGGGCAGCTGTGCCGGCGGGGGGGTGTCCAGGGGAGCAGTGTCGGGGGGGGCAGCAGCACATGGGAGGGGGGGTGACTAGGGGGAAGCAGCACTGAGGGGTGTCGGGGGGAGGGGAAGCAGTAGCTGGGGCAGATTGGGGGAGCTGTGCCGGCGGGGGGGGGGTGTCCGGGGGAGCAGGGGCGGGGGGTGACTAGGGGGAAGCAGCACTGAGGGGGTGTCGGGGGGGGGGGAAGCAGTAGCCGGGGCGGATTGGGGGAACTGTGCCGGCGGGGAGGTGTCCAGGGGAGCAGGGGCGGGGGATGCCTAGGGGGAAGTGGCACTGAGGGGGTGTCGGGGGGGCAGCAGTAGCTGGGGGGGGATCGGGACAGCTGTGCCGGCGGGGGGGGTCCAGGGGAGCAGTGTGGGGGGGGCAGCAGCACATGGGAGGGGGGGTGACTAGGGGGAAGCAGCACTGAGGGGGTGTCAGGGGGAGGGGAAGCAGTAGCCGGGACAGATTGGGGGAGCTGTGCCGGCGGGGGGGTGTCCGGGGGAGCAGGGGCGGGGGGTGACTAGGGGGAAGCAGCACTGAGGGGGTGTCGGGGGGGCAGCAGTAGCTGGGGGGGGATCGGGGCAGCTGTGCCGGCGGGGGTGACTAGGGGGAAGCAGCACTGAGGGGGTGTCAGGGGGAGGGGAAGCAGTAGCCGGGACGGATTGGGGGAGCTGTGCCGGCGGGGGGGTGTCCGGGGGAGCAGGGGCGGGGGTGACTAGGGGGAAGCAGCACTGAGGGGGTGTCAGGGGGGCAGCAGTAGCTGGGGGGGGATTGGGACAGCTGTGCCGGTGGGGGGTGACTAGGGGGAAGCAGCACTGAGGGGGTGTCGGGGGGGCAGCAGTAGCCGGGGCGGATTGGGGGAGCTGTGCCGGCGGGGGGGTGTCCGGGGGAGCAGGGACGGGGGTGACTAGGGGGAAGCAGCACTGAGGGGGTGTCGGGGGGCAGCAGTAGCTGGGGGGGGATCGGGACAGCTGTGCCGGTGGGGGGTGACTAGGGGGAAGCAGCACTGAGGGGGTGTCGGGGGGGCAGCAGTAGCCGGGGCGGATTGGGGGAGCTGTGCCGGCGGGGGGTGACTAGGGGGAAGCAGCACTGAGGGGGTGTCTGGGGGGCAGCAGTAGCTGGGGGGGGGGGTTGGGGGAGCTGTGCTAGCTGGGGGGGGGGTGTCCAGGGGAGCAGGGGCGGGGGGTGACTAGAGGGAAGCAGCACTGAGGGGGTGTCTGGGGGGCAGCAGTAGCTGGGGGGGGGGTTGGGGGAGCTGTGCTGGCGGGGGGGGGGTGTCCAGGGGAGCAGGGGCGGGGGGTGACTAGGGGGAAGCAGCACTGAGGGGGTGTCGGGGGGGCAGCAGTAGCCGGGGCGGATTGGGGGAGCTGTGCCGGCGGGGGGGTGTCCGGGGGAGCAGGGGCGGGGGGTGACTAGGGGGAAGCAGCACTGAGGGGGTGTCGGGGGGGCAGCAGTAGCCGGGGCGGATCGGGGCAGCTGTGCCGGCGGGGGGGTGTCCAGGGGAGCAGGGGCGGGGGGTGACTAGGGGGAAGCGGCACTGAGGGGGTGTCGGGGGGGCAGCAGTAGCTGGGGGGGGATCGGGGCAGCTGTGCCGGCGGGGGGTGACTAGGGGGAAGCAGCACTGAGGGGGTGTCGGGGGGGCAGCAGTAGCCGGGGCGGATCGGGGCAGCTGTGCCGGCGGGGGGGTGTCCAGGGGAGCAGGGGCGGGGGGTGACTAGGGGGAAGCAGCACTGAGGGGGTGTCGGGGGGCCAGCAGTAGCCGGGGGGGGGGGGTCCCGGGAATCTCCATGAGGTGCCTCGTCCCCCAGTCGGGGCTATTTGGGGCGGGGGGGGCTCTCTGCCCCGCCCCCACCGCGGCAGGTCTCGGGCGACCCCGGCTGCCGGCGAGGCCCCTCCCGCCTCCGAGGGCAGGTCGGGGCTTCCGGTTCCGGGGGGGCCGGGCGCTGCGGCGGAGGCAGAGCGGGGCCGCGGCCCCGGGGAACGGGAAGGGGAGCGGCCCGGAGGCGCCTCGGCCGGGCGGCCCCCCCCGCCAGCCAGCCCCGCGCCCGTTAGGGGGTCGGACCCCCCCGCCGCGCGCGCGGTGCCCGCGAGCCCCGTCGCTGCTGGGGGGCGCCCAGGGCCCCGCCCGCCTGGGATGAGAGGCGGCCCCCTGCGCCGGCCGCGGAAGGGAGAGCGCCCGGCTGCCGCAGGCGCCCGAGGCCCGAGGGGCCCCGGCCCGGCCATGGGGCGCAAGAAGAAGACGCTGCACGACTACGCGGCCGAGTTCACCGACCTGGGCGTCAAGCGGCACCTGCTGGAGCCCGGCGGGCCCGGGGAGAGCTCGGTGGTGGAGACCCTCTACTGCAAGTCCTGCGAGCTGCCCATGCGGGTGCGGCGGGACCGCATCCTGGAGCACCTCTCCTCGGGCCGCCACTACCGCAACCGCCGGCTGGTCAAGCAGCACGGCCTCCGCGCCCCGCTGCTGCTGTGAGTCTCGGCCCGCCGCCAGCCCGGGGCCTCGCCCAGGGGAAGCCCCCCAGAGCGGGCCTGTGCCGGTCAAACCGGGGCCTGCGGGGAGCGCCCGCCGCTGCCGCGCCCGGGGCGCCTCCCCGCGGGGGCCGCCGGCCCTGCCTGGCCTCGGGGTTGAGTCGTTTGTCCTCCCCCCAGGCGGTTACACGGGGGTCTTGTCCTGCTCCACGGAGTTCAGCCTCGTGCTGTCTTTCAGGGAGGGGCTATTCTTTCATCCTGGAAAAAGCTGGCCTGCTTCCCCCACCCCATCCCCGAGTGGTGCTAAAACTTCCTCCGAGTCCTTCCTGCGAATTACACCCCCCTCCTGCACATAAACAGATGGCAAACTCCCTGATTTCCAGGAAGTGTGAGGGCAGTAGTGTGGTAGCTTTGTGTTTGTCCGTTTCAATTCGGCACAGTTGGTTTAGAACAAAAAAAAACAAACTCCAAACAAACAAACAAACAAAATCCCCGGGGTTTTATAAAACCTAAGATCTCTAGAAATATTTTTACTGCTAAGAAGGTAATTTAGTTTTTAAACATCCCCTTGCAGCCTTTGAAACCCAAGTATTGCAGAGTACTAAGAACTTGGAAGTGGAAATGACTTAATTGATTTTTCATGATCAAAGCGGAATAGTACAAAAATACCCTCAGAAGTTTAAACTGTTTAAAAAAAACAACCACACTGTTAATTCAGAGTAGTGTGGTAACAGGTGAGGAATTTTTCAGAGTTGGTAATGTGTATTTTAAGATGTGTATGTTGCCTGTTTTACTTAAAGTACACTGACTGGGAAACATATTGCAAATTTCTTGAATTTTATGGATTAAAAAGAAAGTAAAACAAAAGCAAGTGTAACCATCAGAATGAACGTCATCCATTTATTCTGGTAACTTGTTTCAATAGAATGATTTAGGTTACTTCACAGAATACTAGTAAGTGCACTTTGTATATTTTGTGAAAGTGTAGCTAATAGCTCACCATGAAGAACCTGCTATTAAATCTTGTTAAGATGGGAGATACTATTTTCGTTCTGTATAGCTAACTAAATTTAATTGCCAGATAGCATGTCAGTCAAATGATGGAATAAAACTTTAATACATTTATGATCACACACCTAGAGACATCTGAAGCTCAGTAAAACTTCCTCAGTTTTCTCTTGTTGGAATAAAATCTTTGTATTTGAATAATCCTGAATTACAGCAGCTTCCTTAAGACTTTTGTCCCCTTTTATCTAGATCTGCAGGTTCAGACCTTGGTACCAGCCTTTCCATGCAACTTGACACTCCTTCCCTGCTTTCTCAGCCTTCATTTATTCTCTCAACCAATCCCTGCATCACCAGCACCGGCACCAGCTATAGCATGGTACCATCTCCACCTTCCTACCACAAGTCCTTGATCCCTGTTCACCCCAGCGCCATCAGCTCCACAACCAGTGTCATGTCTGCCAGAGAAGACCAAACACCCTCTACCTCCACCAGTCACCCGTCGGCATTTGCTGCCCTCCATATGAGAAATGCGCCTGTTCCCTCAAAACAGAGCATCCAAAGACTTGTTATTTCTGAGGCATCCAACAGTGTGGCTTCTGGAGGGTCAGTGGGACGGTACAGCAGTAGTGGGACTTCAGGAAGCAATATTGGTCTTGCCCTCTTTGGCGTGGGGCTTGGTAACAAAGCATTGTTTCAAAGTTTAATGGAAGAAAATGGCTGCTGTTTGCTTTACATTGTGGAGGATCAGCTGCCAGATGTGGAACGTGCCTTCAATACAGAATTCCTGGCCAACACCAGGGTGCTACGGCAGCAGGATGCTGACATAGTGCTCAATGATCAACGGTACAGTCCGCCAATAACTTCCATGCATGTTTCCTTATTAAGTAATTAAGGCTTTAAGAGATAAGTAGCACTATCAATCAGTGTTCTTACTCTGTCTTTGGAAAATTTTCCTAGAGTTAGGACACACTTGGTGAATCCTGCTCGTCTGACCTCAGTAGCCTCAATATTACATTGTGAGATTGGAACGCTGTATTCCTTTCACCAGCAGGTGGCAGCTGTAGGTCTAGTTGAATTACTTTACTGTTTGCGATCCTCAGGATGTCTAGTACGCATTCTAGGATCTCGCTGGGAAGCGTAGTTTAACTTAGGTATATAGGGCTTCTGGATGTAGCTGTACAAACAAACCATCTGTCTCGTCTCCGCGGATAGTTTTCTCAGGGATGATGCCTTTGGCCAAATTCCCTTCCTCATGCTGTCATGTAGCATGTCGTCTGTCAGTTTCCCTGCTGGCTGCCACCTTTCCACCGCACAGTGCCTGGCTTGTTTCAGTGGAGGCAAATGTGAAAAGCTCATAAAGCACTCTGGGATCCTTCAAGATGAAGGGTACAGTGTAAACGTGCAATATTATGTTGTGTTTATATTGTTTCACTAAATGTTCTGGAATGCTGATCTAGATTGCTAAAAACACGTTGGCTAAATAGAGTTCCTGTCAACTTTCAAACTGGAACAGGTACAGAGAAGGGTTACTAGGATGATCCGAGGAATGGAAAACTTGTCTTATGAAAGGAGACTCAAGGAGCTTGGCTTGTTTAGCCTAACTGAAAGAATGTTGAGGGGAGATATGATTGCTCTCTATAAATATATCAGAGGGATAAATACTGGAGAGGGAGAGGAATTATTTAAGCTCAGTACCAATGTGGACACAAGAACAAATGGATATAAACTGGCCACCAGGAAATTTAGACTAGAAATTAGACAAAGGTTTCTAACCATCAGAGGAGTGAAGTTTTGGAATAGCCTTCCAAGGGAAGTAGTGGGGGCAAAAGATCTATCTGGCTTTAAGATTAAACTCAATAAGTTTATGGAGGAGATGGTATGATGGGATAACATGATTTTGGTAATTAAATATTCATGGTAAATAGGCCCAATGGCCTGTGATGGGATATTAGATGGGGTGGGATCCGAGTTACCCAGGAAAGAATTTTCTGTAGTATCTGGCTGATGAGTCTTTCCCATATGCTCAGGGTTTAGCTGATCGCCATATTTGGGGTCGGGAAGGAATTTTCCTCCAGGGCAGATTGGAAGAGGCCCCGGAGGTTTTTCGCCTTCTCTGTAGCATGGGGCACGGGTCACTTGCTGGAGGATTCTCTGCTCCTTGAAGTCTTTAAACTACAATTTGAGGACTTCAATAGCACAGATATAGGTGTGAGTTTTTTTGCAGGAGTGGTGGGTGAAATTCTGTGGCCTGCGTTGTGCAGGAGGTCAGACTAGATGATCATAATGGTCCCTTCTGACCTAAATATCTATGAATCTGTGAAAGCAATATTTCAGATTTCACACAAATCTTAAAAGGGAACAGTGACTCTGAAAGATGTTACTTCACAGTAGAAATTCAAAGGTAAAAATCGGTTAAATTTTACTCACTGTACATTTTTTTGCAATTTGCTGTGTAGATTTGTGTTTTAAGCCTTTCCCCATATGTTTTGATAACATAGAGGGTTCAAACAGGTTTTGAAAGAAACCATTCTAAAGGTTTTTCTATTAAGCTGTGAACACATGCTCTTTATAACTATACCATTAAAAAAAGTATTTAGGGAGGCTGCGGACCATGAATTAAGTCAGCGTTCCATTTAAAAAACTCTACTAAATGTAGGAACCCAATCTGTTCCTGGTACTGTTGCCCCAGAGCTTATGTCCTTGCTGTTCTTAAAAAAATAACTTTCCCTGCTCGTAATATTACTGTCTCCTGGGAGTTGCTGGTTTCTTTCCCCACCCTCTTCCTGATGTGAGGAACTTTTGTAATGTTCAAGAATCTTTTTCTCTCCTTAATTTTGGCCACTGTTTGTTTCAGCAGAAATTTTGTCTCCATCTAAGTATTTTTCTCTTAATTGCTGCAGTGTCTCTGGAGCCATTGTCTGTTCACCACCTGAAGCGGCCTCTGAAATTGTGATAGATGCTTTACGAGCAGGTAAGGGGAACTGAAGTAGATCTGCAGCAAATTCTGCTTTCATATATAACATGTTGCCCCACTGAATTGGGCCCACTATGTTTATAAAGCTACATCCTTAGTTGTTTGCACCAGAGGAAACACCATTTGGGTAGAGACACAGTGAACTCAAAAACTGATAGTCTACTAAAAAATGATTTGGCTTTTGAAATCTCCTGGATCTCCTTATTGGATAATTGATCTAAGACATGCTATTAGGGCCCAATTTTGTGCTCCTGAAGTCAGTGGCAAAACTGCTATTGACTTCATGAAAGCAGGATCAGGCCCAGTTTAAGTACTAAATTGACTATTTTAAAAATAATTGTAACATTAAAAACACCCCAAACTGCTAATTTTCTGGTTTTCATATATTTCTCCAGCTAAAGATCAGTCATATATTTGTTCTGAATGCTTGTTTAAATGAAAATTGTTCCAAGAATGAAATCCTTTTGTGTCTTTTACATATGATGATTAAAGAACATCTGCCCCAACAAAACTTAGCACTTATGTCTGGGAAGTCCATGTCAGAGCTGGAATTGAGGAGTTTCTGGATCCCATTCTCAGTCTCAGCCCTACACTCAGTCCACTAGAGCAGGGATCCACAATTCTTTGTAGTATCAATCCATCTTAGTGGGGTGATTGTCTTGTGGACACCTCTGTTCCCATTTGCTGTCTCATGGCATAGTTGTGGCAAGTACATCAGGGGCATACATGGAAAAGTAACATTAGGAAAGTATTAATGCATTTAATCAACTGTAAATGGAGAAGAGAGCCAGCACCCGCTAACAGACCAGCTCTCCGTGGACTACCACCAATTGCTCAGTTGGTCAGTGGTGTTCCATAGACCATGGTTTAATGCAGTGGTGCTCAAAACAAGTTGCCTCTTTTATCTTTCTACTAAAATGTCTCAACATTTTTATATGTGGAAATAATTTTTCTCTAGTGGCCTATAAACTGTACTTCTCTAGACACCAATTGAGCTTCCTGGTTAGTGATGATGCATCTGTGTTAATGCCCTCTGAACAGGACTGACTTCAGTTTTATTTGTAAATTCCTTGTCTTAATTCAATAAGGCCCTCCCATCAGCATTTATATCAGGGATTATTCTTCCTCTCCAGTGATTAAAATCACTTGCAGTCTGCCTCTTTGTACCTTGTAGCTTCCCTTGAGGGATACACTGAGTGTCTAATTGCATAATTAGGGAGAACTTAGTCCACAGAAGACAATGACCCTAATGACTTGTAATGTCAGTGGAGCTTGTACTGTGTTGTTGTTCTGACTACAGGTAACTGAAATGTCTGTTCAGAGAAACACAGCTAGGTATAAAAGAAAACCCAAGAAGATCAGAGTTTCATTATCGCTAAAAACAATCACTTCTTGAGGTTTGTAAATAGTAAATGGTAGCTGCTGTAGGTATTGAAAATCATTCAGCAAAAACAGTTTTTTCAGTTTTCTGAAACCTTGTCTCTGGAATGTGTTGACATGTATAGAACACTGCAGAATATATAATGTTCAGTGTGGATTATGTCCTGCCTTCAATTTTGTATTCTATGACATTTACATAGGGAAAGGCGTGTTTTGCGAGAAGCTACCCAGTTTAGATAGGCAGACAGCAGAGGCTTGTTTTGATGAAGCTGACAGATGTGGAAGACCATTGGTCTGTGGATTCTACAAGTAAGACCAGCATTTTTTTGTTTTCAACAAGAAGCATAAATGTAAAGTAATGTTTCTATCTGATGAAACCTTCCTAAATTTTTATAGCTACTTAATACTTGTTTTAGAGAAATTTTGCTTAGAAGGTAGCTAAACAGAGAGCTCGGTGGACTTGCTGCTTCAAAATTCATTGTTCACGCTTCATAGAGATGACAATTGAATCTTTTCTTAATTGGCATAGGATTAAAATTAATTTATTCATCTACGCTGGATTGGGTGCTAACAGAATTTGTATTACAGGTACCTAGGATAAGATTTTCAAAAGCATCTAAGCATGTTCAGAAGTGACTTAGGCTCCTAAGTCACTTAGATGTTCTTGAAAATGTTATGCCAGATCTTTTTCAGAGGTGAGGAAAATGTACTGGTAACTAGAATTACTGAGCCATACTATGGATCAACTTTGCTGGTCTGTGGTTTCAGAAAAAAAACAAAGTGGGAATTTTTTTGTATGTGTATACAGTCATCTAATTCAGCAGACATGGGTTTTGGTAAAAGTTAGGCTACTTGAGATCTGCATTTGGCTGTTCTCTGTTGCAAAACTAAATACTTTGCAAAAATGTTGAGTCCAGTGAAAAACATTACAACATTAAGCCTTGTCGCACAGTACAATTCCTCCTCACAGACAATTTCTGCTTGTGTCTTGCACTTGTTTTCTTTCAAATCCTAGGAATGTGAAGAGCTTATTTGTTTGGCTGTTATTTTTTTTAATAACTACACTGACAATTCTGTTGCAGCAATCGAAAAATAAAATTAGAAGTAAATAGGTTCTGTTTTTTAAAATATCACAGCATAATTTTCTATAAAAAGCATGCAGAAGAGATTTTATATATTTTTAAAACTTATCTTTATTTTGAATATTTGTTACTGACTTGCTAGCTGTATCCTAAATCTTGTACTGACTGAAATAGGCCAGCCCTTCTTCAGTGGACCAGACATAATTGTAGGGTGTAAATAATAGAGTAGGCTTTGAAATAATAATGTTCTTTGTAAAGAATGTATTTAACACAAACTCTTTCTGAGCTACTACTGATGTAATTAGGCCACTGTAATTTGGTGAAATTCACCTCTATGCATGTAGCCAGTATAGTACGTACGTGTTATTTAAACGTAATGTAAGCCCTATTTTGAATACTTTAGGCTGACCTTCTGTATACAGGTGAATTTAGCTCATTATTCCTTATAACACCTTTTGGAAGAAGTCGTATTTGTACATTCTAGGGTCGCATAATGGACATCAAAATGAAAGTCCTGCTTGTTTTCAGAATGGTTGGCCCATTTAAATAGGAGTACATGTAGTAAATATTAAAAGGTGTTTTTTCTCCTTGTGGTTGTATATATAGATCTTAGGGCTTGTCTACACTACAGGCTTTGTCGGCATAATTTATGTCTCTCAGGAGTGTCAATAAGCCACTCCCCTTGGTGACATAAGTTACACCGACCTAAGCGCTGGTGTGGACAGCGCTGTTGGCGGGAGAGCTTCTCCTGCCGACGTAGCTATTGCCTCTCGCAGAGGTGATTTTATTATGCCAACGGTAAAGCTGTCTCTCATTGGCATAGAGTGTCTTCACCAGACATGCTGCGTTAAAGCACTGCTGTAGCGCTTCTAGTGTAGACTAACCCTAAATCATAAATCACTGTAAATATGGGGAAAGTGGGTTAATTCTAATGTACTTCCGCTTTGTTACAGTTCTGTAAACTCGGTAACTCCACTGAAGTCAAGGAAAGTGGCTCTGAGTTTACGCTCAGCATTTGACCCAATGTGTTTAGTAACAGTGTGGATTATTTCCCTCCCTGCCTTCCCCCCAGCCTTGACCACTTACTGTTTTTTTTGTTGAAAACTGTTCATTTCATTTTAAGCAAAAATTATCTGTATGCAAATTATATATAGATGGAAATATATTCAAACACAATATATACTGTGATACTGCATTTTGGTTTGAGTGCTTCAGAGAAAGTTGAGCCCAAGCCACAAGGTTGGATCTGAACTTCTCTAGAGTGGAGGTTTTTTTTGTTAAGACCTAATTGAATATAAAAACATAAAGGTGTCTTTTTTTAGCTATATATAACTTCCTGGACATTGCTCATCGCTTTATTTATAGTGGCTTAATATCTCAGTTTATATTGTTGGTAAAGAGCTTTAAGGGCAAATACTCATTCTGCTTATTGCCTGTAAGAACTTATTGTGAGGTTTTTTTTGAAAGTCTCATAAATTGCTGAGCAATTGATCTCATCAGAAAAATTGGACTTTGACCCTTGTCTAAGTTGGAAGTTGTCTGAAGTCCAGACTCTTTTCTGCCCCCAAACATCTGACTGTATGTCAGTGGTGTAGATGACCTGTTCTGTACTGAACACTCACTGTTCCACATTGGCTGTCTCTCTGTAGGCGTTTTGATCCAGCCCTGCAGTTCTTGTATAAAAAAGTCCATGACAGCCAGGCACTGGGGAGGATTCATCGGATTTCGACAGTTAGCAGCATATATCCAGCAGCATCTCTTAGCTTCCTAAAAAAGTCAGGTACTGAGTAGCTTTCTTATAGAAGAAGAGGTTGGTTCTGTGAAGGGATAGCAATTTATCTTGCCATATATGTGTGTGTGTGTATGTGTGTGTCCTGCAATGCATTATTCTGTCCCTTATGGCAGGGAATATTCCCTTTGACCCTAATGTTGATTGTGGACGAGTGAGTATATCTGTATGTTCTTTGAAATAATATTTCTGGTGCTCTTACATTGGTTTTCATGCAGTATAGATATCTAGGTTTGCTCATAGGTTTTATAGGTTTTATAATGCTAAATCTTCTAGTGCCCATTTTTTCCCTCTTACTTCCAGGTGGGATTTTCTATAATGCTGCTGTACATGATATTGATATTATCAGTTTGTTACTGGGAGAAAGTGCACCAGATACAATATTTTCACTGGGACATGCATTCTGTGCAGGTAAAACTTCATGGATTGGTGACATTGTATTGGATGTGTTGTTAGTTTCCTAGTAATTGCAGATTTCAGTGCTAGAAATTTGAAAATATGTGAAGGGGCAACTAATGTAGATGTTCTCTCATGGATCTGTTTGAAAATGGAAATACAGAACAATTTCTAGAATGTTGGAATAGATTTGCAAACACTTAAAAAACTTCACTGAATTCTGTGGATTTCTCAGTGCTGCAAAACTATTATAGGAATATCAGTAATGCCAATTACTGTGAACATTGGTGATTTGTAAAGGGTTGCTAATATTACCATTTCCAGGGGGTTTCAAACAAAGCTTTGTGCTTAACAATATCATTTTTTCAGTTCTTTGGTTAAACCTGACATAGATAAAGTTGATTATTTCCCTTTTAATACTTCAGACTGTTAAACTATTAATCAGAGTCTGTTTTTCATGTAATATTGGTTGCTGCCAGCAATCAGCTGCCATTGCTACAAGCGGCAGTATAGACCATCTTAATGTATGGTAGGGCATTGAATTGCCAGGAACAAAACCAATAAGTGACCATATAATGGAATATGTAGGCCGCATACTGAAGGCTGCCTGATGTTGTCTGTATTGTAACCACAAAGGCAAGTATGTTTCAAAGGCGAAAGGTTCTCCCTAAGGTAGGCCAGGCTGCTTGTCCTGGAGAGTTCAGCCCCCAGTAACTACAGTACAAGGTTCTCCAGAGTTTAGCGGTGCCGAAGAGTGGTGTGGACGACTGTAGTCTGATTAGTGTAGGCGGCCACACACATGTTCAGTATTTACTGTGCTTCCTGTTTTACTGTTTAAAGATGTTCTTTTCACTATAACGCCTCTTACAAAATAAGAGCAATTTTGTGTACAAGAGACTTGCTGGTTTAATTTCCTAGTCTGAGTTAGTGCCTCTCTTGTCACTCAGATATGGCCTACTTGAAGGATGCAGACACTGTAGCAGTCAGCATGAAATTTCCTAGTGGAGCAATTGTTACTTTGGACGTCAGTCAGCACTGTACTAAAAGCTGTGATCAGAGACTAGAGGTGGGTTTTTTCAGATGAGTCTGTCATGGTGCTATGGGTATACGCACACTACACAGAACACTACTACTGCAGTAGAAGTAACAATTAATTGACTGTCATGCTCTCCATTTAAAATAAACCTCCAGTTTTGTTAGCCAAATTCTGCCACTGGATATGCACATGGTCATTTTTTGGAGTTACTGTGAGCTTCATATGGTCACCCAAGAGCAGAATTTGGCCCTGATAGTTTCTCAGCTGTTTCAGGTGCCTTGAGTCTTAAACTTTGTAGACAACCTATCTCCCTCCCCGCCCCCTTTTTTTTTTTAATGTAATGTTTTTATTGTGGACACAGCAAGCCAAGAGGTAAATCAGAATCACAGATATAAATGGTACCAAGGGGGAAAAAAAGGTACAGATCTATCATTATTGGAGGAAATCTTTTCTGCCTAAGTTCATGTTGGTTTATATTAGAGTGGCAAAAATATAAAGTTCTCTAAGCTGGATTTGGCGAGGGGAAATGTTTAAGCCTTAAAATAAAAGCAGCTTGTTTCATAACCAAGGGAGAGTGGATATACTGTGCAACTGCAACCCAGGCTAGTACAGCGTGTGCTTGCATCCTCTGTAGTGACTGAGCAAGTAATTCTACCTGTTGGAGGAGTTACTCCTCAGGTGGTACAAGCCCATGGTTTATAGATTGTTTTAAGGCCAAAAGCATGTTAATTTAGGGGTCTTTAACACATGTTTATGTGTATTTTTGTTTTTTTCCCCTCTTTCTCCTAGGTTCATGGTTCTCAAGGAACATTACGGGTAGATAATCAGAATCCCTTGGGAATTACAGAACATGGAACATCTGTGTCTATATATTCACAAACCCAGGCTGATCGGTACAAAGAAGCATACAGAGAACTCTTTAGACACTTTCTCAGAACTCTCAAAGGTTAGGAAAAAATTGCCAACATGCAATGTCCATTTATTTGTAAGAGTAATCTTAATTTCACTTTTGGATTTGCTTTTAACAAACGTTAGTCTTGAAGATTGTTCCAAAAGCGATGTCAATTTGGGGTTCATTTATTCTTGGAATCTCAGACTCCGCAACGAGAGAAAATGAAGAAACTGGTGTTTATATGAACTCTAAACACCAGCCAGTGTGAACAGTTTGAAAAGTAAAACCTTGTTACCATTAAATAACTCTGAAATCTAGATTGTTGGTTTTAAAATTAGAATTGGCATTTCTGGTGGCAGCCAAATAAAATGCTAATTGATGACACTGGCAGTGAATGGGTCTAGTTCTGCCCTTGGTTGTCTCACTGTGTCACATGTATATCTGAAGACAGAAGTTGGCCCTAAAGCTGTCAGATGTAGAAAAAGAGTGTAGATTTTCAATGTTTAATGCTTAGTGTTTAACTCGTTTAAGGTTTGCTGGTGGTTTAAAGGAGCATCCATGAGCTGGAAATTTGCTGACAGTACAGTTTTCATAGATTCGGAGGCCAGAAGAGATCATTGTGATCATCTAGTCTGACCTCCTGTATAACACGGGCCAGAGAACTTTCCAAAATAATTCCTAGAGCAGAGCTTTTATATTTATTTATTTATTTACTTACTTATTTACTTATGTATTTATTTATTTTGTTGGGGGTGGGAATCCAGTCTTGATTTAAAAATTGTCAGTGATGGAGAATGCACCACAACCCTGGGTAAGCGGTTCCAATGGTTAATTACTTTCACTGTTAAAAATTTACACTTTATTTTCAGTATGAATTTGTGTAGCTTCAGCTTCCAGCCATTGGATCATGACATACCTTTCTCTGCTAGATTGAAGAGCCCATTATTAAATATTAGTTCCCCATGATAGGTACTCATACACCGTATTCAAGTCACCCCTTAACTGTCTCTTTGTTATGCTAAATAGATTGACCTCTTTGAGTCTGTGACTACAATGTATGTTTTTTAACCCTTTACTCATTCTCGTGGTTCTTTTCTGAACTCTCTAATTTATCAACCTCCTTCTTGAATTGTGGGCACCAGAACTGGACACAATATTCCAGCAGTGGTCGCACCAGTGCCAAGTGTAGAAGAAAAATAACTACTCTAATTCTACTTGTGATTCACTTGTTTATGCATCCAGAGATCACGTTAGTCTTTTCACTGGGAACTCATGTTCAGCTGATTATCCACCACAACCCGCAAATCTTTTTTCAAATTCACTGCTTCCCAGGATAGAGTTCCCCATTGTGCAAGTATGACCTACATTCTTTGTTCCTAGATGGGTACAATCACATTTTGTCATGTTAAAATGCATATTATTTGCTTGCATCCTGCTTACCATGGGGTTTGGGTCACTCTATATCAGTGACCTGTCATCTTCATTATTTGCCACTTCCCCAGTTTTTGTGTCATCAGAAAGCTTTATCCGTGATTTTCTTTCAGGTCATTAATAAAAATGTTAAATAGCATAGGGCCAAGAACTGATCCTTGCAGGACTCCACTAAAATTATCAGTGATAATTCCCAGTGTACATTATATTTATGAAACCTATTAGTTAGATAGCTTTTATCCATGTAATGTGTGCCATATTAACTCTCTGTCATTCTAGTTTTTTAAATCAAAATGTCATGTGGTACCAAGTTAAACACCTTACACAAATCTAAGTATATTACTTCAGTAGTTTTACCTTTATCAGCCAAACTTGTAGTCGCATCAAAATAAGATATCAAGATAGTTTGACAGGCTCTATTTTCTGTAAACCCATGTTGAATAGCATTAATTACATTGCCTTCCTGTAATTCTTTATTAATCGAGTCCTGTATCAGCTGCTCCATTATCTTGCCTGGGATCATTCTCAGGCTGACAGGCCTATAATTACCCGGGTCATCCTGTTTACCCTTTTGAAAATTTGGCACAACTTTAGCTTTTGTCCAGTCTTCTGGAACTTCCCCAGTTCTCCAAGATTTACTGAAGATCAACATTATGGTCTAGATCAGTGCTTCTCAAACTTTTGCACTGGTGACCCCTTTCACATAGCAAGCCTCTGAGTGCGGCCCCCCCTTATGAATTAAAAACACATTTTTATATACTTAACACCATTATAAATGCTGGAGGAAAAGAGAGGGTTGGGGTGGTGGCTGACAGCTTGCGATCCCCTATGTAATAACCTCACGACCCCCAGTTTGAGAACGCCTGGTCTAGATAATACTTAGCCCTGCCATGAGTGCAGGGGACTGGACTAGATGACCTCTCAAGGTCCCTTCCAGTCCTATGATTCTATGTTTAACAGTCCAGTGAGCTCCTCAGACAGCTCTTTGAAAACTCTTGGATTAAAGTTTGTTACCTGCATTGTTGTAGAGGCAACTAAAGAATTTCTTCTCTTCCTGTCCTTCAGTTCCTTGATTAATTTTGTTCTCGAAATCTCCATTTTGAGTTGAGTATGCCTGTCTTCCCTCTTTTTATCCTCCCTGTTTGTTTGTTTAACGCCCTTGACTACTCTAGCCAGCCCTGAGAAGATTAGTCTCCCGTCTACTGAGGTGAAGGCCATCCAAACTATACAGCCCCTTCACCCCACAGAAGCAAAACCCACCACCCTATACCACTTATTTAGCCAGAAGTTCACGTCTAGAATCTTCTATCTTCCTTTGCTTGTGGGGCAAGAAGTAACTCAGAGAAGATAGCTTGGACATTCTATTTTTTACAGAATGCTTCAAGTTTCCTGAAGTAATCTACTGTTCGCAGTATGTCCTGCGACACTGACATTAGTGACTCTATAGGATTCTTTCACATCAACTTCAGAAGCCTATCCAACCTCAGAGTCATATCTCAAGTCTTGGCTCAGGGAAGGCAGCACTCCAGGGTGTTTGTCTGCTGTCCCTTGTAGAATGTTCTTTCGATTCTTCTAAGTTCTGGATCGTCTCTCTTCCTTGGATGGTTGTAGGACTTTGTGGGCAAGCTTGATTTTCTGACAGGTTGGGCCAACCTGCCATCTACAGGTGTATCCCATACATTTCTCCGTTCCCTTGGACCAGCTGGAAGAGGTTTCTTCCACAGTTTCCACTCTGATGAATTGGTATCGATTAGAAATGTCTAGTGTGGAATTCCTCCAGGTCCTTTTCTCTGTGGTAGCCACAGCCTGCCTACTCCTGGCTATCAGCCACACAGAATGCCAACATAACATCTTACCTCTTGTGGTTACGAACTGTCAGGCCTCCACTCTGACTTCCTCTCTCTCCGACTCCTTGGTGGCCATCTCCTTTCTTCCTTGAAGCTGGAGTACTGATGTTTCCTGAACCTGGCTGTCTAGGAATGCCTCAGCTTTTCTTATTCTCACTAATGTGTCTATTTCCCCCTCCTGACCAAGAATCTTCTCCTTCAGCGCAGTCACCGGCCTGTACTTCATGCACAGGAAGTCGCTTCTAGTTTTAGGCAGGAAAGAAAACATGGCACATCTGTTGCATGTCACCACTATGCTTGAAATCACTTGTAGAACTGAACCTGGAAGATTCCCACACTCCCTTCTCTAAACTCACTCTGAAATTCTCCTGTTAGCTGCCTCTGTTCATGGCTCTCAAGTTCACGTAATAAGTACAGTATAAAATGCCACATTTTAAACAAGCTGCTATTAATACCAAGATCCAAAACAATAGCTAAATTGAAGAAATCTTTAAAATACATCTAATATCTTCCTCCCCAGAGAGAAGTGCTTCTTTCCTTTCAAAATGTTCTTACTGTGTTGAGCAAAATGGGTGCAAGGTCCTCCTACAATGCAAAACTTTAGAGCCTACAAGTCTACTCAGTCCTCCTCCTCCTTGTTCAGCCAATCGCTAAGACAAATAGGTTTGTTTACATTTATGGGAGATAATGCTGCCCACTTCTTATTTACAGTGTCACCAGAAAGTGAGAACAGCCATTTGCATAGGACTTTTGTAGCTGGCATTGCAAGGTATTTACGTGCCAGATATGCTAAACATTCGAATGTCTCTTTATGCTTCAGCCACCACTCCAGGGGACATGCATCCATGCTGATGATGCTCCTTAAAAAAATAATGCGTTAATTAAATTTGTGACTGAACTCCTTGGGAGAGAAATGTATGTCTCCATCTCTCTTTTACCTGCATTCTGCCATATATTTCATGTTATAGCAGTCTCGGATGATGACTCAGCAGATGTTGTTTGTTTTAAGAACACTTTTGCTGCAGATTTGACAAAACGCAAAGAAGGTACCAATGTGAGATTTCTAAAGATAGCTAGAGCACTTGACCCAAGGTTTAAGAATCTGAAGTGCCTTCCAGAATTTGAGAGGGATGAGGTGTGGTGCACGCTTTCAGAAATCTTAAAAGAGCAACACTCCTATGCGGAAACTACAGAACCCAAACCACCAAAAGAGAAAATCAGCCTTCTGCTGGTGGCCTCTGATTCGGAGGATGAAAATGAACATGCATCAAACCACACTGCTTTGGATTGTTATCAAGCAGAAACTGTCATCAGCATGGACGCGTGTCCTCTGGAATGGTGGTTGAAGCCTGAAGGGACATATGAATCGTTAGCGCATCTGGCATGTAAATATCTTGTGATGCCGGCTACAATAGTGCCATGCGAATGCCTGTTCTCACTTTCAGGTGACGTGAACAAGAAGCAGGCAACATTATCTACTGCAAACGTAAACAAACTTGTTTGTCTGAGCAATTGACTGAACAAGATATAGGACTGAGTGGACTTGCAGGCTCTAAAATTTTACATTGTTTTATTTTTGAATGCAGTTATTTGTACATAATTCTACATGTGTAAGTTCAACTTTCATGACAGAGATCGCACTACAGTACATGTATTAGGTGAATTGAAAAATACTATTTCTTTTGTTTTTTACAGTGCAAATATTTGTAATCAGAAATAAATATAAAGTGAGCACTGTATACTTTGTATTCTGTATTGTACTTGAAATCAGTATATTTGAAAATGTAGAAAACACCCAAAATATTTAAATAATGGTGTTCTATTATTATTTAACAGTGCAATTAATCACGATTATTTTTTTTAATCACTTGACAAGCCTACTTCTAGCATGTAAAGGACCAATCACTTTGCAGATTGTATAAGGCAAGCTTCAGGGTGTTCTTGCCTACTTTTTTTTTTTTTTTAGTCTCTAAGGTGCCACAAGTACTCCTTTTCTTTTTGCGAATACAGACTAACACGGCTGTTACTCTGAAACTTAACTACTTTGTTTACTATGAAAGTACCCACAGTAATTAGTTTAGTTAGCTTCTTTCTCCCTTATTTACCATAAACATATTCAAAATACGTTTCAAAATAGTTAGTTGTTTGAGCAATTACTTGTTCAGGCTTGTCTTCTCTTAACTTGGGCCTGCTCGTGTGAGCTAAGTTAGCCCTACAAACATTTGGTTATTACCAGATACACTGATGAACCCTATTTTTATAAAGATCATTATTATTTGTATTACAGTAGCTCTTGCAGGATGCAAGTGAGATTGGGACCCCATTGTGCATAGGCACCATACTTGCAAATAGGAAGAGGTAGTCCCTGCCCTGGAGAATTTATAGTTTAAACAGACAAAGGGTGGAAAGGGAAACATAGGTGAAGTGACTTGCTCATGATCACATGGTACTTCAGTGGCAGAGCTAGGAATAGAACCCAGGACTCCTGATTGAGAGTCCAAAGCCTTATCCTCTATGCTTCATTGCCTGTAGTAACATAGTCTTTCTTTTACAGGCAAAGAACCCCCTGTTATCACCAAAGAGCAGTTTCTCTGGACGATTCAGGTAGCTGCAGCTGCCGAGCAGTCTTGGAGGAACGGATCTGCTGTTGACTTACGCAATGAAGCAATAGATGTGTCTCTAATCAAGACTGAAATAATGTGACACACACTGCTGTTTGAAGTGAAGGGTATTCCCTGAGCTCTGCTAACGGGAGTGAGGTCTCTTCATCTAGGGAGGTTTCCACTGTTGTCTTAATACAAAACTAAACAACCTTTTTTATTATTTTTTACATTTTCACTGACAACGCCTGTAACTCGGATACCTTTTAGAGCTACAAAAGTGTTCAGTACTGGTGTTACCGATGATTCAGGACTCTGAGAGGAGATTATGGGAGGCTTTGTCTGCAGTGGTATTTCCTTTTTTCAAGGAGTTAGTTTCAGGTTCTGGAATACTGATTTCCTGAAAGTGGATTTCCCAGACACTAATCATGATATTGACAACGACGTACTGACAACCTGCTGTTGTAGTGAAGACTGTGCAATGAACATTTATAATGGCAGCTTGAAAATGAGGTGCAACCATGGTGTTCAAAATGAGAGCATCCTTTTGGTCCATACGGTACATCTCATTAGTATATGCAGGAATGTGATTTGTGTACTAAATACCCCTGTTCTGAATCCCCCATCTATCCAACTGTCCACGTTGTTCTTAATTCATTGCTATGGTTTTGAAATAACATCGCTGGGAAGTTGTGAGCATCTAACTTTTTGAAAATGAACAGGCAGGGAGACTTCTGGCTCTAGAGTGTAATGAAAGAAACTTGGAAGGCATGCTGTGAATTGGACTGTTTCACAGAGCAAACCATGCACTTGGGCATTTCTCTATGAACACTGCATCACTGTTAAAAAATAAAGGTTTATTTTAGAATAAAATTGTGAATCTCTACACAGTAGCACTGTACAACGTCTGTTACAAGAAATGTCACCAGGATGCAACAAAGAGAGTACAATCTGTCAGCAGTTTTGTTTTCCTTGCTTGAATCCAAATTCATGTTTCAGTGTTTCTTCAATAGGGAAATTAAATAATACATGTTTTCCCTGAGTGGGGGAAGGGAATATGATATACATGCTTGTTACAGTCCACCAGATTTGGATTACACATCACAGGAAAAGATAGTGCCTTCCATAACAGGCAAGTCTGCTTTAAACCAGGTTATTTGTAACTTTTTATTCTTATGTTGAGCATATTGAAATTTATATATTTGACTTTTGTATTCTTGTTTGTATTTCTCATACCCTGGTTTTCAAGATTTAAAAAAAGGGTTTTTTTAATTGTATTAAAATAACATTCTTGCATTGAATGTGTGAGCAACTATACGTCACATTTTCTCTTCCTGAAAAAATTTCTTAACTCTGTCAATTTCCAATTCTTATATATATATATATATATACGGTATATATTACTAAAACTAGGAATAGCTGTGATATTTATAACTAAACCCAGTTCTCTCATGGAAATGGTTTTTTAAGTGTCATTTTTTTTTAAACCCAAAGAAAGCTGTGTCTTAATGATATACTGTCAGATTTGTGGTATATTTTCTGGCCATTTATTGAAAGATAGTTTATATATAACCCTCTTCCCCTAAATTCCATTAAATCAAGATAGCCACTTATTAAATGAAAGCGAATGTTTTTCTTTTGTTGGGGTTTTTTCTTTTTGACATGAATGTTTGATCCAGCCATAGTTCTTCTAAAACTTACATTTTCCTAAATGTAACTTCCTTAAGTATGACCTCAGATTGTCTCTGCTCATATGTTGCAGAAAGTAGCACCAGTGTGCTGAAAGCTTGTAGAAATGAGGTAGACTTTTTGTATGCACTGACCAAGATTCATGCACAGCTGCTCCCCAGTCACAGATGAATGCCGTGTCTTGTTTTGAATGATGGGATCCTGCAAGCAATTTTCTCAATGCACTCAAAGCCTATCTTAATTTTACTTTGGCTTGGGTAAGTACTTCTGTGCTTTGCTCGTTTGTATCTTCACACTACTCACTGAGTTGCAACAGCGAGCTTCCCATTTCCTGCTCAAACTTCAGGCCAATTCTGAAAGGCAGAAGGTAACTCTCCAAGTTGTAGATCATTAGTACTATGAGATCACCTCCTGGGCCATCTAGTCAGGAGCTGCTTTTCTATCAGAGCCACTGTATTTCAGACGTGTGTTTTATTGTGTTACAAAAAACAAACAAACCACAGCTATAAAAATAACACATTTTCCAAAAGATAACATTACAAAAAATACAATTAATAGAGTTGGAATATATCCAGTAATACTGCTGGAAAAAGCATTAGTTAACATTGAAAACATGAATGATTATTTTAAAAATCTTAAAGCATTAAAGTGCTTTAATTCACTACTACTTAGAAAGCGCATGTTCACAGCTCAGCAACGCCCTGAAGTGCTAATCCCTAAAGAGTACAGTGTGCACAAGTATACAGCTTTCAAATATGCTGGGTTGGCTTAGGTTGGTGGACTGGGGCAAAAGCCAGTGGAAACTGAGCTGGTAATTTACAAGGAGCAGAGCAGTGGTTTCCTGCCTTCCCAAGCTCCTGAGCTGCCAGCAGCGAAAGGGGAATCTGCGTAGAAATGGGGAAGAGACAAGTACAGTTGTGCTACTGTGCTGGCACTTGCAGAGGTCCAGCTCAGTTTCTCTGTGGCCTTCCCTCTGCTAAGACTGAGGACAGTGACCATCCTGCTTGAGAGGAGAAGCAGAACTTATGAGGTGAACGCTGTACTTGCTCATAGGTGAAATCCTACCTCTGGCCCCTTTATGCCCGGTAAAAGGCCCTGAGCAGCATAAAGGAACTCTTAAAAACATATCAGGCCAGGGAGGAATCCCCCCGTGCAAGCACAGTGGAAAATAGCCACAAGGCTCTTTCAAGGACCCCCTTGCTAGCCCAGGGTAGGGAGTATGCCAAAGGCAGGACTGCAGTGTTGTGGAGATTCCAGACAGCGTGGAAGCCCCAAGCTGCCATAATTTAGGTCTTCAGGGCTGTCTAAACTATGGGGCTGTATAGTAGTCCAGGACGAGGAGGGGTATAAAGTTGGCTTAAAGCCACCATAGCCCCTCCTCTGCCTGTGCAGTGAATTCTGTGCTGTGCCTCTTAGAGGTGTCTCACAGAATCTCACGCAGAGAGTTTCCAGCTGACTTGCACAAGACCTGGAGATGAATACATCTGCATGCTTGACTGTTTCCTGCTGAGTTTTTAAGTTCAACCAGCAGACAAACAAAAGGCTTGAGGAAAATCAACAAAACACCTATCCACAGGGACTATAGGGAAGGAAGAAACCATTTCCACTCATTGATGTGGAAAATATAATCATTTTACCAGATGGGGATGATTATCAACAGTCTGGGAAATCCAATTTTTTTTTTTTTGCACATACAGGTTAATGGTTAAGGTAAAATTAATGGTGTGCTACAAAAAATCTGAGTTCTGGCAATATCAGGAACTTTGAGCAAGATTTGGGTGAATAATTGTAATTAATTATACAGAATCCTCTAATTCCTAGCAGTGGGGTCCATGGATTTGTCTCTCCAGAATTGTATTAAAAATCCACATGGGAAAAATGATTTTTTTACAAGTGAGGCTTGAAACATATCAGGTTTTTGCATGTTTACATGCTAGAGCATGAAGTTAATTTAATTATGACACAGTAGTGTCTTATTTAGGGGAAATTATCAATATTTTTGTAGCATAGAAGTTCATGAAAATAAATCTCTCTATCCTTACAGCATGGTGAATATACTGTATATACAGCATGTTTCTATATACACAAATATCAGTTAGATACATGCACACAGTCTGGAATCAGCAAATAAGTTGCTTTTCTGCTCTACAAAAAAACAAAAGAAACAAATACTTTTTGGCAGTCCATCAGGAAAGCAAGTCCTTTTGTTCTTGGGTATCAGTCAATGGCAGATGTCCCTAAAGAAAGTGGAACAGTTGAGGGTTAAACCACTTTCACAAGACAAAGGTCTGTTATTATTCAGCCGTCCCTTAGCAGACAGCGAGGATAGGGTGGAATGTGGGGCAGGCTAGAGTTAAAGAAAAATGTGTGTGTTTTGCCTTTACATTGCAATAGAGTTTGATGCAAAAATGGTCCAGCAAATTGTAAAGTTGCACTGTACATTGGCAAGTGAATATTCCCCTGCCACACAAGGCTAAAAAAACTCTACAGCCCATTGAGAGATCTGTGGCAGCTGCCCTTTTTCCTTCCCTTGATCCCCTGTCATAAAACCATTGGAATTTTCCTCCAGGGGATGGTCCCAGACCCATGTCCTCACACAGCTCTGAGTTCCCATCTCTTGAGTAAAGCCATGTTAAAAAATATTTCTTCAGACACTCAAAGCTGGAAATGTTTTTCCATTTTTCAGGCTGGGATTCTATATTTTCCCCCATTCCTTTAAATCTCTGTGTCTGGTCTCCTGCTGCCACACTGCTGGAGACCTTCAGTTGATCTCGCCCTCGGTGAACTCTTCTTTTATGGACTGTTTGCGGGATTTGCAGTCTGGGAGGTCAAAGCCGAAGTCCGCCCACTCATCAGCCCCGCTGCGGTTCGGGATAGTGATGGTGTGGCGCACGCGGAAATGCACTGCCTCCATGACGCGCTGCCGCTGCAGCTCCCCAGAACTGCCAATGGAAATGGTGGCGGCATTACTGCTGGAACGGAGAAGCTGCTGGGCACCATAGTCCTGGCCCTGTTTGAGTTCCTGAAGGCCTCTCCAGATAACCATCCTGTACTGCTCCGGGACCTTCAGCGCTCCGAGATCCTAGAACAACAACGTCACTAAGGTGGGCCTCTTCAAAAATGTGTTTGCTAAACAGCATTGTGAAGAGAGGGGCAAACCCATGGACCATTAAATGTCTAGATCAGTGTGTGGGTCTAGCCACATAGTCAACACATGAGATGATCAGGGCTTTGGGTCATATACCATATCATTTTGTAAGGAAAAGAGAATTCCTTTGCTTTAAATGAATCTAATTAACAAAATGGACGGTGTGAGGCTGAATGCCTTCACTGTGCAGGTTGCAGAGCACCATGTGAGGAGTCAGGTCATTCAATTTACTGAAATAAGGAGGAAACCATCATCCCATTTTGCCTGCAATCATTTCTCTCTCCCCTGGATAATCATAACCTGGATTAAGCCTTGAACTAAAATCTCAGGTCACAAATGCTGGCAGGATGGGCAAAGGTTGCCTTGGGAAGCATGATCGGCTCTGAATGGCTGCTGTTTCTCTGCTCTACCAATATGAAGTGTCACAGGATTCTGGTGCATTAACCTATGCCAGCATGTGCACTGACTGATGTTATTCATCACAGACATTAAGTGCTGTGGTCATAATGTTAAACAGAAGCATGAAAACTTCAGGATTGTATCATACATGCCAGAGGCTGCATCAGAACAAATACAAGTGGTTTGTATTTCAGACACACAGAATTGCTGCTAGAGGTCCACATTAACTCCAAACACACAGACTCACTCGTGAGCATTAATTCCATAAGAAGTAAGTATGTAATTAGGGGTTAAAAATGTCAACTCAGACACACAACCCAGCAATCTATTTTGACTGTGCCATACATGTGCTTTTTGGCAGATTAAAGAAAAAATCACTTACAGGGTTAGTTATTAAAATGTTTCAAAACTAATCTAAGACTATGCAACTGGCCCCAGCTACCAATGAAAAATCATTGTGTCTTCAATAATTATACCATCTGTGTTCTTGATTGGTTCCTAGCTGCTAGACTAGGAAGGCACACAGCAAATATTTTAAGAATGAGATGGGATCAAGATAAGAGCTTTGTCCTGGTCAAAATACTGAGTCTGGGATTTATTTGGGGTCTGTCATAGATGAAAAGTGTTAATGCATTATGTGTATGCTGGTTACATTACTGTACTGAGGGAGCCCCTTGCCTCACTGATGTCAAGACTGGCTGGATGACCTTACAATTTTCATCGGCACCAAAGGCAGGTGAATTTCATGCAAAGTTGGCTCCTCCTCTCCCAAGAGATTGTTCTTCAACCAAGAAATAGCTACAATAAAACTCACCACACCCAGAGGCAAGGTGTTTAAACACAAATTAGAGCATTTCCCGTGTAATGTATCAATTAAAAAAAAAAATTACAGCTCTTGACCAGCCAGCCCACAATATCAGGTCCTGGGGTTGAAACAAAAAATTGCTAAATACAAAAAGCTTGATTTTGACCTGGTTTGTTCTGGTTTATTGCTAATGTGACTCCATTTGGCCAGTGCAGTTACTCCTGATTTGCAAGGGAAGCAGCTGGGCCCTGCAGCTCTGAGCTAAAGCTCATCAAAGTCAAAGGGTGATCTTTCCATTGCTCAGTGGGCTTAGGGTCAGTCCCTGAGTGCTGTGATTTGTTTCAGTAGACATATTTAGTGAAAATCAATTCAGTCTGATTTCTGTATCTTTGGCTTTATTTTAGATGTGCACATGAGGAGAATGATTGCACCTGAATTCTTTTTCATTTTTGTTTTTGTTTGCATTTCTTTCTTAATTCAGATCTCTGCTAGGCCTTGCATCCTACAGCCTGGAAAAATCAACAGTAGAGAATATTACAGTTTCTTTTAAGGATAGCACTATTCTAAATCTATAGGACTACAAAGAATGCATAACTAGGAAACATAAAACATGCCTATAAAGCCTGTATGATAGGTAGGTGCACATTTATTTCCTTTACTTGGTTGTCCTTGTTTTAAGATCAACAGCTGGTAGAAACAAGTGATAAGAAGAGATCTTCCCAAAGCATTTACCTCTATGGTTAGATTCTGCAGGTGGTAAATATTCTGTAACCCTTGTGAGGTGAAATAGTCGATGCAGTTTGGACACCCCAAGCCTGTTAAAAAACTGCAGAAAGAATTTGAAAATAAAGCGCCATTAACTTGTCAGGTATATATGCTGTGTTCTCAAGTGTCACCATTGTGGCAAAGCACTTTTGAATTCATGTGAGGGTATGGGGACATTTTACTGGACTCATTTATTTCATCTGAAGGCTTGGCAACTCTTCTCATGCTACTATGGTATTGTGGGATGCAAGAAATTGGAAGCGTAGCAAGAACCCATTTCAGGGATCCTCAAAACTCCTGGTCAGAGTTTTCTTGGGGCTGAAAAGCGCGAACTAATTTGGCATTAATGTTGGAGAGGTAAAGCCCATGGGACCAAATTCATCCTAACATAATTCCACTGGCTTCAGCAGTCTTCAATGGTCTCAGTTAAATGACCTATATGGAATTACTCTAGGGATTAATTTTCCCCTTTGAGCAACTTGACTGAGGAAGGGTTGTGGAATTTGGCCTTAAGCGATTTGGCCAACGACAATTAATCTTTGCACTATAACATTTGGTGCTGAAATATTTTATGTACAGGGCTTGGCTGTAACTACACAATGCTAGCACGGATTGTGCTACTCCGGGATTGCGGTAGACCATCTGGGAAAACATCTGAGGTATCGGTTCTTTAAGAAGGACATCAAATCACAGACTACAGACCTGTTAATGTCTGGATATAAATCCTCTACTGCCATTTCCAGTCACCACTGGTCCGAAAGGGGGAAGAAGGAAGATCTGCAAAGTTATATGCCAGTGTTTGACATGCAGGGCAAGGTGCCTTTTCATATCAGTCTGCTAAAGGGATCAAGTTTTGAATGAACTTAGTGAGAATGAATAAGCCAAAGATCTTTCCAGGTGATATGTGTTTCTAACCAGCAATTGGCTGGCGAGGACAATTTCTGAAGTGAAGAGGGGAGAGGAAAACGCTCTCTGGTTTCATGAGCAGTGATTTCTCAGTTGGAACTAGTGACCAGTTGACCAGTTGCTAAACATATCTTTGAAGGTTAGAGTAAAGGAAAAGAGCATGAAACAACAACGGACAACACACCACAGGACCGGTGACGTCTCTACCTGACAAGGCTGGGGTCAGGGTTGTAGGGTGGAGGAGGAGTGCAGTGTGAACCTGAGACCATGGACTGGGAGGAGTGGCCTCCATTCATGTCTCCATTGGATTGCATGGGGTGGCTGTTCAGCATTCCGGGTCCTGAGCACAAGAAAAAGCAAAAGGGTTTCCATCTCCTGGACTGTGCCCAGAGCGTACAGGGGAGAACCATTGAAAAGTTTTTGATTTAACTTAACTCAAAGAAGCTACAACTGTCCTTTCCCAAGCACAGAGCCCCATTCTCCAATCTGCAGGAATAACCCACCTCAGGGACCCAAGATCCTGAGTGTTAACTGGCAGGACTCCCTGGGAATTCACCCATTGCGTGGAGGAGGGGTGAAGAAGCTGGAGGTTCCACCCCCACAATCCACAGATTCAGGGGCAACCTTTGCAGACAGCAGCTACACCGTGGATCCAGGCAGCCTGGCTTGGGCAGGGCTTTCCCAGCTCTTGGCATGGTGAGTTGTTCTGAGCAATGTAGCTGCAGAAGCGACTAATGACCAAGCCCATGGTAACCTACTCTGCTTGGCCTGGGAGAGCGGGAGGAGGAAGAATTTGGAGCTCGGCGTAGGGAGCTTTGCACTGCTTTATGTATTGTTTAGCCGAGGCGGCTGTCTATCTGTCTGGCCTCTTGGCCCTTTGTGATTGCAGAGCCCGTGTCACATGGCAGTGCGGGTGCCTTACCCATTGGGCCCAGGTTGGGCCCAGAGCTGGAGTTGTGTTGCGGTGGCTGCCCCACCAACTGGTTGACAGACGGCAGTTTGTTGATCCCTCCTCCATGTACTTTGTTCATTGGCGAAAGGACGGGCCCATAGGAGGAAGGGGACTGCAGGTGACTCCTGCTCGGGAAGAGTGGCACGGTCAGTGAGACCCTAGTGGAGACTGAGCAAATCAAACCTCTCTAGGGACTCCGACCTCGGCCTTGTCCATACTGAGATTTTAGCCAGCAGCATAGCTGCACCAGTGCAAAACCCTGCTCTAGACGCGACTGACACTGGTTTAAGGCTGGGTACATTGCACTGGTGCAAATCGTGCTGTACCCCTACTGGGGAAATCAACTTCTGTACTGGTTTGTCTGGAATGTGTATGGGATGCGGAACAGCTGGCTTCACCTCAGTACGGGGACCGTAGCAGGGGCCTTACGGGCATCCTAATACATAGCATTTACACAGCTTCCATCTGCACTGCCCTGTGTAAATGTTAGTTGAGTCCCTCCCAACCTCCTTATAAGGTAAGGGAGCAGAATTATCCCCATTTTACAGATGGAGAAGTGGAGGCAGAAAGGTGAAATGACATCCCCAGGTTCTCACAGTGGGTCAGTTGGAGAGATGGAATAAGAACTCAGGAGCTCCTGGTCCTTGCTCATCCATTCTAACCCATAGATCACATTGCTTTATGGAGATATATTGTCAGAGGCTTCACTTGCAATATACCCTACAGCCCCTGTTTGCTGATTTCACTTCTGTGTCGGTCTTTCTCCAAAACTCTTTGCTTGGATGCTGCTCTCCACCTCCTACCCATTAAACCAGCAGTGCAGAACTAAAGCTTCTGATGGGCAACTATCACCTGTCACTGAAGAAGTAAGGTGCACACTGCAGTGTGGTCCCATGGAGAGGTCCCCAACTGGGAGTCAGGAGAGCTGGGTTCTATTCCCAACTCTTCCAGTCACTGTCTCTGCATCCTTGGACAAGTCACTTCCTTTCTTTGCATTCCATTTTTCACTGCTGTTGCTTAATCAGATTTCATAGCTTAAAAAAGAGAAATCTAGGGAGTAACTTGATTACAGTCTATCTACATGGGGAAACAGATATTTAATAATGGGCTCTTCAGTCTGGCAGAGAAAGATATAACAATCCAATAGCTGGAATTTAAAGCTAAACAAATTCAGACTGGAGATAAGGCGTAAATTTTTAACGGTGGGAGTAATTACATTGGAACAACTTACCAATGGTCATAGTGGAGTCTCCATCACTGACCATTTTAAATCAAGGTTGGATACTTTTCTAAAAGATCTGCTCTAGGAATTATTGTTAGGAAGTGCTATGGCCCGTGGTATGCAGGAGATCAGACTAGATGATCATAGTGATCCCTTCTGGCCTTGGAATCAGTGAATCTATTCTGCAGTCTACCCACCATTAAACTATTGTGGGAGCTATGGCTGAAGAGCTCTGGGTAAGAGTTAAGTAGCAGTGTAAGGTGTATCTGGTTTCTGGCTTTTTTTATCATAATATACGTTCCCAAGGTGCTCATCAATGTCTAGTCAGGGAAACAATAAACAAAGAGGAAGAATAGTTTATTCCAGAGAGAAGAATAAAGGTCTGGCCCCACCCCCACCCAATATTGGTGACTACCAAGGAGGAATCAAAGCGAGGGGCTCTCTGGACGGTGGTAGAGGCCTGTCCACACCCCATAGTTATACAAAGCATAAGAACCCTGAGGGTGGGTCAGGCCAGCTTCCTGGATCCCTGTTATGTCTTGTGGTTAATTCGACGTATCTCTGGAGACCTCTTGTGGCGACAGTGGACAATAAGGTCATGGTACTTACTGCCTCTGCAGGAGCTGCTGCTGCTGTTGCCGATAGGAGTCGACCAGCTGCTGTGGAACTAACTCCACTAGTTCCAGACTTTCCTTTATCTTCATGAGGATCTCAAAGTTCTCCCGGCCGCGAACCTGAATCAGGGACCAAGGCAAGCCTGTACTTCAGTCTGACTTGCCTTGTCCGGTTTGCTGAGGACCCTCTCTCATAGCCAGTCCCACCTTCCCCCTCCTTTACCCAGCCCACTCAAGGGACAATGTGAGGATAGCCTTAAGCACAAGCAAGGCAAGCAGCTACCTGGGATTCCATGCTTCTAGGGGAGCCATCCTCAAGAAATCCAGTTACAACGCATGGTCTCCTCTAGTCCCCTTCCTGCAGGAGCAGAGTGGGGGTCCGATAACGTGTCCCCTCCCCTAACAGCAGGAAGACGGGGTAGCCAAGTCCCTGGTTGAAGGCACACAAAGCCAAATTCCCTCTGGCCACGGTGGGATCAGGGAGGAAGGTGACTTGCAGCCTTGTTTTGGAGCAGGCTATTTTGCCCTAGGAATGCAAAGCAATTCCAGTGCATGATTCTTGATCTCCGCTCCTGCTGCTCATTGCTCAGCGTTCGTTGCAGACTTGTTCCCAGCCTGTTCTTCACTGTACCCATTCTTAGCCTCATCAGTCTTGCTCCTTGCACCCTGTCTGCCCTCTGTAAGGACTCATCAGGACGGTAAGCGCCAGCCACCCAAAGTAAAGCGTTTCAGTGCTGTGTACTGCTGGGAATGCCAGTCTGGGGAGGTCTCATCTTTTCAGCTAGGTAAAATATCACTTCATTGCCCTTTGAATTCTGGGAGCCGCTCCCCCATATCCTATCCAGGGGCCAGCGCCACCGCTCTCCCAGAGCAGGGCTCAGACACTGCGTGCAGCAGAAGATTTGATACTTACTGGGACATAATACATTTCCTCTTCCCCATGCCGCCTTTTCTTAATGCCAGCTCCTAGTGCTGGAATCCCCTGGGGGCTCTGCTTGAAAGCTGAGGAAGGAGATGGGAAACAGTATTACGGAAAAATCAAGTTAAATGTGATCATCTAAGCGGCCACTCCCTAGTTCTTCTATAACGTTAGACTGGGAACTGTGTTAGAGTAAATGCAATAGCTCCTAGTAGGGCAGGCAGCTGCTGAAGGGCCCCACTGAACGAAAGCCAGAACCCAGAGCTTCCCTGACTACCAACAAGAGGAACTCCAAGCCCATTGCTGGACAATGCAAACATTACTGCACAAACCTAACTATGACTCCAGCTCACAAGGGGAGAAAGAGGGCATTGCTGCATGTCCCTAGGCCCTTCGTAGTGATTTGCTTTGTTAAAGTTGAGGAAGATCAGTACAGATCATTAAATTCACACACTTGCTAGGAGCGTAAATATTTGACAGGTGCCTAAAAGATGAGTTATCACCATTGTGATAGAGGGCTAGTGAGAAACTCTTGTGTACGAGCTGATAAATTGCCAGGAGCCTTCTGTAAGGTTTTACTGCGAACAGTTAAATACCTGCCCTGAGAAGATTTAGCTCAGTATGTGCCCAATTTATTTGGGGGTGTGGAATTAGTGATGAAATATAATAAACTTACACAGAAAATTCTTTCCCTCTGCCTCCCACTTCAGCCCCCAGCCCTACACTCAACAGAGGCTTTGCCTGCTGCTAACCTATCTCTGGGAGGGGCAATGCTTCAGAGTACAGCAAAAAACCCACAGTACGTAACTGGCCACGGCTGGATGGGAAGAGAGGGGGCAAAAAATTCCTTTCTGATGCCTGCAGGAAATAAGCTTAAAGCTTATGGAGCATGTTAGTTTTTTAACTATCTCAGCACTAACAAACACTTGCCTTTAATAATAATAATGATGAACAAATAGATCTGGACAATGAACCACCTCCACTAACAATGCCACTCTGTTTTTCTGACTGCAGCTGGATCTGAGCGATGACGTTTGGATCGGAGTACTGCCCTTCAGCTAAACGTCACCACCCAAGTTCCGTAGTTCAGAGTGTTCATTGCTGCTGCCCCGGAAGCATGGGCCATGCCCTGGACGACACCAGCTCAGCAGTGCTAGGCAGCACAAAGCTGGGGGTCTCACTCGGAGTTGAGATTCACCCTTTCCTGAAAGGAGGACTCACTGCGCTTGTTGACGTTGCCATTTTTAGCTGCATTTTCGTTCAGGGCTTGTTGCTCTCGGTAATGATCTTCGTCGGCTTTCCGATCTCGGCCGGGACAGGCGCAGATCCGCCCTTCGAACGATCTCCTCCCCAATACTTGGCCACTGGGGAGCAGAGTAAAAACCAAAAAGGATTTATTTTTTTAGGGAACTAATCAGACTAAACCTCATTCTCTATGGGGTTGGGTTTCTGTCCGTTGACTTTGTGTTGATCAATTCTTCAAAAAGCTTTTAAACACTCCAGAAAATGCTAAAAAGAAGAGTTCAGGAAAAGGAATTCCCCTCCTGTGAGCACCTAACAAGGGCTCTGCAAGAATTTGCTTATCTTAGAAGCCCAAGGCTGCTGTACATATACACCAGGCCTGATGCAGCACACAAGGTGCTGTGTTCCACGTACAGTCTCACAGTGATGCACGGGCTCTTGTGCAGGTCTCTTTGACTAGGGGTGAATTTCCCCCGGTGGCCTTTCATCTTTGATTGGCAAAGGACTAATACAGTTACACCTTGGGAGACAGGAGGGAGCAAGAGTTTTTTCCAGGCTGTGAAAGGTGTGCAGAGGAGAAGCCCATGCCCCTGTGTATTCCTACCTTCCCCCACACCCACCCTCTAAGGCTCTTCGTAGTCACTAACTTCCCAGTCAGCGAATGCCACTTTCCCACCTCTTCACTGTGCTTTGGACTCTCCATGCCAAAGATGCTTGGCCAGGAGTTTGCCTTGGGCTGCAGCTTCCAGAACTTTATGGGCTGCCTTCTCCTCCAGAGGTCTTGCAAATCAGGCTCTGGAGTTTTGCTAACTCCTCTGTTTCACTGCTGAGGTTCTCCCCAGGCCGTGCGTGGTTCATCCCCAGATGTGAACTGGGTGAGCCTCTCTCTAGCTATTTACGCAGCTGCCGTTCAGCTCGTAATCTGTCCAGGAGGGCCCAGGAGAGCCAGGCGCAGGAGTGCGGAGGGGAGCAGATGTCTGTCCTTTGCAGCACAGGTACAATAAGAATGACTCACTCTCTTGTCTCCAGGGTTATAATGATGAGGATGGGCCGTCTGTTCATCCCTCCCACACAGCTGCTGTTGCACATGAAATTGTACAGAATGGTGGTGAACTCAGTCCCAACCTGCCCAAAAGAGAGGAAATGACATCATGTGGGGGGTGGGGTTAGTAGGGGGCAGGGTGTTAAAAGCCCAGGGGAGATGGTGGCAGACCTCAGTCACTGCAGCAATGGGCTGCAGCCAGACAGGTGCAAAAAGCGTGTCTCAGCTCACAAATCAGTGGGGGGTTTGTGTGTGTGTGTTTGGGGGAATATTCATGGAGGAAGGCAGGGAAGATGAATTTCTGACCCTTGCTCTAAAGCAGCGGTTCCCATACTTGTTCCGCCACTTGTGCAGGGAAAGCCCCTGACGGGCCGGGCCAGGACGGGCCGGTTTGTCTACCTGCCGCGTCCGCAGATTCGCCTGATCGCGGCTCCCAGTGGCCGCGGTTCGCTGCTCCAGGCCAATGGGAGCTGCTGGAAGCGGTGGCCAGTACGTCCCTCGGCCCGCGCTGCTTCCAGCAGTTCCCATTGGCCTGGAGCAGCGACCCGTGACCAGTGGGAGCCGCAATCGGCTGAACCTGTGGATGTGGCAGGTAAACAAACCGGCCCAGCCCACGTGGGGCTTTCCCTGCACAAGCGGTGGAACAAGTTTGGGAACCGCTGCTCTGGAGAAATATCCCCTTGAATGGGGATTATGTAGCCACTGTAACTGCAGAGTGCCTGTGTTACTTTCATATCATGCCAGTTTTGTGGGACCTCACTGCTAGATACTTCATTCGTTGCCCTGGGCATGTGACATTGCAGCTGGAAATCAACATCACAAAGACACTAATTTAACAGGGCCCTAGGGGGCGCGCTAAGCTTTCCACTCACCATTTTATTTAATTTCGTTATTGGCCAAATGTGCCCCTGAGCAGTTACTAGCTGGACTGAAGTTTCTGTTAACCTGCACAATTGCTCTGTGATCCCAGTGGGTTTGAAGCAAGATTCCCCTTTAAAGTGAGATGCTTTGGCAAATCCTGAAAGGGAAGGAGTACAGGCAAAATGTATTTGCTATCAGGGCTGTAGCACGAGGGATATTACTCTCCAGACACTGCAGTGCCATCAGGAGCTTTGTCAGGGATTGAAATTCATCTCCTAAATTCCACAGGGCGGATGCTGCTTTTAGCCACCTTGGTGCCAGTGGAGTCACTGCAGGGTCAGAGCTAGTGAGGCAGCTATAACTTTATTTAAGAAAACTACAAACCGTATTTTCACCCTCCCTCCTGGCCCCTTCCTCCCCCCTGCCCCAGCACCCCTATTCCTCTTCAAGCAAAGAGAATACCTGTGGTGGCTCATATGGCACCATTACACTCTGCCTTCCGGTGACAGCGTCGTCCACGTACTGAGAGAGATTGTTGCCTTCCACCCGGATCAAGTGGCTGGCTGGAGCGGACTGGCCTGCAGAGGGGAGAGTTAGAGGAAAGACCCTTCTCGGTGGGCTTGCCGACCCAAGAACGTTGCACGGGGTGATTATAAAATCCGTTTACTTAAACCAGGGCAAAAGGCAGTGTGGACGCTCACATTTTGGTTTACACCACATGCATTTTAGTTTAGCTTAAGTTGATTAGGAATTGGGTTAAACGCAACCAAAATAAGTGAGTTAAACTAGAAAGAGTGTTCTGGTGAAACGGTTTAAGAAAAAACTATGGAAGTTAAACCGGTTCAACTTCCACGTGTAGACATTGTTCTCTCCAGCTTCCCCTCAGCCCCACCTTCTCTCAAGAGGCCAAAGGGGGTTGTTTTGGGTCAGGCCACATAAAACCTGACCTGAAAATTCCACCCAACGTAGCATTCAACCTAAACCTGAAACTCTCCTGAGGAGCCAAAGAATTCGTTTAACTGACTTTTACTTTCATCTGCCTTTGAATTTACTGGGTGTTCCAGGTGGGCCTGAACCAAATCAGGACTGGGCCCTATCACAGTAGGCAAGTACAAACACCTAGCAAGACACCAGGCTGCTGTCCCTCATCCTCTGAGACTGAGAAACCCTGGGCAACTGCAAGACAGGAGAATCCTGAAGCAGCCCGGTGGGCTCCAAACATTCCAAATGGCAACCTCTTGCCAGTCTATTTCCAGAGGCGCTGAGGCTGCTCCGCTTCGGTGGTGCATTGCCACCAATGACCTGTGCAAAGGTCGCCTCAGGCTTCCCCGGGGCACAGGGAGGTTTGCTGTCACAGCCACTGTTCGTTTGGGCGTTTCGATGCTTTCTTAATCGAAGCATTTTCAAGGATGATTTTGTGGCTGCATGCATCACTCCCTTCCCTTTCCTGGGCTGGGCTGCCTGGACGTGGCTCTGTGGAAACGGGGTACGAGGCAGGCCCCAGCCAGGGAGACTTGAATGTCTGGTTCTGACAGTGCCAGTGAAGGTGCGGACAATTGCCCTGCCTGAAGAATCCTTTGTCTCTGCTTCACACCTGCTCATTCCTGCTGACCAGAGAGCAGGGCCCCACTTGAACAGAGGCACGTCAGGCAAGTCCTGCAATGGGAGGCGGGGGCCCCCTAACTACCTAACCCCTTTCAAAACACCTACCCCAATTCTTTCCTTCTGCATTTGATGGGGCTGGGCTGCATTTTCAGCGGGCAAAGGGTTCTGCTGGGAGCAGAGCGTTCTGTATAACAGCATGAATCTCACAAGCAACACATGGGGCTCTGATCCTTTTGTCTGCTCTAGATGGACTTTAGTGAGGAGCTCAGGGCGCCAGCTGGAGCCAAACTGAGTCCAAGCTCCCTGCCTTTTAAGGGAGAGGAGGTCAGTGGGTAACATTTTCAAAATCACTTAAGTAGCTTTGCTCCATTGATGTCCAGGGGACTTAGGCTCCCAAGTCACTTAGGTACAGATGCTCAGAAGTATTTAGGCTCCTTACTTCCAGTGAAATCAATGGACATTAGGTGCCTAAATACCTTTGTGGATTTGGAACTTGGGCACTTTTGAAAATTCTATCCGAGTGTCACAAGCAGCAACTTGAGGAATTTGTAGCTTAGCTAGTAGGTGAAAAATACCTAACAGGCAAGCAGATCTGACCTTGAAATAATTTGTGGCGGGCACTTGTCCTGTTACCACCACCAAGAGGACAGACAGCACAGGGAGAGGTAAGGTAAAGGGTGATGCTGCCCTAGCACAGAGTGGATGGAGCACTTGGCTCAAGGAGTGCTTCCAGGGCTTGTTAGCTCTGCCTCTGCTCAGACCTCATCTGTCTCACTCGCAATCAGTCCAGTCCTGGGGCTGCCCGGAGCGATGGTTCCCAGCACACGCCAGGCAAAACGTGCTGATTTCATCTGAGCTTCACAGGCAGCTTTTTGGTTCTCAGAGTGAAACAGGCTGGGGTGGGGTGGGGAAGGGAAGACTCCTGTATACAGGAGTGAAAATGGAGGGTCTTGAACCCCACCTGTCAGGTGTCACATGGCCCTGCTCATTTTCTAGTGCTAGTCTTGGTTATGGGTGATGGGGAAGCTCCGGGATACAGGTTACCAGCATGAGACAGGTTCAAACAGAATCATTATCCCCACCAGCTGGGCAGATGACGGAGACACTGACCCGCTATTTGAGGGGCAGGAGACCAGCTCTCACCATCATTAAAGTCACGTCCCAGCTCATGGTTGGGGCAGCGCTTCACCACCTCTGTCACGTGCTCTGCCTTCTTGTAGACGGGCATGGCCCGGATGACGGTGCCTGGCGGGGGCGGCGTGGACACTTTGATCTGGATGGGGCATGTCTTGGCGATCTGACAATAGAGCTTCTTCAGCAGCGGTGAGTACTGGAAAAGAGGAGGGAGAGCTGGGTGTTAGGGCACATCCCGTGGCCCGGGCAAGGGTGGTCGGGGACGGAATGGATCGCGGTATCAGACATGTCACAGCAGCTGGAGAGACTGAGCCCATGGGGCTTTGCAGTGCAGGCATTGTGTCTCCATGCCAGTGTGCCCCGCACTGTGGGGTCCACACCGCTGCTCAGGCCAGCGCGCTCTTAGAGCTCCAGAAAACCCACACCTAGGATTGGCTCCTTTATTTATTTATATTACAGTTGCACCAAAAGGCCCCAATCAGCATGAGGTGCTGTACGCATACAGTGAGACACGCTCCCTGCCCCAAAGAGCTAGCAATGTAATTTATCCAGGCCAGAGGGATGGGGGTGCATTGGGGCCCTCAGGCTAAGTGCCTCCCTGCCCCATGCCAAGGTAGATTGTAACCTGTATGTCCCACTTTTTAGAAATGTCTCTTGGCTGAGATCACCTGGTCTGCAGCCCTCTTCCTCCACTGCCCCATCTTCATTTGCCTTTTTGCACCTTGGCTGGGCCAGAGAGCCAGGCATGTGCCTCTGGCCGGCGCACCTGGTTTTCACGCAGAACACGTGGCAGGGTTTGCTAGGGGAAAATGTTTGGGGCAACTCAATTAAAACGATAAGCATGTAAAGGAGCAAGGGTAACGGCCCCCCCTACACTCACCCTGGGGAGGGCAACTGCCAAAAGCCATATTCTGCCTTCATAACTTATATGCCTGCAACCTGACAGCCATCAGGGCTGGGTCCAGGAAGTCACTGGGGCTGCACAGGTATAAAGCACAGGGCAGAACTTTCTTCTGAGACTGCAGAGACAGCTGCCTGCTGGCTGATGTCTCCCTGCCCCCTCCACGGAGGGAAAAGCAACAAAATGTCCTTTTCCAATAATCCTCTGTTCCCCTCCAACCTGACTAAATGCAGCCTGGCTGCACAGGGGTCTGTGTCTGCGTATGGGACGGGAGCTTTATGTGCCATTCCTAGACGATAAACCCATGGCTTGCATTCACAGTGGGTTAGGGAGTTGGGAGACAAAAACTCACCTGCCTCCCATCCCTGGCATCTGCTAGACGCCCGTATGACCCTCCCCTACGCACATAGCTCAGCAGGGATACCTGATCAGCTAGCTGAGCCGTACCCCCATCAGCCTGGGCTGAGACTCTCCTCTCAGCAAAGATTTGGGGATTTTTTTTTTGGTGGGGGAGGGGAGGGAGGCTTCTTGCAACATGCTGGAACAGGCAGGTTTGCTCAGGGATCCCAAATATTCACCAGGAGTTCGAGGAGCTGTTCTGCACCAGTTGTCTCCCTGCACGGATGTGCTGCAACAGGTCGGGATGAACTGGATGCAGAGGACAGGAATGGAGGAAAGAGCCCCCTTTACAGTGTCTGATCAACTCCCCTTAAAATGAGGAGGGACTGTCTCTACTCTTGGAATCAGCCTGATTTCACTCCTGGGTGTATCTGCCCCACTACAGCCCCTTGGTGTAGATGGTGAAGCCAGTGGTTGCCCTTTTTGCAGCCAGGCTGAGAATTACTAGTACCGGTCCTAGCTTTCCTTTGCTGCATCAGTGCTGCCACCCAGCTGGCTGAAATGGGGCTAATTCTGCACACAGCCCTTGCCTCAGAGCCCAAGCGTTCTTACTGGAGGGTGGGAGCTAAAAATCTGCTTCTGAACCCCTGATGGCCTCGGAGGAGGTGAACCGTTAGTGTAGGCCACACCGAGCACTTCACATAGTCCCTCGCCCGCCCTGAGATAGAGCATTGCCCAAACTAGCACAGGTATGGGGGTGCTGCCCTTGGGGTGTACTCTGAATCCAACTCCAGAGAGGAAGGCGCCTTCATACATAAGTGCTTACTCTGCAGTGTATTTCTGGTACCTTGTCTATAGCCTGCAGCTGTACCAGCAAGGAAGGGAGAGGTCCAGGGATCACAGGCACAACCCCACAACATGGTTAGGGTTGGCTTTGGAGCAGGGTCTCCTGGATTCTCACTGCATGAGCCTGGGCAAGTCACAGTGGTAAGGAGTGTCTATGCAGCACGTTAACATCCTTTGGCTGAAGGGTGTGAGGGAAGCCGAGTGACCGCCCCCAGCAGGGCATCCATTCCCCAGGAAATACCTGCACCCACGTCCTTTTGCTATTCCAATGTGAAAATGACCAAGACTGGAGTATATGAGGGGCATTTATGAAAAACCAGGATTACTATTAGTGCTTAAATGGCATCAAGGAGCAGCCGACCTCCCTGTAACAAAAGGGAGCTGGAACTAAACTGACCTAGCTCATGGCAGAATGGATCAGGGTGGCGAGTGCCCAACTGTAACTGCACCTAACACAGAGCGTTTAGCGCCGGGCAGCGCGGCACCAGAATGATATTGCCACTTTGGAGAGAGTGCAGAGGAAAGCAACAAAGATGATCAGGGACTGACATGTGAGGACTGATTAACAGAGCCATATTTGTATATCTTGGCTACAAAAGTACACTGTGGTGGACACACACACACACACAGAGCCCTGCCTGGAAGAGGTTATAATCTAAATAACCAAGGAAGATCACCTTCTCTCTCTTGCACACGGAAGGAGAGGCACCATGAGGTACTGAACCCAGCGCACAAGGCTGTCCTTTCTCCGAAAGTGAAGAAAGGGAAGTTTAAGAGTAAGTTTCACTAAACACTTTGTAGCCGAGAGCCATGTAGGATGAGAGCCCCAGGGGCTGTTGTGGAAGCCCCATTGGTACTTAAAGCTGCACTGCACAAAGCAATGCAATGGGGACCAGCCTTGTGCTGATGTGTGTTGTGGCTTCTGTTCTAATAGGCCTGGCCTTTTCCATTTGTAACTCTGACTATTAGCCAACTCTTGCCGCATGTCCACTGCCCATTGAACGTACACATGGAAATAAGAAACGTATTTTTTTTTGCTGGCATATTCTCAGGAGGAGTTGCCGCGGCCTGGCATTCTCCATCAGTTCGGGACCCAAAAGGTAATTACTTTTCTGGACACTTTGAGCGCTAAACGCTCTTGTTGTCAAGTAGAAGTTTAAAAGTGCTCAAGCTTAGCACTCCTGCACCCTGCAGTGTGTGAAGAAAATGGACGTTTATTTTCCTCTGGCTTTTATGATCCTCCCACTCTCTGCTGTCTGTATATTTCAACCCAAGTGCCAACACAGCAGGAAAGCAGAAAATTGAAATAATTACTTGTTGAAGAGCCAATTATTGCCTTTTGTGTCCTAACCACTTTGAGGATATTGTGCCAATGTAAAGATTCTTTGTCTGCTGGCAAAGGGCATCACTTGAGAAACGCAGGTATTCCTTTGAAGTTATTTAATATATCACTTCTTCCCTACATTGCCTTTCTCACATGTCAGGCTACATGACAAGCTGCTGTTGTGTGCACATAGAATCATAGAATATCAGGGTTGGAAGGGACCTCAGGAGGTCATCTAGTCCAACCCCCTGCTCAAAGCAGGACCGATCCCCAACTAAATCATCCCAGCCAGGGCTTTGTCAAGCTGGGCATTAAAGACTTCTAAGGAAGGAGATTCCACCACCTCCCTAGGGGTCTCTGTAATACATCACCAGTGGTGAATGCATTCCCACATATTGTTCTTTGAATTCCACATTGTCCTGCCACAATATCTGGCCGGCGTTGGAAGTATCTGTATAGAACCTAATACATGTGCATTACACAACACTACCAGAGTATCAGTACCTATGTAAGTCACACACACCTGAATGCTTGGGCCCACTTTGGGGCACTGTGGGAGTGATTTTCCAAACAGCTTAGTGCCCCAGTTCCCCTGTAGTGTCTCATGTAACTAGAGCCTCTCTTAGAACTGTGTAGTGCCTTGTTATGCTGCTGATGTTCAGTTTTGTATGGCTTCCTACCAGACTCCAGAGCAGAGAATAGCCAGAAGGGTCCAGTCTGATCAGCCAGTCTAACCTCAATATTACTGTAGCAGAGACTGAAGACACTGTACTAAAAAATGTCAATTGCGAGAGAGACAGTCAGACAAAGAGTGGTGATATAGCCCCGCAGGCAGTCTGAGACGTGCCCAGAGTGGTTGGTTTATATCTAGAAAACAATTTTATTTTTACCATTGAAATATTCTCCACAAGGCTCTTATAGGATGTGCCTGATGATGTGAAAGAGAAGCAAACTCTTCCGAGCAAAGGGCTGCCACTAAGAAAGGCAAACCCTGGTGTTTCCCATGCGCTGGTTTCGTGGGCGTGCTATTGGCTTCCATTAGAGAATCACTAACTAGTATTGTAATACTACTTTGCATTTAGATGGTGCTTTTCATAGGAGGATTGCAAAGCCATTGACCAGCTTGAGCAAGTACTATTAGCCATGTTTTCTAGAGGGGAAACCAAGGCACAGAGACTTGCCCTAGACCTCACAACAATATATCTAGTTCCCTTGGACTAACCACACGTTCTCATGTAAATCCAGTTTCATGGTCAGGTATATACCAGGCTTAAATCAGAATGCAAATTACACAGCAATTAGCGTAGGACCTACCAACTAATCTGCCCAAGCATGTAATTACCACAGATTGTATGCCGCCAAGTCAGACCTGTGCAGTTACTGTGCAAGTACAAAAGCACTTACAGGGTAATCACTGCCGAATAAAGTACCACATCCCCCAATGGGTGAAAACCTGAGCATGGACTCTGGCAGGGATGGGGTTAAAACCATCCACAGGTGCTTGCTCTCAGTACAGTAATTCCCAGGGTGGGCTCAGCTGGGCTGAATTGCTGCAGGAGCAGAGCTTATAAGAGGAGTGATCTGATGGCTGGTGCTTTCCTTCTATGGTCAGGGACTGAGCTGGTGCAGTAGTTAGGCCTTGCTGTGGGGAGAGACGCTCTTTGCATAGTTGCAGCCCAGATCAGTGGGTGGCTGTTTTCTTTCCTGCCCTGGGAATGTGTGTTGGTTCTGGGGGTGCAGCCAGATAGGGACAGTGACTGGCAGGGTATGGGTGGGGACAGCGTAGGGCACAGTGCAAAGAGCTGTAAATGAGGCAGGGGAATGCTCCAGTGACTAGGGGGTGCCAATGACTGCTTTGCACTAAGGAAAGCTGCAGAGAGGTCTAGTTTCTACAGAATGAGGCTGGGTTTTGAGAAAGCTGGGCAACATTATCACCTCTGCCACTGACTTGCTGTGTGGTAGCATGGCCGAGTGGTCTAAGGCACTGGATTTAGGCTTCAGTCGTTTTGATGGCGTGGGTTCGAATCCCACCGCTGCCAAGAAAGTTTTTGGGGGGGAGGGATAGCTCAGTGGTTTGAGCATTGGCCTGCTAAACCCAGGGTTGTGAGTTCAATCCTTGAGGGGGCCATTTAGGGATCTGGGGCAAAAATTGGGGATTGGTCAAAGCAGGGGGTTGGACTAGATGACCTCCTGAGGTCCCTTCCAACCTTGATATTCTATGATTCTATGACCTCGGGCAAGTCACCTCTCCTCTCTGTAACTCAGTTTCCACCTCTCAACCGTGGGGATAATATTGTTACCCAGCTCACAGGGGTTATAGTTACAAGCCTTGGTTCATTAAGATGTGTCAAGTAATTTGGGCTCCTCATACTGTTGCAGTCACGTCCCAGCTTTCTGTAGACTGCTAAACAGTGTGACTGCGTGACATGCCTCTGAGGTCACCCCTGGGCCTGATAGTGTATGCGGGCGTACATTAGCCCCCTGCATGGCTTGCATAAGGGGATTTTCCCACTCGGGGTGGAGCACAAAGTATGGGGTCTCAGTGTCACGTGTCCTGCCTTGGTGGGGCATGGAAGCATGCTTGTGAAACAGCCCACTGCTTTGCCACTTGGTAGGAAAAAGCCACACTGAGGTCCCATAGCTGGTGGCATGTCACAAGTTTTCATACAGCTACAGCAAAATACACAGCAGAAGCGTGAGTCTATGGGATGTTATGGAACATTTAAATCCAGGGAAGAGAGAGAAGTGAGGAGGGGGGAGCTTCCCTGGTACAACATATCTTTCTTCCATTTCAAATAAGCATGTGGCTCCCCTCGCTCTGTCCAGAAATCAATGCCTTTTGTGCTGATAAGCAAATCTACGAGTCCCCTTTCCATGCCACCTCCCTCCAAGCTGCTTTGCAGCCAAGAAAGAGTGTGTGTTTGTTTGTTTGTTTTGTTGTTTTGTTGAGAGCTCCTCTCCTCTCCTGCACACACCTAAGAGCAGGCCAAGGGCAGGCGGAGCGCTAGTTACTGCATGGCAGGGCATGCTCCTGTTCAGAGCACTGTATCTTATCCCCAACAACACACACCTTGTGCCAAAATATACCACTGCACAGGCCATCTGCAGGGTTGGTAAAGCTTGTCCTGAGCCATCAAAACACATAGAGAAAAGCCAAACTGTGAGACCGCAGGAGTCCTGCAGCTTCCTGGGCAACGAGTGGACATGAGAGCAGAGGGTTCTGACTGGAGACAAGCCGCCTTGGCTGCAATGAAATGCTTTAGCAGCACTGGTGCTCTTGTTCCATTGCACTGGCCACGTAACTCCGGCATGCCTCCAGCCAGCCTTCACATTTTCCTTACAGCTGGGGTCAGTCTTATCCTTCGTCACTTGGTGCACCCAGGATTTTACTCCCAGGCCAGTTTCATGCCTATAATAGACGTGGCTGCAGGGTGCACAGGCAGGTGCGGCTACATCCACAGAGGATTGCTGCGAGCACCTTTGGGTTTTTAAGATGGCGATTCTGCTTTTGTGGTTCCAGTCAGTTGAACAACAGGACCCCGTGGCCAGTGCATTTCTCGGTGGTTATAGCCCTGTCTTTCCAAGGCAGAGGGCCAAAGGGCAACTGGTGCTAACCACCCAGGAAATGCTACTATTGTAGATAATTTAGCAATCTGGATGAATGCGGATCAGAGCTCACTGGCTTTCCTTCTTCCGTGATCTGAGTTAATCATGTGCACATGCATGCTAACTGACACAGCTGCTCTCTGTATGTATGTGGTGATATAAAGTGCGGTGAAGCATTTGCAGTCGCACACATCAAAACGTATGGAGACAGAGGATAGCTGAGTGGCCTGAGCACCAGGTTTGCAATCACTAGCCTCCCTGGAACCACAGCTGTGAATTGTGACAGGGCTGACTCAGCCCTTCATCCTTCCGGTGCAGCTAGCTGAGTTCCATGCATTTCACTGTGCATGGGGTAGGGCTTTTGGAGGACAGCTGACATTCTGAGATCCTGTCTGCCCTGTATGGACATTTACAGTCCCAGAGTAAGGATTTGTTCAATGTTTATAGTGTAAATTGCACTTTCTCTGATTGTTGTGTGATGTGCCGTGGGCTGCTCTGCCAGGCTGGATATCACTGGGGTTGCAGCACTCTATGGCAGTTTTTCAAGTATTTTGGTGCTCTTTCATGCTGTGTTAGTATAAACTATGATTGAACACAATCCACCATCACATAGACACATCCAACAAAAATCGGTCTAACCCCTGGAATCTAAAGCTGAGTTCCTGGCAGCTGACCTTTCTGGCAAACACACCTGGCTCAAACCCACCCCCCTTTGGTTTGAGTTTTGTACAATAAAAAGGCAGTGTGAATTGGACGTGATTTTTGTTCCTGTCTCAAGGCATGCTATCTTTATCATGCCTGCACACAGAATGCAGCTGTCTCAAGGTCTCTGTTGCCCTACAGCTCTCCACTTATCAGTTCCTATCAAGATTGCTGATCAGCCCGGATGAGGGGTGGACGGATGGATTTGTATGACATATGACTTCCAGTAAATATTAGCAGCTACATTCAAAAGCTCCCTTTTGGGTGGGTCTTTGTGTGGTGGGGGCATGTGTGTACAGATACATTCTGATAGGAAATTCTGCTGTGGAACCCAGGCCCAAGGAAATTCCATGAACATCTATTCTCCACTGACAGACCAGTGCAACTTCACTTTGGTTTCTCTCCTGCCAACTGTATCTCAGAAATGTTACAGAGTTAGATAAAGCAGCTATCAAGTGAAATACTAGCAAAAGGGGAGAGAGGTTAGGAGAGAGAAACAAGGAATGAAAGATACCTTTTCAGCGGAGAGCCATGAGGCGATGCAGAGAGCACTTAACACTGTCCCAGATGGCAGGAGCTGCAGAGGAGACGGCTCTATGACCCGCAGGGGTGAGATTGTGCAAAGGGCCAGGGAGTAAGTGAAGGTATCAGGGAAGAGAGCCAGAACCAAGGAGTTGGCTGGAATCAGGTCTATGGACTGTTTTAAACACAAAGATGGGCAGTTTTGATCTAGTTCCTGAAATAGAAGAGGTGTTTCAAGAAGGGGTGGGGTGGGTGGTAACAATTTGTATATATGACATGAGGGTGAATTTGGCAGTAAGGATTCTCCTGGCCTGTCTGAGTCACACAGATGTGCTCCTGTCTGATTACAGGTCAGCGTTCTGTTATAAAAGCAGTAGAACGCTGGGTGACACTATGAACACGCCTCTTTGTGACATACCCAGATCTTAGGCGAATGAAGGGTGCAGGATCAGACTACATTTTGATCACATACTAAAGTCAGTTTCTCAGATGTGATACCATTTAGCATATAAACCAAGCTTTGCACTTACTTTTGATTAGATTTAAATAGTCTCTCCTGAAACGTGTACATAGCTGCAATTTGTGAGCACAGAACAGAGAAGCTTGACCCCTTTGCTTTCGCCCATGTAACCTACATACTCTGTGTGATTGTGATCTGATACACTCATTTTCAGCAGGCAGCATGGCAGAACAAGGGTTATTTGGGGGGTTCTTCCTGGCCAGGTGTTAACATACTGGCAACTCCTGTCAAAGGATCCTTTCATGTCGACATTCCCCAGGCAGTCCCCAACATGCCTGAGAAATAACATTTTTCTGGAAGAGTAGAGGTGCATTATGGTAAGTTCTTCGGTAACACACGCTCTCATTATACCATGTTATGACATGGATAAATCTCTGTTAAATAGCAAAACCGATTGCCCTGCAGGCAAAAGAGCTACAGCCGAACACAGACATGCCTCCACTGATAACCTTATCGTGTCTTAACAGCTCCAGGATTGTCTTCAAAGATCCTTCAACAATAACAAGCTATTCTTTTAAGGAACTGTGTGCTGATAACTCAGAGAGAGCAGTAGCCTGTTTTATATCCCATTTCAATACTGCATACAATACACTGCTCTTTTCTTTAGCTCAGATGTCCTGTCACCTACCAGTCAATGTCCACGCAGGTCATGCATCTCCCATTTGCATGCCCTTTGCCTTCAGTGGGATTCTGCTGGGAGTGACTGGTTCCTTGCCTCTTAGAGTTATTCCTTTGAAAAGAGTAGATGTTTCTTTCTGAATGAGCCTGTTCACTGCCGCTATGCACCAGAACCCTCTATTTTAAAAAATAAATACGACTGTGCACACACACCGCCTGATTCTCAAAAGGAAGAAGCCCAAAATATTTTGCACTCACCATAATGCATGTGAAATTTCGTATCTAGTTCAGATGCCAAAGTTAGACATCTAAGTGGGGATCTGCATGAGCTAATAATCTATTGCACTTGCATTTCTGTCCATAGTCCTGGGCTTCTGGCCTTTTGAAAAAAAATGGACCCATGGTAATTCGCACCTTTAAGATATCAAAGCACTTTACAAGCATTCGTTAAGATATGTGTGCCCTAGTTTACAAAAGCATACACTAGCGAAATTACTTGCTCTCACTCAGAGCAAGTCAGTTCCAAAGTTGGAGCTAGAACCCAGGACTCCCAAGTCCCAATGCTTTACACTAGTCACTAGCCCAGAGCCACCACCTTGCCTTTTTCCAAGAGCACACTTTTGACAACAGCCATTAAAGACTCTGGTTATTCATTTGTATTCCCTCATATTCTACATATTTTGAAATACGTGGCCTTTTAATATAGATTTTTTTTGCATTGTATTGTGATATGAATTATTGTGTAGCTCACTCACAGGTAAGAGGACAAAACCCAACCTTCATCTAATGCCTAACGTCCCATAGTGCAAAGTGACATTTGCTCCAGGTTGCATTGCTTGAACTCCATATATATCAATAACCCTCAGATACATCTTCAGTCCAAGTGATTGTACTATGTTTTCAGAGATTCGTTGATTCCAAAGCCAGAAGGGAACATTGTGATCATCTAGTCTGACATCCTATTTTCAAGGTTCTTGTCTCCATTTGGAGAAATTCTGACTCTGCTTTTTCTTGTAAAAATTTGCTGTTCCCATTTGGATGAGAACTGGAAAGAGAGAAAGACAACAATGGCTTCCTGAAAGGAGCTGTTGAACAAGCATTTTGAAAAAAGTCTTGGACCTCTTCCAAAGGAGCTGTCCCTGGTCTAGGTGGAACATAGTCAAACTACATGTAGATGTTTGTCTTTATTCAGCATGTATACCTAGTGGCTTCATCAGGGGACTAGCTCCTAGGACACCTGGGTTCTACTCCTTTTCTCACTTCCCCACGGTGGATTAGTCTATCACCAGAGAGACCTCCCTCTTAGGATTCCGTTTCTAATACAGACGAGCTTGAATGTATTCCCTGTTCTGTCACCTCTGTATCATTCCTTCCCTTTATTCTTGGTTCCTACTGTACCGTCTGGGTATTTATAGACCTTTAGCATCTTCCTGCCCACTAGCTTTATTACTAATGTCATTCCCCTCACTGAACAAAGGCAGAGACTGTCTTACGCTGTGTTTGTATAGGAATGAGCACAACAGGGCCTCAGCTAGCTGGGGCTTCTAGGAGCTGCTGTGATAATTAATAGCAAACAATGGTAGTAGCACCAATCTGACATAAACTGAGGCTGTTCTATCTGAAATATCTTTTTATCCAATTTTTGCCCTATTGATGCAATTTCTAATGCCAGAGTTTTTTCATTTGTTGCAATGAAAATCAGACCTCAACCTGCTTAGATGGTTCTTCTCTGCTACTGCAACCTCCTTTCTTTAAGTCCAAGTAAATTCCAGAGTTGTAGGACTTATTGGAGGAGCCAAAATAGTGAAACACTGACAGCCTTTCACTATTCAAGCACATCTCTGAGCAAATTCCATGCATTTTTCCAGTGCCTTTCACACCCAAGAATCCCGGAGTGTAATGGGATAGAGGTCACTTCCCCTATCTTCTGAAATACAGCTATTTCTGGGGTGGGACAGAGCAGCCATTGTGCACCTGTGACAGAAAATAAAAACTCTCCTGGGGATGTAATCTGCTCTTTTGATAAGACTCTTTAATAACACCCATCTCGAGGCCGATGTTTATCATCTATAGCTTAGGTCCAAGGAAGGGTTTTACAGAGACAGTGGTCAAAATCCCATTCCAATACTCCATGCAAACCCACTGAAGTCTGAGCTTGTCTGCAGTGTCGAACGGCACTGAGTGTTACCATTTATTGCCCTGCACCCTGAGCAGGGGAACAGAATCCCAAACTCCGTGAAGAAAGAAACTACTTCACTGCTTATAGCTACTGGCGCCGCTTCCTGTGATGGGGACAGGAGAAAAGAGAAGCATTTTCCCATAGTGCTTTGAGAGCCTAAAACCAAAATCTAACTTAAATATTCTGTGTGAAAAGGCCTAACCGAAACATCCCTTCCCCCCAGTTCTGCCCATTCTGCAGAACCGCTAGGCGGATGTGTCCCAACAGATTCTGAACTGATAAAAATCTTATTTATCTTCAGCTGTTGACACAGAAGCGTCAAGACTTGCCTGCTTCGGGAGGACTGGATCCGAGAGCTGCTGCTTTCTTTCTTGAAGGAAATGATTTGCCCAACAATTACTTTTTCCCCCACTATCTCCCCCTGCAACCGCCTCCTCCTCCTTACATTCCAGTCTCCCCATTAGTCCCGCTCAAGACGTGTCCAGGACTGCAGTCAGTGGATCCCAATAAAGCCCCTAGACTGGCAAGGGGGAGAGAGAGAAGAAAAGTGGTGCCTTGGGCTGCTCATTTCCTTGTACTCTCTAGCGAGCAGCTGTGGAGCTGCACCCCAGGACAGGTTTGGACAGATCACGGCGGAGAGGTGATAATAATGTGTCTGTCATTTTACTCAGACGTGTAGGAGCTTGCAAACCGCAAAGACCATTAACTGGCTCGGACGAATCTGTTACAACAGATCCTGGAAGACATGCCGACTGCAGGGCTTTTTCCTTTCTAATTTTTTTAATAACCATTTTTTTAATCATTGGTCTTTATAGTTTCTCACTGATTTGGAAATTCCATCACAAGTTACTTTGTTTCCCTTTTAGTGTGAGCAAGGATGTGGCTGTGACCAGGGCATCGTGTGCACTGCATCGGGAGATGTACACAAGCCTTACATGGACTGTCTATAAAACCAGAAAGTCCCAGTTCCGTCTGACCCCATGCCCCATCCACTTCGTCCATCCCTCCAGAAGAAAAGAAGTGGAGTTAGTGGCTGGTAATGATCAAGTTGAAGAGAACAATTTCAGATCTTTCCCACGGAGCTGCTTGGTTCTGGACAGTGGTGATCACAGGATGGCTGCAAGTGACTGTTTAAACGAGCAGGACAGTAAAAGGTTGGAAATATAAAGGGGACAGAACAATACCTACCTCCTGTATAGTGTTTTCCTCCATACGCTTAGAGCTCTGTACAAAAGGAGGTCAGTAGTGTTATCCCCATTTTATGGAATGGGGAAACTGAGGCACAAAGAAGGACAGTGACTTGCCCCAAGGTCACCCAGCAGAGCCAGGAGTAGAACCCAGGACTCCTGAGGATCATACGTCTTCCCAAAATCTCCCCTGGCTGCACCTATACAGTGGGTACAGGTTCCACCCAGCTGTAAGCATTGCTAGCCCCACCTTTAACTCTAATGTAACATAGCTCTCTCAATAAACAGATCATCGTAAAATCGCCTCTTCACCAGGAAGGCTTCATGGACACAGAGACACAAAGGTGTGCATAGCAACTTAGCTTTGAAAGGCCCTCTGTGGGCTCTTCCCAAAGCAGCAGGACCCTTGGTCTCCTCTATGCATACTGCAGTTGCTGTGCCTAGCCAAAATCTCCTCACACAGAAGATGGCTCTGCTCCGACCAAACACAAGGTGAGCAGGTAGACGTTACAAGGATCCCCATGCTGAGATCAGCTCACCTCATCCCCTCAGAGGGTGGCCTTTGCTCTGCCCAAGAGCTCACCCCACACCTCGGGGATCTGCAGGAAGACCTGTGACTGCCAAACCCAGCTCTCATTGGGGCTGTGTTACCAGAGACTCCCCAAGGCTGTACCCCAGTTCTATTAGCAGGACCACAAATGAATAGATTTCTGGTTCTTCAGTCTGCATTTCTGTGTGCTTACTATCCTTCCATTACCCCTAATTACAGTCCCATGGTTCACCCTAATTGATTTCCCTCCCTCCCTGACATTTACACCTTTAAAATACCTGTCGACTGGGCTCACATCCTCTCTTACTCATTGCTTGGCCGAGCCACACATACTTTGTTCTTTTCAAATCTTTCCAGTAAGTCTGACTCGCTCTCTGTCTGGCTACTTTGACCATGTGACCAAGACTGCACAGAGGCCAAGTGCCACTAAGAAGCAAGCAGAAAACCCAGCAATGCAGTTGCTTTGGGATGTGCTGAGGAACTCGTGGGGATAAAGAGTGAAGAAATATGATCGGGGGAATCTAGCTGAACACGCCGATGCAAAAACACAGGGCAACAGAATCTGACCTGGAGTCGGATCCTAATTAATCTTTAGTAGCTAGCGCTCCCTGAACAGAGGCTGGGGTCGCACAGTGCATCGTCATAGATAGCCTTTGCCCTGAAGACCTTACAATCTAAATAGAGAGAGGAGGAAGTAGTATTATTATTTAATTTATTATTACCCCATTTTACTGATGGGGAAACTGAGGTGCGGAGAGATTTTCAAAGGTCCCCAGGGAGTCTCAGACCTGCTCTCCTTGGTGCATTCTGACACGATCAGCTCAGCGGTGACACCACCTTCCTGTTGCTCACAAGCTGAGGGTCCCGGGGGGTGAAAGAGTCCAAGTGGGCAATGAGGGCGTCAGCGCATTCCCTGCATCACTGGGAAGTGTCCCCTCTCCATTGCATAGTGGCTTCCATCAACGCTTAGTACTTTCCAGTTTGGATTCAGAAAGGCATTTGAAAACCATAGAGAGAAGGACTGTGAAACGTCCTTTTAACTAAGAATGAAACTTCAGGGTTCAAGTAGTGGTCCCCCTTTTAGAATCATTCACAAGGACTTTCCTTATTCCTCATGCACAAGAGAGGTCTACCGGCTGCGTACAAAGCAGCCGTTCTGAAATGAAATTTTGGCTTGCAAAGCACTGAGATCAGCACTATTTGCTGAGCAAGATCAGTACTCCAGCCCTCCAGTACACCTCTCCCCCAAGATCTGCCTGGTGGCGACACACAAAGTGATATTAATGGCAGGTACATTTAGGGCCAATGAAAGGAAACACTTCTTCACACAGCATGTATTCAAACTGTGGAACTTGCTGCTGGAGATGCTCTAGGTTGATTTTATACAGAGCTGGATTTGCACATATGCAGCTAAAAAAAAGGCATCCAAGCTCACGCTTCAGGACATCCGCTGATCACTCCAGGGGTCAGGAAGGAGTATTCCCCTACCGGCATTGCACAAAGGGGCAGGTGCAATATGGTTCATTTTGTTTCCCCCCAGTATAGCCTCAGATATGGGTCCCCACTGGAGCTAATGGATTGACGCTTTGATCGAGGACGGAGCTCAACATGAGCTCAAGTGCTCTTGCATTATCACATACTGGACACGTATGTGTTATTACTGAATTCCAGGCTGTGTATTTATCTTTACTGGGTCGGCTACTCAGGAACCATAAAGGAGTCATGATACATCTCAAGCTTTACAGGGCACAGCAGACTTTGTGCATGGAGCAAACGTTGGCCAATACCCTTTTTCTACACCTTTTGAGAGAGTAAAGTTCCTAGTGGGGGAGGTGCCTCTTGCGAGCGCTGTTTTGCTCTGCTCTGTAGCACAGTTGGGATTAGGGAAAGGCTCACGTGTACCAGAGTTGTGCTGCTGATTTTGAGAGATTAAGTGGCTTTTCCTGAGAGCTGTATTTTGTAAATTGGATACTATGTCCAATGTGCCTTTTGTTCTTTTTGTAATTGCACCAAATTCCCAGTTTATAGATACAGTCTTCCTATCAGCAACAAGAACTCCAAATCCCTAACACTGAGATGATGATAACTGGAGCATAAACATACCAGCCTCCTTCTCCCTCTGCATATATGACGTTGGCCTGCTCTGTGTCCCTGCTCACCATAGTTGGAGCCACAGACATCCCCTCTGCAGCTTCTGACATCCGACGACTTCCTTTTGTATCTTCCTGCCTGACTCTCCAGGTGATTTCAAACCTCACCAGGAAACAGGTGTCCCTGAACTTCTCTGCTGCTTGATAAGGCTGCAGAATTTGGAGTGTGGGAGAGAGGCTGATTAGCTGCAGGCTGCCATGTAAACAGAGAGGGCTCAGTCTGACAGCACTGGAATCTATCTGAGGTTTGCTACTGAAGTCAGGGTCAGGCCCTAAATGAATTGGCTGATACAGGAGAGAGACAGAGGTGAGCAAATGGCCCAGAAAATTCCTGCATTTCAGTCACTGGAACAAGGTGTAAATCTAAGGAGCCTAGTTAATAAACAAGATTTTAAATGATTTTGCTTTGGCAAGTAAAACATTGGGAGCAGGGAATCAACCATTTGCATAGCAGATGTCAGCTTCCTGCCACAAGTCCCTAGGTATGTGGGTCCACACACAGTAAGATACAGTCCCTGCCCAAAAGAGCTTACAATCTAAATAGACAAGACAGACAAATGTCAGGAGAAAGAAGTGATTGTTATCCCCATTCTACACATGGGGAACTGAGACTCAGAAAGACAAGTGACATGCCCAAGGGCACACAGGGAGTCTGTGGCAGAGCTGGAAACTGGCTCAGATCTCCAGTCCCTTAACCACAAGACCATCCTCCCTCCAAGCCACTGAGGATGGCAACGCACAGCTACATTGCTCCCGCCCCTGAATCCGGCACTAGAATCCACGGGAGGGTATGAGAATGTCACTAATCTGCTCTAATACAGAAGAGGAAAAACCCTGATCCTCCCCACGTAGCAGGAGAAAAACAGCCTTCCAGATGAGATCAACATGCCCCTCTTTAGAGAACAAACACTGCTGAACAAGGACTGTTACAATCAGGTGGGCTATCTGACTTTCCTCCCCCAACTCCAGCAGTGCCTGGTAGCGATCCTGTCAAGGTCCCGGCATTCCGTGTTCCTCTTTTCAAGTGACTCGGCTAGTTGTGAGGGTGCCTGACTGACAGCCTGGGAGAGTCATAGCCTTTCCTTATGCACAGAATAGGTGCAGTGTCGGCTGCATTGGTACAAGGGCACTTCATCCAGGGCAGCCCAGAGGATGGGAGGAGAAGGAAATTCACCCTTCAAGGCCCGTGCTGTCCAAGGGCTCTTTGGAAAGACAGCCAGCCAGGGGCCAACTGTGCTGCAGCTGTTGTGATCTGGGTACCAAGGCCAGTCAATCTGGGCTGGAATTTTGTCAGTTTCGCTCACTTAAACTTGGCCCAGCCGCCCCTCTGTCATGACAAGACAGGTGGTTGGGCCAAATCTGAGAGGTGGGGGGCAACACACTCAAGTGTTGCCTTGGGCAGCAGGTTGCCTTGAGCAGTCTCAGACTATACAGCTGGGATGGAGGGGAGTGTGCGTCTGTCCTTAGTGAAGAGTAATTACAAATGGGTTTAAAACAGCAAGAAACCCCCCCCCTCAAAATAATGTGTGAGGTTCAGGCCTGGGCACACCTAGGCATCAGAGTCACCGACTCCTCACACAGCTCACTGAACTCAGACAGGATGCCGGTAGCTACCAGGTCTGGAGTCAAGCTCCCCCTTCACCCAGTCCCAATCCCCAAGCTCAGGTCTATTTTCCGTTGGTTCAGAGACAGAAACATAGGGAGAGATTTTCATAAGCACCAAAATGTGCAGGGAAAACATGCACCTTGCTAAGCATGCAAATTGCCCCTGCATTTCGGTGCATGTAAGTGCATATTCACAGCCATGGAAATCAGGCCTGGAAGAATGCTTCCGTGACCACTGCTCATGGCTCCTGAATGAGACAGATTTTCACCACGTGGGACTTTCTGTTGTTACCACATATGTAACAAGGTCCAGTCCCTCCGCTGATGTAAATCAGCCAGGCCTCACTGACTTTAGAGGACCTCAGAGGTGTAACCCAGGGGTGAATGGAGCTTGCTGAGGCCCAGGAATATTAGATGCAGTGCTGCTAATTTACAGCGGTCCTAACTGTCTGTCTGGGCTTTGCTGGCAGCACTGAGGAGGGAGAATTCTCTCTTCATGCTAAAGAGCAAAAGGCCTCACTCACATCAATCAGTGCATTCCATAAACTTCTGAGATAATGCAACTGATACCACAGTCCTGTTGGAACAGCCTACTGTTCCAGCGTCCTCCCAGGGCCTGCCGAAAATAGCTCTCACAAACACTGCCATGGGCCTTTCTCTGCAATCCCACTGTATCTGGGATTAACGGAGCATGAGCCATGCCCAGCTGGAGCCAATGGAAAGACTCCCATTGATTTCAGTGGACTCCGGATCAGACCCCCACTGCGGATGCTTTCCTATTTCTGCCATTCCAGATCTTTCACCCGTTCTTTTCAGCTGCTCGGAGACAAGCTAAAGTATTCAGAGCTCAGAGGCAGAGTGAGATCTGACTCACAGCCATGGCCCTTATTAAGGGACATTTAGCAGACTGTTCAGAGTTCCACATTCTTAGGAGCGGTGCCAGGAGTTAGTTATTTCCTACTGTTGCTTCTAGAGGGAGACAGATTTTTGCCATTGTTTATTTACAGGGTATTTTAGATGATGACTATAGCAGGAGCAACCAATTTTGGGGACACCAAAATTTTTCAGTCATCCTCTCCCTTCTCCCTCTCCCTTCCCTGCTTTTCCCATCCCAGCCCTAACATTATGCAGTAAGTAATCGAGCTGTAAAAAGAAAAGGAGTACTTGTGGCACCTTAGAGACTAACCAATTTATTTGAGCGTAAGCTTTTGTGAGCTACAGCTCACCTACTCTGAAACTAATCAAGCTGTGAAGTTGGAGAATTGATCTAATTAGGGTCCTATAACATTCCCGTCGCTGTAGTAGCTAACTGACTTAGCTCTGGGGTTGGATTGTGTCCCCTGATCCATAATTATTCCTATCCCTGACAGACTGGTGTCTAGTGCCAGCCTTGAATCTCTCCAGTCATGGAGATGGTCACAGTCTCCCTTAGCAGCTTGGCTCCATTCCCTGGATTGTGGTTGAAACCATGTAAGTGAACTGGGCACTAGATCCACACCAGACCCATGTCAAAATTTCAGTCCAGTGAACTGCTCCACTTCATTTTGAAGGCTATCCAGTTTCTAGCTTCAGAGTGCCAGCTGGGTCAGCAGCTGAGGTCTGGGGTGAACATCATCTCCTTCCTCCAATAACAACATCCTCACCAGCACCATGATGGAGAGTTACGCCTTCCGTGCCAGAGATGGGTCTGATTCTCTGTTGCCCTGCACCATGTGCAGTCATATACACCTGAGCGAAGAGACTGCAAAGTGCTAGCATAAACCATTAGCAAGGCCAAGCAATGGAGAATCAGGCCCACAGTGCTGGACTGGATGGACGCTCCGTCTGTTCTGGGTCATCAGGGAATGCAGGGACAAGTCCTGATCTGAAGGAGGAGGGTAGCTTGATTCCTAGGGCTCTTTTTCAGTGAGGCCGCGGGAGGCCAAAGACCCTATTAACGGTTCTGCTGGCTTTGGTGAGGACGATAATGTTTTTAGAGGGGAGGAAAGCATCAGTCAGTCTGAAATTGTACTTGAGAAAAATACTAATTATCTATCAGTTACCAGCTGGCTGGCATGGCAAGGGGGCTGAATGTGAGAAAACAGCCAAGATCGGCTCCCAGCTCTAGCATGTACAGGCAGCTCCAGGAAACGGGGAGTCCTGACAGCTTCCAACAAGCAGGTAGGCGCCTTGCATGCCCTGTCTTGTACTGCTACAGATCCACTCCTTTCCTCCCACCTCAGGAAACAAGCCACCAGAGGGGCCTTCCAAGGCAGAGAAAAAAATCTCATTTTCAGGTTCTGTCCCACCTCATGGCCCTCCACTGACAAAGAGATTGTTTGAAAAAACAACCTGGCTCTAAAGTTTTGCATAAAATACAACGACGGCTTTATTTTAAAAGGATTGTACTAAGAGACAGAAACCACTAACGCTTTGCAGAAAGACAGATTTGGTCTGACGGTCAGTGCACAGGACAGGCACTCCTGATTCACACGCGTCTTCTGCAGGAGATTCCCATGGAGCAGCCCTAAAGAAACATTTTCTGACCCACGTAAGCCCTCAATTTGCAACTGAAGCCTTGGTCCCTTTCTCCATTACTCCCTTTCATAGATTCATAAATTCACAGATTTTAAGGGATGAATTACGATTTGTCTAACCTCCTTCATAGCATAGGCCAGGGAACCTTGCCAGTAATTCCTGCCCTGAGCCCCTAATTTATGCTTGAGCTAGAGCTTATCTTTTGAAAGATATCTAGCCTTAATTTAGATGCTTCAAGTGTTGGAGAAACACAACCCTTGGTAAGTTGTTCTTATGGTTAGTTATTCTCACTGTTAAAGATCTGCACCTTATTTCTAGTCTGAATTTGTCTAGCTTCAGCTTCCAAGCATTGGATCTCATTATGTTTTTTAATTTTAGACTAAGGAGCCCTGTACTACCAGAAACCTTCTCCCACGCAAGTACTTGAAATAGCAGAATGTCAAAGCACACTGTGCAACTTGTAGTGTGTGGTACCAGGATCCACATGGCCACTTAGTGCGTGGCAAGCTGGTCACTGCAGATTTAAACCCTGACTTGCCGTGCACTAATCCTCTGTGTAGAGACGCTCTCAGTCAAATGCCTTACAGAAGTTTAAGTATATTATGTCAGCACAGTTACCTTTATCAACCAAACTAGTGTTCTCATCAAAACACGACATCAAAGACCTATTGACAAGACCTATTTTCCATAAATCCATACTGACTGGTATTCACTATGCTAGCCCCTTTTAATTCTTTACTGATTGTATCCCCATATCAGCCTACCCATGATTATGCCTTGGATCATTGTCAGGCTAACTGGCCAAGAGGGTCTTTGATCATCCACTGGCTTTCTCTTTTTTCTCTCCAGTCCAGTGCTCCAAGATTTATTAAAAATTAACACTAGTGGTTCAGAGAGCTCTTTGGCCAATTCTTTTAATACTCATGGGAGCAATTTATATGCTCCTGTTGATTTTAGAATGTTTAACTTTAATAGTTGTTGTTTACAATCCTTCCTAGTACTGATGGAATAGAAAACATTTCTTTATCACTATAAGATATGAAAATATCTTGCTTCTTTCTGAATACAGAACAGAAATATTTGTTGACTACTACTTTCTGCATCATGATTAATAATTTTGCCATTGTTGTTTAATATCAGACTTATAGCATTATTAGGATTTCATGTATTCCTGATATAATTAAAGAAATTTTTCTTGCTATCCTCAACCCCACTGGCCATAGATTTTTCATTGATACCTTTAGCTTCCCTTACCAATTGTCTGCATTCCTAACTGCTGATTAGTACTACTTTGGTTGAGACTATCTGCTGTTTGCATATAGCAACTGAAATTAGAGTGTGATCACTTGATTCAATTGTAATAATTTTCTTTGCATAAATACTCATTCTCCAGTCTTGTATCTAGTGGGGAAATAAAGCATGCAGTCTAGTGGAGAGAAAACAGACCTGGAAAATAATCTTTCTTTTAACAGAAAATACAAAATTACAAAGTTCAGACACTTTGTCAATCAGACGATGCAATCTGGGATGAGTTTCGCTGCCAATCCAGCATGACCAGTATTTGTTAAAAGAGAAGATGTTACAATTGTCACTACAAAGTCACATGGGAAATTGTGCTCCTTCCAGCAACGCAGCTGATGTTTGGATCCAAGCATCTGCCACAAGTTTCACTGTCCAAAATACAGGGAAATGAGAGGCCTGATTCTGATCTCACACAGGTTTTACATGTTGTAACTATACAGACTTTAGTGGAGTTACTCCAAATTGACTTACAGTGGAGTATCTGAGAGCAGAATCAGACCTTGTCTATCTCACACATTCATTCCACATATTCATTCTTTCACTGTGGTACAGAAGTGCCTACAACTTCCTGGAGGCTAATTTTCAAATGTGTATTTGAGCCATGTGGACTCACATGCCTCTTTCAGGTGTCAAAGCTGATTTGGGCACTTGAATGCATGGCTGGGGATGATAATTTGGGTTTCCAAACACGAAAACTAGTCTCTCATGTTAGTCATTTCCCCCCCACACAGATCAACTTCATTCCAAGTGTAAGGATACAAGAAACCAGGGTTGCAGCCAACACAGTGTGATATGCCGAAACAGTCTGGGACTTTCATTCCACTTCATTCTAAGCGGAGTTCTACTGAATCTGGATGAAATGCAAGCAGTTTCCACTGTGCTTCCCGTGAGATAAGAATATCCTGATTTTGATCATTTGTCCTGCGTTAGTGCAAGGTCCTGGGAAGATCCTAGCTTCTTGAGCAGGGCTCCGTAATAACTGAAGAACTGAATATCCCGCAAAAGAATCCACCCTAACTTTTATGTGGAGCCCAGTGCATGATGGCAGAGGACTTTGGTAGTATAATCAGTGCTGCGTGGATGCCCATGCAGTGCAGACATCATCAATGAAGCTGAGCGTGCCCGGATCTCTAGTGACAGAGAACATGATCCCCAGTCCCAGAAACAGAGCTCCCACTAACCTGGGACACAACAGTCAGCAACAAAGCTGATATCGATAGAAAAATGGCACTGAAACAGAACGAGGGATGTGAAGCAGTCAGTGGCTGCGCGCTGTATGGGACGAGCCCAAAGCACTTGTGTCTGTGCTGCTCTATCCTTGACGGTTGCCGCTGCTATTGTGGGAGTGACATGGCATCGGGTATATACACCCTGTATGTATTCCAGGCACAAATCCTAGGATCAGTGAACATTTGAGAGCAGGAAAAAGGCATTTTCCTAATGGTCATTCAACTGTGATCAGTGGGTGCTCCTTCAGCAGGTGTTTCCCCTTGATTTACAGGCACTGAACAGCTCCTGACCACAGCTCCTTGTCGGTGTGTATTAATGTCAGGAGTATGGTAAGAATCCAGGAGGGCATTGTCTGATATCCAGGATCTGTCCCTGTCCCCGTGAATCCAGCTGGCTCGCAGCACAGGCTGAACCGTCTTTGGCTTTTCATTGTCTCTCAAGCGTTTGTAGCTGATACACTCCGCTTGCATCACTGGGGGGCAATACCAGATCAAGTAAGCTACTGAATCCCCCTGGGAAATGCTGAGTTTATTTTCTTTGCTGTTTGCCACCAGGCTGATTATTAGTGTCTCACCTAGGCTGACCAGATGTCCCAATTTTATAGGGACAGTCCTGATTTTGGGGGCTTTTTCTTATATAGGGACCTATTACCCCCCACCCCTTGTCCCGATGTTTTACACTTGCTAGCTGGTCACCCTAATTTCACCTGCACTGTCAGGGGATGGGATGTCAAACTGCAGGCTTCATGATTAAAGCAACCCTGCCTTTTGTATCTGACCAAACCACGTTCAATGACCACCATGCTACCCCAGATCCATGTGGTGGCTCCTAGCTCGCTTGAGTGCCCGAGGAGGGAGGAATCTCAGAGATGAGACCCATCAGAGTAGCCTACGTTTGTTTTCCATTTGGTGTCCCTTCCTTTTGAACGTCACCACCAGAGAACCAGGGTTTGGGCAGAAAATTCCATCTTTCATCCAAATCTGGCCCTACCAACTTACCTAGGTTCTTATCTTGCTCTGGTCACAGTCCTGACTCCCTCCGCTAGCTAGGCAATTCCTACTGACCTTCACATTTCACTGAGGAAGCTTTCCCCCCCAAGGGAAGACGAACAGGCTAGGGTTGTTTCTTACCCTCAAGGCCTAACGTTAATCCCAGACCTAATCCAGAGAGGTACCCCATTGTTAATCTACACTTCACCAGACCCAGAGGGGGGCAGGGGATACACTGCCATCCAGACAGCCTGTCCTTTTAACTAGAATGCTGGCCAAGTACAGATTCCCCATAAAATGTTTGGGCCGGCTCCTCAGCTCAGTGGAGCTATGCTATTTACACCAGAGAATCTGGCCCTTTATGCCAAGCCACGAAGAAAGCAATGATCACTTTAAAACCAGATTTATTTCTGGTTTGCTTTAGAAGCTCTGTTGCTCTCTGAAGACTGAGTGGTCAGTGCAATGCCTTACGGATTTACCTTGCATTTGCTTTATTTTACACCACAATGACTCCTTATTCTTTGCTGATTCCAGGATCCACATATTTTGGCTTATAATTGCTGGGGGATCATTCTGACAAGAGCTCGTTGTGTGCTGAGGGCTGCCAGTGCTATGGGCACTGGGATAGGAGTTCCCTCCTTCAGCACTGTGCTGGGCATGCTTAGAATTCAGCAGTCCCGTTGGTCTCCCTCACCTGGGAGCCCCACAGAGCTGACCCCTCACTGCTCTCCCTATTCATTTTCATGGGGAAGCTTGGCTGTCTAGAATTACAAAACAAACTGCTGGGAGACAGCTGTTACAAATCGCCCTTTTAACCTCTTTCCTGCCACACTCCTGCTAGGCTATATTCCGTGTGCACTTTCCATTCCCACACGCAGCAGCTAGAGGGGTGGCACGTATTGGACTGACAGGAACAGAATAGGAGCTGCAGCCATTTGGGGTTTCAACGCTCATAGCCCATACATTAAACAGCCGGAAGACAACTTTTTGTCCATCATTAAAAGACCTTTCACAGTAACTGAACACATCAGCTTCCAAAACAAGTCATTATCGCACGTAGGGCTGATACACGTTGCTCATGTTCTGCTGTGCTGGTTTGGTAGCACGGTCAAACCACAATCCTACAGGAGATCCCTTTGCTCCCTTTCAATGCCAGCTATCTCACCTCAGGGAGATGAACTCTGTCTGTAAGATGCCTCTATTTTCCCAGGCATTTCTTGGCGGGTGGGATCTGAGTGGGTGCTTAAGTTGCACTGGGAGTTTTTTTGTGAATACTTTGTTTTCAGAGAAACGTCTAGGACAGAAATGTTTTAAAAATAGATCAGTGTAAATATTTTTTTTCTTTATGGGCCATGCTTATGCAAAAGCCCCTATGACATGAATTTAGGATCTAACCTCTGATGAGAAAAGCAGCACCCTTCTTCTCTCAGTAATTTCCCTGTCCCTTGCTGTGCTGAGATGATGCTTTTCGTTGACCTGAAGAGATGCTGTGAAAGCCATCTCTTTGACACAGCTGAGCGGCTGGCTTTTGGGGTACTCGTGGGGAAAAGGTCTATGCAACTGTGTTATCTACTATCTACTGGCTCCTCTGTTCATTTTTCTTATTGTGTGACGTTGCTAAATGATATTTTTGTGGCTGCAAGTTTAATTATCATCAGGGCTCTTACAGCTTGAGTGATTCATTTGCTATTACAAATCAAAAGAAATAAAAAAAATATGAAAAATCCAGGGTTCTACTGTGTCTGGAAACAAATCCTGAAAATAAACCCCCTATTTCCCACCAAAGCTTTGCTTGTCAGGCTTGAGTTATATTTGCTGCCTCTAAAGGTGGCCACCAAAATACCCTCTGTTTACTACTGAACAACCAGATATTTTGCAGCTGACATTGCAACGTCCGCAGTATATAAACATGCACTGTGTATCCTTCTGCAAAATGATACAGAGACAGTAAAGAGTAGCAGCCGTGTTAATCTGTATCCGCAAAAAGAAAAGGAGGGCATGAAAGCTTATGCTCAAATAAATGTGTTAGTCTCTACGGTGCCACAAGTCCTCCTTTTCTTTTTGCAGAGACAGTAAAGGGTTTGATGCAGATTCATTGCAAACAGTTCTACAGACACACATGCATCTCTCTACTGAAGTCAAGAAGAACTCATGCAACTTACTGTCCAAGTGGCAGACTTGGCTGTGCTGGATTGCTGGAAGGTCACCTCAAAGTGGTGGGGCCCGGGGTAGTCAGCGTTGGAGGGGATGACAGGAGCTGGGGACATGGCGTCAAAGGTCGAGCTGGGCTGCGAGTAGGGAGAATGCGTTGGAACATTGGAAGGGTGCTCAGAGCTGTAAGGGCTGGTGGAAGCTGCTCTGGTGCCGATGCTCTGATCCATGCTGCTGTTCAGCAAATTAAACTGGGACTGGAGGAAGGGAAAAGGGGAGGAGGGGGAAAAAAAAGAAAACACCAGCCAGTTTAGAGACTACACTTCTCCAGGACTTCAGGTGTCCTGTTACAGCCTCCTTAAAGGGCCAGCACACTGGAAAGTTAGCTGAAATACCTCCGCTGGGTTGGTTTGTTTTTAAAACAGGTCACCACTTGTGAAAGGGATAAAACCTGACACATTGACATCACCCCCTTTTGTCAGCTTCATCCATAATGGAGGCAGCCAGGGGCCAAGATTCCTGGATTGCCAGTGCACTTAACAGTGTAAAACCACCTCTTTTGCAGGGAAATCATCACTTAGCTAGGAAGAGACATATATTTGCTGTTTTCTGCTACCCCCTTATGGGAAAGGCATATTGACTAGAAAATGATAATGATCTTAGAGCTCACCCTACAGAATACACCAATAGTACAGAACTCCAGAGGATGCCCGAACAAGTGTGATGGAAAGGCTCTCATCCTCTGATAAGTTCTGGAGATGTTCAGAGGGATTTCTATGGATCCCCGTTGGTTCCATCAGGGACCTTTCTGTAAGGGCTCATTCACTTCCATTTCAAATCTCAGTACTTTCCGTTCATATGGGACTAACCCAACCCCCAACCCTGAGCCAAACACTCCCAAACTTCACACAGCAACCCAGACCAGGAACCAAACTTTGCAAATGGCTCCTATCTTTCTAAAGGGCTGAACCAAACCCCCAGATTCCAGCCACCTTAAGTTTTGTGGGGTTTGAACTCTGGATCTCTTTTGTAGGTTGGGCCCACCTTAGTAGTAGAGAAGCCCCATCTCAGAAGCTCAGTAGTAGCCAGACTTTACACTATTTCATAGAAAGAAAGAAAGTTCTATTAGTGAACTGGAAACAAAATAATCAGTTCTGAAGAGAGACTGATGCTGAAGCCTTGAATTTACCTTCCAGCCTTTCTGATAATCTTTCTTCCCACGGTTTGTTCATTGCCTGAGATGGCTGTGTGTAAAAACAGGGCTTCGACCCCAAGTCACTACCCATCTCCCCTCCCATTGGATCCCACCCTGAAGCCTGTGCGTATGTGACTTTATTCCCGTAGCAAAGCAGTGGGATGCCACAAGTGCAGGATTGTGCCTTCCCTGCAGATTCCATCAGGAGAAGGAGCCAAGTTGGAAGGGAGAGGAGAGTCCTTAAAACACATGCATGCCCAGGACTCAAGAACAAAACGCCCACGTGTGTGGAGCAAAACGCTCCCTGCTCCCCACTTCGCTCCCGAAGAGTCACCTTGAATGAATTACACTGGTGGCTGGGCGGTGAGTCTCCACGCACACGCTGCACTCCGTTACCAGCGGTATCACACGTAGCCAGCACAGGGTTTTAAAAGGATCCACTCCGCTGCAAAGAGCTGCCTTCAAGCTATGACCCACCAAGTGGATTCATTGTTATCAGCTCTGGGAAGCAAGGCCGTGCTGCGGCAATCTGCTATCTATGCAGATGCACTGTGGAGACATATCCAAGTGATAACAGAGGGAAGTAGGATGGTCTGGTGACCAGGGTACAGGGCTGGAGTCAGGACTCCTGGGCTTGACTCCTGTCCATATATTAGCTGTGCTGGGTTATGCTGAACATAGACACATCAACAAATAAGCTGCTCTGGGGCCAGCCTGTTATTTACATGTATCTCACCTGTCACATCTGCTTGGTTAGCAATTGTGGATCGTGTTTAGTTCATATCATTATCCAAACTACTGGAATAAACCTTATTTCTTCTTTCATTTTCTCCTTTCTCTTCCAGCTTTATTCCTCCTTCGTTCACTTTTCCTTCTTCATTTCCCCTCCCAGATTTATTTAACTTTCTCATTTTTTTCTAGTTGTTCCAAATTCTTCCCATCAGGAAAGTGACACCGATTAGACAAACTCTTCCTCACGTGTCTCTTTCCTCCCCTTGCCTTCACATCACAGGCTGAATGTGCTGAAGTTAGCCCAACACCACCGACAGCATTTAATGCCAAAAGCCCAGCCGTAGCCCATGCAGACGATACTGAGGGATGGCAGCAGCCCATAAAGAATCATCAAACTCTGACTCTAGTCCCTTTGGAACAACCTGTGGGTGAAACCCACAACCATGATTCCGCTGCCCCCAAAGCAACAAAGACCACTTGGGAGCTGTAAGAAATTTAGGAGAAAACAACTTTGAAAAGTCTCTATCTCTTGGTAATTGCAGCGTGCCCAGAGCCAGACAGCGACATGTGCACATGTACATACATGCTGCAAAACACAGCTTCTTGGCTCAGCCCAGGGAAACCCTGGCAGCCAGCCCAATAAAAAAGTCAAGGGTAGACTTGAGCAAAGGTCACCCCTGTTCCAAAGTGGGACAGAATGCATTTCCCTTGGGGTGGGAGAGCAGGAATGCACCGAGTAATGGTATATTGCACAGACAGCTCTGGGACTTCTAAGCACCAGGGGGAGGCGGAATTCTAAGCACCAGTTTCCCAGCCACTTGGCCTTTGGGCACCTGTTGCCCGATTTTGCAAAGTCCTACTCCTCACCTTCCAAGCATAGCCCACTGGTGCACCTTTCCTAAGCGTCCTGCACCATGTCCTGTCTGCCCTCCATGATGCCCGGGGTGGGGGGGGAGGGGGAGGATGCAATTGGCTGCTGCATTCAGTTCCATAAGGCCGACCAAATCAAATGTATTGGACAAAACGACCCAGATTGGTAGGTGGGACTTTCTGCACAAAGATGCAATTGCTGGCCAATGGCAAGGCCTCATCATAGCAGTGAGACAAAGGTGGGGTTTGCTGGAGGCTCGTTCACAGCGGGCACCGTCGTGAATCATCTTTGGGGATTGAATTGAGGACCTCCAGCACCATGAGTGTCTACCATTGTTCTAAAGGACTCCTCTAGCTGATAGCTGTAGTTCGGTCATTCCCTCAATGGATCAGCCGCTAGACGAGGCCTAGCGTTAAACATGACATTTAATAATCATTTGCTAACAGGAATTACTGTGTGTCTCGCTTAGGGGCATTTTTGAGCTTGTGAAAATATGGGTCTGATGCTGGTTCTTAACCCAGACAGACACACAGAGATGGACACACACACCCGTTCTCCCGCTTCAGTAATTAACTTCGCTCTTGACCTGTCATAACCCTATTACGTCAGTGTTGCCCATTCCCAGGCCCCAGAGTGACATTTCACTTCTTGGTTTTTGGAAAGCAGGGCCTAACTCCCATTGAAGGGACACCACAGACACCAGTTTGCCTCCTGATTTAACCTTCACCCCACAGAAGATGTTCAAAATGACTACTGATTGTGGATGCTTGCGTTAAAGGGACCTGATTTTCAGAGGGGGATGCTTGCTTGGCACTTTCTGGAAATCAGACTTTTTAAGACATCTCAACTTGAGGACTCAAAATCACTGGTCCCTGTTGAAAATCTTGGACTTAATGACAAACTGAAATTCTTTATCTACCCCGCGCTCATACAAAGCTTTCCGGTCATGTAGTCGAGTTTAGCAGGCGAGATCATCTCCCACTGATTGTCTGAAAAGCAGCCCCCTCTGCTATCTCCCAGAACCATACACTAAAACCTAAATGATTCCGAACGGATTAGAGCTGCAAACTGGAGAAATCTAGGTCTGACTGTCCAAAGAATATGAATATGTCTCTGTTAGGAGATGCATGCATGCATCCACGGGACAGGAAACTCTCAGAATCAGGGAGAAGTTGGATGCACCGGCTCTGTTTGTGGGGTCACACTGAAAAAGAAAGTAAGACGCCTAAATATAAAAATATCAAGGGTAGGGCTGGAGAAAACACCCCACGCCTGCCCCACCAGCCTGCTGGTTAAACCATGGAGCAACCCCTGTCTCACAGTGACTTTTTGTTCATCTCTCAGATTTTTCATGGAATTAAGGCTGTTTTTCAGTTACAAAGTGCTATTTGCTTTGGAGAAATAATGGCATTTCCACCAAGGCAAATGTCGTAGAAAGTTACGAGACTGACGCCCTGGGAAGGGTTGGAATTTTATCTGATAAAAGTTGCAATTTACTGTGGGACACAGCTGCAATGTTTGTTCGAGACTCTCATAAGAGTCATTAGAGTGCCCTCTATCTTTATAAAGTGGTACTGCCACACTCTGTAAATGAATCCTTGAGGAGGTCTCCACTCTGGAGCAAGCAAACGTTCCCCTGTATGAGATATCTTGAATACCACAATCAGCACCTGAATTACTTGATGAACTTGGTCCATACAGCCCACAGAGCAACTACCCACCCCACCCCCCGCAATCACTAACATACCCGCCGATAAGATGATAGCATTGTTGCAATGGGGTGGGCCTATTTCTCACTTCACCTGTGCACAACCATATCCATCCATTCACCCCTTCACACACATTCATGCACACCCCACCCAGTTTCCCTCTTTAGGTTTGTGAGGGTGGATGAACATTGCAATCACCTTTCAGAGGCAGGCTGTACAATTCATTTTACACAAGTGATATAATCTTTTTGCAGTTTGCAGTAATGCAGTCCACGGTTTGGGAGACGTTCAAATGCACAGTTTTGATGCAGAGTGAAAATAAGATAATTGGCCGAATTTACCCTTATTTTGTGTGTACTGGGCCAGTGCCTGCCTTCTTATAAAGCTGGTTTTCAGCATCTGTTCTGAATTTCCATTATCAAATATTTCTATTAACAGCTGATGTCTGTGACACTTCTGGGGTTACCAAGGTGTTCAGTGTGAATCACTATCACCTGATCACAGCATGAGAGAGCCTTATCTGTGCCCACCGGGGAAAATCCTCCAGTGCTCTGCTCCGGGCTCTGCAAGCCACACTCGTTCCCACTGCAGGCTAGCAATTCGCACATGCCACCTTGTTACACTCAAGTGCCCAGTCCCTCATCTTCTGGACACCCTCAATGTACACTGATCTGCTGCCTCTACGGAAGCAGTGCACCCCCATCCACCAGCCTCCCCTCAGTTCAGCGCTCTCTTCAGCGCAAGGCACTGGGTCGTGTCCACAGTAAAATCAGATAGAAGTTTGTTTAGCACAGCTTAAGATAAAGATCCAAAATCGATGCAAGTAAAAGGACTGGAACCACCAGGTTACAGTGTTACATAAAATATAAAATGCAGTCCAGAGCCTGTACTTATTAACCAGTTCCCTTCCAGTCTAATAAAGTATTTTTCATCCAGTGGTCAGTCCTAACAGCACTGGTCCAGTCCAGAGAGGTGGGATCCACTTTTCATGGGATGCTTCCGCTGGCGGAATGTCACCTCCGTAACAAGTAACATCTTGTGCCCTTGCTTCTTCTTCTTCTTCTATGCAGCCCCAGACTTTTTGTCTCTTTTCATAATCAGTTCATTTACTTCAGCTCAGCCCTTGAGGGTCCCCTGTTCAGAATCTTTTGTTGGGTTTTTGTTTTTTTTTTATTTGCCTTTGTAGATGCTCATGCCTGCATCTGGTCCAGACTGTAAACACAGGGCTGAGCTGGGTCAAAAGATGCTGATTATTCTCACTCTTGACTGAGTTAGCTGAGGTCCTCCCCACCTCAGGTGACGTTTCATCTCCAACAGTTTGGGACCATAGTATTCTACATTTTACATAGCTCTTAAAATATTTGCTGTACAAACCTCTCACAACAACCATGGAATCAGATAGTTCTTAGCTTTTCCCCACTTTGGTGAGATATTGTGAAGCTGGTGAGACATAGGTGTAATTTGCCTGCCTGGGCATGTTAGGGCATGTTTGGGCATGCCTGTGTCACAATGGCACAAGATGGAATTTGTTCTCCTCTATTTGGTAAATCCTATGGCCTTAAATATCATGTAAATGTAGCAGAACCACACAGGGCAAAACAATAACTGACCTAATCCTACATCCAAAACTCAGACCAAAATCCAGCCTTTTTCTGAAGTTGAAAAAAAAAGCTCCAAAGATGTGAACTGTTTTTTTTTAAAAACATTTAGCATATTTTTTGGTGTCACCTGGGATCAGAGCAGAAATACCTCAATTCTCCACCTCAAACATTGCTCCTGTGGTGTTTCCTATTCAGATGCCGTCAGAACACTCTGGAAATCTCACAAATGAAAAAGCCTGTTCTCATGAGATTATCATTTTAATCTGAGAGAAGCTTGATCTATTACATGTAGAACCTAGTCTTTGGATAAACTGAGGACTTTCGCACTCTATGGCTGAACACTAGCAAAGTGACCATGAGACACATCTATTGAATTAAAGCACTGAATTTGTCTGAGATTTGCTCATGAAGAATCTTTACAGAATTTTCCCACCGTTTCCCCACTGTGATGTTTAATGGAAAGAGTTATACATTTTTTACCCATAATTCTATAGGGTTTTTTTCACGTGTTCTCTTATGGCAACTTCTCACATATTCTTGTCAACTGTACTAAGACCATGAACAGCCAAGAGAGTATTTGTAATAACTCCTACCAGCCTCCTTCCTATTTCACAGGGTCTCTTTTAGGTGAATATAATGATCCAAAAAGTGGCTCCATTTTTTTCACCGGTGGGACTGCAAAACCTGAGCTCATCCATACAACAGGAATAGCATAGGCTGCGCAAGCCTCATCCAGAGAGCGTCCTGCACACGTGTTCCAAGACACCTCTGAGGGAACCATGTCCAGGGAACAGACTACTATTCCAGTCTCCCTACATTCACGCCTTTCACCCAGTTCCAGCCAAGTCTGTCTCCTTGGCCATCCATCCCTCGGTATTTCTGCTCAGGCAGTCTGCTGCTATCTGAACTCAGAGCACAGAGGCCACCAAACTGCCCTCAGACTGGTAATTATTGTCACTCACTCCCAGCCTCACTGACCCAGCAACCCAGATGTGAAAATCACCATCTGTCTTTAACCTGAACCATCCAGTCTTCCATTGCTGAGGCCATTGCAAGCTGTTCTCAAACCAACCCCTTTGCTCTGGGAGAAAGAACTGTCCCTGCCGTCACACATCATGGCTCACAGTGTATAATGGCACTTGGAAATGTACATGTGTTAAACAACAAGTTGTTAAATGTATTGTTTTTTAAAGCATGATTTCACATGACAAACGGGCACAGCTCTTCACACTCCTCCTCCCCCCAAATGAAGTCAGTCTGAAATGCTCGCAACTAACCAGATTTCAGACTCAAGAGACATGTTTTAACTTGGGAACCTAACCTCACCCAAAGGAAAGTTACGGGTTTACAGTATAATCGTTTAAAAAAAAAAAGCTATCAAGCTTTTCCAAGTAAGACCTCCAGTTCTCTACGTCTCCCACAAGATCATCAGGATTCTGTGACTAACTGATGGAATGTCAAACAAGATCTAACTTGCGTTTGCAAATACATCCCTCTTCTCCCCTTAAATATGTGTATGAAACCCTCTGTCTGTTTCTCCTGCTGTATAGTTTGCCTCAGATAAACAAGAACCTCATGAACTATCCATAATTCCAGAAATAATCACAAGAAACTTCATTTAAACTGTTATCAAAATATACCTGGAAAACAGTCCACAAAGCCCATGATGGCATGTTCAGCCAGATAAGCACAGAGCTGCTGATTTCTTACTACTCTAGGAGTAATAAAATGAACTGCAAGATAAGATCCTGCCAGAAACATTCATCGCCAAATAAGAAAATCAAATCTATTTTCGCAGGAACAAACAGAAAGTAACTGGTTTACACTGATGAACCAACATACTACTTTTTCGGATTCTCATTCTGTACATAAAAATTCATCCTTCAAAAATAATAGCAATGTGTTCTGATCGTCAGGGACAAAGAATAAAGTGTGTGTTGGTCCACTAGTTATCTCCTGAAAAGTGGGAAATAAACATGCATCATTTCCCGTCTTGGCAATTTCTGTTTCCACGGAGTCAAGAGCTCTGCAGACTGCAGAAAGCCAGAATCCAGTGGAAATGTTTGCTGCAAAAGTCGACAAAAATAGGAAGAGTTCTTAAACAGTGTTGCGAGTTTACCATGGTTAGAGTCAGGACCCCTGGGCTAAGGATATCCAGCCCTATCACAGATTCTCCATGTGACTATGTGACATAGCCTTCTGGGCCTCACTTTACCCATAAGTAACATGTCCAGTCATGGGAATGGGGGAGCAGCAGCAAGCTACCACAGCCTATAGCGCCCCCAACCCCTACGTCCCCCACTGGGAAAGCCAAGCCCACCTTTTACCCACCATGGCCATAGCCAGTTGACCTGACCTCTCCTGTGCAGGGGGTGACTTTGGACCAACTTCCTGAGCATCCCTCCTGAAACACTTCCTGCAGGTGAAGAAGTGAGGGTGGAGGAAGAGAAGACAACCCTATGCCTCCCCCTCTACCCTCAAGGCTGCTCCTTTAGGGAGGGGGCTCACAATCTGCTCCCTTTCTCACAAAGATACTGCCCGTCTTGCTCCTACGAAGGCTGCCACCCCAGCACCAGGTTCCCTGCTCCCCAGAGGACTTACGAGCAATTGGAATGAAATGCATAGGAGAGGGAATCCTTTCTACCCATCCATCCCCATCACAGTAGTATCTGAATAAAGCCTTTCAGCTTTGGGCCATACACCAGGGTCTCGGGAATCATTTTTCCTTTGGGCAATATTTTATTATTATTATTATTATTATTTATTCTTTGCCTTTCCATAGTGTCTAAGACCAGTCATAGACCAATGCCTCATTGTACTAGGTGCTGGACAAACACATGGCAAAAGGACAGTCCCTACATATAGTACTCTCTGAGTCAGCCACTACCTGCAAGTAAGCTACGCTCCCATCAACGTGCAAAGCATTGAACCTGTAGCACAAGTCCCTTGCATGAATCGTTGCCAGGAGAAAGGACCCAGCATCTACCAGTGTGAATGTTCCCACACAATTTTAGTGTAGTAGGTGTGATCGGTTCTAAATAAGAGCACAATGAAACAGCGGCTTTCTGATCTAGGACGAGCTTTTCTCGGGCCAGGATATTTTGCAGGAGATGGACACGCAACAAAATTACTGTTGGTGTTTCAAAATACCCCACAACGAGGGGTAAGATACTGAACTTGAAAAGCACCCGCTGTGTATGCTCTATAAGTGCTTTCAGAAGGATGTTTGCTGCCCCTTTAGATTCATTACACGCAACAATAATGTGCAACTATTTACAATACAACATCCACTCCAGCCAGCTGTCCCAGCATGTGCAGTGCCTGAGTGCAAGAAGAATGTACAACGTGTAGATAAATCAGAAGTGAGCCACTGCCATGAGCACCGATGCTTAGAGTGTGAGAGACATTCTTCTTTTCAAAAGACAACAGCCTCTGATAAAAGTAAACCCCTCTATTTGTGAAAACAAAAGCTTCGTGCCCAGCAACCTAAGTGATCATCGGTACATTGAACCAGACACACCATCCATTTAAAATTCACATTCCTACCCAAAAATTTGTTCCCTATAATTGTTACAGAACCATTGCAGATTATAGAATGAAGGGCTGGATTCTGCCACTATTATTCATATTGAGAAGTACTCTAATCTGTGAGCAGTCCCACTGAAACTATTTACAATTGTAATTGTTGGGGGAGGAATTGTTTGAGAGATGGGGATTGTGGCAAGCTATTTTAAATTGATGCACTTAGGCTACATTTTTAATTTCTGTCCAGGGCGAATAAAGCATAGAGATGGGTTCTCTTTTTAGCACTCCTATAAACTGACATAATTAAATTAAATCAATTAAATCAATACAAAGTCAAATGACATGCAGGGTGAGTAAAGGTGCCAAAACATAGTCCATAGAGATTAGTCAAAAGTATTTCCCTCACCCCTTTTTTCCCCCACTATGTTTTCTCTGTGCGTTTAAAAGCATTTTGGGTACAGACAGTTTTCCTGTTTCCCTGTATAGCTGATTTCCCCTGGCAATTGTGTGAACTTGTTACAAAGCAACAGGAGAAAGAAACAAGATTATTTTTAAAAATAGGAAATTGTGGTTGTAAATCCCCAAATGTCAGCAGTGGGCTTCAGGGGCAGCTGTCATACCCAAAATGATTTTAACTCCTTTTTTGAGAATGATTAGATTGCAAGTTGGTGGTGTCCCTTTAAAAGAAAAATCCACATGTAAACATTAAAAAGAAATATCATTGTAATAATGGCACACAGAGTAACGGAATTACAATACAAAACCAAGCCACCATATGTGGAAACAGAAACAAGCGATTCAGTAATTTCAACCAAGAACTGCAACACTGTTTCACTCTATATGTATGATTATTCATCAATAAATACAAAAAGAAAACTACCCTCCGAAAAAAATTCTTTGTTATTTAAAAAGGAAATGCATTTGGGGAGAGATCTCTTTCCTTCACCTTGTATATTCATTAAGGATGCTCTTGCCTCATATATCCTGAATACCAGAACAGCAAAAACAAAATCTGTAGACTAAAACAGCATCATATAGTTTATAGACCATGCTGAAAATGTATATATGAGAATCCATGTCCAGTGCTAATTGTCATAATCTCCCAGCCCCTCTAATCTGCAGAAGGAAACCTGTTTGGGGACACAAACACACACAGCATTACAGAGATGCAAGTGTTCCCGTGGTTTCTGCAAATGAGCAAGTCCCAAATGAAGGATGCACCAGTGCCTTGGTGCTGCCGCAGCTAAGAAGTTTGAAGACAGACTGTTTCTTTAAATTGTAGCTCAGAGCTGTAGTTAGTTAAAGATACGGGAGAAACCACAATGCAGGGTATAGAGGCTTGTACAGATGTATTCATGGGGGACTCAGGAGCTTCAAACAGCTACCTCAGCCGGAGATTTAAATCACATTGAAGATTTTGCAAAGCACAACACATATCTTAGATATAAAGAGAGTGCAGCAGAGACCTGCCAACTAAGTAGACAACATTTTAACCACCCCATCCTGAAGTAGAATCTGGCGAAATTTCCTTTTGCAACATTCTGGAGTTGCACATGAAGTCGCAACCTGCCTGATGATCAGAACAGATGAGTGCCTCCTGGTGCTAAAAACAACATGATCTGTGCATGTGCAGAAGAGCACATAAGCAAGCATCCATCCAACTTCCGTTCTACATCAGCACCTTCTTGCACTGGGTCACCCTGCCTGAATGAAGACTGAATCTCACGCGTGGCATTTCTCACATAGCAACAGGCGCAAAACTCAAGAAAACAGAATGCGAGTGCAATATTCTGCAAAGCCTTTTGTCTTGGGCGGGGGGGGGGGGAGGAGGACATTCCCTTTGGAGGAAAAATAATAAATCAAATGCTGTTCAGAAAAGGTAGCACCTACCGTGGTGTAATGCTGCATTGGGTCGCTAATATACAGCATTTTAGTCTTCTTGGAATTTAAAAACAACTAGGAACTTTCCCGCCACAGGAGTCATGAGGTCACGGGAGGATGGAAAAAATAAAGAGGGTATTAATCGACATACGATAATGGAACGTAAAGACAAGGGCAAGTGACTAGGGAGAGGCAGCGCCGGGGATGCTGGGCTGGCTACCTGTCTGCAGTTTGTTGGCTTTCTCGCTTTTTCCATCTCCCTTAGTTCTGTCATCTGCATCTAACAACAAAACTCAGGCCCACCCCTTTCTCTCCCTCATGACTATTCATTAAAACACAGGCAGGCTGAGGCTTGCCCAATGATGTATTGGACTGTACCAAATGTCCCTACCAAGGGGGAGTTTGAGGGTCCTTCTCCATAATTAAATTCAGCTGGATTTAATTCCAAAAAGCTGCTTGTAGAGGATCAATGGAGCTAAAAGCCATTTGAACTGCACCTTTTATCAGTAGAATAAGGCAACTAGATTTGCACTGATGAGTGCATGAAGTGACTTTGGGATAACTCAAATACTGTGTTTGTGGAGCTGGGCAAATGTAGACATTGGCCTTTACTCTATCTAATCTATCTATCTATCTATCTATCCCCATAAACCCCATCCATCCATCTATCTATCTATCCATCCATCCCCATAAACCCCATCCATCCATCCATCCATCTATCCATCCCCATAAACCTCATCCATCCATCCATCTATCCATCCATCTATCTATCCCCATAAACCCCATCCATCCATCCATCTATCTATCCCCATAAACCCCATCTATCTATCCCCATAAACCCCATCCATCCATCCATCTATCTATCCCCATAAACCCCATCTATCTATCCCCATAAACCCCATCCATCCATCCATCTATCTATCACCATAAACCCCATCCATCTATCCCCATAAACCCCATCCATCCATACATCCATCTATCTATCCCCATAAACCCCATTCATCTATCCCCATAAACCCCATCCATCCATACATCCATCCATCTATCTATCCCCATAAACCCCATCCATCCATCTATCCCAATAAACCCCATCCATCCATTCTTCTATCCCCATAAACCCCATCCATCCATCCATCCATCCATCTATCCCCATAAACCCCATCCATCCATCTGTCCCCATAAACCCCATCCATCCATTCTTCTATCCCCATAAACCCCATCCATCCATCCATCTATCCCCATAAACCCCATCCATCCATCTGTCCCCATAAACCCCATCCATCCATCCATCCATCCGTCCCCGTAAACCCCATCCATCCATCCATCCATCCATCC